>NC_140585.1:470789370-472110354 GCF_964204655.1 Triturus cristatus | reverse complement strand
CATACCACCGTGTATGTACACCCCAGTACGTTCGAGTCCAACCCCCACCCCTGTACGTGTCATACCACCGTGTATGTACACCCCTGTACGTTCGAGTAGTACTCCCACCCCTGTACGTGTCGTACCACCGTGTATGTACACCCCTGTATGTTCGAGTAGTACCCCCACCCGTGTACGTGTCGTACCACCGTGTATGTACACCCCTGTACGTTCGAGTCGTACCCCCACCCCTGTACGTGTCGTACCACCGTGTATGTACACCCCTGTACGTTCGAGTCATACCCCCACCCGTGTACGTGTCGTACCACCGTGTATGTACACCCCTGTACGTTCGAGTAGTACCCCCACCCGTGTACGTGTCGTACCACCGTGTATGTACACCCCTGTACGTTCGAGTAGTACCCCCACCCCTGTACGTGTCGTACCACCGTGTATGTACACCCCTGTACGTTCGAGCAGTACCCCCACCCCTGTACGTGTCGTACCACCGTGTATGTACACCCCTGTACGTTCGAGTAGTACCCCCACCCCTGTACGTGTCATACCACCGTGTATGTATACCCCAGTACGTTCGAGTCCAACCCCCACCCCTGTACGTGTCGTACCACCGTGTATGTACACCCCTGTACGTTCGAGTAGTACCCCCACCCCTGTACGTGTCGTACCACCGTGTATGTACACCCCTGTATGTTCGAGTAGTACCCCCACCCCTGTATGTGTCGTACCACCGTGTATGTACACCCCTGTACGTTCGAGTCGTACCCCCACCCCTGTACGTGTCGTACCACCGTGTATGTACACCCCTGTACATTCGTGTCGTACCACCGTGTATCTACACCCCTGTACGTTCGAGTAGTACCCCCACCCGTGTACGTGTCATACCACCGTGTATGTACACCCCTGTACGTTCGAGTAGTACCCCCACCCCTGTACGTGTCGTACCACCATGTATGTACACCCCTGTACGTTCGAGTAGTACCCCCACCCCTGTACGTGTCGTACCACCGTGTATGTACACCCCTGTACGTTCGAGTCCTACCCCCACCCGTGTACGTGTCGTACCACTGTGTATGTACACCCCTGTACGTTCGAGTAGTACCCCCACCCGTGTACATGTCGTACCACTGTGTATGTACACCCCTGTACATTCGAGTCATACCCCCACCCCTGTACGTGTCGTACCACCGTGTATGTACACCCCTGTACGTTCGAGTCGTACCCCCACCCCTGTACGTGTCGTACCCCCTCGTGTATGTACACCCCTGTACGTGTCGAAGCCCCACCCGTGTATGTACACCCCTGTACATGTCGTACCCCCGTGTACCTACACCCGTGTACGTCAGAGTCGTACCCCCACCCGCGTATGCATGGAGCGTACCCCCACCACAACATCCTAAGGACGGAGCGCACCCCAGGCCCCAACATCACAACCGAATGTACGACTCGTACCAAGCCACACACAAGGACAGCACTGTACAACAAAATGTCCCATGTACACACCGTATACACGCCAAAATACGCACGTACACAATCAGGACAAACCAAAACGACACAAGAGTACACCATTCGAATGGCACAAAGCCACAAAACATGTCCAACAACTACCAAAACAACACATTCACTGACCTGCAATAGCCAAAAACAAACAGAGGCCCAAAACACCACCACTCCTTATAACACACCCACCCAAAGTTCAAACACAGCCACACCCACCAATGGACCAATAAATAGGGCCCACACACACAAACCATGAGCCTTTGCAACAGACTCACTGCTGCCAGACCCCACAGACAACCTACAGCACCAAACTAGAAGCTTCACCACACCTTACACTTGCACACCTTCACACAACCACCTTCTCAAACACCCCCTCATAACATTCACACACACACCTGCACAGCCATACCCACACACCCACAACCATCCACACACCCCCCCCACCATCCACACCCACACCCCTCACCATGCCCACTAACAAGAATCCAAAGTTCAGTAACCGAGAGTTGAAGGTCCTTGTCGATAAAATCCTCAGAGTCGAGCCACAGCTCTTTGGAACCTTGGTCAGACAGACCAGCATGTCAGAAAAAACAGCCATGTGGCAGACCATCGTCGATGCTGTGAATGCTGTTGCGGACACCAGAAGGAACAAGCAGGAATGCCAAGCCAGGTGGTACGATCTGCGGAGGAGGGTCCGAGCCAAGATGCTGGATGAACACAACCAGGCCAACGTCATTGGAGGAGGGCCGTCCCGCAGACCCGTACACTACCATCCCTGGGAGGAGAGGGTGATGGCCATACTGCCGGTGGAGGCAGTCGAAGGATTAGGAGGACTCCGAGACCCAGGTGAGTACACAAACAACGCACCTCCCATGGGGGAACGTCATCCACAACCAAACTCACAAACAGGCACGCAACCACCCCAAGCTATCGCATGACTCAACCACACTCCATGAACACGCACATGCCACTGGCGCCACCATGCCCCATGCACCCAGCTGGACAATGTCAAGTCACAGGCCACAGAAGACACCAACACATGACACGGTAACCCGGATGGCGGGAGGGTGGGCCCCAAAATTCACATAGTGCAACTCAGAAGCAGACAACAATGCCCTCTGCCCATATGGCCTAGGTCACAGCCAGACAAACAGTGTGTCCCCACACAGGAAAGACTCGCCAGCAAATGGCGGACGCCTTGCATGAACACATGGGGGTGAAGGCACTGTTTTGCACATGACAGCAGCTAATGAACAGCCAACATTGTGAAAGAGTGGCAGCACACACCACCACAGCAGCAGCGCAGAGACACACACTACACCCAATGGGTGCCTGGAGATCAGAAACAAACTCACATCAACAAGCCAAGGGCCATTCAAAGATCTGCTAACAGTGTGTGCCCAGGAAGCTGGGCTGAGGTGACAGAGGGTGACACACAGAGGGAGGGAGAGGGGGACAGAGAGGGAGGGAGAGGGGGACAGAGAGGGAGGGAGACACAGGGAGACGGACAGAGGGAGGAGGCTGACACACAGAGGGAGGGAGAGGGGTACAGAGAGGGAGGGAGACACAGGGACACGGACAGAGGGAGGAGGCTGACACACGGAGGGAGGGAGAGGGGGACAGAGAGGGAGGGAGAGGGGGACAGAGAGGGAGGGAGACACAGGAAGACGGACAGAGGGAGGAGGCTGACACACAGAGAGAGGGAGAGGGGGACAGAGAGGGAGGGAGAGGGGGACAGAGAGGGAGGGAGACACAGGAAGACGGACAGAGGGAGGAGGCTGACACACAGAGGGAGGGAGAGGGGGACACAGAGGGAGGGAGAGGGGGACAGAGAGGGAGGGAGACACAGGAAGACGGACAGTGGGAGGAGGCTGACACACAGAGGGAGGGAGAGGGGGACAGAGAGGGAGGGAGACACAGGAAGACGGACAGAGGGAGGAGGCTGACACACAGAGGGAGGGAGAGGGGGACAGAGAGGGAGGGAGAAGGGGACAGAGAGGGAGGGAGACACAGGAAGACGGACAGAGGGAGGAGGCTGACACACAGAGGGAGGGAGAGGGGGACAGAGAGGGAGGGAGAGGGGGACAGAGAGGGAGGGAGACACAGGAAGACGGACAGAGGGATGAGGCTGACACACAGAGGGAGGGAGAGGGGGACAGAGAGGGAGGGAGACACAGGGAGAGCAATTCAGTCCTTTGGTGTGTGGGAATGTCTGCTCGTCAGCAGGTGGACTGCCTGCATGTAGACAAGGGTGGCCAGTGCCAGCACCCCCCCTCTCCTCCATGGTAAAACACAGGGCCATGTCACAATCTGTGCACGAGCACAACGACAGCTACCTGCATCATTGAAGTGTGTGTAACGACTTCATGTGCCCACGTACAGTGCAACACGGAAGGCGCCAATGCACGGCTCGCCACACCTGCCCACTCCACTGCTGACTGCAGTCACACTTGACGCGGAAAGTAAGACTGTGCCACACATAGTTAAAGGCGCCAAAGCTGTGCCCAAGGGACACACCCATGCACAAGTGCACTGTGAGTGGAATGCAAGACAGATCCAAATTCCCAGAGGAAATGTTCCAACTTTGAAACTGATGAAACATGGATGTTGCATGGACCAAAATTAACATTGTCTCTCTCACACACAGGTCAACCTCGTGGTTCACCCCCTAACACTGGGGGGGAAGACTCACAGGACCCGGCTCTGCGGGAGGCCGATCCCACCGGCAGCGACAACTCTCACCACTCTGTGGACGACCCCGACCAACCTGGCCCCTCTGGTGTCCAACGAACTGCAGCACCTACGTCAGGTACAACGGGGCCAACCACCACCCCCACTCCTGCCACATCCCAGGAGACACCCAGGATCCCTGCCCCACCACCACAAAGCAGCCAGGCTGGCCAGGAGGGACACGGTGTCCCGGGCACCCAGGAGGAGGCAGGCGACAACGCCAATGCCACCCCTCAGGGGTCCCGGAGACCCGATGTGCCCACAAGGGCAGGCCAGGTGCAAGTGGGCAGGGGTGGTGGGAGTGGAGGACGGCGGAGGTGCCAGCCTGACCAGTTGGCTGGGGATCCGGTATATTCTCATGTCCGAAACATCCTGGACACATACCGGCAGGACACCACGGGCCTGGCCCAGGTTGTGTCCGTCCTTGAGGGGATCAAGACCCAGCAGGCCCAGCAACATTCAGAGCTACATGCCTGTCTACTGCAACACCAACGGAGGATGGAGGACGGACAGGCTGTGCTCGTGACGGCGTACACGGGAATTCACAATACACTCCGTCGGATGGCCGACAACATGGCCAACCCTCCCTGTGCCAGAAGGCGTAGAACATCACCACCCACAGGGAGGGATGAGGAGGAGGAGGAAACATCCGATGGAGCATCCCAGACATCGTCACGGCCTGCGTCTGAGGGTCCCCACAGGAGGGCGGGTCGTCGACGGAAAAGACCGTGAGGGTCGGCGCTACAGCACCATCTCCCAGGACACCTGGCCTGGCACCTGGCCCACTGGAGCAACAGCAGCACAGCATCAAAAGACATTCTCTGCCACATGGCCTTGCTGGTCACTGTCTGACCAATGTTGACAAAGACTGTGGCATGGACTCTGAGGATTTCAAATGGCAAGGACACCAACTCCCCTACTGAACTTTGGATTCCAAACACCCGGAAAGCCCCTCATGTCATACCCCCCCCCCACTAAAATAAAAAGTCACACCATGATGAGAAGATGCCTGCTGGTTGCATTATTACCTTACATGTGTCTTGTAAAGTCTAACCATTCCTGAGTTCTCTTTTGACTTCAACCATCCACACCCTGGGGCATGAGTCTGGCACAGGACACACGGGTCACAGTGTATTAGGCAAGACAGACATGGAGCACCATACACACCCGTGATGGGCCCAACCAGCTGAGGGGGTGGCCGCACAACCGTGCTGACAGACATATTGAGTACAGCAACAGTCATGCGCAGAGGTCAGGGATCATGTCCAGTGTCCTGGGGGGCACCCAGGTATTTGTAGACAGGTGGCAGAACCATGTCCTGCAAGCTTGAGTCCGGTGGATGCACATAATGGGGGCCTGGCCAACATTGGATGCATGGGGATGGCACATGTCACAATACCCACACAGTCATGGACATCATGCACAATACACAGTCACATCCCACACACACAGCTTGCATGTTGCTACTCGACACATAGACACATAGCCACTATCAGGGAAAACCATGCCAGACATGCTGGATGCACCGTGGCAACACACCAGCATTGACTGAGAAGAGGCACCTTGGAGGCATAGGGACACCTTTATTAGTCATGTTTTTGGGATTGCAGAGGCAACTTGAAGTACACATGAACACTTCATGTGGAGTAACATGTGGGTCCAACACTGGCACCCCCCTTCTGCAGCACAAATGCGTGATAGCCATGGAACTGGCACACAAGCGTCGGCTAACAGCTAAACACCCACAGCTGCTCACGGAGAGCCTGCCATACACCATTGATCAGCTGATGTGGAAGTCCCACAGCATGTCAAGCCAATGCAAACCGTATGTGTCCGAGGGCAGTGTTACACACATTGATGCCATCATCACAATCCACTATCCCATCACTGATGACTGTCAACAAGTCTGACCATCTATTCAGGTGTACCCAGCTGCATGTAATGTGTACCATGGTGATGCGACATGTCTGCAGAGGAACCAAACATCGACAGGGGCAGTGTGCATACATCGTGAACAACTGCCACACCCAATACACCCCTGATGCATCCCTTACCCTAAGGAGACTTCCAAACTTGTCCGTGCCTGTAACGCTGAGTCAGCACACGATGACGTCTCCATGAGAAATAGCAGTGCCACAACAATGCAAGCAGCAGACGGCATGCGCAAGTACCTGGGGAAGAGAGACACACAAGAAGTCAGCCACAAAAAGCACAGCCACTTGCATGTGCATTTACTCGACACATGTATGGATGACAACATGCTAGGTCACAATTATGACTGGGGAAATACAACCATCACTGGCACCATCACTCCAGTGACACACCCACACACACCTCTGACTCACATGCCATACATGCAGGTGGAGACACACATCACAACACATGCCACACGGGGACCAATGCGTGCACACTCAGACAATGGTACTCACCACTAAGCAAAGAAGTCGCGTATGAGCCGAGTCCGGATGTCCTCTTGCGGCTCCACATCCTCCACATCACTAGCCCCATTGCCAAGCCCTTCGTCATCCACGGGTGGATGGTCCTCGTCATCTTGATCCAGGATGAGTGGCACAGCTTTCTCAACTGCCATGTTGTGCAGCATGCAGCAGACCATGAAGATTTTGCAGACCTTCGCCGGGGCATATGGTAGTGCGCCGCCGGTCTTGTGTAGGCACCTGAATCGGCTCTTCAGCAGGCCAAACGTCCTCTCTATCACTCGCCTTGTCCGGCCATGGGCGGTGTTGTAGCGGAGCTGGGCCGGCGTGATGGGGTTGCGGAGAGGTGTGATCAGCCATGGCATGTTGGGATAGCCAGCGTCCCCTACATGGGAAGCACATGGACATCGTTAGAACAGGAGAAGCGGTCGTGCTGGAAGTCTATGCAAAATACAGGACAGACAGACTGTACCCACCAACAACACATGCTCGTTCGTTGCGCAGCTGCGTCATCATTTCAGGCATCCTGCTACGCCTCATGATGTAGGCATCGTGTGCTGATCCTGGGAAACGAGCAAAGACATGTGAAATCACCATGTTGGACAGACACACCACAAGGGCATTGATGGAGTGGTAGTGCTTGCGATTGCGGTACGCTACCTCCTGTGCGTGTGGTGGTACCAAAGCTACATGTGTCCCATCTATGGACCCAATGACATGGGGCATCCCTCCCAGGGCATAGAATCCACGCTTGACCCCAGTCAACATTTCAGGGCTTGGGAAATAGATAAACTCATCCAGGTGAATCAACATGGCCTCTAAGAAATCATGCAGCACACGGCAGAACATGCTCTGGGACATGCCACCAACATGAGCTATGGTATTTTGAAAGGTACCCGTGGCAAGAAAATGTAGGGCTGCCATTACCTTCAGCTTGGGTGTCAGTGCCGTAGGATACCTGTGCAGCGGTTGCAGGTATGGTGCCAGTCTCGCCGTCAACTCCAGAATCAACCTTTGGGGGAAGCGGTAGCACCGGATACAATCATTCTCCCGCATGGCAGCCAAGTCCGGAATTGGTCGGGGAAGAGGCGGCGCTCTGCAGGAATTTGGAAGTGACAAGGAGGAGTGAGTGCACCACAACAACAAATAATTTGTCCTGAGCACATGTTAATCTGTCTATACACATATGCGACATACGGAGTGAGGTATGTGCCACATGCCCTGGACACGTATGGCTGGCAGGTGACAGTCCTACCAAGACCCAGCGACACACGCAGATTGAGAACCTCCACATGCCATGGCATGGGATTAGCTGTGTCCCAGTGCAAGTGAACAGCCAGACGCAAGACAGGAGTGACATACACCCACACATCAGCAGAAGTAGGATGTCGATTGCAGAGACTGGTAGCGGAATACTAGAGCCACAGGTCACATGACATTACACTAGGACAGGCCACACACCTTGCCATGAAGGTGCACATGTGATGACTCACCGCACATTCATAGAGAGGATGCAGACATGTCCTTGTTACGCTACTCCGTGTCCCATGCATACATACGCACCTCACATCCGAAACCACATGTGGCCTGGTGTGCATAACAGTGTGCCATGGCCATCTACACACAGACACATGTTGGTTGCTGCAACGGCTGCAGCTTTTGAGGGAGCTCAAACATCTACCTAATGTGAACCCCCCACACATACATGACATAGTCACATCGTGCACCGTGGGTAGTGACATGTCAGGTGTGGTAACCCCTGTACCGGGCCTCAGGGGACACTTCCGTGATTTGGTGTCCGTGCCATGCCAGTGACGCTCATGCCAAGTGTGCAGTACGACATGCACACATGTCAAAGGAGTCATGGGCATGCCTGGCACACATTGCACCGTCACACATTACATATGTACACATCTCATCATACATCTGGTGCCTTCTCCACTCAGGAGTATTGTGCCACATCACACCCTTTCACACCTGTGCCCCACACATGTAGTACTGCCCAGACAATGCCTTGATGTCCATCCATGGACAAGTATGTCAGCCCTATCCCTTCCTGTGTGCTGCCTGTCACCACTGTGATGTGTAAAAAACACCGTACTTCTGCTAAGAGGGCCTGTGTACCTTCCCGTATCACTATGGGAGTGCTGCCGTATGTGTACCCATCGTGATGGTGAGCGTACAGGCGTGTGTACGGTCCGTACCACTACGAGTACGCATACGCAAGAACACTCATAGTGGTACGGCCCGTACACACGCCTGTACGCTCCCTATCACTATGGGTGTCCTCGCATATGCGTACTCGTAGTGGTACGGCCCGTACACACGCCTGTACGCTCCCTATCACTATGGTTGTCCTCGCGTATGCGTACTCGTAGTGGTACGGACCGTACACACGCCTGTACGCTCCCTATCACTATGGTTGTCCTCGCGTATGCGTACTCGTAGTGGTACGGACCGTACACACGCCTGTACGCTCCCTATCACTATGGGTGTCCTCGCGTATGCGTACTCGTAGTGGTACAGCCCGTACACACGCCTGTACGCTCCCTATCACTATGGTTGTCCTCGCGTATGCGTACTCGTAGTGGTACGGCCCGTACACACGCCTGTACGCTCCCTATCACTACGAGTATACATACGCGAGGACACCCATAGTGATAGGGAGCGTACAGGCGTGTGTACGGGCCGTACCACTACGAGTACGCATACGCGAGGACACCCATAGTGATAGGGAGCGTACAGGCGTGTGTACGGGCCGTTGCTATGCATTTGGGGTGCCCTAGGGCCCCGGAACGCACCGTACCTGTGTGTGAAGCTCAAAATTACATAGGGGACACACGAGGGACAAGTATTAAGGCCTACATGCATGCTGGTTGTCATGGAGACCAAGTTTTAAGTTTGAATTTGTTCTGGAAGGTGCACAGCAGAAGTCAGTTGGAATGAATCTACTTTGTTGCAATGTGTTTGTGGGGTTGTCATCATGCTGACGAAAACAGCAGAATAAGAACCCACTGACTGCTAGGTTTGAAGGGATTGGAGGAAACATAGGATGCAAATGTGAGTGACCAATCACTCTGCACTCCTGTGAATGAAATGGGCCAGCAAGGCAGATATAAGGCAGCCAGGTCCCATGAGGGAGCACTTGCCTGCACATCTCTGTATTCCACGACCCAGCTGCTGCTACTGATTCCCTGGAACCATGTCAAGGGCTGTGGAGAGGTCACAGCCATTCACCCTGGAGGAGAACATGGCTTTGGTGGATGTGATCCTCCCACAGTACCCCATGCTGTATGGGCGACCAGGTTATCAGGTGAGTGCAGTGTCCACTGGCACAGACTGTGTCCCTTTTTTGTGACTGTGACTTCTGCCATTGTGTCCAGGTGTGACACACATGCTATGCACTGTAGGGGGGGGTCCCAGGGGGGGGAATACCTGATGTCTCCCAGCAGTGCCCAGAGACAGGAGGGGTGGGTGCCTATCACTCCCAGCAGTGCCCAGAGACAGGAGGGGTGGGTGCCTATCACTCCCAGCAGTGCCCAGGGACAGGAGGGGTGGGTGCCTATCACTCCCAGCAGTGCCCAGAGACAGGAGGGGTGGGTGCCTATCTCTCCCAGCAGTGCCCAGAGACAGGAGGGGTGGGTGCCTATCACTCCCAGCAGTGCCCAGAGACAGGAGGGGTGGGTGTGATGCACAGTGTGAGCCTGGATCATTGATTGTGTAGTTGCCCTCATTCCACCTGTGTCCTTTCAATGGCACGTACTGCTTTTGGCCTTCCCCAGAGGATCATGTCCCTATGACAAAGGTGCAATGCATTGGATGCATACTATGCCTTGTTGTAAACAGCTAATGTGTTCTAATATGTGTCTCTGTGACATGTGCCAGGTGTATTGATGTAGTGTCACTTGTTCATCCTCACAGGTAGACGCCTCTGCCAAGGAGCAGATATGGCTGACCGCCGTCAGCGCCGTGAGGGGTGCGGATGGTCGGAAGCGGCGCCTGTCCCAGGTGAGGAAACGTTGGCAGGATATCCGGTGCTGGACGCGGAGGATCGCACGGGTCCTGCTGGGGGACTCACCTGAGAGCCATAAGAACCGCGGGCGCCGCCGTCTCTCCCACATCCACAAGCGTGTGCTGGCGGTGGTCTTTCCAGACTTGGACAGGCGCCTACAGGAGATGCAGCAGCAGGAAGGGGGTAGGTACATGTGTGTTTGTTGTGTTTCACCAGCATTTGTACGTGCACTGTTCCATGGATACACTGCCAGGGTTTTATGGTGCTGTGCAGATCCTGTTACCCACAGTGTTGCAGTGCTCTCCTGCCTCCCTTCCCCTCCTTGCAATGTGTTCCCTGGTCTGTGTGCAGTCACTCCGTCACAAGGTTATGTAGCCTGGCACCTTCTCAAAGTGTACTATGCCTGCAGCATCATGTGTGGGGGTGGTGTGTAACAGGTATTGGGACCTTGCCTGTGCCCTGTCCCGTTCTGGACTTGTGGGTTCCATGTCAGTTGGCACTAATGCTGAGTCCAGACATGGGAGTTAATCTCTCAAGTGCGAGGCCTTCCAGCACGCATGTCCTATGTGGTGGCCTGTGACATGATGTGCATGAGTGTGCGGTACGCATAGTGCAGGGATGTTAGCGTGTGTTGCAGTCATTCCCATTCAGGAGCATGGAGTTGTGTGGCCACTACTGTCCCCAGGGGCATATTTACATAGGTGTCATGTGTGTAATCCGAAAATGTCGACAATCTCTGTGTCTACAGCATAGGTTGTGCTCTGTGCCATTGTCCCCTGGCACCATGTATATTGACGTGAAATGTAGTACAAGTGTCCACTGTCCAGCCTGACCTGATTTTCCCAGTACATACTCACGGTGGCCATTGCCTGTGTGTCTTGTTACAATCATCTCATGATGCCCATTTGTACATGATTATTTGGACAGGCGCACCTTGGGTATTTTGTGTGCAATATAGAATTTTTGCATCCCATGTGTATTTCACCCAGACTAAGAGATGTACGTGCTTCCTGTGTCTCCAAAGAATTGTCTCATGTAGGGGGTGGGTTGTGCAGGCATGGCCGACATGTCAAGACCTGAAATCTCCTTGCTAGGACTGGCCAGTGTGTGATGTTTGCCTGGACATACACTCAAGGTGCAGTGTGCCAGTCAGGGTGGGCATGTTATCAGTATTACCTATGCTGCATGTGCCTCTAGTTCCTGGCTAGGGTCCCTGCTCATCCCTATTTCCTGCCACGCTGTGTGGTGCCGATGCAGTGCTGGATTGTCCCCAGGGCCTTGCTCCTCAGTCAAAATTCCATGTCATCTCATTTGCTGTTGTGTCATGCTCTCCATAGTTTTTCCGTGGCATGGTGGGTCAAACAACTGTGTCTTGCAGGGCCTACATATGTACCTTGTTTAGTAGTTGTAACTCTTCTTTTGTTTCAGGCTATGCACTGTAACCTAAGTAGATTGGACTCATGTGACATATGTATACAGGTGTATGATTAATTTCTGTCTCTTCACTCTGCCCACAGCATCGTCGGGGGACACGGAGGGAGACATGGACACAGACGGCGCAGAGGGACCGAGCACCAGTGCCAGCGGTGACATCGGGGCTGGCACATCGAGTGGGACTGAGGCGGAGGAGAGTGCAGCCGGGGACCTGTCGACTGGCACAACAGAGTATGAAGCTGATGGGTCCGAGGATGATCTCTCCGAGTGGGCGGTGGCTGCACCACCATCTGACAGCAGCCCTACATCTCGCACCGCCCCCTCCATTGGCATCAGCCGCCTCCCATGTGCTCGTGTCCCTTCCCAGCGTGCCCAGTCACCGCATGTCTCCTTCCTGCCATGCACCGCACCCTCTGCCCCTGTCTCCACTGCTGCCGCCAATGCCGAGTCTGTGGACATCCAGCGGCAGTTGCAGGTTGGTCAGACTGCGATCCTTAATGTCCTCCATGCCCACAGCCAGGTCCTCAACAACATGGAGGCATACTTGGAGGGCATTCATTCATCGCAGGCTGACCAACGCAACTTGCTGAGGTCCATAGACTCGACACTGACTGCAGCAGTGGGTCTCCTGCAGCGCTACGTCCCACCCCCTACCCCTGCCCCTTCCACACTTCCCACTCCCATACCTGTCCCACATACACCCAGACGTCAGCATGCACCCACCACAACAGACACAGGCACCACACCAGCAGGGAAGGTCCGCCGCACACCTCCTGACACGCACACACAGGGTGTAGTAGGCACACCCACTGGGTCGGGGGGCAAACGTGTGACACGCAGCCAGAGTGGGAGTCCGCATTCCACCCAATCCACTCCCTCCAAATCCCCTCCCCTCAGCTCTCCTGGCCACATCTCCCCCAAAGACTCCTTCATGGCCGCTCTGTCCCTGAGCCCCACATTGACACCACCCCGCAAGCGGTCAAGGAAGTCCACGGTCAGGGTGCTTGAGTCCCCCCCTGTCCACACCCTCCCCCAGTGGCGCTGCTACCCATCCCTCTGACCCCCCCCCTCCTTGGGGCCTGTGGTTCCTTCGGGTGCAGGGGAGTCCCTGGAGGACCTTGCCAAGGTGTGCAGCGCGCTCCTAGAATCCACCTTTGGCCCTGCCCCACCCCCTGTGGTGGAGTCCTCCATCCCTGCACCCACGTCGCCTACCCTTCGCCCTCCTGTCCCTGCGGTGCCTGTTCCTTCCCCCCCACATGATGCCCGCCCCTCACCCCTGTGGAAGACGACGGCTTGTAACTGTGCAGGCAGGCTAGGGGACACGCATCCCACTGTGTCCCCCATCCAGCTGTGACTTCTGGACTGCCCTATGGGCTTTGTAACTATTGAACTTTCTACGAACAAACAATTTTTGATAATGCTGATTAAAGCCATTTTTGTTTCCTTTGAACACTACTGCTTTACTGATATTTCTGTTGGTGGGGCTGCTACATGAATTTGGGTGGTGATCATGTGTTGGGTGTGTGGGAAATGTAGTAGTGTGCTGGTCATAGGGGGGACCCTGGTATCTGTGTGCCATCAAACGGTGTTAGCTAGGTTTCTCTGTCCATGTACGCAGTTGCTGCATGGTGGAATTGTACCAGGGTGTATTCCTTCCTCTGTGTACCCTGACATCTTCCCTGCAGGGTGTTCCCAATATGTGGTGCTGAGCTGTGTCTACATCAGCTGGGTGTGTGACGGACTCCTTCAACTTTGCACATGCATGCTGAGCAATGTCTCCACCTGCATCATTCGTGGCATCCTTGGTAGTCATAGTACTTGTGTGTGTGGACTATTGACATGACTTCATGTGGACATGTTTTCTTTTCTGCGCTATGCATGCGTATACTCCCAGCCTCGCACACATGTGGTACATGTACTGCAGGGTCTTTGTGCACCTGACTGACATTTGTGGGCATGGTATCTGTGGCTACTCCACCCTTTGTGTTTCATGGGCACTGCTGTGAGTGTTAGGCACACACCCCTCCTGTGTCTGGGCACTGCTGGGAGGACTCTGCACACACCCCTCCTGTCTCTGGGCACTGCTGGGAGGACTCTGCACACACCCCTCCTGTCTCTGGGCACTGCTGGGAGTGATAGGCACCCACCCCTCCTGTCTCTGGGCACTGCTGGGAGGACTCTGCACACACCCCTCCTGTCTCTGGGAACTGCTGGGAGGACTCTGCACACACCCCTCCTGTCTCTGGGCACTGCTGGGAGGACTCTGCACACACCCCTCCTGTCTCTGGGCACTGCTGGGAGTGATAGGCACCCACCCCTCCTGTCTCTGGGCACTGCTGGGAGGACTCTGCACCCACCCCTCCTGTCTCTGGGCACTGCTGGGAGGACTCTGCACACACCCCTCCTGTCTCTGGGCACTGCTGGGAGGACTCTGCACATACCCCTCCTGTCTCTGGGCACTGCTGGGAATGATAGGCACCCACCCCTCTTGTCTCTGGGCACTGCTGGGAGGACTCTGCACACACCCCTCCTGTCTCTGGGCACTGCTGGGAGGACTCTGCACACACCCCTCCTGTCTCTGGGCTCTGCTGAGAGGACTCTTTATGTCAGACTCTAATTACAGTACTCAAACTTACACAGGAACAGAGATGCTAGTTCCCAAATCCACCCCGACAGCAATCCAGAGCTTAGTGTGACAAGTCTCTAGAGTGGCTATCTAGGGGGAAGGGGGAAAGTGGATAAAATAACAAAAGAGAGAAGAGACTGTTCTGCGGCTTCCTTCAGGAGTCCGTCCAGCAGACTTCTTTTGCTGAAGAGATAACCTGTAGATAAGAGTTATTGTTATAATAAACTTTTAGTCCTTAACCTCTCTTATCTCTCAACCCCAATTGCCTTATTTCCTTACCATGCCAATTTCAGAACTCTGCTTCTCTTCTATTTCTTTTCTGTGTGTGCTTTTATTTCATTAACTATATTCTTCGTCTGCAATTAAAAAGGAAATAGCTAGAACCCAAGGGTTATCTGCCTCATATAAATCTTTCTCTCTGAGCTTCTCACTTACTTTCCTATTTTTCTTTTTACTCTCCTATGTCTTATCTTCCTTGGTATCTGCCTTAATTCACAGCTTCTTTTTCTTTTTGCACACCTGTAATATAGTTACATTTATCTGTTAAGAACTTCTGCTTTCTTTTAAACCTGACGTTATCTATTTTAATTTGGTATACTACTTACTGTGTTTGAGGTCTTTTCCTATTGGTAATTATTCATCTGTGTGTTTAATGCTTTCTCCTCTTTTCGTGGTGATATTTCACTCTCAGTACTTAGCTATTGTTCGACGACTTATTTCTGTGGTAAGTATGGTTTTATCTTATTCTATTATTTGTAGTTGCTCAAGAGTTCTAATCTATATTGCAATTCTCTCTTCGACTTTTTCAGGACTTGTCGTTACTATTCGTTACCTCTGTGAAGAATTACAGTAAAGCCACTTCCCTCACAGTAAGTTCTATGACTCTATTGCTTTCGGTAATTTACTTCAGTTCTCTGACGTGACAAATATACACTCGTTAACTTAGCTTCATTTTTTCTTGTGCTTCCTTCAGATGCTCCTGTTGACGCTGCTTCCTCTCCCTGACGACTCGGTGCGAAATCTCCACAACTAAGATTTGCTGTTCTCCTCAAAAGTCACTTTACTTCATGGAACTCTGATTTCG
The DNA here is from genome assembly GCF_964204655.1 of Triturus cristatus. Classification (NCBI taxonomy): domain Eukaryota; kingdom Metazoa; phylum Chordata; class Amphibia; order Caudata; family Salamandridae; genus Triturus; species Triturus cristatus. Next base: position 472,094,536 of record NC_140585.1, on the reverse strand, counting down.
AACTTGTATCTACTGACTTCCGAAAACACTTCAGGGTAGATTCTGAAAAGCCTTCGAGCGAGAACTAAAACACTTTTAGTCAGCGCGCACTGGAATGCGCACCTGACTCTCTAGAATTCTTGGTGAAGTGCGCAGTTCCTAGGCGGCGCGAGCCTCACCTAGGATTCCAGCGCGTTCTCTGCCAAACACTAGAACGCTAACAGCTACTCAGTTTTGGTGGCCTTTTCTGGCGCCATTTCCGAGTCAGCTCCACCCATGAACCTTCCATTGCTTGGGGTGTACAAACTTTGAGTCTTCGATGCGCAATTAAACCTATCTGTAATCTTGGGTTCCTGACAGTACCCTCCAACAAGGTAGGTTCTCTCCTCTGGGGTTTAGTTGGTGATCGTAGGTGAAAGGCCTTGACTAATCTTGGAGCATGGACATCTTCCTCTCGTTCCCAAGACCTTTCCTCCGGCCCATAACCCATCCAGTCCACCAAATAGTATAACTTCCCTTTTTGTATTTTGGAGTCTAGAATTTCCTTGACTTCAAATTCAGTACCAGTCTCTAGCTGAAGAGGCCTTGGAGGCAGGTTTTTTCGCAGATCTTCTGGAGCCTTCTTCAACAGGAATATGTGGAAACTGGATGTATCTTCAACTTTGGTGGCAATTGAACTCGGTAAGTCACCGGATTTATTTTCTCCTCTACCAGATATGGACCAATAAATCTCGGTTGAAACTTCCGATTACCTTTCAATCTCAAATTCTTAGTACTTAACCAAACCTTGTCTCCTATTTCCAATGAGGGGCCTACTCGTCTCTTTCTGTCTGCATAACTCTTATATTTTTCTTTAGCTAGTTCAAGGTTTTCAATTGCCCTCTTATGTACCTGATCTAACTGTGTTACAATCTCCTCCACCGCCGGAACTGAGATCTCGGTTTGCCTGAGGGTCGAGTTGGGATGTCTTCCATAATTCATAAAGAAAGGGGAATACCCAGTGGAAACATTCTTTGCATTATTATGGGCAAACTCTGCTGCCCACAAATAATCCGACCAATTTCCTTCTTGTTTCAAAAGAAACAATCTCAGATACTGTTCAAGTTCCTGGTTCACCCTCTTGGTTTGACCGTCAGTTTCTGGGTGGTAACTGGTGGAATAACGGACTTCTGTACCCAACCCTTCCATGAAAGATTTCCAAAAGTGGGAAATGAACTGTGGACCCCTATCTGTGATTACTATTTTAGGGATTCCATGTATTTTCACTATTTGAGCACTAAAATGAGTCGCCAACTGCTTAGCTGTTGGCACTCCCGTTAAAGCTGTAAAATGAGCCATTTTAGAAAGGGAATCTACTACTACTAAGATGGTATTGTAGCCCTGACTAAGGGGTAAGTCAGTTATGAGGTCTAATGTAACAGTGTGCCAAGGATAAGGTGGAGTGGGTAAGGGCATAAGTAAACCTTTTGGGGCCTGCCTTTCGGATTTTCCCTGAGCACAGATCTCACAAGTCTTAACATATTGCTCAATACTCTTCGACATTTCAGGCCACCAGTAGTGTCGCTGGATCAGTTCTCTGGTCTTTGCCTCTCCCTTATGTCCTGCCAACTTTGCATCGTGGCATTCCTTGATAATCTGTTGCTGCAACTCTTTAGTGGGAATGTACAGAGCTCCTTGGAAGTAGGGCAACTGATTACGAACCTCTCTTCCTTCCTCCTTTGCCCACTCTTTCAAGGTCTTTTCATCCATTGTGTCAGAGATACCCTGTTCAAGAACAACTGAAGTGATTGCTCCAATAATCTTCTCACTTGGGATAATGGATTGATTTCCTACAGGTGTCTTTTGATTTTCTGTGTCTATCCTAGACAAGGCATCTGCTTTTCCGTTCTGGGCCCCTGGTCGATAAGTAATGACGAAATCGTAATCAGCAAAGTACAGCGACCATCGCAATTGTCTTGGTGTTAAGGTTCTGGCTGTTTTTAGAAATTTGAAATTTCTATGGTCTGTATATACTGTGACTTGATGCTGTGCCCCCATTAAATGATGTCTCCAATCTTTGAATGCGTCTTTTATGGCCAATAGCTCCTTCTCTGTGATGGTATAGTTTATTTCTGCCGGAGTTAATTTTCTTGACCTATAGGCGACTGGATGCAGCTGCCCCGTTTGCTTGCTTCGTTGGGACAAAATTCCTCCCACCGCCTGATCAGAGGCATCGGTCTCCACATAAAATGGTTCAGTCGGATCTGCATGTTGTAGGATTGGGGCTGACGTAAAACTTCTCTTTAGTGATTGGAAGGCTTCTTCAGCTTCAGTTGTCCATTCAAATTTGACCCCTTTTTTCAATAGACGGGTGAGTGGCAAAATCTTATGCGAAAATTCTCCGATGAATCTCTGGTAAAAATTGGCAAAACCAATAAAGCTTTGTACTTCTTTGACGCTCTCGGGGGACTTCCAATTTATCACCGCTTCGATCTTCTTGCGGTCCATAAGAATGCCTGTTGGTGAAATTACAAAGCCCAAAAATTCAACCTGAGAGACACTGAAGGCACACTTCTCTAGCTTTACAAACAGTCTGTTTTCTCTCAGCTTCTGTAAGACCCTTCTAACCTGATCCTGATGTTCTTCCTTGTTCTCAGAGTAGATAAGGATGTCATCGATGTACACCAGTGCACACTGGTCGATGAATTCCTTCAATACATCGTTAATGAAGTGTTGAAAGGCTGCGGGAGCGTTACATAGCCCATAGGGCATAACCTGATATTCAAATAGGCCGAACCTCGTTCTGAAAGCTGTCTTCCACTCATCGCCCTCCTTCATTCTCACCAGATGATACGCTCCCCTCAGGTCCAACTTCGTGTAAATTGTTGCTCTTTTCCCTTGATCTAGCAAAACAGATATTAGCGGCAATGGATAACGGTTCTTTTTTGTAATCTTATTGATGGCTCTGGAGTCAATGCAAGTCCTCAAATCTCCTTCTTTCTTTGGCACAAAAAATAGGGGCGAGGAGACTGGGGACTGCGAGGGACGAATGAAGCCGTTTGCTAGATACTTGTCCAAATACTCTTTTAGGTGATGGTGTTCTTTTTCCGTAAGGGCATACACACGGCTGCAAGGTAGATTTGAACCGGGTTCGATCTCAATTTTACAATCATAAGGTCTGTGGGGTGGTAATTGTTCTGCCTCCACTTCATTGAATACGTCTTCAAAATCTCGATATTCCTCTGGTATGTCTTGCACATGAATTACACAAATTGATTCTCCCGTCTGACACAACGAATGTGCAGGATTCACCTCTTGCTCCTGCAGCTGGCCCCTGAAACAATTTCTCAAACAATAATCTGATTCCATCTTAATGGCTCTGGTACTCCAGTTGATTGTTGGATTATGTTCAGTAAGCCAGGGAAGCCCAAGGATCAACTGGAATTGGGGGGCATCGATTAAGTTAAACTGGATCTTCTCCTCATGTCCGTCATTCGAGATCAGATGAATTAATTCTGTGTGACTGACTATTGGACCAGAGGACAGGTTGGTTCCATCCACTGCCCTAACGGGCTCTGCTTTTAACTTTTTGATGGCTTCGATTCCCACCTTGCTCGCAAACTTTAGATCGCGAAAGTTTCCGGTGGCTCCTGAGTCGATCATCACTGAGACTTCCCTCAGCGTCACGTGTCGAAACCTGATTTCCATGGATAAAGTTAGATGTGGCGCTGCAGACTGTAGAGTATTGGCCACCCTATGTTCTTTTGGAGTCTGATCGAAAATCGCATCCACCTGTTTAACTCCTCCAACAGATGGTGCCTTTAGTTTTCCTTCGGCTTGAAACTTCCCTTGGGTTTCTTCGGACACGCACGTACAAAATGACCTCCCGATCCACAGTACATGCATAGGTTGTTGGTTCTTCTCTTTTCCTTCTCTTCTTTGGAAAGAGGACCCCGTATTGTTCCAATCTGCATTGGTTCGATGCCCTGCTGACCTTCATTGCTTCGTCCTCCTTCCGACCTTACTCGATCAAATCGTGGAATTACTGACTTGAAATCTTTCCTTTTTCACCTTTTCTTTCCCCATGACGGAAATCGATTTGCAGCACTAAATCCACCAACGCGGAGATTTCTGTGGGTCTATTGGGTATTCCGGCCAATGCATCCTTTAGCTCATCTCTTAAACCTCGATAAAAAACCGCTGCTCTCTTACTCTCAGGCCAGTTGGTTTCCACCACTAGTTTATTAAATTGAGCCAAATAAGAGACCACATCGCGGTTGCCCTGTTTCAGGTCGAGTAGTTCGTTGTCTACGGCTTGGGATATCCGCCTTCTGTCAAATATTCGAAGGAACTCTTCTTTGAAGTTCTCATAATTCCGCAATATGGGATCGTCTTTTGAAATCAGAGGCAAAGACCAGGATGCTGCATCCCCACTTAAGTATGACAACACAAATGCCACTCGAGACTGAGCATCTGGAAAAATGGAAGGGCGGCACATGAAATGTAATGAGCACTGCGTAATGAATATTTGAGCCTTCTGCGGATCCCCACTAAAACGCTCGGGTGCCGCTAATGGAATGACAGGTGAGAGGGAGTGAATCACCTGAGTTGTCATCGTATTAGTCCCTTCTGTCAACGAAGCTTGAGCGTCCGACCCTGAACCAAAAGGTTGTCTAAGTCTTTGCGCCAATTCTGCGGTTTCTTTTCTAGAATTAACTACTTCTAATCTGAGGTTCTGGTTTTCCTCTCGGACTGCACTTAACTCTTTTTGTATGGTATCTAATATTGTTCCTAAACCTTGTACGTCTATTCCCTCAGCCATCTCTGTTCGGGTGTAAAATGCAACATGGGCACTTCACTCTGTCAGACTCTAATTACGGTACTCAAACTTACACAGGAACAGAGATGCTAGTTCCCAAATACACCCCGACAGCAATCCAGAGCTTAGTGTGACAAGTCTCTAGAGTGGCTATCTAGGGGGAAGGGGGAAAGTGGATAAAATAACAAAAGAGAGAAGAGACTGTTCTGCGGCTTCCTTCAGGAGTCCGTCCAGCAGACTTCTTTTGCTGAAGAGATAACCTGTAGATAAGAGTTATTGTTATAATAAACTTTTAGTCCTTAACCTCTCTTATTTCTCAACCCCAATTGCCTTATTTCCTTACCATGCCAATTTCAGAACTCTGCTTCTCTTCTATTTCTTTTCTGTGTGTGCTTTTATTTCATTAACTATATTCTTCGTCTGCAATTAAAAAGGAAATAGCTAGAACCCAAGGTTTATCTGCCTCATATAAATCTTTCTGTCTGAGCTTCTCACTTACTTTCCTATTTTTCTTGTTACTCTCCTATGTCTTATCTTCCTTGGTATCTGCCTTAATTCACAGCTTCTTTTTCTTTTTGCACACCTGTAATATAGTTACATTTATCTGTTAAGAACTTCTGCTTTCTTTTAAACCTGACGTTATCTATTTTAATTTGGTATACTACTTACTGTGTTTGAGGTCTTTTCCTATTGGTAATTATTCATCTGTGTGTTTAATGCTTTCTCCTCTTTTAGTAGTGATATTTCACTCTCAGTACTTAGCTATTGTTCGACGACTTATTTCTGTGGTAAGTATGGTTTTATCTTATTCTATTATTTGTAGTTGCTCAAGAGTTCTAATCTATATTGCAATTCTCTCTTCGACTTTTTCAGGACTTGTCGTTACTATTCGTTACCTCTGTGAAGAATTACAGTAAAGCCACTTCCCTCACAGTAAGTTCTATGACTCTATTGCTTTCGGTAATTTACTTCAGTTCTCTGACGTGACAAATATACACTCGTTAACTTAGCTTCATTTTTTCTTGTGCTTCCTTCAGATGCTCCTGTTGACGCTGCTTCCTCTCCCTGACGACTCGGTGCGAAATCTCCACAACTAAGATTTGCTGTTCTCCTCAAAAGTCACTTTACTTCATGGAACTCTGATTTCGAACTTGTATCTACTGACTTCCGAAAACTCTTCAGGGTAGATTCTGAAAAGCCTTCGAGCGAGAACTAAAACACTTTTAGTCAGCACGCACTAGAATGCGCACCTGACTCTCTAGAATTCTTGGTGAAGTGCGCAGTTCCTAGGCGGCGCGAGCCTCACCTAGGATTCCAGCGCGTTCTCTGCCAAACATTAGAACGCTAACAGCTACTCAGTTCTGGTGGCCTTTTCTGGCGCCATTTCCGAGTCAGCTCCACCCATGAACCTTCCATTGCTCGGGGTGTACAAACTTTGAGTCTTCGATGCGCAATTAAACCTATCTGTAATCTTGGGTTCCTGACACTGCACATACCCCTCCTGCGTCTGGGCACTGGTGGGAGGACTCTGCACACACCCCTCCTGCGTCTGGGCACTGCTGGGAGGACTCTGCACACACCTCTCCTGTCTCTGGGCACTGCTGGGAGTGATAGGCACCCACCCCTCCTGTCTCTGGGCACTGCTGGGAGGACTCTGCACCCACCCCTCCTGTCTCTGGGCACTGCTGGGAGTGATAGGCACCCACCCCTCCTGTCTCTGGGCACTGCTGGGAGGACTCTGCACCCACCCCTCCTGTGTCTGGGCACTGCTGGGAGGACACTGCACACACCCCTCCTGTCTCTGGGCACTGCTGGGAGTGATAGGCACCCACCCCTCCTGTCTCTGGGCACTGCTGGGAGGACTCTGCACACACCCCTCCTGTCTCTGGGCACTGCTGGGAGTGATAGGCACCCACCCGTCCTGTCTCTGGGCACTGCTGGGAGGACTCTGCACACACCCCTCCTGTCTCTGGGCACTGCTGGGAGTGATAGGCACCCACCCCTCCTGTGTCTGGGCACTGCTGGGAGGACTCTGCACACACCCCTCCTGTCTCTGGGCACTGCTGGGAGTGATAGGCACCCACCCCTCTTGTCTCTGGGCACTACTGGGAGTGACAGGCACCCACCCCTGCCATGTCTGGGCACTGCTGGGAGGACTCTGCACACACCCCTCCTATTTAACAATATGTACGCTTTGTCCATACACGTGTGTGGGTTCGCTCCATGGGGGTACGGGTCGTACTTACACTGTTGGGGTGGGGGTATGCTCCATACGTACGCGGGTGAGGTTACGGGTCGTACTTACACTGTTGGGGTGGGGGGTACGCTCAATGCATACGGGTGGGGGGACGTGTCGTACTTACACTGTTGGCATGGGGGGTACGCTCCATGCATACGCGGGTGGGGGGACGTGTCGTACGTACAATGTTGGCATGGGGGGTACGCTCCTTCCATACGCGGGTGGGGGTACGTGTCGTACTTACACTGTTGGGGTGGGGGGTACGCTCCATACGTACGCGTGTGAGGGTACGGGTCGTACATACACTGTTGGGGTGGGGGTTCGCTCCATACGAACGCGGGTGAGGGTACGGGTCGTACTTACACTGTTGGGGTGGGGGTTTGCTCCATACGGACGCGGGTGAGGGTACGGGTCGTACTTACACTGTTGGGGTGGGGGTTCGCTCCATACGTCCGCGGGTGAGGGTACGGGTCGTACTTACACTGTTGGGGTGGGGGTTCGCTCCATACGTCCGCGGGTGAGGGTACGGGTTGTACTTTCACTGTTGGGGTGGGGGTACGCTCCATACATACACGGGTGGGGGTACGGGTCGTACTTACACTGTTGGGGTGGGGGGTACGCTCCTTGCATACGCGGGTGGGGGTACGTGTCGTACTTACACTGTTGGCATGGGGGTACGCTCCTTGCATATGCGGGTGGGGGTACGTGTCGTACTTACACTGTTGGGGTTGGGGGTACGCTCCATGCATACGGGGTGGGGGTACGGTCCGTACAAATCCGTCCCCATGCTATGTGATGCTTGTGCGGCCCGTACCCAGGCCTTTGCCACGTGGGTACGAGCCGTCCTGCCATTGTTGGGGTGACGTAGGTGTGGGCGTGGTACGACTCGTACCCACGCTCTTAAGGCGTGGGTACGGGACGTACCTGTCTGGTTGTGTTGCCGGTTCGCGTCGTCAAGAACTTCCGTTGTGGCGGTCGCTGGCTTAGCTGGACACGCCCCCACCCCCTCGTAGTGACCAGGGCCGGAGGGTCAGGTATGTTCAGGGCATGTGTGCTGTGTGACTATGGTGGGGGTTTTGTGGCCTGCCCTGGACCTGCCACCCCCCCCCCTTTCCCCCCTCCCTTTGTTGTTCTGACCTTCTGCGGCATCTGCGTCGTAACCTGTAGAGGAGGTCGACTGCTATGAGGGCCGGGATGACACGTAGGTTCGGGTCCATGTCTGTCCGTCGCGTACGGGTACTCCTTGTTCGTGTCGTCCTGTCTGTCCGTCACGTACTGGTAGTTTTTGGCTGCCGGAAAATATTCACCGTGCGGGATGACGTCGGTGCGAATCGTAATTCCTGGTTCGTGAATGGCAGGCTGCGTGCGTCCCGACGTCAGGTCGGCGCTTTCCCGGATCGCATTTGTATGTTTATTTTCGTCGGTCGGGGTTTTGTACGATTCGTACGGAAATGGTGTTTCCGTGCGAATCGTAATTCCATGTTGGTATATTTTGACGACCGGGTACGCGTCGTCCGACGGTTCGTACCCAGTTTTTGCAGGATCGTGATCGGCGCCTAAGTGTTTTTTCATAGTAGAGTCTCTTTACTAACTTCCGCATTTCAAAGTGATGTACCGCTAACATTCGTAACTGATGGAAAGTACTTTGGCACACTTTTCTTGAAACACAAGTCAGTGAATGACCTTGCAAATGAGTATATTTTCGTATTTTACATGGATCTAGTCCTTGTAACATCTTAATCTTCTGTCATTAGATTCTGGTCAAATACTGCAAATACTACTACTACACTCCCACTTATATACAAGAGTTGTGTATGCCTCCCTTTGAACTTCTTCAGCTATTACTTCTTCTGCATTCCTAACAACCATTTTTTGTTTTGGAATGGGACAACCATCTTTCATCTCATAGCATCGACCACTAGTATCAACTGCTTGTACTAATGTGTTCTCTTGATACAAGCTTTCTTCGTTAAAGAAAGGCTCAGTACAAGAAGTGTGCTTCCATTGACCAGTAAAAGTTTTACTAAAGTTACGTCTATTAACAACTCTTTTTCTTTTTCTTTTCTCTTTAACAAACACCATTGTTTAACCAATTTTCTCATTCTCTTCAAAATTAATATATATCATTTTCATTTTAATTCAAAAGCAGTATCTACTACACTTTCAATTTGTTGCTTATTCTTATATGCTGCTGTTCTTCTTTTACAATCTTTTAATACATTTTGAATTAGTCTATTTCTAAATATTCTTATATGTATCACTTTAAATGTTTCTGCCTATGAGTTGTTTTTAAAAAAACTACTGTTTTCTTACCATCACAATTCTTATTTTCCTTCTAGTTTGCTGTCAAACTTTTCTTTTTCTGTTCAATTATTATTGACTTTCTTAAATTTCTCTACAACTGTTTTAAGAAAATGTTTAAAGCTCTTATCAGAAAAGATTTTGTCCTGAATAACATTTTGCTCTTTTTCTAATGCACTTTCTTTTTACTTTTTTTAAGTAGTGCAGTTTTCTTTGTTCTCTTCTCTTTTCATGTGTTCTTGCCATCTTCAATTTGTCTTTCAAATAAAATACATGTCTAAAAAACAAAGAACAGTTTTAATAGTGTGTTACATCAACAATTTTAAAATAATTACATGTCAATATTCAAAGTAACCACTAAGCAATTACTTACAATTACATTGCAATTCTCATTGTAAAAAAAAAAAAAGTGCAGAAACAACCAAGAGAACTTCAGAAAGAGGAAGAAAGGTGCTGAAAGAGAAAGAAAGGGACAGAAAGAAAAAGAAAGGTTCAGAAAGAGCCAAAAGAAATGCACAAAGAAGCAACACAGCTACAGAAACATGTGAGAAGTGCAGAAAGAGGCAACAGAGTTGCAGAAAGAGACAACAGAGTTGCAGAAAGAGACAATAGCGGTGCAAAAGGAGTCAAGAGAGATTTACAAAGAGGCAAGAGAAGTGCAAAAGACACAGGACAGGTGCAGACAGATGCAAAAGATGTACAGAAAGAAGCTTGAGAGATGCAGAAAAAAGCAAGACACGTGTATAAAGAAGCAACTGACATTCAAAAACAAGCAAGAGACATACATAAAGAGGCATGAGAACTGCATAAAGAGAAACAAATGTGCATAAAGAAGCAAGAGAGTTACAGAAAGAGACTGGAGAGGTGCAGAAAGAGGCAAGAAGAGGGTAGAAAGAAGCAACAGAGATGCACACAAATGCAAGAGAGGTGCATAAGGAAGCAAGAGAAGTACAGAAAGAAGCAAGGGAAATGCAAAAAGAGGCAAGTGAAGTGCAGAAAGAGGCAAGAGAGGTGCAGAAACAGGCAACAGAGGTACAGAAAGAGGAAGAATGGTACAAAAAGAGGCAATAAAAGTGCAGAAAGATGGAAAAGAAGTGCAGAAAGACAAAGAAAGGTACAGAAAGAACCAAGAGAAATGCAGAAAGAGTGAAGAGAGGTGCAGAGACAAGCAGGAGAAGTGCAGAAAGAAGCAAGTGAGGTACAGAAAGTGGAAAGAGAAGTGCTGAAAGAGGCAACAGAGGTGCAGAAAGAGACAATAGGGTGCAAAAAGAGCCAAGAGAGATGTACAAAGAGGCAAGAAAATTGCAAAAGACATGGGACAGGTGCAGAAAGACGCAAAAGATGTACAGAAAGAAGCTTGGGAGATGTAGAAAAAAGCAAGACAAGTGTATAAAGAAGCAATTGACATTCAAAAACAAGCAAGACACATGCAGAAAGAGGCAAGAGAACTGCATAAAGAGAAACAAATGTGCAGAAAGAAGCAAGAGTTACAGAAAGAGACTAGAGAGGTACAGAAAGAGGCAACAAAAGTGCAAAAAGAGGGAACAAGGGAGAACAAGAGGCAAGAAGAGTGTAGAAAGAAGCAACAGATATGCACATTAATGCAAGAGAGGTATAGAAAGAAGCAAGAGAAGTGCAGAAAGAAGCAACAGAAATGCAGAAAGAGGCAAGATGAGTGGAGAAAGAGACAAGAGAGGTGCAGAAACAGGCAACAGAGGTACAGAAAGAGGAAGAAAGGTACAGAAAGAACCAAGAGAAATGAAGAAAGAGTGAAGAGAGGTACAGAGACAAGCAGGAGAAGTGCAGAAAGAAGCAAGTGAGGTACAAAAAGAGGCAAGAGAAGTGCAGGAAGAGGCAAGAGAGAGTACATAAAGAGGTAAGAGAAGTACAGAAAGAAGAGAGTGAGGTGCAGAAAAAGGCTAGTGAGGTACAGGAAGATGCAAGAGAGGTACAGAAAGAGGCAAGAGAGATACAGAAAGAGGCACATGAGGTGCAGAAAGAAGAGAGAGAGGTGCAGAAAGAGGCAAGGGAAGTGCAGAAAAAGGCAAGAGTGGTACACAAAGAGGAAAGAGAAGTACAGAAAGAAGAGGAGAGTGAGGTGCAGAAAGAGGCAAGTGAGGTGCAGAAAGACGCAGGGTGGTGCTAAAAGAGGCAAGAGAAGTGCAGAAAGAGGCAAGAGAAATGCATAAAGACAAAAGTAAGGTGCAGAAAGAAGCATTAGAAATGCACAAAGAGGCAAAAGTAGTGCAGAAAGGGGCATGAGAGGTGCAGAAAGAGTCAGGAGATGTGTAGAAAGAGGAAAGAGGGGTATAGAAAGAGGCAAAAGGTGTGCAGAAAGAAGCAAGCGAAATGCAGAAAGAAACAAGAGGAGTGCAGAAACAATCAAAAGAGGTTCTGAAAGAGGCAAGAGAAGTGCAGAAAGAAGAAACAGAGGTACAAAAATAAGAAAAGTACAGAAACAGGCAAGAAAAGTGAACAAACAAAGAGGCATTAAAGGCATAGAAAGAGGTAAGAAGAGTGCAGAAAGAGACAAGTGAGCTGCAGAAAGAAGAAACTGATGTGCAAAAGGAACTAACAGAGCTGCAGAAATAGGCAAGAGAGGTACAGAAAGAAGCGACAACATTGTAGAAAGAGACAAGTAAAGTGCAGGGAGGAAAATGAAGTGCAGAAAGTGGCAAGAGATGTGCGGGAAAAAAGGCAAGAGATGTGCAGAAAGAGCCAATAGAGGTGCACAAATAGGCAACAGAGGAGCAGAAATAGGCAAGAAGGGTGCATACAGAGACAAGAGAAGTACAGAAAGAAGAAACAGAGGTGCAGAATAAGGCAAGAGATGTGCAAAAAGAGGAAAAAAGCTGCAGAAAAAGGCAAAAAAGGTTCAGAAAAAGACAAGACACATACAAAAAGAAGCAAGAGAGGTACATAAGTTAGCAAGAGAAATACAGAAAGAGGAGAGGGGAATGCCGAACGAGGCAACAGAGGTACAAAAAGAGGGAACAAGAGTGTAGAAAGAAGCAACAAAGGTGCAAAAAAAGGCATGAGAGGTGTAAAAACGAACAGGAGACATGCAGAACGAAGCAAGAGACATAACACAATTGGCAAGAGAGGTACAGAAATAGGTAAGGGAGGTGCAGCAAGAGGCAAAAGACGTGTACAAAGAATCAAGTGAACTGCTGAAAAAAACAAATGAGGTGAAGAAGGAACCAAGGGGCATATGTATTAAGCTCTCAATTCTCAAATAGCGATTTTTAGGGAATCGCTATTTGAGAATTGCAAAACGGGATGTAATAAAAAAATCGCAAATGTTTTGCGATTCCTTGGCATTCCTTAATTGCAATTAGCAAATTGCTAATCGCAATTAAGGAAAACCTTCCCATTCATTCCTATGGGCTAGGAGGCCCATAGGAATGAATGGGAAGACATTCTCATTTTGCGATTCGTAATTTGAGAATCGCAAAATGAGTATGCAATTTCAAGGGTGCTAGGGTGTCAAAAGGACACCCTGTTGCACCCCTGAAATATGTATGTATGCACATGTGACGCACATACATGCCCTAAGGGCATGTCTGTGCATCACATGGCACTTTGAAAAATGCCAAAAAGCGCATTTTTCAATGAAATCGCAAATTAACACCAACTTGAAGTAGGTGGTAATTTGCGATTTCTTATGGCCAAATTGCAATTTTTCTAGGCTTCATACATTGCATTTAAGGAATCGCAATTTGCGATTCCTTAAATGCAATCGCAAAATTGCGATGTCCTTTTGGGATGATACATCCCAAAAGGCCTTTTCCCGTTCGCAAACGGGAAAAGGGTTTGATACATATGCCCCTAAGAGAGGTGCAAAAAGATGCAAAAGAGGTACACAAAGAAGCAGGAGAAGTGGAGAAAGAGGCAACAAAAAGGGAATAGAGAGGCAAGAGAAGTGCAGAAAGTGGCAAAAGATGTGCAGAAAGAGGCAAAAGGGATGCACAAAGAGGCAACAGAGGTGCAGAAAGAAGGAAGAAGGGTGCAGTAAGACGGAAGATGAATGCTGCAAAAAGATGCAACAGAGGAATTGAAAAAAAAGCAAGAGAGGTGCAGGAATTAGCAAGAGAGGTGCCGAAAGAGGTAAGGGAGGATGGAGTAAGAGACAAGAGCGGTACACAAAGAGAAGAGAGGAGTGCAGAAGGAGGCACAAGAGGTGCACAAACATCCAACAGATGTAGAGAAAGAACTGTGCAGAAAGAAGCAAGAGGAGTTAAGAAAGAAGCAACAGAAATACAGAAAAAGCCAACAGAACTGCACAAAAAAGCATCTGAGGTGCACAAAGAAATAAGACAAGTACAGAAAGAACCAAGAGAACTCCAGAAATGTAAAGCACCAATCCTTCTTATGTCACTGTTGTAAGCCCCACCATATTCTTAAAAGCATGCATGCATATGTCTGTGCCTTTTGTTAGTAGCATCTTACATAAAAGAAACATACAAATAGTTGTATACATGTGTTTCAGATATCTACATCTTTAGATGCATAACATGTGTGAAAATACATGTACAAGTAGACACATACCTCAGTCACAAGACCGCACAGACCTTTAAACCTGCCAGACTACCCTTCCCATTTCCAGCAGACACCTACATTTATACGGCCTACTTCATGTGTATCTTTCCAGACATTCATATAAAGTACCCTAATCACTAATCCCTCTGCCAACATGTCCGAAATCTCACTTTTTTTGCTGCATCTTCATTTTTCACCGACAAATCAGAATGTTAGAACTACCAAATTTGAAACAGCAATGCTTCCCATGTTTCTGTTGTAAGTCTCACCATGTTCCTGAAAACATGCATGCATGTGTCTGTGCCGTTTGCTAGTGGCATCATACACAAAAGAAACACACAAATAGTTCTATACCTGTGTTTCACACATCTAGCATCTTTAGATGCAAAACACATGTGAGAATACATGTACAAGTAGAGACATACCTGAGTCACAAGACCATGCAGAGCTTTAAACTTGACAGACTGCAATTCCCATTTCAGGCAGACACCTAAATTTATATGGCGTACTTCAAGTGTACCTTTCCAGAGACTGATACAAAGTACCATAATCATTAAACCCTCTTCCAACATGTCTTAAACCTCACTTGTCCGCTGCACCTTTGTTTGTCACCAACTGTTCAGAATGTTAGAACAACCAAATTTAAAATAGCAATCCTTCCCCTATTACTGTTGTATGCCTCATCGTGTTCCTGGAAGCATGCACGCATGTCACTCTGACTTTTGCTAGTGGCATCATACATAAAAGAAACATACAAATAGTTGTATATCTATGTTTCATACATGTAGCATCTTGAAATGCATAACATGTGTGAGAATACATATACACGTAGAGACATACCTCAGTCACAAGACCATGCAGACCTTTAAACTTGACAGACTGCTTTTCCCATTTGAAGCAGACACCAACATTTATACGGCATACTTCAAGTGTACATTTCAAGAGACTCATACAAAGTTCCCTAATCACTATTCCCTCTGCCAACACGTATTAAACCTCCATTTTCTGCTGCAGCTTCATTTTTCACTGACTGCTCACAATATTAGACCTACTTAATGTAAATGAACAATCCTTCTCATATCGCTGTTATAAGTCTAACCATATCTCTGAACATATGCATGCACATCTCTGTGTCTTTCCCATGTCACTGTTATAAGTCTCATCATATTCCTGAAAGCATTCATGCATTTGTCTGTGCCTTTTCATAGCGGCGTCATGAGTAAAAAGAAAAATACAAATAGTCGTATACCTGTGCTTCAAACATCTACCATATTCTGATGCATAACACATTTGAGAATACATGTACAAATAGATACATACGTCAGTCACACGAGCACACAAACCTTTAAACTCAACTCAGTGCAGTTCTCATATCAAACAGAGATCTACATGCATACACCCTACTTCAAGTAAAACTTTCCACAGAGTCATACAAAGTATCATAATCACTAATTCCTCTGCTAACATATTTGAAACCTCACTTTTCTGCTGCACCTTCATTTTCACCGACTGCTCAGAATGTTAGAGCTACAAAATTTAAAACAGCAACCCTTCCTATGTTACTGTTGTAAGTCTCACCATGTTCCTAAAAGCATGCATGCATGTGACTGTACCGTTTTGCTAGTGACATCATACATAAAAGAAACATACAAATAGTTGTATACCTGTGTATCACACGCCTAGCATCTTTAGAAGCATAGCATGTGTAAAAATACATGTACAAGTAGAGACGTACCTCAGTCACAAGAACATGCAGTCCTTTAAACTTGACAGACTGCACTTCCCATTTCATGCAGACACCTACATGTATACGGCTTATGTCAACTATACCTTTCCAGAGACTCATACAAAGTACCCTAATCACTAAAACCTCTGCCAACATGGGTTAACGCTCAGTTTTCTGCTGCACCTTAATTCAATGACTATTCAGATTGTTAGAGCTACCAAACTTAATGCACCAATCCTTCCCATGTTACTGTTATAAGTTTCACCATGTTCCTGAAAGCATGAATGCATGTGTCTGTGCCTTTTACTAGTGACATCATACATAAAAGAAACATATAAATAGATGTATACTTGTCTTTCACACGTCTAGCATCTTCAGATGCAAATCACTTGTGAGAATACATTCACAAGTAGAGACATACATCAGTCACAAGACAACACAGACTTTTAAACTTGACAGACTGCTTTTCTCATTTGAATCAGACACCAAAATATATACGGCGTACTTCAAGTGTACCTTTCCAGAGACTCATACAAAGTACCCTAATCTCTAATTCCGCTACGAACATGTTTTAGCAAAAGACACACAATTGATGGACGGAATGCAGAAAAAATCAAAACATTCACCCCCAGTCAAGAGATCTGGGTTAAATCCATCATTCTTTTGCTCACTATGCCACCCCAGTTTAGACCTGGCCATATGCTAATCAGTCTTGACCCTGTGCCTCATGGGAACAGTCCAGCCCGAACTGCCTAGCCAGGACCTCCCTGGACCAGAAGCAAGCATCCTAGGACCGGTTTCGAGGTTTCACCCCTCTTCAGCCAGGATAGCTTGATTCCAGGGGCACAGTGAGCCCAGGACCCACGTCTGGGCATACCTGACGCACATAGGGCGAGAAAGCAAAAGACACACAATTAATGGATGGAATGCAGAACAAATCAAAACATTTACCCCCAGGTCAAAAGATCTGGGTTAAATCCATCATTCTTTTGCTCACCATGCCACCCCAGTTTAGACCTGGCCATATGCAAATCAGTCTTGACCCTGTGCCTCATGGGAACAGTCCAGCCCGAAATGCCATGCCAGGTCCTCCCTGGACCAGAAACAAGCATCCTAGGACTGGTTTCGGTGTTTCACCCCTCTTCAGCCAGGATAGCTTGATTCCAGTGGCACAGTGATGCAAGGACCCATGTCTGGGCATACCAGGCACACTCAGGGTGAGAAAGCAAAAGGCACACAATTGATGGATGGAATGCAGAACAAATCAAAACATTCACCCCCAGTCAAGAGATCTGGGTTAAATCCATCATTCTTTTGCTCACCATGCCACCCCAGCTTAGACCTGGCCATATGCAAATCAGTCTTGACCCTGTGCCTCATGGGAACAGTCCAGCACAAACTGCCAAGCCAGGGCCTACCTCGCCCGGGAAACAAGCCTTCTAGGACCGGTTTCGGGGTTTCACCCCTCTTCAGCCAGCATAGCTTGATTCCAGTGGCAAAGTGAGCCCAGGACCCACGTCTGGGCATACCTGGCACACTCAAAGCAAGAAAGCAAAAGACACACAATTGATGGACGGAACGCAGAACAAATCAAAACATTCACCCCCAGTCAAGAGATCTGGGTTAAATCCATCATTTTTTTGCTCACCATGCCACCCCAGTTTAGACCTGCCCATATGCAAATCAGTCTTGACCCTGTGCCTCATGGGAACAGTCCAGTCCGAACTGCCAAGCCAGGTCCTCCCTGGACCAGAAACAAGCATCCTTGGACCGGTTTCGGGGTTTCACCCCTCTTCAGCCAGGATAGCTTGATTCCAGTGGCACAGCGAGCCCAGGACCCACGTCTGGGCATACCTGGCGCATTCAGGGCGAGAAAGCAAGACACACAATTGATGGACGGAATGCAGAACAAATCAAAACCTTCACCCCCAATCAAGAGATCTGGGTTAAATCCATCATTCTTTTGCTCACAATGCCACCCCAGTTTAGACCTGGCCATATGCAAATCAGTCTTGACACTGTGCCTCATGGGAACAGTCTACCCCGAACTGCCAAGCCAGGTCCTCCCTGGACCGGAAACAAGCATCCTAGGTCCGGTTTCGGGGTTTCACCCCTCTTCAGCCAGGATAGCTTGATTCCAGTGGCACAGTGAGCCCAGGACCCACGTCTGGGCATACCTGGCGCACTCAGGGCGAAGAAGCAAAAGACACAGAATTGATGGACGGAATGCAGAACAAATCAAACATTCACCCCCAGTCAAGAGATCTGGGTTAAATCCATCATTCTTTTGCTCACCATACCACCCCAGTTTAGACCTGGCCATATGCAAATCAGTCTTGACCCTGTGCCTCATGGGAACAGTCCAGCACAAACTGCCAAGCCAGGGCCTACCTCGCCCGGAAACAAGCATTCTAGGACCTGTTTCGGGCTTTCAACCCTCTTCAGCCAGGATAGCTTTATTCCAGTGGCAAAGTGAGCCCAGGACCCACGTCTGGGCATACCTGGCGCACTCAAAGCAAGAAAGCAAAAGACATACAATTGATGGACGGAACGCAGAACAAATCAAAACATTCACCCCCAGTCAAGAGATCTGGGTTAAAACCATCATTCTTTTGATCATCAGGACACCCCAGTTTAGACCTGGCCATATGCAAATCAATATTGACCCTGTGCCTCATGGGAACAGTCCACCCCGAACTGCCAAGCCAGGTCCTCCCTGGACTGGAAACAAGCATCCTAGGTCAGGTTTCGGGGTTTCACCCCTCTTCAGCCAGGATAGCTTGATTTCAGTGGCACAGTGAGCCCAGGACCCACGTCTGGGCATACCTGGCACACTCAGGGCGAGGAAGCAAAAGACACAGAATTGATGGACGGAACGCAGAACAAATCAAACATTCACCTCCAGTCAAGAGATCTGGGTTAAATCCATCATTCTTTTGCTCACTATGCCACCCCAGTTTAGACCTGGCCATATGCAAATCAGTCTTGACCCTGTGCCTCATGGGAACAGTCCAGCCCGAACTGCCTAGCCAGGTCCTCCCTGGACCAGAAGCAAGCATCCTAGGACCGGTTTCGAGGTTTCACCCCTCTTCAGCCAGGATAGCTTGATTCCAGTGGCACAGTGAGCCCAGGACCCACGTCTGGGCATACCTGACGCACATAGGGCGAGAAAGCAAAAGACACACAATTAATGGATGGAATGCAGAACAAATCAAAACATTTACCCCCAGGTCAAAAGATCTGGGTTAAATCCATCATTCTTTTGCTCACCATGCCACCCCAGTTTAGACCTGGCCATATGCAAATCAGTCTTGACCCTGTGCCTCATGGGAACAGTCCAGCCCGAAATGCCATGCCAGGTCCTCCCTGGACCAGAAACAAGCATCCTAGGACTGGTTTCGGTGTTTCACCCCTCTTCAGCCAGGATAGCTTGATTCCAGTGGCACAGTGATGCCAGGACCCATGTCTGGGCATACCAGGCACACTCAGGGTGAGAAAGCAAAAGGCACACAATTGATGGATGGAATGCAGAACAAATCAAAACATTCACCCCCAGTCAAGAGATGTGGGTTAAATCCATCATTCTTTTGCTCACCATGCCACCCCAGCTTAGACCTGGCCATATGCAAATCAGTCTTGACCCTGTGCCTCATGGGAACATTCCAGCACAAACTGCCAAGCCAGGGCCTACCTCGCCCGGAAACAAGCCTTCTAGGACCGGTTTCGGGGTTTCACCCCTCTTCAGCCAACATAGCTTGATTCCAGTGGCAAAGTGAGCCCAGGACCCACGTCTCGGCATACCTGGCACACTCAAAGCAAGAAAGCAAAAGACACACAATTGATGGACGGAACGCAGAACAAATCAAAACATTCACCCCCAGTCAAGAGATCTGGGTTAAATCCATCATTTTTTTGCTCACCATGCCACCCCAGTTTAGACCTGCCCATATGCAAATCAGTCTTGACCCTGTGCCTCATGGGAACAGTCCAGCCCGAACTGCCAAGCCAGGTCCTCCCTGGACCAGAAACAAGCATCCTTGGACCGGTTTCGGGGATTCACCCCTCTTCAGCCAGGATAGCTTGATTCCAGTGGCACAGTGAGCCCAGGACCCACGTCAGGGCATACCTGGTGCATTCAGGGCGAGAAAGCAAGACACACAATTGATGGACGGGATGCAGAACAAATCAAAACATTCACCCCCAGTCAAGAGATCTGGGTTAAATCCATCATTCTTTTGCTCACCATGCCACCCCAGTTTAGACCTGGCCATATGCAAATCAGTCTTGACACTGTGCCTCATGGGAACAGTCCACCCCGAACTGCCAAGCCAGGTCCTCCCTGGACCGGAAACAAGCATCCTAGGTCCGGTTTCGGGGTTTCACCCCTCTTCAGCCAGGATAGCTTTATTCCAGTGGCAAAGTGAGCCCAGGACCCACGTCTGGGCATACCTGGCGCACTCAAAGCAAGAAAGCAAAAGACATACAATTGATGGACGGAACGCAGAACAAATCAAAACATTCACCCCCAGTCAAGAGATCTGGGTTAAAACCATCATTCTTTTGCTCATCATGACACCCCAGTTTAGACCTGGCCATATGCAAATCAATCTTGACCCTGTGCCTCATGGGAACAGTCCACCCCGAACTGCCAAGCCAGATCCTCCCTGGACTGGAAACAAGCATCCTAGTTCAGGTTTCGGGGTTTCACCCCTCTTCAGCCAGGATAGCTTGATTTCAGTGGCACAGTGAGCCCAGGACCCACGTCTGGGCATACCTGGCACACTCAGGGCGAGGAAGCAAAAGACACAGAATGGATGGACGGAATGCAGAACAAATCAAACATTCACCTCCAGTCAAGAGATCTGGGTTAAATCCATCATTCTTGTGCTCACCATGCCACCCCAGTTTAGATCTGCCCATATGCAAATCAGTCTTCACCCTGTGCCTCATGGGAACAGTCGAGCCCGAAATGCCAAGCCAGGCCCTCCCTGGAGCAAAAACAAGCATCCTTGGACTGGTTTCAGGGTTTCACCCCTCTTCAGCCAGGATAGCTTGATTCCAGTGGCACAGTGAGCCCAGGATCCACGTCTGGACATACCTGACGCACATAGGGCGAGAAAGCAAATGACACACAACTAATGGATGGAATGCAGAACAAATCAAAACATTTACCCCCAGGTCAAAAGATCTGGGTTAAATACATCATTCTTTTGCTCACCATGCCACCCCAGTTTAGACCTGGCCATATGCAAATCAGTCTTGACCCTGTGCCTCATGGGAACAGTCCAGCCCGAACTGCCATGCCAGGTCCTCCCTGGACCAGAAACAAGCATCCTAGGACTGGTTTCGGTGTTTCACCCCTCTTCAGCCAGGATAGCTTGATTCCAGTGGCAAAGTGAGCCCAGGACCCACGTCTGGGCATACCTGGCGCACTCAAGCAAGAAAGCAAAAGACACACAATTGATGGACGGAACGCAGAACAAATCAAAACATTCACCCCCAGTCAAGAGATCTGGGTTAAATCCATCATTCTTTTGCTCACCATGCCACCCCAGTTTAGACTTGGCCATATGCAAATTAATCTTGACCCTGTGCCTCATGGGAACAGTACAGCCCGAACTGCCAAGCCAGGGCCTACCTCACCCGGAAACAAGCATTCTAGGACCAGTTTCGTGGTTTCACCCCTCTTCAGCCAGAATAGCTTGATTCCAGTAGCAAAGTGAACCCAGGACCCACGTCTGGGTAAACCTGGCGCACTCAAGGTGAGAAAGCAAAAGACACGCAATTGATGGACGGAATGCAGAACAAATCAAAACATTCACCCCCAGTCAAGAGATCTGGGTTACATCCATCATTCTTTTGCTCACCATGCCACCACAGTTTAGACCTGGCCATATGCAAATCAGTCTTTACCCTGTGCCTCATGGGAACAGTCCAGCCCGAACTGCCAAGCCAGGTCCTCCCTGGACCGGAAACAAGCATCCTAGGACCGGTTTTGGGGTTTCACCCTTCTTCAGCCAGGATAGCTTGATTCCAGTGGCACAGTGAGGCCAGGACCCACATCTGGGCATACCTGGCACACTCTGGGTGAGAAAGAAAAAGACACATAATTGATGGACGGAATGCAGAACAAATCAAAACATTCACCCCAGTCAAGAGATCTGGGTTAAATCCATCATTCTTTTGCTCACCATGCCACCCCGGCTTAGACCTGGCCATATGCAAATAGTCTTGACCCTGTGCCTCATGGGAACAGTCCAGCCTGAACTGCCAAGCCAGGACCTCCCTCTACCGAAAACAAGCATTCTAGGACCGGTTTCGGAGTTTCACCCCTCTTCAGCCAGGATAGCTTGATTCCAGTGGCACAGTGAGCCCAGGACCCACATCTGGGCATACCTGGCGCACTCAAGGCGAGAAAGAAAAAGACACACAATTGATGGATGGAATGCAGAACAAATCAAAACATTCACCCCCAGTCAAGAGATCTGGGTTAAATCCATCATTCTGTTTCTCACCATGCCACCACCGTTTAGACCTGGCCATATGTAAATCAGTCTTTACCCTGTGCCTCATGGGAACAGTCCACCCAGAACTGCCAAGCCAAGTCCTCCCTGGACCGGAAACAAGCATCCTAGGAGCGGTTTCAGGGTTTCACCCCTCTTCAGCCAGGATAGCTTGATTCCAGTGGGACAGTGAGCCCAGGACCCGCGTCTGGGCATACCTGGCGCACTCAGGGCGAGAAAGCAGAAGACACACAATTGATGGATGGAATGCAGAAGAAATCAAAACATTCACCCCCAGTCAAGAGATCTGGGTTAAATCCATCATTCTTTTGCTCACCATGCCACCCCAGTTTAGAGACCTGGCCATATGCAAATCAGTCTTGACCCTGTGCCTCGGGTGTTTAGCCAAAATATCGAGTTTTACATTTCGACCTACAATATTATCGTGTTTTTAATATCGTAGGTACAGAATATCGAAGTCAAGAATATCGACGGACAGAATATCGATCCCAAGGTAAGTAATATCGAAGTTAATAATATCGAAGTAATTAATATCGATGTAAGTAATATCATAAGCAAAAATTTCGATGTCAATAATATCGATATTTATTTACTGTAATGTAATTTAATATGTATTTTATTTGTATGTTAAAGATTATTGTAATGTATTTTAATACATTTAAAAATAAATGTTTAGAGATTAATAATTATTTTAAATTTAATTTAGCGTTTTAGTATCAGAGCAGGTTGTGGGTTTATAGGGGAATAGGGTGGGAAGTAATTTAATTATAATTAATGAATTAATATGTATTGTTTAATTGGTATTTATGATTAATTAATTGGTATATAATTAATAATTGTTAATTAATTGATTAATTAATTGTTAATTAATTATTAATTGTAAAATTATTTTATTAATTTGTTAATTATATACATCATAATTAGTTTATTATTAATATTTATTTATTGTTATTGTTAATTAATTAATTGTTAATTAGTAATTAATTGGTGATTTAATTTTATTAAGTGATTAATTGATAATTAAATTAATTATGTGAATTTTTATGTGTAGTGGGTTGTGGGTTTATAGGGGAATAGTGTGGGATGTAATTAAAATAAAATAAATGATGATATTTTTTATTTATTTGTAATTATTATTAATTCATTGTTATTAGTTAGTTAAATATAGTAAATATAAATAATTTATTATTGTATTTTATTTGTTGTTATTGCTAATTAATGTATTGTTAATTAATAATTAATCGGTGACTATTTGTAATTTCGTAGTTAATATGTATTAATTAGTCAATTAATAACTATATTAATTATAAAGAATGTATTATTAATTGTAAATAAGAGATAAATTGATATTTAAATCTATTGTGTATTTTGTATGTGTAGTGTGTTGTGTGTTAAAGGGGGAATAGTGTGGGATGTAATTTAAATTTATTTATTTAAATATTTATTTTACATAATTGGTATTTAATAATAATTTTTTTAAAAACATTGTTAACATGCTATTTTTTTATAAGAAATTATTGAATTGGTTATAATGTTCATAGAATCACTATGCTATCTAGTGCTTTCCCAACTGTTTTACTATCTGGAGTGGGAATAGTAATTTTTACCCCTACGCTATCCAGCGCTTTCCCTACTGTTGCACTCTCTGGAGTTGGAATAGTAATTTTTACCCCTACCCTATCCAGCGCTTTCCCTACTGTTGCACGCTTTGGAGTTGGAATAGTTATTTTTACCCCTACACTATCCAACGTTTTCTCTACTGTTGCACTGTCTGGAGTGGGAATAGTAATTTTTACCCTTACGCTATCCAACACTTTCCCTACTATTGCACTCTCTGGAGTGGGAATAGTAAATTTTACCCTTACGCTATCCAACACTTTCCCTACTATTGCACTCTCTGGAGTTGGAATAGTAATTTTTACCCCTACGCTATCCAACGTTTTCCCTACTGTTGCACTCTTTGGAGTTGGAATAGTTATTTGTACCCCTACGCTATCCAACGTTTTCCCTACTGTTGCACTGTCTGGAGTGGGAATAGTAATTTTTACCCTTACGCTATCCAACACTTTCCCTACTATTGCACTCTCTGGAGTGGGAATAGTAATTTTTACCATTACGCTATCCAACACTTTCCCTACTATTGCACTCTCTGGAGTTGGAATAGTAATTATTACCCCTACGCTATCCAACGCTTTCCCTACTGTTGCACTCTTTGGAGTTGGAATAGAAATTTTTACCCCTACGCTATCCAATGTTTTCCCTACTGTTGCACTCTCGGGATTTGGAATAGTTATTTTTACCCCTACGCTATCCAACATTTTCCTTACAGTTGTTTTTGTTGAAGTTGGACTAGTAGTTTTATTGTGTCTGATATTTAATATGTTTTGTAATATTTTAGCTATTGTAATATATAATTAATAATAAACATTCTTCAAATTAAAAATCTTGATTATTATTTGCTATATTTAATTATTTAATATTTATTAATGTTATTGTTTTATGTGTATAGATGTATTGGTAATTTAAATAAATGTTTAATAATTTATATGTTACAGAAATTATTATTAAAAGTAATTATTAAGTAAGTGTATATATTATATATTATATATATATGTTCAATTAAAGTTTTCTTTAATTATATATATTTATTATAAATTTTACATATTATAAAATATATTTAATTATGTTTCTTTGATTTATAAGTATTATTTGGTTTATTTTACATATATTTTTTAAGTTAAAAAAAACCGATATTTTTGAATTATGATATTTTTGACATCGATATTAAATTATCGATATTTTTGTACTTACCATGTTGTAGATAGGATATCGATATTCTTGACCACGATATTTTTGTTGCGATATTTTTGTAGGTCGAATTTTTGTCTTTCGAAATTATGTCATACAACCGTGCCTCGTGGGAACAGTCCAGCCCAAACTGCCAAGCCAGGTTCTCCCTGGACTAGAAACAAGCATTCTAGGACCGATTTCGGGGTTTCACCCCTCTTCAGACAGGATAGCTTGATTCCAGTGGCACAGTGAGCCCAGGACCCACGTCTGGGCATACCTGGTGCACTCAGGGCGAGAAAGCAAAAGACACACAATTGATGTCTTAAGCATAACTTTTCTTTTGCAGCTTCAGTTTTCACCAACCCCTGAGAATGTTGGACTTACGCAAATGTAAAACAGCAACTTTTCCAATGCCACTGTTGTAAGTGTCTCCATATTTCTATAAGTATGCAAGTGTATATCTGTGTATTTTGCTATGGACATGATACATAAAAAGAAACATAGAAATACTTGAATATCTGTGTTTCAGATCACATACTCTCTAAATGTATGTAGAAGAAATTGTATGTATTCCTTTCTGATCATAATACAGGGAACATGAGTATAGAGTTATAAAGACTGTACTACTTTCATTAGAGACTCAGGAAGTATACATATTACTATGCACAACCTATTTCAATCTTCATTTCAGTACAATAAAACAAACTACAATACACATTTGTACATTTTGTAATATATTTCAAACATCACACTTCTCTAATATTTTGCAAACTTTAAAAATAATGCTTTTCAAATATAAAAATATCACTACAACGACTGAAGCACTACTACACAATACATAACACACCTTACAAATTTAGAACTCACCTGTCAAATAGTATTGCAGAATATGAAATATCAGAAACTCATAAAAGATTTTCTTTTTCACATAATAAATGTAATGCACCACTCTCAACAAGGTAAAACCGGAAATTGCAAACTTGCCCTCTCTTTCTGCACAAAAATAAATGTAAGTGACAAATCAAAATGCTTCCTTCATTATTGAAATTTTGAAACCCATATCTATTGGTTAGACATTTTAATCCTTTAATAGTAACTTCTAAAAGTGCCCAAACTGGTTCTCTAATTTACTGGAGTCACGACTCCTTTGCAGTGCCGCAGTGTAGCGTCGCGATGCAGCTGTGAACCCTTACGGGAGTTCAAAAACCTATTTCCAATAATACTAGTGTTATTTTTTAAGAACAAACTGCTTCTAAAAATAATACTGATTTGGAAAAGCTTACTTTAGTAGCATATCACTGATATATTAGTTGGCATTATATATTTTAAAACCGCAGTTAAGTTTAAACCTGGGGGCGTTGCTTGGGCGAATGGCAGGCTAGATATGTTTGCTGGAGCTCCCGGCAGTGGCGAATAAATCCTTCATCATCCTACATTAATATTCAGCTGTAAACTCTGTAATCCAGGTGAGAAAGGTTATCCATTGGGTGAGACTCGCCACAGATGCCGGCTATTTGGTGACTGCCGCCGAATGGACCCTGGAGAGACGCGATCCGGCAGGGACTCGAGATGGCATTTTGATAGGCGACAGGGCGGAGTTTTGGAAGTTATAGAGGTGGATTGAACCCTGGGCTAGGCAGCTAGAGGGGCACTGAAGTGTGATGAGGAGGCAGCTTGCAGATGGAAGCAGTCAGAACTGAGATAGCAAAGGAGCTATCCATATGTGAAGCGGTAAATCTCTCTCCCGCCCTATAGACTGGTGAGACGGAAGGTTGCGGTGAGCCCAGAACCAACTGTGTGGTGAATCGCTCTGCGGCCCTCCGGGTGGGAGTTGGAAAGATGAGCCTGTGCATGCCGGTTGACCCCCGATCAGTCCAGTCATGGGTGGAAGAATCCCAAGAAGCCGGGCGGCTGCATGGGGAGAGGACTGTTGCGGCCGGTGAGTGATGCAGCTGCAGGGGACAACACCTATGACAGCCATTGCCCCATATTTTGAAACAAGGAGTTGGATTGCTTGGTGGCACGGGGTCCCCCAACTGTTGGAGATCCAAAACGATTTGAGGGAGAAGAGAATCCTGAAATAGGAGGCTTCTGGAGGGCACTGGAGCAGCAACGTTGAGCCAAGAATCAGTACTGGGGGGGAGATTCATACTGCTGAAGCCTCAGACGGGGTCTGCCCTGGACTGTCTGTGGGCCACTGAGACTGGGGGCACCCATGGTGTGGTGGGTAGCGTGCGTGCCCCTGACTTGCTCAATTTGGGTCAGGAGCCTTAGATAAGGTACTCAGCACCTTACTGAGTGAAGTCATTGAACTATTTGGTCCCCGGTCGGTGGTGCCCAGTTGCCCCTGGAAGATGGTGCACAATCACATAGGCCCAGGAGAAGTGGGCTCAGGATTGTATTTTACAGAAGGTCTACGACAGGATCCGGGAGTGCCCCAATTGAGGGCAGGTGTGATTTTGTAACGGGCAACCTGGAACTGGTTGGCACCCCCTTTGACATTGATGTTGCATAATATGAAACCTCAGGTGGCGTCTTGGGGTAATTTGACATAGGAGACATTGGAGGGTGCAAGCTGCAGATAATTGATCTTCTAAAAGGGATCAAATCCAGAAATAGATCCTACATGGTGAAAGATAAAACCAAAAAAGTGTAAGCAAATAAAATATTGAACTATGCCCAGCAGAGCCCACAGCTCCCCGTTGGCCCAGATGAGAACCAGATAGAGCAGGGAGAGTACTCGCAGTGCATCCCAGATCACTCTATGGCAGACCTTATGGCGGCAATTTACTCAACCACAGAAGATATGGTCCACAGGATAGACGCAGTGGTGATAGACGTTAATTTATTGTGATATGACCTCCTTAATGTGTGGGATACAATGTCCTCAAATGAAAAAGATGGGAAAGCCATGCAGCAGGAGGTTCGGTCCCTCAGAGAGACAGTCGAGCTTCTACAGAAAAAAAGTGATCCACCTGGATAACTGTGCGGAGGATGCCAAAGGAAGAACCAGAAGGAATAATCTAAGATTCATAGGATTTCAGAGAATGCCCAGATGCTAAGCTTTTTCTGGAGAACTGGATCATTAATGAGCTGGCTCCCAAAACACTCTCAAAATGTTTCAATATAGAAAAAAGCCCACAGGGCACTTGCTCCACCGCCTTCTCCTTGAGCCCCACCAAGAGCTATCATAGCCCATTTTTTTAACTACAGAGATAGAGACAATATTTTACAGATTATCCGGTCCAGAGGGCCTCTATCATATAAAGGACACACCATCACGATTGATCCTGACTATACACAAAAAATACAGTAACAAAGGAGAATCTTCCTGGCAGTAAAGCACCTTCTCTGGGATGCCGGACTGAAGTATAGTCTTCTCTACCTAGCCAAGCTGGGGGTGGAACATAAGGGAAAAGCCTTTTTCTTCCAGTCAGCAACAGAACTGTCAGTATGGCTGGATGAGTCTGGCCACTCAGACTCATCTTTGGTGCTGCAGTCGGGGTCTGGCAGGTCCTTGAGGAGGGCGAGGCCGGCTGGAAGCAAGACCCGGGCCACTCAGCAGCCCCACTGGGACCAAGACAGTAGCCCGAGTAGGAGCCAGGTGCGTCCAGACGTAATCCTGCAAATGGAGGAATCGGCTCCTGACTCCGAGGATGGATCGCATGTAAATCCGGACTCGCTTTTGTCAAGGGACGTCATGAGCTGAGAATGCAGAGTACAATGTTCTAGAGATGCAACAGATAATTGTAATTGTCTCACACAATGCAATAGTACATCAGCCAAGTTAAACTGTTATTTTAGCAACTTGCTACCACCGACGGGGGGACCTATCCCCGTCCTATGGGGTCCAACTCACAAGCTGGGAGCTGGAGGCTTGTCCTCGCACCCTGCCATCTGCTTGGATGCGGGACAAGTGGGGAGTTTAGTTTGTTCACCAAGTTGGGATATGGTGGATGACTTTCAGGAATGAGTCTACTCGATATGTTATATATGCACTTCTAATCCAACTCACTGGGGGGAATTTGATAGGGGTGGTTGATAGTGGGAAGGGTAAAGCACTAATCGTGATATGTTGGGATGGCTTCTAACTCATTGAAAATACTCACTTGGAATGTCCGGGGACTGGGAGCTTTTGAGAAATGTAGGCGTCTATTTGCCTACCTAAAACGATGTAAAGTTTCTATTGCATGCTAACAGGAAACTTTTTGTGTGGGGGATTCAGTACCATGCATTATACAGAAGTGGAGGGGATAGATATATGCTACTCCCTACTCAGCATTTTCTAGGGGAGTACTAATATGGGGGGGCACCGGGTATCCCCTTCCACCATTTGCATCGTGTGATAGATGCAGACGAAAGGTATGTGATCCTGCACAGGAAGTTGGAAATGTGCATTGTAAATGTGTATGCTCCGTATGTTGACTGCCCACATCTTTTCCTGCTGTGCTGACAGTAGCTATGCCGTACTTAGGTGCTGCAATGTTGTTGATGGGAGATGTTAACTGTGTCTTGGATGG
Organism: Triturus cristatus; assembly: GCF_964204655.1. Taxonomy (NCBI): domain Eukaryota; kingdom Metazoa; phylum Chordata; class Amphibia; order Caudata; family Salamandridae; genus Triturus; species Triturus cristatus. Next base: position 472,065,120 of record NC_140585.1, on the reverse strand, counting down.
GACTCTGGATCGTGAGCCACCCGATTACACACAAAATCGTGCATGACTAAAACACTGCCAGATATCTTGTAGGGCATGCAACTTACAGATATCTGGAGAGTGTACAACCCAGGACTGAGAATGTTTTTCTGCCACACACCGGCAACTAACACGTTCAGCTGTCTAGGCTATTGTTTCATCTCACATGAGCTGATCATGGAGGTAAAGGGGATAACATCCCAAGCACAGTATATCTCGGGATATTCTCCGGCCTTGCTCAGCTTTGAGGGCGGCAGACCTAAGCCGGTAAGCCCTATGTGGCAACTCAGAGCAGAGGCGCTACTGGATCCCCCTTTTGCGGCATCTGTGTTGACTGCTTTGGTCTGATACTTTGAAGAAAATTGGGGATCAGTCTCAAATAGGTCATATGAGTGAAACGCTATGAAGGTGGTTCTTAGAGGGATTTGTATATATACCCAGGAGTGTAATCTTGTTAAACTCAAGGCGGACATGCATGTTTCCCTGCAGAAAAGAACAGTAAAAATCGGCCCTTCTCTATCAGGGGCAAGCTGAATACTGCCTTAAACCAACATACAAGCAAAATCTATAAAAATGTACTCCACTTGCCAAACTCCGCATCTCCAGCTCAGGTAAGACTTGAGCTGGGGATATTGAATTATGATGCTTCTAACATTGGTACATATCTGAATCTCTGCCACAAACTGCGACAAGCAGACTTAGGCACACTAGAATCTTTGGTCTGGTTGGAAATTACCCAGAAAAACCCTGGTGGTACGTTTGGTTGTCTTTTCAAGGATTACATTTGTCAAATGTCGGCGAGCGAGCTATGGGTCCTCAACCCCAGCCAGGCAGCATTCAAAACTGCCATCAAAAAATGTGTGAGAATGAGTTCTCTCATAATGGATAAGGCCCTCTTCACCAAACGTAGTCATGCTTGGGCTCTTGTAAATTCTTACAGACGGCTAGCCCCGGCATCTTATCTGTCTTGCACATATTCACTGTACTTAAGTTAAAACGCAGCTTTATGGCAATCAGGATGGGTGACTGGCGCTTTTTGCAAGATCTGCCCCCCTGGCGACGTATGGCGGAAAATGTTATCTGCAGAGGGTGCGGCAAGACAGCCGAAACCCTGCTACATGTAGTTTGTCTCTGCCCAGCTTTTAACTCGCAACGCAGGTGTAAACTTAATGTAGAGTGGAATAGGATGGGTGTTCGGACATGCAGGCAAGCCATTATTGTGGCTCTGAACCCTGAAAACAAAGACTTAAACCTCGGTTTAATAACTTTTATTCAACAAGTATATCGTAACTTTACGCAAAACAGGATTTGTTAACAAAAATTTTAGAGAAGAAGAAATGAAACGTTTATCATGCTCTGCAAAGTGATAGATCAATACATCTAATCCTATTCCACAGAACACTGCCTTGTTTTAATACTTATGTTGTATTTTTATAGCCAGTGTAACATATAACAGTGTATTGTATTTTAAAACAGTTGGTTTCTTTTTAACTGTGAATCTTGTAAACTCTTTTAAAGATATGTGTTATATCTAAATAAAGATTATTATTATTAGATATTAAAAAAAGGCAAAACCTCGGAAAGTGACGGCTTCCCATCAGAGTTTTATCAACACTCTGCACCTATACTGGTTGAACGACTGCTGGAGGTTTAGAATTAAGCATTACATGCGCACATCTTACTGGCTTCCATGTGAGAAGCTCTGGTAATAATCATCCCAAAGCAAGACAGAGACACCAAGTTGCCGAACTCACATAGGCCCATCTCACTTTTAAATTTAGATGTGAAAATATTAAGTGGTATCATGGTGAGTAGGCTTCTCCTGCATATGTCCCATCTGATCGATCCGGATCAGGCTGGTTTCCTACCACAATGCAGCACTATGTACAATCAAAGGCAGCTGGCACATGTTTGCACACCCCTTGTCTAATGGAGCAGGACTATGCTTTAGCCCTCCTGGATGAGGTGCTGGCATTTGATTTATTGGCCTGGCCTTATGGATGGGAGGTATTACAATGATAGGGGGAAGGACAGACATTCCTTAAATGGACTCAATTACTATACATGGATCCCCGGGGCAGGGGCAGAGTAGGGGGCTGAGTATCGGAGGGGTTCCCACTGGAAAGGGGTACCAGACAGGGGTTTCCCTCTCTCACCTCTCATATTTGCAATGGTAATGGAGCCGCTGGCGGCGCCACTTAGAGATCGGCCGAGCGCTTGGGGATACCGGTGGGTAACACCAATCATGTGGTCCCCTTGAATGCTGTACACAAGCTAGTGTATATCCGGCAACCAACGAGCACGGTACCTGCCCTCTTGGAGGTCTTGGAGGACTTTAGTGCTGTGTTGGGTCTTCGAACTAACCATGAGAAGCATAAACTATTCCAATTTTGAAAACTAACAACCCAACCGGTTGCCCTGGTTTCTGAGGTGGGGCTGCCCTGGACGTCCTCGGCTCAGATATTTCTGGGGATTAAATTGGCACATACGCTCAAAAGATTCCTCAAACTTAATATAGGGAGGGTCGTGGAAGGGGTGCGGGGTCAGTACACATCTGGATGGTATTGCACTTATTCCCAATGGGCAGGGTTACGATCACCAAGATGATAGTTTTGTCAAAATGCCTTTACGCTTTACAAAATTCATTATATAAAATCCTGGTTCATTACTTTAAAACACTGGATAGCTTGATGACTGACCTTCTGTTGGGGTCTAGACATAAACGCATTTGCCTATCAACACTACAGAGACAGTGGCTGCAAGGCAGTGTAGAGGTCCCATGTATAGAATATTATTAGAAGGCTACATAACTACAACACATCATTCACTGGTTAGATGAACATGATACTTGGGAAACAGGAACTGTTAGCGGGGACGCACGAGGGAGCCTCTTTACTGGAATTATTGATGCACGGCAAAGGTGACCCTAAGGATTGCCCTTACATTATCCGTCATGTTGCCAAGATTTGAGAGACCACAGTGAAAAAAGTGGTAAGACATGCACCATAAGCCCCTCACATGCCTATATGGGTGATACCACTGTTCGCCAACATTGCTGATTCCATGTCAATACAAAAATGGAGGGATGTCTAGCATTGAGGGACTTATATAATAATGTTCAATTTGTTATCAGGGAATGTGCGGAGGCTGCCATTAATTTGGGCAGTGGACAATTTTTGCAATACCCAAAAATCTCTCAGGTGGCTAGGGAGATTTTGCAGTCCTTTCCTGAGGAGCCTCCATAACAACAAACACTACAAGTAATGCTATATATGGCCCTGGGTTGCCATCTGATTACTCACATATATCGAGTGAATCAAGATGATGTGCCAAGGAAAATACTACCCACACAGGTGAGATGGGAAGAGGTGGTGGGAGAACCTGTGACAGCACAGAAATGGATCAGGATACATGAAGGGGTTTACCTAGTCCAATATAAATTTGTACACCAGGCTTACCTCCTCCCCAAAGTGCTGAGCAAAATATATCCGACAAGTTCAGTGTTTGCCCTCGATGTGGGAGAGTGGATGCCAACTTTCTGCACATGGTATGGACGCAGAGATCAACACCCTACTGAAGAAACCCAAGGCGGATCCGAGCGACCTCAAGAACTTCCGGACCATCTCCCTGCTTCCGTTCCCAGCTAAGGTCATCGAGAAGATAGTAAACACCCAACTCACCCGGCACCTCAAAGACAACAACATCCTTGACCCGTCCCAATCAGGATTCCGCAGCAACCACAGCACCAAGACCGCCCTCATCGCCGCCAGAGATGACATCAGGATCCTGCTGGACAATGGCGAGACGGTGGCTCTCATCCTCATGGACCTCTCCACCGCCTTCGACACCGTCTGCCACCTCACACTACGCACACGCCTTCACGACGCAGGGATCCGTAACAAGGCCCTGGACTGGACCACCTCCTTCCTCTCCGGCAGAACGCAGAGAGTTCGCCTCCCCCGTTTTGATCCAAGGCCTCCGAGATCATCTGTGGCGTCCCTCAAGGATCCTCCCTCAGCTCGACACTGTTCAACGTCTACATGGCACCACTAGCACGCATCGCCCGACAGCACGACCTCAACATAATCTCCTACACCGACGACACTCAGCTGATCATCTCCCTCACTAAGGACCCCCTCACCGCCAAATCCAACCTCCACCAGGGAATGAAGGCCGTCACCGACTGGATGGAGGACAGCCGCCTCAAATTGAAAACAGACAAAACGGAAATCCTCATCCTCGGATCCAACCCCTCCGCAAGGGACGACTCCTGGTAGCCCACATCACTGGGGGCCCCCACCGACCACGCACTCAACCTGGGAGTCATCCTCGACTCAAAACTCTCCATGACCAAACAAGTCAACGCAGTCTCCTCCACCTGTTTCAACACCCTCCGCAAGATCTACAAATGGATCCCGACCAACATGAGGAAAACAGTCACCCTTGTCAGCAGCAGACTTGACTACAGAAATGCCCTCTACGCCGGAGCCTCATCCAAGCTCATCAGCAGACTACAGAGAATCCAGAATGCCTCCGCACGCCTGATCCTCGACGTCCCACGCCATGACCACATCACCCCCCACCTGAGGAACCTGCACTGGCTCCCCGTCGACAAAAGAATCCCCTTCAAACTCTTGATCCACGCACACAAAGCACTCCACAAAACCGGCCCAGCCTATCTCAACAGTCGGCTCTCCTTCTACGTACCCAACAGGAATCTCCGCTCCGCTGACCACACCCTGGCCACGGTCCCACGCATCTGGAGAACCACTGCCGGACGCAGGTCCTTCTCCCATCGCGCCGCCAAGACCTGAAACACCCTTCCCCTCTACCTGCGACAGACCGTAGACCTGCTGACCTTCAGGAGACAACTCAAGACCTGGCTCTTCGACCAATAGCAACAACAATCCCCCCCTTCCCCCCCCAGCACCTTGAAACCCTCACAGGTATGTAGCACGCTTTACAAATTATGTGATTGATTGATTGATTGATTGACGTGGCACCTTATAGTCCCATTCTGGTTGAAAGTTCTCCAGAAACTCAGAGCAGCCACAGGATGTGAATTCCCCAAAAAGATTTGGACGATATTATTAGGACTTCTACCCATGCCCACGAAACGGAAGCTGTGCAGAAAATTTGTATTACTAGGATTAATATTAACAAAAAGACGTCTTGAGATAGCATGGCTAAACCAGACACCTCCGAAGTGTGAAATGTGGCTAAAGGACATATGCGGATGGACAACGGCAGAGAAAGTTAGACTGAAACAGGTCCGCAAAACAACAAAGTAGAAGATAACGTCAGAACCTGGATGGCAAAGATCACTGACCTAAGGTCCCCCTCCTGAAGAGGTGCATAGGTAAACAGAGACGAGAATGGGTGTATATATAAAAGAGCACAAGACCACTGCTTGTTTCCTGATAAACGAGAGCAGACACGACGAAGACACATAGAAGTGGAACAGACATTCACAAATGGGGGAGGGTGGAGTTGAGGGATAATGTTAGCACAAGTTAAAGTCACATGAATAGCAAACAGAAAGAGGAAAAACAAGGAGTTGAAGTATTGGGTATAGTATACAAAATGTGAAATATTGACCGGGTGTAAACACGAAATGTGTTCTAGATTGCTATATTGCAGATTGTCAACATATTCACTCATGTAAGGAAACAGTTTGTACAACTCCTGTTATGATATCAATGTGAATGAGAAAAATGGCGATAAAGTTGTTTAAAAAAAAGTTTCAACCTTTCCCCCATTCTGTTTAATCCTAGTTTCCATAGTAAAACTTTCTGCAACATTTAACTGCACCAGAAGGTCGCAAATTCACTATATTTTCAAATTTAGCACACTGGTTTACAAATGCAAATAGCAGGTGTGGTTGACTTTTGCAAAATATTTAGGCCTGGGTGTAGTTCGTGAAGTTTTGCTACGCGGAACTCTGCGAAGTTACAAAAAAACTCTGTGAATTTCCGCCAGTGGTGGAGTGCAGTGCGAACTGCAGTTTGTGCTGGTATTCCTGTAGCTCGCGTAGAAATTCTACCCGAGTGGCAGCTTGCACTCGCAAACTTACCGTTTGCAATCGCAAGTGGGGAAAAAACTCCACTGCACATTGCGAAGCGGAGTTTTCTGCACTCCGCGAGCTCTGCAGAGTGCAGAAAACTCCGCAAACTCCGCGAATGGAGCGAAGTTCACCTCCCCGGCCTAAGAATATTACCTTATCCTATCTACTGTACCTTTCAAACATTTTTCAATAAGCAATCAGAAACATATTTCTTCAGGAAAGTAACATGGATCCTATTTTAAGTACACAATATTTATGACCAACCAGTTATCTGCTTTTTCTAAAACAGCACCATCGCCACCATTTTAGATACCTCTCATTCCACCAACTGACTTACTAAGCTACAGATGTCTTTTGATACCTTCCACATATCACTTCAAAATGCTTACACTATGAATTGTATGGCACACCTATGTTTTCTGGGGCAAAAGGTATACTGAACACAGAGGTATTGACGAAGACATAGGTGTACAAAATGTGGATATTAAATGGTTTGCACAGAGAGGATTAAAGTAGCACCAATTACTGCCTTTGGTTAACACCTTTTTGCATCTCCAACCCCCTGACCTCATGATTGTGCATTATGGTGGCAATGACCTAGGCACTTTTGCACAACTGATGTTTTTCCCTCAAACTGTCTTTGTATACTCTTATATATGCCAAAGACAGAAATGGAAGCGGTCAAATCAATTCTGTCCACAGATGGAGAAAGTTAGGAAGAATGTATAAATAAAGCTGTTTCTGCTTACCAACAGAGACAATAGGATGGGCTCCATCTATAACAGCAATCTCCGTTTTGATATGCATAACATCTACAGAAGTGATGTAGTTCATTTTACAGATGAAGGAAACCTTAAGCTGTGCATCTCCACTTACATGTAGCTCCAACAAAGTCATAATGAAAACAACTGCTCTTTTTAGAGCCACCCTATAACCCAACAGTGAACCCTTTTGTATTTTTTAACATACGTACACTTTAAAAATATTTTCCGTATTTGCGAACCCGTCGCGAATTTGCAAGACAAAAGCATGAATTTAATGTACTACAACACAATACACTTTTCGAGTTTAACTTTTAATTTACATTTTTTTTATATTATTTCTAATTCCATTAATTTTAATGTGATTATTAACTTCAATCTCACTAGCCCTATAAAAAAAGTTCACTAATGCAACACTACCTTCTGAATTATATACTCTTTAATTATTTATTTACGGTGGATCCACAAATCCACTGCAACGTTACTCTGGAGGCCGCGCTGAGAGCCACGACAGGGTGAGAGAAAAAAAAATTATTGCCCCCAGTTCCATTGCCTGATATCGGCCCTGGGACCCCATCCCCGGGGCCCAGCCATTTAAAAAAAAAAATTAAAAGGGAGAGCAGGCCGCCTGGCCCCTCCTCCCAGGCCATTATTGGCTCCTCCTCCCAAGCCATTTTTGGCTCAAGGGACCCCATCCCCTGGGGCTTGCCCTCTGGTTGGAGACCATGGGGGAGCCCCAATGCCCCTGCAGTCCCTGCCAGCTCCCATCTCCTGTGGGAGCCGGCATTGCTTTGGGCAAAAGGACCTGCTGTCATGCAGCTCCCTTTGCCCAAAAGCAATTCTGCTTCGCTTCATGGAAGCAAGAGCAGTTTTCCTGCTCCCACTTTCGTGAAGCGAACCAGTGTTTGCTATGGCATGGCCAGAGATTGCTGGAGTCAGCCCGGGGGGGGGGGGGTGGCAGTACCCAGGGCCGTGGGTCCCCAACAGACCCCACATTTAAATAATTAGTCCCCCGGCAAGGTGGCGGTCCTTGGGTATTGACGTGGCCTGCAAGGCCCCCTGCCCACTTTTATTAAAGCCCTTGGGAGGTGGCGGTCCCCGGGGCAGAATGTGGGGGCAAGAGCCCCTAGCATTTTTTTTTAAAAAGCCCTGAGAAGGTGGCGGTTTCTGGAGCTGTGGGGGGCCCGCGTGCCTCCACAGATCATTAGGATATCCCCGGGTAGGTGGTGGTCCCTGGGGCTGCGGGGCCCCCGCATCTTAATTAAACATTGCATCGGGACCTGGCCCACCCCTGGGCTTAAAGAAAATAGAGACGAGATTCCGGGACCCTACTCGACTCCAACCAAAATATATATTTTTAAATTCTTGACCGGGATCTTAGATGAATGTGTAGGGAGTTCCAAAGTTTACATGCCTGAGTAGAAGAAACTCCTAACATCCCATCAGGCTTTGTTAATTCTGGATATGGCCACATGCGTTGCTTTGCTTGAACAGAGAGTGGCTGGGCACATACCAGCAAAGGATTTTTGGGATAAGTTCTGGAACAGTCTTATGGAGAGTTTTATGGAGCGCTTTGAATGTAATCCTATCACAGACTTGTAGCCAGTGAAGGCTGAGAATGGATTGGAAAACTGAAATTTTATTGAGCAGCCTAGCTGCTGCATTTTGAAGGGATTGCAGTTTTTGCAACAAGCTCTTCCTAATACCAATATACTGTGTATTGCAAATTTGCAATAGTCGATCTTTGAGTTGACCATTCTCTTCAAATCTGGGGGAATGAAGAAAAGGATCTTTTTTAAGGTTCTGAGCAGAAAGAAACAGGAGGAGGTACTCACTGTGTGGGAGTTACTAAAGTAACAGGTGCAGTTGTTCACCCCCAAGGACCCACAGTAGCCAAGGGGACTTCATCCCCAACTAGTAGTTCCCCCGGAGGCATGTTTGTAGAGTGGTAGAGAAAGGAAGCAGGCCCACGTTATGGGACTTACTGAAGGTAACAGGGGGAGTAGTTGGCCCACAAGGACGCCGTTGGGGTCCAACATCTCCTCCTGTTACCTCCAGTAAGTCCCACACAATGCAATTGCTTAGAGGTCTTCAGAAAGCTACGCCCCCTTTCTCCAACACTCTGCAAACATGCTTTTTGGCACACTGATGGTTGAGGAATGAAGCCCCCTTGGCTCGAGAGGGTCCTTGGGGGCCAACAAGCCCTCCTGTCACCTCCATTAAGGCCCACACAGTGGGATTGCGGTGAGGACTTCTGAGACCACACTCTCTTTCTCCATCACTCTGCAAAGGTGTCTCCTGGTTCACTGATGATTGGTGGATAAAGTTTCCTTGGCTCTAGAGGGTCCTTGGGGGACAACAACACCTCCTGTTATCTGCTGTAAGACCCACACAGCTGGGTTGCCGAGAGGTCGTCAGAGGCCAGGCCCCCTTTCTGAACCACTCTGCAAATGCACCTCCTGAGGGCCTCAGGACTAAAGTGGACTTCTTCCTCCAACCAGTAGTGCACCAGGAGGTGCGTTTGCAGAGTGGTGGAAAAAGTGGGCATGGCTTCCGACAGCCTCATAGCAATCCTGCTGTGTGGTACTTACTTGAGGTACCATGAGAGGTAGTTGGGCCCCAAGGACCCCTAAGAGTCAAGGGGACTTCATGCCCCAACTAGTAGTGCGCCAAGAGGTGCATTTGCTGAGAAATGGAGATAGGGGCATGGCCAGGGAAAACATCTCAACAATCCCACAATCAGCCCAGGGCCAGTCCATTATGAAATGGGGAGGGTTGAGGAACTTCGATTTTTGATCGCAATCGAATCGACCCGCCATTTTGTGGCCCGCGCCATTTTGTGTTGCCATCACTCAGGCAGCACGGCGAACAAAGTCTATTCTGCTTCTTCTGTAGCTTGGTGTCAAAATACGCCTTCTGCCTCTATTTGCAAAGCTGGTGTTAGAACTAGCCAAGTACACTAATCCCTGTCTGGCTTTTCTAATCCCCGTCTCAACTATCTGTTGATTCACACTATTCTTTCCTGACCTTATCTTATCGACTGGCCTTCACTGTCTCCTGCTAGCATTCTCTTGTTTCACAACTGTCCTCCAACACACACAAACGTATCTCGCCACCTGCAAGTTAGTTATGAATCTGTTAATGAATTAGCTTGAGGGAGGGGTGACAAACATAGTTGGAGGAGAGGTCTCTTCGAGTCATCTGACACTTTTGTTTTCCAACTTTTCCCATTGGTTCCATCCTGTTTTCCAACTTTTCTTATTGGCTCTTTCTTGTATGCTCTGGGAGTGCTTTTAGTGAATGTACACGAACAGTGTATGGTATTTAACGCTGTGCGCCACAGAGTGAAGTGGCAGTCTCCTGAGAACCTACTCTGTGTATTTCTAGGATAACTGTACTAGCTGCAGCTAAATAAATCTGATCTTCTAACGCCAACAGAGTGTCCCGTGTCTCTGTGTAGCGAAGCAGGAGAACTCCGGAGACTTTGGGCGTACCCTGCGCCGCCAGGCCCAAAAGGTTCTGGTTCTTCAACTGGCGCCCACGTGGGGTGGCTTCAGTGGTACCGGTTCTGCTCGAAGAACGTGAGGAACCCCGCAAAAAAATTCCGGAGGGTTCGCGAGCCACACTAAGCAACCCCTGTATGTCGAAAGTGGTCCGAAGGTCTTTTGCAGCGCGGTTACTCCTTCCTGACGGCTACTGACGACCACTGCCCTGACTGCCACCCTGCTTTGGCCCTTCCTTTGATGATGTATGGTAAGGCGAGACGATAGACGGGCCTCTGTTGGTGGAAGAAGACATCCTTAGTCAAGTATTTTTGTGGGTCGCGCCCACAAATTTGGTTCTTTGAGTGATTTCTTTGGGTACTTAGATTTATCCATTGCAATAGATAAAGCCGAGGGTAAGTGCATTTGTGCTGCGTAAACTGAGTTTTACTCCCTTGAAGTTTGTGAACAGACAGGAAAATCGCGAGATGCCTGGTCTGACTAAGTTTGGAAGAATTTGTTGTCTTGGTTGTAATAGGGATTCCCGACTTGAGGACTCTTGTCCGATTCCTTCGGTTGGAACTCCCACATATGAGCTCTATTCAAAACATGGTATCGGCCCCATTGCCTTTAACGAGACATGGATCCGATACACGAATTAAGATGGTGTTCTCAAATGGCCAGAAAATGGTAGTTTTGATCCTGATGTGCTAGATAATTTGGAAGCAGTTTTATTTAAAAGAAAAGCCCGGCCGGCAATGTTTGACTCTTTCCGCCTTTGGCGTAAGGAAGCCAAAGAGAAAGAAATTAAACAAGCAAAACGAGATAGGAAAGCACAGGGTATGACAATTATACAGGCTGCCCAACAGTTCAAGGACGATGAAATTGATAATGCGACTGAAATTTCAGAAAGACAGCATCGTATGGCGATGGATAAATGCTATCCGGTGTTGCCTGTTTCTCCTTCTGATAATAAGAAAGATATAGAAGAAGATCCCCTAATGTCCCATTTATTAAGGTTGCCTCCGCCCTATGCGCAAAGTGCCAATGTACCTTAGCCGTTACAGCCTGTTCAGCCGCCAGCGGTACTTCCGCCTGTTCCGGCTCTTCTGCATTTGCCTCCTCCAGTATTACCGCCCTTGCAGGTTTTACCGTTAGTCTCAACTTCTTTACCCTCATCTCCTGATCTTAGATCTCCTTTGCCTTCTGCTCTTCCTGCAGTTATCCATTCTTCTCCTGTCAGTTCCCCTAATACTCTGTCTCCAATTCTTATGTCTAATTCACCGTCTGTGCGTAAGCGTCTCACAGACTCTGTCACTAGTATTCTATCTCCTTTTTTTGAAGCTTTAAATGTGTCTCCGGCTTTTGTTCGAAGACAATCTCGTAGTCAGTTCCCAGATTTTGAGCAACGAAAGAGGTTAGACTCTCTTGCACGAAAATGGATCAAGAAGGGTCCACAATACAGTGTGCTAGATATTATGAATACCTTTTTGCAATGGAATGCGCCTACGCAAAGATATGTTTTCAATGTAATGTGCGACACTCTCATTAATGAATGGGAAGATGTGAGTTTGAGTCCGATCCCACAGGATCTGTTAAATATTCAGACTGATTTTGAAAAAGGACTTATTGTGGGTTCTAAGGTTGAGGAAGCTGTAAGGACGCTTATCTCTTATAGATCCTTATTGTTTTCTCAGATTTTCCTTGATTCCGATCCGTCGGTTAGACTGACGTTGAAAAATTATCCTATGAGAGGTTCCTCCAGTATGGAAGGAAGAGGTTCCAGCAGCAGGTGCTAATCATCTTATTCCTGCTCATTTCCAACGTATATGGGCACATGTCCCTTGGAAGAGATCTGAAGTTTTGGCCCTTAAGCAGACTCTACCGGATCCTCGTAAGAACCCTGCAGGTTACTACAAAGAATTATCACAGACAGTTGATGCTTGTATTATGAACCTAGCAGATATTGACATGCTAATGGGAAATGTAGTCCCACAGACAATATGGGCTAAAATTCGTAGAGAGGATCACGCGCAGGAACTAGGTGCTACTTGGGATGTTATAACTAATACAGATAGAGACCAAGTGGGTGGCGCAAAGCCTGACGCTCTGATCTCTGAACTTCCTGGTAGAATCATTACGTTAATGAAAACTATGATGGCTGCACTGAGAGTTAACTGGGATAAACTAGCAGCATGCAAACAAAAGAAAGATGAAAGTGTCTCGAGGAGACATTTATCGACCACAGTGGTCAAGATATGGCTACAGAGGGTGGACAGCGATTATTCGTGGACAAATTTGTATTCAATTTGCTTCCCGAGCTGTCACACAAATTAAAAGATTCAGAAACTGCCTGGCCTGTTTCTTCTTCTGCTCAGATATTGGCTACTGCGCAATATTATGAGAATAGAGATAAGGAAGAAAAAGAAAAGCAAGAGAAAAAGACGAAGGAATTAAAAACTAAGGTTCTCTTGCAACAAGCCTATCTGCCACGTTATGCTCAGCCTCAAATTCAGCAGCCCCCGCAGTTTCAGAGGTTGTATCAAAAACCTGAGCCATACAATCCGCAACCTTTGTTAGGTCCTAATCAATGTGCCTATTGTAGAGAGGAAGGTCATTTTAAGAATAGTTGTCCGGTTTCATTGCAGCGCAATGGAGCGTTACCTGCTCCACGAGGTCGTGCTGGCCTCCAGTCAGCAAACAGAGGTAGAGGTCGGGGTATGTTGACTCAAGAACAGCGTGCCCTACCTTCTCCCAATTCCATGAACTACTTTGATCAGCAAAATGTGAGGTCTGCACAGTATTACAATGAAGACCATTATGTTGAAGGCGAGAATGAAAGTCTTCATGCTAACTAGGACAGCCATGGACAAAGTAAGGGAGTTGTGCCAATCCCAGTAGATCAAAATGGACCTTATGTTAACGTCACTACAATGGGTGTTTCAGAGCCATTTCTCCTGGATACTGGAGCAATGAGAAGTTCTATCATTCATTCTAAACTCCCTGGGGCACCTTTGTCTGGCTTAACTAATGTTTCCGTAGGATTTTCTGGCGCCCCTGTTCGCAATCCAGTTTCTTGCCCTTTGCCTATTTCAGTTGGTCCTTATGATTTGGAAGCTCCACTTCTGTTAACGAATGGTTGCGGTGAGAATCTGTTGGGTCTAGACCTATTGAAAAGAATGCATGCTACAATATATTGTTCTCCTTCTGGCGTACATCTTACTTTAGGACAGAAATTGGTCTCCCCAATGTATTTGTCCAAAGATCAGTTGCCACCTGAATTACTTTCTCTTCCTACAGCACTTTGGGCCACGGGTCCGAACGATGTGGGTTGTCTTGAGATCCCACCTTATGTTGTCACTCTCAAGCCCAATGTTGAATTACCCCGCATCCCACAATATAGAATTTCTGCAGAAGGTGAGAAAGCGCTTTTGGGAATCATTCATGACTTGATTCGGAAGGGTGTGGTTGAAGAAACAAGAGGTAATACATGCAATAGTCCTATTCTTCCTGTTCTTAAATGCACTGATCCTTCTCAGCCTCCTGTATACCGTTTTGTAATTGATCTGCGAGAAGTAAACAAAATTGTGATTCCACAATTTCCTGTTGTTCCAGATATCACTGCTTTGTTGACAATGATACCTTCCACAGCGACTTGGTTTTCTGTTATCGATCTAAAGAATGCCTTCTTTAGTATTCCCATTGCAGAAGAGAGTAGGGACATTTTTGGCTTCTCTCTTGGAGGCCGAAGCTTCCGGTTTAAGTGCGCACCTCAGGTTTATTGTGAAAGTCCCTCTATTTACAGCCAAGCTTTAAAATGTCATCTTGATACTTTTCACTTGCCGTCTGGTGCTGCTCTTATCCAATATATGGATGACTTATTAGTCGCCGCTGATTCAGAAGATATCTGCAAAGATGTCACTGTTGCTTTGTTACGCCACTTGTTTAAACTAAATCACAAGGTTTCACCTTCCAAACTACAATATGTTTGTCGAGAGGTTACCTATTTGGGTCATCTCCTATCAAAGGAGGGACGGCGATTGACACCAGAATGAATTGAGGCGATTTCGCGAATGTCTGTACCATCCACACAAAGGGAAGTACGTGCCTTTCTGGGTATTAGTTCTTATTGTAGACAGCGGATCCCTAACTTCTCTCTAATTGCCAAACCTTTGCTGGCACTCACTTTAAAAGATACGCCTCAGCCCCTTCCATGGACTGATGAGTGCCAAAAGAGTTTCACTGACTTACGTACCGCTCTGTGTTCTGCTCATGTACTAGGCACTCCAGATTACACTAAGCCTTTTACGCTTTACGTGCATGAGAGAGAAGGTTGTGCATTGTCAGTTTTAGCGCAACAATTTGGAGACAAACAGCGGCCATGTGCTTATTTTTCGGCTACGTTGGATCCTGTAGCTAAAGCATTGCCCAGTTGTCTCAAAGCGACAGCAGCAGCAGCAATTTCTATCTGACAGTCTGCTGGAATAGTGTTGGATAACACTCTCATTGTCATGGTGCCACATGCAGTGGATACTTTGCTAAACAGAACGAAAACACAGCATCTTACGAGCGCTCGTCTAACTGGATACGAGCTGACGCTGTTGGCTAGTCACATACACATCAAATGATGTAATACCCTAAACCCAGCTACTTTGTTGCCCCTTCCGAATGAGAAGAATGTTGAGGACCAGCATGATTGTTTCTTCCGTACTGAGGAAGAGACAAAAGGAAGAATTGACCTGAGAGACACACCGCTAGAGAATCCGGATGGAACTCTATGGGTAGATGGTTCTTGCTTTAAAATGCCTAATGGAGATACAGTTTCAGCCTATGCTGTAACTACTTTACATACGATTGTGGAAACTGCATGCATTAGACACAATTCAGCGAAAGCAGCAGAATTGATAGCATTAACGAGAGCTTGTGTATTATCGAAAGGGAAAAGAGTGAACGTATACACTGACAGCCAATACTCTTTTGGTGTAGCGTTCAATTTTGGGCGTCTCTGGAAGGAGAGGGGTTTTCTCACTTCACATGGCACCAAAATACAACATGGTCAGCTGGTGACTGATCTCCTCGAATCACTTGCCTTACCCACCCAAATAGCAATAGTGAAATGTAGTGCACACAAAAAGATTACGGATGATGTTGGTCGAGGAAATGCATTTGCAGACGAAATAGCAAAGAAAACAGCAAGAGATTCAACGAGTCGAATGTATGTGGCAGTTCCTGCGAATTGGGTTAGAGAGAAAGGAATGTGTGAGAATACAGTGGAAAGTGTAAAAGCGATTCAGAAAGAGGCTTCAGAGAGGGAGATGAGCAAGTGTGAAGAAAGCACGGGAATGTTAGATGAGATGGGTTGTTGGGTGGAACTATCTGAACATCAACGTTGGCTGTTACCAGATGCCTATGTTCTCCCAGTGGTTACTATGGCACATGGTCCAGCCCACTTAAGTGCAAAAGGCATTTGTAAACTTCTGGCTCCAGTGTGGCAGAATGAAAGTATCCCAAAATGTGCAGACAATGTAGTAAAGCACTGTATTGTTTGTTTAATGTACAACCCGGGAAAGGGAACCCCAACTCCAGCAGGTCACTTTCCTCCTCCGACATATCCATTTGAGGTGGTGCAAATCGATGACATTCATATGGAGCGATGCAACAACCTCAAAAATGTTCTGGTGGTAGTATGCACCTTTTCGAGATGGATAGAAGCATACCCTCTAAAAGATAACATAGCCCGATCCACAGCTAAAATCCTTCTAAAAGAATTCTTCCCCAGGTTTGGTCTGCAGCGCATTGTCTGGAGTGACAATGGGAGCGAATTTGTTGGCCAAGTCATGCAGAAAGTTTGTGCAGGTCTTGGTATCAAGCAAAAGTTCCACGCGGCAAATCACCCACAGTCAGCGGGTTTAGTAGAATGATACAACGGAACCTTGAAATTAAAGTTGGCAAAGGTTCAAGCAAGTACAGGACTCAATTGGCCTGATGCTTTGCCGTTAGCTATGCTATCCACCAGAACTGCCGTACACTCTCGTTTGGGAGTTAGCCCATACGAGGTGGTGTTTGGCCGTCCGGCTAATGTATGGGGAATCCCTCGCCCTAAGAAATTCTCAGACTTGCCATATCCAATGTTGATTGATTATCTGCATGACCTTACGACTAAATTGTGTGTTCTCCATCAACAGGTTCAGAGTGCTCTGCCGGAGGCTTCCACAGACCCAGGTCATTCCATCCGACCAGGTGACTGGGTATGCGTGAAGAATTTTCAGAGGTCCAGCAATTTGGAACCCAGATGGCGGGAGCCTCGAATAGTCCTCCTTACAACGAGAACAGCTGTTAAAGTCGAAGGAAAGAAAAATTGGATTCACGGTGTGCATTGTAAGAAAGTGCCTTTGCCTTTGCCTTACGATCAATGGGTACGCAGAGCTGTTGGTGACTGTGAAGGCGAAAGAGTTCCACGATTTGTACCCTTCAGCGATGCACATCTAAGTGGGACACTGTCTGAGAAAGAGGACGACGACATTTTACAGGAAGCAATTCCATCGCATCATCGCTTGGATACGACTGAACCACGAACATTGTTCCAAGATCAGAATGTTTCGGGGAAAGAACGATATTATTTAAGACCTAGACCAAAGAACATTTAAGACTCTTTTCTCTCTTGTGTAGTTTTCTGTCCCGGTTGCAGGGTCACGGTAAGAGTCTAGGTCACGACCTGAGTAGTGGCAATAGGCCTGCAGGATCTTCAGTGTCATCGGACGGTAGTACATCGTGACTTGAGTGATTGAGGAAGACTGCCGTGAGCATCCATTAGTAAGATGGAAACTACACTAGGTAATAAAGAAAGAAGAGATGAAATGAAGAAAGCATCCTGTAAAATAATGTACAGTCGTTTTAGTATAACTTTATGTGTTATTATATCATTATGTATTGTTTTGGCGATTATTAGTTGGATAATTTATGCTTTGCAGCCAAAAGATGCCTCCCCTTCTTCCTCTTTGCCTTCTTCTACTATCTCTCCACAACTCTTTCATACTCTTCCTTCACATGAACTCGTCAGAAGAACGGAGTATTATAATAATTCCTTTATCCAGCTATTACATCAGCACCAATTAGTGGTTAATACAACTGATTTTTGGGTGTGTGGTCTTATGCCACATACCACAGAGAAAGGAATGCCATATCTAGTTCTTCCTTTTTCTTATGAGGGTTCTGCTTGGGCTTACTTCGTCATTTTCTCTAATGCTGAAAGCAAATTCAGACGATCTGTTAGTTCACATATTAATTATCCGGATTTTAGTCATAGTTCTTTGATTAAAGGTATGGTAGTTATGGCTAAAATCATGGAGAATAGTAAAATCCCCATTGACGAAAGAAAAGCATACACTAATTGGAACGTCACCCAATATATGTCTAGTCTCAGTACTAAGGTTGGAAAAGAAAAGTCCTCACCGATTTGGACTGTACCACATCAGGGTAACTTCTGCTTACAGATAAATGATCGCCCTTCTGACACTACACAAAGGAATAACTGCTCTTACACGTACATTTATTCTTCTCAAAACTCGCCTCCTCTAGTGCCGTCTCAAGGCACCTATTTCATCTGCTATAATAGAGCTTACACTTGGTTACCAACGGGTTTCTCTGGTACTTGTTATATAGCCTTTCTTCTTTCCCCTACTTACATCGCTTCCGCAAATCATCACCGAACCCGATACGGCAGAGGGATTATTGATTCAAAGGACACAGCAGGACAAGAGGGAGGAGATTTCCTTAAAGGTTTTCTTCCCTTCTGGGGTCCAATGGCTAACAGCAGAAATATAAGGCAATTGGTCCGTGTCGTAGAGACTACAATAGACATCACTGTAGGAGCCTTAAGTAACATCACGGCAGAACTACAGGCGGATCGTCTTATGACATTGCAAAATCGAATTGCCTTAGACTTTGTTCTTGCTGATCATGGTGGAGTATGCAAATTGATCGGGTCAAGTTGCTGTATTTTCATACCTAATGATGCTCCGACAGTATACCAAGCTATCTCCAAGTTGCACATAATCTCCGAGTCTATTCATCAGGACGAAGGAGATTGGTCATTAACGGAATGGTTTTGGGGACTACTGTCCAAATGGGGCTGGAAAGCATTGACATTCCTTGGTATAATCCTGACCATTATATTTTCCTGTTGCCTTTGTATGCACTGTGGTCCCGCTATCTGTGATCTTTGTGCTACTATGTGCATTCCAAAACCCAAACCACAAGTAACAGAAAACATAAGAATGATGTTACAGCAACAGCTTGATGACCTAATGGCTATTGACGTGGACTCAGATTAACATGAGCCTATCTGGCCTGAGTTCTGGCAAAAGGAGGGTCTGAGGAACTTCAATTTTCGATCACGATCGAATCGACCCGCTATTTTGTGGCCCGCCGCCATTTTGTGTTGCCATCACTCAGGCAGCACGGCAAACAAAGTCTATTCTGCTTTTTCTGTAGCCCGGTGTCGAAATACGCCCTCGGCCTCTATTTGCAAAGATGGTGTTAGAACTAGCCGAGTACACTAATCCCTGTCTGGCTTTTCTAATCCACGTCTCAACTATCTGTTGGCTCACACTATTCTTTCCTGACTTTATCTTATCGACTGGCCTTCACTGTCTCCTGCTAGCATTCTCTGGTTTCACAACTGTCATCCAACACACACAAACGTATCTCGCCACCTGCAAGTTAGTTATGAATCTGTTAATGTATGAGCTTGAGGGTGGGGTGACAAACACAGTTAGAGGAGAGGCCTCTTCGAGTCATCTGATATTTCTGTTTTCAAACCTTTCCTATTGGTTCCGCCTTGTTTTCCAACTTTCCTTATTGGCTCTTTCTTGTATGCTCTGGGAGTGTATTTCGTCAATAATTGTGTCATTGTATAGTATTTAACATGATGCGCCACAGAGTGAAGTGGCAGTCTCCTGAGAACCTACTTTGTGTACTTCTAGGATAACTGTACTAGCTGCAGCTAAATAAATCCAATCTTCTAACGCCGACAGACTGTCCCGTGTCTCTGTGTAGCGAAGCAGGAGAACTCCGGAGACCTTGGGCGTACCCTGCGCCGCCAGACCCAAAAGGTTCTGGTTCGTCAACATTTGTATGCACACTGCTGCCGGCAGGGTGAGGGGTCTTGGTGAGGAGTTGTGATATAATATATATACATATGTATATATATGTAAATTATATTCACAAACATTTGGTAACATTTGTTTTGTTCAAAAGGTAATTGTCCTTGGGCTGTGGCAAAAGAACAATATAGTGCAGTGGTCAATGAAGATAGAGTGAACATGGAGAGGGGTTGGACAGCAAATCACATAGGCATTATGAATATATGACGTCACAAAGCATGCAATTACAACGCATGCCTTTACAACACAGTCTTTACATCGCAACTACCATTACATTGCATGATTTTACAAAGCATGCAATTACAACGCATTTTTAAATACTACCATTACAACCCATTCCATTACAAAGCATAATACTTTTAGGGCAACAGTAGGTTAAGTGTTGGATAGTGTAGGGGTAAAAATGACTATTGCCACTCCAGTGAGTGCAACAGTAGGGTAAGTGATGGATAGTGTACGGGTAAAAATGACTAATTGTTTGATAGTGTAGGGGTAAAAATTACTATTCCCACCTCAGTAAGTGCAACAGTAGAGAAAGTGTTGGATAGTGTAGGGGTAAAAATTACTATTCCCTCATACCCCAAAACCCATACCCAACCTAATACTTAAAAAATCTCCATTACTTACCTTATAATGCGTTGTAATGGCATGCGTTATAATGGTATGCGTTGTAATGGCATGCGTTGTAGTGACGTGTTGTAATGGCATGCATTGTAATGGCACGCAATGTAAAGGCAGTTGCATTGTAACCATTGCGTTGTAAAGGTAGGCCATTGTAATGACTGCATTGTAATGGATGTTTCCCGGTATTGTTTAGTGGCAAGTCTATATAAGTTCATTGGGAAATTTATTTAACAAGAAATTTAAAACAAAATGTATAGTCCCTAAAATTTCAGAAGTTCTAAATTAATATTCATATGTAAAGTAAAAGTCGAATACCCAAAATAAATGTAAGCTCAATCTCTCAACCCATAAGAAGTGTCCAACGTGCTTTCTCAGGTTGAGGCACAAGGTGCCTGGCCATCTTCCTTGTCAAGGACTAGGACCACCTTCAGCTTCTTCTCAGACCCAGGCATTAACAGTTGTGGGCAGGACTGGGCATCACCTGAGAATCAGGAGACACTAGGGTAGGTTTATGGCTGCAGTGAAAGTAGAACTCTTGGTGCTTGGTCAGCGTGCTTTTCTCTGTGTGTCCAACCTCTGCTACTGGTGCAGATCAGAGCTTCCGAATCCCCTCTACTTCCACGGACTGAATGATTTCACAGTCACACACGCATACACACATCATACGCTGGTGGGGCCCATTTCACCAACACATTCACCCTAAATCACTATATCCGTGCCTTGTAAAGGAGAAACACCTTATCACATATGCTCTGTCTAATCTTCCTGTACTTTGAGGTCAATGCGACCAGCTGATTGCTGTGGATCTAGCAAAATACATTTCAAAGAATACACAATAAAATCAATAAACATGACCAGAAATAACCACCCGAGACAGGAATTCAAACAGATTGTTCATTTATCTAAAATTTCAAGAAAAGCCAATTAAATGCAAATTTCATTTCTCTCATATTTACCTATTCTATCTAAATGTCAGATCCTAAGTCAGAACCGGTCCTCTGTAGAAGCATTAGAGTCTTCTGTCGTCATGTAGAGTCACCGTCCTCTCCGTCAGCATAGGGACCTCGCATCATCAGCTCGGGAAGAAGTGGCGCTAGACCTCTCTAGTCTACTTATATTTATACTGAAATTTACATTCTAAAAAGTAACATTTCTTTATTCAGAACGGATGAATGGCGGAAATAATGTCATCTTGGTACTTTTTGATATTGTACGGGTTATTCTCACGCATAGATTGTCCCAAATAATGAATAGCAGAATTGAATGTTCATGACTAATTCGCAACATCCACGGATGTCTCTGTTAGGTGAATTTGTTGCAAAAATGGGATCACTCTAAGTTCGTATCAACTTTTCCGTCTTTCAGGGGCTTTTGGCAGATATCCCAGACTTGTCATCATGCTTATGGCTTTTCAGTTCACCGGAGGTGCAAGGTCACAGGCAGAGCGAAGCCTTTCTGTAAATTTCCAGCAACACCAATGCAGGCTGCGGGTGGCGGCCATTTTGTGGCAGGCCACAATGGACAACTTAAAGCAAAATAGACATAAAACAGAATTACTGCATAGAAATGACTAAACAGTGTTAATCCCCTGCTAATACCCTTATGTGTGTGTTTATCTAGCCATTTGCGACATCAGAAGCCATTAATGCATATTAATTATAAGCGCAAAACACCATGACATCACATAAGCAACATCGTTTTCTGTCAGTTTGCTCACCAACTTAGTTCACTTGTTATTTAGCCATGCAATAGCATTCCCACGTGTAATTCTCTTGTTAATAAAGTTGATTAGTCAACATTCGACAAACTTTTAATCATTAATAATTAATCAGTAGTACTTTTAGTTATAACATGCGAAAATGAAACAGATATTCGGTTTTAGAGTAAAACCCTGCTCCATCAATCCCCCCTTTGGTGATATATAATCACCACAAAAAATCAAAACCACAAAAAATCTATTTAGTTTCCCCTTTTCGAAGAATTTGAAATGTCTTCTTGTTCTTTTTTTTAGACCCTAGTTTCCATCTCATCTTCCTTTTTAGTTTCTTTATACATGCTTTCTCTTAGCTCTTCTAGTTCTATTTCTTGTGGATCTCTTTCTGATTTCTTTTGTCTCTTTTTAACATTTTCTTTTGTGATTTTCTTTTTATTTCTTCTATATCTACAACACATACATCCTAACCTAAGGATCAATAGTGCAACTATTACACAAGTTAATGGAAATAATATCTTACCAAATTTGGTACTACCTATCTTAGCTACAAAATTCTTAATAGAAATCATCTTGTTAGCCATTTTAGTCCAGATACTTTCAGCTTCCAGTGGTACTAAATCTTCATGCAAATCAGTAATATTTTTGATGTAAACCTTTAGATCTTTACTTTCGTCAGGAATGTAAGTGCAACAATGTTGAACTTTCAGCATTCCACAGACTCCACCCTCTTTTGCCAAAAGAATGTCAAGGGCAAGTCGATTTTGCATTGCCATAGCACGCAAAGCAACCATTTCTGTATTAACCAAAAGAAAGCCTCCAGCGGTGCTTGTTGACAAGCGATCTACCACTGTTGATAGCTTCCGAATGCCATATGCATTTAATGAAATTCCCACTGCTGGAATTAAAGCTCCAAAAATATCTCCTACAATTTCTGTCCATGTTTCTCTTTTATAGCGTGTTAATGTGTTAGAATGTTCAGCATCATCTACTCTATCCATGTGAAAAATCTTTGGAAAGACCAGGCCAACATAACATGTACCAAACCAATGGTCAGGCAAACGGTAATAAGCCTTGTTCCCACAAATATAATATACTCCCGGAAAAACTGGATCTTCTCCTCCTCTAAATCCCCATCCGGTTGCAATAAAGTATGTATCATGGCACTCACTAGTCCCTATGAAATAATAATCATATTGGGATCTCTTCCTGGTAATGCACAGTTTCCCTTTCTGTGGGGCATCTATAGCCATGGTTGGACTGGCTCCATTTTTCAACTCCTTTTCTTTCTCAATATCTCACATTGTGTCACTCATTTTATGCCCTTCTGCTTTCTTGTGCATGTTCAACCTTCTTCTCTCAACCATGTCTAAAAAATTCTTCTCTTCTCCTTTCAATTTGCAAGTTAAATTGTTTCTAAAAACTTAGTCTAGGTTTAATTCTTTGGTTTCTAGAAAAATCTCACCTAAAGTGTTAGCATCATTTGCAGGATTCAGTTCTTTATTCATAGGCAACTGCCCAAGAATATTATCTATATTAGACATATTGTAATCTAATTTCCCTAACTGATAAAATATACTAATTAACACACTACAGGAAATTCAATACGTAGCCGGAAGATGATGATAAGTCACTCCTTCCGAGACAGAGGCAGGTAATTGCATGCAGACGTAGCAATCCCTTACTTCCATTGTCTTTACGTACTCATACAACAATTTAGAGAAAACATTGCTAGAAAAATCGTTAATTGACCTATCATTATGAATATGTACATTACTAGTTCTAGTCGGAACTACTTTTAACGGACTCTTCCCTATATTAGTCTTGTTCTCAGTATGACCTTCTAAAGTGTCTATAGTGACTCTAAATGAAATCAGTAGAGCAAGCACGCTCCAAAGCAGCATTAATAAACCTGTACAGCAGCAGCACATTTTGCACCATCTTTTCAGAAAGGTACATCTACTTTTATTCTCAGTGTTAGCCATTTTGTTAATTTGACCGTGTCTTTTGACTTAGCCTCTTCTACTCCTTTACTGAACTTTTTAAAGGGCAGCAAGTACCCACCGGATTATTAAACTCTACTAATTTTAGTACTACTTCTTCTTCTCTTCTCCAAGTGATTTTTCCTTGGATTTACTCAATTTGGGTTTTCATCACTTTTCACTGTCTCTTCATCATCATCAAACTGTATCAGGTCTTGAACATCCGTCTCTTCTCCAATGTCGGACAAGATAACTCTCAGGATTCCCACAACTTCAGCAACCTCCTTCAGTAAAGCCTCCTCTGGACTTCCTTGGCTGTCCACCTCTTCTCCTTCTTCAGGCAGTGCCACATACGTCCATTCCGGTGACTTGTACCTCTGGTTTGGTTTTCTTATTCTTTTTGCTCTTTCAGTTATCTTTGTTTCTTCTTCTTTGGTTGGGTTCTGACTTGACACTTCGTTCACCTGCTCAGCTCTCGAAGAGTTAACTCGTGTCAGTCTGTACCTCAGTCTCTTTATCTTATTTGGCCAAAGATCTCCTTTAGCATTTCTCGTTTGCTTTCCTTCTTGATTCTTTCTTTCTCCAAGCCAAGTTCTCTTTCTCAGAACTCGTCCTCCATGTATCTCATTGTCACTTTCATCAGACTCTGTTTCAGTTGCTACTGGTTCGTTAACAGCTTCCTTTTCTTCAACAATTTTCTTTTCTCCAACAGTCTCTTTTTCCACCAATTGAGATTTCCCTGCTTCTGTCCCTCCTCGGGTCTCCAACACGCAATCTTCTTGCTGTCTGCTTGTCCCTTCACCTAGCTTGTTGTTGATGTTCCCTACACCTCCTCGGGGTTTTTCCGCAATCTGTCCCTCTCTGTCTTTGTCTGTCCCTTTTTCTTCAATATTTATCTCAGGTGGAACTTGTCCAAATCCTTTATGTGACTCAGGTGTCTCTTCTGTTGGAATGTTCTTTTCTTTTCTTTCTTTCTTTTTGTGTTGATTGGAACCTCAGGCAATTCTTCTGAGTCTGAGCTTGCTTCTGCTGTTTGCACTGTTCTCTTCAGAACCTCTTCTGGTGGGCTGAAAGTTTCTCTTGACTCACTTTCCCCACTTTCAGGATTCTTTTTCCTTCTTACTGCCTCACTGTCTGCATCATCACTGGAGTCTGATTCTTCAACATATTCTTTTCCAGTACCATCTCTTGGATTTGGAACTCTCAGTGTGTGGCTTGCTTGCATGTATCCAATTCTTCACACCAGCGCACTTCACAGCAGTCGTTGTGGTCAAGATGACTTGTCTTGGCCTTCCCCACCTTGGAACCAGGCAATTCCTTCTTCTGTGGACTTTTATCCTTACCCAGTTCCCTGGGCTCAGATCATGGGCTGGTTTCTTTTCAAGTGTGGTGGCGTCTTCTCCAACCTGGTGAAACACAGAATGAACTGCGTCAGCCAGGCCTTTGCAATAATCCAAAATCATGTCATCAGTTATAGTCATCAGCTTGTTCACTGGTACAACATATGCATGCCTCATAGCACGTCCCATGATAATTTCATGTGGACTCAAACCTGTTGTTCTGTCTGGAGTAGACCTAATGGTCATCAGGACTAGAGGCAAGACATCGGGCCATTTCATTCCTGTGGCTAAGCACATTTTGCCAATTCTGTTTTTGATAGTACCATTCATCTGCTCAATGACCCCAGAAGCCTCTGGTCGGTAAGCACAATGCAACTTGTGCTGTACACTTAATGCTTCACAAATCAGACCCATGATTTCATTATAAAAATGTCCTCCTCTGTCTGATTCAATGGTTACTGGGAACCCGTACCTTGGGATGAACTCTCTTAACAGTAATTTTGCCACTGTTATCCCATCATTTCTTCTTGTTGGGTACGCCTCCACCCACCTTGAGAACAAACAGACCACCAACAGGACAAACCTCAACCTGTTGACTGGGGGCCTTTCAATGAAGTCTATCTGCATTCTTGTGAAGGGTCCTCCCTCCCTGCCTATTGTTCCTAGGCTCACCGCTGTTTTCTTTCCTGGATTGAATTGCTGACATATCAGACATCTCTGGCAGAGGCTTTCTGCTATCAGTCTGAACTTTGGACTGTACCGGTTTGCTTAAAGGCTCTTATCATAGCATCCCTCCCCAGGTGTCCTTGGCCATGATACATCCTTGCCATTGTTGATAGCATGCCGTTAGGCATGACTGGTCTTCCATCCCTGTAGACCCACACATGATCCTTTTCTCTAGGTGCACAACCTGCCTTCACCCAATCTCTCATTTCATCATCTTCTGCCTCATCCTGCAGCTGCTTTACTTCCTCCCATGTCCCCACTTCATTAGTAAACATTAATGAACAAGAAGACATTTCCCGCTCTTTGCTCCTGTTAATTGAGTGATTGTTCCTTGCACAATATTGTGATATGTCATTGGCAAACTTATTACCAACTGTTACAAAATCATCACCATGACCATGAGCAGCACATTTTACAACTGCTAGTTCTTTGGGCAGCTGTATCGCCTCTAGCAGTTTTCCAACCACTTCAGCATTCTTTATGGGAGTTCCACTTGAGGTCAGGAAACCTCTTTGTAGCCATAGCTGGCCAAAATCATGGACAACTGCGAAGCCATACTGGCTGTCAGTCATAACAGTCACTCTCACACTCCTCCCAATCTTGCATGCCTTTGTCAGTGCCACCAGTTCTGCCACCTGAGCGGATTTAACTCCTTTCAAGGGTGATGCTTCCACAACTTCCGAGACTTTGCACACAGCATATGCAGAACTCAACACTCCTTCATCTGTTCTCAGACAAGATCCATCCACAAACAACACATGATCACTTTCAGGCAGTGGCAGATCTCTTATGTCTGGCCTTGGTTTTGTGCAGTAATCAAGTACATCCAGGCAGTCATGATCAACATCATTTCTCACTCCCACACATTCAGCATCAGGTAACAGTGTCGCTGGATTCACATTCACACATCTCTCCAGACTTACATTGGTTGCATCAAGAATGACTTTCTCATATTTAGTCAGCCGACTATGAGACATAAACTGTGTCCGGCTCCTTGTTAAAAGGATTGCCACATCATGAGGTACAAATACCCGTACAGGGTATCCCATTATGATTCCCTCACTTTGTTCCAAACTTTTGCAAGTAGCATCTACTGCTTTCAGGCAACCTGGCAAACCCACAGCTACTGGGTCAAGAGTTGCTGAAAAATAGGCAATTGGCCTTCTCAGACGTCCATGTTTCTGGATTAACACTGAAAGTACACATCCATTTCTCTCACTACAGTACAATTCAAATTCCTTTTCATAATCAGGCATCCCTAGGGCGGGAGCTTCACAAAGTCTGTCTTTCAGCTCTCTGAATGCGGCCATTTCTTCTGGGTTTAGTTCTAATGGGTCTTTCACCTCACTTTTGGTCAATTTAATCAATGGTTTGGCAATCAGGGAAAAATTACTTATCCACTGACGACAGTAACCCACCATTCCCAGGAACATTCTCTCTTCTCTTTGTGTCATTGGGGCTCTCATTCCCCTAATGATTTTGATTCTGTCAATGGTCACTTTTCTCAGGCCTTTCTCAATATTGTGTCCCAGATACTGGACTTCTTTCTTACAGAACTGCAATTTGGCTGGAGATACCTTTAATCCTCCATCTGCCAAGTGATTCAGCAATGCAATGGTATCTACTTCACAAGCTTCACGTGTTTTTGATGCCACAAGTAGGTCATCAATATATTGGACCAAGACTGAATTTTCGGGCATTGTCAGACTTTCCAGAGATTTCTTTAGCAATTGATTAAATATTGAGGGGCTCTCTGTATACCCCTGTGGGATTCGGCACCATGCCAAAATCCGCTCTCCAAATCTAAATGAAAATATTGGCTGGCTGTCATGATGCAATGGGATTGAAAAGAAAGCATGACATAAATCAATTACCGTGTACCATTCTGCATCATGAGGAATCTGATACACAATCACTGATGGATTTGGCACAATCGGACAACATGGCACAACAATCTTGTTAATCTTTCTCAAATCTTGTACTATTCTGAACTTTCTATTAGGTTTCTTCAGTCCCATTATCGGTGAATTACATGGGCTGCTCAATATTTCTCTTAACACCCCTTGCTGGATCATCTTTTCAATTAAGGGTGTTATCCCTTCAATTATTTCAGGTGTCAATCTATATTGCGGTATATTTGGGTAAACCACTCCCTCTTTTACAGTAATCTTTACTGGATCTACATTTCTCATCAGGCCCACATCTTCTCCAGTAAAATCCCAAACTGCTGCTTTCACTGTCTGTTTCAACTCTGTGGGTAATGCATCAGGATTAAATATTGCATATGTCCCCAAAGCCTCACATTCTCTGTTATCCATGGTCATTCTATATAGCACATCCTCATCAGGTGTCTCAAAGGTTATTCCATCTGGAGTACAGAAAATAGTGCAATTCATTTTGCACAGCAGATCCCTGCCGAACAGGTTCACTGGACTGGTGTCACACACCATGAATCGGTGCATGTCTGAAAATTTCCCTACTGGTTCGTTAACAGCTTCCTTTTCTTCAACAATTTTCTTTTCTCCAATAGTCTCTTTTTCCACCAATTGAGATTTCCCTGCTTCTGTCCCTCCTCGGGTCTCCGACACGCAATCTTCTTGCTGTCTGCTTGTCCCTTCACCTAGCTTGTTGTTGATGTTCCCTACACCTCCTCGGGGTTTTTCCGCAATCTGTCCCTCTCTGTCTTTGTCTGTCCCTTTTTCTTCAATATTTATCTCAGGTGGAACTTGTCCAAATCCTTCATGTGACTCAGGTGTCTCTTCTGTTGGAATGTTCTTTTCTTTTCTTTCTTTCTTTTTGTGTTGATTGGAACCTCAGGCAATTCTTCTGAGTCTGAGCTTGCTTCTGCTGTTTGCACTGTTCTCTTCAGAACCTCTTCTGGTGGGCTGAAAGTTTCTCTTGACTCACTTTCCCCACTTTCAGGATTCTGTTTCCTTCTTACTGCCTCACTGTCTGCATCATCACTGGAGTCTGATTCTTCAACATATTCTTTTCCAGTACCATCTCTTGGATTTGGAACTCTCAGTGTGTGGCTTGCATGTATCCAATTCTTCACACCAGCGCACTTCACAGCAGTCGTTGTGGTCAAGATGACTTGTCTTGGCCTTCCCCACCTTGGAACCAGGCAATTCCTTCTTCTGTGGACTTTTATCCTTACCCAGTTCCCTGGGCTCAGATCAAGGGCTGGTTTCTTTTCAAGTGTGGTGGCGTCTTCTCCAACCTGGTGAAACACAGAATGAACTGCGTCAGCCAGGCCTTTGCAATAATCCAAAATCATGTCATCAGTTATAGTCATCAGCTTGTTCACTGGTACATATGCATGCCTCATAGCACGTCCCATGATAATTTCATGTGGACTCAAACCTGTTGTTCTGTCTGGAGTAGACCTAATGGTCATCAGGACTAGAGGCAAGACATCGGGCCATTTCATTCCTGTGGCTAAGCACATTTTGCCAATTCTGTTTTTGATAGTACCATTCATCTGCTCAACGACCCCAGAAGACTCTGGTCGGTAAGCACAATGCAACTTATGCTGTACACTTAATGCTTCACAAATCAGACCCATGATTTCATTATAAAAATGTCCTCCTCTGTCTGATTCAATGGTTACTGGGAACCCGTACCTTGGGATGAACTCTCTTAACAGTAATTTTGCCACTGTTATCCCATCATTTCTTCTTGTTGGGTACGCCTCCACCCACCTTGAGAACAAACAGACCACCAACAGGACAAACCTCAACCTGTTGACTGGGGGCCTTTCAATGAAGTCTATCTGCATTCTTGTGAAGGGTCCTCCCTCCCTGCCTATTGTTCCTAGGCTCACCGCTGTTTTCTTTCCTGGATTGAATTGCTGACATATCAGACATCTCTGGCAGAGGCTTTCTGCTATCAGTCTGAACTTTGGACTGTACCAGGTTTGCTTAAAGGCTCTTATCATAGCATCCCTCCCCAGGTGTCCTTGGCCATGATACATCCTTGCCATTGTTGATAGCATGCCGTTAGGCATGACTGGTCTTCCATCCCTGTAGACCCACACATGATCCTTTTCTCTAGGTGCACAACCTGCCTTCACCCAATCTCTCATTTCATCATCTTCTGCCTCATCCTGCAGCTGCTTTACTTCCTCCCATGTCCCCACTTCATTAGTAAACATTAATGAACAAGAAGACATTTCCCGCTCTTTGCTCCTGTTAATTGAGTGATTGTTCCTTGCACAATATTGTGCTATGTCATTGGCAAACTTATTACCAACTGTTACAAAATCATCACCATGACCATGAGCAGCACATTTTACAACTGCTAGTTCTTTGGGCAGCTGTATCGCCTCTAGCAGTTTTCCAACCACTTCAGCATTCTTTATGGGAGTTCCACTTGAGGTCAGGAAACCTCTTTGTAGCCATAGCTGGCCAAAATCATGGACAACTGCGAAGCCATACTGGCTGTCAGTCATAACAGTCACTCTCACACTCCTCCCAATCTTGCATGCCTTTGTCAGTGCCACCAGTTCTGCCACCTGAGCGGACTTAACTCCTTTCAAGGGTGATGCTTCCACAACTTCCGAGACTTTGCACACAGCATATGCAGCACTCAACACTCCTTCATCTGTTCTCAGACAAGATCCATCCACAAACAACACATGATCACTTTCAGGCAGTGGCAGATCTCTTATGTCTGGCCTTGGTTTTGTGCAGTAATCAAGTACATCCAGGCAGTCATGATCAACATCATTTCTCACTCCCACACATTCAGCATCAGGTAACAGTGTCGCTGGATTCACATTCACACATCTCTCCAGACTTACATTGGTTGCATCAAGAATGACTTTCTCATATTTAGTCAGCCGACTATGAGACATAAACTGTGTCCGGCTCCTTGTTAAAAGGATTGCCACATCATGAGGTACAAATACCCGTACAGGGTATCCCATTATGATTCCCTCACTTTGTTCCAAACTTTTGCAAGTAGCATCTACTGCTTTCAGGCAACCTGGCAAACCCACAGCTACTGGGTCAAGAGTTGCTGAAAAATAGGCAATTGGCCTTCTCAGACGTCCATGTTTCTGGATTAACACTGAAAGTGCACATCCATTTCTCTCACTACAGTACAATTCAAATTCCTTTTCATAATCAGGCATCCCTAGGGCGGGAGCTTCACAAAGTCTGTCTTTCAGCTCTCTGAATGCAGCCATTTCTTCTGGGTTTAGTTCTAATGGGTCTTTCACCTCACTTTTGGTCAATTTAATCAATGGTTTGGCAATCAGGGAAAAATTACTTATCCACTGACGACAGTAACCCACCATTCCCAGGAACATTCTCTCTTCTCTTTGTGTCATTGGGGCTCTCATTCCCCTAATGATTTTGATTCTGTCAATGGTCACTTTTCTCAGGCCTTTCTCAATATTGTGTCCCAGATACTGGACTTCTTTCTTACAGAACTGCAATTTGGCTGGAGATACCTTTAATCCTCCATCTGCCAAGTGATTCAGCAATGCAATGGTATCTACTTCACAAGCTTCACGTGTTTTTGATGCCACAAGTAGGTCATCAATATATTGGACCAAGACTGAATTTTCGGGCATTGTCAGACTTTCCAGAGATTTCTTTAGCAATTGATTAAATATTGAGGGGCTCTCTGTATACCCCTGTGGGATTCGGCACCATGCCAAAATCCGCTCTCCAAATCTAAATGAAAATATTGGCTGGCTGTCATGATGCAATGGGATTGAAAAGAAAGCATGACATAAATCAATTACCGTGTACCATTCTGCATCATGAGGAATCTGATACACAATCACTGATGGATTTGGCACAATCGGACAACATGGCACAAAAATCTTGTTAATCTTTCTCAAATCTTGTACTATTCTGAACTTTCTATTAGGTTTCTTCAGTCCCATTATCGGTGAATTACATGGGCTGCTCAATATTTCTCTTAACACCCCTTGCTGGATCATCTTTTCAATTAAGGGTGTTATCCCTTCAATTATTTCAGGTGTCAATCTATTTTGCGGTATATTTGGGTAAACCACTCCCTCTTTTACAGTAATCTTTACTGGATCTACATTTCTCATCAGGCCCACATCTTCTCCAGTAAAATCGCAAACTGCTGCTTTCACTGTCTGTTTCAACTCTGTGGGTAATGCATCAGGATTAAATATTGCATATGTCCCCAAAGCCTCACATTCTCTGTTATCCATGGTCATTCTATATAGCACATCCTCATCAGGTGTCTCAAAGGTTATTCCATCTGGAGTACAGAAAATAGTGCAATTCATTTTGCACAGCAGATCCCTGCCGAACAGGTTCACTGGACTGGTGTCACACACCATGAATCGGTGCATGTCTGACAATTTCCCTACTGGTTCGTTAACAGCTTCCTTTTCTTCAACAATTTTCTTTTCTCCAACAGTCTCTTTTTCCACCAATTGAGATTTCCCTGCTTCTGTCCCTCCTCGGGTCTCCGACACGCAATCTTCTTGCTGTCTGCTTGTCCCTTCACCTAGCTTGTTGTTGATGTTCCCTACACCTCCTCGGGGTTTTTCCGCAATCTGTCCCTCTCTGTCTTTGTCTGTCCCTTTTTCTTCAATATTTATCTCAGGTGGAACTTGTCCAAATCCTTCATGTGACTCAGGTGTCTCTTCTGTTGGAATGTTCTTTTCTTTTCTTTCTTTCTTTTTGTGTTGATTGGAACCTCAGGCAATTCTTCTGAGTCTGAGCTTGCTTCTGCTGTTTGCACTGTTCTCTTCAGAACCTCTTCTGGTGGGCTGAAAGTTTCTCTTGACTCACTTTCCCCACTTTCAGGATTCTTTTTCCTTCTTACTGCCTCACTGTCTGCATCATCACTGGAGTCTGATTCTTCAACATATTCTTTTCCAGTACCATCTCTTGGATTTGGAACTCTCAGTGTGTGGCTTGCATGTATCCAATTCTTCACACCAGCGCACTTCACAGCAGTCGTTGTGGTCAAGATGACTTGTCTTGGCCTTCCCCACCTTGGAACCAGGCAATTCCTTCTTCTGTGGACTTTTATCCTTACCCAGTTCCCTGGGCTCAGATCATGGGCTGGTTTCTTTTCAAGTGTGGTGGCGTCTTCTCCAACCTGGTGAAACACAGAATGAACTGCGTCAGCCAGGCCTTTGCAATAATCCAAAATCATGTCATCAGTTATAGTCATCAGCTTGTTCACTGGTACATATGCATGCCTCATAGCACGTCCCATGATAATTTCATGTGGACTCAAACCTGTTGTTCTGTCTGGAGTAGACCTAATGGTCATCAGGACTAGAGGCAAGACATCGGGCCATTTCATTCCTGTGGCTAAGCACATTTTGCCAATTCTGTTTTTGATAGTACCATTCATCTGCTCAACGACCCCAGAAGCCTCTGGTCGGTAAGCACAATGCAACTTGTGCTGTACACTTAATGCTTCACAAATCAGACCCATGATTTCATTATAAAAATGTCCTCCTCTGTCTGATTCAATGGTTACTGGGAACCCGTACCTTGGGATGAACTCTCTTAACAGTAATTTTGCCACTGTTATCCCATCATTTCTTCTTGTTGGGTACGCCTCCACCCACCTTGAGAACAAACAGACCACCAACAGGACAAACCTCAACCTGTTGACTGGGGGCCTTTCAATGAAGTCTATCTGCATTCTTGTGAAGGGTCCTCCCTCCCTGCCTATTGTTCCTAGGCTCACCGCTGTTTTCTTTCCTGGATTGAATTGCTGACATATCAGACATCTCTGGCAGAGGCTTTCTGCTATCAGTCTGAACTTTGGACTGTACCAGGTTTGCTTAAAGGCTCTTATCATAGCATCCCTCCCCAGGTGTCCTTGGCCATGATACATCCTTGCCATTGTTGATAGCATGCCGTTAGGCATGACTGGTCTTCCATCCCTGTAGACCCACACATGATCCTTTTCTCTAGGTGCACAACCTGCCTTCACCCAATCTCTCATTTCATCATCTTCTGCCTCATCCTGCAGCTGCTTTACTTCCTCCCATGTCCCCACTTCATTAGTAAACAATAATGAACAAGAAGACATTTCCCGCTCTTTGCTCCTGTTAATTGAGTGATTGTTCCTTGCACAATATTGTGCTATGTCATTGGCAAACTTATTACCAACTGTTACAAAATCATCACCATGACCATGAGCAGCACATTTTACAACTGCTAGTTCTTTGGGCAGCTGTATCGCCTCTAGCAGTTTTCCAACCACTTCAGCATTCTTTATGGGAGTTCCACTTGAGGTCAGGAAACCTCTTTGTAGCCATAGCTGGCCAAAATCATGGACAACTGCGAAGCCATACTGGCTGTCAGTCATAACAGTCACTCTCACACTCCTCCCAATCTTGCATGCCTTTGTCAGTGCCACCAGTTCTGCCACCTGAGCGGATTTAACTCCTTTCAAGGGTGATGCTTCCACAACTTCCGAGACTTTGCACACAGCATATGCAGCACTCAACACTCCTTCATCTGTTCTCAGACAAGATCCATCCACAAACAACACATGATCACTTTCAGGCAGTGGCAGATCTCTTATGTCTGGCCTTGGTTTTGTGCAGTAATCAAGTACATTGTGGAAATATGGATTTTTCTGGTCAGTTATGTCCCCTATCTTGGACCCCAACGGTTTCATGTATAAATCACAAGTACATGTATGTTTCCTCCAGTTCCAGTTATGAAGACGCAAACACATGTGCGTCCACCGCCAACATGTCCTCTTTCAGATCCGCCATGAATGGGCCGGATATTCCATTCCTAAGTATAAAAGGCCACCGCCTTTATATGGTTCACTTATCCCATTTTACAGTTCAGGCGAGTAGGCCCTGATTCTGCCATCAAGCCTTTTTCTGCCTTCTGCCTCTGAAAGCTCCAGTCTGAGCCTGCATCTGTGACCATGAACTTTGTCTCATTCCCTGCGCGGCTCACGGTGCCTGACATCAGCTTGCTGCCTGCCAAAAAACTGTATTTCACCTTCAAAATTATCTGCTCCGCTCCCTGCCCAATGCATTCCTGTCTAGTAGTTTAAGTAAACATTCTTCCAGCTACCGAGCAAAGGCCCGGCTTCTCTGTCTTTATGCAAGTAATTAATAGCCCTATTATCATGGAAGACTTCTGCCCTCGCATCTAGTGTAGACACTTAGACGCTTGTACACGCACTAACAGTCAGTATAGTCAGTATAGAATAAGATTCTACTCTAAGAGACCTCTCTTTTGGATAACATAGTTCTTTAAACATAGGATGTTAGATATGATTTGGGATTAGGTTGACTTGACCCTCCAGACATCTGTCGCCACATGTAGAGTTAAATGTCAAATCCCCTTCACCCCCTAGTCGCACGTCAATCATACGTCATGCTGCTGCGCGCGCATTTCTGCCAAGTATTTCTGCTGACATTGCAAAATTCTTTCATGGAACCACCCTATTATGACATCATACCTGATGACGTTCTTTAATTACACCCAGTTACGCCCACTTTTGCTACGCATGTATGTTCTATCTCTACTATCAATCGTTACGCCTCCTGCATTTGCTTCACTGTAATGCCTATTGTATAAAAGTGATTACTTATCAATAAAGTATGTACTTCACTTCCTGAGCCTCCGTGGTGATGGAACCTGGAGTCCACGATTTCGAAATCGTCCATTGGAATAAAGCCCATTCCTAACCTCTAATATCACGGATTTTGCCTCTTATTTTACTGAGCTATTTTTATTATTTTTCTGTATCAAATTAAGTCCCGGTAATTAAATTATTTACCACATGAATGGCGCCCGAACAGGGACACTTTCTCATCTCACGCGCCGGCGGTGCGTTGCAGGCCCGGTCTCCTGCCACAGCTGGACGGACAACAACGCGTACCAGCAGGATTTCCTGTATCTCCCTCCGGTCAAGCGGGGGCGACTGAGGCTGCGATCAACACCCAGACGAGGCGGTGAGAAGTGCGAAGTATCCCGACCAGAGCCTAGCTGAGAGAGCAAGATCCGAGGTATACAGAGGCCCACCAAGTTCCGAAGTTCCGAGGTTTCCGATGTTCCGAAGTTTCCGAAGTTTTCGAGTCGAGTCCAGTCCAGTTCAGTTCAGTTCCGTTCCGAGGCCTTCCGTTCCGAGCTACCCGGTGAGTACCATTACTGGGGAGGCGTTCTGGCGTGCACATAAGTTGTGCCGGTCCAGACGGGTTTGGGTACACAAATCCGGTCTGCACTGTTTTAGCAGTGTATCTGTACTGTTTAGCAGTATATCTAGTATATCAAGTATATAAATTCAGAATAATTCAGTTAATGCCGAGGATTATGTTTTGTGATTAAGTTTTCTTAGATCGTCATCATCATTGTTGCTCATTTAAAACGTTAAATGTTAAATGTGTTAAAACGTCCTGCATATTGTTTTATGAATGACTGTTCATTATTGTGTTTATAGTATTAAGTTTATTCAAGACCAAGTATCAGATCAGTTCTCAATATGCCGCTCTTTTCGAAACTAAGACAGATCACAACTAGAAAAGGGGTACTCGAAGAAGCTGTTCCCATTCCTCCTAGGGACACTCCAGGGTACTTCATGTATCATAAACATGGCCTAGACGCCATATTATTTCTTGATCTATGGGTAGACTACACTAAGGAATTACCAGAAAGTCAGAGGTGGCCCGCAGCTGGGACCTGGGATGCAGATTGCATCGTGAAAGTAGAGGAAGAATTATGGAAAAGGAAAGCCAGACAGTCACAGAAAGACGCCATTGAATTATGGCGTAAAGAATCGTATAGACGTACAGAAAAAGCACGTAGACAGGAAGAGAGGAGTAAGGAAAATTCAAATAAAGTCCGAGAAAATCTATTAATTAAAGAAGGTA
Source organism: Triturus cristatus (assembly GCF_964204655.1). Taxonomy (NCBI): domain Eukaryota; kingdom Metazoa; phylum Chordata; class Amphibia; order Caudata; family Salamandridae; genus Triturus; species Triturus cristatus. Next base: position 472,028,390 of record NC_140585.1, on the reverse strand, counting down.
CACGAGTGAAATCAGAACAAGTAGACAGACAAAGAAATGCCCTTATGAATGGTATGTATCCCCTTATGGCCGAGGGATTACCTAAGGCTACTCCGGAGATACCAAAAGACTTGCCACCCCCATTGTTCCCAATAAAAATGCATCCTAAGGGGCATCCTAGAACAGCAGAAGATGTTTTTCTTTCCTCATATTTAGATGACGCAGCTCCCGAGTATGCTAACCCCGCCCCACATAGACCGTCTGCCGGGGAGGTTCAACGCCAAGATCCTGTAGCTGTATCCCTACAGCATCAAATCCTGACACAAGTTCCGGCAAGCACATCTGTTTCCACATCTGTTCCTACAGCTGCTCCTACAGCTGTGTCCACACCTATAGTTGCTGTATCACGTTCAACGAATCCTTTCACGTCCGATACCCCAGACGGGGCTACCGGAGGTGCTACCAACATTTTTTCTACGCCACCCAGAATAAATAAACTTACTTTTCAAGAATCAGCACATCCACGTACCCCCAAACTCATAAATTCCCACACGCTTAAGGAACTTCTTGTAGATTGTAGATATGACCCTGTGCCCGGAAAAGAGGACGAAATGATCCTGGCATCATTACGTATCAGACGAGCTACGGTGTATTTAGGAAAGCTACCAGGAATGACTATGCATTTAGACAATATATATCATTATGTCCAAACAGGGCGAGATTCTGAATGTATTAACAGAGCTATGGAATACCAGAAAGTGGAGATACAGGGGGAACTGTTACGTTTCCTCATAAATTGTGTAATCAGAAATCAAGACCGACCGGGGGTAGATCCGGAAATAATGCAAACCCTTACCAGATGGAGCCAGAATATATCAGAAGGGAGACATGATAGGCAAAAATGTATAATAGCCATGTGCCGAAAGATCCGTAAAGAAATAGAACGCCTACACGAAGAGAGATTAGCGGTAGACGAGTTTGAACAAAATGAGGAGGAGGAAGGATCAGGACTGCCCACAGGACAGTCAGAAACCATAGCCTATGTAGGTAGAGGAAGATCTTGTAATAGTACTAGATGTTTCACTGACCCGATACGTCCGGTATGTCCAGATAATAACAGGAATTTCCAAACACCTATAATAAATATAAGGTCCCCCGAGCATTCGTTCCAAGCCGCTGACAAATTACTCCGAGAACGAAGGGGTTATCATTTACTCGATTCTATGGATGAACAAGAATTAGCCAGGTCAGCCGTTCATTGGGTTGACAGTCCCGGAAAATATGGCGATGATACAGTAGCACACACATTTTTGAACCTCACCCCAGATGAACAGCGTTTAGCTGGGATTTATATGATTCAACAACTTCTTATACTTTATAAAAGCCAACATTCCGATCCTGGTCCTTTACCTGATATATTGACTGAATTACTCACGAATAGATGGAGAGGTTCAGGTACTAAGTTAATTAGAGAAATACTAGAATCAAGAAAGCAGTACATTCTTTTTGTATGCCCAGAACATGTCTCACTGCCCATCAAGGAAAGAACGACGTATTACATGGACAGACAGAATCCCTTACGAGAAGTACACCCAATAAAGGGCGAGGACAATCAGTTTAAACGTGTATATGTATATACGCCCATATCGAAAATAGAATTGTTAGAAATGAAGAAAGTGGTACCCAGTCATGACAAAGACCCAGCGGGTTTCCACCGAGAAATTAAAGACATGTTACTCATGGGAGAGTATACCTATCCCGACATTATGACAATATTAAAGGTATTAATGCCTGCTGGCATTTATGAAAAACTCAAGGAAAAAGAGTGGGAGGTGGGAGACCAAAAGATAGAATGGACAGCCTTAGAAGCAGAAGAAAAGGCCCGAACTGCAGGAGCAGGGCTTGGGGATAAAACTAAAGCACTACCAGGTTTACTAGTACAGGTACTGCCACGTTTATTAACCACGAAAAAGGAAGACTGGGGTGCAATCTCAGCCTGTAAACAAAAGCAACATGAAGACACTAGTGATTTCTATGCCCGATTCGAAAAATGTTTTGGTATAAATAGTGGTATAAAAGCAAGTAGCGAGTCATACCCACATCTGTTTGTGACAAAATTAGTTGAAAATTCCTTGCCCCAGGTGAAGAATAGAGTATTAAAATTCGAGAGTACCTGGCAAGGTAATACCCCATCACAAATGTTACAAATGTTACAGTACCATTACAATAGAATTAGAGATGAACAAGAACATGAGCAGAGACGCATGAAAGACACAAAAATGAAAATGCTAGTCTCCCAGACAGTTCCAGCTGAAGGTCATAAAAAGGGTACGACACAGTCCGGTGATTCAGCAGGACCTGTAAAAGGGACATGCAACTATTGTAAACAACCAGGTCATTACATACACGATTGCCCAGTCTTGAAGCGTAATATCGCCACAGGTAAAACACAAGAAAGACCACGGCCACCTAGACAGGATCAGAATGAACAAGGAGCACCGCAGCATGCCCAGTCCATGCCAGCTCCACAACAGTCTATACAGTTTGTGCCAGCTGCACCAGCGCTGCCTGTTGCTGCCACACAAACAACGACACGACAGCTGTACCAGACCGCACAGTATGACTATCCTGATTATCAACGATACGCATGAACCAGCCTAGAGAGGGAAGTTGACTTACCCCTTATCGAGGTCCCTGTAGACCAAGAAGGACCTTATGTACATAGTGAACTATTAGGCCAAGATAGAAAATTTTTACTTGATACAGGGGCAAGTCGAACAACTATAAAACGTAGTGAAGTTCCAGGGGCACCCCTCTCAGGCTCACAGAATATTTCCCTTGGTTTTTCAGGAAAACCTATTGTTAATGAAGTATCACAGCCTCTTCCACTTACGATAGGACCTTTGACCCGAACTACAGATTTATTGCTTACTAAATCATGCCCAGAAAACTTGTTAGGTATAAAAACTTTGAAAGCTCTAGGAGCTATAATATGTTGTTCTCCGGAAGGAGTAAGATTGTTTTTACGAGATTTCAAAGGGCACTATGTGTCCCGAGACATGGATTCCCGACTGCAGACTTTACCCACACATTTATGGGCACAAGGCCCTACAGATGTTGGTTGCATGAACATTACACCATATCGAGTCACACTAAAGGCAGGAGTGGTACTACCACGAATGCGACAATACAGGTTACCCCCAGATGCTGTAGTGGCTTTACTGCAAATCATTGACGAGCTTATTGGCCAAGGAGTGGTTGTGGAGACCGACTCCAATGTATGTAATTCACCGATAATTCCGATTCTTAAACGAACTGATCCAAAGGCTCCACCAGTATATCGATTGGTTATTGATCTGCGCGAATTAAATAAATGTATTGTACCACAATACCCCGTAGTTCCAGACATCTCTTCATTACTGACAGCTATTGACTCCGAAGCAACATTCTTTACTGTAATTGATCTCAAGAATGCCTTTTTCAGCGTCCCAATAGATCCAGAAAGCCAATACTTGTTTGGATTTAGTTTAAATGGACGAAGCTTTAAATTCACACGCGCACCTCAAGGATTTACAGAAAGCCCCAGCATCTATAGCCAAGCACTGAAACGAGAACTTGACAGTATACACATGCCAGTCAACACTGCCCTGCTTCAATATGTCGATGATCTGCTGATCACCGCTAGAAACGAACTTGAATGTGAGAAAGCATCACTGACGGTATTACAATTTTTGGCCGAAAAGGGGCACAAGGTGTCCCCTTCTAAGCTGCAATTCTGTGTCCAGCGAGTTGTTTACCTTGGTCACTCGCTGTCCAAGGAGGGAAGGCAGCTTACACCAGATCGCATCCAGCTAATTGCAAATATGCCAATACCCAAGACACAAAAGGAGGTGCGGGCTTTCATAGGCCTCACTTCATATTGTAGGCAGTGGATCCCTCAGTATGCATTTCTAGCAAAACCACTCATTCAATTGACAACACAGGAGGTAGCCACATCGACTGTTCTCCCTTGGACTCAGGAACATACACACGCTTTTGAAAGTTTAAAGAAAGCTTTATGTCAAGCACCTGTCCTAGCAACACCATGTTACAGCAAACAATTTACGCTCTTTGTTACAGAACGCGAAGGTACTGCTTTGTCAGTACTCACACAGGAACAAGCAGGATCACACAAACCGTGTGCTTATTTTTCTAGTACATTAGATCCCGTAGCTCAGGCTCTGCCTGCGTGCCTGAAATCAGTGGCAGCAACAGCTTTAGCAATTAGACAAAGCGATGCCATAGTGTTAGGACATCCATTGACAGTACAAGTACCACATGCAGTAGAGGTTCTCTTGAACCGCACACAAACACAACACTTGACTATAGCACGACTCACTGGTTACGAATTAACATTGTTTCAGCCACATATAGAAATCAGACGTTGTAGTACATTGAATCCTGCCACACTGTTACCTGTAAATGGAACAGACCCACTTGCACATGATTGTATTGAAGTTATCACTATCACGACGAAACCCAGGCAAGATTTGACAGACGTTCCATTGTCAGACCCAGACCTGACGTTGTATGTAGATGGTTCATGTATGAGAACAGGTACAGGAGAGTTAGTGGCCGCTTATGCAGTCACAACAGACGCTGAAATCATTGAAACAAATTGTATAAATACCTTGTCCGCTCAAGCAGCAGAGCTCATCGCTCTGACACAAGCCTGTATTCAAGCCACAAATAAAAAAGTCAACATATACACTGATTCACGTTATGCATTCGGAGTTGTACATGACTTCGGCGTGCTGTGGCGAGAGAGAGGTTATTTAACTTCTCACGGTGCCCACATTCAGCACGGACCCCTCATTCATGCCTTATTAGACGCAATACATCTACCCACTGCAATATCAATTATGAAATGTAAAGCTCATACGAAAGTTACTGATATCATTTCTCAAGGCAATGATCTAGCTGACAGAACAGCTAAACAGACTGCTCAAACTCAAACATCCGACATGACAAAGACAATAGTCCCGACACCAACACATTGCATGATGGTTAAGGATCCCGCTCTTGACGTAATTGACATACAGACACATGCTACTCCAGATGAAATAAAGAAATGGACTGAGTTAGGAGGGATCCAAACGGATCAAGGATGGATGACGAAGGAAAAATCTGTGTGGTTCCTTCCTGATTCAATGGTCCAAGTCGTTATTAACACTGTACATAGTCCAGCACATCTAGGAGAAAAAGCTATGCTAGACAGCATCCAACACATTTGGTTCAACAAACATTTACGAGCAGCAGCTAAACAAAAAGTCCGTACCTGTATGATCTGTTGTCAGTTTAACCCAGGAAAAAGCATTCCCGTAGAACAGGGTGGATTTCAGCCTCCTGATCACCCTTTTGAAGTCCTCCAGATGGATTATATCCAGATGGAACGATGTCGAGGATTCAAATATGTTCTCGTAGTTGTCTGTGCTCTTTCCCGTTGGACAGAGGCATACCCGGTTTCAGATTACACTGCCCCGACTACTGCCAAACAGTTAGTTCGAGAATTCTTCCCACGGTACGGTTTACCAAGTGTTGTCTACTCAGATAACGGCCAGCCGTTTTCCTCCGAACTAATGAAACACGTTTCACTCTTGTTAGGCTATCAGTGGAGATTCCACTGTGTCCGACACCCCGAGGCAGCAGGTCTCGTGGAACGACATAATCAAACTCTGAAAATTAGATTGTCTAAAATATGTAGAGAGAAAGGTGTCGACTGGGTAGTAGCCTTACCCGTTGCACTCTTTTACATGAGAATGGTAGCGCACTCTCGAACAGGGCTATCTCCTTATGAAGTGGTCTTTGGTAGACCACCAAATATGTGGGGGACGCCTATACCACGCAAAATAACTGATATTGACTGTAATATGCTGACAGATTACTTGGCTTCTTTGATGTCTGCACTACAATCTTGTCGTTCACAGGTAGCTGCAGCTTTTCCCGACAACACTGAGGTGAAACCCCATGACGTAATTCCAGGAGATTTGGTCTTAGTGAGGAACTTTGATCGGAAGTCTCAGCTGGATCCTAGGTGGAGGTCGCCTCAGCTGGTATTGCTGACGACGAGGACAGCCGTAAAGATCGAAGGTCGAAAAGGCTGGATACATTCAAGTCATATCAAGAAATTTCATGGACTACCATCAGATGTAAACGACACACCTTGCGTGTCTTCCCCGAGTGACTCTAAACTTCCTTTGGTTGAATTAAATAGTCGTGAACTATATAAACTAAAACTCAGGTCTAACCAGTCAGGCAATTTGATTGTTTAAGTCCTCTCCAAGGTGAAGCGGTCGAATTTGTCTCTGACATGTATCCCTTAGACCTGTACAGAGAAAGAAACAAAAGGATAAAACTGAAACGACATGCGTACTGTAAATCACTGCGTAGTCATTGCACAGTGACGTTATTAATTCTGTTTTTCCTAAGTCTTTTAATAATTACTGCAAGTATATTGTTGCACATATGTTATCCTATTTTTAGGCATGTTTATAATGTTACTGCTGAACATTCTTTTAGTGAATTACCTCCGCATGAATTGTCATATAGATTTGCGCTGCGCAATAACACTTTTATTAGTATGTTACATCATTCCCATCAGGTTAGCAATGCTACAAATTGTTGGATATGTGGCCGACTCCCTCCCTATCAGAATTATAAAGGAATTCTACCTCTCTATCCATACCCGTTCACACACAACGGCTCCTGTGGAGCATGGTTTAGTTTAATTAATTCCCAAGATTCGAACTCCGCAGTTTATCAAGACAACGGGGTATGGGGAAATCTGAACTTAGTTTTACTTAAAGTCTGCCACCCCAACAAGGAGGGACTTCCCAAAAGAACAGGAACTGATCTAGAAAATGAAGTATATGGATTAGGTAATTTTACGCTTAATCTCTTGATCTTGAATGTCGAATCCGAAGCTACTCCAATTTTGCCCGCCATGCCAGTATTTCCAGTAAAAGGTGAATTATGTGTAAGAAAGAATGGTTCCATACATATGGGCCATAGTAGATGCACCACTGTAATAGAATTTAGTGATCAAGGCAAGTCGACATCTAGAGCTTCCCGCCATTCCTATTTTATATGTGGTCAGACGGCATATATACGTCTGCCTCTAGATTGGGATGGTACCTGCTACATCGGATTCCTTTTGCCACCTGTTTTTCTAGCTCCTCCTGATTATCACAGAAATACTCATTTAGTACACAATAGAGAAAGGAGAGATCTCCCAATAGTCGATTACACTGAAACAGCATGGGAAAAATACACAGATTTCAATAAAGGTCTCTTTCCCTATATAGGTACCGTTACTAATAGTAAGCTGATACGTAGATTAACTAGAACCCTTGAAGCAGTAGTGAACGAAACTATTTCCGCCTTAGGCAATTTAACAGAAGAGCAGTCTGCTATGCGGATTGTTGTGCTTCAAAATCGTCTTGTCCTTGACGTCATCCTGGCTGATAGGGGCGGAGCTTGTAGGGTCATCGGATCAAGTTGTTGCATTTTCATACCAGAAAATGCGCCATCTGTATATAAAGCCATAACTCGCCTTCATAAGATTGTAAGCCAGATACACCAGAGTCCAGGCACCTGGACTTGGTCCGGTTGGTTTTGGAGTGTATTATCTACCTTTGGATGGAAGGTCCTATCCTTCCTAGGTATTGGCTTTCTCATACTATTCAGTTGCTGTCTATGTCTACAATGTGGACCAGCGATCTGTGGTCTGTGTGCCACATCGTGTATTCCACCACCAAGATTTCATTCATCCCAGAAGAAAAAAGAAGAACAAATGATGCTATATGAACAGATCAACGGATTGATGAAGATTGATATCTCTTAACGGGCAAGTAGGGGACAAGGAGGGAATGTGGAAATATGGATTTTTCTGGTCAGTTATGTCCCCTATCTTGGACCCCAACGGTTTCATGTATAAATCACAAGTACATGTATGTTTCCTCCAGTTCCAGTTATGAAGACGCAAACACATGTGCGTCCACCGCCAACATGTCCTCTTTCAGATCCGCCATGAATGGGCCGGATATTCCATTCCTAAGTATAAAAGGCCACCGCCTTTATATGGTTCACTTATCCCATTTTACAGTTCAGGCGAGTAGGCCCTGATTCTGCCATCAAGCCTTTTTCTGCCTTCTGCCTCTGAAAGCTCCAGTCTGAGCCTGCATCTGTGACCATGAACTTTGTCTCATTCCCTGCACGGCTCACGGTGCCTGACATCAGCTTGCTGCCTGCCAAAAAACTGTATTTCACCTTCAAAATTATCTGCTCCGCTCCCTGCCCAATGCATTCCTGTCTAGTAGTTTAAGTAAACATTCTTCCAGCTACCGAGCAAAGGCCCGGCTTCTCTGTCTTTATGCAAGTAATTCATAGCCCTATTATCATGGAAGACTTCTGCCCTCGCATCTAGTGTAGACACTTAGACGCTTGTACACGCACTAACAGTCAGTATAGTCAGTATAGAATAAGATTCTACTCTAAGAGACCTCTCTTTTGGATAACATAGTTCTTTAAACATAGGATGTTAGATATGATTTGGGATTAGGTTGACTTGACCCTCCAGACATCTGTCGCCACATGTAGAGTTAAATGTCAAATCCCCTTCACCCCCTAGTCGCACGTCAATCATACGTCATGCTGCTGCGCGCGCATTTCTGCCAAGTATTTCTGCTGACATTGCAAAATTCTTTCATGGAACCACCCTATTATGACATCATACCTGATGACGTTCTTTAATTACACCCAGTTACGCCCACTTTTGCTACGCATGTATGTTCTATCTCTACTATCAATCGTTACGCCTCCTGCATTTGCTTCACTGTAATGCCTATTGTATAAAAGTGATTACTTATCAATAAAGTATGTACTTCACTTCCTGAGCCTCCGTGGTGATGGAACCTGGAGTCCACGATTTCGAAATCGTCCATTGGAATAAAGCCCATTCCTAACCTCTAATATCACGGATTTTGCCTCTTATTTTACTGAGCTATTTTTATTATTTTTCTGTATCAAATTAAGTCCCGGTAATTAAATTATTTACCACAACATCCAGGCAGTCATGATCAACATCATTTCTCACTCCCACACATTCAGCATCAGGTAACAGTGTCGCTGGATTCACATTCACACATCTCTCCAGACTTACATTGGTTGCATCAAGAATGACTTTCTCATATTTAGTCAGCCGACTATGAGACATAAACTGTGTCCGGCTCCTTGTTAAAAGGATTGCCACATCATGAGGTACAAATACCCGTACAGGGTATCCCATTATGATTCCCTCACTTTGTTCCAAACTTTTGCAAGTAGCATCTACTGCTTTCAGGTAACCTGGCAAACCCACAGCTACTGGGTCAAGAGTTGCTGAAAAATAGGCAATTGGCCTTCTCAGACGTCCATGTTTCTGGATTAACACTGAATGTGCACATCCATTTCTCTCACTACAGTACAATTCAAATTCCTTTTCATAATCAGGCATCCCTAGGGCGGGAGCTTCACAAAGTCTGTCTTTCAGCTCTCTGAATGCGGCCATTTCTTCTGGGTTTAGTTCTAATGGGTCTTTCACCTCACTTTTGGTCAATTTAATCAATGGTTTGGCAATCAGGGAAAAATTACTTATCCACTGATGACAGTAACCCACCATTCCCAGGAACATTCTCACTTCTCTTTGTGTCATTGGGGCTCTCATTCCCCTAATGATTTTGATTCTGTCAATGGTCACTTTTCTCAGGCCTTTCTCAATATTGTGTCCCAGATACTGGACTTCTTTCTTACAGAACTGCAATTTGGCTGGAGATACCTTTAATCCTCCATCTGCCAAGTGATTCAGCAATGCAATGGTATCTACTTCACAAGCTTCACGTGTTTTTGATGCCACAAGTAGGTCATCAATATATTGGACCAAGACTGAATTTTCGGGCATTGTCAGACTTTCCAGAGATTTCTTTAGCAATTGATTAAATATTGAGGGTCTCTCTGTATACCCCAGTGGGATTCGGCACCATGCCAAAATCCGCTCTCCAAATCTAAATGAAAATATTGGCTGGCTGTCATGATGCAATGGGATTGAAAAGAAAGCATGACATAAATCAATTACCGTGTACCATTCTGCATCATGAGGAATCTGATACACAATCACTGATGGATTTGGCACAATCGGACAACATGGCACAACAATCTTGTTAATCTTTCTCAAATCTTGTACTATTCTGAACTTTCTATTAGGTTTCTTCAGTCCCATTATCGGTGAATTACATAGGCTGCGCAATATTTCTCTTAACACCCCTTGCTGGATCATCTTTTCAATTAAGGGTGTTATCCCTTCAATTATTTCAGGTGTCAATCTATATTGCGGTATATTTGGGTAAACCACTCCCTCTTTTACAGTAATCTTTACTGGATCTACATTTCTCATCAGGCCCACATCGTCTCCAGTAAAATCCCAAACTGCTGCTTTCACTGTCTGTTTCAACTCTGTGGGTAATGCATCAGGATTAAATATTGCATATGTCCCCAAAGCCTCACATTCTCTGTTATCCATGGTCATTCTATATAGCACATCCTCATCAGGTGTCTCAAAGGTTATTCCATCTGGAGTACAGAAAATAGTGCAATTCATTTTGCACAGTAGATCCCTGCCGAACAGGTTCACTGGACTGGTGTCACACACCATGAATCGGTGCATGTCTGAAAATTTCCCTACTGGTTCGTTAACAGCTTCCTTTTCTTCAACAATTTTCTTTTCTCCAACAGTCTCTTTTTCCACCAATTGAGATTTCCCTGCTTCTGTCCCTCCTCGGGTCTCCGACACGCAATCTTCTTGCTGTCTGCTTGTCCCTTCACCTAGCTTGTTGTTGATGTTCCCTACACCTCCTCGGGGTTTTTCCGCAATCTGTCCCTCTCTGTCTTTGTCTGTCCCTTTTTCTTCAATATTTATCTCAGGTGGAACTTGTCCAAATCCTTCATGTGACTCAGGTGTCTCTTCTGTTGGAATGTTCTTTTCTTTTCTTTCTTTCTTTTTGTGTTGATTGGAACCTCAGGCAATTCTTCTGAGTCTGAGCTTGCTTCTGCTGTTTGCACTGTTCTCTTCAGAACCTCTTCTGGTGGGCTGAAAGTTTCTCTTGACTCACTTTCCCCACTTTCAGGATTCTTTTTCCTTCTTACTGCCTCACTGTCTGCATCATCACTGGAGTCTGATTCTTCAACATATTCTTTTCCAGTACCATCTCTTGAATTTGGAACTCTCAGTGTGTGGCTTGCATGTATCCAATTCTTCACACCAGCGCACTTCACAGCAGTCGTTGTGGTCAAGATGACTTGTCTTGGCCTTCCCCACCTTGGAACCAGGCAATTCCTTCTTCTGTGGACTTTTATCCTTACCCAGTTCCCTGGGCTCAGATCATGGGCTGGTTTCTTTTCAAGTGTGGTGGCGTCTTCTCCAACCTGGTGAAACACAGAATGAACTGCGTCAGCCAGGCCTTTGCAATAATCCAAAATCATGTCATCAGTTATAGTCATCAGCTTGTTCACTGGTACATATGCATGCCTCATAGCACGTCCCATGATAATTTCATGTGGACTCAAACCTGTTGTTCTGTCTGGAGTAGACCTAATGGTCATCAGGACTAGAGGCAAGACATCGGGCCATTTCATTCCTGTGGCTAAGCACATTTTGCCAATTCTGTTTTTGATAGTACCATTCATCTGCTCAACGACCCCAGAAGCCTCTGGTCGGTAAGCACAATGCAACTTATGCTGTACACTTAATGCTTCACAAATCAGACCCATGATTTCATTATAAAAATGTCCTCCTCTGTCTGATTCAATGGTTACTGGGAACCCGTACCTTGGGATGAACTCTCTTAACAGTAATTTTGCCACTGTTATCCCATCATTTCTTCTTGTTGGGTACGCCTCCACCCACCTTGAGAACAAACAGACCACCAACAGGACAAACCTCAACCTGTTGACTGGGGGCCTTTCAATGAAGTCTATCTGCATTCTTGTGAAGGGTCCTCCCTCCCTGCCTATTGTTCCTAGGCTCACCGCTGTTTTCTTTCCTGGATTGAATTGCTGACATATCAGACATCTCTGGCAGAGGCTTTCTGCTATCAGTCTGAACTTTGGACTGTACCAGGTTTGCTTAAAGGCTCTTATCATAGCATCCCTCCCCAGGTGTCCTTGGCCATGATACATCCTTGCCATTGTTGATAGCATGCCGTTAGGCATGACTGGTCTTCCATCCCTGTAGACCCACACATGATCCTTTTCTCTAGGTGCACAACCTGCCTTCACCCAATCTCTCATTTCATCATCTTCTGCCTCATCCTGCAGCTGCTTTACTTCCTCCCATGTCCCCACTTCATTAGTAAACATTAATGAACAAGAAGACATTTCCCGCTCTTTGCTCCTGTTAATTGAGTGATTGTTCCTTGCACAATATTGTGCTATGTCATTGGCAAACTTATTACCAACTGTTACAAAATCATCACCATGACCATGAGCAGCACATTTTACAAATGCTAGTTCTTTGGGCAGCTGTATCGCCTCTAGCAGTTTTCCAACCACTTCAGCATTCTTTATGGGAGTTCCACTTGAGGTCAGGAAACCTCTTTGTAGCCATAGCTGGCCAAAATCATGGACAACTGCGAAGCCATACTGGCTGTCAGTCATAACAGTCACTCTCACACTCCTCCCAATCTTGCATGCCTTTGTCAGTGCCACCAGTTCTGCCACCTGAGCGGACTTAACTCCTTTCAAGGGTGATGCTTCCACAACTTCCGAGACTTTGCACACAGCATATGCAGCACTCAACACTCCTTCATCTGTTCTCAGACAAGATCCATCCACAAACAACACATGATCACTTTCAGGCAGTGGCAGATCTCTTATGTCTGGCCTTGGTTTTGTGCAGTAATCAAGTACATCCAGGCAGTCATGATCAACATCATTTCTCACTCCCACACATTCAGCATCAGGTAACAGTGTCGCTGGATTCACATTCACACATCTCTCCAGACTTACATTGGTTGCATCAAGAATGACTTTCTCATATTTAGTCAGCCGACTATGAGACATAAACTGTGTCCGGCTCCTTGTTAAAAGGATTGCCACATCATGAGGTACAAATACCCGTACAGGGTATCCCATTATGATTCCCTCACTTTGTTCCAAACTTTTGCAAGTAGCATCTACTGCTTTCAGGCAACCTGGCAAACCCACAGCTACTGGGTCAAGAGTTGCTGAAAAATAGGCAATTGGCCTTCTCAGACGTCCATGTTTCTGGATTAACACTGAAAGTGCACATCCATTTCTCTCACTACAGTACAATTCAAATTCCTTTTCATAATCAGGCATCCCTAGGGCGGGAGCTTCACAAAGTCTGTCTTTCAGCTCTCTGAATGCAGCCATTTCTTCTGGGTTTAGTTCTAATGGGTCTTTCACCTCACTTTTGGTCAATTTAATCAATGGTTTGGCAATCAGGGAAAAATTACTTATCCACTGACGACAGTAACCCACCATTCCCAGGAACATTCTCTCTTCTCTTTGTGTCATTGGGGCTCTCATTCCCCTAATGATTTTGATTCTGTCAATGGTCACTTTTCTCAGGCCTTTCTCAATATTGTGTCCCAGATACTGGACTTCTTTCTTACAGAACTGCAATTTGGCTGGAGATACCTTTAATCCTCCATCTGCCAAGTGATTCAGCAATGCAATGGTATCTACTTCACAAGCTTCACGTGTTTTTGATGCCACAAGTAGGTCATCAATATATTGGACCAAGACTGAATTTTCGGGCATTGTCAGACTTTCCAGAGATTTCTTTAGCAATTGATTAAATATTGAGGGGCTCTCTGTATACCCCTGTGGGATTCGGCACCATGCCAAAATCCGCTCTCCAAATCTAAATGAAAATATTGGCTGGCTGTCATGATGCAATGGGATTGAAAAGAAAGCATGACATAAATCAATTACCGTGTACCATTCTGCATCATGAGGAATCTGATACACAATCACTGATGGATTTGGCACAATCGGACAACATGGCACAAAAATCTTGTTAATCTTTCTCAAATCTTGTACTATTCTGAACTTTCTATTAGGTTTCTTCAGTCCCATTATCGGTGAATTACATGGGCTGCTCAATATTTCTCTTAACACCCCTTGCTGGATCATCTTTTCAATTAAGGGTGTTATCCCTTCAATTATTTCAGGTGTCAATCTATATTGCGGTATATTTGGGTAAACCACTCCCTCTTTTACAGTAATCTTTACTGGATCTACATTTCTCATCAGGCCCACATCTTCTCCAGTAAAATCCCAAACTGCTGCTTTCACTGTCTGTTTCAACTCTGTGGGTAATGCATCAGGATTAAATATTGCATATGTCCCCAAAGCCTCACATTCTCTGTTATCCATGGTCATTCTATATAGCACATCCTCATCAGGTGTCTCAAAGGTTATTCCATCTGGAGTACAGAAAATAGTGCAATTCATTTTGCACAGCAGATCCCTGCCAAACAGGTTCACTGGACTGGTGTCACACACCATGAATCGGTGCATGTCTGACAATTTCCCTACTGGTTCGTTAACAGCTTCCTTTTCTTCAACAATTTTCTTTTCTCCAACAGTCTCTTTTTCCACCAATTGAGATTTCCCTGCTTCTGTCCCTCCTCGGGTCTCCGACACGCAATCTTCTTGCTGTCTGCTTGTCCCTTCACCTAGCTTGTTGTTGATGTTCCCTACACCTCCTCGGGGTTTTTCCGCAATCTGTCCCTCTCTGTCTTTGTCTGTCCCTTTTTCTTCAATATTTATCTCAGGTGGAACTTGTCCAAATCCTTCATGTGACTCAGGTGTCTCTTCTGTTGGAATGTTCTTTTCTTTTCTTTCTTTCTTTTTGTGTTGATTGGAACCTCAGGCAATTCTTCTGAGTCTGAGCTTGCTTCTGCTGTTTGCACTGTTCTCTTCAGAACCTCTTCTGGTGGGCTGAAAGTTTCTCTTGACTCACTTTCCCCACTTTCAGGATTCTTTTTCCTTCTTACTGCCTCACTGTCTGCATCATCACTGGAGTCTGATTCTTCAACATATTCTTTTCCAGTACCATCTCTTGGATTTGGAACTCTCAGTGTGTGGCTTGCATGTATCCAATTCTTCACACCAGCGCACTTCACAGCAGTCGTTGTGGTCAAGATGAATTGTCTTGGCCTTCCCCACCTTGGAACCAGGCAATTCCTTCTTCTGTGGACTTTTATCCTTACCCAGTTCCCTGGGCTCAGATCATGGGCTGGTTTCTTTTCAAGTGTGGTGGCGTCTTCTCCAACCTGGTGAAACACAGAATGAACTGCGTCAGCCAGGCCTTTGCAATAATCCAAAATCATGTCATCAGTTATAGTCATCAGCTTGTTCACTGGTACATATGCATGCCTCATAGCACGTCCCATGATAATTTCATGTGGACTCAAACCTGTTGTTCTGTCTGGAGTAGACCTAATGGTCATCAGGACTAGAGGCAAGACATCGGGCCATTTCATTCCTGTGGCTAAGCACATTTTGCCAATTCTGTTTTTGATAGTACCATTCATCTGCTCAACGACCCCAGAAGCCTCTGGTCGGTAAGCACAATGCAACTTGTGCTGTACACTTAATGCTTCACAAATCAGACCCATGATTTCATTATAAAAATGTCCTCCTCTGTCTGATTCAATGGTTACTGGGAACCCGTACCTTGGGATGAACTCTCTTAACAGTAATTTTGCCACTGTTATCCCATCATTTCTTCTTGTTGGGTACGCCTCCACCCACCTTGAGAACAAACAGACCACCAACAGGACAAACCTCAACCTGTTGACTGGGGGCCTTTCAATGAAGTCTATCTGCATTCTTGTGAAGGGTCCTCCCTCCCTGCCTATTGTTCCTAGGCTCACCGCTGTTTTCTTTCCTGGATTGAATTGCTGACATATCAGACATCTCTGGCAGAGGCTTTCTGCTATCAGTCTGAACTTTGGACTGTACCAGGTTTGCTTAAAGGCTCTTATCATAGCATCCCTCCCCAGGTGTCCTTGGCCATGATACATCCTTGCCATTGTTGATAGCATGCCGTTAGGCATGACTGGTCTTCCATCCCTGTAGACCCACACATGATCCTTTTCTCTAGGTGCACAACCTGCCTTCACCCAATCTCTCATTTCATCATCTTCTGCCTCATCCTGCAGCTGCTTTACTTCCTCCCATGTCCCCACTTCATTAGTAAACATTAATGAACAAGAAGACATTTCCCGCTCTTTGCTCCTGTTAATTGAGTGATTGTTCCTTGCACAATATTGTGCTATGTCATTGGCAAACTTATTACCAACTGTTACAAAATCATCACCATGACCATGAGCAGCACATTTTACAACTGCTAGTTCTTTGGGCAGCTGTATCGCCTCTAGCAGTTTTCCAACCACTTCAGCATTCTTTATGGGAGTTCCACTTGAGGTCAGGAAACCTCTTTGTAGCCATAGCTGGCCAAAATCATGGACAACTGCGAAGCCATACTGGCTGTCAGTCATAACAGTCACTCTCACACTCCTCCCAATCTTGCATGCCTTTGTCGGTGCCACCAGTTCTGCCACCTGAGCGGATTTAACTCCTTTCAAGGGTGATGCTTCCACAACTTCCGAGACTTTGCACACAGCATATGCAGCACTCAACACTCCTTCATCTGTTCTCAGACAAGATCCATCCACAAACAACACATGATCACTTTCAGGCAGTGGCAGATCTCTTATGTCTGGCCTTGGTTTTGTGCAGTAATCAAGTACATCCAGGCAGTCATGATCAACATCATTTCTCACTCCCACACATTCAGCATCAGGTAACAGTGTCGCTGGATTCACATTCACACATCTCTCCAGACTTACATTGGTTGCATCAAGAATGACTTTCTCATATTTAGTCAGCCGACTATGAGACATAAACTGTGTCCGGCTCCTTGTTAAAAGGATTGCCACATCATGAGGTACAAATACCCGTACAGGGTATCCCATTATGATTCCCTCACTTTGTTCCAAACTTTTGCAAGTAGCATCTACTGCTTTCAGGTAACCTGGCAAACCCACAGCTACTGGGTCAAGAGTTGCTGAAAAATAGGCAATTGGCCTTCTCAGACGTCCATGTTTCTGGATTAACACTGAAAGTGCACATCCATTTCTCTCACTACAGTACAATTCAAATTCCTTTTCATAATCAGGCATCCCTAGGGCGGGAGCTTCACAAAGTCTGTCTTTCAGCTCTCTGAATGCGGCCATTTCTTCTGGGTTTAGTTCTAATGGGTCTTTCACCTCACTTTTGGTCAATTTAATCAATGGTTTGGCAATCAGGGAAAAATTACTTATCCACTGATGACAGTAACCCACCATTCCCAGGAACATTCTCATTTCTCTTTGTGTCATTGGGGCTCTCATTCCCCTAATGATTTTGATTCTGTCAATGGTCACTTTTCTCAGGCCTTTCTCAATATTGTGTCCCAGATACTGGACTTCTTTCTTACAGAACTGCAATTTGGCTGGAGATACCTTTAATCCTCCATCTGCCAAGTGATTCAGCAATGCAATGGTATCTACTTCACAAGCTTCACGTGTTTTTGATGCCACAAGTAGGTCATCAATATATTGGACCAAGACTGAATTTTCGGGCATTGTCAGACTTTCCAGAGATTTCTTTAGCAATTGATTAAATATTGAGGGGCTCTCTGTATACCCCAGTGGGATTCGGCACCATGCCAAAATCCGCTCTCCAAATCTAAATGAAAATATTGGCTGGCTGTCATGATGCAATGGGATTGAAAAGAAAGCATGACATAAATCAATTACCGTGTACCATTCTGCATCATGAGGAATCTGATACACAATCACTGATGGATTTGGCACAATCGGACAACATGGCACAACAATCTTGTTAATCTTTCTCAAATCTTGTACTATTCTGAACTTTCTATTAGGTTTCTTCAGTCCCATTATCGGTGAATTACATGGGCTGCTCAATATTTCTCTTAACACCCCTTGCTGGATCATCTTTTCAATTAAGGGTGTTATCCCTTCAATTATTTCAGGTGTCAATCTATATTGCGATATATTTGGGTAAACCACTCCCTCTTTTACAGTAATCTTTACTGGATCTACATTTCTCATCAGGCCCACATCTTCTCCAGTAAAATCCCAAACTGCTGCTTTCACTGTCTGTTTCAACTCTGTGGGTAATGCATCAGGATTAAATATTGCATATGTCCCCAAAGCCTCACATTCTCTGTTAACCATGGTCATTCTATATAGCACATCCTCATCAGGTGTCTCAAAGGTTATTCCATCTGGAGTACAGAAAATAGTGCAATTCATTTTGCACAGCAGATCCCTGCCGAACAGGTTCACTGGACTGGTGTCACACACCATGAATCGGTGCATGTCTGAAAATTTCCCTACTGGTTCGTTAACAGCTTCCTTTTCTTCAACAATTTTCTTTTCTCCAACAGTCTCTTTTTCCACCAATTGAGATTTCCCTGCTTCTGTCCCTCCTCGGGTCTCCGACACGCAATCTTCTTGCTGTCTGCTTGTCCCTTCACCTAGCTTGTTGTTGATGTTCCCTACACCTCCTCGGGGTTTTTCCGCAATCTGTCCCTCTCTGTCTTTGTCTGTCCCTTTTTCTTCAATATTTATCTCAGGTGGAACTTGTCCAAATCCTTCATGTGACTCAGGTGTCTCTTCTGTTGGAATGTTCTTTTCTTTTCTTTCTTTCTTTTTGTGTTGATTGGAACCTCAGGCAATTCTTCTGAGTCTGAGCTTGCTTCTGCTGTTTGCACTGTTCTCTTCAGAACCTCTTCTGGTGGGCTGAAAGTTTCTCTTGACTCACTTTCCCCACTTTCAGGATTCTTTTTCCTTCTTACTGCCTCACTGTCTGCATCATCACTGGAGTCTGATTCTTCAACATATTCTTTTCCAGTACCATCTCTTGAATTTGGAACTCTCAGTGTGTGGCTTGCATGTATCCAATTCTTCACACCAGCGCACTTCACAGCAGTCGTTGTGGTCAAGATGACTTGTCTTGGCCTTCCCCACCTTGGAACCAGGCAATTCCTTCTTCTGTGGACTTTTATCCTTACCCAGTTCCCTGGGCTCAGATCATGGGCTGGTTTCTTTTCAAGTGTGGTGGCGTCTTCTCCAACCTGGTGAAACACAGAATGAACTGCGTCAGCCAGGCCTTTGCAATAATCCAAAATCATGTCATCAGTTATAGTCATCAGCTTGTTCACTGGTACATATGCATGCCTCATAGCACGTCCCATGATAATTTCATGTGGACTCAAACCTGTTGTTCTGTCTGGAGTAGACCTAATGGTCATCAGGACTAGAGGCAAGACATCGGGCCATTTCATTCCTGTGGCTAAGCACATTTTGCCAATTCTGTTTTTGATAGTACCATTCATCTGCTCAACGACCCCAGAAGCCTCTGGTCGGTAAGCACAATGCAACTTGTGCTGTACACTTAATGCTTCACAAATCAGACCCATGATTTCATTATAAAAATGTCCTCCTCTGTCTGATTCAATGGTTACTGGGAACCCGTACCTTGGGATGAACTCTCTTAACAGTAATTTTGCCACTGTTATCCCATCATTTCTTCTTGTTGGGTACGCCTCCACCCACCTTGAGAACAAACAGACCACCAACAGGACAAACCTCAACCTGTTGACTGGGGGCCTTTCAATGAAGTCTATCTGCATTCTTGTGAAGGGTCCTCCCTCCCTGCCTATTGTTCCTAAGCTCACCGCTGTTTTCTTTCCTGGATTGAATTGCTGACATATCAGACATCTCTGGCAGAGGCTTTCTGCTATCAGTCTGAACTTTGGACTGTACCAGGTTTGCTTAAAGGCTCTTATCATAGCATCCCTCCCCAGGTGTCCTTGGCCATGATACATCCTTGCCATTGTTGATAGCATGCCGTTAGGCATGACTGGTCTTCCATCCCTGTAGACCCACACATGATCCTTTTCTCTAGGTGCACAACCTGCCTTCACCCAATCTCTCATTTCATCATCTTCTGCCTCATCCTGCAGCTGCTTTACTTCCTCCCATGTCCCCACTTCATTAGTAAACATTAATGAACAAGAAGACATTTCCCGCTCTTTGCTCCTGTTAATTGAGTGATTGTTCCTTGCACAATATTGTGCTATGTCATTGGCAAACTTATTACCAACTGTTACAAAATCATCACCATGACCATGAGCAGCACATTTTACAACTGCTAGTTCTTTGGGCAGCTGTATCGCCTCTAGCAGTTTTCCAACCACTTCAGCATTCTTTATGGGAGTTCCACTTGAGGTCAGGAAACCTCTTTGTAGCTATAGCTGGCCAAACAAAATCATGGACAACTGCGAAGCCATACTGGCTGTCAGTCATAACAGTCACTCTCACACTCCTCCCAACCTTGCATGCCTTTGTCAGTGCCACCAGTTCTGCCACCTGAGCGGATTTAACTCCTTTCAAGGGTGATGCTTCCACAACTTCCGAGACTTTGCACACAGCATATGCAGCACTCAACACTCCTTCATCTGTTCTCAGACAAGATCCATCCACAAACAACACATGATCACTTTCAGGCAGTGGCAGATCTCTTATGTCTGGCCTTGGTTTTGTGCAGTAATCAAGTACATCCAGGCAGTCATGATCAACATCATTTCTCACTCCCACACATTCAGCATCAGGTAACAGTGTCGCTGGATTCACATTCACACATCTCTCCAGACTTACATTGGTTGCACCAAGAATGACTTTCTCATATTTAGTCAGCCGACTATGAGACATAAACTGTGTCCGGCTCCTTGTTAAAAGGATTGCCACATCATGAGGTACAAATACCCGTACAGGGTATCCCATTATGATTCCCTCACTTTGTTCCAAACTTTTGCAAGTAGCATCTACTGCTTTCAGGCAACCTGGCAAACCCACAGCTACTGGGTCAAGAGTTGCTGAAAAATAGGCAATTGACCTTCTCAGACGTCCATGTTTCTGGATTAACACTGAAAGTGCACATCCATTTCTCTCACTAGAGTACAATTCAAATTCCTTTTCATAATCAGGCATCCCTAGGGCGGGAGCTTCACAAAGTCTGTCTTTCAGCTCTCTGAATGCGGCCATTTCTTCTGGGTTTAGTTCTAATGGGTCTTTCACCTCACTTTTGGTCAATTTAATCAATGGTTTGGCAATCAGGGAAAAATTACTTATCCACTGACGACAGTAACCCACCATTCCCAGGAACATTCTCACTTCTCTTTGTGTCATTGGGGCTCTCATTCCCCTAATGATTTTGATTCTGTCAATGGTCACTTTTCTCAGGCCTTTCTCAATATTGTGTCCCAGATACTGGACTTCTTTCTTACAGAACTGCAATTTGGCTGGAGATACCTTTAATCCTCCATCTGCCAAGTGATTCAGCAATGCAATGGTATCTACTTCACAAGCTTCACGTGTTTTTGATGCCACAAGTAGGTCATCAATATATTGGACCAAGACTGAATTTTCGGGCATTGTCAGACTTCCAGAGATTTCTTTAGCAATTGATTAAATATTGAGGGGCTCTCTGTATACCCCTGTGGGATTCGGCACCATGCCAAAATCCGCTCTCCAAATCTAAATGAAAATATTGGCTGGCTGTCATGATGCAATGGGATTGAAAAGAAAGCATGACATAAATCAATTACCGTGTACCATTCTGCATCATGAGGAATCTGATACACAATCACTGATGGATTTGGCACAATCGGACAACATGGCACAACAATCTTGTTAATCTTTCTCAAATCTTGTACTATTCTGAACTTTCTATTAGGTTTCTTCAGTCCCATTATCGGTGAATTACATGGGCTGCTCAATATTTCTCTTAACACCCCTTGCTGGATCATCTTTTCAATTAAGGGTGTTATCCCTTCAATTATTTCAGGTGTCAATCTATATTGCGGTATATTTGGGTAAACCACTCCCTCTTTTACAGTAATCTTTTCTGGATCTACATTTCTCATCAGGCCCACATCTTCTCCAGTAAAATCCCAAACTGCTGCTTTCACTGTCTGTTTCAACTCTGTGGGTAATGCATCAGGATTAAATATTGCATATGTCCCCAAAGCCTCACATTCTCTGTTATCCATGGTCATTCTATATAGCACATCCTCATCAGGTGTCTCAAAGGTTATTCCATCTGGAGTACAGAAAATAGTGCAATTCATTTTGCACAGCAGATCCCTGCCTAACAGGTTCACTGGACTGGTGTCACACACCATGAATCGGTGCATGTCTGAAAATTTCCCTATTCTAACCTTTACTGGTTCAGTAAGTAGTGTTTTGATCTGTGTGTTGGACACACCAAACACTTGGATTGCTTCGTCCGAGAGAGGAAGATTCTTTATATCAGCTGACCTGACAGTTGATCTCGTAGCCCCAGTATCAACTAGGAAAGTGATGCTTTCACCATTAATTTTCCCGTCTACAAAAGGTCCTGGTTGGTCTATTTCCAGAGTTGCGCCAAATACGCACTCCTCCTCCTCTCTTCGGCACCGTCAGAAGTCTCCCTCAGAGTCACTTCCCTCATTTTTCAGCTAGTACTGAGATACTGCGCTTGCGCATTTTGGTTTGATTACCTGCTCTTCATCGTAGAACCCCGATTCTTGGCTGTACTTCTGGGATCCTTTTCTCTGTGGCAAGGGTGGTTTTGGTACCTGATTCTGCTGCCTATCAGCCTTCTGCTGTTGCCGATGCTGACCACACCCCTCGCTCTGCACCTGCGAATTCAATGATGAATTATCATCGTTAGTGGACGGTGGATTCTTACACTCGGATTTCCAGTGCCCATATTTTCCACAGTTGTGGCACGGGAACTTCTTTTTGGCCTCTTCTATGTTTCCTTTCCCTTTTCCTGGACCATACTTGGGTTTATTTCCTGGGTTATTTGCTTCCTGTCTTTCTGCAACTTTCACCTGTGCCCACATTGCCTTTTCTTTTAGTTTTCTCTGCTTTGCCTCAATCTCATCACTGAAGTATTTTGCATGTCTCAAAATCTCATCAATCTTCTTACTCTGCCAGTCCACGGTATGCTGCCGTATCATTTCACTGATTTCGGGCCGCAAACCATACACAAATCTGTACACAAAATGACTCAGATCCTTGTCACCCAGGTGTTCATCTCCACTGAACTGCTTAAAAGCTAGTATCAGTCTTTCATAGTAAGCATGGACTGATTCTTTCAATTGCTAATGTGTTCGGTCTATTTTAACCCAGTCTGTCTCCTTGGGGGGTACTTTATTTTTCAAGAAGGCCATAACCTGCTCGTATTTTTTCATTACCTCCGGGTCTGGAGCTCCTGTCTTTTGATCTCTCGGGTATTCCTTAGTGGGCCAGTCTATGACTATTTTACATTCTGCCCACAGGTCTGCTGGTACAATTATATCAAACAGACTATTCAGGTCAATCCACAGTACTTTTGACAGCTTTACAAATCTGTCGACTTGTCTGTACCACTCCACTGGCTTTTCCCTTAATCGAGGGAAATCATTCGTAAATGATAAAATATCCTGTCTGGTCCATGGGACACGTACGTACCCACCTCCTGGAATCTCTCTCATGGGGTAAGCTGTCACTGCCTTCTCTTTTTCTGTCAGGGGAAATGCTGAGTAGGTTCTATCCACTCCATCCTCTCGCTTTCGATACCATCTGCCTTTCCATCTTTCTACATCTCCCCATTTCCTTAACAAGGCAATCATTTCCTTAATCTGTCCTGTTCGGCCTACATTGTTCAGATTCTCAATATCTTTGTCTGAAAAATCCACTCGGTATGTTTTCTGTAAAGCTTTCACCTTATCCATGTCAATTCCCACTTCAGTGGCTATCCCTTTCAACCTGTCGTGTAAGTTCTTTGGTCTCCATGTGATGCTCTTAAATAAAAAGAGAATCTCCCCTTCCTGATAATTCTTCAGTGTTTCTGTAGGTATGGTTCCTACTATCAATTCTTCCATTTCCATACGTAGCCTAGCTATATCCATTCCCTGTGACTCTTTCTCCTTTTTCTGTAATGTTTTCAGCCAGTCATTCAAATCTTCAGCAGTTATCACAGATTTTTCCGCACCCCCTGGTTTTGCCACCCTCTGCGGTTCCAGAATTGATCCTCTGTTCCCTTCCATACATCCAGAATTCAAACTTGAGTTAGTCTGCACACTCATTTCCCCTCCCCATACAGTATGTCTCCACTGATTTTCTCCTGTTCTCCATTGTGTTTCTCCCGCTCTCATTTCTGGCTGCTCCGGAGGTACAATCAACCTATTGCCCACATATGGCACCGTCAAACCATTTTCACCCGTCCTCTGCTTGTCAAAAATTGGCATAACCGGGTCTATTGTCACAGGCACTGTAACAGCCTCAAGATTCTTAGTCAGCTCCCTGATTTTCTCTGTTAGTTCAGATGTAGTTCTTGCTAGTTCTCTGGTTTTTTCATTTTCAATTTCATTCTCTCTCTCTATCTCTCTCTCTTTCTCTCTCTCTCTCTCTCTCTCTCTTTAACTCTCTTTCTCTCTCTCTCTCTCTCTCTTTTCCTATCTCTCTCTCTCTCTCTCTCTCTCTTTCTCTCTCTATCTCTCTTTCTCTATCTCTCTCTCTTTCTGCCAGAGAACAACCGCTTTTCAGCTCAGGGGCTGTAGCCTCTGTCTTTATAATCCGCAGGGTGTTTCTCATTGGGGTAACTGCTGTTCCTACCTCTGGTTCTCTTCTATACGGGGGTGGTCTTTTGTAGAGTATATCCTCTAAGATATCATCATCAGACTCATTTGCCCCATATCTTCTGGTCTCTACATTATGTTCTTTTTCTGTACACTTTCTTCCTCCTGATTCCTCTGCTGTTCTTACAGGATATAACCCCTCGGTCATACTGGCATCTCGCCACCTTCTCATTCTGTCATGATGGGTTTCGCGATCATACTTTCACCCAAACATGTATCTGTAACTACCCCCACCCCTCTGCTTTTCTCGTTCATGCATTTCGTCTTCCCATTCAGTTAATGCCTCAAATTGCGTCGGCCTAGGCCGAGGCTCTAGGTTCATCACCTGCTCTCGTAAGTTCCTCAGTATGGCCAGATTAAATGAACCATGTTCTGGGAACGCTAACACTCCCTCATCTTTAGTGTATTTCACCCAGTTATCTAACCAAATACAGGTATGATACCCATACTTCGCAACCATGAAGGATGCCGGGGTTCTTATCGGGGGCAATAACGGTCCTTCCCTTGTCACTATGTCTTTATCCTTGTTAAACCAGGTTTTAACCTTACTGAACAAGGACTTTTTCTTCTTTTCCTCAGCATGGTAATACATCTTTCTTATTTTCTACTAGCTGTTTACTCTTACTACAGCTGTACGATCTTTTGTCCAATTGCAGCGCGACTCACACCAACGCACCAATCCTGGAGCGTCTACGTCACTGACTCAATCCGCGAATCCTAGCGCGACTCACACTAACGCACCAATCCTGGAGCGTCTATGTCACCCTGTATGTCTCCCAATCCTAGCGCGGCGTACACTAGCACACCAATCTCTGCGCTTCCTCCGTTCTAACCCACTGTCCAATCACAGCGCGGTCTTCCTGACGTCAGCAGCCCATAACCCAGCGGTCGATGAATCGAAACCATCCTCTGCTACCAAGAAACTGGTGCAGATCAGAGCTTCCAAATCCCCTCTACTTCCACGGACGGAATGATTTCACAGTCACACACGCATACACACATCATACGCTGGTGGGGCCTATTTCACCAACACATTCACCCTAAATCACTATATCCGTGCCTTGTAAAGGAGAAACACCTTATGACATATGCTCTGTCTAATCTGCCTGTACTTTGAGGTCAATGCGACCAGCTGATTGCTGTGGATCTAGCAAAATACATTTCAAAGAATACACAATAAAATCAATAAACATGACCAGAAATAACCACCCGAGACAGGAATTCAAACAGATTGTTCATTTATCTAAAATTTCAAGAAAAGCCATTTAAATGCAAATTTCATTTCTCTCATATTTACCTATTCTGTCTAAATGTCAGATCCTAAGTCAGAACCGGTCCTCTGTAGAAGCATTAAAGTCTTCTGTCGTCATGTAGAGTCACCGTCCTCTCCGTCAGCATAGGAACCTCGCATCATCAGCTCGGGAAGAAGTGGCGCTAGACCTCTCTAGTCTACTTATATTTATACTGAAATTTACATTCTAAAAAGTAACATTTCTTTATTCAGAACGGATGAATGGCGGAAATAATGTCATCTTGGTACTTTTTGATATTGTACGAGTTATTCTCACGCATAGATTGTCCCAAATAATGAATAGCAGAATTGAATGTTCATGACTAATTCGCAACATCCACGGACGTCTCTGTTAGGTGAATTTGTTTTCCGTCTTTCAGGGGCTTTTGGCAGATATCCCAGACTTGTCATCATGCTTATGGCTTTTCAGTTCACCGGAGGTGCAAGGTCACAGGCAGAGCGAAGCCTTTCTGTAAATTTCCAGCAACTCCAATGCAGGCTGCGGGTGGCGGCCATTTTGTGGCAGGGCACAATGGACAACTTAAAGCAAAATAGACATAAAACAGAATTACTGCATAGAAATGACTGAACAGTGTTAATCCCCTGCTCATACCCTTATGTGTGTGTATTTATCTAGCCCTTTGCGACATCAGAAGCCATTAATGCATATTAATTATAAGTGCAAAACACCATAACATCACATAAGCAACATCGTTTTCTGTCAGTTTGCTCACCAACTTAGTTCACTGGTTATTTAGCCATGCAATAGCATTCCCACGTGTAATTCTCTTGTTAATAAAGTTGATTAGTCAACATTCGACAAACTTTTAATCATTAATAATTAATCAGTAGTACTTTTAGTTATAACATGCGAAAATGAAACAGATGTTCGGTTTTAG
This sequence comes from Triturus cristatus, assembly GCF_964204655.1. Taxonomy (NCBI): domain Eukaryota; kingdom Metazoa; phylum Chordata; class Amphibia; order Caudata; family Salamandridae; genus Triturus; species Triturus cristatus. The sequence goes on along the minus strand of NC_140585.1, from coordinate 472,001,374 downwards.
AGTAAAACCCTGCTCCATCACTACCACTATTTGAAGGCCTAGAAAGAGTGCCAATAGACCAACAATCATTTGCCATATGACCTCCTGAAAAGCAGCCATAGTCTCACATTAAGAGGTCTGGATTATGACACGACATGAGTGCTCATGTGTGTGAGGGGTGAATCAAACCTTCTGCTCCTGAGCTACCTGATGGGAACATAGAGTCAGAGGGGGATTTAGAGGAAGGTAAGCTACAGGTACATGCAGATTTTGGGGTGCAAAACACTAAAATGTTCATGCTATATTCTATTTTAAGTGGCACAATTATAGGTGATAACTATCGCCTTTTAAATTCCAATTCCTATGGTATAGGATTTTAAAAGTTGCATTTAATATTGTGTCCTCAGTCGGGCCACTTGTAATGAGAGCCTTAATAACCAGGGCCTATTTTTTACACATACACCTCTTGTTGATTTGCAGAGGCGGTTGTGACATTCTGTTGAAATAATATATCTTGGAAAGGAAATGAAATGCATGCAAGCTATGGATTGCCATTGTTTTTTGCGTACTATTTTTCCTAGCTCCATCAGGCAATATTCTGCCTACAGGATAAAAAGAGATAGGTGTCTCGAGAAGTTAACTGTCACTGACATATGCATATTAAATATAGATCAAAAGTTGAGAGTATATTAAGAACAGTTATGAAGTGCAGTGAATTAGATGTTTCCAGCAATCTAGCTTAGTTCCCTGCCACTTGATCCTTGTAGGGCCATGTACAAATCAGCCAGACAGTCTTCATAAAATGTCAGCATGCCCAATTGCTGTCTCTCCTCTTTGGCAATTCCTTGTTGAATCTTTGGGCAAAACAAATGCCTGTAATGCTTTTGTAATTGAAGACAAGTTCTGTCATCATAGGTAGACCAGGAGCCAGAGATGTAGTTAAGTAGATTTATTAGTTCAGGTAAGATAGTACAGGGTGCCCCACCGGGAGCAGCATCCTGCTGCTCAGCCCCACTCAATCTAACTGATCACTCATTCAAAGCATGAACACACACCCAACATTCTATGACATCACACTCATGCGGGCTGAGTAGCCAGGACTAAGAAGCATAGGATCTAACATATCTCCCTCCTTTAGAAACAATAAAACAACAAGAAGCAAAGTGAATAAAATAATCACATTCGTTTCTTGGAAATGAAATCAAGATGGGTCACAAAATCATATTAGATAAGTAAATGCATCCTTAGTTCACAATATTATTCAAATAGCATTCTAAGATATTAAGATCATCAATATCAAATAAAATGATAAGAGATAAATGCTCACTTAAGAACATATAGCATAAATAATTGTGTTCTTCATATAGAATTGTAATGAAACATGTAAGGTCACATTTAAAAAATTGCACATGCTTCAGGCAGGGTGCAATCAAAACAGATTGCAAATGTTTCAGTGAAAATGCAATCACAACACTTACCCAGTACACCCTGAAGAACACCGCAGGAAAAATGCGATCACCACACTTACCCAGTACACTCAGAAGAACATCACAACACACCTATCTCACTCTGCCAAAGAACATGAAAAGAAAAAAACAATTGCACATGTTCCAGCATAGATGTAATAAAGCACACTAAATGACGTGTGAGGGAGAACAAAAGTGTAATGCACACCGAACAATGCAGCTTAAATAGCTAATGCACTAACAATGCAACATTGACGTGCGAGGCAAAAGATAAAAATAATGCACACGACAATTACAAAATGAACTCTTGAGTATTCTGCCAACGCAACCCTGACGTGCGAGGCAAAACACCTTCCCAACACAACCCTGATGTGTGAGGGATATTCCCCACGCAACCTTGATCTGCAAGGAATATTGCCAACGCAACCTTGACGTGCGAAGCAAAGCACATTTCCAACACAAGCCTGACGTATGAAGGACACTCCCAACGCAACCATGATGTGCGAGGGACACTGCCAACGCAACCTTGATGTGCGAGGCAAAACACACACCCATCACAACCCTGACGTGTGAGGAACATTACCATCACAACCTTGACGTGTGAAGGACACTGCCCATGCAACCTTGACGTGCGAGGAAAAAAAAACACTCCCATCACAACCCTGACATGTGAGGGACACTGCCAAAATAAGATATAAGCATATTCACATTCAATTTGGCTGATGGTTCTAACATAACATTACCACAGTACAATAAGCGTTAACAGTGCAGGTAAACATGTAAATATGTTCTTGCTTGTTTAACAGTTTTACAAAACAATAAACTAAAATAACACAAAAATAGTCATTGTTGTCCGATTTCAGAAGTAGCTTTTCTTTGACCACTATGCTGTAATGCTTCATCAAAACAAGGTACGATTCCGCATCCGACTCACGCACATAAAGATGATTTATGAATCCACAGCGCATTGAATAAACAAGTACAATGTGTCAGGACTTGTACGCAGACAGGTTGAAGCTCAAGTCACGTCAATAAATCCATTGAAACTAATGTAACGTGGTTGGCAAGGATCCCGTAGGGTAGACAGAAAACAAATGGCTTGAGCCAACCACAAGATGGCGGCACGTCTCCTGTGCAGAGGCGGGTGACTCACGGCACAAACGTGCATTCACTGTCGCTGCACAATGATGCTGACATGAGAAGATGGACGTCACAAGGAGACGAATGACGCTGGAGGTACTCCGGTGGCAAGAATCGGAAAACAACGCAACAGGGATCCTCGAGGCAAGGTAAGACCTTGTGCATTAACATAGTGCGCTGTCCCATTAAAAAAAAACTACGGTTGAACTGCCAGAAGGCAGTAATGGCCGGCAGAAGCCCCCATTTGTAAGTGCACACAAATAATAGGCAAAACAATGCCGGCAGTACAAAGTCAAGAGACCTCCTGTGGCTTGTCGTTTAAACACAACACCATGTGTAGATCTGTACACAATTTTCACTCCACACATCGTGCCCGTAACTGAAATCACCACCTTTAAACTGGGTTACGATTTCTTCTTCATGTTAACTTATTTCATGGTGCTCAACATCCCAAGCAAACGGCATCAAATAACGATCTTTTCTTCCACAAAGTCATCCAAGATGTGAATCCTAGCAGCGCTCTGTGCTCAATCACGTCACACCAAGGCTCGAAGCCTGCCCCCGATCTCTACAAGTCACGGTCTCACAACTTCCCCATATGCCTCTCCTTAGCGCACATCTTCAGGATGAAAAACACTCTTGACTGTCTCTTAGTTGCGCTTGTGATCCTGTATAGGCAAACCCCCTACAAGTGCCGCTCCTTTGCACTTCGATTTCTCCACGCTACACAGCATCACACCATTCTCAAGGACTCGGCCAGCATAGCGTGAACAAGTAGAATTTCAAGTAGCAATGGCCTGACAGGATCAAATGTCAAAAACATTCAAATTCAACCAGGGTTCTGGGAAGCACAGTTCCCAACATGAACAGCAGGGTTTCTGACACTCGACGGTGTATTGAACATGAATACACCTTACAGCAAGGGGAGCTGTCAATGTCACACTGGCCTCAGACGCTCTTCCACATGAAAGGTTTATTTTACAGGTCACTGCACACCAGGGCCCGATACTTGCCCCCGAACATAGCGTTTGTTCCAATTATGCATCTCAAAACAGGAAGCAGGTGGTAGCAAGTATCGTTCAATAAAGCATTTTGACTAGTGAAGCTCGTGTTCAGGGAAAGTCCAACAACAGCAGTGCTGACAAGTATCAGAACATCAGGCACACGATGTCAAATACTCATAGGTTGCTTATCTTCACATTGCAAATATCAACACCAGTTCTGAAGCTGACTGAAAGCTGAAAGGTTTTAGCCACAAAGATCAAAACATTCAAAATAGACAGTCAGTAGGCAGGCAGGTTTCAAGCCACTCTAGCTAGACGATGTCCAATGCCCAACACATACCTCTGTTGCCTGTCTGTTGTAAAAGACACCGGTGAGGCATCCAAGGCATTGCACAGGCTTAGTTTCCAGGCTTCTTTTCAGACTCTGGCCATCTTCTCAAGTTCCTTGTGTAACTTCACGGCTCTTCACGCATAGTCCTTTTCACAATCGTCGCCATTTTTGTAATTGAAGAAAAGTGCTGTCATCATAGGTAGACCAGGAGCCAGAGATGTAGTAAAGTACATTTATTAGTTCAGGTAAGATGGTACAGGGTGCCCCACCAGGAGCAGCATCCTGCTGCTCAGCCCCACTCAATCTAACTGATCACTCATTCAAAGCATGCACACACCCAACATTCTATGACATCACACTCGTGCAGGCTGAGCAGCCAGGACTAGGAAGCATAGGATATAACAAATGCCAAATAACATTAGCTGAACTTAATATATTGTTATTATAAAGGGATTCATACCACTCTTCTGCAGTTTCTGTGTGCTGTAAATAACTGTGTGACTGTTGCCCAGTTTGATGGCAAACAGTCTTCCAACCTTGGAAGACTTACTTGTCTTTTCCAAGAATCGCCAATGTGAGCTACAGATCACTAGATGCCCAGAATATGTATTTAATTCACTGATCCATCTAGCTGTGACTAAAATAAAAAGTTATTGATTTCTTTAAATCAATTTATTTATTTTTCTATAGTGCTAACATAGCTGAAGAGATGAAGTGTTATTGAGCTGGATAGCTCTATGAGTGTATGAGTAGTCTACTCTTCGCCGCAAAGTCGAAGAGGTAGTCAGGAAAAGTCACTCCTTGCGAAGGTGTGTGAAATTTTCTTGACTTTGCTGAGGCAAATTGTAATCCACCTTGCTCCTCCCACTGTTCAGGGTCAGACTGAACCATAAAACAGGTCCTGGTACCAAACATGGGTAGCCTCCATTAGCAAAAAATGTGCCCATGTTTGCCAATTGGGGACATTTTGAAACTGTATAAAACAAGCTGTATACGTGATTTGAAGTATGGAGGACTGCATGGATTTGAGCTTGCTTCAGGCAATATTTGTTTTAATATCAAGTAAATCAACAGTGAAAGTTGGCCCAGTAGACCATAAAAAGGCTCACATACGGACCTGTCAGACCAGCTCGTTGGGCACGGCCTGATTACCCTGTTGGCCAGTCCGATCATGCCGCTATTCTTGTTCTCAACTACACGATGTTCAACTCTGAAATGGCTGGTTGTGCTTTGGCTTGAAAATTACTCCCAGAGAAAAAAGGTAAGAGACAAGGACTGGTAGTAAAAGCTTTACAAATATGGTGAAGAGGTTTGAGACAAATGGACCTTCTGGAGAGCGCGGGCTCATACAGCATGGGTAGATGGAGCTTGGGCTTACGGCAGGGAAGTGTCCTGGTAAAAGAACCAACGTGGGACAACACCAAAGCAGTGTCACTCCACCCTCTGTCCTTTTCATCTCCTCCCGACATCTAGTGATGTTTCCTGTACTGCACAGAGCCTCAAAAGTTGCTACTTTTTAAAAAGTTTGTAAACGTTACACTTTCATGGGGCTAGGACATTTTTTTAAACTACAAACTTTGCACTTCCCTTTATTTTTTTAAGTTCAAAAAGAGTGTTTATTAAGAAGCATACAGGTGTCCATAAAGAATACATGACATTTCAACATATCCATAAAAGCATATTCTGAGATAAACAAACTAAGCAGTGAATAATACTAATACTATTAATAATACACATAAAAATCTGAGCATCATTTACTTATTAAAAAGGAGAGAGAAGAATTGGAACGATTTGGGGATCAGGGGGCTTTGAGAACCTCTTGTTGTGACGGTTGCATCTGGGAAAACTGTTTAGCATTCCTGTCAAGAAACTGTGTGACAGGGGACCATAACGCCAGACGCTTTGTTGCCAAATGTGCAGGATAGACAAAAGCCGTATCCAATCTGTGGTTATGGCATACAGCATACCACCATGCTCTATAGGAAATTTGTGTAGAATCTTTCCAATTAACAGTAATTTGTTGAAAAGCGACTGCAATTAGCAAATCAATAATCTTAACATTGGACAATGTGTTTCCCAGGCAGGAGAGAGACTGCCAAGAAAGACATTGGTGAAGGAAAAAGAACATGCAGTACCAAAAATTAGATTAATGTGAGTCAAAACTTGCTTCCAAAAATCACTTACATGTGTACACGAAAATAACATGTGGAGCAGGTCAGCGTTTGGGGAAGAGCACGTCCAGCATGTATCCGGTACATCTGAAAAGCGTTTATGTAAGGCCTGTGGTGTTAGTAAGAGCCTGTTATATATAAAAAACAATGTTTGCGTGATACTGGCAGTCCTAGAGGATTTACGAATCTTAATCCATAAACTCTTCCAGATAGGAGTTTGCCAAGAGGTGTGAAAATCATGTTCCCATGCTTCCTCTATTTTTGATTTCTGCCCGGTTACGTGAATGTTCTGCAAGAAACTATATATGGTAGAAGCTTTAGGAGTACTCTTTAACATGTTGGGAAATTGCAGCAGGGAATCGGGATTATTGGAAGAGCTGGATGCGTCGGGTAAATGGGTGCAAACATTCATCGCAGCTTCCTTTAGAAGGTTATATTTGGTGATGAATGAAGGAGGGAGGTTAAATGATTGGCTAAGCGAGGGAAAAGACAAAAAGTCGGAATGGGAAAATAATTGGTGAACCCAGAGTAATCCCCTCTGTCTCCAAGACTTCCAATAGAAGGGCCTATTGCGAATGAGAAGATTTCTGTTATGCCAAATGGGTGTTTGGAGGAAGGAATCTTTAGTAAGTTGAGTAGGGGGATGCAATAGCCGGAGGAGCTTGGAAGTCAGTTTGATTATAGTAGTCGTAATAGATTGCGGTGGACGCGAAAAGGCGAGGTATTCCTGAAAAGAAAAGGGAGATATAGAAAGACGTTCGATTGAGGTCCATAAAGGACAGTCACCCGTAGACTCGAGCAACCAAAAAGATGCCTGGCGTAAGAGAAATGCTTGGTGGTACATTCAGAAATCCGGAAAATTAACTCCACTTTTATCTGTGGAGCAAATTAACCGTTGCAATGACATTCTGGGCGTTTTTTTATTCCACAAAAAGGTAACTAGTATAGAGTTAATTTTATTTAGTGATTTAATAGGAATCGGAACTGGCATATTAGATATAGTATATAAGACTATAGGTGACAGCATCATTTTTATTGTATCCAAACGACCCCACCAAGATAAGTAAAGAGGATGCCATCTAGTGGTCAGGTCCAAAAGCTTCTGATTGCACTTGCTCATACACAGTGCCACTGTATCTGAAATATTAGGTGTGATATACAATCCTAGGTACTTAATATGCTTGGGGCTCCATGTGAAGTTGGAGTCACTAAAATCTGGTTTGAAAGTAAATTTGGTTAGGGGTAAAATCTCACACTTGTCGTTATTCAGCTTATATCCAGAGATGAGGGAGTATGCTTGGACTTCAGCTAGAAAAGCAGGAATCGATTCGCTTGGTTGAGAAACAAAAAGCAAAATATCATCAGCATAAGCTGCCATTTTAATATGAAAGTTAGACGTTTGAAAGCCATGTAAGCAGGGATTATGGCGTAATTTAGAGAGGAAAGGTTCTAAAGCAAGATTGAACAGAAAGGGGGATAGGGGACACCCTTGACGAACTCCCCTACCTAGGTCAAAGAAAGAAGAAATTAAACCATTATCACATACTGCAGCCCGAGGATTAGAATAAAGAAGGGAAACCAGAGAAATAAATTTAGGACCAAAGCCGAACCAGTTAAGAGTGTAGAACAAGTAAGTCCACTCAACCCTATCAAACACCTTCTCCGCGTCCAATGCTATTGCTGCTAGGGAGTGCGTTAGCCAAGACGATTTAGACAGGATGTTAAAAAGAAGGCGGGTGTTATCAGTGATAAAACGCCCCTTTACAAAGCCAGACTGCTCTTTCCCCAGTAATTTTGGCAAATAAGAATCTAATCTAATAGCCAAAGCTTTGGAAAAAATGTTGTAATCAATATTAACTAGGGAAATGGGTCTATAATTCTTACAGAATTTGGAATCCTTACCCTCCTTGGGAATGAGACAAATATGCGCCTCAGAAAAGGAACCAGAGGATTTCTTGGAGGAGCAAAAAGACTCTGTCAAGAGGTACAGTTTAGGTAATAGGGTCTTAGAGAAATGGAGGTAAAATTCAACGGTAAAACCATCTGGGCCAGGCGCTTTATATTTTTTAAGGTGTTGAAGCGCATCTGCCAGCTCTTGTTGCGTAACGTCCGATTCCAAAGGGGATAGATCCAGAGAGGAAGGATTCAGTTTTGGTATAGTAGAGAAGAAACATGAGAGGGAATCATCAGTGGGTTGCGTTTCAGATGAATATAGAGATTGATAAAAACGGGAGAATTCATTTAAGATTTCTTCATCCTTAAATTTTAGATTGGAATTACTATCGTAGACTGAGTCAATGTTCAATTTGTTTTGCTTGACTTTTAGATAATTAGCCAGTATTTTCCCGGCCTTATTCTTGCCGCCATAAAACTTTGCACTGGATTTCAGCAAGTACAAGGAAGCATCATCTGTCGACTTCTTATTGAACTGCAATTTAGCATTAATAAGAGCAGCTAGACATTCCTTTGAGTGTGATGTGTAGTAAGAGTGTTCCAACTTTTTAATGTCTTGAAGAAGATTCTTGGTATGCAAACGAGCAGACCTTCGTTTCTTAGCAACATAACGGATAATAAAGTCCCTTGTGGATGCCTTATATGCATCCCATATTGTTGAGAACGATAGGCAATCAGTTTGATTAAGTTGAAAATATTCATTAGAAAAATCAGTGAAAGAAGCAGTAAAGTCTGGGTTTAAGAGAAGCGCATTATTAAAGCGCCATCTCCTAGGGGTTAAGGATTTGGGTAAGATATCAATACCAATCACAACGGGAGCATGGTCTGAAAGTAAAATAGGGCCTATCTCTGCATGTGTGAGTGTTTGCGATATGTTATGGGACACAAAAATATAATCAATCCTAGATTGGGTGTGGTGGGTAGGTGAATAAAAAGTGTATTCTCTGATGGCAGGGTTACACAAATGCCACGCGTCTAGAAGTTTGTGTTGGTTAATGGCATGAACAAAGGACTTGTGCTGTTTGGTAGGGACAAAAGGGAATCTGGAATTCCTGGCAATAAATGGGTCAAAAACCTGGTTGCAGTCACCTGCCAGTATAAAATTGTCCTCCATAGCGTGTGCAATCTGTCGAGCTAGTGTAGACCAAAAGGAGGACTCGCCCGAAGTAGGGGCGTAAACATTAAGAAGAGATACCGGTACTCCTTTTAACAACAATTTGACAAGCAACCATCTGCCCTCCCCATCAGATTCTTGTGATACAAATGAGATTGGAAGTGACTTGCGACATAATATTGTTACACCGTTGTGCTTCCCATCACCCGGGGATGAGAAAACGTCTCCCACCCACCCTCTTTTTAGTTTTGATGACTCGATGTCCGTTAAATGAGTCTCTTGCAAAAACACCAAGTCAGCATTCAATTTGGCTAAATGGGTGAGAACTCTTTGCCTTTTGATGGGCGAATTCATACCCCTGACGTTCCATGAAATAAATCTCAATGACATAAGTAAATTAAAAGATAATGATCCAAACCTGTAAAACGCACAACCATTCTACAAGTGCAGCATTGTATGTAAATGAGTTAGAATAAAGAAAGTTGGAGAGGAAAATGAGACTCAGATAAAAGATAAAAAGGAGAATCAAATAGCATGAATGTTGAGGAAAAGCTGGAAAAAATAGACAAAAATTATTTGTGAGGGAAAGATAATGACGCCATATACTGGAAAGAAAGAAAGTAGGAAAGTGAACGAAGATAAGTAGGACAGAAAATAGGACTGGATAGGAATAGAAGGGACACCTGAAGCGAAAATAAGGGAAAATAAAAATACTGAACAAAAGACAAAAGACAAAACGAAAGACATACCTACAATTAGGGAACGAGAAGTTGGGGGAAGGTGGAGCAGCATGAAACAGACGGGCCTTGCGGTGAAGCTCAAACCGGAACCATGGGGAAACACGCCAAGACATAAACGTGACTGTGAAAAAATTGTGAAAGGTAAGAAATCAGTTAGCCATTTCTAAGAGAAAAAAAGGAACAATATACGTAATTATCTAAATAAATAACAACAACATAACTCCTGCAATCAAAGGGGGAAAAAACAGAGTAAATAAAAGAGAACAGTCTTAGCAAGAGATTTCAAACCAATCAAGTTCCATGAGAGGAAGAGGGTCTCGAAGAATCCATTAAGTCTATCTTGTGTGCATTGATGAAACTCTGCAGATGCACTGGGTCCTCATAGGAAGTAGTTTTGTTGTTGTAGGTGACTTTGAACAGACATGGGTGGTACAGACCATATCTAGCTCCCATGGATCGAAGAACCGGTCTCATGTCTAGAAAGGCCTTGCGTCTTGACGCCGTAGCTCTGGAATAGTCCTGCGCAAAAAATAATGTAGCTCCTGACCAGGTAATCTGTTGACGAGCTTTGGCAGCAGCTAGAACTTTTAACAAATCAGTGTACTCCAAAAAATTGAGAATAACACCCCTCGGTTTCTGTGAGGACGTTGTTGCAGAGGCGACACGCCCCAGCCTGTGAGCACGTTGTATGTTCAGCATGGGGACCTCTGGCAAATGAAGAACTTTCGGGAGGAAGGACTTGAAGAAAGCGACAGGATCTGTACCTTCAACTCCCTCTGCCAGATTATAAATACGCAGGTTGTTCCTTCTATTTCAATTTTCAAGGTCCTCGACTTGTTTATGTAACGTGGATACCTGGGATTGTAAGGACGTAACACATTTGGTAGTGTCTTGAAAAGAGGAGACATTCTGTTCCACTGTTGTAAGCCTGGCATCCATCTGTGACCAATTATCCGAAAGAACTTGTAACTTGGAATTAGTTTCCTCCATAAACGGCCTGAGGGCTCGTATTTCCTGCAACAACAGTTCCATGGAAACCGGAGAATTCGATTTAGATGGTGACGGGGGGTCTTTTTTTTGACGTTTCATATTAGTCTTTCCGGTGACGGCCTGTGCAGGTTCCATACTTGCGTGACACAAATCGGGTGTGAGGAGACCTGAAGCAGTTAACTGAGAAAGCTCTGTAAAGACTTTTGAATTTTTCATGAAAATGCGTTTAGGTTTCGAAGTGGCATAGGAGGTCCCTTTAGTGCGTCCCATAAATTCGCTATGGTCAGAATGTAGGACACAGACCCAAACCTCGAAAAATATGTAGGAAGCGCGAGGTGGGCAGCAAGAGAAGAAATGACTAGGTAAATGAAAGGAAAGTGGACAAAAATAAGCAATAGGACCTAGTGTTGGTCCTGAGTCTATTTGGTTACCAACGCAGGACAATAGCTGGCAAGCCTGAATGAGGCAGTCAATATGTGAGGAGACAAGGACCCCCCCTATATGGGAAAATAAACGTTAAATTGCAGCGTCACTGGCTTATAGAAAGTTGCTGACCTCTTAACTTAAATGAAGCATCCTTTGGAATTATTAGGGCTTCCCTTGGCGGTTCAGGAGCAGTCACAGAAAAATTACCAGGTGAGGCAAAATGGCGGCTGCATCCTAGTCAACACGAAACATCCAGAAAAAATAAGGGAAACCTAGGTTGCTGCGCCCCCACATGCCCCCACAGGAAGACAAAATAGCCAACTGAAGTTTAAAAGGGCAAAAATAATGAAGAAAGACCACTTCATTTGTGAGCTCGTGTCCTGTCAGCCACGGTAAAAAAAAAAACGGAAAAAAACAAAATTGCGGCCGGCAGAGCGCGATTTCACCGATGCGCTCAAATTGCCAAATAAAGCCGCAAAGATTACCAGGAGGGCTTCTGCCGTTACAGCATCTGTGCGAGCTTCAATTCACCCGCATACGTCTCCACGAACTAGACGAAGTATGAAGAGATAGGCGCTGTTTCCCCGCTCTGGTCCGGGAGCCTCACCACGGCGCTGCCATCTCCGCTGGGCTCCAAGCCACGCCCCCCTGCACTTCCCTTTATAAGACCTGTTTTCATTCAGTACCATATATTTTGGCAGTGACATATTAGAATCATACACATTTAGAGGAGTTTAATGCTCGTCCTAGCCATCATGTTGCAGGCTTATATTGCACACTCGGCCTTAGTGTATGGGCCTAGTTCAAGTACTGTTTGAAAAATGCATTTTTTGGCAGGGGGTGAAATCCGGAGCGGCAGTTTCTGATAAACTGAGGGTGGGGGATGTTTTCCTTCTGAAGTTGGGTGTTTCTAGGCGATAAAAAGTCTTTGCTTTCAAGTGATCCTGAGTCCACTGAAGGGGTTGGTTGGTAGAGGTATAAGTTGGCTTGCTACAGTTCAAGGCCTTTTAGATGATAATAACTAGACTAAATAGAATTTGATAGCGTCCCTAGATTGTATCTTTATTGATGTGCTACATTTAGCCGAGAAAGCATGGTTGCTATGCACTGACATCTTGCAGTTGTATGCAGTAAATCAACGAAAGGGAACACAGTCTATTTTTTTGGGCAAATCAAATTTGGATTCACAAGCGGGCATGGTGGATTGAATTTTCTAGTTGTGCAAGATAGTCGACAGCTTAAACATGCCAGGCTAGCTCGGACATTTAGGGAAAATGAAAACGTGAACACACTACGAGGAGATAGCAAGCGTGAAGTAACCTTTTAAAACAAAAGCCCACACGTTCAATTAACACTTTCCCATGTTGTTCTTATGTGGTGAAAATGTATATGTTATTTGAGTCAGTTCAGTTCAGTTCAGAAGGCTTTATTCGGAGCTTAAAACAAGTCCATAAAAGCAAGACAAAATACACATCAAATACATCAGACAATACATAGTTAAAATGTAGACAGGTTACATGATTAAGAATATAAATAATTAAAACAGCATACCAGGCCTTACTTTGATAGCTAATAGGAGGAATGTTGCAGTAAAAAAGCATACATCGGGATATGGTTTAAAAAGCAGCTTCATGGCGTCTTTCCTGTTCCTTACTCCATATTTTAAAAAGATGGGTTTAAGCCAAACTTTCCAGCGGTAATAACAGACCCACTGACATTCACTGGGTCTGGAACCCTCACAGCATCAGTCCCTCCCTTATCTCCCGTGATATTAGCCACAATAGTTGACTCAAACAGATCGATCCCCAGTCAATCATTCCCGTCTAGTCCGCTCAATGCTTCAAATCGATTTACCATGGTAAAGATAGGACCAGGGGCAACATACTTATCTCTTTCCCTCACCCCAGTATGTGCAGTATTTGGACGGTTGTTATAGTGCCTATAAAAATAACCTAAAGGCCGAAGGGATATCCCTTGGTCCAATGAGGGAGACGATTGCGCTCTTAGCAGAGCTGTGGAAGCAAGGTGCGGGTTACGGAAATTAACTATAATACAATCACCCCCACAGGTCTTACGCGAGCTCCCAATCCAATCAGCTCTTCTGGTACTTATGATATCCTTTGCCAAGGCAACTGGAAAGCCGCATTCCCGGTGCAGCCAGTCCACAGTTTTATTTTTCAAAGAAGCATGGCTTTCACCGAAGTTACGGCCAATTTCTTTAACTTGTGGCACATTGGTAAGAACCGCCACGAACGGAGCGCAGGCTGGGGGCAGGTCGGGCCTGGGGGTACCTACATTTTTTACGCCAGGACCAGGGGTATAAGACAATCCTTGTTGGTCCGGGATCGGCAGGGAATCAATGGCATTTCTACTTTCATTAACTTGCACGTCTAGTGAGATCTTGGTGGGGTTGACCGCTGGGTTAACTAACTCAGGGGCCGGTTGGAGAGCATGACTGTTTACTGGGGTTTCAGCGATCGCTTGAGCACCAGTGCTTGCTTTAAGGTGAGATTCTAACAGACCTCCCAGCCTAGCCACCTCAGTAATTGCCATATCTAATTTATTCATTAAAGGTTTGATTAGTAAGTCAAACTTGGCGTCAATCATGCTAATTAGAAGGTCCAACTGACCGCTTTCAATAATGACCGGATTACTATCCATCACAGTGGGAGGGGTTTGGGTAGAGTTCACAGCTAAAGGATCAATTCTCTTATGTAATTTCCCCCCCCCCCCCTCCTAGAATGCACAGTCTTATTGCATGTCTTATTATGTGACCGACTGGAACGTAATATTCTTTGCGATGTGGTAGCCGCTGAGATAGCAGTTGAAGAGTCTACGGTACATGTTAAGTCCTCGGGAGATGGGTCAACTATGTTGGTGTCATCAGCGGGGGCAACCACATTCAGATCTGCCGGATCATGGGTCCGATCATGATTACTGAACTCATAGTTAGCATTGACATTGTCTGTAGCAGAAGAGTGGGAAGGAGGATTGATATCTACAAGAATAGGCTCAATAGCCTCCACCCGCCCCAACGATTTTCTCCGCTCTTGATTTATTTTATCAACCATCTTCACCAAATAATTGTCCATGGTTGATTTAGTCGTGGGAGGTTTGGCTTTAGACATGGGGTACTCTAACACCTCACTGCTATGAATCAATAAAGATAAACAATTATTTCCCCTGGCACTTCTCACGCGTTCCCCTCAGTCCACAGTAACCAGTTACCAGGTGGTGCCACAAGAAGACAAGGGGTGGATAGAGCCCCTTCCGTCCTCAACGAACAACACGATGCCACAGACCTGCAATTAGTATTAATAACAGTACCTTCACACACTGTCCCAGTATCCGTGTCGTGACACCTCAGGGGGGTGGCCCAGCCCGGCCTCCTCTGGCCTCTGACGGCCACAGATGGCCCGCCCTTTGCCCGGGCTTAGCCCGGCGCCGACCCGCGCGCGATCCCGCGACGCGGGGGGCGGGATCGATTAAGTAGCGCCTCCAGGCGCGCAAAGTGCGTTTGTTCCGCTTCCGGGCCGCAAGGGGACCTGGGTATTGAAGTCCCGTTCCGCCGACCACTCCCCCCTCACAGCGGTCGCGATGTCCGGCGACGGCGGGGGAGAGATGTGGAAGCCAGAGAAGGTACAGTTGGCTCCAAAGACACACAGGTAGGTAGCAGGATTCCGACAAACGCTATCGACTGACTGGAAACATCCCCGATAAAAAGTCTTTGCTTTCAAGTGATCCTGAGTCCACTGAAGGGGTTGGTTGGTAGAGGTATAAGTTGGCTTGCTACAGTTCAAGGCCTTTTAGATGATAATAACTAGACTAAATAGAATTTGATAGCGTCCCTAGATTGTATCTTTATTGATGTGCTACATTTAGCCGAGAAAGCATGGTTGCTATGCACTGACATCTTGCAGTTGTATGCAGTAAATCAACGAAAGGGAACACAGTCTATTTTTTTGGGCAAATCAAATTTGGATTCACAAGCGGGCATGGTGGATTGAATTTTCTAGTTGTGCAAGATAGTCAACAGCTTAAACATGCCAGGCTAGCTCGGACATTTAGGGAAAATGAAAACGTGAACACACTACGGGGAGATAGCAAGCGTTAAGTAACCTTTTAAAACAAAAGCCCACACGTTCAATTAACACTTTCCCATGTTGTTCTTATGTGGTGAAAATGTATATGTTATTTGAGTCATAATTAGGAAGCATAGTACAAACTATGGGGCAGATTTACAAGCCCCTTGCGCCACTTTTGTGTCACTTTTCTCATGTTAAAAATGACGCAAAAGTGGCGCAAGGGGCTTGTAAATCTGCCCCTAAATGTATATCCTCATGCAACATTTGTATCCGTGCATCTGTTGAAAGAGTGTAGCTACTTTATGTCTGATCTCTGTCTGAAAGACCATGTTATTTTTGGGCGACGTGTGGATTTGTGCAATATACACAAAATAGAAACATAAGTGCGGCGGAATGTAACTACTTATTGAATGGAGAATAAACACAGGTGCTCCTCTATCCATTTACTTGGACCAAGAAAGGGGCACGAAATTAAATTAAATTAAATGTATACCCAGTAGAGAATGTTTAGATCTTACAAATGGGTTTACGGACCGGGCCCTCATTCAGGAGAGGAGGGTGCAATACATGCCCCAAACAGATTAATAACTTGTACTCAAGTTTGCCAAGGATAGGAAATATATGATTTTTCTTTAGTATTAACATTCCCAAATCGTGCTAATAATTTCACCTATTTCAACAGATTGCTTCACAGCAACTTTTTGGGTAAGTCATTTACATGAGCAGCTGTCTCGTTCCTTAATGCCAATGTTCCCTTGCCAATCAACCAACAGGGGGTACTCCTGCCTTGGAACGCTGGCACCCCCTCAGAAACTGAGCGAGTTAACTTTCTGACACTTCGAGATTTCACAAGCCTGGGGCCCGCAACCAAGGATCTGCATTGAGAGCCAAAGCCGCCAGTTGGCAGTGGGACCTTGCTGCTCTGTCTTTTTTCAAATGCTAGTGCAGTTGAAAAGTGAGCTATTTTTACTGATAAAAAATAATGTCATTCATAATTAAGTAATTCTTGAAGTTTCCTTTCCTGTCTAAAATCTGTCACTAAGATATTGTGCCAGATTCTGTGAAGACAATGTTTTTTATTTCTTCAACCGAATTCTAGCAAATTGAATCAAGTAGTTCACAGAAAGAATGTAAACGTGTGAACACAGTACAGCTTACAAAAGAAGCAACTCATTTTCAAGAACTCTGTCTCAGAAATTTTCTCCAGTCAAAGAAAGTAACTTGGTGCCATATTATCAAGGAACAGCGATAACATTATCGCCAATTTAGCGGCAGGAAACTACCGCTAAAGCAGCGATAATGGGCTTGATAATATGCCCCTGTGAATTCCCATAAAAGCCCACGTTCTGGTGTGAACCTGGGCTTCTATGGGAATTCTCAAGGGCATATTATCAAGCCCATTATCGCCGCTTTAGCGGCAGTTTCCTGCCGCTAAAGCGGCGATAATGTTATCGCCGTTCCTTGATAATATAGCCCTAAATTCTTAGCAGTTTTGGAGTAGGTAATTAATCATGCAAACAAGCAAAGTGGACAATGCAAAAACTAGCAATTAAAATGCAAACCAACAGAACCAACTGAATTGGTGGTGCCGGTTAACATGTTTGACACAATGGCAAAAAGTATTGCCTTATTCTCTTTAGAAAACATTCCACGGTAAAAGGTATATTCTCAAAGTGCAGCATATATTAACAGTGGAAAACATTTTAAAATCCTTCCGTACATATGTTCATATTTACATCAGCATGTGACAAAAAATGAATAACAATGGGGGCCAGTGGATTTATGTGATTCAAAGTCTGCTGTGTTTCCTGCATAAGTATGCATTTACAGCATTTGAGTCACTTTTTTCCCAAGATTAAACTAAAAAAATCCCCTCAAACTTCCCACATAGTGGGTAGTATTTTGCACCTGGATCTTACTGACTTGTGTCAGGAGGTGCCCAATGATAAAGCATGCCACCAACTAGGTGGGCACGGGCCTTTCATCCTAAAAAACATAAGTGCTGATGGACTGGATGTTTCTGACATTACCAAAAACATTCAGCAAGAACATTTGCAAGTATTCTCTCATACTTTGCAAATGTAGGCCACATTTTTACATCTCTGATTCCTCAAAGAGGGCTACTTTTATTTTGGTGACTCCACTTTTTTCTATCACTGATTCGCTAATGGTGGCTGCTTTTATTTTGGTGTCTGGGTGTATTTTCTCCTCCAGTCCGACACTGACTGCCTCGCATATGTCAAAATGCTAATGTGTACCTTCAGTCACAGGGAATAGGGAGTACACTGATAGTTCGTGTGGAAGATTTATAAATCAAGGGGACGTCCACAAAAACCTAAGCATAGTCTTGCTTCCCACCCAGTCCAGTGAAACTCTTTTGGAAGTGCCAGATGTAAACAAGGAAACAAATACAGATGGAAATTTACTAAGATTTGTGAAGGGCATCAATAGGAGGTAATGACCTTCAGTGTATTACTCGAATGGACACCAATACATTGGTCGTAGTCGAAATTAAATCTAGTAGTTAGGTAAAACCATGTGCTATTCAATAAAACTCTAAAAACGATGTTTATTAATGTGCAAAAATTGGAGCAAAAATCAGTTCAGTGCACCAATAGCTATAAACCGCACTGAGGCAATTTCTATCATTATGCAAAAATGATTACGAAAGTAATGCTAAACTGCTTCTATGATTTCAACTCATACTAAAATATTATGAAAATGGATCAGCTTTGTTTGTAATTTCTACCACTGCCGTTTGTTACAGGGTCCTCAGTGCAACCATTATTTTTTACAGTTTTTTCATGCAACATGTTATACGAAATGTAACACTTCCTACATTTTCTGAGGTTCTTTCCAGATAAAACCATTCTGTATAGTTGCATTATAAGTAACAATGAAATAATATACCTCTACTCCATATTGGTCTAATTTTAACATGTTATCGGTCAGAAGCATACCAATGGAATTGATCCACCAGATAATCAGAGTATTATAGCTTGGATACACAAAAGCTGCATGACACACTGAGCGTTGAGGTAAACCATTGGTTAATTAAAGTAGAGACTTTCAAGCCCATGATATGATTAATGTCGATTGCCTTTTGCCCCAAATAATATTTCGCACTGTCACCAATAAAAACGTGAAAGCTATTTTATCCACCAAGTTTGGAAATAAATTGGTTTGATAAGATTGAACCTGCAATAACATCCTTAAGGTGGCAGAATAAATTACAGCTTTACAAATTTGGGGAGAAGCAATTCTCTTAGCCTTTCTTTTTAAGGTAGGTAAACAGGAAACATTGTATTATCTGAATGCCATTTGCCAGTAGTCATGGACCTAAATGTTGCTCCTTAGTAACCAAATGAATATTGTGATCTTGGATGATCCAAGAACCACAAGCTTATTACCTCAGGAGGGACTCGAAAACAAATGTTGGAATTCCTGAGCATCAAAATGCCCTAAAAATGCTCACATCCTAGAATAGTGAGTTAACAACCGTATTATCATTGGCGGTGATGTTAAAAGTAGGCCTGGGCGAAGCACTACGCTACGCTCGCGTAGTTTGCGAAGTTCGCGCTACTTCGCGCTACGCGAACTGCACGTAGCACAGTGCGAACACGCGTAGCGTAGTGTTGCGTAGTGCTGCGGTCATTTTTTGCTTGCTCGCGGTCCTCAACGTCAAGTTGCCGACCGCGAGCAAGCAAAATGACATCCTGGCGAGACTTTTTCCTTGTTCGCGATCGCGAGCATGGAAAATAAACCTCCCGGCGAGATTCCCAACGCGAGAAGGTCAGGTTTCTCATTGCGAGGGGTCGCGTATGCTCGCGACCGCTCGCGATGAGAAACTACCAGTTCGCGTTGAGAAAGCTGCAGCTCGAGTAAAAATCTACTCGAGCAGCAGAAAACTACAGCTCGCACTATGCAAGATGCCATTTTCAATGATTGCACAGTGCCGGTTGCTTGTCCGCACTGTGCAATCATTGAAAACAACATCTTGCACAGTGCGAACATGTTACTTCGCAGTTCGCGAAGTGCTACGCGTAGCTCGCGTAGTGCGAACTTCACTTTGCGTAGCTTCGCGAAGTGCTACTTCGCGAACTACGCCCACCCTTAGTTAAAAGCCTATCAAAGAGCTGAGCATGAAATCATCAGATCTAAAACTGGTTATTCACCTTTGTCCTCGGTCCTGACATTCATCCATTCAGTAAAGATGTTTATAAAACTATGGGCGTCTTTAGAGTTTGTGGATTGGGTACTACCCCACAAAAATGGTGAAGTACCTTGTCAGCCAAATGTACTGTTCCAGAACTCTATTTACAGCTAGTGGAACCCTCATGTTTCCACCAGAGTAGTATACACCATCAGATGGAACTTTGGCCAATGAACCGACTTATATTAAGCTGTTGGTCAAGGGAATTTATATCATTTGTCCAAATGATCCAATGACATTTTTTTCTCTTTAGGACTAATTGGGATATGTCAGGCATGAACAGAAAACAGGATTAAAGAACCCCCATGCGCTAGGAAATAACATCTGGCACGTTAGAGCCACTCTTTTTAGTCTTCAAAAACAAACACCAAATAATAAACAAAAAACTTTTCTGTTTGGATAGAATTAAAATGTTGCCTGTTTAGCACATCATTAGTGCATTAGATAAGCTGAGGTGGAGGTGATTCCTCTGAATGCACAGAGATCTCCACCTGTCTGGCAGACTGTTGTCCACAGCTCTTCCATATTTCCTGGTAGACCAGAGTATAGCGCACTGAATGCTAAATAAGGCACTTAGGCTTGATGTATCAAGCATATTTCTGGTCGCAAAATGGCCCAAATCGTGGACAGAAAAATGCATGTTGGTATGTATCATTCCCAAATTGTGATGCGGTCACATGCTACAATATTAAGCAACCGAAATGCATCCGCTGATCCTTCGCATTTTACCACCTTCTTCAAGTAGGTGGTAATCCATTTGCATAGAGGAAAGGGTCTGAATTTATTAGGAAGGTCGCTGTGTGACTCACTGGTAATCTCTTTAATGAAACTCTTTGAGTTTCATTCTTTTGGAATAGTGATTTCCTAATTGCGATTCACAGAGAATTGGAATTACGCTTGACTGATGTTATTTGTAAATCAGAGCTGGGCGTGATAATCAATCTGCGGGCGCTTCACCACATCCAAATTCACACTGTTTATCTAGGTGCCGCAGTGCAGGCAGTAAAATGTCAGTCCACAATAAAAAGCAGCACAAAGTCTGCATACCATAATACACATTCTATGTAGAAACTCTGAAACATTTCTTGATCCTATTTTTTAATCCTGTTCCTACTCCACAATTTTCCACATAAAATATATCTACTTATTGGAGGTCACAATGGGTAGCCGTAACTCTTTAATTCTTTTAGGCCATTATTGCTTAAAACAGCACATTGCTTGATCCATATATGTTTATAGAACTGTATTTAGCAGTGGGTCGGTCTCAGTGTGTTTTATATTGTTATAAACGTAATTAATAATTGGCAATTGCATTGTATCTGTTGCAAGTAATGCACATGTGATTGACAGTGTTAAATTAAACTAATTTCAAAAATGCTTAAGTTTAAAAATAGTGGCCCAGTCACCTCGATCTCCCCAAGAGTGGCAAACCACTTAATTAATAAGCAGAACAGACCACCTCCTTGTGTGCCATAGTATTAGTCCCTATCCTCCTTTGGCACTACTGTATTTTAGAAAAGTAGGTGGAAAGAGCATAACGTCTGATGTGATGCATACAGGTATTCATGACAGTGTTCAGTCACTGCCCACTTGACATCCAGAAATGTCCTTTTGTGAAATGAGTATTCCTTTGAAGAAGCCAATGGGCTCCCGCTGGCATAAGAGGCTGGTCTCGCAGCCGGCACCTCTTCTTGACTGAGACAAGTTCCCAGCCTGGAATACTCATAGAAGTTGAATCTGCAAAGGCCATCCCTGGTGCACTGCTCTATCCATGATAATTCACAAGGCTTCTTCGTAGGCTTGTGCCCAGATAGGTCCAATTTATTTATTTCACCGGCAGATTAAGCAAAAGTTTCTTTGCTACTCCGTAACCTTTGGTGATATCAGTAAGTAATTGCTAAGTAGCATAATGTCTTTCATGAAACATTTGTTGTGATTGCAGGAGCCTAGACAGCTCTGCGTTTCTTCAGGTTATACCAGACTGGCGAGGTTTTGGATCTCATTACTTTACAGAGACTTTACCTGGTGTTATAGGAGGTAAATGCAATCCTCTTCTTTTATTTTTCAACATCTGTTGTCATTTATATTATTAATTTCTTAAGCTAAGCACAGATAACCACCAAGTAGACATACTTTGTACAGTACAGTGGTTATGGCCACAGCAGTGCAAGGGCGAGCAGCCACAGATGTGTAAGCTCAGCAGCAATTTTCATCTCAACCAATAATAGATGTGAGGAAGCGAGACAGTCCCTCGGATTTCTGCCAGGGACTGGTCCTACGGGGCTTGACTCCTAGAACCCCTCTGCTCAGAAATACTCTGCAGGCATGCCCCACTCTCTCTCATAAGATCGGCCTGTTGTGTGTTCTTGCACGGATCTTTACTCTTCCCGAAAAAGAGTTTTCACAATTCTTCAGAGCCTTCCTGGTAGCTGTTAAATGGGTCCCTATGTGAGGGCCAGAGACAATAAGCTTTTAAGAGAGTTGCTGCCTTTTGTTGCCTGCTTCTTCTCCATCATCCAAGTCAAAAACAGGAATGTGCCTGGCACAGTGGTTCCCAGGATTGTGGGAGCTCTATCAAGTTGATAGTATCAACTGATAAGCACATATATGTATTGGTTGGGTAAGGCACCTAAAGTATCACATTTAACTTTGGGATGGAAGTAAATAAGCACACAATTGTATATCTTTGTCGTTTTAAATTGGGAAGCCCGTAAATATTGAAAATTGCAATCCTGACACGACAATTATGCAAGTCACTGAGGACGATTGAAGGACACTGAGATAGATATGTGTGTTTTGGTCTTTTTCATCTAAGCTACAAGGTGATTTTATTTGATTTTGTGGGGTTAGTGGGTAATCTCCCCTGTTTGTATGAGAGAAACCCGCCATAGTTTACATTTTCGCAAACCAAGAACACCATTTTTAAAGATACATTTCTCTATAGCTAACTGTCTGCTATCGACTTGCTACTCGTGAGTTCTAGTTAAAGGTTACACCCAGAGAAATAATGGTTAGGACATATATTGCAAAGGAAAGAACTATACCAGTAAGCTGCCCTGCCATTACACTTTTCGTTCCTGGCATGCCAAACTGGCAACATTTCACACTTTGTCCTAGAAAAAATTAAGAATATGATGATCTCAGCAGGGTTTAAAAAAAAACTTTCACAGATTCAATCAAATCACAAACTGATTGCCCAGTTGTATGCTGCCGTTTTCATATTTTACGACTTGAATGTGAAATGAATTCAGCCAAACTACTTTTCCATTAGAATGGCAAAAATCACACCTAACAAACGCTAAATAAATATCTCTACTTTCAATTTAAATGGCATTGCAGCTATTTCACTTACAGTAATGGAAGCAGTAGCGCCATCAACACATATATTGTGTTATTTTCTACTTAGTGCCTCCATTTAACACCAGACAATACTTCCTGGATTGTGATTGCAGCAAAATATGCAGTTAATCAAAAATCTCGACATGCATTTATAGAGCATTTTCTAGAAAGTCAGTAAATTTGGCAACTTCTTGAGTAAATTATGGCTTTTTGTGTTCATTCAATTACTGAAAAGAAAGCCACATGCTGGACTCTGGAGTGTTTACTCTTGTGGTCCGTTTAGGATTTACACGGGACAAAAACCATCCCTTTGAGGTGGGAGGGGGGTAGTGCTAAGTAAAGTGCACCATGCAGCTGCCATTTTCCCAAATAATCAGACTCGATAGCCGCCATTTTAATCAAAGATCTTTTCTTTAGAGTTTATGACTGGTTTTGATGCATTACAATAGGGCATAATGCAATGCAATACATAATGCATTTTAAGAAGTATTTCTGAACTCAACAGCTGGCCCCGTTATGAATGTCGAGAAGCAGATGGGAAGGCACAGATTGACATATAAAATGCAACAAAATACAAGCCCTTCATCGTGTTATAAAGACCATGATAACGGTGCGCATTGTGGCCATGCCTTGATAATTGTGTTATGAAGGTTCAGTCATTATAAGGAGAAGCAGGAATATATGACAAATTATATAAGATAAATGACTTACATCGGACAGCTGTTTTATTGTTTTGTTGCCTTCTTTAGGCTAGTCTACTAGCACCATTTGGATAGCAAGGCGTTCGAGTATGATGGCTGCATAGATTCTTTTATTGAGCAGAGTCAGGAAATATTACTTAAATGAGTGCCCTTACTTGCGGTTCTTTAAGGACGCCAGCCACCATCACTGATGCAGATTCCTCTCACTACGACCAAAGTGAATATGTCACAATGCAAAGTGAATGGGCAACATGTGTCACTTTACCACTGTATCCAAACAGTTGGGATTTTTTTTCCATGATGAGAAAGATTAAACGGCCGATGTTGATGGAGGAACGGTCGCAATGATCGCTCACTGAAGTAAAAGCTTGCCCTGTCAACATTCGGTTATCAGCTGGTCAGGGCCTGGAATATGCACTAGTAAACAAGTGGCCACCAATCTGTGGCAGTATGTCCCAAATTAATTTCTGGCCGAGAGATACCTCCGCGCAGCATCTCTCTGGCTAACTGATAGCCACACTGAATCCTTTTTGCGTGCAAACTTGCACAACGCCCATGCACCATGAATCAGTCTTGGCACATCAACGTCCACCACATAGTTCACAAGTTCATAGCACATGCAAAGGGCGTAGACTCCCCGGATTATCATGGATTACAGATGGATGTTTGGTCACAAAGCCTCATTAGTGGTAGCAGACACTGACCTTTCTTGGATGCTAGAGTGCATTGGACTGTATTTCTGCTGTGTCAGTGATCTGCTCACTAGCCCTCTGCAAACTTGCTAAACCGAAAGGTAGACGGCTCTCTGTCTGAACACATCAACTCAAAACACAGCAGCCAGCGCGGATTCTGCTATTTAGGACGCCTCATCTGGCTAGCATGGACTTGATCCTCGTTTCCCAGAGAAGTGACCATCAGCTATATTATGTTGCGTTAAATATTGTTATAAAGCGCAACGGTTTCCCAAGGGTGTCCTGGTGCTTAGCTCAACCAATCAGATCGCAGGATGGCATGCAGTCCCTAACTGCTGAAGAGCCATGTTTCCAGTGCCTTTCTGAATGACATCACATCAGGGGAAGCTCTAATATGGAATGGGAGTTCGGTCCAGGCCTTAGAGGTACAGGTAATAAAGCTTCTACCTCCCCAATTGTCTTTTTTACAGGAAGGCGCCATCACCGTCTTAGCTCCTAATGAGCGGAGAGTTCGCTTTGGTATGTACCTGCTAAAACAATGTCAGAGATGGTCTGGTCCTCCGCCATGCAGAGCTTCACAGGCAGTGCAAAGGGATTCAAATGTCAACCGTTGCTTTACTGTTGGGGGGAGATGAGCACAAGATAAGCTTAAATACATACATATATACTGACAGCCAATAAAGCTTTCTAATTTCTTCAATTACAGATGTGAATTTAGAGATACTAGTGAGCAACCTGGCTCCTGCGTTCTGCAGCTCTTGAAATTTATTCATATGTTGCTTTTGGATGTTCAGATATAGACGATTATAATCCAACTTTGATAAAATAAGGGAGGTTATCACTATACATTGACTATCCTGGGGTAGGAGAGGCCTTATTTTTCTTATCATTCTGTGGGCCTGGAAGGTAGCTGCAGTAACTGTATTTACCTGGTCTTTAAAGATAAGTTAATTGTCTAGTATTACTCCCAGAATTGTTGCTTTCCTGACCGGCTTTGGAAGAATACCTAGTCCCTCTGGCTACCACCCAGGTGACCAGAAGTGGGCATTGTTTGCAAAGATTATGACCTCTGTTTTGCTTGAATTAAGTTTTAAGCAGTTCTGTGTCAATCACATCTTGACAAATTTCATACAGTCATGGAACATCTTGCCCCTCTCTGGTTCATGGCCTGGAAGCAGAGACACCACAATCTGCATGTCATCTGCATAAGAGGTTAGGTGGAAACCTAATAATCTGATTAACGGGGTCAAAGCTGAAACATAAACATTAAAAAGAGTGGGGCTAAGTGAGGACCCCTGTGGAACCCCACAGGCGAGAGAGAAAGATTTGGAAGTAAAATTAAGCAAAGGCCACTGTTTGGGTTCTGTCCGCCAGGAAGGAGCGCAGTAGCCTTCAAGCGTTGCTCCAAGCCGACAAAAGGTCTATCAAAAGGCCATGGTGGACCACATCGAAGGCTGCAGAAAGATCCAGCCTAATTAGTGCTGTATTCAGTGCCATAGAAGCATTTGGAATTGGCTCAAAAGATGGCTAATGTCTTACCCCTGCAGAACCTTTAGCAGAGATGCTCTTTGTCATTTTTATTTTTGCCCTCGACACTAAAGTTGTGGTAATTTCACCTCTTTTAGTCCTTAACTCTTAATATTCTAGGCAAAGAGGTGGGACCGACTTCCATGCTCACAAACCACCAATTATAAACGTAATGTCTCTATTGATTTAGTGCACCCCTATATTACAGCTTAACCTGGGCCGCATGGGCTTTGCTATCTTGTACAGCGAAGCCTGGATGGCAGGTAATAACAGAACTATATGAGAAGCGCCATAAGTTAAAGTAGTATGAAAAGTGTTGTGTGTCTGCAGGGATTAGGCGCCTCTGGTTACAGAGAGCACAACCACCAGCTACAGCTGTAAATAAATCTGGTGAAGTCTAAAGAGGCAGCACAACCATCACTGTCCACTTGAGGGTTAACAATGACTAGCAGAGCCTATTATACATATACCTCAGTGAGTGTGTGGCTGCCTAAGATTTATCACACTTAATAGGTTCCTTAAAACAGCGGGACTGTGCTGCTCATAGCTTTGTAATTGGATGACCAAGTCGGCAGCCATGTTTTCATTCCAGCCATTACGTCCAGGACATTGAAGCCTACACTGCCTGTATACATTAGATTGAGCCCAGTGGTTCACAGGCACAAGTGACCCACTTTATCAAGCTTGTGAGTTGCTGTACTAAAGTCATCAAAAAGACTCCTGAATTTTTTCAGTTACTTTATTCCTTCATTTCTTTTTAAGTTTTATAAGTACATTTTATTAAGCAGGAAAAAGGTAAATAAAAAAACAGCAGGTTCACAATATAATATAATAACAATGGGCCTGATCACGGTGGCGGAAGGCCTGCCACCGACAGCCTGTCGGTGGAGAGCCCTCCGCCATCAGACAGCAATTTTCCCCCCACCATATTACGATGGCCAGGGGAATCGGACCGTGACCGTGGCAGGCGCAAAGACCGCCCACAACGGATCTGCCACAGGCAATCGTTCTGATTGTCTGGCAGAGTGGTCAGTATCTGTAAAATGGTGGCGGTGCCTAGCAGACACCGTCCGCCAAATTACAATGCTGGTCGCAGTCAGCCTTTCCGTGGTGGGTAAACTGCCATTGAAAGGCTGGCGGTTATTAGTTTCGGGGGCCTGTTGCGGGCCCTCCTTTTGTTGGGGGGAGGTGGTGGTGCAGTGGGGGAGGTACCCATGGTACCCCTCTACATTTCTCTGCACTAAGTGGCAGGCACCGCGTGATGCAGAGAAACTCACGACCTGCATGTTTAGCATTGCACCAGGTGCGGCAGTCAGCAGCACCAGCCACAATGTTAACCATGCACGATAAGACCACCACGGTGGCCGTCGCATGGTAATCTGACGTACGGGACTGCCACGTTTTTTACTGCCTGTGACAACCTTACCTTGTCATTTCTATACCAACACATTTTAAAAAGCTAAAAAAAAGTGATCAACTGTTGAATACATTCTTATGATTTATTCATGATTGGTGTGTTTTCCATTTTATTTCCCTTTTTTCCCCATTGATTAAGTGTAGGAGCAATTGATTTTCCCTGCACTGTCTATTATTTAATAAGTGATAAAGCAATTCTGTAACCGGCAGAACCAACTTTACTTTACAAGATCAGGTGACAGCACAGGCATATGGCCTACATTTGTGAGATAAACAAAGTCATGCCCTTGGGGAGATATACTTGATCAGGTCCTCTACAGGGGTGCACAACAGCGAGGGATAACAGCCTGTCAATGGGATGGATTAAATGTGTGGTGACTGGTTCACTCTGGAGCACCATAGATTGTGGAACTCTCTTGGGAAAGCTGTGCCTACACATGGGGAACACAGTGCACAGGCTGATGGACCAATGTTCCTGGTGCAGTGTAATGGTAACAAAGGTCAGATGGTGGAGCAAACCACCAAACGAAATGGGTTTAATAAAAGGAGATGAGAGAAAGGAGCATTTACACTTGAGATCGAAAAATACCCAAAACAAACTCTCACATCCCAAAGTCACCGGAAACCTGGCCTTTACAATAGGTGGTTGGGGCATCGGCAACCCAGCAGTCAATGGTGAAAGAGAAATCTGTAAGTAGGAGGTCCTCAAGTGAAGGGGGTCTCACAGATATCAAAATGGTTCTCCACACCTGGCTGGTACTGCGAGTCCTTGGACCCTACAGCATCATTGCCAAGAGTAAACCCGAGTTTATCCCTAAAATGGAGAAAATTGATAAATTTGCCAAAAACAATGTTGCACCTACGGTGGTAAGAGGGCTGTAGCTGAGCGTGGGCAGGGTAAAGTCCTAATCGTCTACAGAACTAATTGTGAAAGCAATTCAAGGATCTGAAAGCTTAGCTGGAAGATAGTGAGTTAGCCACCAACATCACAAAAACTGAGAGTACAACAAAAAGACTCGCAGACTGGCTCAGCAAAGGCAGAATCAACACCAATCCGGTGACAGGCAAGTGAAGTGTGTGCCTGAATGCCATGAAAAATGGGACCCTGGGTGCTCGGTGTGAGGCTCTGTGTTAAAACCTTACAGTGAAAGAGAATGCTGGTGTTTGAAGGATTGAGTCAATTACCAGAACAAACTCAATGGATGAGGTAAAATAATCGACTAGCCTGCTTCATGAACCTCCTGGTGTTTTGTGTAGTTCTTTACACACTCACATGTTGCAGCAAGGATGGGATGTTATGGTTCTTCACCGTAACATTTGTTCCTGAGTTGTTCTACCTTTCGCTGTGGTGATTATTGGACCAAGGACTGAAGTCTCTGTCCCGAGCCTACAGTTGGTTGTCTGGGGTCCTGGGATGGGAGTTGGTGAGAAATCTTGTTGGAATTTACAAGGTGAGGCAGTAGAAGCATTTGTGGGCACCCCTTTCGACCTGAAATGCAGTCGATGTTTCATCCACGGTGTGGTTTAGATGCAGTGAAGTTTGGCACAGGCAGAGTTCTGCTTAGGGGCCTACTGATATCGGACAATGAGCTTGTTGAAATGCACCTTGTATTCCAATTTTGCCATAAGGAGGTGGACTGCAGGCTTCTTTGTCGGTGCTTGCAGAAATGTATTCTGTGCTTCAGTGACATAACAAAGGGGCATTCCTGTTCTGTCTATGGGACTCGAGTCTTTTGCAACAATCTCTATCAGCTGTAAAGGAAGAGTGCAGGCAGTACGTGGTCACGTTGGCAGCCATATTGAATACTTGGGATGGATCCAAATTGGAAAAGTGTGTTCTGTATCATTCTAAGCGTGGCAGGTCAGAATAAAAAGGGGAAGTGAACGTTTCTGATAAACACTGAAGTGACTACTTGCATACAGTGACTGACACACCTGCATTATATCCTCGACCATAGTCATATTTGTTCATGATCACTAGTATATTGGTGGTTTAGAGCGGTGACAAGCACACCTGGTATTATTGCTTGTCTATCAGGAGGAAACAAAGTTACAAGTAGGACTGGGCGGTAAATTTCGTTCCGTTCGCGGAATTTGCGATATTTTGACATTTTCGCGTTCCGCGGAGAGCGCAAAAATGTCAAAACTTTCGCAACCTGCTGCAAAACAGAAGTATTTTTCTTGTTCGCGCTTTAAAAATGCATTCTCATGCGCACGGTCGCGATTTACCGGGTCCCTGCGTTCGCCGACGAGTTTTCCTATCCGTTCGCACGCGCCACAAGATGTTGGATTGTTGGTAGCCAGTCGCGCTATCCCACGAGAGTTTGAGATCGCGAACACGTCCTTGCAATCGCGGACAGGAAATAAGCATTGCGAGCAAGATGGCCGCGCCCATTAGCGACCGCATGGGCAAGTTGGAGATATATTTCCCCACAAGCACACAAAAACACATTGCGGACAGGCGGGAAAAGCAATCTTCGCATCTTCGTGAAAGTTTTGCATGCTCGCGGCGATTTTGTGCAATTTTGCGATAATTTGCAAAAGTCAGTTCTGCAAATTTCACCCACCCTTAGTTACAAGCACACCTGAGTTCAAATACGGTGTCAATCACACCTAATTTATTTTTATTTGAAATGCTGTTATGAAATACTGTTGCTGTATTGCTTGCGTAATTTGATTTGGGTCTTGGTTCAATCAAATTGTAATAGTATTGTGTAAAGCTTGAAGTGTACATAGTGTATTACTGTGACTATACAGTAGGGTGTGTGGATGTGAGGTGATAAAGAGGGGCAGAAATGCGGAACGTCACACCTCCACCATTTTTTCTTCCAAGTTTAGGAGAACCACCTGTCAAATGGCAGAAGTAGAAGAAAATATTTCTGAACTGAGCAACAGTGTGTGGCAGTAATGTAAGTGCAGAGCATAAAAATGCACTACTGCTTCATTGTTTAAAAGGAAAAGGTCAGAAACTTTTCGGGAATATGCCAGATTTAAGTAATGCTGAACAAAATACCTTAACTGATTATGAAATCTGCATTCTGAAGCTGGACCACAATTGTTTACTTAAGGTCAGCAACATTATGGTTCATTATTACTTTGGTATATGAGAACAATGGAAGAATTAGTCCGTGGGGAATTTTGTGATGGGACTTAGAAAATTGGCAGCAAGCTGTAAGTTTGGGGCTCTTACTGAGGAAAGGATAAGTGACCAATGTGTGTTAACATGTTTTATTGATACAATAAGAGAGGAACTGTGGGTAAAAGATGAACCACCTCTAGAAGAGGTTATTGCTATAGCAAAGCATATAGAATACATGGTGACGCGCGTGTGTGAATTGAGAAAAGAGATTAAGCAGAATGTGAATATAGACCGTGTTATAGGAGTTGTATGTCAAGTTAAGCAAAAGTTCAACACTTTGAATAACAAAAGTAGTGTAGGTGTATTGAAAGTGGTTTTAGAGTTTCAATGCACCTGCTTCAGCTGTGGGACGTTTGGACATGAGGCCAATGCAGTTTTTGTGTCCCGCAGTCCATGTTTTGTGCAATCTGTGTGTTAAAAAAGTCAATTTCTCAAAGTTTTGCAGCGGCAAATACAAGAAAGAGCAAAAACATGAGGTTAAGGAAATTGGTTAAATGTGAACATGAACATCCCTCTGAAAGGGTTAATGGTGAGACTTGCAAAATCAAAATACAATTTGACTCAGTTGATATTATTTTCCAAACAGGTGTATGATAACAATTTTACAGGTAGGGTGCCATTATATAAGCAGGATGTAAAATCTACAGGGTGGTGGGTTATCTATAAAGGTGTATGGACATTTTTAAGGTGTCTAGAATACAATGGGAGGGCTGTGGAGACAAAGATATATGTGTCAGAGAAAGGTGACAATTTACTAAGTTAGCCACATCAAGTACTGTTGGAGGGTTACACTTAACAACAAAGCTGTTCCAACAATTCGAGTACAAGAGATAATGGAAGATGAGAGCAAATATGAAACTAGATTCAATCAATTTCTCAGATATGAACTAGGTTGTCTGAAAGGCTACGAGCATCATATTAAGCTGAGGGTAGGTGCCAAGCCTGTTGTGCCCAAGATTAGAAAGATACTTAATAATGTTCAAGAAGGGGTACAAAAGGGAATCACAAGACTAGTTGAAATGGGGGAGCTGGTGAAAGATACAGAAGAGTTGACTCCTATTTAACCCTGGGCGGACAACTACGTTACGCTCGCGAAGTTTGGGTTGTTTGTGCTACTTCGCGCTACGCAAATTGCACGTAGCACAGTGTATAATCGCGTAGCGTAGCGTAGCGTAGCATAGTTGGCATATTTTGCTCGCTCGCGGTCAAGTTGGCGACCGCAAGCGAGCAAAATGACATCCCGGCAAGACTTTTTCCTCGTTCGCAATCAGCAACATCAAATTGCCGATCGCAAGCGTGGAAAATAAACCTCCTGCCGAGATTCTCAACGCGGGGAGGTCAGGTTTCTCATTGCGAGTGGTCACGTATGCTCGCGACCGCACGCGATGAGAAACTACCAGACCGCATTGAGAAAGCTGCCGCTCGAGTAAAAATCTACTCGAGTGGCAGAAAACGACCACTTGCACAGTGCAAGATGCCGTTTGCAATGATTGCACAGTACGGACAATCATCCGGCACTGTGCAATCATCGCGAACAGCATACTACGCAGTTCACGTAGTGCTCTGCATATCTCGCGTAGTGCAAAGTGCACTTCGCGGAGTGCAAAGTGCACTTCGCGTAGCTACGCGTAGCGCTACTTCGCGAACTACGCCCAGGGTTACTCCTATTGTCATGGCGAAGAAGTACAACAATGAGATTCGTTTGTGTGTCAATCTTGGGTGCTCAATGAAGAAATTAGAGTGGATAGATTTCCACTTCCCAGCATTGATGAGATGGTGCTAGGTATTTCAATATCTTGGACTTGACTTCTGAATACCATCAGGTGACACTAGATGAATCCTCATAAGACCTGATGATTTTCATTACCCCTGTCGGAACTTTCAAGTTTTTATGAATGTCGTTTGGCTTAGTATCAGCGGCCCTGGTTTTCCAGAGGGTCCATGCCAAAATTCTGAGAGGAATTCAAGGGGTTCTTTGTTAACAGGATAATGTACTAATGTTTGGGAACACTAAAGATGAATACGATGTTAAGGTTGAAAAGGTGTTGGAGAGGTTACTAAGAGCAGGCTTATCTTTGCCAAGCGACAAGTGCAGGTTCTATGTGATGGGGAATAATTATTTAGGGCACCATATTGTGGGAAGTAGCATTAAACAAAGAAAGGTACAGTGTTCAAAGGAAGTACTTGCATCTTTCCTTAGAATGGCAGAATTCTATGATAAATTTGTAAAATCTTTTGCAGATAAGACCTCTCATGTAAGAGAGTTGTTAGGTAAGAAGGTTGAGTTTGTTTTGAATGAGGCATGTGAGGGGGAATGTATACAAGTGAAGAAAGATCTTGCCAATGCCTCCAACTTGCAAGCATTTATTCCATGTGAGGACATTTGCATAGACACAGATGCTAGAAGTAAAGAATTGGAACTGGTTGTTCAGAAGAGGGTTGGTATTGAACAGCTGACTGTTTGTGCTGCGAGATGCTTGAGGGGTGCGGAGTTAAATTACTTGCCATTTTTTAGGCCGTACATAAATTCTGGAATTTGTTTTGGGAAACAAATTTCAAAGTCAGGTTAGATCATAAACCTTATTTTGTGTTAAAAGAAAGGTTTTGATTCTATATCCTCAAGGATTAGAAGGTGGGTTTGATTTTACTGTGGAATATATTCCTGGGGTAAAACATTTTACGCCAGACTGCCTATCATATTTGATGGAATTGGTCAGTACGCAGGATTCCCAGGATGACTTGGATGATCCTTGAGCAGGAGGTAAAAGTGTGTGATGTCACTCTTGGTGCCATGCAGGAGGATGAATGGAAAGCAAAAACAGCAAAAGATTCTGGTTTACTTAACATCTATGAGTCGATAATGTCAGGGCAAGTGGTTAAGTTAGGAAAACCTTGGTCAATTATTAAAGAAGAATTGGTGGTAAATTATGGTGTTTTAACAAGAGGCACAAGATTAGTTCCACCACAATGTTTAAGAACTAAAATAATTTTTTTAGAGCATGAAGGCCACATTGTTATTGCCAAAATGAAAGAGCGGATACACCAAGATTTTTGGTGTCCATGTTTAGATCTTATGGTTGAATTTGCTGTAAGAGATTGTATTCAATGTAATATGAGTGATAAGATACACAAAACCAGATGCACCTATGGTTTGTAGGGAATTACCTATCTGCCGGTGGGAGAAAGCAGAAATTGACATTATTAGGCCTCCTCATTGGGAACATCACACACCTTATCTTTTTTTTTAAAATATATTTTATTGACGGTCAGCCATATTATACAAATAACAATGAGATATACAAAACATTGCATAATCATCTTCAGTGTCGTTCACAGTAATCCGCCAGAATTCTTTTTTTACAGAGTGTAGTTTACCTTGTACACAAACATTTCAATAGCCATTTTTAAACATAGCATCCTGCCATCGGATCACATCTCAAATCCATATCCAGTGGTATATATACATAGAGGTAACATAGAGATGCGGGCTTAGATATTTAGAGTCCTAGCATATTAATTTTCAAGTCACCATTTGCTGAGATAGAAGATAATGTACTAGAGGGCCCCAGAAGTCCCTTGGTCAAGAAGCCTGTGGTATCTCTTCAGCGTAGGTGTTTAGTTGCTCTTTACAAGTAAGACATATCTGTGATCCAATCCTTACTTCTT
The DNA here is from genome assembly GCF_964204655.1 of Triturus cristatus. Lineage (NCBI taxonomy): Eukaryota > Metazoa > Chordata > Amphibia > Caudata > Salamandridae > Triturus > Triturus cristatus. Next base: position 471,967,282 of record NC_140585.1, on the reverse strand, counting down.
GGTGTACGTCTGCTACCCCAGCATATCGCTACAAGTCTTTTCGCTAGCAATAGTGCTAGCGACAGGAATTTACGTCTTCTAATTTGTTTAATTTTGTAAATACCCAGTAAACTAACTATCGGAGCATTAGGGATCTTCTCTGCTAGCACAGTAGTGAGGATGTTAGTTACATCCAGCCAGTATTGTTGAAGGTGTGGGCACGCCCAGGCCATGTGTAAAAAATCCACACCAGGTGAGCTTCACCTATGACAATGGTCATCCATACGTAGCCCGTATTTATGTATTTGTGTAGGTGTGTAATAAACCTGGTGAATACATTTAAAGTGTATTATACGCAGATTACAGTTAGATGTAAGTATCTGCAGCAGCATGCAGCTTTAATCCCAGTCCACTTTGGTAATACCACATCCCAGTGAGGTTTCCCATCTACTTAATGCCTTATCTCGTTCTCTATATTGTTCACATTGAGCTGCATTATAAAGAGATGTCACTAGGCGTTGACGTGTTGGAGCCGTGAGGAGTAGCTGAAGTGCATTATGTGTGGGTGGTTCGGCTGGAAAGGTAGCGTACAGCTCTTTCACAGCTGATCTTAGTCGCAAGTATGCGAATATCTTTAAGGGAGTGTGGTGAGTGCTGAGGGAGGGATCCGTTTGTGATATGAACTGGCCATTCAGGAACAGATCCCCCATTGTATGAAACCCCATCTCCTCCAACAGTGTCATCATTTTCAGTTCTTGGGTTACTGTAATTTTTGGGTGATTCGTCAATGGCAGTGCTGGCGCATATGCGGGTAGTTTTTGTGCTCTTTTTGCCAGTGAGTGCCATGCTATGGACGTGCAGCAGACCGAGTGTATCTCGGTATTCGGGGTGGACTGCCTGGCTTCTGATACATAAGTAATCAGTGGGATCGGGCTGACGCTGCTGTGCTCCACTGCTATATGTGGGATGTGGTCATGCGGATGTAGCCAGTAGTGTGCATGTTGTGCTTGTGCACAATAATAGTAAAGTTGTAAGTCTGGGGCGCCAAAGCCTCTCTGTATGTATGGTCTGGTCAGTTCCGCCCAGCTTACCCTCGTTTGTTTGCCCGCCCATACCAGTCGCAGCACATGTATTGAGTGGGTTTCACCGGTATATTCATGAACAGATAAAGAAATCTCGGGAGTACAACCATTTTCACTATTGCTATCCGATCTGCTAGAGAGAGGGGGAGTCTGATCCAACGATTTATTTGATCTTCCAAGGTAACAATTGCTTTACCATAATTTTCACTAAGTACTATTTTCGGATCCCTATGAAGCCACACACCCAGATACTTGACAGGCTCTGTCTGCCATTGTAAAGGGTAATCAACCTGTGGTTGTGCTGTAGCAGGGGTGAGGGGGATCAGTATAGATTTAGACCAATTTATGCTGAGTCCCGCATAGTATTCAAATTGGACATATTCTCTAATAAGTTTACTTAGGTTATCTGCTGGGTGGCGGGTGTATATAACCATGTCATCAGCATATAAGGAGATGCTGATTGGTCGCAGGTGGAATTGTAATGCAGTGTCTGCATGTCTTTGCATGGTCATGCAAGCCAGGGGTTCTAACGCTAATGTAAACAACAAGGGGTGAGGGGGCAGCCCTGTCTCGTCCCTTTACATATTTCGATACGCTTTGATGTAATTCCATTTACTCTGATCCTGGCGCTGGGTGCTGTGTACAGCAATATTATCCACCGCAGAAAGGGTTCGGGGAACCCCATCCTGTGAAGTACAGCAAACAGGAATTGCCATAATACAGAATCAAAAACCTTTGTCGCGTCTAATAAGGCCACGGCTGCAGGTAGGTCCGGATTCAGATGATGGAACATTACAAAGATGGTCCGTATATTTTGTGTCATGGAGCATCTCGGTATAAAACCAGATTGGTCCCGGAGTCTGCAAAAGTGGTTGTATCCTCAGAGCAATAATCTTGGCTAATATTTTGGCATCAATGTTTATCAGTGAGAAGTGGCGATAGGAGTCGAATTTAGTGGGATCTTTGTCCGGTTTAAGGAGTGTCACTAGCAGTATCACACACCTTATCTTATTTTGGTATTGTATTTGTATTCACTGTAGGTGGAGGTAAGATGTATGGGGGATATCTCTTCCTATAGAGTATTTAGGTTTTTGGAGGAGGTTTTTCAAAGAGAGAGCTATCTATGTTACATATTGTCTGACAATGCTCCACAATTCTGTTCGCAAGAAATTGAGGAATATCTAAATGAGTGTAATATTTCTTATAAGAAGACTTCTCTGCATCACCCAGAAAAAATGGGGATATTGAGAGACTTAACAAGGCTTTGAAGGAGAGTATACAGTTGGCAAGTGTGAACAGTGTGAACTGGAAAAAAGAGTTACAGGAAAGAATAATAGCTTATAGGTTATCGCCTCATGCTACCACGAGTAAAACACCCTTCAAGCTGTTCAGAGGGAGAGCAGCCAACACAAAGTTTTGACCAGGGTGAACGATTCTTGACTTAGGTTTAAAATATAATGGCATCGGTGAATGGAGAGAGAGAGAGAGCTTAAACATCAATAGAACATGAAGAAATATTTTGATGTAAATAAGTGTGTAAAAAAAGTAATGTTGCAGATTGGTGATTGATCTAAATTCACAAGGGACAGACACATTGTTAACTTGTTTAAGAATGCCATGAAAACGGATGATAGCAAAAAGAACAAATGATGGATGGAATGCAGAACAATGGAAAAATTCACCCCCAGTCACAAAGATTTGGGTTTAATCCATTGCTTTTGTGCTGACCACGCCACTCCAGTTTGGACCCCGTCATATGTAAATCAGTCTTGACCCTGTTCTTCTTGGCAACAGTCCCGCCCAAACTGCCAAGCCAGGTCCTTCCTGGACCAAAAGCAAGCATCCAGGTACCAGTTTCAGCTTATCACCCCCCATCAGCAAGGCTAGCTTGAATTCAGTGGTGCAGTGAGCACAGGACCCACGTCTGGGCATACCCTTCCAACTTAGGGTGACAAAAGCAAAAAGTACAAATGATGGATGGAATGCTGAACAATGCAAACATTCACCCACAGACAGACGATGGCAACATTGGGAACCTTAAAAGTGTGCACCCAGCATGAGGTGGACAAGAATTAAACTACAGGTCGATCTGCAAAGATAAGAACTAATGAGTCCACGGATGTGGAACAAGGAAGACAAAGTTGGAGATGTCAGAGATTACACAAAATACCTCTTTATTTAAAAGACTACATAAGCTGTTGAATGTATACATTCATGATCTGCTGCACTATGTTTGTGTTCCTTTACGGGTGAACTTTGAGAACTTGATTGATTTGATGACATAGGATGTTTTATGATAATCTTATTTTTGTTGTTTGGATGTTTTATTTTGTTACTTGTTTCTGGGGATTCTTCTTGGGTTAATGTGGGGATTGGGTTTTGTTACAGAAGGGAGAAGTGTAAGATGGCTAAGTTCTGTAGTGGAACCTTATGGTGAAAGAGAATGTTGGTGTTTGAAGGGTTGAGTAAGTTACCAGGGCAAACTCAATGGATGAGGTGAAATAAACAACTTGCCTGCTTAATAAACGTCCTGGCATTTTATTTGGATCTTTACAGCATCACACTGGTCATATGGCAAACTAATTGATCAAGACCAGACTCTCATGCTTCAAGGTCAGATCTCATTGGGTGTGTACACTGTGGCCCCCCATTATGAAAATGACAGAATATTGTGTGGGGAGATAGGAGGGCCACAATATTAGATTATGGCTATCATATCTTTACTCTCTGAAACAAACTATAACTGCACAGACTTGGTAATACTGGGGCCTATTTGTATGCAGATTTGAAGGGGAAACGTCGGTCTGTCTGGCAAAGAAATGTCTGTTACCCCTATGCTGCTGCAAGTGTCAGGCGGTGGAATGGCTGTGCGGTCCATGTAGGATTGAAACAGATTCAATGTGATATTGGGTTTGAAGTTTGCAAACCAATAATTCTAGGACCACAGACACTCAATAGCTTCATATGATATTGTGATTATAATCTGCCACTTGTATGAGGGCCTACATACTTTGAGGTCCTTGTATCTAAAGGGAATTAGGTGGGGGTAGGAACTGTGGCAAATCAAAATGACTTGGTTTGGAGATTGTGGTAAAATTGGCCCACTTGTTGCAAAGGTATGAAAAAAATTAATTAGATGGTATGCTAACCAATGACCCTATAATCTGCAGTAATCAGGTACTCTGTGCTATAGGGCTATGTTATAGGGCTATGTTATATGGCTATTGTAGGGGTCCAGGCAGCAATTTGGCTAATAGCTAATCTTTGACATGGGGTGGTGTTGCTATCTAGGATTTATGGACAGATACTTCATGGTTGGACATGAGGTGTGATGACTGAGAGTTGGAGAGTTGTTAAATATCTGGAGTTGACTTGTGTTTTATAATACATGTCTGTTGTGTAGAGGCAAGTACTCACTCACAACTTATGAACTTTAGCAAGCTTGGGTGCATGGCTTAGGCACTTACAAAAGGGTCTGGTGTAGGGGCATATTCCTTACCAGGAATGTCCATGGTCTTCATAACTTATTAAAAACAAACTGTGCTGAAAGCAACCAAGCAATTTGTCCTGAATATTCTCATGCTTCAAGACATACATGGCCTGGGTAACAACTGTGAGCATCTGAGAAGATATGTGTTCGACATACACACCGTTATCACAAGGGGCTATAGAATCTGCCTAGGTGAAAATTTCTATTCACGATAATTAGATTTTGGTACATGAGGTGATCAGATCACTGGGTGGTTTTATTATTGCATATAATAACCCACATGCTCCCCATTGCAGACATTAAGACCAGTCTTGTCCGGGGCTTGCAGCCTTGCAGGGGACCTTCAATGGATAAAGCAAATAAATTGCCGTTTTAGATTAGGAAGAGAGAGAAGAACTGAGCCAACATGGTCCTAGGATTAACAGAGTAGAGGTATGCATGAGATCAGTGCCCATTGCAATTTCCGGGGATTCTGGTAGGTTTTACCTGTAGAACCCGATGACACTCATGAGACTGGAGACATAAATAATCTTCCTTTGTCACAGATCTGCCTGTCTGTAACCTCTCAGAAATTGAGAAACAAATGCTGCATCAGGCCCTTACAGTAGATGTGGTGTCAGATGCAATTAATCAAATTCAATCAGGCTCTGCGTAGAATTTTTCAAGCCTTGCTGGTGTCTCATCTATAGCCGATGTATGCCTCTTCAATTGAGGCTGGGCGTCTGGCCGACCATTTCTGATCATTCAGATCTATGACCCTTCACAATGTGGAGATGAAAATACTGGCCAGGACTTTAGCAAATTGACTGGTGACTTTTATTTGCTCCCTTTTTCACTGTGAATAGAGTGCCTTTATTCCACAAATGCAAAAACAACAGTTGATGGACAGAATGCAGAACAATGTCATACATTCACCCCATTACAGAGATCTGGGCCTAAATCCATTGTTTTTTTGCTCACCATGCCATTCCAGTTTGAACCCAGCCATATGCAAATCAGTCTTTACCCTGTGCCTCATGGGAAAAGTCCAGCCCGAACTGCCAAGCCAGGTCCTCCCTGGAGTGGAAACAAGCATCCTAGGACCAGTTTTAGGGTTTCACCCCTCTTCAGCCAGGATAGCTTAATTCCAGAGGCATGGAGAGCACGGGACTCACGTCTGAGCATACACGTCCCACTCGGGGTGACAAACGCAAAAACAACAGTTGATGGACAGAATGCAGAACAATGTCATACATTCACCCCAGTACAGAGATCTGGGCCTAAATCCATCGTTGTTTTGCTCATCATGTAATTCCAGTTTGAACCCAGCCATATGCAAATCAGTCTCAACCCTGTGCCTCATGGGAACATTTCTGTTCCGTCCATCATTTGTTTGCTGTAACACTTTTCGCCCTAAGTGAGACGGGTGTGCCCAGACATGGGTCCCTTGCGCACTGCTCCACTGGTTTCAAACTAGCCTGGCTGAAGAAGGGTGACATACCCTGAAACCGGTCCCAGGATGCTTGTTTCCGGTCCAGGGAGGACCTGGCTTTAACCCAGATCTTTTGACTGGGGGAGAATGTTTGCATTGTCAACGTTCCGTCCATCATTTCATTGCTGTAACACTTTTCGCCCTCAGTGAGATGGGTATGCCCAGACGTGGGTCCCTTGCTCACTGCACCACTAGTTTCAAGCTAGCCTGGCTGAAGAAGGGTGACATACCCTGAAACCGTTCCCAGGATGCTTGTTTCCGGTCCAGGGAGGACCTGGCTTTAACCCAGTTCTTTTGACTGGGGGAGAATGTTTGCATTGTCAACGTTCCGTCCATCACTTGTTTGTTGTAATACTTTTCGCCCTAAGTGAGATGGGTATGCCCAGACGTGGGTCCCTTGCTCACTGCACCACTGGTTTCAAGCTAGCCTGGCTGAAGAAGGGTGACATACCCTGAAACCGATCCCAGGATGCTTGTTGCCGGTCCAGGGAGGACCTGGCTTTAACCCAGATCTTTTGACTGGGGGAGAATGTTTGCATTGTCAACGTTCCATCCATCATTTGCTTGCTGTAACACTTTTCGCCCTAAGTGAGATGGGTATGCCCAGACGTGGGTTCCTTGCTCACTGCGCCACTGGTTTCAAGCTAGCCTGGCTGAAGAAGGGTGACATATCCTGAAACCGGTAACAGGATGCTTGTTTCCGGTCCAGGGAGGACCTGGCTTTAACCCAGATCTTTTGACTAGGGGAGAATGTTTGCATTGTCAACGTTCCGACCATCATTTGTTTGCTGTATCACTTTTCGCCCTTAGTGAAATGGGTATGCCCAGACGTGGGTCCCTTGCTCACTGCGCCACTGGTTTCAAGCTAGCCTTGCTCAAGAAGGGTGACATACCCTGAAACCAGTCCCAGGATGCTTGTTTCCGGTCCAGGGAGGACCTGGCTTGGCAGTTCGGTCTGGACTGTTCCCATGAGGCACAGGATCAAGACTGATTTGCATATGGCTGGGTCCAAACTGGTGTGGCGTAGTGGGCAAAAGAACGATGGATTTAACCCAGATCTTTTGACTGGGGGAGAATGTTTGCATTGTCAACGTTCCGTCCATCATGTGTTTGCTGTAACACTTTTCGCCCTAAGTAAATTGGGTATGCCCAGACGTGGGTCCCTTGCTCACTGCGCCACTGGTTTCAAGCCAGCCTGGCTGAAGAAGGGTGACATACTCTGAAACTGGTCCCAGGATGCTTGTTTCCGGTCCAGGGAGGACCTGGCTTAGCAGTTCTGTCTGGACTGTTCCCATGAGGCACAGGGTCAAGACTGATTTGCATATGGCTGGGTCCAAACTGAGGTGGCGTAGTGGGCAAAAGAACGATGAATTTAACCCAGATCTTTTGACTGGGGGAGAATGTTTGCATTGTCAACGTTCCGTCCATCATGTGTTTGCTGTAACACTTTTCGCCCTAAGTAAATTGGGTATGCCCAGACGTGGGTCCCTTGCTCACTGCGCCACTGGTTTCAAGCTGGCCTGGCTGAAGAAGGGTGACATATCCTGAAACCGGTAACATGATGCTTGTTTCCGGTCCAGGGAGGACCTGGCTTTAACCCAGATCTTTTGACAAGGGGAGAATGTTTGCATTGTCAACGTTCCGTCCATCATTTGTTTGCTGTATCACTTTTCGCCCTTAGTGAGATGGGTATGCCCAGACGTGGGTCCCTTGCTCACTGCGCCACTGGTTTCAAGCTAGCCTTGCTCAAGAAGGGTGACATACCCTGAAACCAGTCCCAGGATGCTTGTTTCCGGTCCAGGGAGGACCTGGCTTGGCAGTTCAGTCTGGACTGTTCCTATGAGGCAAAGGGTCAAGACTGATTTGCATATGGCTGGGTCCAAACTGGGGTGGCGTAGTGGGCAAAAGAACGATGGATTTAACCCAGATCTTTTGACTGGGGGAGAATGTTTGCATTGTCAACGTTCCGTCCATCATGTGTTTGCTGTAACACTTTTCGCCCTAAGTAAATTGGGTATGCCCAGACGTGGGTCCCTTGCTCACTGCGCCACTGGTTTCAAGCCAGCCTGGCTGAAGAAGGGTGACATACTCTGAAACTGGTCCCAGGATGCTTGTTTCCGGTCCAGGGAGGACCTGGCTTAGCAGTTATGTCTGGACTGTTCCCATGAGGCACAGGGTCAAGACTGATTTGCATATGGCTGGGTCCAAACTGAGGTGGCGTAGTGGGCAAAAGAACGATGAATTTAACCCAGATCTTTTGACTGGGGGAGAATGTTTGCATTGTTAACGTACCATCCATCATTTGTTTGCTGTAACACTTTTCGCCCTAAGTGAGATGGGTTTGCCCAGACGTGGGCCCCTTGCTCACTGCGCCACTGGTTTCAAGCTAGCCTGGCTGAAGAAGGGAGACATACCCTGAAACCGGTCCCAGGATGCTTGTTTCCGGTCCAGGGAGGACCTGGCTTTAACCCAGATCTTTTGACTGGGGGAGAATGTTTGCATTCTCAACGTTCCGTCCATCATTTGATTGCTGTAACACTTTTCGCCCTCAGTGAGATGGGTATGCCCAGACGTGGGTCCCTTGCTCACTGCACCACTAGTTTCAAGCTAGCCTGGCTGAAGAAGGGTGACATACCCTGAAACCGTTCCCAGGATGCATGTTTCCGGTCCAGGGAGGACCTGGCTTTAACCCAGTTCTTTTGACTGGGGGAGAATGCTTGCATTGTCAACGTTCCATCCATCACTTGTTTGCTGTAATACTTTTCGCCCTAAGTGAGATGGGTATGCCCAGACGTGGGTCCCTTGCTCACTGCACCACTGGTTTCAAGCTAGCCTGGCTGAAGAAGGGTGAAAGGATAGCTTAATTCCAGAGGCATGGAGAGCACGGGACTCACGTCTGAGCATACACGTCCCACTCGGGGTGACAAATGCAAAAACAACAGTTGATGGACAGAATGCAGAACAATGTCATACATTCACCCTAGTACAGAGATCTGGGCCTAAATCCATCGTTTTTTTGCTCATCATGTAATTCCAGTTTGAACCCAGCCATATGCAAATCAGTCTCAACCCTGTGCCTCATGCGAACATTTCCGTTCCGTCCATCATTTGTTTGCTGTAACACTTTTCGCCCTAAGTGAGATGGGTGTGCCCAGACATGGGTCCCTTGCGCACTGCTCCACTGGTTTCAAACTAGCCTGGCTGAAGAAGGGTGATATACCCTGAAACCGGTCCCAGGATGCTTGTTTCCGGTCCAGGGAGGACCTGGCTTTAACCCAGATCTTTTGACTGGGGGAGAATGTTTGCATTGTCAACGTTCCGTCCATCATTTGATTGCTGTAACACTTTTCACCCTCAGTGAGATGGGTATGCCCAGACGTGGGTCCCTTGCTCACTGCGCCACTGGTTTCAAGCTAGCCTGGCTGAAGAAGGGTGACATATCCTGAAACCGGTCCCAGGATGCTTGTTTCCAGGAAGGACCTGGCTTGGCAGTTCGGTCTGGACTGTTCCCATGAGGCACAGGGTCAAGAGTGATTTGCATATGGCTGGGTCCAAACTGGGGTGGCGTAGGGGGCAAAAGAACAATGGATTTAACCCCGATGTTTTGACTGGGGGAGAATGTTTGCATTGTCAACGTTCTGTCCATCATTTGTTTGCTGTAACACTTTTCGCCCTAATTGAGATGGGTATACCCAGACGTGGGTCCCTTGCTCACTGTGCCACTGGTTTCAAGCTAGCCTGGTTGAAGAAGGGTGACATACCCTGAAACCGGTCCCAGGATGCTTGTTTCCAGGGAGGACCTGGCTTGGCAGTTCGGTCTGGACTGTTCCCATGAGGCACAGGGTCAAGACTGATTTGCATATGGCTCGGTCCAAACTGGGGTGGCGTAGTGGGCAAAATAATGATGGATTTAACCCGGATCTGTTGACTGGGGGAGAATGTTTGCATTGTCAATGTTCCGTCCATCATTTGTTTGCTGTAACACTTTTCGCCCTAATTGAGATGGGTATGCCCAGACGTGGGTCCCTTGCTCACTGCGCCACTGGTTTCAAGCTAGCCTGGTTGAAGAAGGGTGACATACCCTGAAACTGGTCCCAGGATGCTTGGTTCCTGGGAGGACCTGGCGTGGCAGTTCGGTCTGGACTGTTCCCATGAGGTACAGGGTCAAGACTGATTTGCATATGGCTGGGTTCAAACTGGAATGGCATGGTGAGCAAAAAAACTATGGATTTAGCCCCAGATCTCTGTACTGGGGTGAATGTATGACATTGTTCTGCATTCTGTCCATCAACTGTTGTTTTTGCATTTATCACTCCGAGTGGGACGGGTATGCTCAGACATGAGTCCCTTGCTTTCCATGCCACTGGAATCAAGCTATCCTGGCTTAAGAGGGGTGAAACCCCGAAACCGGTCATAGGATGCTTGGTTCCAGTCCAGGGAGGACCTGGCTTGGCAGTTCGGGCTGGACTGTTCCCATGAGGCACAGGGTCAAGACTGATTTGCATTTGGCTGGGTTCAAACTGGTAAGGCATGGTGAGCAAAAAAACGATGGATTTAGGCCCAGATCTCTGAACTGGGGTGAATGTATGACATTGTTCTGCATTCTGTCCATCAACTGTTGTTTTTGCATTTGTCAATTGAAGGTGGCAGTTGAGGATTTTAGATACCTCGTTACTATTACTTACTCATTACCCATTACTCGACCCGCTGAACAGAGATGTCCTTCATAGAAGCCATTGCCACTGTGATTGACGGAGAGCGTAGGGCAGACTAAGATAGTATTACTCCCAAGACCACTGTCCACCATACTGCTCTCTACTATTGAATGAAAACACATTTCCTTTTTTGGCTAAGGGCCTGATTTAGAGTTTACCATATCGATTAGTCCATCACAAAAATGCCTGATATCCTTTCTACCTTATTACATTGCATCGTATCCTATGGCATATATAATAAGGTGGACAGGATATCTGCTAAGTTTGAGATTGGGTAACCCATCTGCCAAGGTCTAAATGAGGCCCTAACTTTCATGATTAGGGCATTCATTTGGATTAACTTGAAATTTGGAGTATCATTGGCCACATTTTGTAAATGGACATTTGATGGGGGCCTAAGTATGGTGGGTTTTCTGTATTGCTGTCAAGCCTCTCATCTCTCAATAATTACTGACTGTATCATTGGAAGGGAAAGAGGCCTGACACAACAAGATATGGGTCATGGACAGATGTTAACCTCCTTACTTTGCATACTTTGTGCAATTACTGGGGGGCACATCACCATTCACCTGGGTAGCCATGAAGACCTGAAGAGACTCCTTATGAACGATGGGTTGGTTTGAGAAGCTCAAGAGGGAAAGTAACCCCTGGATAGAGACAAATGTTTCCTATTTCACATTACTGAAAGGTTTTAAAGGGCCGCAATCTAGAGAGAGCGCCCGCAGCAGCTTCCAGGATGTCCACCTCACTCTGGAGCTCCTCACTGCTTCGGAAGTGACTGCTTCGTTTTCGGCAGTTCTTGTACAGCTTAAATAGTATAATGGGGCGGTTTGTGCAGCGGAACCGCTGCTGAACATGAGGCTATCCGTAAATGCCTCCTTCTTGCTACTGGATGCCTGTTCTGCTTGGGTTTTCGGATCAGATAGAACCCGCTCATCAGAGCCTCACTAACCCAGCCAGAACGTTACCCCCTCCCTAGAACCTATTTACAATCCTTCAACCACATATATCTATCACCTAAGGACAGGGGATTCCTACTATGCATACCAAGACCTCACAATCGGCGGCCTCGCGATCCCATACGGATCCAGACCTCTCTGCCCATATGACAGTATCACAAGTGGCGGCCTCGCGGTCCCATACGAACCCAGACCTCTCTACCCAGACGGCAGTCTCAGCACAATCGGCGGCCTCGCTATCCCCTACGAATCCAGACCTCTCTGCCCGTACAACAGTATCACAAGTGGCGGCCTCGCGGTCCCATACGAACCCAGACCTCTCTACCCAGACGGCAGTCTCAGCACAATCGGCGGCCTCGCGATCCCCTACGAATCCAGACCTCTCTGCCCGTACGACAGTATCACAAGTGGCGGCCTCGCGGTCCCATACGAACCCAGACCTCTCTACCCAGACGGCAGTCTCAGCACAATCGGCGGCCTCGCGATCCCATACGGATCCAGACCTCTCTGCCCATACGACAGTATCACAAGTGGCGGCCTCGCGGTCCCATACGAACCCAGACCTCTCTACCCAGACGGCAGTCTCAGCACAATCGGCGGCCTCGCGATCCCCTACGAATCCAGACCTCTCTGCCCGTACGACAGTATCACAAGTGGCGGCCTCGCGGTCCCATACGAACCCAGACCTCTCTACCCAGACGGCAGTCTCAGCACAATCGGCGGCCTCGCGATCCCCTACGAATCCAGACCTCTCTGCCCGTACGACAGTATCACAAGTGGCGGCCTCGCGGTCCCATACGAACCTAGACCTCTCTACCCAGATGGCAGTCTCATACGACAGTTCATCCTATGATCACCATAACATACAAAAAGGGAATCAGTCTCACTATTCATCAGACCACACAAGGATTGCCAGTTCGGGCATAGCCTGTTCTCAGGTTCAAGGGGCTCCCCTTTCCTTTATTCAGTTACCACTTACCTGATCAGGGTTAACATCTGTTCATGTAGCCGCAGCTGACTAGAAGAATAGGCCACCCTCTTATACAAGAACACGCAGCACATGTTGGTTCACTACAAACTGGATACTTTATTACTCATTACATACACAATCACATAACATTACGACATAACACATAACCTGCAAAGAAAAGTGAAAGATTAAGTTGTACACTCTAATAAGAAAGGGTCGACATCACCTTAGTAGTATGTAGCCTGCACTCAGTGGTCATCTAGGCTCCCTTCTCGTCTGTGCCTCGGCTCGCCTGGAATCACCCTTCTCCGAGTCACTGGGACCTCTTCCTTATCGGCTACTCTCTCCTCTCTGGCTATTCTGTTAGGAAAGCATCTGTCTCTCGGTTCTTCTCCGCTTTCAAGATGGCGTCTGTCTCCCCTGGAATAAGTAGTAGCTTTACTACTAACGGCAAGATGCCGCCTACGGACTGAACTTGTAACTGCCTCAGACTTTCACTAATATAGAGGTGCATTTCCTCATGGAAAATTCCGGCCCGTAACCTGCCGCCCACCAAATTCTTGTACCTCCCCGTACCAAGGACACGTTCCCAGCCGGCCGGCCTGATGTAGTGTCTTCGGCATGAAGAAAAATACAATCCTTCGATAAGGGCCGGCCTGAACCGGTTCTCTCCAAGCGAATAACACCTCATAACTAAAACATTACTTTTGACCTAGAAGCATCCCAAGCTGCCGGAGCAGAAAGAAAGATGGAGTCTCTCCCGTTTGAGGCCTACCAGGCCTGAATTCAGCACAGCTCCCTGAAATACCCTCACTACAGGACAGGTTATCCCTAATACTAACGAATCTATCCCCTAGGCTATGTGTGCAAGCCCTGATCTATGGGGAAGAGCACAGAATCATGTCGAAGTGCCTAGTAAATAGGCTCCATTCACTCCTCTAACCCTTAGGCTTGAATGGTAAGAGACTGAAGTCACATTCAATCACTTGTTAACACAAGAAGGCCGGGAAAATCGAGCAGAACATTTCACCCTTGACTTCAGTCTATTATACATTCATTAAACAGAACTAACATCTGTGGAAGAATAATATGAAACAAGACTAACTGATCTATGTCTAGTACCAGGTGTGCAGAATTGAAGTAGTGAAGGAATACACTGAATAAAGCAACAGATAGAAATCAAAATGCCAATAGCAATCAGAATACCTCCTAATATTTGACGTAACAAATGCAAATCAGGTAACCAATTAAAGAGCCAGTCAAACCAGCCCTGGTCAATGTGTTTTCTAACTTCTTCTGTCAAGTCATGTAATTTATCAATGTGAACCTGAATGGATTTTGTATGATCCGACAAGTTAAAACAACAAAGACCCTCAAAATCAGAACAATCGTGTCCATGTTTAAGCAAAAGATAATCAATGGCCGCTCGATTTTGCAAGATAGCCCTTCGTTCACCCTGGGCGTCTAATAGCATGTCAGACAGGATTGTAGAAGTATGATTGATGGATTTTACCATCCAGCAGGCCATTTTCCCAATAGATTTGGCATTATAAACTGCCAAAGCAGGAACACCAACAATTGAAACAGCCAGGCTAAGGTATTCAGACTTGGAATATAAATGCAAAGATGAGTCACAATCCTCCTGTAACCTCACTGTTTCTCGGATCACACGAGAGTTGGCATTCGGATGTGACGAGAACATTAGTAAGCTCAGTCTAGTAATGGCACAAGGGCCTCCAGAAATATTTGCGGGGATATATGGCCAGGAAGTATTACCACATGAGAAAAGCCATCCGGCAGGTAGCAACATCGTGCGATAGTGACTGGGGGTAACTACCATACTCTTGCAAGTCATGTTATTCTGAACAGAAGTACATGTTTTCGGTGTCCTTTGAGAGCACAAAGTTCGTTCATGAGCGGTGAATGAAGTGGCACCTTTCAATTTTAAACGCATACATTCAGAAATCGCACTAGGATCACAAGTAAGGAAAAAACATAAATCACCTTGTGTGATATTATAGGTAACTATTTGGGACTGGACAGGCGGTATCAGGTCTGACAGTACAGTACACAAGGGGCAATACTCATGGGCAGCGAAATCGCCCAGAGGAACATTGGGGCGAGCATTTGTTATATTAAAAATATGAGTCAGAGTCTCCAATGAAGCAGGGACAGCAACCAAACAAGTTGCCAGTATGTCCGTTACCAATCTCATCGGTGTCAAGCAGAAATGAGGGGTCTTCGTCACTTGCTTGGCCAATGTAACCCAAAAGTTTGGCGACGAATCCCACGCAGCGAAGGAACGCGACACTCGGGTTCTCAACTCAGCCCGGGTTGATGGGATCCCTCCTCTCTCGTCGTACCATCCCAAAAGGAGTCCAACGCCGACACATCCTGCAGCAACAGTCCAAAGAATGATCTGAAAAAGAATCAAATACAGGCATTATTCATTCTCGTAAGTAACATTTGTCAGC
The DNA here is from genome assembly GCF_964204655.1 of Triturus cristatus. Lineage (NCBI taxonomy): Eukaryota > Metazoa > Chordata > Amphibia > Caudata > Salamandridae > Triturus > Triturus cristatus. Next base: position 471,952,142 of record NC_140585.1, on the reverse strand, counting down.
CGGGACTGCTTCCCAGCTATCTTTCCCTGGTCTCATAACTAAAATGGTGTTGTCTTGACCGGTTGCAATCACTTCTGCTTGTTCAGGGGGATTCTTAGGCGACTGCACCCAAACTCTGGCCCCAGGATTATCTGTGGAGCCAAAACCTTTCTGGCCTCGTACAGTTAGCAACGTTGGGGCAGTGCCTTTTGTGATCTCACCACTGAAAACAGGCATTATTAGCAATTGAGCCACTCGGTCAGTTTTATGTATCAGTAAGTCAACCTCACTGCTATTCAGCAGGAGCACCTTAATCTCTCCCTGATAATCACTATCAATGATTCCTCCAAGCACCTGAATGCCTTTTACAGCCAGCCCCGATCTAGGGGCAATTAATCCGAAATTTCCAGGTGGTATCTGAACACCAACACCCGTTTCAATGATGACTCGATCTTTACTTTTTATAATGGTGTCATCCATGGCATGCAAGTCTAAACCTGCCGACCCTGGGGTCGCTCTGCATGGAGCCAAAGCTCCGGGAGTAATCTCCCAGTACATCACAGTCTCTCTGATCTCATTGGGTTTAGCATCAACATTCGGAGGAAACAAACGCATAAGTGGGGATTCAGCATTTAGAAAAGGACGGTTATTCAAAATCAATAGCGCTTGAGGCAAAAAATCTCGCCAATTCTTATACTTGTCATCTGTTAATTTGCGCAATTGGTCTTTCAGCAGGCCATTCAACCTCTCCACAAGACCCGAGGCCTGTGGATAATATGGTATATGAAACACCCATTCAATATTGTTTTCCACACAGAATTCCTGTACCAATCTTCCACGAAAATGGGATGCATTATCAGATTGAATTTGGAATGGCACACCATAATACATCATAATCAATTCCAATGTTTTAATAGTATTCAATTGGGTAGCTTGCTTACAGGGAAGGGCCACCAACAGGCCACTGTATGTATCAACAATGGTGCAAACATATTGACAATTCCTACTCATAGGAAGTGGACCAATGTAATCAATCTGCCAAATTTGAGCGGGCAATTTCCCGCGATGTAAATGACCTTTAACAATTTGGGGCACTTTGAGCTGCCTGATATGCTGACAAATGGGACAATGTAGAATAACATTTTTAATTAAATCTAGGGGAATATAAATTCCTCGATCAGCAGCCCACCTGCTAGTGGCTTTCTCTCCAAAGTGTCCTGCTTTCTGGTGGGCCCATTTCGCCAATCCCGCAATATCAGAATCTTGCGTGTCCACCACTGCCTCAGCAATTTTATATTTCTCATCTGCAATGTTATGAAAGAATTTGTCAAGAGAGTCTATCGGGGTATGAGCATCCACATGGAAGATTGTAACAGTACTCTGTGGGAGCATTTCCCAAATCTCCTGCCATAATTCTTTTCCCCACAATTCTTTGGAATGGATTTTCCAACTATGGGAATGCCAAGTCGGTAACCAAACTGCCAGTCCATTGGCAGTAGACCAAGAATCGGTAAAAATATGACATGTGCCAGGTAACTCTTGTTTCAGAACTTGATAAACAGCATAGAGTTCAGCAAATTGACTGCTCTTACCCCCACCAGTTGTACTCAGCAATTTTTGTGTGATCGGATTATAGGACACTGCCTTCCAATGCCGTTTCGTCCCTATGAACCTTGCTGAACCATCCGTAAACCAGACATGGTTTCTGTCCTCTGCGGACAAATCATCAAAAGGTTTACCCCACTTAACAGGAGATTCCTGTACTAAAGGTACGGAACATTCACTCTCAGTTTCAGTTGATGGCGCCCGTGCCACCTGCTCATGCAAAGATGCAACTCCTTTTTGTCCCACACGTGCCCTGTCTTGTATATACCATTTCCATTTAATCACACTCGCCTCTTGAGCGTGTCCAATTCGGTGAGTTTTCGGCGAACTCATAACCCACTGCATGATAGGAATTTCAGGTCGCAAAACTATATCATGTCCCAAAGTCAATTGCTCGGTATCCACCAGAGCCCAATAACATGCAAGTAACTGTTTCTCAAAAGGTGTATAACGCTCACCAGCATCAGGTAACTTTTTGGTCCAGAAACCTAACGGTACTCTACTCTTGCCTTGTTTCTGCCACAAACTCCAATTCGCATAAAGGCCTTGTACAGACACATTCAAATCCACATCACCATCACATACAGGCCATAAATCCAGAGCATGCTGAATTGCTTCTTTTGCCAAACTGAACGCATCTTGCTGTGGTTTACCCCATTCAAATGCATTCTTTTTACGAGTGACCTGGTACAAAGGGGCCAATATTTGACTCAAATGAGGAATATGCTGGCGCCAAAATCCAAACAAACCAATGAAGCTTTGGGCTTCTTTCCTATTTCTCGGAACTGCAAAATCAAGAATTTTCTGTTTAACCTGAGGGATCACTTCTCGGTGCCCTTCATGCCAATTAATACCCAAAAATGTCACAGCCTGGGACGGACCTTGTAATTTATCCGGGTTGATTTCCCAACCTTTCTCACGCAATCACTCAATGACTCTATCCAATTGGGTCTGAACTTCCTCTTGTGATTCACCTTGGATCAAAATATCATCAATATAGTGACATATCTGAATTTGTGGATGAACTGGTACCTCAGCCAGATGCTCTGCCACCAACCGGTGACATATCGTAGGACTATGCACATAGCCCTGAGGAAGACTTCTAAACGTCATCTGACGCCCGTTCCACGTAAAACTGAATTGTTCCTGACACTCAGGGGCAATCGGAATCGAAAAGAAAGCATTAGCAATATCAACGGACGCATACCATGTACCTGGATGTTTCTGGATTCTTTCAATTAGGGTAATAACATCCGGTACTGCAACAGTCAAAGAGGGTGTGTGTCTATTCAATTCTCGATAATCAACAGTCATACGCCAAGAATTATCACTCTTACGTACAGGCCAAACAGGATTATTCCAAGCAGAAGTAACTGGGGTTATAACTCCTGCATCCACCAACTCCTGAATAGTGGTACTAATCTCTTCATGACCACCTGGAATACGATACTGCTTCTGACGAACCACTTTTGTCGCCTGGGGAACTTTTATGGGGGGCATTCTTAAACGACCAACCCGTACAGGCCTGGACGATATATAATGTTTAGTTCTGAATTGGTAACATCCATCATCTAAGTGCAAAGTCATTCCTTTCAAAATATCAATTCCAATTATGAATTCTAAGAGTGGCACCACTAATACAGAGTATTCTTTTCTAGGAATTCTACCTATTCTCATTTCAAGTAAAGTTTGAACTGCGGGAGTTTCCTTTCCACCTAATCCGGTAATTGTAAAAGGCTGACCTTTAAACTTCTTTGATTTTCCATGAATAAGAGTGGCCTCCGCTCCTGTATCTACCAATGCTCGGGCCCTTTGGATATTACGATGTCTCCAATAAATATCAATATCTACATAGGGTCTATTATCTCTGTGAGCCCATCTGTGTACTGGAGCTTGACCTATTTCCTAGTCCTTTTTATTGTGTTCTGTGTACCAGGATAAATCAGGATAAAGACCCTCACGGTCCCTAGGTATCGATACCTCCTGTTCATATCCATCTCCATTACGAAATGGATTACTGTTCCCTGCATTGTACTGCGGGTTTCGATCGGCCAATATGTGTCGATCCTCTCTCCTTCTCAACTCAGGGGATTGATCCCTATCATCTCTACGTCTGCTGTTAACATAATCATCTCTCCCCCTCTCCCTTTCCCCCTCTCTCTCCCAGTCTCTCTCACGACGGGGGGACAAATCACGCGCATAACGTCGATCATCACGACGATCAGAGTGCCCACGGCGGTCGTCATCACCGCTACCGTCAGAAAAACCACGATCACACTCAGTTGTCCGAACACGCCGGGCACCCTCCTTTCGATCCAAGCCACGTTTGCGAAACATTTCCCACAAACGAGAAGTAGTCTCACCATCAATGTCCTCCTTCCGCACACCATCGGCCATAAGACCAAAAAACATATCACGTCTAGTAAGTTTATTGTCACCAGGAGTACGAGTGTCAGGCCGGGACTGCCGTTCAGGTTTAAACCACTCACCCAACTCACCGAGTTGGCGTACCGATTCCAGCACCACAGATAACATGTTACCAGTCTGATTAATCAATAAAGTCATCATGACCTGCTTATAAGCAACAGGGGAAGAACGAATAATACGATTCCGCACAGAAGATGTCAAGAAACCATCAAGCAACCTGTCAGCAGTATTCAGAAAAATTGCCGTTTTCATCACCTCCTCTTTGAGACGTTGTGCAGCATCGCGCAAAGTATACCACGGTTTGTCATTCACAGGCCAGTCAGACTCAGTAGGATATGTTTGATTACAACCCTCAGTCGCCAATTGAAGCAAAGAAATTTGACCACCAGCATGAAAGTTACGAAAATGATCCTGTACAGTAGAATCCGAACTCAAGGAACAAAACTTCAAACAATCGCCAGCATCCAACATAATGCCAGCAGCGCCCAGTTCATAAAGGCGCACCATCCATGTGAGTAAGGTCTCACCAGCTCGCTGCCGAAATCGCTGCAAAATATCACTAATTTCTTGTTGAGTAAAATCCTCCAAAGAGTCTAAAGCAATACCATTCGGAGCACCGGGAGCCTGCTGCACCTTCCGCCGAAAAACTGGATGCACCGAGACAGCGGGACGAGCATCACAAGGAGCTCGACCAGTACACGTAGAGGAACAATCAGTGGAAGAAGCATCGATCCCGCTCGAAGGACGAGCGCAATCACGGGGTGCACCATCAGAGGCGCAAGAAGCAGACTTACAATCACGGCCGGAGCGAGAGGACTCGCGCTTGGCAGACTCCTCACCCGAGGAAGGAGAATCACTTGAGTTCCAGATATTACCATCCCATTCATCAGGATTCCAATCCAGTCCGGCTTTCGCACCTTTCGCGTCGAAACCCGACCACGCCGATTCTTGTATTTATAACGAGCAATTCGCACAGCCGCCCTCTCGGCAATAGTTTGGTACGTCTCAAGTTTATCAGCAAGCAACTTATTTTGACATCGCAACAAAGTATGAGCATTCTGAATCTCAACAAAGTTCGTTTCCAAATCCTTATGCAAGTTCTGTAACTTCAACAGCCTCTCATGCAGAATCCTGTACGCAGACAGAACAATCCAACCTCTGCGCCCCAAAACGGGAAGCTCATCACCCTTAGATACCGGCGCCTTCTGTAAAGAAGTAATCACATTAGCCGGCTCCGCCAGCTCCAAAAAAGAATTCCAATTCTCACTCAAACCAGTAGAATCAGCCCACTCACGGGCTAAGGCTTCATAAGGCGTTGAATCCCAGGCGGGAATATCAATGGGCAACTTAAAAGTAGATTTCGACTTTCTAGAAAACATCTTTGAAAAGAAAGAAAAAGAGAAAAAGAAAAAGAAGAAAGAGAAAAAAGAAAAGAAGAAACAATTATATAGAAATAATATACAAACGAAACCACGCACGCACCGAAAGCAAACACGATACAACCACAACGCACACAGGTTTCGTAAACGGTTCGTGACGCCAAATGTTCTGCTTGGGTTTTCGGATCAGATAGAACCCGCTCATCAGAGCCTCACTAACCCAGCCAGAACGTTACCCCCTCCCTAGAACCTATTTACAATCCTTCAACCACATATATCTATCACCTAAGGACAGGGGATTCCTACTATGCATACCAAGACCTCACAATCGGCGGCCTCGCGATCCCATACGGATCCAGACCTCTCTGCCCATACGACAGTATCACAAGTGGCGGCCTCGCGGTCCCATACGAACCCAGACCTCTCTACCCAGACGGCAGTCTCAGCACAATCGGCGGCCTCGCGATCCCCTACGAATCCAGACCTCTCTGCCCGTACGACAGTATCACAAGTGGCGGCCTCGCGGTCCCATACGAACCCAGACCTCTCTACCCAGACGGCAGTCTCAGCACAATCGGCGGCCTCGCGATCCCCTACGAATCCAGACCTCTCTGCCCGTATGACAGTATCACAAGTGGCGGCCTCGCGGTCCCATACGAACCCAGACCTCTCTACCCAGACGGCAGTCTCAGCACAATCGGCGGCCTCGCGATCCCATACGGATCCAGACCTCTCTGCCCATACGACAGTATCACAAGTGGCGGCCTCGCGGTCCCATACGAACCCAGACCTCTCTACCCAGACGGCAGTCTCAGCACAATCGGCGGCCTCGCGATCCCCTACGAATCCAGACCTCTCTGCCCGTACGACAGTATCACAAGTGGCGGCCTCGCGGTCCCATACGAACCCAGACCTCTCTACCCAGACGGCAGTCTCAGCACAATCGGCGGCCTCGCGATCCCCTACGAATCCAGACCTCTCTGCCCGTACGACAGTATCACAAGTGGCGGCCTCGCGGTCCCATACGAACCCAGACCTCTCTACCCAGACGGCAGTCTCAGCACAATCGGCGGCCTCGCGATCCCATACGGATCCAGACCTCTCTGCCCATACGACAGTATCACAAGTGGCGGCCTCGCGGTCCCATACGAACCCAGACCTCTCTACCCAGACGGCAGTCTCAGCACAATCGGCGGCCTCGCGATCCCCTACAAATCCAGACCTCTCTGCCCGTACGACAGTATCACAAGTGGCGGCCTCGCGGTCCCATACGAACCTAGACCTCTCTACCCAGACGGCAGTCTCATACAACAGTTCATCCTATGATCACCATAACATACAAAAAGGGAATCAGTCTCACTATTCATCAGACCACACAAGGATTGCCAGTTCGGGCATAGCCTGTTCTCAGGTTCGAGGGGCTCCCCTTTCCTTTATTCAGTTACCACTTACCTGATCAGGGTTAACATCTGTTCATGTAGCCGCAGCTGACTAGAAGAATAGGCCACCCTCTTATACAAGAACACGCAGCACATGTTGGTTCACTACAAACTGGATACTTTATTACTCATTACATACACAATCACATAACATTACGACATAACACATAACCTGCAAAGAAAAGTGAAAGATTAAGTTGTACACTCTAATAAGAAAGGGTCGACATCACCTTAGTAGTATGTAGCCTGCACTCAGTGGTCATCTAGGCTCCCTTCTCGTCTGTGCCTCGGCTCGCCTGGAATCACCCTTCTCCGAGTCACTGGGACCTCTTCCTTATCGGCTACTCTCTCCTCTCTGGCTATTCTGTTAGGAAAGCATCTGTCTCTCGGTTCTTCTCCGCTTTCAAGATGGCGTCTGTCTCCCCTGGAATAAGTAGTAGCTTTACTACTAACGGCAAGATGCCGCCTACGGACTGAACATGTAACTGCCTCAGACTTTCACTAATATAGAGGTGCATTTCCTCATGGAAAATTCCGGCCCGTAACCTGCCGCCCACCAAATTCTTGCACCTCCCCGTACCAAGGACACGTTCCCAGCCGGCCGGCCTGATGTAGTGTCTTCGGCATGAAGAAAAATACAATCCTTCGATAAGGGCCGGCCTGAACCGGTTCTCTCCAAGCGAATAACACCTCATAACTAAAACATTACTTTTGACCTAGAAGCATCCCAAGCTGCCGGAGCAGAAAGAAAGATGGAGTCTCTCCCGTTTGAGGCCTACCAGGCCTGAATTCAGCACAGCTCCCTGAAATACCCTCACTACAGGACAGGTTATCCCTAATACTAACAAATCTATCCCCTAGGCTATGTGTGCAAGCCCTGATCTATGGGGAAGAGCACAGAATCATGTCGAAGTGCCTAGTAAATAGGCTCCATTCACTACTCTAACCCTTAGGCTTGAATGGTAAGAGACTGAAGTCACATTCAATCACTTGTTAACACAAGAAGGCCGGGAAAATCGAGCAGAACAATGCCTGAAACATCGAGGGACACTTTAAACTACATTTCGGCCACCATTTTGTTTTTTCCAGAGTGGTAAAATTCTCCTCAGCTACAACATTTTTTTCAGGTACTGTTTTTCCTCTTCACCCTTTTTGGACTATCAAGGCAGACTTTATTGAATTCATGTGCCAGCGCTGGGTTTTATTATTTATTTGATTACATGGGCAGAACAAAGCATCTACTATAGTAAAAAAAAAGGACTTACTGTCAGTTTGCCTGGGTCGGGTAATCCCTCTACAATGCCCCCTGTAGATGTGCTTCATAATTCAATTAATATGGCTCAATCTAGCTCTTGAAGATCCATGTCTGTACCCCTAGCATCGTCAAAGACACAATCGCCCTCCTCTACCAACAAAAGACTCAAACAAGACCCTCCCTTTTTGCCAAAACCTGTTTTGCCTCTATCTTTTGACACTGTACTGGACGAAATACATGCACTCAGATCATTCATCGAGGAAACCAATACTTGTCTACAAGTTCTGGACACAAAATTGTCTTCACTCGAATCCAGGGTATCCGCAGTTGAACAGCATATCAAAGATTTTCAAGATGTCTCTGCAAGAGTTTTAATCTGCTGAGGACCTTTAAAACAGAAACAGTTGCAACAACCTCCGTTTATATGGCCTACCAGAGGGCATTGGGGGAGATAACCCTGTGACCTTTTTTACCTCCTTTCTTCCTAAGCTTTTGGACCTTCCTACCCAGGTCTCTTTGAATATCCACAGATTAGGCCCATGCCTATCTTCCTCATCTGCTCCAAATAAGCCCCATGGCATAATCCTCCTATTTTTTACATTTACTGATGTCTTGCAAGTTTTTTTTTTTTTTGAAACCTTTATTACAGAATGCACAGGATATACAAAGATGGGCCTACAACCTTCAGGCCGGCCGCTAGCAAACAGTGAGAGCATAAAATACAGTCATTAAACACAAGCGGCAAGTGATAAAGGTCCCAGAAGTTGAGGGAAGCGTTGGCGGCCACACCGGCCGGACCCCCCAAATGGCGGTTCCATTTTTTATAAGAAACCACAAACAAATCCACAAGGCAGCAAAAGTCAAAGCAGCATTATGAGCTCCCCTGGGGAGGACCCTACCGATCCACAGGAATAGGGGGGGGGGACAGGCCGGGACAGAAACAAAGTAGACACAATGCCCAGAACCAAGGTGACAAGCAGACTAGGGAGACTGGGCCACTGCCAAGTCAGGCGTCAGCGGCGGGGTACAAATCCCGCCACGATAGGAGTTCCAGGGGCCCCACACCTTCACCCATTTCCCAGGCTTACCTCTCGCCACATACACTACCTTTTCCCGAAACATACACCAATCCATGTTGTCCTTCCACACCGAAACCGTTGGTGACCTCTGGGAGCCCCACAATTGTGCTATGTCACGCTTGGCCACCATATATCCCAGAGTCACCCACCACGTCTGCGGCACCGTATAGTCAGTCGGCTCCCACACATTTAGCAGACATCTCCTAGCCTCGGGAAACAACGCCACATGCGTGACCGCTTGCAACACCACATGCACACCACGCCAGAATCGCGCCACCTCCGGGCATTCCCACAAAATGTGGATGAAGGTCCCTAACAAACCACACCCACGCTTACACAGTCCGTCCACGGCATATCCCATACGCATCAGACCCGGCCCCAAAACATAGACCCTGTGGACTATTTTGAGCTGGACGAAGCGAAGGCGGGCCGGTATGGCCACCTCTTTCGGGGAGGCCACCGCAGACACCCAGTCCTCGTTATCCAGCTCCAACCCATGCCTCACGAAGGCCAGTCAGCAGTCCCGAGCGATCGTTGATGAGCTTTTTATAAATCAATGAGATAGTGCCATCCGGTACATGTCCATCTAGCACTCTATCTTCCAGAGGGGAGCACTCCGGGATGGAGGCAACATCCGGGAATACAGAACACAGCGCGTGACGAACCTGTACATATCGGAAGTACTCCCTGTCCTGCAACTGGAATTCCTTCTGCAGCACATCGAACGTTTTGAATCCCCCCCTCGTCCAGAGATCACCCACCCTGCTGATGCCTATCATGTCTCACTTCTCAAAACCTTTCGAGGTCCACAAGCAGCCCAGTCGCTCAGATGCATACAGTGGCGTCGCCCGGGTCAACCGATCCTTCCACCCCATAGCCAAGTTTGCCGCGTGCCACACCCGTACCGCGACCCGCGTAGGGCCCATCAAACGTGCGTCGAGCGATGTAGAGTAAAGCGCACAATTATAGTCGCCACCCGGCAGTAATAGTTTGTCCATTTCAAAAGCCGGGTTAAGGGCGGGTTCATAAAGGCCGTGGTTGATCGCAGCCAGCTGGGAGGCCCAGTAATACCGTTTGATATCTGGGAGGGCGACCCCCCGTCATACCACGGGAGCGTCAGCTTCGCGAGGGCGATACGCGGCCTCCCATCTCAAAACAGGTGGCGCTGCAGACCCTCCACCTCCTGAAAGTAGCGCGCCGGGACGACGTCCATCGTGTTTTGTAAAGCGTATAAGAAACGTGGCAACGACATCATCTTAAACAGTGCCGCACGGCCGAGCGGCGAGAGCGGCAGGCGCCTCCAACGCGACACATCCTCCTTCAGGCGCTGGAGGGGGGAGTAAGTTCTGTTGATATCGGGCCGCAGCGTCCAGGGTAATAAAGATACCCAGATACTTAAATCCCTGCGGAGCGACCTGGATAGGACAACCCCGCGGAAGGACAGGAGCCTCCCCCGAGAGGACATACACACAGGATTTAGCCCAGTTGATAACTAAGCCGGAGTTGCGGCCGAATGAACACAGCACATCCACTAACACAATCAGTGATTTGCGCGGGGAAGCAAGGTACAGAAGAATATCGTCCGCGTAAAGGGATACGCGATCCTCATACTCGGGGGTCCCCCGGAGACCACGAATCGAAGGGTGCCACCGCAGCCACTCCGCCAGGGGCTCCAAAGCAAGCGCAAAAAGGAGCGGCGACAGCGGGCAGCCCTGCCGCGTGCCCCTGCCCAGTTCAAACGGCGCCGATACTCTACCATTCACCGCCACCTGAGCCAGCGGTCCGGAATACAACAGTTTCACCCAGCCAATGAATCCCGGGCCAAACCCAAACTTAGCCAGCGTCGCCCAAATATATGGCCACTCAAGCGTGTCGAACGCCATAGTGGCGTCCAAGGACGCCAAAATGGCTGGCTCTCGTATGAACGGGACCCTCGCGAGCACCCCGTGCAGACGCCGCAAGTTAAGCGCGGTGTTGCGATGAGGGATAAAGCGGGACTGGTCCTGGTGGATCAGATCGCACACCATGCCAACCAGCCGATTAGCCAGCACCTTGGCGAGAATTTTCGGTTCCGCATTCAACAGCGAAATGGGCCTGTAAGACGTGACCCGATCCCGCGGCCTCCCCTCCTTATGAATAACCACAATAGTGGCAAGACGCTGGTCCAGCGGGAGGGAACCCGCCGACCGGGCCGCGAGGAACATAACACGGAGATGCGGAGCCAGCGTATCCGGTCGTAATTTGTACAATTCAATGGGAAGGCCATTAGGACCCATGGCCTTGCCAGAGGCGACCGAGCGTATGGCGAGGGCAATCTCCTCAGATGTCCGGGCCGCGTCCAACGACAATTTATCCTCCTCCAAAAGGGAAGGCAGTGCAATGTCTTTAAGCAGGTCATGGGAATCCTCTTCTGAGCGGGAAGATACCGGGGAATACACCCCACGGAAATACTCAGCGAAACAATCAACAATTTCCTCCGGCTCAGTGACACACACACCATCCAGTCTCTCAATCGACGGGACAACTCGACTCGCTCTCTCCTTTTTATCCAGCCACGCAATCAATTTACCAGCCTTATCACCCACATCATACAGTCGCCCCTGTTGCTCTCTACTCAGGCCCCTGGCTGCCTCCGTGACTAGGGCCTTGTAGTCCGCCTGTTTGAGTCGGAGAACATGCAGAGTGTCATCCGTTACCCCACACTCCAGATCACCCTCCAACTCAGTTATCTCAGATTCGATACGGGTCACCTCCTCCCGCTCGCGCCTCCGGGAATGGGAAATGAGGGACAGGGCCTCCCCCCAGAGTACTGTCTTAAACGCCTCCCACAAAGAAACCGCAGACGACACAGACCCCACAATGTCTTCAAAATATCGCTCAAGAGATTTAACCAAATCAGCGCGAATTGTGGGGTCACGGAGGTACCAGGAATTAATCGGGACCACCCTCCCCTCCCCCCTCGGGACAATGTCGAAGTGCAACAGGAGCGGGGAGTGATCTGAAATACCCCGAGCCAGATGTCGTACCTCCCCGACCCTTCCTGCCTGTGCTGCTGGCATCAGAACATAATCAAGCCTCGAAAGACTACCATGAGCCCCGGAATGAAAGGTGTATTGTATCTGCGTAGGGTGTTTCAGCCGCCAACAATCCACCAGCCCCAGGGTATCCAATAGGCCAGATAACCAAGCTTGGGCACGGGGGAGATCCCTGGGAGGGTGACGATCCACAGTTCCGGAAATTACAGCGTTAAAATCCCCCCCAACCACTAGAATCCCCTCCGGCAGGCCAAGAAGAAGGCGCCCCAAATCAGCAAAGGTAGTTGTCTGCAACCCTGGCGGGACATAAACAGAAACCAAACAATCACTTTACCCTCCAATCTACCCACCAGAGCCGTATATCATCCCCTATCATCATGGAGCACCTCATCAACCTCCAACGGGAGCGAGGTTTTAACCATAATGCCCACACCCCTCGAACCAGATGTGAAGCCCGAGTGGGCTGCAAGGCGATAGCCCCGTCTGTTCATGGCACGAAAGGAGTTTCCAATGAGGTGTGTTTCCTGCAGAAATACTATATCGGGTGAAATTCGTTTTAAGAACTGCAGGACCACTCCCCGTTTTATCCTGTCCCCCAGTCCATTGACATTCCAGGACAAAAGACTCAGTCCCCTACCCCCCATCATAGCCAAAACTGATCAATCTCCCCCCAGAGAGCACTTTAGCGATAGCACAACAATACTTCTGCCTTGTGGTACAAATAAACAATACCCAACCCCAACCCAACATCCCAAACAAAACTCCCCCCTCCCTGCACCCCTGCATGAGCCCAAAGCGCCCCCCCAACTTGCAGTGTGCCTGTCGCCCCTGTGTAAACTAAACTACAAAGACCCCCTAGAGGAGGAAAGAGAGCCCCCTCGAGACACAACACCACCTCCAACGGAGGGGGAACAAGACACAACAGTCAAAAGACCCTAGGCCTGGCCGAAAGGTGGCATCATCAGGAATGAACCCCAGTGTCAATACCTCATACCCGGTCCGGTGGGCACTCTCCTCCCGCCGCCCCCATCCCATCCCGATCATGTCCCCCAGACAAAGTGTCCAACCAGTCCCCGGCCACCTCAGGACGGTCAAAAAAGTGAGTGCGACCATCAGCCTCCACACGCAGCCTGGCCGGGAAAAGCATGGCGTATTTTAAGTTCATGTCTCGAAGCCGCCGCTTGACGCCCATGAAACTCAATCTCTGCTTCTGGACCGCCTGCGTGAAATCAGGATAAAAGTTCACCTCCATGTTCTCCAGCTTAAGTGGCCTTTGCAGTCTGGAAGCTTGCAAAATCGCATCCCTGTCCCGAAAGTTGAAGATACGGGCAATAAGAGGCCGCGGAGGCGCTCCGAACTTCGGTCTGCCGCCAGGAACTCTATGGGCCCTCTCCACCGCGAAGAATTTACTCAGTCCTCGAGGCTGGAGATGGGTAGAAATCAGGTCCTCCACAAAGAGATCCGCCGCCGAGTCCTCCCGTCCCTCGGGCACTCCGATAATGCGAATGTTATTCCTCCGGGCCCTGCTCTCGGAGTCCTCCAGGCGCCGCTCCGTGAGCGCACTTGCCTGCCGGAGCCGGCGCACCTCCGTCTGAAGGGCCGCTACCACAGTCGTGAGGCCCGATGCGGTATGGGCCAAGGAGTCAACCCGGTCATTTGTCTTAGATAGATCTGCTCTAACAAGGTTGACATCGATGAGGACCGCATCGAGTTTGTGCGCCAAGGTGTCGAATTGGTGGCCTACTGAGGTCTTCATCTCAGCAATGGCGCCCATGACGTCCTGCAAAGTCAGATCCGTAGGCAAATCCGAGGCATCCAGGGGACACTCAGAAGACTTGTGCGATCCGCCGGGAGACCCCTTCGGGAGGGTGTAGCGATCCATACTGTTGACCTGAAGTGCGGTGCCACGCCGGGTCGATTTGGCCTTCAGCCGATCTCCATCCTGCTTCTTGGCCATCGTCGTGTATCTCGCACCCTCACCAGTCACGCAGTGGAGAGCAAGCAATCAAGGCCGTGAGCCCCGGGGGTCACCTCAGGAGGGCGGAGCGGGTCCCCACAGGCAGGCAGGCAGGGTCCCCCAGCGAGGCCACCACCACACAAAGAGGCGCCGTGGTCCCACTCGCGATGAAGGCAAGGGGACTCAAAAGCGAAAGTGAAAGTGTGGGGTACGCGACTCGCCAGGCTCGGCCCGCCGTTGTTATTCACTTCGCCACTGGGTCACCCCCAAACTCGAGTCCGGGGTCAGGAGAGAAGCAGACCGCAAAATTCAGTCGATGCTCACCCCGGCCCCCGGGGTCCGATTCAAAAACGGAAATCGGGTACCACCTCGGCTCAGGTTCACCGACACAGTCCCCTCAACCGATTCAGGATGAAGACAGGATAAACGTAGGAGGTCGCGGAGGTCCTCGGGAGCCTCGCACCTACGCGGCCATCTTGGTTGCGCGCTAGGCTCCTCCCGTCTTGCAAGTTTTAAATGTGGCCAAGCTTAAAAAACAACTTATCTGGTCTGGAGCTAACTTTCTATCCCAAGATGTTTCCACAGTAACTGCTAAATGGCAGAAGGAGTTCCTGGATCTTAGACCAGCTTCATGTACCTTAGTTGAATGTTATGGTTTATTCCATCCATGCTTGTTCAAGGTGACCGATCAGAATCTCACCTCCCCCTTCGATGAACCTGCAGATCTTTGGAACATCCTTCAGACACACTCTATGGTTTTCATGGATACAGCTGGTCCATCTTCTGATATAACTTGACTCTTATAATGATAGTTTTTTAGTACTTTTTGAGAGTTTTATGATGTTTGCCATAAACTTCAATTTTTTGCCTCCTTCACAGGTTACTCTTTGTTGGGTGTATCTGTATTAAGTCATTTTTATATGTACTTTGTTCTCTTTTTGTTTTCTTCATTACAGAACATCCATAATCCTTGCATAGTCACACCCTGTTCTTGTTTGATCTCCTGACACGGTGCCTCTCCCTTTGTCAAATGTGCCGTCTTTATTGTCTGTTGCCAGCCCTTGTTGTACTCTTTTTTCCCTTTGAAGGTTTTCATCATTCCTTCGTTGACATGTACTGTGTCCTTTTACTCTCTCACTTATTTCCCTTCATTCTTTCCTATTTTCTTTCTTTAAATTCTGCTTTATCGGTCTCAATGTTTCTCTCACTCTATTTACTGCCTTCTTCACTACTCTATTCATCTCTTTTTATCACTGATGATCGTGTTGTCCTATATTTATTTCAACCTCCCTACATTCAAAGTAATATCCTGGAATGTGAAAGATTCTATTAACCCTATAAAAAGGGAGAGAATTTTATCCCATTTGGCTTCATACAATCCAGATTTAGAGGGTCATTATGATGGCAGAAGGCCCGCCACCGCCAGCCGTGCGATGGCAGGCCTTCCACCATTGGACCACAATTTTCCCCCTGATAAATTAGGATGGTGGGGTAATCCGACCGATTGCCTGGTGGAGCAGTCAGCTTTTATAAAATGGTGGCGGTACCTAGCAGGCACCGTCTACCAAATTACAATGCTGCATCCCTGCCAGCCGGTGTATGGCGGTAGAACTGCCATTCACAGGCTGGCGGGGATTATATTTAGGGTCATGTTGCGGGCCCCCCTGGGGTGTGAGGGTGGAGGGGCGCACTGCAGGGTACCAGGTATCCCCCTACATGTCTCTGGTGGTACCTGCCACGTAGTGCAGGGAAATGCGCGGCATGGCACTTCAACATTGCGGCAGGTGCTGCAGCCAGCAGTACCCACCGCAATGTTAGATATACTCATCGTAATCTCATGTGCAGGACCACCTCCTTACAGGCGGCTGGTCCCAACAATGGTTGTCCAACGAAAGTCCGACCGCCATCGTAATGACCCCCTTAGTCTTAATGAAAGAAACCCACTTGACTGAGTCAGAAGCTTTGAAACTCAAACAGAATTGGATAAGTTTAGTCTTGGTACCTCCTACAAATACTAAGAAAAATAGTGTGATCACTTTATGCAATCAAAAGTTGATATGTTCTGTTATTTTTCAGGAATGTGATTTGGAGGGTAGATGGTTATTAGTCAATATTTCTTTACCAGTTTTTAATGTTTATGGTCCAATCCAACTGGATTATTCTTTCTGGCCTAACATAACAAAAAAGTTTATTCAAAATAGTGATGAATTTTATAGATAACCAATCCCAATTCCGTTTTATTCCTCACATGACCCACAAACAATTCCAAGCTACAATTTCTCATAAACACCTTGTAGATGCCTGGAAACTCTGCAATCCAGAGGCAACAGTATTCTCTTTTTTCTCCCCTCCACATGGTTCCCTATCCCGATTGGATTACATTTTTCTTTCCAAATCACTGACTCAGAACCTTATATCCTTGTCAATTGGTGCTATCGTCATCTCTGATCATGCTCGGGTGGTCGCTGACTTTGACTTGCTCCATCCACATCCCACGTCGTCTAGATGGAAGTTTAACAATTTCCTTCTACAGGATCCGGTTTTCTCTTCATCTTTTGTATCTTTTGCTGAGGAGTTCTTCTCCTTTAATGCAGGCACAGATGTTTCCCCTTCTGTGCTTAGGGATGCATTCAAGGCTACTGCCGGCGGTTTTATCATTAAAATTGTTTCTAGGAAAAAAGAAGCATTCACTTGCTCAGATTAAAAACCTACTAACTAAAATTAAGCGCCTTGAACATCAGTTTTGCACGTCCTCATCCGATTCTGCTTTACAGGATCTCAGTGCGAAACTCGAATTTAACAAAATAACTACGGATAATGCTTCATCTATTCTTCTACGCACTAGCGCTCGATACTATGGTGGATACAATAAAGTTGGTAAACTATTAGCTAACTATCTCAAATCTTGGAAAGAATGCATGGTAGTGGAATCCATCCACACATCAAATGGAAACTTCTTTTCAAAGATCAGGATATCTTAGTTGAATTCATGAAATTCTATAAAACTCTTTATACTCCGAAATCTTCCTCTTCTTCTTCTAGTATAATGCCTTTTTTAAGCATATTCCTTCCCCTTCTCATGAGGATCTTGAGTTAACCTCTCTAGAATCCGACTTGTCAATTCCGAACAATCTCAATCTTTAAGACTTCTTAAAAAAGATAAATCTCTGGGCCCTGATGGTTTTACGGCAGAATTTTATTTACACTTCTCAAATCTCCTTCTCTCAAAACTCTTACAACTATTTTAATACTTTTTTATTATGGGTAAAGCAGAAGGCAACCTTTTAGAAGCTACAATCTGTCGAATTCACAAAGATAGTCGCAATCCCAAACATTGTAAGAACTATCATCCTATTTGTCTGGTGAATGTTGATTATAAAATTTTTGCCAAACTGCTTGCTCTTCGTCTTGACCCTCTTCTACAGAAACTAATTGGCCTAGAGCAATGTGGTTTTGTTAAAAGTTGATTAACCTCCGATAACTCCTGCCTATTTTTTTATGTTTTTAACAAAGCTCCCACTCCTTCCCATCCTTTAGCTGCTATCGCTATTGATGCAGAGAAGGCTTTCGATAGAGTAGATTGGTCCTTCTTATATGGCTCTGAATTTGTTTCTCTTATTTCCTTGCTTTACTCTCCCCCTAAACCTTCTGTCGCAGTTAATGGTCTCACTTCTCAATTCTTTCCTCTGCAACCGGGTATACGTGAAGGCTGCCCCCATCTCCTCTTTTATTCATTTTATCACTTGAACCTTTTTATCCCATATACGCCAAAATGCCTCTATTTCTGGGTTTATATACGGTGATCATCATTTGAAGTTGTTCGCCTAGGCGGACGATATTTTGCATTTTTATATCTCATATTGAACCTCTATTCTTCCTCTACTGCAAGAGATGTTTCAGGTTACAAGATCAATTCTGACAAGATAGAAATTCTTCCTATTACAACATTTTGACTCTACTGGGTTCCATTAGAATAGTTCTAAAATCAAATAGGCATCTGGTTCAATAACTCCATACTGTAATCAGTCAAAATCAACATGAAAGAAGGCTAAGATTGTATTTCTAAACTTATCTCTTCCTGGAATCCTCTCTTTCTCTCTTGGTGAGGTTGTCTTCATTCAATTAAAATGATGATCACTCCCATTTTGCTATATATTCTCCCTATGATTCCTGTCAACATTCCATCCAGAATTTCCATAGCACATCTTTGGAAACCTAAATCTAATTGTGGAGTGAATTTTCCCTACTTCTGGCTGTACCATGAGGCTTTTTGTCTTAGACTCAATTTCAAATGGCTTCTTAGTGATTCCTCTTCTTCTACTCCTTTATGGGTAAATGTTGCGCGATCCTTACTTGCACCTTTTTCCGTAAAATAAATCTCGGCCTTTACTACAAAAGTTAATGTCACTTCTCTTCCACTATTTAAGCACACATGCTCATTATTAGGACCTGATTGTCAGTTTAAAATTGACTCTAAAGAATCCTTCTTGTCCTCCCCTCTTTGGCACAATCTTCTCGTCATTACCATCAATAATAGACCCCTTTATTGGAAGACCTGGAGAGTTAAGGGAATTGTTTGGGGTCAAGTTATGTTTGATGGCGTGTCTCCTTGCTCCGTTCCTTGTTTTCAGGAAACTTTTACATGTCCTTGTTCGTTTTGGCATAAATTCTGAACTCTTATGGGAATAATTTTGGATGTTTTTTATTCTCTCCCTTCTAATGAGTCTGAGTCAACAGAGGATCCACTTCTCAGAATAATAGCAATACTTCCTAAAACATCCCTGATTTATAAATACTTTCGAGCCCCAAACTCTGACCATGCTAAATCTAAAGTAGAAATTGCCTGGGAGACAGACCTGGGTTGTGTTTGGAGCATAGATGTCTGGGACAAGATCTGGGGTAGATCTTTGAAAATTTCTAGATCTGCCTCTACCAGTCAATCTATGTTTTTTCTTTATCATAGAATATTTTACTCCTCTATCCATAGCTAACTACACACATACTGATAACGAGAGTTGCTGGTCTTGTAATTGTCCCTTGGCGGATTTGATGCACCTTTTGTTCACCTGCCCTTATGTTGATTCCTTCTGGAGGAATATTTGGTCTCGTATTTCAATTATTTTTAATGTACACACCTCCCTATCACATATTATTCTTTTTACAGGGAACTTATCAGATTTGTTGGCTTTGCCCTTACATGGTAGGGGTTTATTTGACTTAATGCTGGTGTTAGCTTTTCAGCAACTTTCGTTAAACTGGAAATGTTCAACTAAACTGTCTGTTAAGTCCTGGTGGAACAGTTTCTGTGACTATCATAGATTCAATGTTGCATTTGCCTCCTCTTTTAAATCATTTGTGAAGAGAGATTTATTTTGGTCACCATGAACCAATTATTTGAATAAGATTCCAACATCTCATATCTCCCGCAACTGGTCTGAAACTTTTCTACCTCCATGAATGTTTAGTATCTCTGCTTTTTCCCCCTTTTAATATCTTTCATTATTGAACTGTTTTTTCCTTTTGATTGCTCTAATGATTTCTTTACCCTTTAGATCATTTTTATAATGTTAATCGATCTTCAGTTTCAGATGTATATCCTGTTCCCTTTCCACCCTCCCCCCCTATGATTTTGTCCAAAAACAAATATAGTTTTCTACTCTGTTTTACAGCCTAGTATTTTTATACTAGTTCACAGTTGATATGTCACAAGCTTTGCTTATTCTCTTGTATTTTTTATTAATTCAATAAAACTTATCAAACATAAAAAAAGGTCTGCAATCTCATTTCTGTGGCCAATGGTCACCCATAATAACATAAAGTTTTCTGCCACCGGTCAACAAGAATTTGGGCTGCTTCAAGCCCAATTCTTAGACAATTTGCAGCTCAGAGACGCATGGTAACCATATCTTTCAACAATTGGGTGATAAGATGTGCTTGTCTTCACACGTTATCACATTTAGAGCTCATGTACAATATGCAAAATGTATTTGTTTCTGCATCTCATTGGTTTCAATTGAAAATGTGATATGAAAATATATTTTTATCAACATAGCTTGGACTTGGGTCTGCAAATAGATCACATTTCAATGTTACTCTAGGTTATTAGCATGGGAAAAAACTCACTGAGGCCTTTTTGCCTTCCTTCTCTAAGGCTTGCCAGACTGGGGTAAAATCAGCAACATCAGATCAGTGAATCTGAAAGGCCAGTAGATGTGAGGCAGAGTTTGTTACCTGTTAGACTCAACTCTGCATGCACAAAGCATGCAGATGTCAAAGGATCTGTGAGTGGCATGAATGGAAGGGACAAGCATACAAGCAGTCACTCCATCACCAGTACATTCCAATAGCTGGTGGATATACGTGGAGTAAATGATCTGTTGATCAGACTCAAGTCCGCCCACCATCATAATGACCATCTAAGTTAGGAACACTCAGCCAGTCAGAACACAGCACGCACACTACACAAAGTGATCACACACTCCCCATGCAGGTCAGCTGGACATTTACCCAGTGGCATAACATTGTGTCCATGCATGGTCGAGACCGACCTGCGCTTCTTATTAAAATTCCAAATTTATGGCATGTGACTTGGCCCAGATTTCTGTCTCCAAAGGAATGTACAAATTACTGTATGATGCTTCATGTAATGTATAAAATGAAAGCCAAAACCAATGTATATTGAGACGGCCGCTGCATTATTTAAATCGGCTGCTCCTGTTTTGCCAATCTCCTCCTGCATTTTGTTTTTTCAAGCTAAATTCACATTCGAGCAACATCTAGGTGAGCCCGCCATGAGAGATTGGTTTTTAGAGCCTGACTGCAGCCAACGGAAGAGGACCCTGCCTGTCCAGATTCACATCTGTGCAGGAAGAGTGGTGAGCAGATGCTGCAATTGATTGCCATTTCTTCAGATTTTTTCGGGGTGGAGGTCCAGCCTGAAGCCGCCATCAGTGGTTAAATTACTACATCTGATCCTTAGTCCCAGCATTTGGCTTGTGGTATATTAGGAAATGTGCAAAAAATCTAACCTGAATGCCCTGCCACTAACATAAACATGACATATTGCCTATTTTATATGCCCGAGCTGAGTAGTCGCTGGGCCCCCATGGAGGTCACCTTTTTTGATAGCACATGAGGATAGGAGGTTAGTTTAGTCGCTTGAACCGCTGGGCATGACACCAATGGTATGCCTGTCTCTGGGTATGATACAGGGACCGTTTGGGCCGCTGGATGAGACAGATGGTATGCTTTATCCCTGGGTGTGATACAGGGGTGGGGGGCCTCACCGCATGTACTGGTGGGCATGAAACATATGGTTTGCATAGGCTCTGGGTGTGATATAGAGCCAACATCTCAATCTTATTGTTTGGTCTAAAAGGGTTTTCTCAGTATTACCGGTCTCTTAAACACTAGTGGTGACTGAAAGAAGTGAAAGCTGTTAATAGCTTTGACCGTTGGGCTTGACACGGATTGTACGCTAAGCCCATGGATGTGAAACAGGATGCAATTCAGGCATTAGGGAAAAACTGGGACCTTAGAGATTAAGGTGTAGCCGATGCTTGCCCAAGGAGGGCCTGTAGTTGTCATTTATTACTTCATATCTGCATAAATTGTTGCCATCTTTGGTCCAGAGCTGATATTGACAGATTTTTGTGTTCACTTAGTCCTGTGTACTGTGCAGAGCCTCCCCTCGTCATCAGGCAGCATGCGCTTGGAATGGGCTAAGAATTGTTTGCAAAGTCATACGTTTTTTGTTCTATGTTATTTTTTCTTTCACTTCTATTGTGGTTTTCAATTGATGCATTATTTTCTTGATGTTGTGGTGCTGCTAAAGTATTGCAACTGTGTTTTTTGTTGAATGTCACTTCCAGTGAAAAAATCTCTGTGTATGAAAAGAACATCATTTGTTCACACTTTGCTGTTCCATTGCTAAAAACAATTCATAACATTTTAAATTAACCACTGCATTTTCTTACAGGTTGTTATTTTTCATACGTGTTGTTTTGTGTACTAAGTCGTTTGATTCATCTTTGTCACAAGCTGAGTTCATAAACAGAGTGGGATTTAAGTTCATTTAAAAAGCCGAAGAAGTCTAAAAGTGCACTAAATCCCTTAAAACTTTCCAACCCATCATGGAGTCACCTTTAATCCACATGCCAACTAGATTCCCCATGCAGGCTAAAAAGTTAGATAAATTGATTGTGAATGGCATCTACACAATAAGGCACACTCTTTCCCCTGGCCAGAGGGGGGAATCTTTGACACCAACATATTCAAACACAGAAGGAAGCATATTCAGACCAAATACATAGGACAGAAAAGGACTAGAGGAGAAGCACTGTTAGAACTGTGGGCCATCTTCAGGGTGGACTGACCTACAATTCTGCCCCCGGGTTTGCTTGTAAAGCATCTGCTCCTCCCCTACCCTACACCGGCACAGAGGTGCTCTCTCTGGCAACCCCAGCCATTCCTGCACTTGGTAGCACCAAGCCACTGGTCGAGGGGGCCAAAAGGCATGCCTCTTGGCAGCAAGCCACCAGATCTAGGATTGTAAGCTTGCTAGATCAACAAACCTTTGCGATTCCAGCCCCACCCCAGCTCGGTGCTAGAATTCCCCAAAGCTTGTCCTCACTTCTGCCGTATTTAGCCCACAAAACATACACCCCACAAGCATCCAGAAACCTTATAGCGGGTCTAAACAATAACACGGCTAGCAAAGGAAAGGACACCAGTCCCCCAGAATCTGACTGCCAGGGTGAGAATGTAGGAATAGTCACACCGGAGACTGACAGGGCACACACCCACTTCTGTCTGCCCCGGGCTGCCCTGAGGAGGACCCCATGGTCATGATGCTGATAAGCAGGAAAACTTACCACTTTCTGTTAGACATGGGGGTGACATGGTTGTGCCTACGGGATGGGAAAGTCCCCGTACTGCAACCATACAATGGGTCTCGAGCACGGTGGCAGGGATCCCCTTGACAGAACTCCCTGAGCTGGAAATAGGGGGGGGGGAAGGGTGAGGGAACAGTTGTTGTGCTTTTCCTCTTCTTTAACCAATATCTTGGGATGGGAAACAAATTACCAAACTGAAAATGCCAATCCAGTTTGCTGAGAACAGGACTATATCCTGCTCCTCCCCTGGAGCTACCCCCTCAGGGCACCGACCAGCAATACACTCCCATGCCACATGGCCACCAGTCAGGGTGTCCCCGGCTATTAGGACCCCCTTTCCGGGGCTGCTGCTGGAGTATACAGGAGTTCTCCTCAAGTCATGCAAAATAGCTCAGCGGTGGGCATGCCGCGCACCCCACCTCTTAGTGGAAACTGCCAAAAAGGCAAAAACATTGTTAGCCAGTAAGGTACACAAGGAGCAAGACACCTCGACTTGTGCAAGCCGGGGAGGCGGCCCAAGGTGCATAGGGGCAAAGGCATTGACAAACAGACTGCATGTACCCCCGGGATTACTAAGTTCTGACTCTGTTGTCACTCTGGCACCTACCACAGTACTATGCCCGGTACTATGCGGTGTGTCCCCTGCACCGAAGCCCACTACCCGCTGCCAAATATGGTTCCCAAGCAAGTGACCATTGGAGGGAATTTGGTACATCCAGCAAATAATATGCCACCCAAAGTGCCCCCACCGGCCACATGGGGGAGTCCCCAGCACCAGAGGGGGGCAGTTAACCACACGCACCCCTACAGAATGGCCCATTAGGAAGGGGCAAAACCAAAGGCAAGCCCAGAAAAAGTCCACTAGGCTGCGACCCTACAAAAAATGGAGTAAATCCACTCCTACACAGGCTGAAGTGTTCGCAAGTGTACAGACCGCACCAATCTTGAAGGGAGCTCCACTTTTGATCCCCAGAGGGTTTCCACCCAGCCCTAATGGCAGAGTCCAGGGAGGCTGGCACCAGCCAGACCTCAGGGAGTGCTATTACTATCAATGAATGGATGACATGACCAACCTATGCCGCCTGAAAGCTTATCATGAGCAAAGATCAATAAGCCTGAGCCAGACCCCACAAAATCCCCATCTACAAATCCAAGCACAGATTGCGAGGGCACAACACGTTTAGCCACAAGGAAATCAGTAAGCAAACACACTACAGCAACAAGGACCAGATGGTTAGCCAAACATATGGCAATAGTAGCCGGCAGAGAACCCTGCCCAGGAAGGACAGGGGCCACAGCCATAACAGGGAGTGGGGACTCTCTGAGAAGGCAATGCCTTTACAGAATCACCCAAGCCAAATGCACAGTGAGACTAAAAAGACAGCCAATATGACACATCCATTTCATACTTCAGAAAACTCACCCCAACAACATAGACTAGTGTCACAACCATTGGAAGAAAAACTCAAGCCTTTACTTGCACTCAGGAAGGACCTCCGGCTGCCACATGAAATGTGAACCAGGAGGCACATAATTTCACCTTATCCAAGGTTTTGTCCAAGCTGTTCACCTCTGGAATGACCATTAGACATCAAACTCTTGACTATTTAGGACACACGCTTTCTCCAGAAGGTATCAAACCTAAATTATCATTGATCAAAGCTGTACGTGACGCATCACCTCGTAAAGACAGAGACACTTTGCGCTCTTTCCGTGGTTTAGCTGAGTATTATGGCCGTTTTGTCCATGGCTATGCTCAGATTGTTGAACCTCTTCAAGCTTTACTTAGGAAAGGTGCAAATGTTTTTGTGGAGTGATGACTTGCAAGATACCTTTAACCAGGTCAAGGTTATTATTGAACGGGCTCCAGCCCTACAACAATTTCAAGATGATTTCAGATGTTTTTTAAATGTGGATGGTAGTTTGTCTGGCTTAGGTGCTGTTTTTTGTCAATGGGTGGGAAACAGGGAGCACAAAATTGCATTTGCTTCAAGAACACTACAACCTGCAGAAACATGTTACAGTGCAATTGAAAGGGAAGCGCTCGCATGTGTCTGGGCCAATCAGAAGTTAGATCTTATATTTGGGGGCGAGAATTTGATATTTTTACTGACCATAAACCATTGGTCTATATTCTCACTGGCTCTGGTCCCAAACAGGCCTCTGATACGTTTACTCTCAATATTACAAGAATATCATTTTGTAATCAAACACTTACCTGGGGGCAAAAATTTCAGAGCGGATTTTCTTTCTAGAATGTCTTTGGAAACTGAAGATAATGAGTGCGATACTGGTGTTTCTCCGGCTATAGATGCTGTGATGGAATTTCTTTCTATTTCTGAGAACACATGGAGAGAAGAATATGTCAAGGATCACAATCTTAGTAAGGTCAAACAATTCATCATAAAAGGATGGCCAGGAAGTAGAACTCTTTCTGGTGACATGAGAACATTTGCTTATGTAGCTGTTGAACTGTCAATTGCTAATGAGATTGTCATGCGTCATGATTTGTTCATTCCTCCATTTACACATGAAAATCATTCAGTTAACGCATCAAGGTATTTCTGAAACTTGTCAACGTATCAAAGAATTGTATTGGTGGCATTCCATGGAAGCTCAGGTGAAATCATCCATTGAAATCTACACAGAATGTCTTTTATCTGATAAAAACTTTACAAACTCCTTTACATCCTGTACCTTTTACGAGTGGTCCTTGGGACAAAGTTGGTATAGATTTGTCTGGGCCATATGAGTTGTTACCTCCACACAACAAATTTTTTATTCTAATGGTGGATTACTTTTCGGAGTGGATGTTCTCCTGGTTTTGTTACAGTTCCACCACTGATAACACCATCACATTTTTAGAACACATTTTTAAACTTGAGGGCTCTCGCAAATCTATTGTTACTGACAATGGCCCACTTTGTTTCTCAACATATGGGCACATTTTTAGAACATCATGACATTCAACATTTTAAGGTGGGTCTCTATTCCCCCTCTTCCAATGGACTCGTGGAGAGGGGTAACAGAATCATCAAAGAGGGTATTCAAACTGCCATTTCTTCAGGCTTGGATGTTGGGGAATACTTGAAAGAAAAGGTTTGGTCTTATAACACCACTCCTTATCGTACTCCTGGAGTTGCACCTTTTAACTTACTTAGGGGTAGAACGGTGCATTCTAGCTTGTTTCCCACATGGTTATCCAGCAAGTCTGATCGCAAAACTAGATCGTTAGATGTTATCAAAGCTAGCGTAAAAAGTAATCAAGATGCCATGAAAAGTCATTTTTTTTAGCAGAGTTTTAAATAGCGCAAACTTGACCCGAATCCAATCAGGTATCAGAGCGCTTTACATAGCACCAGTTACGTTATATGAGGACACACATTCACTTCATTTTTATTTTTTGTTAGGCACAGGGAGATTAAGTGATTTGCCCAGAATCACAGGATGTTTTAGTGTTGTTACCGAGACTCGAACCCAGTTCCCCCAGGTCCGAGTTCGAGTGCCCTAACCGTTACGCCAACTCCTCTCCATTTTGACTCTAAAAAATGTTTTAGTGGTGAATCTTTGAAACCTGGTGATTGGGTTTTAATTGAAAATCCCAAGAAAGTATTAAAAGGCACTTCCAGATTCTCTTCACCAGTGCAAGTTCGTAAAGTGAGCAAAGGTTCAGCTCTTTTAGTTAACAGAGGATGGTGGAATAAATGGAATTTAGTTCTTCTTTCCAATGCACAAGCTGACATTATTGTCAATCACTCTGTTCCCAACACAGATCAATTACAATCTTACAGTTGGCTGCAAGATATTGTGGTTCCCAAGCCTCTGGGTAATTCTACCTTGCGTACACCTGTTCTTTCTTCTCCCTCCCGAACACGCTCACCCGTTTCCTCCTACAACTGTATTGTCGGGTGACAAAAGTGGAGTGACATGTGACAAAAGTGATGTTCGCAAAAGGAGATTACTTTACAGATTTAAGGATTATTTTTTGGACTAACTTGTTTCTTTTTCCCTACATCAGACCTTGCAAACTTTGTATTTTTTCTACTCACATGTTTGTTCTCTTTAATTGTATTTTTCTTTATTTTAGAATTTAGTTGTTATTTCACTTGATGTGTTTTTGTTTCCTTTAATCTGTTGAGGAGCGAGATGTTGTGGTATTGTTATCATTTGTGTGCACGAGACGGACGTATGCAGTCTTCCATGGAAGGTCTTGCATGCGATCTCCTTGTGCATAAACTTGTTTATGCTCAACAATGTTCCACACTCCATGTCCGTTTGCTGTTTGTGGATTTAAACAATATGTAGTAAAGTACTCCACGCTGGTAAGATGTGTAGGTTTACTGAAGAAAATAACATGTAGAGTAGATCCAGTACAGCAGCCCCACCAGGAGCAGCCTGCTAGTTGCTCAGTCCTAGAGTTTGCCATTCGGGTGCCTGCGGAGGCCTAGGCTCCACTGTGGTCCCCCAGGCGGGATTGGCTGGCCACACCGCAGAGGAAAGACAGTTTAGCAAGGGGGCAGGAGGCCCCCGTCTAGTGCATAAAGACAGGCACCAAGGTGCTCTCAGCCATGTCCAATTGGAACGGGTTCCTATCCCTCGATCAAAAGGACCCCATTTAGGCCTCCAATTAATGGAGGCCCCCTTTTAGTTTGAAGATGAGTCAACGTTCCAAGTGCTGGAAACCTGTTTTTCCTCACAGGCAAGATATCGAGATGCCCCATAGAACTCCGTGGTCCATACACACATAATGAATAAATTTGCACCACGTCATCAAGGGAACTACGGAAAGAGAAGCAGATGATAGACAGAACACTGAAACTTTTCAGACACTCACCCCAGTCACAGATCTGGGTTGAATCCATTATCGTTCTTTAGATCATTTTGCCACCCCATTTCAGACCCAGCCATATGCAAATTAGTCTTGACCCTGTTGATCATGGGAGCAGTTCAGCCCGAACTGCCAAGCCAGGTCTTCCCAGGACTGGAAAGAAGCATCCAGGGACCAGTTTCGGGGTAACATCCCTCATTAGCCAGGCTAGCTTGAATCCAGTGGCAAAGTGAGCAAGGGACCCACGTCTGGGCTTACCCTGCCAACTTCGGGCTTATTTACAAGTAACGGTTGCATCTGTATAGATGCGTCAGTTTCCCAGTGGCTGCATGCCAAACCCTTGCACCACCATGGTTGTGCCACATTTACAATACGGCGCACCATGGCGCAAAGATTGACTGATGCATCAGAAATGTTGACGACTGTTGGCACAAAAGTCAAGCATTGATGGAGTTGTGTCGCAAGCACGAAGCAAATCCAGCAATGCATGGGGAGGCCTATTCCTAATACTTCACTCCTTACGCCTGCTCCAAGCAGGTTTAGGGTTTTTTAAAGATTCAAGGAAGTCCACTAACTTCTATAAGTTTATTCATGATACAGCATCCCCAGCTGAGCTAAACAATTCTCAGCTTTATCTGTTCAAATTTCCAACAAGAGTCTCTACTAGGTCTGCAGTGACCTCACTACATTCCATTCTGCCCATTACATGTCTTTACACATATTCCCCCTTATAATATTTAAATAGAACAGTAAATAACATATGTAGAGCTCCGGTTACAAAATATAACAAAACTCTATATTACTATTAGCAAACTGATAAAATTTAAATATATATAACATATAAACATATTTCATGTTATCAGATTAGCGTAGAGACACTATCCATGAATTCTACATATGTCTCCCATACTCCTTGTAGCTCTATTCTCAAAAATTACAACACTGCGTTTGACTTCTCTCACCCTGCACAGAACAGAATATTTGCTTTCTCCTTTGCAAACAAACCCCTTTTGTTCACGACCACCCAATCTCCTGATCTTACTCCACAAGGTTTCATAACCTTCCTTTCGCTATAATACATTGCGTTTTTTCTCTGTGATTTTAAGACACTCCTTTTTATTTCTTCACAATCATCTTTAATCTTCATTGTCATTCCTCTCACCATACAGGACACTTGTTTACACCTGGCTCTCTTCCTTTTAAGCACACAAATGGAGAGATTCCTGTCACAGAATGAGGAGTTGTCCTGTGTGCCCACATTATCCTTCTCAATTCCCTCTTACACGGAAGATGATTAGCAAGAGATAGTTGTATATTGATTGGTTTACTCTCTCAACCAACCCATTAGCTTGAGGTCGGAAAAGAGCCACCCTCTCATGCAAAATTCCCACGCCAGAGAGATAATTCATCATCTCCCTGGATATGAATTGCATGCCATTATCTGCCACAATATTTAAAGGAATTCCTTCCTACATGAAAACTTCCTCCAAAAATTTGATAACATTTGAAGTATATACTTCCCCAATAGCCTTGAATACAAACCATTTAGTATGGTAATCCACTGAGATTAGGATACATTTTTTTCTTGATCTTAGCCTGGATATAAGTCCCAAAAATCCGATAGCCGACTTTTCCCATGGTCTTTCTGGAAAAAACATGACTTCTAAAGGAGGTTGTCTGGTCACTTTGGTTTTGTCACTATTTGCACAAGGTGCACGATTCTTTACTTTTTTTCCACATCCCGATCCATTCCAGGCCACCAGAATGATTGCCTTACCTTCCTACCCCGGCCTAGATGTGCCTCATGAACGATATCAAGAATTCTCGTTCAAATACCCTTGGAAGGAACAAACTGACCCCTCCTCATTATCTTACCACCAACTATGCTCAACTCTTCCCTAACTTTAAAGTACTCATGTATATCACCACTCACTTCATCTGTCTCTTCCCATCCACACAAAACTTTTACCTCAACTTCCTTCATCACAACATTTTCTTCCCTCGCAGTCGCCCATTCTTCTGCAACTATAGCCAATTCTACATTGGCAAACACTCCATCTCTGGGAGCCACCTCAGCAATGATGTCTTTAGTCTCCACATCTACTGGCATCCTTGATAGATAATTCACTACCACATTCTTGCTACCATTCACAAATTCTATTTCATAATTATAATCCATTACTGATAACAGGCACCTAGAAATGCGCGGTGTAACATTCCCTTCCGTACCTCTTCCAAATGTAAATGTACGTTAAAGGCTTGTGATCAGTTCTTAGTCAGTGATCAGTTCTTAGTCTGAAGGGGATTCTTCAAACGTAAAACTTAAAATGATGGATTCCCCAACAACAAGCTAAGGCCTCTCTTTCAATTACAGAATACGTGGTTTCTGCTCCTTGCAACCTTCTAGATGCAAAATCAATTATACTTTCAATTCCATCTTTAACTTGCGTCAACACTGCACCAATTCTTACTTTGCTAGCATACGTCTTTGCTGTAACATTAAATTGTCCCAATGTAGGAGCATGAATAATACTCTTCTTTATTTGTAAAAATGCATTCTCACACTCTTCATTCCATCCAAACTCAACCCCTTTTTTCAATATTCTTCTCAAAGGCTTGACAATTTCTGTAGACTCCTTTACAAATTTGGCGCAATATTCCAAATATCCAAGGAACGATTTTAATTCCTCCTTAATATGTTGTCATGCACTTTCTCTATTGTTGTTACTATACTTTTTCGGACTCATACCTTTAACGTTAATAGTTTGTCCCAGATAGGTCACTTCACTTCTTTTGATTTGACATTTCTCTTTTTTAACAGTCAAGCCATGTTTCTGTAACCTCAGCATTACTTCCTCAAATAATTTTACATGTTCACAGATATTTTTCCCCGCAATGAGTATGTCATCTTGAAAACATAATACATGGTCCAAATCACCAAAGATAGTTTTCATTATTCTGTGAAATACCGCAGAGGCTGTGCAAGCATAAATGACATTATTTTGTAATGGGATGTACCGAAAGGAGTAACAAAGGATGTTAAATGTCTAGATTGACAAGAACTAGCCTAAAAAGTGGTATCAGTGTTTCCCAAGTAGAGAAAATGTCTGTTTCTCATGAAAGCCCTCAGTCACCAACCTAGTTGGTGGTATGCTTCATCATCGGGCCCCACCCGGTGGCACCGAGTGTGCCCCGGGTGTGCTACGACGCCTGTTTACAGTGGAGCGGGTATTGATAAGTTAGTGTGCAGTGATAGTGTGTGCATGTAATTTAAAAAACTGTCCTTGGGTCCCACTAACCTGAGGGGTTATTTTATTGATGGGCCCTTGGCAGTGTTCAAAACAAAGTGGTGGATGTACGTGGAGAGTACTATGGTCTCCCTTATCCACTATGGACAACATGTTTCATGGCTTCAGAGTACTATGATCTCCCTTATCCACTATGGACAACATGTTTGATCTGGCTTTCTTCAGGACCTTAATTGTGAAAAAGTGAAAGTGAATAAAACGGGGTCCATAGTGTTTCAGTGACCAGGTATGTATCACACTCACTAAGGTGTGCTATGGTAAAGAGGAGGATTTCCTCCAGGGGTTTATACCTGTAAAGGAAAGGGAAAACACAGATATAACACAGACAGACATACATATACAAATTTAGCCTTCAATAAATGCACATGTAAAACACGTGAATCCATACCGTAGTGATAGTGCTGTAGCCGGGTAAATGCGGCGGTGACATACGGTTTATGACAGTACTATGGTGTACAGGTTGGTATTAGCCAGTGAAACGCGCTATTGTGCCAGCAAGTTCAATAGCCGAAAAATAACTTGCCTCGTGTGATAAAGAACGTCTAAATCGCCGAATAGAAATCTTACTCTGATATTCTTAGAATTAGGCCTCATGAGTTTCTAGCAGGGGGTCCAGCTTGTAGTCACACTCTGGCTCGTAAGTAAAAGAACACCGTGGTTAGGTGGTTGCCCTGTCATGTCAATGCTTTGGATCCCATTAAAAACCCAACTTACTTAGTCAAAGCTCGCGACCCGTACTGAGACCTACTTGGCTGGCGTGGAAACTCCGTCGATGTCGGCGTCCATTCGGGACATGTTTAAATACTTCAACGTGCATCACAGGAGGATGCACTCTCCTTAATGACGCGAGTGGCATCTGCGGGGAAGTAGAAACTGAAAACAGAAAGCTCTATGTTTGTGCAGGGTATGCGTATTGCTGTTAGCACGTCCATTATGAGAAAACAGACTGCCACAGAAGTTTATTGACCGCGAGCGGTCAGAGAAAATATTACGGAGTGTATTTATAAATGGTATACATAGTGAGTAATAACATCCCACAAGGGCGATTGTGTTAAAAATTATCCACAGACTGGATAGTTAGTAGGACTAAGATAGAGTCCGCGCTAAATATGGAGACGGTGCCTAAGGGAGTACAAAGGCACTCATTGTACATAAAATTTACTTAGGTGACTGGAGATGCTAGAAGTGGATGATATAACCGTTCTGGTTACATAAATCATTGGAATCTTAAAAGGGGCCCAACAGTTGGTGATCGTGTGGGGAAAGCAAAAGTTTGGCAGATTGTTGTAAAAGAGCAGACCCCTTATGTAATTCCTAAATCGGGATGAGAGCAACAGATTAACAGATTAGGTGTTTAGGCTATGCCAGGGGATATTATCATTTAGCCCATGTTGGTGGGTTGAAAGGCGATATATCCAACGCTGTTCTCTAGTTAGTAGGAATTTATCATTGTTGTTGTTGCTACACTGAATGTGTTCTATAACTGTCCATGACATGTCATTGGGTGTGTGTCCATTTTGCATGTAATGATCTGTTAGTTTGCTAAAATTCTTTTTGCACCGTATGGTGCTACGGTGTTCCACGATTCTGGTCCTGACTTTGCGTGTCATCATCCCTACGTAGCGGAGTTTGCAGGGACACTCAATTAGGTAGACTACACTGGTAGAGTTACAATTGGTGTGTTTGAGTTGATGCCATACATTGCCGGATTCTAGGTCTAGTGTTTTAGTAGACCATGTTAAGTGGCAAACACTGCAATCACCACACGAGTAATGTCCGGCCACTGTGGGTAGGCCCCAGGCATTGGGGATGGTGTTGGATTTGGTGGTGGTGCTCTTAAATGTCTTCAGTCGAGTTGACACCAGTCGGTCTTTAAGGCTACTGGCTTTTTGTAGGCAAATAGGGGTAGATCACAGTTCCTTGGCCCTGAGTTCAGGATGCGCCAATTCTTCCGTATTATCTAAGCCACACTATTGGAGGCCCCGTTGTACGTTGTGACACATGTAAATGGAGTAGGTGTTTCCCTATGTGTGTTGTCCTCCAGTAGGGCATCCCTGTTTTGATTACGGGCATGTTTTTGGGTGAACTGTACAATTTTTCTGGGGTATCCTTGTTCTTGTAATTTCACAGCCAGATTGGCAGATTGTTTGTAATAGTCAGAGGTACGGCTACCATTTCTTCGTATACGGAGAAATTGGCCGAACGGGAGATTCTTCCTGAGTGGGCGGGGATGGAAACTGTCAAATTGTAACAGTGAGTTTCTAGCCGTCGGTTTGTAATATGTGGTGGTTTTGAGGGTGCCTGCCTCTGGTTCAACTGTTAGATCTAGGAAAGGTTGGTTGGTTGCGTTGGCAGTGCTGGTGAACCACAGGTAAGGGTCACACCCATTGAACCATGTTAGGAAGGCACAGGCTGTAAACAGGCATCATAGCACACTCGGTGCCACCGGGTGGGGCCCGATGGTGAAGCATGCCACCAACTAGGTTGGTGGGTGAGGGCTTTCATAACAAACAGATGTTTTCTCTAATTGAGAAACACCGATACTGCTTTTTAGGCTAGTTCTTGTTGATTACTCATTTATTACCAGGGGAAGTTAACTGGCTTTCATGTTCCTCCCTCTCCCTTTGATATTAGTGAAATGTCTAGATTGTGCATGCAAATCCACCTATTGATATGCAGATGACATACTTAAAACACTGAACACGACACCTCCACCTTCCATCGTTTAGGCTCGATAATTTCTTGTTCCAATAGCTTATCAAGTTCTTCCTTCAAGAGCTGTCTCATGACATTAGGGACATTCCTCACTTTATGCACTATAGGTTTCACACCATCCTTTAATATGATCTTGTGCGAAAATCCCTTTAACAAACCCAACTTATCAGAAAAGACTTCAGGATATTTCTCCATCAGATCATCATGACATTCATCACACACTTCTTTCACTTTATCTTCTTCTACCAACATTACCGGTTCAACAGCATTGGGATATTATAATAATGCCCAAATCCCGCGGTTGGCGCCATCCTAGCAAATCTGAACCATAGTAACATATACATACACCTCATTTCCTTTGAAACCAATAGTTAACCATATTATTCCCAAGATCTCTATTTTCCTTCCTGCATATCCTACAGCAGTTTAATACCTTTTGTACATTTCCACTTTCTTTCAAATGTTTCCTTGGATATCAAGGTAAACAAACTACCAGAGTCTATTCAGACTCTGACAGACACCCCTTCCAAGAGTTCATGACAATGAGGTTTCTCCAATTTATCAATACTTTCCAACTTCACACCACACTCATCCAAAGTAATTTTTTTTTCCACTCTGCGTCTCACCATCCACAGTAGAGATTATTTCCACAGTTGAAATTAATTTTTGAACATTATCACAACAGTAATCCAACTGTTGATCAACTTGTTGAATTCTTCTTCCATCTCTGAATTCTACCATGGTCCTACACACTTTTGCGAGATGACCCATTTTTCCACATTTTCTACAAACTACACTTCTGGCTGTACACCTTGCACTAGATGCAATGTGTCAAAGAGCACCACACCGAAAACACTTTATCTCTCTCCAATCTCCACTCTTTTGTTTCATTTCCACTTCTCCTTTATGTTTTCCTTTGGCAGTTCTCTTTATATCATCACCTTTTCCACCACACTTCTCTTTAAATTGCACCACCCCTACTTCACCAACAATAGCCTCCTTTTTCTCACTTCCTGTACTGACCATTTCCTTCAACCACATTGCTGTATGCTCCATCCCTTTAGCAATCTGGATAGTCTCCTCCAAATTAGGATTTTTCTTTAGCAATATTTCTTTAATTCTTTTGTTATTAGTACATCTGACTATTCGGCTCCTGATCAAGGAATCCGTCAACTGCTTGAAGCAACATGACAATGCCATACCTCTCAACGTTGCAACATAAGACACTATCTTCTCATATTGTTTTTTGTATTCTTGAGAATAATGCATGTCTTTCTAATATCAGATTGGTCTTGGAGGTGAATTGAATATCTAGCATTTGAACAGACATTTCAAAAACATTGTTTGGTTGTCCATCACCCATCTCCAAAGATACTTCAGGTAAATCTTCATAAATTCTCCTCCCCTCAATGCCTAAATGGTGTAGTAGGATTGCTTGCTGCCTAAGAGGTCCATAGCGATCACCACCAATGGTCAAGATATATGTGAGAAACAGTTTTTTCCATTGTTTCCATGGTACAGGTGGATCTCCAGAAGAGGATAAGAAAGTGGGACGCGTTTACACAGTGGTGAAGGGAGAGGACAGGGCCTGAGGTGACGTGTGTAAACACGCCCTGTGGTGCATTTTAAGTTGGGGAAATAATTCCCCTTCACTCCTGGGGGCCCCTGGGGGCTAACTAGCCCACCGGGTGCTTCCAGTAAGCGCCACTGCACTGCGTTGCAGAGAGGTGGTCCAGGCCGTGCCATTTTTTACACCTCTCTGCAACGCAGCTCTGTGTTGCTTACTGGAGGTACCTAGTGGGCTAGTTGGACCCTAGGGACCCTCAGGATTCAAATGAACCTAATCTCTCAATTTAAAACAGCCACAGGTCGTGTTTACACAGTGGTGAAGGGAGGGGACGGGGCCTGAGGTGACAAGTGCAAACATGGGCTGTGGCGCATTTTAAGTTGGGGAAATAATTCCCCTTCAATCCTGAGGGCTCCGGGGGGCTAACTAGCCCACCAGGTGCTTCCAGTAAGCACAACTTTGCTGCGTTGCAGAGAGGTGGTCTAGGCCGTGCCCCTCTTTACATCTCTCTGCAATGCAGCTATGTGGCGCTTACTGGAGGTACCTAGTGGGCTAGTTGGACCCTAGGGACACTCAGGATTCAAGGGGACTTAATCTCCCAAATTGAAATGCCCACAGGGCATGTTTACACTGTGGGGAAGGGAGGGGATGGGGCCTGAGGTGACGTGTGCAAACACGCCCTGTGGCACGTTTTAAGTTGGGGAAATAATTCCCCTTCAATCCTGAGGGACCCTGGGGGCCAACTAGCCCACCAGGTGCTTCCAGTAAGCGCCACTGCGCTGCGTGGCAGAGAGGTGGTCTAGGCCGTGCCCCTTTTTACATCTCTCTGCAACACAGCTCTGTGGCACTTACTGGAGGTACCTAGTGGGGTAGCTGGACCCTAGGGAACGTCAGGATTCAAGGGGACTTAATCTCCCAACTTAAAATGGCCACAGGGCGTGTTTACACAGTGGGGAAGGGAGGAGACAGGGCCTGAGGTGACGTGTGCAAACATGCCCTGTGGCACGTTTTAATTTGGGGAAATAATCCCCCTACAATCCTGAGGGCCCCTGGGGGCCAACTAGCCCACCAGGTGCTTTCAGTAAGCGCCACTGCGCTGCGTTGCAAAGAGGTGGACTAGGCCATGCCCCTTTTTACACCTCTCTGCAACGCAGCTCTGTGGTGCTTACTGGAGATACCTAGTGGGCTAGTTGGACCCTAGGGACCCTCAGGATTCAAGGGGACTTCATCTCCCAACATAAAACGGCCACAGAGCGTGTTTGCACAGTGGTGAAGGGAGGGGACGGGGCTTGAGGTGACGTGTGCAAACACGCCCTGTGGCGCCTTTTAAGAGGTAGTTTTAATCACCCTGCCCTAATATATACTAGGTGCTTACAGATGAGGTCATGCTAATCACAGGGGGACCCCAACGCATAGTGATCCCTAGTGTATGTAGGTGTTTTCACTGTATTCTAAGTGTCTTTTAACATAGCACTTGCTCTAAGAATGGTTAGTCAGACTCAGTTGCCACCAGTATCCGTCTGAAAAAGTTGAGGGTACAGGATGATTTTGCAACAAGGCTTCATTCTGCTCTTCTGTTTGTTCTCTCTGCACGTTTTCCTTCTACCTGCACTTTTCTTCGTCTTTGAGGACTTCTGTTGCTTCTTTCTGCATTTCTTTTTTTTCTTTCTGTGCGTTTTTTCTTCTTTCTTCTCATGTCCTATCTCTGTAGGCAAAGTTAGAAATTAGCATTAAAAAACCTTTGAAATTCACTGAAAAAAACATAGGTTTCAGGCACGTTATAGTTAGGAATTAGAATTTAAAAGACCTTAGAAATTCACTGAAAAAATGTTAGGTTTCAGGGGCGTTATAGTTAGCTGGACATTTCACTCGTACAAAACCATTGAAATTCCCCCGTTATAGTTAGTTCAGCTAACTATAACTCGCATGCCCGCAATGCACTGCATTTGAGATGTCATCAGTGATATCATGAGTGATTTCACTGACCATGTCATGAGTGATGTAATATGCAATATGTGAAGTCATCAGCAGTGCATTGCGGGCGCGTGAGTTATAGTTAGCTGAACTAACTATAACAGGGGAACTTCAATGGTTTTGTACGAGTGAAATGTCCAGCTAACTATAACGCCCCTGAAACCTATCGTTTTTTCAGTGAATTTCTAAGGTTTTTTAAATGCTAATTCCTAACTATAACGTGCCTGAAACCTATGTTTTTTTCAGTGAATATATATACCTGGATGCCTTTTCCAGTTTTGATAATTTGTCATGACTTATCAATGGTTCACATATTGACTTTATCAACATGGAGTACTATGTTTTAGAATGTGTTCCGTTTAAGTTGTTATGATTAAGGGTGGGCGTAGTTCGCGAAGTAGCACTTCGCGAAGCTACGCAAAGTGAAGTTCGCACTACGCGAGCTACGCGTAGCACTTCGCGAACTGCGTAGTAACATGTTCGCACTGTGCAAGATGTTGTTTTCAATGATTGCACAGTGCGGACAAGCAACCGGCACTGTGCAATAATTGAAAATGGCATCTTGCACAGTGCGAGCTGTAGTTTTCTGCTGCTCGAGTAGATTTTTACTCGAGCGGCAGGTTTCTCAACGCGAACTGGTAGTTTCTCATCGCGAGCGGTCGCGAGCATACGCTACCCTTCGCAATGAGAAACCTGACCTCCTCGCGTTGGGAATCTCGCCGGGAGGTTTATTTTCCATGCTCGCGATCGCCAACTTGATGTTGCTGATCGCGAACAAGGAAAAAGTCTCGCCGGGATGTCATTTTGCTTGCTCGCGGTCGCCAACTTGACGTTGAGGACCGCGAGCAAGCAAAAAATGACCGCAGCACTATGCAACACTACGCTACGCGTGTTCGCACTGTGCTACGTGCAGTTCGCGTAGTGCGAAGTAGCGCGAACTTCGCAAACTACGCGAGCGTAGCGTAGTGCTTCGCCCAGGCTTAGTTATGATGATAACGTTCCTTTTAACTTCTTTTTTGGCTTTTAAATTATATTTATTTATTTATTTATTAGTCAAAACATGAACCGTTTGATCAAAACTTTGGTATTTATACCATAACTTTGCGTTAGTTTGCACATTACCAATGTTACAATACTTGTTTTTGGGACAATAAGGTATTACATGATGTACTTTGCTGAATTTCTTCCGTTTCTATGATGATGAATTGGAAGTGTCTGTTTGTTCTTCCTGAGCACTGCCACTTTAAATTGTGAGAAATGAGCCATGTGATGTATCATGTGACCAAGGCCCCTAGAGGGCTGAAACGCGTAATGGCGGCGGTGCTGGGCACGAAATACATTTTCAAGCACTTAACCTGGGTTTGCTTTGTCCTTTCTGACATTGGAATAGTAGGACGAGTTCTGAACATATTTTACCGAGTGGGCTTCCTCGGTAGTAGCGTAACCCCTCCTCCAAGTTTGGGTCGTGCGGCAGGAAGCAACCATTCCGGCTCTCCAGTCGGGATTCATACAGTCTCCGGGAAGGAGAAACCGCGGTTACCCCCGTGCAGTGGAAAAAGCCCCTACAGCGACGCGGGAAGGAGCTGATGTCGGACGAGATCAGCCCCTGATGCAGAGCGGAGGTAGGAGCTCACGCAGTGCACGGTGAAGGAGTGTGCAGTGATCCAGGCGAGTGACATTCAACCAAGCGCCTGTAATCACTATCTATATTGGCCCCGAATTGTTTGCACCATGTCCGCAGATACGTTGCGTAGCAGAGAGGCTGCAGCATGCGATATGTTTGACAATTCACCAAGGGGAGAACTCTCACCTAATCCAACAGTGCGAATTGTATCGGACTTAAATTCTGATGTACGTGAACATTTTAAAAAATTAGAAAAACGAATGAAATCGGAACAAGCCAAATGGTGGGAGCATAAGTCTCTCAGCCGATATCTTGAAGTTGGACGCATACCTAGGGGGCTCTGCATCATGCTTGCCCCCAGTTACGAAAACCCTGACCCTATGATGCCCTCAGAGTGGGCTGAGTGTAATTTAGAATCTTCACGTAGGCTGGTTATTCTCCTTGTAAAATATGCAGAAAGTGATTGTGAAGCAATTCAGAAGGAGATAGATGCACTCAATATTGAAATCAACACGTTTGAAGTGACAGCCCAAATCACTAAATGCAGAGAAGATATGACTACGAGCCTTGTATGAGAAGAGGAAGTAATAAAGAAAAGGAAGGCATTCAAGTTCCAACGGGACAAACTTGATTATGAACATGGTCAAGTGTTCACCTTTTCCAAGAAATATGACACTGTAAAAGCTAATAAAAAGGTGACCCTCCCGGTGGCAGTTGCTAATGGAGCATTGAAAGAACCTATACCTTCTACCTCAATGTCAGATTTAAGATCAGCCATTGATAGCGAATCTGACAACGAACTTACAAGGGCTCAGAGGTCGGGGTTTCAAAAGTTTTCCTTGGCGCAGGAAGTGGACTGCCTGCGCCAGGACAGAAGACAAACACTGCGTCCACGTGTCCAAGATGCCAAAAACAACTCAAATGTAATAACAAAAGATGGGAAAGACAACAACACTGCAAACAACGCAGGCAAAAAGTATTACAACAGAAAAGCAAAGAAACCGTGGGTCCGCAAATAGGTAATATAACTCAGTATTATGAAGACCAGACCATTATCAATCTATCTGACATTCCCCTAACTAAGAATGAGACATCCACATTGTCCCTTGGTCTTTCATTTAGTCCCAAAAGTGACTTTAATTATGCAGAAAGCTGCATTGATGTGTATACATTTGTACGCAAATTGAAACTACGCAAATTTCACATAATGCAAGGTCCCACTAAAAACAAGCAGGTTGAAGTTTTAGCTAACATTTCTTCAGCATTGACGGTGGGTGATGTTGGTCTGATGCGTGATTTACATGTCCTGCAACAGGAGGCTGATAATTTCATGACATCATTCAGCCAAGAAATAGCAAGGCAAGATGTGGGTGCTTTGACACCTTTCAAACCTAAATCGACGTTTTGCCCTATTATGCTGAGGGACAACATTGATTTATTTCATGACAAGGTAGCACAAGAACTCAAATCGCTAAACAAAAGACTAGGGGCTATCAAAAGAAGTTATACTGCCCAGGACAACTCGTATTACCATCTTATGAAGAAATTACAGGACAATTACAATCTCATTATCAGACAATCCGATAAGGGTGGTAACATTGTACTTTGGCCACGCAATATGAATATGTCAGAGGCCATGGGCCAATTGAGTATGACCGAATGCTATAGAAGGAGCGATATGGCACTGGTCAAATCATTTTGGAACACATTCTACTCTAGTTTACTGGCATGGAAGAGCATGGGACGGTTAACATCGGATGAATTTCATTTTCTCAAGAATGACCAGCCTGTCATGCCAGTACTCTATTTTATACCCAAAATTCACAAGAATGCTCTAATTCCACTTGGTAGGCCAATAATATTAGCCCGTAATAGTTTCTTGGAGAATGCTAGTAAATATGTTGATTTTTTTCTCCAAGAGTTTGTGAGAACTTTACCCTCTTTCATTCTTGATACAGGGGACCTTTTACGCAAATTGGGTGATATTGTGTGGCATGATGACTATTTACTCATCTCTCTTGATGTCTCGTCACTATATACTAGTATTCATCATAGTGACGGACTCAAGGCGGTTGATTATTATCTGAGTAAACGTTCGATCTGTTTCTTTGAACATAACAAAATGCTAATGTCCATAATATCAATGTGTCTAGAGAATAATTTCTTTCTATTTCAAAGACAAGTCTATCAGCAGATCAGGGGCGTGGCTATGGGGGCCTGTTTTTTCCCAAGTTACGCTTGTCTGCACATGGGACTTTGGGAGGAACAGGTCCTCAGGTCAGCATTTGAAGAAGTTCTGTCTAACCATATAATACGCTGATATAGGTACATTGATGACCTGCTCATTATTTGGAAGGGCCCGGAGATTGGGGCTCTCCAATTCATGATAACATCAATGAGAATAATTTAAATTTGAAGTTTTCAGGTCAAGTCAGTTGTGACAGCATTTGCTTTTTGGATGTCGAATTATTCATTTTAAACAATCATTTACATATGAGACTCCATAGGAAGGCGACTGCTGGTAATTCACTATTACACGCATCTAGTCATCATCCTGCACACCTGATCCACAGCATCCCCTTTGGGGAGATGCTGCGCATCAGAAGAGTTTGTACCATTGATTCCGATTGTCACAGAGCACAGTCTGAATGCCGGGCTAGATTTCTGAGACGAGGATACACTGCCAGAGTGGTAGACAGAGCCATGTCTAAAGCTAATGAGCAGGGTAGAACACGGGCATTGGCTATCAAACCTTCTACTGACACTACCACTGAACCAGGGATCTCTCATCCACCTAGACTGATTCTAACCTATAGTAACCAACAACATACTATAAGGAAGATAACAAATAAGAATTGGGCTTTGGTCAAAAATGATATTGTGTTGGGTAGTACTCTTTCTCGGTCACCTAATTTGACTTTTAGAAAGGCACGCTCAATGAGTGATTCCCTTGTTAAGAGTAGCCCCGAGGTTGAGAACAAAATGTGTCTCTCAGCCAGCAAAGGTTTTACTAAATGTGCAAGCTGCAAAGCGTGTAAACATGGAGTGAATAAAACAGAATACACTACTCCATTGAGTAGCAGGATCACCAAAATTGACAAAAAACTCACTTGCAAAACGGAGTTTGCAATTTATGTGCTGGAGTGTCCTTTTGGGCTACGCTATGTGGGTAGCACAAGACTTCAGGCCCACAAAAGGATACTCCAGCACATTCGAGCTATCAACCATGGTGATCCAGCATATCCAGTAGCTCGTCATTTTGATGAAGTACATGCAAGAAGATCAAGTGAGTTGCGATATTTTGTGATAGACTCTGTTCCTCCCCTA
The DNA here is from genome assembly GCF_964204655.1 of Triturus cristatus. Taxonomy (NCBI): domain Eukaryota; kingdom Metazoa; phylum Chordata; class Amphibia; order Caudata; family Salamandridae; genus Triturus; species Triturus cristatus. The sequence goes on along the minus strand of NC_140585.1, from coordinate 471,909,750 downwards.
AGAAGAGGCGGTAACCGAGACTCTCTGCTGAGGAAATTGGAAACTAGATATATATTGGAATTGGATAGTAAAATTCCAAACGGATTGAATTCCAGTGAGGACTTTTTTACCCATCTATAAACTGTTAGTTCCTCGATATTCAATCCTATATATCTACATAGGCATGCTGCTAGTTTTTTAACCAAATTTTGATATTGTAACTTTATTTATATAGCACAATTTTGCACAGTAGGTTAGTATCACAATTTCACGTGACATCAGGCAGACAACGGACTACAAGTAGTTGAATTGTTTGGTTAGTACAACAGCCGACTGGGGCTGTAGCAGTCATCTACCTCCTTTTCCCCTTGTGCATCTGACAGAGTGGCAACAGGGTATAAGCGCAAAATGTATAACTTGTAACGGGTATTGATATAGTTATAATTTCATGATATCACTATTAGAATGAGGTATTTTACCTCGATGCCTTTTCCAGTTTTGATTCTTTGTCATGACTTATCAATGGTTCACATATTGACTTTATCAACATGGAGTACTATGTTTTAGAATGTGTTCCGTTTAAGTTGTTATGAAGATAACGTTCCTTTTAACTTCTTTTTTGGCTTTTAAATTATATTTATTTATTTATTTATTAGTCAAAACATGAACTGTTTGATCAAAACTTTGGTATTTATACCATAACTTTGCGTTAGTTTGCACATTACCAATGTTACAATACATGTTTTTAGGAAAATAGGTATTACATGATGTACTTTGTTGAATTTCTTCCGTTTCTATGATGATGAATCGGAAGTGTCTGTTTGTTCTTCCTGAGCGCTGCCACTTTAAATTGTGAGAAATGAGCCATGTGATGTATCATGTGACCAAAGCCCCTAGAGGGCTGAAACGCGTAATGGCAGCGGTGCTGGGCACAAAATACATTTTCAAGCACTTAACCTGGGTTCGCTTCGTCCTTTCTGACATTGGAATAGAAGGACGAGTTCTGGACACATATATATATATATATATATATATATATATATATATATATATATATATATATATATATATATATATTATATATATATATATATATGAAGCCACAAGTACCGGTAAAGGGATCCTTCTGTCACGGGCGGTCCGAGTCAGGAAACCGGAATTCCTATTATTTGAGAACCACCACTCTCGTAATCACGAAAATAGACTCGGACTCCGATGCTGCATGCGAATATTTAATATCCAAGTGCAAGAACGACGCGTTTCACCAATACGGCTTGTTCACGCTCGAAAATGCAAACCAACCACCATGTTTAAATACACAGGTTCATTGAATAACGAGTTTACACGTAGTATCAGAAACGATGTAAATTGAGCGGCCATCTTGTAACGGTATATAATACATTGTATACCTATTACTATTAACATAATTATTTGCAGATTACAAGTGAGTGCATATTAACACCAATAAAATCTTCATTGTATTTGATAATTATACAGAGGCAGACATTACCTAACTCAGATAGATGTAAATGCGTGATGATAACGCAATTGAAATTTGATACAAAATGCATAATTGAATATCCACAATAATATTTTTGTATCTACCAACACCATATTACTACAATTTGGGCATGCTAATGTGATGTACGGCCCCCAAACCGGTACATTCTATTACGTGAATAGCGATGTCACTCGAGCATATCCTATAGCCAGACACTTTTTTGATCAACATTTCCAAGACGAGACCAGGTTACGCATGGTTGTTATTGATTCTGTGGATCTGGGAATGAGAGGTGGTAACCGAGAACTACTGTTGAGAAAATTAGAATCCCGTTATATTGTGGATTTTGAAAGTCTCGCTCCTAAAGGATTAAATATGAGCGAAGAATTATCTGTTCATCTGCATGAATAAGCATCAATGAAAGTTTATCCTAAGCTGTTGTAGACTCATTTTAATATTTTATATTTATATCTGTTTATTTTTCAGACGGTGTGTCAGGAACATTGAGGAAGGTGGTCATACTTATTATAATGATGATATTCACTGAGTTGTACTTTCATTAGCTGTTATCAGGGACCTTATCATTTTGTATTCTTGATGGATTATTCTCTGCCTTAACCCCACTTGGGGAAGAACAATGTATATAATTATATCGCACTCACACAGTGAGGTATGTGTACCATCTTATATTTAATGGCATAAAGATTGCATGGTCGGCTTGATCTCTATACCTTTTAAGATGATTTTCAGTCCTGCCCACTTGGGCGATTGGACGCTAATGATTATGTATTGTCACTGGACACAGTCCTAACATAACAATTTATTATTTGGGGAGTGCTGTTGGCTTGGTGTACGACCTGATTGGGTACATTCAGCAACCAGTTCATTTACATTCACTGATTGGCTGACTTCTTTTGGTTCCGCCCACTTGGGCGCTTGGTACGCGAGTGACATCGCTATAAAATATTATTGTGGATATTCAATTATGCATTTTGTATCGAATTTCAATTGCGTTATCATCACGCATTTACATCTATCTGAGTTAGGTAATGTCTGCCTCTGTATAATTATCAAATACAATGAAGATTTTATTGGTGTTAATATGCACTCACTTGTAATCTGCAAATAATTATGTTAATAGTAATAGGTATACAATGTATTATATACCGTTACAAGATGGCCGCTCAATTTACATCGTTTCTGATACTACGTGTAAACTCGTTATTCAATGAACCTGTGTATTTAAACATGGTGGTTGGTTTGCATTTTCGAGCGTGAACAAGCCGTATTGGTGAAACGCGTCGTTCTTGCACTTGGATATTAAATATTCGCATGCAGCATCGGAGTCCGAGTCTATTTTCGTGATTACGAGAGTGGTGGTTCTCAAATAATAGGAATTCCGGTTTCCTGACTCGGACCGCCCGTGACAGAAGGATCCCTTTACCGGTACTTGTGGCTTCTTATTGACTTTAATGGGAACGATCTGACCCCTTCAATGACCTGACGCCATCAGGTCCACACTCTGATTTCGGCGGCTGGGGAGTTTTTTATCACACGGAACGGTGTAAACAGCCAGCATTTAGACGCACAGGTGCTTGGATTGTAGATCTTCTGGGCAGGCGGTGCTCGTGCACGGTTTTGTGCGGGCTCGTTCTGTAACAGAGGATTGTGTTCAGCACTGGAGTGCCACCAATTGAGAATACAAACTTTGAAGGGCAAGGGAGCGTGTTTAGGCTACAGACTACGTTGCCGTTAAGACACGCAGGAGCTGCATGTTGATAATTAAGGAAACATCATGGCAAGTGCTTTGGAGGCTCGGAGGAAACAAACAGCGGATAGGCTTTTCTTTACACAAACTGGCTCTGTAAACAGTGGAGTGAATCCTTCCACTAACATCCTTGAAGAAATTAATTTACAAACATTATTGAGTAATCTAGAAAAATTACACAGGAAGGAACTGGCAAAGTGGTGGGAAGCGGAGTCCTTACAACGGTACATTGAGGTAAAAAGAGTCCCTAGAGGACTGAGGATTTTCACCGTTCCGACCTATGAGGATCCAGATACTGACATGCTAGAGGAATGGACCAACAATTCGGCGGAATGTTCAATGACCATGATGCGCATATTAGTCAAATATGCTCTAAAGGATCGTGCCAAATTGCTTTCGGAAATCGAGAAATTACTCACTGAAATTAGTAAAATCATGACCAAAGAAGCGCTAGACGACCATATGGAAAACTTACACAAAAAGATGGACAAATTAGAAGAAGAAATAACAGCTAAAAAACAGCGTAAATTTCTTCGGGACTACAAGGATTATCAGGCTGGACGAACACTAACCTTCCAGAGGAAATATGACCATCTTTTTGAAAAGAAGACAGGCATGATGATAGTTCCTCCTAGGCCTGCAGGTACAACGGAGGAATTGGTCGAAAGTGATGTTTCTGATGGCAATGTCTCTGATGTGTCCGCTTCGGGCATGAATCAAGAAGCCAACAATGACACACAGAGAAAAGGCAGCAATTTTTTATTACAGTTCCAGTTGTTAAATCAAAACAGGACAGAACATCAACAGGACAGTGGGTCACAGAGGGGACGAGGCCGAGGACGAGGAAACAGAGGAAGAACAAGAGGAACCAATTGGCAAAGAAGAGGAGGAAACAACGCAGAAAGAAGCCCGATGGGAATGGAAACAAGGGGCAAGAAACAGCAACAAATATGACAGTTGTGAACCTATCTCAGCGGTCTCTTTCCCGTGAGGAAATTGAGACTTTGTCACTTGGACTCACCTTCTGCCCCACTTCTAATATGAACTATACTCAGACTCGTATTGATCTATTCCTGTTTTCGAGAAAACTTAAACTCAAGAAATGGTTTAATACTAAACCCCAACAACAAGAAACTGTAAGTGTTAATCAAAGAGAGAGTAATTTGAACGTTTTGGATGTTGAACTTATGCATGCATTATATGACATGACAGAGAACGTTGATGTTGGTCAGTCCATACCTGAATGGGATACATGGGGCGAAAATTTGGATAACAACCCAGGGAGTAAATTTAAACCCAAATCTGTATTTCTCCCTAATGTACAATGTGAGGCAATTGACATCTTTGAAAAGGGTGTTTTGTATGACCTACAGAAAATGAGATATAACAAAATATCAGGGAGACGGAAAAATCTGTCAGCTAGACAAATCACATCTATCGATGAGCTGAAAGCGGATCACAATATTGTGATCCGCCAGTCAGATAAGGGTAGCAACGTGGTTGTCTTGGACAAGCACCAATATCTATCTGAAGGACTGAGACAGCTGGAGGATGTCAACTGTTATTGCAAAACAGATATGGCTGAGGTACTCAAATCTAAGATCACATATAGAGAGATCCTGGTGGGATGGAAAGACAGGGGTCTGTTGGAACAGGAAGAATTCAGTTACCTGTATTGTGCACATCCCAGAATACCAATCCTGTATCTATTACCAAAGATACATAAGGATTTGCAAAATCCTCCGGGTCGACCCATAGTGTCTTCCATTGGGTCATTGTACGAGAATACCTCTAGGTTTATTGACTACTTCTTGAGGCCATATGTGGTTGCCCTACCCTCATATCTTAGGGATACAACGCATTTTCTAACAATCATTGAGGGCATACATTGGGAGGCAGAGTACACTCTGGTATCTTTGGATGTTAGTAGTTTATACACTAGCATCCAACATGAACAAGGCTTATTGGCTATCCAACACTTCTTTAAAACCAGATCCATCTCTTTATTACATCACTCTCAGATGTTATTGGAAATGATTGAGATTTGTCTTAAAAATAATTTTTTCATTTTCAATGATGACATCTACAAGCAGTCACAGGGCACAGCGATGGGAACCTGCTTGGCCCCCAGCTATGCGAATTTGTTCATGGGCTTGTGGGAGGAGCAGTTGGTCGCCAATATGCTGGAATTTAACAACGTTGCCCTGTGGCTGCGTTACATTGACGACATTTTTTTCATCTGGTGTGGTGACGAAGATTCTGTTCGAATCTTCATTGACAAATTAAATCAGAACACTTGCAATCTACAGTTCACTGAAAACATCAGCAAAAACACAATGGAATTTCTGGATGTCCGCCTGGAAGTCACTAACAATCAGTTGACTTCAAAGTTATTCCGCAAGGAAACGGCGGGTAATAGCATCTTGAATGCCAAAAGCAGCCATCCAGGCAATTTGATACGGAGCATCCCTTATGGGGAATTGCTCCGGGCTAAAAGAAATTGTAGTACGAAGGTGGCATATGAAAAAGAGAGGGACATTATGTGCCAGAGATTCAGGGAAAGAGGCTACAGTGCCAGAATTGTGAAAGATGCAATTTCTAGAGTAGAAACGAAAACACGTGATGAACTTATTTATCCCAAACAGAAAGAAACCAAAGAAGAGAAAATTAGATTTATAACCACTTTCTCAGGCCAAGCTGCTGAAATACGCAGAGTTTTTAATAAACATTGGCATGTGCTACTCACGGATGAACATCTCAAACAAGATCTGAGTAGCAATCCACAGATCACATTTAGAAAGAGTCGTTGTCTGGCGGATGAATTAAGTTGCAGTTACATCACAAGCAATGAAAATGACCCCAGAAACAGGGAAGGGGGTTTCAAATGTTGTCAGAAATGTAAAGCGTGCAAAAACAGCACCGATTGTGCCAAGTTACAGATACCTAATTCCAAAAGAGAATTTATTATAAAAAAGAAACTCACATGCAATTCCAACCATTGCGTGTATGTGTTGATCTGCCCATGTGCCAAATGGTACATCGGCAGTACCAAACATGCAGCAAAAAAACGTGTGTTAGAGCACTTACGGGCTATACGAAATAACAACCGAGCATATCCTATAGCCAGACACTTTTTTGATCAACATTTCCAAGACGAGACCAGGTTACGCATGGTTGTTATTGATTCTGTGGATCTGGGAATGAGAGGTGGTAACCGAGAACTACTGTTGAGAAAATTAGAATCCCGTTATATTGTGGATTTTGAAAGTCTCGCTCCTAAAGGATTAAATATGAGCGAAGAATTATCTGTTCATCTGCATGAATAAGCATCAATGAAAGTTTATCCTAAGCTGTTGTAGACTCATTTTAATATTTTATATTTATATCTGTTTATTTTTCAGACGGTGTGTCAGGAACATTGAGGAAGGTGGTCATACTTATTATAATGATGATATTCACTGAGTTGTACTTTCATTAGCTGTTATCAGGGACCTTATCATTTTGTATTCTTGATGGATTATTCTCTGCCTTAACCCCACTTGGGGAAGAACAATGTATATAATTATATCGCACTCACACAGTGAGGTATGTGTACCATCTTATATTTAATGGCATAAAGATTGCATGGTCGGCTTGATCTCTATACCTTTTAAGATGATTTTCAGTCCTGCCCACTTGGGCGATTGGACGCTAATGATTATGTATTGTCACTGGACACAGTCCTAACATAACCATTTATTATTTGGGGAGTGCTGTTGGCTTGGTGTACGACCTGATTGGGTACATTCAGCAACCAGTTCATTTACATTCACTGATTGGCTGACTTCTTTTGGTTCCGCCCACTTGGGCGCTTGGTACGCGAGTGACATCGCTATTCACGTAATAGAATGTACCGGTTTGGGGGCCGTACATCACATTAGCATGCCCAAATTGTAGTAATATGGTGTTGGTAGATACAAAAATATTATTGTGGATATTCAATTATGCATTTTGTATCGAATTTCAATTGCGTTATCATCACGCATTTACATCTATCTGAGTTAGGTAATGTCTGCCTCTGTATAATTATCAAATACAATGAAGATTTTATTGGTGTTAATATGCACTCACTTGTAATCTGCAAATAATTATGTTAATAGTAATAGGTATACAATGTATTATATACCGTTACAAGATGGCCGCTCAATTTACATCGTTTCTGATACTACGTGTAAACTCGTTATTCAATGAACCTGTGTATTTAAACATGGTGGTTGGTTTGCATTTTCGAGCGTGAACAAGCCGTATTGGTGAAACGCGTCGTTCTTGCACTTGGATATTAAATATTCGCATGCAGCATCGGAGTCCGAGTCTATTTTCGTGATTACGAGAGTGGTGGTTCTCATATATATATATATATATTACCTACTGGCGGTCGCCAGTAGGTAGTTATAGTTAGGACCACGTTTCCATAGGAAATCCGCAACATTCTATTTTGAATAACTTTGGCGCCGGTCGACGAATCCTCGCGAATTTTTCAAAATAGGTGGGGCGCTACGCTCCGCTCCTTCCCTGAACGTCTCGGGGGGATTCGTCAAGCGGGGGCTGAGATAAAAGGGGGGTCCCAAAACACGTTTTTCCCATGCATTTTTCCATAGGACCTTTAGACAGGGCTACAGCCCGAACGGCTGAACAGAATTACTAGAAATTTGGCAGAGAGGTAGTCCTCAGGTCAAGGAAGTGCCTTTTGTAGGTTTGGTGTAAATCTGTTCAGTAGATTCTGAGAAAATAGCCTTTAAATCAATATATATATCTGAGCCAGCTTACGGTGCGCTTACGCGAGCACGATTCTGATTGGCTCTTAGATCTTAGTAAACATTCGAATCGGCCGAAACCAGGAAGCGGCGGCCGCCATTTCGTGTGTTTCACTCAGAAAAAAAAGAGTGATAACAAGAAAAGGGGGCAAGGAGGAGAGTTACAGACCCCCTAACATTTGTAAGGGGGTCAAAGAAGGACAGAAAAGTACAAAGAAAACATTTATTGATTTTAAATAAAATCGCGGGGTACGCGTACGGTAAGCGTACGGTTAAAAAAAAAAAAAAAAAGAAATGAAATGCAGATTTAAGTGTTTAGATATTAGGGGGCTCTAAAAAGAGCCGTTGTGTTTATGAAGTGATTTTTAAGTGGTACCTCCAAGTAAGTACCGATGCAGAGTCTAAGGTTCAAGAGGAAGACTCTGTTCCTTCATCATTGAAGTGCACACCATCTCCTCTATAAATGTCTTGCATGTCGTAACGCAAGTTGTTGTGGTAAATGGAACCCATACCATAGTCACGGAGGAAAGCAGAAACAGATTTGTTGACGTGCTTTCTTGCTTTGTCAATCTGTGGACAGAAATGATAGGACCAGTTCCATTTTTGCCTTTGGCATATGTTAGAAAACACAAAGGCAGTTTTAGGGAAAAGTGAAAACAGTTGTGCAAAGGTGTCCTTCATAAGCATTTCCAGACCTACCCCAGTCAAAGTGCCTAGGTCATTGCCACCGCAGTGCACTAATATGAGGTCAGGGTGTTGGTTTTGCATGAAGGATTTCACCAATGGCATCAATTGGTGCCACTTTAACCCTCTCTGACCAATCCATTTAATGTCTACATTTGGCAAAGCAAGGTCTCTCACCATACCTGTTTTCTCTGCAAACTTTTCACTCCAGAAGACATAGCTGTGTCCTACAATCCACACTGTGAACATCTTCAAAGGAGATCTGGATGCACTCAGGAGGTGTATTTCAGTAGAATGGTAAAAAGAAATGAAAGACAGTTTGGAAATGGAGGCATACATATTTTTTTTTAAAAAAAAAAGAACTGATTGGCTGTTTCATACCATTCTACACTAAAAACTAGGCTGTATGTGTAAATTTATAGAAGCATGTTTTGTATTGGTACAGAAAAATGTGTTACCAAAGAACAGTACTATGGATTTGCTGTTAGGTTAGAAAAGTCAAGCACTCTTGCTCTGTGGAATTGAAACATTGTTTGGCGAACTTCTGACCTAACTCCACACAGCAGTGTTCCATGAGCTGTTGCTATGGTAGCAGGCAGAAGTCAAGTTGGGGGAAGGGTACTAGGCAGAAGTCAAGTTGGGGGAAGGGTACTTTTGGAAAAGGGTTGGTTTTCAATCAATAGAAATGTGTGATTACATTTGAAAAAAAGGGGGAAGCACTGAGATTTGAAATTAACATATATATATGTGGAAAAAGAGAGGGAAAGTTTGCCATTATCTGGTTCTGCTGAGAGGATAGAGGTGTAAAGAACAGAGATCCTGGCTCTGATAATCTGCTGTTTGAGTGCCACATTTCTTTCACAACTAACTAATTTTAAAGGTGAGTTTAGAGTTTGAGAGGGGATGTATATGGTAAATTAAGAAATGAATAATAGAAATGCAATTCTTTTTGTTGAAGTTGTGTTTATTATTTTCTGTTTTGGGAGAAATTTAAATGTGAGGAACAAGTAAAATAATATGGACTATGTTTTCACAATAAATTAAGGTGTACTGGTATAAAAAAAAAATAGTTTAAGGGTTTGAGGTTGGACTCAGTAATGCAAATACATTCAGCATCACTAAGGCTGGTTGCCCTTGCTGGAGTGTAGGCAGTCACCCAGGTTACAAATGGTGCTGGTCTGAAAAAGCAGTTTGGACATGTGCTTTTTAAAAAATCTGAAAAGTGGATTCATAATGTGTCAGTCTGTAAAAGTGATTATCACTTGCCAAAAAAAAGAGCAGTAAGTGTGCTTTCAAATTGGCAAAGAAATTTCGTTTTGTGACTAATGTGAAAACATGACTCTGTGTGCAAAGAGGAATTATAGGCAGAGATTTATTGCGTATTGCTCTGGTGATTTCACAGTTGCATTAGATGGAAAGGGGGAGCCATTTTTTGGTGCAGAAGCAGACTCTTAGCACACACCCAGCTGCTTACCATGTGGAATCATGCACAGTATTCACAAGCGAGTGGGGTTTGAGGTTTCAGTCAGTAATGCAAATACATTCAGCATCACTAAGGCTGGTTGCCCTTGCTGGAGTGTAGGCAGTCACCCAGGTTACAAATGGTGCTGGTCTGAAAAAGCAGTTTGGACATGTGCTTTTTAAAAAATCTGAAAAGTGGATTCATAATGTGTCAGTCTGTAAAAGTGTTTATCACTTGCCAAAAAAAAGAGCAGTAAGTGTGCTTTCAAATTGGCAAAGAAATTTCGTTTAAGGGCCTAATGTGAAAACATGACTCTGTGTGCAAATAGGAATTACAGGCAGAGATTTATTGCGTATTGCTCTGGTGATTTCACAGTTGCATTAGATGGAAAGGGGGAGCCATTTTTTGGTGCAGAAGCAGACTCTCAGCACACACCCAGCTGCTTACCATGTGGAATCATGCACAGTATTCACAAGCGAGTGGGGTTTGAGGTTTCAGTCAGTAATGCAAATACATTCAGCATCACTAAGGCTGGTTGCCCTTGCTGGAGTGTAGGCAGTCACCCAGGTTACAAATGGTGCTGGTCTGAAAAAGCAGTTTGGACATGTGCTTTTTAAAAAATCTGAAAAGTGGATTCATATTGTGTCAGTCTGTAAAAGTGTTTATCACTTGCCAAAAAAAAGAGCAGTAAGTGTGCTTTCAAATTGGCAAAGAAATTTCGTTTTGTGACTAATGTGAAAACATGACTCTGTGTGCAAAGAGGAATTATAGACATAGATTTATTGTGTATTGCTCTGGTGATTTCACAGTTGCATTAGATGGAAAGGGGGAGCCATTTTTTGGTGCAGAAGCAGACTCTTAGCACACACCCAGCTGCTTACCAAGTGGAATCATGCACAGTATTCACAAGCGAGTGGGGTTTGAGGTTTCAGTCAGTAATGCAAATACATTCAGCATCACTAAGGCTGGTTGCCCTTGCTGGAGTGTAGGCAGTCACCCAGGTTACAAATGGTGCTGGTCTGAAAAAGCAGTTTGGACATGTGCTTTTTAAAAAATCTGAAAAGTGGATTCATAATGTGTCAGTCTGTAAAAGTGATTATCACTTGCCAAAAAAAAGAGTATTAAGTGTGCTTTCAAATTGGCAAAGAAATTTCGTTTTGTGACTAATGTGAAAACATGACTCTGTGTGCAAAGAGGAATTATAGGCAGAGATTTATTGCGTATTGCTCTGGTGATTTCACAGTTGCATTAGATGGAAAGGGGGAGCCATTTTTTGGTGCAGAAGCAGACTCTTAGCACACACCCAGCTGCTTACCATGTGGAATCATGCACAGTATTCACAAGCGAGTGGGGTTTGAGGTTTCAGTCAGTAATGCAAATACATTCAGCATCACTAAGGCTGGTTGCCCTTGCTGGAGTGTAGGCAGTCACCCAGGTTACAAATGGTGCTGGTCTGAAAAAGCAGTTTGGACATGTGCTTTTTAAAAAATCTGAAAAGTGGATTCATAATGTGTCAGTCTGTAAAAGTGTTTATCACTTGCCAAAAAAAAGAGCAGTAAGTGTGCTTTCAAATTGGCAAAGAAATTTCGTTTTGTGACTAATGTGAAAACATGACTCTGTGTGCAAATAGGAATTACAGGCAGAGATTTATTGCGTATTGCTCTGGTGATTTCACAGTTGCATTAGATGGAAAGGGGGAGCCTAATGTGAAAACATGACTCTGTGTGCAAAGAGGAATTACAGGCAGAGATTTATTGCGTATTGCTCTGGTGATTTCACAGTTGCATTAGATGGAAAGGGGGAGCCATTTTTTGGTGCAGAAGCAGACTCTTAGCACACACCCAGCTGCTTACCATGTGGAATCATGCACAGTATTCACAAGCGAGTGGGGTTTGAGGTTTCAGTCAGTAATGCAAATACATTCAGCATCACTAAGGCTGGTTGCCCTTGCTGGAGTGTAGGCAGTCACCCAGCTTACAAATGGTGCTGGTCTGAAAAAGCAGTTTGGACATGTGCTTTTTAAAAAATCTGAAAAGTGGATTCATAATGTGTCAGTCTGTAAAAGTGTTTATCACTTGCCAAAAAAAAGAGTAGTAAGTGTGCTTTCAAATTGGCAAAGAAATTTCGTTTTGTGACTAATGTGAAAACATGACTCTGTGTGCAAAGAGAAATTACAGGCAGAGATTTATTGCGTATTGCTCTGGTGATTTCACAGTTGCATTAGAAGGAAAGGGGGAGCCATTTTTTGGTGCAGAAGCAGACTCTTAGCACACACCCAGCTGCTTACCATGTGGAATCATGCACAGTATTCACAAGCGAGTGGGGTTTGAGGTTTCAGTCAGTAATGCAAATACATTCAGCATCACTAAGGCTGGTTGCCCTTGCAGGAGTGTAGGCAGTCACCCAGGTTACAAATGGTGCTGGTCTGAAAAAGCAGTTTGGACATGTGCTTTTTAAAAAATCTGAAAAGTGGATTCATAATGTGTCAGTCTGTAAAAGTGATTATCACTTGCCAAAAAAAAGAGTAGTAAGTGTGCTTTCAAATTGGCAAAGAAATTTCGTTTTGTGACTAATGTGAAAACAAATGTAGTAATATATTTAAATAAAATAAAGGAATTTTTTTTTAGTTTTTTTCAGGTATTGCTGAAGAGCAGTGAACAAAATTTAAGATGCCTACAAAATCCAGAGTAAAAAAAGACCACAAAAAAAACCTATATTTGAAGACAACTGGAGGACCTAAGTTAGTTGAAGATGCTCATGTTGGGAAAAAGAAAAAATCTTCTGGTAAGCAGACAAAATTTTTTCTAAAGAACATATTCAAAAAAAGGAAAAATGTACAAAATGTCTGTACTGGAAAGAATGATTTCAATCGAAAAGGACAGGAAAAAATTGAGAATTTAGTTAATGCAAATATACCTTCTGCAACTAAAAAGATTAACTTAAACAGAAAAACAGCGTTTAAAGAGATACATAGAAAAATGTTTCAGAGAAGAGTTATGTCCAATTTGATAAAGGATGTGAAGAAATATAAGCAAAAGGCTAAGTTTTATAAGAGAAAAAAAGAAATTGAAGCCATTGCAGCAAAGGCATTAGAATTAAAAAGGAAACTATTCATTTTAATTTTGAATAGGATGCGTACATTAGACAAAATGGTTAATGTACTGAAATCACATAGCAAAAGGAAAAGAGTAGTGAACAGAACAAACTTTTCTAAAGTGTTTTTAGGAAAATGGATGCATAGTTCAAGTAGTGAACCTTTTTTTAATGAAGAGAGTTATTTTCAAAGTAATAGTTTGCTGCATGCAGTTGACACCAGAGGTCGTGCTTATGAAGTGAAAAATGGTTGCATAATGGAGAAGGAGATAATGGTTCCAAGAGATGAGGTACAAGTGATGGCGGATGAGGCTATGGGGAGACGTCCTAAAGCCCCAGTGTACACTTGGAATTGTAGTAGTATTTGCACTGTGCGTCAGGAATCTATTGATAAATTTCGTGAGTTTCTAAGAGAATATAGTAAAAAAAGTGTAAAACAGAAGATTAAGGTGCTTCAAAGTCTGGATCCATGCAGAGTGAGAGAGAATACTGGTTTGCAGGGTCATTCTCTGGCTTGTCTATCTAGAAAAGTGTGTAATAGTGTTTTCCATCATTTTAGGATGCTGGCTGTTCATCATACTGAAATGAGAAAGTTTGTGAGACGGTTGTATTTTGCTAAAAGTCCAGCAATAAAGTTAGATGAATTGAATAGGGATCTGTTCCGTGGAACGGTATCAGATGTAGAGAAGGTTGTTGATGAAATTCAGTTTTGTTACTTTGGTCCTGAACAAAACAGTGCAGAGAAGGACACAGTAAATGAGGAAGAAGTGGAAGAGAATGTAGAACCCTCTGTAAGTAAGACATTTAATGATCACATAACAAAATTTGCAATAATCTCTAATGAAAGACCAAATATTACTTGTATTTGTTGCCGCAGAACTCATTATAGAAAACAAACTAGGAATGTTGATCTCTACAGAAAGAGTGAAAATGAAGATAATTATAAGTGGAAGGATTTTGCCACATATATATTTCTTGAAAATTGTTTTGAATTGGGTGAAGATCAGCGTATTTGTAAATACTGTTACAACAAGTTAGAGGAAAATAGAATGCCGACCAGAGCTGTACATAATAATTTAGAATTGGATGCTATTCCTGCTGAACTTTCTGAATTAAATACATATGAGTCTATACTCATTCAATGTGTTCATCCGTTCCAGACCATAGTACGTATGGAGCCCAAAACTGGTAAATTACCTCCTTCAGATTTACGCTGACAAGCCAGCGTCAGCGTGGGACAAATGAATATTGGTACCGACACCATGGTGAATTAAAATGCATGTTACGGAATTTAGGAACACCAACATGGTTCGTTACCCTAAGCTGTGCCGAGTACGCTTGGGATGATTTACTGGATTTTCTACGAGAGGCAAATACAAACATTAAAAACATCGAATACAAGACAGCAGGAGAACTGTGCTCATTGGATCCGGTTAATGTTTGCAGATATTTCAATCATAGATTTGAGGCTATGATGTCCTTCATCTGCAATAAAAAAATCCACCTCTAGGAGAAGTAGTGGATTTCTTTTGGAGAAAAGAGTACCAGGCAAGAGGTGCTCCTCATATTCATATGCTGTTGTGGATCAAGGATGCCCCAAAGTTTGGAACAGATACTGATGAAGCAGTGTTATCTTACATTGAAGAATATGCAACATGTGCTATACCAAAAAGCACAGAAGAGAAAAAGTTAAAGGAGCAAGTTTTACGTTTCCAAAGTCATCGGTGTGGAAAATACTGTCGACGGAAATACAAGAGCAAAGATAAATACTACACTAAATGTCGATTTGGATTTCCTAGACCTGTTCTTTCAAATGGAAGAGTTAACAGTTTTATGTCATCTGTGAGACATACTATCACAAGAAAATCACCTAAGAATACCTACAACCTTAAAAGAAAAGAAGAATCAAAAAATATAAATGACTACAACCCAGTGATTTTATCCATGTGGAACGCTAACATGGATATACAGTATGTAGCTGACAATTCCATTGCTGTTGCTCGATATGTAACGTCTTACATTATGAAATCAGAAAAAACAGAATTGAAGGAAATGTGAGAAGAGATTTCTCACGAGAAAACTGTCAGTAAGAAGCTGTACAGTTTCAGTTTGAAGATGTTATCGCATCGAGAAATTGGATCCTACGAATGTTCAGATAGGTTATCTTCTGCAAGTCTCTACTCGAAATCAAGAAGAATAATTTGGGCAAGTTTAGGCCTTGCAGCAATGAGAAATCGGGTACTGAAATCTGTTGGAGAAATTGAATATTTGGCCGAGAATGACCCAGAAAGTACAGATATTTTGAAATCAAACATGTTGGACACATATTATCCCAAGAGAAGTCTTCATCTAGAGAACATGTGTCTCTATGAAGTGCTGCAGAACTACATTTATTCACGGAAAGCCGCAGAAGACATCAACAATGGAAAATATAAAGTCATTGGTGAGGAAGGATGTTTGGTGAAGCAAACAAAAGGAAGTTTGATAAATCACCGGAAGCTGAGTTGCGACACTACTGACAAAAAGGAATTTTACTACTTGGCTCTTTTACAGCTGTTTAAACCATGGCGTACAGAGGATGAACTACTGGGAGAATTTCAAAGCTATGAAGATTCTTTTAATGCTTGCAAAGACAGCATACAATGCAATACATTCACAACTTATCTGCAAATGTTAAATGAAGAAATTGAACAGGAAACTACAATTGCAGCAGAAATAGCTAGAGACAGTTCTCAGGACAGCCAAAGTTCAGGAACACTCAGTCAAGATCCCCTAGGACAACCAATCGTTGAAAATGAAGCATCAATAGCCATGAATGAAGTGGAAACGGCTATGAATCAAGCTCAAGAAGAATTTATAGACTTACAAAATTTGGAAAGACAACTGAACGAAGAGCAGCAACAAATTTATGAAGAGATCAGAAACAAAATTGATCACGGATTTCTACATGAAAAAAAAGAGTGCTCATGCACATCATTTCATCCAATCAGGATGTATGTAAGCGGACAAGCTGGAACTGGAAAAAGTTTCCTAATAAAAGTCATCAGAAGCTACCTACAGCAAAAAACGGATTCTACTTTGTCTTGTGTGGTTACTGCTCCAACTGGGTTAGCAGCATATAACATAAAAGGAATCACTTTACATCGTTTGCTAATGTTACCAGTGGAGCATGAGAACAAAATACAATACAACAAGCTAACTGGAGAAGCATGCTTGGAAGTTTCAAGAGTATTGAAGAAGATGCAAGTTCTCATTATTGATGAGGTGAGCATGGTATCAAACTTAATGCTTGCCTTTGTGCATTTAAGAATGCAGCAAATTCTGAAGACAGACTATGACGTGTTATTTGGAGGAAAACACGTCATAGTTTTTGGAGATCTTTTGCAACTTACTCCAGTTAAAGGACAACCAGTGTTTAATACTGTGACACATGAAGACACGAAGAAGTCATTGGGAAGCATCGGTAATACAAATATTTGGTCCTTCTTTGAGTACAAGGAACTTACTACTAATATGAGGCAAGCAAACGATGAAGAATATGGAAGTATTCTGAAAGATATCAGAATTGGACTACTCACTGAAGCTGGCAAAAAAGCATTACAGAGTCGGCTGCTACATAATTTATTTCCAAAGGAAAAAATAGTTGCAGAGAAGATATACAAGAACATTGCAGAAAACAAAAGTGTCATCTGCTTAATGCCAACTCTACGTGAATGCTCAATATTCAATGAGGAGCTTTTGAAATTGGAAAAGGAAGATATCAGGAAATTGGAAGCAGTGGACAAAATTGAGGATGGAAGAATTACTGTCACATTAACAGGCACACTGAAAAATAAATTGGATTCGCTAGAGAAGAACATTTCCAAAACAGCTGGATTAGAAAAAAATCTATATGTTTGCATGAACTGTAGAGCATTTTTAAGGAGAAATTTGGATGTTGAAAAAGGTTTAGTTAATGGAGCTATGGGAAGAGTTGTGGGTTTTATTAATTATCAGAAAAAAGATGGAATTGAATGTTTAAAAATAAAATTTGATCAGATAGAAAAAGTTAAAGACATTTGTCGTTGTTCAGTTCGTTTCATGCTTGTGAAAGACTTATATGTACGTAGTTTCCGTTTTCGCTAGCATATGCTGTAACTATTCACAAGTCTCAAGGATTGACTGTAGATTGTGCATTTGTGAACATTGGTTCAACTGTGTTCAAAGAAGGTATGGCATATGTTGCTTTGTCACGAGTGAAAACATTATCAGGTTTATTCATGATAGACTTTGATGATTCAAAAGTTAGTGCTGATACAAATTGTGTAAAGGAGTATAATAGATTAAGAAGAAGCTATGCTCCTCATTTAGGTCAGTATCCTGTGTTGGAGAAACGTGTAGTTTCTCGTAAAAGGAGAAATGAGAATATCTGTAATGAAGATGTAGAGAGGAGGAAAAAAAAGAGGAGTGATGTAATTGCAAGCAAAAAGAATAAGGAAAATGAAGAACAGGTTGTAGGATGTCATTTTGAAAATAGCTCTGGTGTCAACTGCTACGCTAATGTAGTGCTGAATGTTGCATTTTATCTGGAAAGTTTGCAAGAGCAGATAATAGTAAATCAGGGAAAAAGATTCTGTTCTGTGCTGAGTCTCCTTTTTGAAAAGCTGAGTAATGATAAAACTCAAATAGATAGTGCTACTGAAATTGGAAAACTTTTAGATGTATGTTCAGGACGAACACAGTTTTCTCAAAATGTACAGCAAGACGCACAGGAATTCTTGATGTATTTTCTTCAGGTACTGGAAGAAGAAGGGGTTCCCATTGAAAATGTATTTGGTCTCTCTTATAAATGGGAACATAGTTGTGAAAACTGTTATAATATATGTGGCTCTAATGTTGATAATGAAAGGTTTATTTATTTAACATTGCCAGAGAGTAAAACAGTCACTTTTGCTAAATTAGTTAAAGATGCTAATCATAGCATGCAATGCGGTGAGTGTAAATCTGACATGTTTTCAACGTTAATTTTAAAGGAATACGGACAGTATGTAATTTTAATGATGCAACGATGTAGAGCTGATGGTTCAAAATTGGATACTTTAATAAAGAAGTTTACAGGACAGCAATTATCAATTTCAGGAAAAACTTTTGTAACAGTTGCAATAATTTTCCATGATGGACCTACTGTAACTTCTGGTCATTACACAGTTTATCTTAAATGTGAAAAAGGCTGGACACTGTGTAATGATTCCCAATTGATTTTTAAGCAACGTTTGCCTTTTGATTTAGCAAATTCCTATCTAATCTTCCTGAAACCTAAATTTTAGAGAGATTTGGCAACATCTGGACAAAACAATTTTACCATTTTGTTGGATTACCATTTGGAATTTACAAATAAAAAGATTTAACAAATTATCATTTGGCCTAATGGAAAGGTAACCAATTGTAATGTGGAATTTTTCAATTTTTTAAGGAAACTTTGGAAAACCAAAAATGTAGAAAAAATCGGTAACATCTGCACAATTTAAATTTTGGAATGTTATTGGATTGCCATTGGAAATTTTTTCAAAAAAGATTTTTAAAATTACTATTTGGCCATGCGGAAAGGTAAACAATTCTATTGTGGACTTATTTAATTATTAATAAATCTTTCGGAAACCAAAATGTTACAGAGAATCGGTGACATCTGTACAATTTAAACTTTAGATTTTTATTGGATTACCATTGGAAATTTAACCCAAATAGAATTTTAAAATTACTATTTGGCCTAAAGGAAATGGAACCCGATGTATTGTGGAGTTATTTGAGATATATTATTGTGATTATACTTCTGAAACAAAAATATCAGACGGTATTTTAAAGAAATAAGTATTGATATTAGATGATATTTTTTAAGAATATTATGCATTTCTATAAAGTTATGTTTATGCAAAAAGAGATTGTGGGCTTTTTTAAAACAATCTTTGAGATTGTTAATTTTTTTTTTGCCTGCTGTTAAATGATGAATGCAATTGCTTTCACAATTTATAGTGAAATGCAATATATTCTGAAAACAGCAAAAAAAAGGCAAAAATATTTTTTGAAAAATATGTAAATATGTGTACTGTATTATAAAATGTTTTATTAAATATTAATACTTTTTTCTTTTTTTTCAGATTGAGATAGAAAATTTTCGAAAACTAGAACCATTTTTAAAGCAATTAAAAAAAAATTTAAATGAATAAATATTTTTTTGAGTGGGTATGGTAAGTCAATAATATCATGGTCCCTTTTTTCCACTTCTCTACAATCACATTTTCAGTTTTTAATTGTAGTCTCTCAAGGACCTTGTAATGTGATAATTGATTTTTTTTTTTTTTTTTTTTTTAAAAAAAATTACGCGTACCGTACACGTACGGTAAAAAAAAAATAAAAAAAGTTTTTAAAAACATATATAAAAAATAGATGAAAGGTAAGGTTGGCTCTTAAAAGAGCCGTTGTGTTCATGCAGGGACAGAGGAAAGAAAGATTGGGAATATTAGATGGTACGACAAGTGTGCTGATCTATTTTACTGTTCACTAGGGAAATACTGGTCTCCCTATAACTAATTAGATCATGACAAGTGGCGCACCGTACTTCAACCCTCGCAAACCGAGGGTTAATTTCCAGAGGACCAGAAAAAGGAGATGCTCCCCCACAGATGAAGGGCTCACCTGACCTGCAGAAGAAGGACTCGGCACTGCAGATGATGGTCCAGGATGAGCTGCTGTGGATGTGCTTGGTTGATTTACTGAAGGGTTACCTTCAGTAAGTCGAGCATGTGTCCTTCTGTGTACATCCTTAAGGTGTCTCATCATGGTGTGATTCCCAAAGGAATACTTCCTGTCAGGATTCCCTCTTGAAAGTACACGCTTACACAGCTTACAAGTCACTAAGGGTGCATTTACCTTTTGCTGGCCTTCTGGAAAAGAAAAATACTCCCATACGTAAGAGGTCTTTTGTTTCCTCGCTCTCTGCCTCAAGGTAGTGCTGCTAGCCTCACTCTCAGAAGAGCTCTGCTGTTCTGCCATCGTATCACAAAGACAACCCAGCTCCTTCTCCTAAGGGATCACAAGCAGAAATGAGGGGAATGGGTGTGGTGTAGGAGAGTTCTAGAACTGAAAGTAGTTTCAACCAATCAAAAGTTGTGTTTCATGATCACATGACCCACCGTACGCTTACGGTGCGCTTACGGCAAAAGTACGCATGCGCGTAAAAAAGACACGTGCTCGCGCGCATGCGCATAACAGTCACTCCCCAACACTTCCGCGTAACGTGCGCGTGTAGCGTACACGCGTACGCGCCCCACGCGCAGTACGCGCGGCTACGCAAATTGCGTAACTATACGCAAACAGCATAGATAAATTACGGACATTGCGTAAACCGTACGCTTACCGTACGCGCACTAAAAAAAAAATAAAAAAAAAAGGAAAAAATGTATTGCTAATAAATTTTACCTGTTTATTTTAAAAAAATGTAAAATAAAAACATATTGTAGAATTTTTAAAATTTAACCATAGTCTTTAAAAAAGGATAGAAAATTAAAATAAAAATATGTAAAAAAAAAAAAAGAAGAAAAAAAAAAAAATAGCATTTAAAAAACCTTGCAAATTCACTGAAAAAACCATGGGTTTCACACACGTTATAGTTAGGAATTAGCATTTAAAAAACCTTTGAAATTCACTGAAAAAACCATGGGTTTCACACACGTTATAGTTAGGAATTAGCATTTAAAAAACCTTAGAAATTCAATGAAAAAACCAAAGGTTTCACACATGTTATAGTTAGCTGGACATTTCACTCGTAAAAAACCATTGAAATTCCCCCGTTATAGTTAGTTCAGCTAACTATAACTCGCGCGCCCGCAATGCACTACTGATGACGTCACATATTACATCACTCATGACATGGTCAGTGACATCACTCATGACATCACTGATGACATCTCAAATGACATCACTGATGACATCATCCTTGTGATAGAGTGGTAGACCTCCTCTCACCCTAATTTAACCTTTGATACACACATTTAAAAATAGAGACTGAAATTTTCAAAAAAATGGACATACCAATAACAGTTACAACAACCTATTTAGTAATTCTAAGATCCACATACACATCCACTCATCCACCAACAATCCTATACAGTCACTCATACATGTACTCACACATCATATGTACTCATACACCTAAACATCCTGTAACACAATGCCACTCATTCATAGAGTTACTCACACATAGTCACTCATGCTAATAAAGAATCAAACATCCATTTACCTGCATATACAGTTATACACACACCACCACACTTACTTTTACAGAAACTTACACATACTTAGTCTTTTAAATAATCACTTATAGAAACACATACTTATTCATACAGGCACTCTTCCAATCTCTCACTCGCACATATACTTACTTATATACACCAATAGTCACATATACTAGTTTAAAACATATGTAGTTACTCATAAAGACACTATTGAGACAGTCATTCACTCACTAACACACCCATACACACACTCATCCACCCATACGGTCCTACACACATGCTGTCTTCAACACATACAAACAGTGAGTCACTCATTCATGCACCTATGCACTACATAATAACCCCCACCGAACCATGAAGACACTCAGACACTCATACTGATACTCAAAAAACCAACTAATAACCTATATAGACACTCATGTAGCTACTCACCAACCCATGCAGCCACTTATATACAAAGTGAGAGACTGATACAGGTATTTACACATTTAAACATTACTCACTTAGCCATGTATTCATAAAGATACACTTAATAAGTCAGTTACACAATCAATTTTTCAAAAACAAATCATCAATTTAGACACTTATATACTCATTTATTCTTCCATCGACCTTGACATATACATATATTAAACATATTTAATTTTCAGAAAAACACACATTCACTGGATGATGTCATCAGTGATGTCATTTGAGATGTCATCAGTGATGTCATGAGTGATGTCACTGACCATGTCATGAGTGATGTAATATGTGACGTCATCAGTAGTGCATTGCGGGCGCGCAAGTTATAGTTAGCTGAACTAACTATAACGGGGGAATTTCAATGGTTTTTTACGAGTGAAATGTCCAGCTAACTATAACATGTGTGAAACCTTTGGTTTTTTCATTGAATTTCTAAGGTTTTTTAAATGCTAATTCCTAACTATAACGTGCGTGAAACCCATGTTTTTTTCAGTGAATATATATATATATATATATATATATATATATATATATATACACACGTATCCCCCAGGGAATAACCAATCTCCTCACCTGATTTTAGAGAATGAAGGACCTCGTCCCTGCTCTGAAGTTGACACCCTGCAAGGGATGTCAGACCGCTGCGTGTCAGCATGTAGGACCTTGTGTCAGCGTGGAAGGAATTCTCCTCTAATTTTCAGTGGAGAATGAGGGTCATAGATACTAGAGTGGTCACCACAGGGTTTCTGCTAGAATTTATATATTTTGAAAACAAACATAAATGTTTTGAAAAAATCATAAATGTTTTTCTAAAACAATGCAATCACGCGCAGCGGGTTTGTTGGCCAAGGATGAAACAAAGTGGTGACCCTTATATAGAATAATTATGCAGTGCCTGAGGACATCTTTATGTACAACAGGTACAGGGATTATGATAAAATACTAAGCGCCTCCTGATGAGGAGACAGGAACAAGCTACTAGGTAAAAAAGCCACCTGTTCAGAACCGTTATTGTCGTGTGGAAGGGACAATGTATGTAAAAAGGGGGCATACATGATAGGACTAGCCTAAAGGATATGACACCTCCTCTCTTGGACCATCTAACCGATGGAAGATCTAACTATGGGATTTGCCAAAGGATGTCCCACTGCTCTGTCGAATTTAAGGGGGCAAGTGAAAAAGGTTCAAATGTACTATTAAAATCCCCAGCTACCAATAAAGGGGCATTTCCGGGTATGTTCAGACAAGGCATAGTCTAAAATACAGATAGTGTTAGTTTAATCAGAGCCCTGGACCACTCTGTTATATACGCTAAAAATTCAAAATTTTAGACCAGTGTATAGTGCCAGATCAATAGCTAAAATATCCTGGGAGTCAACAGGAACTAACTTAACTTTTTACCTGAGTTCAATTTTCAACCAGATTACTAGGCCGCCCAAAAGTCAACCCATCTCTTTCTCTGTTGCATTGATGCCATAAGATGAATACCCACATCTGTGGGGAGTATGCAGACTCCAGGTTTCCTGGTATAGGATCACATCATGGGAATCCACAAAGTTACCCCAATCTAGATCGACTAGCAATTTGGCGATCCCTGCGACATTCCATACGAGGACCCTTAGCTGCTAATGGGGTACCTCAATATGGGTATAATCAGGCCTGTGCTCAGTGGTTTCACCCCTTTCCTCGTTTATTATGGGAATAACATCACCCTTCCCCAGTAAGCCTTTAATGGGTGGGACCAGTTCAACATCGAAGCTAGTAAGTGATCCAGACAAAGAGGGATACCTCAACTGAGTTTTTGCCACAATAGAACTAGTGGTCTTTCGTTATCATTCTGGGACAACAATCCTCCTTCCTGTAGTCATCCCTGACTACCCGCTATGCCCTGGCTTCCTGGGACACGCTCTCCCGTACAAACCCACTGGACCCATGGCCTGCACCCACAGGAAGTCTATATTTAATGGCAATGGAGGTGTTAACAAGTGGGATGGTATGAGAATCGATTGCCATCAGACTGTCTACTAGGGCTCCAGAAAGGAAGCTAACTTTAACTACATCTTTTAACATCCCTGGGAATGTCTAGTCTTTTGGCTTTCTTAATATCGTCTCTTATGATGGAATAACAGTGCTGAGTTTCCCTGAGTCAGTAGATTACGTTATTCTTGAGATAGTCTGGGTCCTCGGGTCTGGCCCTGGGGATTTTAGATACCTCCAATAATTATATTACAGCTTTTTCTTCCTGGCATGATTTCTGGTATAAAAATCATCCTTCACTACCCCTATTTTAACTGAACGTCTATGGCTTAACATAAGGGGACGCCCCTGATGTAGTATCACCTCTCCTCTTTCCGGCTAACTGCCCTCCCTCCTAACCTGGGAATTTCCTTGATGAGCTACCAGCTTGTCACTATGGCCATTATAGGAAAAACAACCTCTTAGGCAGTTGGGAAGAGTTTGGGTAAAGTGCTGGGGGGGAGCACAGTGGGGCGTGTTGTTGATGGCAGGGACTATACCAAGATCATGTCTATTTGCAGGCCTGGGGTGAATAATAGTAGGAGCCTTGTGGACAATAGCTGGAACCTCTAAATGGTTCCACGGTAAGTTGATCTTCCCAAGGTTCACCCTTCCCTCTAAATCGGCAACCACCTTCCTTAGAGAAGCAACCTCATCCCTAAGGGACTCATTAGTGACCTTAAGGGTCTGCAATAAGGAAGAATATACATTACTAATACCGCTAGGGCCAATATGAATGCACCCCTGCACTCCAATTGCCTCCTCTGCAAGGGCCTCATATTTATTGTGGCATTCAACTTGGGCTACCTGTACTTCTACAGGGATGTCCGAGTGCTCACTACAGACCAATGGAGGTTCTGGTTGTATTCCAGGGGTCCTACATCCTGACCCTTTCCCACTACCCCTCTAAGGTTTTTTGAACATCTGTGGGATTCGCTTGGCTATCTTCTTGGTGGGAGGAGGGACAGGAGAGAGTTCCAACAAAGCTATGGGAGAGGTATTGGAATTGTTAGAGTTGGCAGATTGAGGGAGGCAGGGTAGCTGCTGTGTGTGCAATTTCCTGGCATTCCATCAGTAAAGTCTCTATCCTATCCATTGCATCAGAGCAAATAATACCTGTGGCTTTTTTTTTTAGGAGGGGCCGTGCCCAGGGCATTGTCCTGAACTTTCCTTTTACCCATGGTTCAGCAAACTCCCCTGGCGCTCCACTGGTACGGCTTTGGCAGACACATGAGGTGTATACTAGGAATTATCCACAATTTAAACTAGCCCAAGGAAGCAGGAGAGTATTTACTCCTTCTCAAGTTCAAAACCTCTTCACCAGTTCCATCCAGTAGTAGTTAGTTACAAAGGGGGGGAAAGGAAAACAAAAGACAAGCAGTCCAGCTCTGGCTGTAACAAAAGAAAGTTAATTTCCGTCAAAAGGGATGCCAGAGCATAAAGATGAATCAGGAACCATAGCCAAAAGGGGTTACCCCGCCCCATCTTCTCCTGATGCCAATGGGTGCAGGATGGGCCCGCCTTTGGCCCAGGCTTTGCAGGGACGGCCCAGGCAGGTCCCACGCAGCAGGACTCCTACCGTGATTTTGTGGCCCTCCTGCACTGGAAGCAGCATTGCAGCCCCTTCCCTTGGGCCAAGACCAATCTGGGAGGTGTAGTCTCCCTCAGGGCCTGTGTAGCAGCAGGGGACTCTACAGAATCACACCACCACAAAAGGCCACTCAGAGGTTACACAAGCTCAATGCTGTGGCTTGGAAGTGCTTTAATAATGTATTAGAAACTGCACCACTGTACCCCCATACACAATACACTGGATAGACTTGGTGGGATTATATATATTACATCCAACACAATATACTGCTATTCTATTTGTTCCACAGAAGGAACATATAGAAAGAAAGAGTAGCATAGATACATAGAAAGGTTAACACAAAGATGCATACGTACAAATTTGTACATGAATCAAGTGTAATTTTCTCGCCATAATCTGCTTTACCTCGCAAGTGTGTGCTTCATAGCAGTTCCAGGAAGCTGTTTGTAGAATGTATATGCACTTTACCAGGCTGAACATAAGTGAGGCAGACAGAAACAGGCAATAAGGTAATTTCACAGATTGAAACAGATAGATAGAAAGAAAGTTATGTGCAGAGATGAGCACAGATAGATTTGTATATAGAGGGAAAAAGTGGCAACAAAAATGTGTCATATTTAGGAGTGGGAGTAACTTGTTTAAATCGATGTAACATAACCACATGGAATTACCTAAGAACTCTGCAAAATTATGCAAGAAGTGTAATTCTGCATTTAGTGCAAATTCTTGACACAAAAATCCTCTGACACAAGGATGCATTTCGTTCTAAGAACTAACGCTAAGTGCAACTGAACACAAATATCGAATGCAAGTAGTTTCTCTCTCTCTTTAAATGTGCTCTTGGGGTAGGATTTTCCCCTAACATACCAATGACACTTAGGTGCCGATTCCGATCCTGGAAAAACTGGGTACGAATCATCGGACGGAGTGTTTTCTCCTTCCGACTCGTACCTGGGAAAACCACCCTACAAACCCGCAAGTACGACTCGTACAGAAACACCGTTTCCGTACGAATCGGAAAAAACACCGACCGGCTAAAACATACCCACAATTCCAATCCAGGACACCGCGTATGCGACATTCGCACGGAGTCAGGCAGCGTTTTACGGACCAGCAAGTACGATTCGTACCCACAGCACTTCGCACGGCAATATTTTTACGGGACCCAAAAAGTACCAGAAAAGCTAAGCCACGATGCACGGCGAAAAGGGGGCCCGGTAAGCACCGTACCCCCATCTCTACACGTCCGCACCATACCCCCAGCCCCCCCAATGTCTGCGCCGTACCCCAGCACACCCCCATGTCCGTGCCGTACCCCCACCCCCGTAGGTATGGAGCATACCACCACCCCCGTATGTACGGTGCGTACCCCCACCCAGTGTAGGTACGGGGTGTACCCCCACCCCACCTTGTAGGTACAGAGTGTACCCCCACCGTGTAGGTACGGAGCGTACCCCCACCCCACCCCGTAGGTACGGAGCGTACCACCACCCCCGTATGTGCGGTAAGTACCCGCACCCCGTGTAGGTACGGGGTGTACCCCACCCCACCCCATAGGTACGGAGCATACCCCCACCCATGTAGGTACGGAGCGTACCCCCACCCCACCCCGTAGGTACGGAGCGTACCCCCACCCCGTGTAGGTATGGTGCGTACCCCAACCGCCTTAGGTACAGAGCGTACCGCCACCCGTGTAGGTACGGGGTGTACCCCCACCCCACCCTGTAGGTATGGAGCGTACCCCCAACCCACCCCGTAGGTACGGAGCATACCCCCACCTGTGTAGGTATGGAGCGTACCCCCACCCCACCCCGTAGGTACGGAGTGTGCCCCCACCCCGTGTAGGTACAGTGCATACCCCCACCCCCATAGGTACGGAGAGTACCACCACCCCCGTATGTACGGTGCATACCCCCACCCAGTGTAGGTACGGGGCGTACCCCCACCCCACCCCGTAGGTACGGAGCGTACCCCCACCCCGTGTAGGTACGCTACGTACCCCCACCCCCATAGGTAAGGAGCGTACCACAACCCCCGTATGTACGGTGCGTATCCCCAACCCGTGCAGGTACGGGGCGTACCCCCACCCCACCCCGTAGGTATGGAGCATACCCCACCCCATGTAGGTATGGGGCGTACCCCAACCCCACCCCGTAGGTACGGAGCGTACCCCCACCCATGTAAGTATGGAGCGTACCCCCACCCCAACCCGTAGGTATGGAGCGTACCCCCACCCCGTGTAGGTACGGTGCGTACCCGCACCCCCGTAGGTATGGAGCGTACCACCACCCCGTATGTACGGTGCGTACCCCCACCCCGTGTAGGTACGGGGTGTACCCCCACCCCACCCCATAGGTACGGAGCGTACCCCCACCCGTGTAGGTACGGTGCGTTCCCCCACCCCCATAGGTACGGAGCGTAACACCACCCCGTATGTACGGTGCGTACCCCCACCCCGTGTAGGTACGGGGCGTACCCCCACCCCACCCCGTAGGTACAGAGCGTACCCCCACCCGTGTAGGTACGGAGCGTACCCCCACCCCGTGTAGGTACGGGGCGTACCCCCACCCCACCCCGTAGGTACAGAGCGTACCCCCACCCATGTAGGTACGGAGTGTACCCCCACCCCACCCCATAGGTACGGAGCATACCCCCACCCCGTGTAGGTACAGTGGGTACCCCCACCCCCGTAGGTACAGAGCGTACTACCACACCCGTATGTACAGTGCGTACCCCCACCCCGTGTAGGTACGGGGCGTACCCCCACCCCATGTAGGTACGCACCGTACATACGGGGGTGGTGGTACGCCCGTACCTACACGGGGTGGGAGTACGCTCCGTACCTACGGGGGTGGGGGTACGCTCCGTACCTACATGGGTGGGGGTACGCTCCGTACCTACGGGGGTGGGGTGGGGGTACGGCGCGTACATGGGGGGGTTGGGGGTACGGCGCGTACTTGGGGGGGTGGGCTGGGGGGTGTTCGGCGCATATGCGGGCACATGTTTGGACGTCTCCATGGTTGCTATGGGTGTTCGCTCCGTACGGTGTTTTTTCCATACGGTTGTGCATTCGGACGGACGGGACGGATCGTACTTGCGCGCTCGGACTTCAGTTTCCCGATTCGTACGTAATACTGTCCGGGGACGTGTCGGACACTTTTTCCGACCCGAGGACGTGTCGGGGAATTTTCCCAATGCGATTCGTATGGATTTTTTAACATACGAATCGTACTTGCCAGTTTGTACGGGACGATTCGTACGTAAAAAAATCCGGATACGATTCGTACGGAGAATATTTTTAACGGATCGGAATCGGCCCCTTAGTGTTTTTTTCTTAGTGCAAAATGCACCCTCACATCCCAAATTGATGGGGTGGATGCATTGTGTGCTAAGAAACTGAGCTAAAGGCATCAGAGCAGGAAAAGCAAGCACAATCACCTGCTTGTGCTTGCTAAATGTGTTTTTACAATAGGATTTTTTACCCAAAATTACTCTTAATATGAGAGCAGGAGAAATCTCATAGTTATTGCCAATTCTGCACCAAAGAAAAATGCAGAATTACTGAAGTCACTCCTATTACTTCAGCGTAATATAAATTCCACAAAGGTCACTAAATCTACCTATGCTTAACCCTCTGGTAGCTTGGCACAAAAAAGCAGTCAAGCCTAATTTAGAGGTAATGTGTAAAGCAATTATGCAGTGCACGATCAGAAATAAAATGTAAACTCAATATCAGGAAAATCCCACACCAATTTAGAAAAATAAAGTACATTTTAATAAATGGCCAACATCCAATCAGTAGAACCAGAGTTCTGCATTTTCAAAATTGAAGGTAAAAACTAGTACCTAAAAGCTCAAAGACGCAAACTGCGGACATCTACTAGCACAAGATCTGGTCAAAGTCCAAACAGATGGCCAATCTCGATGGAGTGCGGTAGGAAACCAGAAGTGGATTAGGCCCAGTCAGCGCTTAGCTTAGAACTTAGAAGAAATTTTGAAGAAAGTGTTCTGAAAAGGTGAAGTTCAGAGGGGCAATGTTGCAAGCAGTGTTAGAGGAGGAAGCATCATCATCAGGGAGCTGCTGGACGAAGTCATGGTGAAGATTTCTACGTTTAGACATAGTCACTTTTCTGGAAGTTGAAGGACGCATTAGATGACAAGAGTTCCAGGAGGGTGAATACCCCTTCGCCGAGGGACCACTGAACTATATTTACTACTGTGGAGAAGAATGTAGTGGGAACCACCCTGAAGTCAGGCCAACCAGCGATGCAACTTGGGCGGATCGATAAGTAGGTTGGCCCTGGTCTTCCCTCAACTTTCAGAGCAGTTTTTAGCCAAAAATGTTCTAAATCCCAAGTTTTGGATTTAGGTTATCTGGGCACTCTATCACAACCATCAAGGGTCCAAGACTGGAAAGGCACTACTTGGGGGTTTAGGACTCATTCAGGCAGGGTCCTGGTGCAGGGTCAAGACGGTGGTAGCCTATTATGTCCCTGTGGCTTTGAATAGGATGCCAGCAAACCAATCCTTGGGGTCACTCTGGTAGTCCTGAGTTAAAGTGATGAAGCAGGACTCAAGCAGCAGGGCAGGCCACTGAGGGTTCAAGGCAGGCTCCAGGCAGGAAAGCAGTCCTTCAATATGCAGCAAAGCAGCCTTGAGAAGTACACGTCAGGCTACAGCAGCAGGTAATCCTCTGAGAGCCCTTCCACAGGTTTAAAAAGTGAACTAAAGAGTGGGTCTGAAAGTCCCTTTTTATACCCGGAGCCTTCTTTGAAGTAAGAGAAGTTTTGGGAGATTTCTCTTTGAAGTGCCTGGAATTTCCTGACTCCCGTGCCCTGCCTCTAAGCTTCCTGCATGAGCAATGCTGTGGTGGCATGCCCTTAATGTGAAGACAGAGCACAGCTTATTTAGTTGCCAATGGGGCTGTGCCCAGCTCCACCCCTATCCTGATAGCAGATCTCCCATTCAGGCACAACTAATCCCGACCATTGTGTGACTGTCTAGGAGGAATTCACAAAGTGCAACTGACAACTACACCCAGTCATGTGATGTAGGACAGGCTGAAGGCACCAAATGGAAAAGGGCAGGAAAATTCTAACTTCTTAAAAGGGGCATTTTCAAAATTGTAACTTCAAATCTGACTTTTACATTGAAAATAATATTTAATTACAAATTCATAGATACTAAACATGAAATGTTTGCCTGTTTCAAATTAAAGGGTATTACTTTTTGTTCTATTTATGCTCAATACGGTATCCCAATGGTATTCTATGTTACAGATAAGCCTCACAGTAGTGAAATAGTGAAAAACAAATGTTGGAGTTTTTCACTACCAGGATAGATAAAACTTAAATATACATGTCCAACCATTAACTTACAATTCACCTTGCCCTGTGGGCTGCCCAGAGCGTACCTTAGGGTTGACATATATGTAATTACTGGGGAGTCTAAGGCTTGGGAAGGGGGTTATATTGCTAAGTCGAATTGGCAATTTAAAAAGGCATTCAGGCAGCAATGGCAGGCCTGGGGCATTTTTTAAGGGGCTACTTAAGTGGGTGGCAAAATAAATGCTGCAATCCCACTAGTAGCATTTAATTCACAGGCCCTGGGTATATGGTTTACCACTCTACAAGGTATTTATGAGTAAATTAAATATGGCAATTAGGTATAATGCAATGTTAGCATGCTTATGGGTGTGAGCACAATCACTTCAGCATTGGTTATCAGTGGTAAAGAGCACAGAGTCCAAAGGCCTGCCATCTGCAAATCAGTTATTATGCTGCTCCTGATGAACATTCAATCTCAAACTGCCAAGTGACCCCTCCCCTCACCCCCCAGAAGGGAATGCTAGCAATCCCAGACTGACTTCAACCTTGTTAGCTCTATTGTGTGAGGTATAGCTTGGATCCAATGGCACAGTGAGTAAAGCATACCCTTAGCCACTTAGGGTGTACCATCAATCACACAAAGGATGATGGTAGGAGTCTTTGCTAATAGTCTAACCACTTGCAATCACTCTAGGTAGCATTACACCAATCCTATTTTCACCTACAGTGACACTATAGACAAAGGCTTACATTCTGCAAATCATGTTTTAACCTGCTCCCAGTCCACCCCCGATCAGCCAGTCAAGGCCCTCTGTTGAATGGAACACAAGTATTCCCAGACTGGTTTTGTCCTTGCCAGTGGTTAGACATTCCTCCCATCACCTTTTGTGTGATTGATGCACAATGCAAAGTTTGTTGCATTGCCTAAGTGTTACAGAAGTAATCATTTCAACATTTGCAGAACTGCTATTTGACATTTTTTCAGTCTTCCTTCCGAATTCAGAATATTTTCAAGCTTTTTAATCAGATTTTATGTAGGCCTGTGCATTTGATATCACTATAATGAGTTTAAGCCTAATAGGTATTGTAATCATTTTCCCTTCATGGTTTTATTACTGAAGATCTATTGTCTAAAGATGAACTGAGAACAGTATTGGCCACTGATGTTTTCAGTTGTTGTTCCAGTGTAAATATCTTGACTAGTGAAGGATAAGGTTTATTAATCTGTTCCACCATGCTCCTATTTTAAGTCTGTTTAGACATATGTTGGTGACCTTTTGCTTTCTCAGAAGCAAACCTGGTTGAGGCAATAAAGAATATAAATCTGGCCCCTGGATTTGTTTGTGAGGTGGAGTTAAATCTTGATGTCATACCAGTACATCTGAAATTGTAAGTGGGTTTCTTCCATGGTCTATGGTAAAAGACATAGATAATATCAAATCGAGGCAGCATTAATGAGGAGGCCTTTGAAAACCAACACAAAAATCTATTGTCAGCAAAATAAAGGATGACTATTCTAACTTGTTTGTTGTGATTCATGAGAGAAAATGTAATCCATGCTGCTGTGGGTCATGGTGGCCCCCCATTTCCCTAACATAAGAGTTTTGTACGAAACTGTTGTACTGTGTCATACAATGCAGAGTTTGAGGAGGAGCAGAACTTGCCGTTGTATGTTACAGTGATTAGTCTATGACATAGTATGTTTCTACTTTAGGGAGGGACTGTTCATCCACCTTTCAATGTATAATATGGATATATTGAAACGTGATGATGGCCATGATCAATGACAAA
Source organism: Triturus cristatus (assembly GCF_964204655.1). Classification (NCBI taxonomy): domain Eukaryota; kingdom Metazoa; phylum Chordata; class Amphibia; order Caudata; family Salamandridae; genus Triturus; species Triturus cristatus. Next base: position 471,877,010 of record NC_140585.1, on the reverse strand, counting down.
TCCTTCATTTTTTTGTAATACTTATAGTGGGGCATAGATCTGAGAATTATCATTTGCATTTTCTGGTTTAGGATTTAACAGTTCCGTGGGCACAGTGGGCAATGTTGACCAGATAGCTCTGGCTTTGTGTTATGGATGTATGAGATTTTGTGTTTCTTTAGAACTAATCACACTGTTGATGGTCACTTTCACGATTTGTTGATTGTCCTACCATTCAGAGGTCTTTCACTGCGGACAGTAGCTTTAGACTTGTTTGAGTTTTTTGAAGGAGAGCATCAGCTTTTCTGTGCACTTTATTTTTAGTTGTTGGCATGACTGTTGACAGAGGTATGTGCATTTGTTCAAGTATTTCACTGGAACAATGTACGAAGAAGAGGATGGTATTGGGTGGACAAATTTAAATCCATGTCTATAGATTCTGGTAATATTTGTCAGTATTGATGGTATTTTACTTCGGCAGAAGAGGCACCAAACTCAAGGGCAGAATTATAATTTTTTCATGGAGGGCAGCACAGCAAACCACCTTGCTGCGCTGTGTGAGAGGGCCGGACTACACACTAGTTACCATTATACAGCACATTTATGTCCTTTCCTAGCGCTAGCACACTTTGGCTGCCTAGCGCAGGGGTCCTCATAGTACGGCCCGCGGGCCTCCAGCGGCCCGGCAAGCCTTCCTTGGCGGCCCGCGGAGCTTGCAGACAATATACTTGTGCTTTTTTCTTTTTTTTTTTAAAGTGTCACCAAACACCGCCGTTGCAGCAGCCCGGACTCCGAGAGGGGGCCGGCAATTCCAGCGATGGTAAGAGCGGAGCTGCGGGGGCGCTGAGTGGTGAAATACAACAAAGCCCCATTAACAAGCGAATGGTCTTTTAAAGACCTGTGAAGTACTGGGGATGGCTGTGTGTGTGCGCCTGGGCTGCCACACAGGTGGGGGGTGGGTGGTATATGCACTGCCAGCAGCAACCTGCCAGGCCAGTGAGTGCACAACACTTGAATCACCCTCTCTCTGCCTGCCACTGCCTCCATGCTTCTGAAAGGTAAGACGAAAACATGCATTTTGCGTTTCAAATGTCCGATCCTGCAGCAGCACACTTCCAAAGCCATACATGACAGTAACCCTCTTCAAGGCCCCATTCTCCCGATTTTGAAAAAAGAATCTCCCACTTTGCTCTTCTGAAATGTTGGCATGTATGCTAATACAGTGATTAATGAATAAGCGCAACAGGAACCACCTGCACCAACAAACTACGCATTTTTCCATGGGTGCCACAGCCCGCCATCCAGTACAGTAATAAAAGCCCTTAATAGAAGATTAGGCTACAATTCAATTATAAAGGTAGCGAGACAACGTTCCTCCGTGACATCAGTTTCTTCCGCAAGCTATGGATTCCTCATGCTGCGAGTGTCCTGGCCCTATTCCAAGTGTTGTGGCAGTGAAGTGACAGAGGGCAGCAGGGTGTGAGTGAGGTGACAGAGGGCGGCAGGGAGTGACAGCCGGGTGAGGGGACAGAGGGACGCAGGGAGTGACAGCCGGGTGAGGTGACAGAGGGACGCAGAGAGTGAGAGCCAGGTGAGGTGACGGAGGGACGCAGGGAGTGACAGCCGGGTGAGGTGACAGAGGGCAGTAGGGACTGAGAGACGGGTGAGGTGACGGAGGGCAGCAGGGTGTGAGAGTGAGGTGACAGAGGGATGCAGGGAGTGACAGCCGGGTGAGGTGACAGAGGGCAGCAGGGAGTGACAGCCGGGTGAGGGGACAGAGGGTGACAGAGGGCAGTAGGGACTGAGAGACGGGTGAGGGGACAGAGGACAGCAGGGAGTGACAGCTGGCTTTTACATTACACAGGGAGCGGGGGGAGTGGGGGGACTGTCTCTGGGCTGGTGATGGGGACGTGTAGACACAGTACGTGTGCACTGCCCGAGGCACAGAGATAGACAGAGACAGACAGAGGCAGATACAGACTGACATACAGAGACAGATAGAGGCTGAGACAGATAGAGGCAGAGACAGATGGAGGCAGAGACAGATAGAGGCAGAGACAGAGGGAGGCAGAGACAGATAGAGGCAGGGACAGATAGAGGCAGGGACAGATAGAGGCAGGGACAGAGACAGAGAGGCAGGGACAGATAGAGGCAGGGACAGATAGAGGCAGGGACAGACAGAGGCAGGGACAGACAGAGGCAGGGACAGATAGAGGCAGGGACAGATAGAGGCAGGGACAGACAGACAGAGGCAGGGACAGACAGAGGCAGGGACAGACAGAGGCAGGGACAGACAGAGGCAGGGACAGATAGAGGCAGGGACAGATAGAGGCAGGGACAGACAGATAGAGGCAGGGACAGACAGAGGCAGGGACAGACAGAGGCAGGGACAGACAGATAGAGGCAGGGACAGACAGATAGAGGCAGGGACAGACAGAGGCAGGGACAGACAGAGGCAGGGACAGACAGAGGCAGGGAGAGAGAGAGAGAGAGAGAGAATGCGAGAGAGAGAACGAGAGAGAGAGAGAGAGAGAGAGAGAGAGAACGAGAGAGAGAGACAGAGAGAGAGAGAGAGAGATGTGCATGCCGGGTCTGGTGGCTCAGTGGACGAAGGCATCTGCTGCAGGGGCCTGTGTTCAAGCTCATGGTCACAGTTTTTTTTCTAGCCCGCCCCCTCCCCCACTGACCCCGCCCCCACCTGTGCTGCCCTCGGCCACAAACCACACTCTAAATTTGGCCCCCGAGAGAAAGTTTGTGAGTACCCCTGGCCTAGCGCCTATGCAGGCACCCTTGTGTTATGTTGCAAGTGTGCCTGTGATGTATGCAGGATTGATTTCCTGCAGGAAGGGAGATCTCCCTGCAGAAAAAACATCCTGAGAGGCATTCTCCTCTTAATACGTGAATGAAGCACACATGGAAAGAGTAACAAAATTAGATAAATTAAGATGTTTCTCCTAGTTACACCTCACCTGGGTAGGCATAGCATTTTGACACATTCCCAGGTCAACCACTAATGGTAAATCTGGTAATGCACCAAAATACATGGTTGGATGCGTGGGAACACCCATGTCCACCCATGGAACACCTCCCTGCTGTGGAGTAACCCAAATAAGCTATATATGCTGTCTTCTGTTACTCTAGATTTATCAAGCCATGCAAGGTGGCCTTGCATGTCTTGATAAATCTCACTTAAGTTTTGAGTTGCCCTTGCACCCCCTTGCGTGGTGCAAAGGGCAATGCAGAAGCTTGATAAATATAGGCCTGCATTTGGAATCGTTTTCTGCTCTTTGTGGTTAATATTTTTTAGGAGGTGTAGTTATGGTGTAATAATGTCCATACAAAGTTGGAAAGGAAAAGTGGTATAGTGTCACTAATTGAGTTGAAACAGAACACTGCTGTGAAAGACTTATTTTGCAAATGATGGTGCAATGTGTTGAGTTTGTGGATAGGTACAAAAAGGGGTTCCGGTAATTGTAGCTAGCTGCAGTTGTTTGGGTCTATATTCTGTACAATGTTAGACAATTCAATTTTTCTTATCTGAATATCCCCACGGTATTTGCGCAAGATACATCCTAGCATACAGACTTGTGATGCATTTTTGAACCTTTAAACTTCTTAAGGCAATAGATCATAGCATTCAGTACAAAGCATGTAACATATGATTCTAAACATTATCATATTGCAGATAGTGATTATGTTTGTACTCTGAATAGGGCATTAATAGAACAGAAAGTACTACCGCCAATGAAAGCTTTAAATGTGGACGATTACTTCTCGCCATCTGTACAAAGTACAAGACAGCATTTAAGAGTCTTCATTGTGAATATCTGTTGAAATTAATCGCTAATACATTGTGTCTTTTATTTCATTCTTAAAGAGTGTCTACAAATATTATCAGTTGTTGTAGCTCCTGTATCATTTGATTATGCTTGTACCATGGTTACAGAAGAATTAGTGTAACTGCAGCTAAATAATTGTGCTAAGCTCTATAAAGAAACATTATTATTCTATTCAATTATGTTAGTTAAGAATATATAAACTGCTATTTAAACACTGACTTGACACATTTATTCAATGTCAATAATGGTAAAGACATTGTTCAGAGAAAAAGCAAATAACACACCAATGAAAATTGTCGACTAAAAATAGGAAAGTTAAACTTTCAACGTTTCTGCGGATGCATAATACATTCACAAACATCTCAATTTAACCTTAAGCCTGAATGAAATAACTGAACCATCTGCAACTTTCTTCCCAACTCAAACAACCAAAAAACATTGTGATTTCCTGTAGGCCCTTTTGTGTAAACATATAGGGCCCGATTCACAAACTACATTTTTAAAGTGTAAAGCAGAACGACAAAAGTGCTACTTATACTACAAAATGCAATTCGCAAACTTACAGTTGGAGACCTCTGCATTTCCTATCTTTTCTTTGTGGAGATCCCTGCCATGGTATTCCACCAAAACATTGTTTCAAAATTATCTATTAACGCAATTATTGACTCAAAAATATTATGATGTGAAAAATATCATGGGACAGAATTTTGAAGGTAAGAACATTTATTTTCATTTTTATATCATTTATTAAATAGAGTTGTACGTGATATTTTTTAATTATTCGTTTATTTTTATTAGTTTGGATTTTATGAGTCATTATTTTAATGTTAAGTGTGTTTAATTAATTTTATTGTTGTTTTGTTTTTTGTGATTTGGTAATGTATTTAAAGTTATATTTAGTGTATTTTATTTCAATTTTTTTGGTGGGTTGTTGGATTTGCAGGGAATAGGATGTAAAGTTTTTAAAAAACTTTTCAATTAAATATAGATTTTCGTATGTTCTTTAATTTGTTAATGTGACTTTTAATTGTATATTTAATAGAAATTATTAAAAATATCAAAATTATATTTTTAATTGTCGATCAGTTCATTGGATAATTGATTTTGTTAATGATTTAATTGTTTTTAACAATTTCAGAATTAAATAATTAAATTAAGGTTTTTTTTTTTCCAAAATGATTAATTGCATGGTGGCATTTTAAAAAAAAATAAAGTGCATTGTTTTTGTTCACTAAATCTAAATTAATTTTTGTAATGGTTTGTGGACTTTTAGGGTATTAGAATGGGAAGTGTGTTAAATCTATTTATTGAATGTATGTAATTGATTTAATTGTTTAATATAATTGTAAGTATTTTGATTGTTATTTAGATTATTTTAGTTTATAATTATTAAAATAGCATATGTAATGTTAAAATATGTTTTAGTTTTTGGTGGAAATATATTGTATGCTACATTGCTTTATATATGCATGTATTTTATTTATTATTATTTTAGGATTGGGAAAAGTTAATGACTGTATTCCAAAGTTCAACATTGTTTTCCCTACTATTGCCTTTTTTGTAGTAGACATAGTAAATTTGACCCTCCAAAGTTCACCAATTTCTCTACTGTTACTCAGGGTGGAGTAGGAATAGTAAATATAACCTCTTAAAAGTCAATCACTTTCCCTACTGTTGCTTACATTGGAATGGATATAGTAAATCTGACCCCCTGTTGTTGGCATGGTTGGAGTGAGATAAGCCAATATGACCATTCATTCTAATTTCTTTATCTGTTTTTTTAAATTATTTTTCTAAATTGTTTTACTATATATTTGTGATTTAATTTTAAAAGTTAGTTTAATGTAAATTATTTTAACTACCTATTATTGTAGTAATAATATTTTTATTATTTGTTAATGTTAATATTGTTATTATTGTGATTGTATATTCAATTTTTTTCATATCAGGTTTTTGAAATTGTAAATTATTATTATTAGTATTCCCCTTTTAAAGAGGTTGAGGAGGAGGAAGGAAAGAGGCTGCGGTGCAGGATTGTAGAAAGAAGAAAGAGGAAAGAACGTTAGCAGCAAAGATGGAAAAGTCAAACCAAGCAGAGATCCCATGGGAACAAGGAAGAATCAGATGACAGGACAATAATGGCAGAGGTAAATTTACTGTCCCATAGAATTATGACTAAGGGCGAAATTGATGTTTTGAATTTAGGCTTGTCATTTTGCCCGAGAAGTGATTTTAACTATGTACAAACTGAACTAGACCTCTTCAAGTTCATTAGAAAACTTAAATTGCAGAAAATGTTTAAAGATAAGAACTAATCAGTTTATAATGAGATAGAAAAAAATGCTTTGAATTTACAGTGAAATGGATCTCCTTGCAACTTAACATGAGTTAGAGCAAAGTGGGGGGATACGGTTCGCCAAACGCCAGTCCTACTAGAAACCCTCAACATACCATTCGACAAATGAGCATCAACACATTTTAACCCAAAATCATGCGTCATGCCCTAAACTACACATGACTGCATAGACACCTTTAATGAGGTTATGATTAGGGATTTTAAGAAGCTTAGATCAGAGACGTGGAGGGGATAACACTTTGTTATGGTCTCCTATGAAAGCCTATAACAATTTAACATTGGAAAAATATTTTGTTATTCGTCCTGTGGTTAAAGAGAGCAACATTGTCATATTGTCGTAACAAATGTACATTGATGAGGACTTCAGACAATTATCAGACAATTAAAGGTACTCATGTCCCTGGAAAGAGATGTACATGGAAAGCGTTGCCACATACTGGGAAATATTAGATACGTGGAGAAGCCATGGCTTCAATGAGTGTAGAAACTCCAATCCATGCATTAAAATGAACTCTTCCTTCAGTTCTTCATCCACCATGCATGTAGATTTGTAAAGCACCGGGGACATGTTTTGAGACAATTTTGGGGCAATTTTATGTTTTTGCAGGATAAGATTGATAAGTGTTGGAAAATGAAGGGTTATTTTGAATGCATGGATTGGAATTTCTAAATAATGGGACAAGAGATGTATAGATCACATTACCTTTCAAATGTAGCAAAACAATAAAAAAATATTTTTACTTTGTAGCTACCCCTGAAGAACTGCTATTGAGCCCGAAATGCAGTGGGTTTATGTTAATAATGTTGCCAAGGATGAACAATGTATTCCTGTGTGCTAGAGAAAAAGGCCTGGACAGGGCTATCTTTAGCATTAGAAGCAATGGGAAAGCATGAATCCTAGAATGTGGATGGAGAAAGGAATGAATAAATATTGGATGAAATAATTGAATTAAATTGGTTTAAATGGATTACCAAATCATAAAAGGAGTCTTTTGAATAGTTATGCATAATGCTGTGCGACTGGTAAAGGCGGGCAACTGTGCACCACACCTGATGGATTTACACATTTCTGCTATTGGGGTAGGGCACTGGCCAAGTCTGCATACAAGAGAAAAATATTTGTGACCAGAGTAATCTTGAACAAATTAAGTAAAGTAAAAGACAGAGTGCATTCTTTCACTTACTTGGATATTTAGGGCCTGATTATGATGCAGTTAGGAAAGCATTCCCACCTAGGGCCCAATTACGATGCGGTTAGGAAGGCTTCCTAACAGCATTTGCTCCTTCCGGATCGGGAACGTGTCTTCCCGACCGAGGGCCAGATTACGATGCGGTTAGGAAGGAACATAGGCTCCCATAGAATTCAGTAGGAGTCGAACCAAATTATATCTGGAAGGATCCGGATACATTATACTAGGTCGGTTGTACTCTCCTGATCCAAGTTGGTCGGAAACCATTTCCAAACCGATTTGATCGGGAAGATTTCCTAACCACATCGTAATCTGGCCCTTGATGTGAACTGAGACTGCCATATTGGGGGTGGAGATATTTAATATTGACATAAAAGAAACAAATACCACAATGTGGTTAAAGTATTCCACCATACACGAAAATGAGTAAGTGTCTGAAATTTTCAAGGAGCAAATGTAGTGTGCGAAGTCTATTATTATATTAGCAGTGATCTGCAAGTGTGGACATGGAAGGCTGGCTAAGCACAGAAGCATCCATAATGGAAAAAGACTTTCCAACGAGGATCTGTTGAGGAGAGAAGTATAGTGATCAGATTTACCTGTGTTACCTGACAAGCAAAGGTATCACATTGTTAGGTGTTGTTCCTATGTATCAGAAAAATAATTATAAATAGCTACACTAATTCATCAGAAATTCATTCCTCTGTTGCATTCTTGAAGAACTTTGAACCAATTGGAATTTACTCTTTTATCAGAAGAGTTTTTTTAATCTGACCTACTTAGACAATTGCAAATGGAGGCCTCACCTGATATATAAAAACAAGGTCCACAGATATTGTAGAAATTAAAAGATGTTCCCATTGGTTCAAATAGTAATGTTTTATACAGTGAGGCAATATTGCTTCCTAATCAGAAGTGAGGCAAATATTGATTGTTTATCCTACTTTGCATTTTCTGAGGACCATTGTCCTAGCAACTTTCACATTGTGGTAAAAAAAAGTTGACTGAAATTAAAGCCCCTCCATTGTCTTCAATGAAGCTCTTAACATTCCAGTGTTCTAATTATTCATATATAATTGTTGATTTTATCCCTTAATAAAATGGATTTCAGTTAGTTAGTGCCTCGACAAGTGCCAAGCTGTGTCCGTAATCCACAGAGCAATAGGTAAAACTTAAAGAGTGTTACTCAATATGACCTACAAGTTTAGTTGTAAGTCTATCCAACATTTTAATACATTATAACCACCTTAATCACCTTGAACTCCCGAATAATTGTCACAAACTTCATTCTGATGCCTGTTTTTCTGCTCAGTTATTTCCGAGCCAACTACTTCTTTATGGAGAACCTCCCTTATTCAAACTCAAGGATTAATTGAGTATTGATCAGTTAGAGGGCAGCCCTGAGACCTTGGTACTCCTAAGGGGTCATTATGCGTCAAGGGAGCAGTCTCTCTGGGTGATATACCACAATGCACAAAACAGGACCTGCCCCGTGAAAAAGTGGTAAGCAAAGTGAGCACGTTTTTATCAGTATCCCTTGCAAATTCGAAGCTGTTTTGTTTGATATTGCATGTGCGGCCAGTTCTTGCCATACAACAACCGGGTCTGATGTCACTCACTTCTTTAGAAAAAACTTCTTCGTGTCTAAGTGTGTATGAAGGTGTTTCCCTGATAATCTCTCTCCCAAGTGGTTTGTATGAAGAGAAAGGACAGAAAGAACCAAATATTTATGGTATCCACTCAAAGACCACAGTGATAGAAAAAAGGTGGGGAGGGACTGGCAGTGACTCACGGAAGTAACACCATTGAGGATACCCAGACAGGTACTCGCCTGCTACCTCACGTTCTCATCATAGGCAACTGCCGCCCAGAAAGGAAAAAAAAGGAATAAATCAAAAAGCCTCTAATGAATCCCAATAACTGGTGCCTAGTGAAACTTATATTCTAATGTGTGTCTTTGTTCAAAAATAACAATGTCGACCCAAAAGAGAAAGACTGGGTCTGATCAGGACCCACATCAATCCGAGTTAAAACCAAGCAAAACTACACTGGCTGCATGATTCTTTATTCTGTGCTGTGTGTCTGCTCATTTAAAACCAACATGTTTCATTGCCTGATTAAATTAGCGACAACTTCTTCAGGGCTAGGGTCGACTGGCCACTCTGTATTGCTAGTTCAGACCAGTGATCTATCTGTCTGCACCTGGGGAAAACATAATTAAAAACACACATTCAGCTTTTCACCCGCATTGCTCACATGGGTCTTTCATAGATATATGAAAGAAATGTGTGTCTTCGCTGCTGTACTGAAAAGACACGGTGCCTGCAACACCATGAACATTAATATTTACCATGAAAATTGCTCTCGTTCCGCATACCTCAACCCTTCATAAAGATAGGTGTGTGCTACGTCCAATTGTACTTGTCCACCTGGACTGCTTACACAGTGGCCGCGGATTCACGTTTCTGAAAGGCACAGGAACACATTCAGTTGTTACACACATACAAGCCAGGATGATACAGCCCCCGCTACATGTGCAACCACTGCCGCCCATGCTAACGCTCATCCAATCATTTCTACAGGCTGCTGCTGGTGATTACAACCTATTGCTGCTACCACGATATGTGTTGCATTTGTACAGAGTCTATATACCACAATGCCTGATCACAGCTAGCCCATTGTTCTTGCACCATGTTTTCCCAGGCGCAGGAACACTAGACCCAATTTTACTGACCTGTAATACAAGCCTGATAATTCACACGATGCTTTGTACACAATAGCTGCAAAGCCCCTCTCTACATCACTGCCTGGGCATTTGTTTCTACAGGATACCCCCCCCTATTCTCCCAACCCCTTTTCTTCTTCCCCATCACACCACCTGCCTCCAGCTTACATCTACCACCTGTTCAGAGCAGGTGGTAAATGAGAATATTATCAACCCCACCCTACGTCAGAACAGGAAAAGCCATGCAGAATTTCACATGGTAATACCGAATCCATGCAGTTATTCCCCATTCAGGGGGAATTAACTCATAATTGGATTGCACTGGAGGAGAGTTACAACATGGTGCTAGTAATTACGGGTGCGGAGTTTGCACCCTGCGGTACTGTGGAACTCATAATGATGGCCTTGGTGTGGAATGTGTATGGTTTATAGGTTTGGAATGCAAATGCGATGCAAATAGACGGTTTTGAAGTCTTAATGGCTAGTAAAGGTGTTTTTTTGCTGCAGGAGTCTTAGTTCCAGAAAGTCCTAGATCGTGATGGTTTTATAATTTTTCATAGTTTTGCATTTTGTTGTCATAATGGAGGTTGTCTATTGATTCGGATATTGATAAAATATGTATTTTTTTTGTGGGAGTTTGAGATGGACGCCCAGCAGTTGGGTAGTAGCTTACTAAATTGCAAACGAAGCTGCTGGGGAAAAGATTACAATGTTTTAGTCTTGGAAATGAAAGTGTTTACTCCAATCTTTCTTAAAATGATGGTCAATGTATTTAGTTAAAATTGATTTGGACACTTTGAGACTTTGTTTTCCGGCAACTGCAAGTTGGGATGATATTTAAGAACAGTTGCTTTTGATATACTCAATTGTGTTTTAAAAACAAAACGAACCAAAATGTTCAGTTGTTTCTAGGTAAATGCTATTTTTTTTCTCCCAATTAAACTAGCTCTGATTGAAAGGACGTTTGAGGAGAGATGTGCAAATCAAGCCCACTTTAAAGAACTTTAGATCTAAGGCCACTATTGACTATGGGGCAGATTTATGAGCCCCTTGCGCCACTTTTGCGTCACTTTTCCCATGTTAAAAGTGACGCAAAAGTGGCACAAGGGGCTCATAAATCTGCCCCTATATCTTTATTTCAGTAAATCGCTTAATCATTTTCACAAAGTCATGATTGAAATGAGTGAAAAAGACAAATCAATCAAATACGTTTTCCTGCGAAATAAACACCTGATACCTATTTGGAGCGGTGCGATAAGCTTTAATTCATGTTATCTTCTAATTTTGGGCCAACGCAACACTTACAAACGCGCGTCATTCTTTCTGTGTGCACAACAAATAATTCCATGCTGCCTCAGATTTTTTCTCGTTTCTGTTCCCTGCAGAGCTGTCACTGAAGCATAATTTCATGATGCAAACTGTCGATGGCCATCGTATACTATCTTATTTGAGGCTGCGGGAAGGTCAGTGACGAGCGTCTGTAAGGGGACAGAATCAGATTGGCTATAATCGCTGCAACGAGGAGAGACTGGGGTTTCAAGAGGCTAATTAACCTCATGTGGTAGACCTTTTCCTTTACACTTTAAATGTGTTTTATTCTGATAGAACCATTAACACTCACACTAACCTTTCTCGTCGCTGGCAGTGCACACACGCTCGACTCACAAAAGCCGGCTATTGATTTGTGCCGGCATGCGTTTATAAAACCTAACTGCGAATATATGTGCTTTCAAATTTCCTTATCATCAGATAAGACTGAAAACTTGGCTAAATAGCCTATTAATTTTTTTCCTCTGTCGTTTTCGCTTTGCTGTATTATTTTTCTGGATTTTTGACTGTAGTATGTGTCGTGAATTACATTAGTTGATTGTTCAATACGTGAGCATTGTATGCAGCATGGTTTATACGACACAAAGCAATACTTGAAAAGGCAAGAAAAATGGACCGGGTTTGATGACTCCGGTTTTCTAGGCCATTAAATTGAAATCTCCAAATGTTTGTTTGATTTTTTAACAAAATAAGCAACACAGGCCGTTTCACGACAAACGTCACTTCATCAGGGCCATTTGTAACAATAACAATCAAGTATTTGAAGTGTGCAAACAGGAGAACGGTATCCAGAAAAGTCCAAGATGACAATATTCCGTGATTCAACAAAGCATACAAAAAACTTTTTAACGTATAACATTGTGATTTAATAAATGTCTGTCAAACCATGCTGATGAGGTGTTAGGATCCAAGTATCACGACATGATAGCCGCTGTTTCAAGAAGATGCAAGGAGTCTGTAACATAAAGAGACACGGTTGATATTCCAGTGATTTTTTTTTTTTTTTTACTTAGGAATTCATAAAGCGACAAACATATATCACTGTAGAGTACTGGGAGTGTCAACAAGTAGTTACCTTATAGTGGCATGTGCAGTTAGGGACAACGGGGATGAGCTGGGAGATCTTGTCCAACATTCTTCGATTGTGACCACTATTCTGTGACACATTCAGTTGAAAAACAGTTGGGGGCATATTTACTAGAAAGTTCCGGAGTGGGAGAAACACCAAATTTGGCAGCGCCATGCTCCAACATTTTCAAAACGCAGGGATGCGCCGTATATACTACAATACGGTGCACCCCTGTGTTTCACTAGCGGTGGCGCGAAAATTATCTGCCTAGTGCCAACGCAGGCACAGGCACCATAGTGCAAGGGTCCTTGCTTCCATAATGGCTATGTGTTACTATGTGTGCTGCATTTTGCAGCACACATAGATGTAGCAAATCGTCATTATTTAATGATTGTTTATGTGCAGGAAGGTGTCCCTGCCTGCACATAAAAAATCATTAATGTTTTTTTGCTCTTCAATGTGTGCTGCGGCACACATAGAAAACGTAAAAACGAGGAGAAATAGAAGCATGTTGCCTCGTGCACCATTCTAACACCTGCTATTGCACAACGTTAGTTTTTAGCGCTGCCACAGATTTACACCTCCTTGTAAAGCTGGGACAGCGTCAAAAGCGATGGGTACTGTGCCTGAACACCCACAGCAACACCAATTGCATGCCCCTTTGCCGCAGAGGACTGTGGCCGGACGGGGCATGTTTACAAGTTGGCGTTAAGCCACACTAAGTGACTTAGTGCCACCTTGTAAATATTTAAAATGGCACTACACCGCCGGTGGCAATAGTGGTTTATAAATATGCCCCTTAGTTTGCAGGAGCTTTGTGTGCCACCGAGGGTAGTAATGCAAACACCGCCACTCGTGCAGCTCCGGAGCCCCATTTGGTATAACGCCTATGACTATTTGTGAGATATAGGTATCTCTGGGGCCCCTCATCACATTCTGCAGGTGAACCTCTGCATTTTATGTCACAGCACTGGTGCCGCTTGTGGGTAAGTTCATCTCTTGGGTTTGGGTTTACAGCGTTCTAAAGTCTAGGGCAGTGGTTCTTAAACTGTTGTCCTCAGAACCCTTGGGACCAGCAATGCCTAATCAGGAGATCCGCGACTGTTTTACAAAATGTAATATTATAATGCATGGAAATAATTATAGTATATACAAATACATGTAGTGAATTAGACCATCTTTTCATATTTTTGTATTATTGGATATTATAGCTTTGAAGCTCAAATCAGAGAAAATACTTATGCTTCCAATAATGGCTCCATGAGGGGCCCAGGATTCCAGTAATTATTCAGCGGAGGTCCACAAAACTGAAAAGGTTAAGAACCGCTGGTCTAGGGCCTTTTAATGTCAGAAATCTCCCCCATGTTTAATCCTCTTGGAAATTCATTGGTTAATCTGGTCGCCACCCCGCAGTCCCCGAAGAAAGGCATATGGACGAAGCACAAAAACACAGATTACAGTAAAATATGCAGGAGAATTGGAAAAGGGTCAAAATATGAGGGTCGCAGGATTGCACGTCATGATAAAAGCACAAAAACAGAATTATCTGCAAAAAATATGCTATCTTCCGCGCAGAATACAAGCGCATCTCATGAACAGAACAGTGAAAATGAACACAAAGAACAGTTCGACAATTTCCTTTTGAGTACACTATGACTATATTTTCCTTAAACTATTGATTATTTAGCAGCCTCCACAGTACATCTTTTATATTTGTCACTTTGTTCTCCTGAATATATTCAACATAGCAAAATGAGAGGAGTGATGCAACATATATTGAAATTCACGTGATACGAAATAGTGTGTAAAACAGATGAGAATGTGAGTTCAAAGACTATGGTTTAAGTATCAGCTGTGCCAAGCTGGCACGCTATCAATATTCTGCAAAGTTGCAAGACACTGGTCTTCCTTCTTTGCAAAGTTTTCAAAGTGTATACAAGCATAAGATAAGTAAGAGGTGACCGCCATAAGGCTTTTTATTTTGCACTCTACTTAGTAAAAACATTTGTGAGACATCACAGAATCTGTTATTTATTGTATCTGCCCTATCTTTCCAGATTTTCTTTATGTATGATTAATCTAAATAACCACCTCTCATTCCAGGACAATGACCTTTAATGCATGCAATATCATAGGTGGCATAATGCATCTAGAAGGCACGTTCACACTACATCTTCTGTGTAGCACTTGCTTGCTAAATAAGGGCAACCACTTGGAGAGGCAGTGGAGCAAGTGGACCTCTACAAGCATAATTATGCAGTATTATGAGCTTGTCAGTTTTATTATGTCACATATTACGTGCCCCCACCAAACCCGAAACCTAGAGGAAAATTCTGCCCTTTCAGACAGTAACATTATGTTTGTGTGTGATATTTTTGTAGCCCAAACATAATTGAAAGGCAGCAGAGCTCTGCACATTGTCCAGGTCAAAGATACATTAAACTTGTGATTGAAAGGGTAACTAGTTTCTCTGATCAAAGCTGGAAAGTTCTTTTATTAAACAACTTAATTGCTTTTTGGTATCAAAGATATCCATGCCACAACCAGCCATTTCTGATCA
Source organism: Triturus cristatus (assembly GCF_964204655.1). Lineage (NCBI taxonomy): Eukaryota > Metazoa > Chordata > Amphibia > Caudata > Salamandridae > Triturus > Triturus cristatus. The sequence continues at coordinate 471,861,963 of NC_140585.1, read as the reverse complement.
TCATCATAAGAATTAATGTTAACATTTCATACATTCAGTAACATTAAGTCCACATGAATACCATTGGTGGGGTATACATCCCCCATGCATTTACGGTGGCAAGCCAAGATACAATGGGTCCACCATTTGCTCCAAACCTTAGCATGTTGTTTTGGGCAACACCTGACTTTGTATACAGTTTTTTCATCCTGGGCACACCGGTCCACTCCAAGATGCCACTGTGACAACAGGGAATGGGTGGAAGATTTCCATCTACAAGCTATGTCCCATTTGGTCACCATGGAGGCCACTCCAAGTAGTGCCTGGTCCGCCTTTGTGTCCTCTGTCCCTTCATAGATTCCCAGGAGGAGAGATTTCAGTGAGAGTTCTACTTCCCACCCCAGTATCTTTGATAATGTTTTAGTCACTTACCGCAAGACGTTCCCATTAATAGGACATGTCCAAAACATATGATAGAAATCTCCTGGAGCACACGGACACCTAAAACGTGATGAAGTAAGCACGGTGGAGGTAGTACTTCTGTACTAGCTGCCATCTAGAACAAAGTGTGATGACACAGGGGCCAGCTTGACGTCTCGCCAGTCGTCATCTTGCGGCTGTCCAACCGATTCCTCCCATTGTGTCTGCAGTTGTCAGTATATCAGGTGCGTTAATGGTCAGTGAGCGGTAGATATAGTAAATTTCCCCTTCTGACAGCACACACATCAAGAGTTTAGCCTCCATGGGACTGAATTCAGGAGGTGTCACGCCCGGGGAAATATGTTCCATCAGCATATGCTGCAGTTGAAGATATTTAAGAAATTGTGGATGTCAGAGGGCATATGTCGATTGGAGCTCTTGAAAAGATCGGATTTGTCTGCCAGACAAAACGTCCCGCAGCAGGGAAATGCCTATTGTGTCCCAGTGAGTGAATCCTTCCAGGTCAATCATTTTAGGTAGCCATCTTCCTCTCCATAAAGGGGTCTGTTAAGTTTTGATTCCCAACCCATGTAATGAAGGGCAGCACACCAGCTAAGAAAAAACATTTGGTCACTTCATGCAGGTTCTTGGGGATTTAGGTGTCATAAAGCAGTCCCAGCACAATCTCAAATTTCAGCAAAGCCAGCACCACCATGTATGCTGGATCCAACCACCCCACACTGAACCAGTCATTTAGCAAGATATAGCAAGAGATAGTCTTGGCCTGGATTTGTAACAGAGAAAGGAAATCAGCAAGGAGTCCATCTGTGAGACATTTTGAAAGAGATATAGAAACCTTTGCATGATTTTCTATTTAGAAAGGGCAGTACTCCCCATAACATTCAGTGGGAGAGTTTGCCACCTTTTCAGATACATTCTCACTTTTAAGATTCCACGCTAGCTCGGGGTGGAGTGCAACGTGGATTCCCAGGTAGCAAAAACTCAAGTGTCACACTGGAATGGTGATTTGCCATTCAACATATTTTCGGTAGGGGTGGAGCGGGGAACCAATACCAATTTAGCTTGGCAAACCTGTAGACCAGAGGTCTTTGCATAAAGCTACATCATCGACATAAGGTGTGATTCGGTCTTCATGTTCTGTGTCCCACATTCAGCCCTAAACCTGCATATTGCACTCACTGAGCCATGTCAGGGGCTCAACGACAAGGGAGACAAGGAGGGGAACAGGGGGCACCCTGCCTAGTGCCCCAACAAATATGGAACAGGTTGGAGACCACACCATTGATTTGCACCTGTGCAGTTGGATGGAGTAAACCGGTTTGACATAGCCACAGAACTGGAGTCCCAAGCCCACCTTCTACTAGACATGAGACAGGTAAGTTCAGTCCACCGTGTGAAATGCTTTTCTAAAATCTATGAACAAAACAGCTGAAGGAAGAATATTATTGCAGAGTTGTTTCTTTCCTAAATTGGATCAGGGTTTGGAGAGTCCTACTGAGAGGACTGGAGATGGTGAGATTGTCAACCAGATAAGTAGTGGTGTTACTTGCAATGGCTTTGCAGATAATGCAGCTGGCAAGAGTATCCAGTGAACTCCCACTAGGGGCTGGGTGATGGAGTCAAATTTCTGCATTCCCTTAATGAGCCATGTTGCTGAACATACTGTCAGTATTGGAGTCTGTGAAAGAGGGCATTGCCACCATTCAAATGAAGAAGTAAAAGGGTCTGAACACGACTTGAGAAGTCACCTTCTGAGAGGAATGGTTTCACTTTCTTTAATAGAAAGAGCTAGTCCCAGGGCATGTTTGGATTTTTAGCAACTTGTTTCATGATTTTTCAGGTTAGTGTTCGTGGTGAATGAGTGAAAGTTGGGGATCAAATATGTCACGATTATTGTTAGTGAGACAGGTTTTGACAAATTGCAGTTTGTTGTTTTGGCAAACACAAGAAATTCTGCTTAGGCTATGTAAGAAAGTGGCTCTGTATATACTGCACCAAGGTAAGGTACAGTGTGTACAGAGTCCAACAGTCCCCAGAGGTTTGGCAGAGGTTAAAGTTAGATATAACCTTACTCTCTAAAGTGGTAGCTTGGTCGAGCAGTAAGGCAATATCATAGGGCAGTGTAAAGCACTTGTTGTACACACTCAGTCAGCAAATGGTCTCACACACTCAAGAACTGAACTGAACTCTAGGCCAATGGTTTTTTAATTAAAAATATATAGTTGTTTTATTTTAGAACCACAAGTAGGTATCAAAATACTTTCTCAGAATGAGATGCTCTAATTGAATACTTTCAATAAGCAATAGACTTTTAAATGCAATAGTTACAGTTGTTGCAATAGGCAACACAAGTAAAACACAACTATAACATTGAGCTCAATGGGAATCTTTAAATACATGCAATATCAACTACTTTGCATAGGTTTTTCTTACCCAGGGCTGTATCCTGGATTCAGCCCTGGTGCATCTCCTGTAAACAGTTGAAAGAAATAGTTTTTGTTACACAGGCGATTTTTAAGTAATATTTGTATGTTTCAAAAATCGACACAAGAATTTCTGGCAAAAACCGGGTAATGTTATCCTACGGAGGAAAGTTTGATTATCGGAAAAGTTGCAGTGGTAATTACTTTTCAGTGTCAGTGCTAGGCACCAAGATCCAGCACTGGCATCTCTCCTGGTAACAGGTGAGTAATTTCGTTTTCGTTGATCGGGTGATTTTTAGTGAATATTTCAACGTTTCAAAACTCGACACAGAAGAATTTCCAAGTGAAAACCAGTCAATGTTACTCTATGGAGAAAATGTGAGTTATCGACTTTCAGGTAAGTACTCGACTAGTAGAGTTAAGGTTCTGGGGTTAGATTCAGGGGTCTCCCAGGGTCAGGTAGGTACAGTTGCCTCAGCGGCACAGGGGCAGCCGGGTGCAGAGAGAGTAGGCCCAATGTTAGACTATGGCGGGCAGGGGGCCTTTGGTTGGTGGCTGTTAGAAGGCAGGCCATGCAGCTGTGGGAGCTGGGCTCCTGGTCACTTAAACAGGGCAAGTGGGGAAGTAGAATAGAACAGATGCTGCACTTCCAGGGGCACTCGGGCGGCTGGGTGCAGGGTGCTTTTGAGTCGTCGGGCACTCAATGGATTACAATGGGAAAGCTGCGTGACGAACAAAGGCTGCAAGCTCGGGGATGGATATTTTTTAGGTGCGACCACCACTTCGAGAGGTAAGTTGGGAAGCTGTAGGTTAAGTAGGCGCCCAGGAGTTGGGCACAGGGGGCCGCAGGGTGCCAGGTGCAGGGGTGTCTTTTGGTGTCGGGAAATCTTACCCTCTGCTGGCCGCAGTTGAAGGGATCCCTGGTATTGAGGCTGCAGGCGTCGTCAGGAGCGTCGAGGAGGGTCCTTGGGTGCTGGATTCTTGGTCACAGTTGCCGGGGGGACGTCGTTGTGGTCTTTGTTCACTCAGGCACAGGCTGGGCTCGTCGGGTGCAGAGTGTGCTGGATTCGCGGTTCCTGGCTGGCACCAGGGGTAGTTGCTGTTTGAGCAGAACCACTGCTCGTGGGAGTCCCAGTCTTTGGATGAGCAAGGCAGTCAGGTCCTCCGGGGTTTTCAAGGTTGCTGACCACAGGAGATGCCGGGATTTAGCAGGAGCAGGTTCGAGGGTTGACAGGCCTGTAGGGCTGGGGGCAAATCAGTTGGTGTCATCCTCTTGTTAGTAGCTGCACGGCTGGTCTTCTTTCTTCTTGTTCTTCTTCTTGTTTCTGAATCGGGATCTGAGGAAGGAAGGTTCAGGGTGCCCCTAAATACTACATTTAGGGGTGTTTCAGGTAGGGGAAGGTCAGGGACCAATGGGGCCCTTTCCTGGGGTGAGTGCACCCCCTATCCTGCCACTCTCCAGTGGGAGGGGGGCAGGAGCCTCATCCTGATTGGGTAGGGCTCCCCATCCTCAAGATGGCGAGAGCCTGGAGATGTGCTTCACCTCGCCTCCCCCACCTGAGGGGTGGGGTTGGCAGAGGCTGGCACACCCCCTTTCCTCACTTGGGTTTTCACACCAGTCTTCCCGCCTGAGTGGGAGCCAGAACTGGTGGGGACCAGTTGCTGAGTACAGCAAGTGGTCTGGGGAGGATAACAAAGGCGGCATGTCTTTGAAGCTTCCCCTGCCCATCCTGGGGGAGGAGGCTTGGCACCTCGCCCCAGGATGTGCATTGTTGCAGGCCCACGAGAGCGGATGGCTCTCTACCCAGGGGCCCAGCAACCTGTCTGCTGGGTGGCAGCCTAGGCAGCCTCTCAGTCAGGACACAGGTTGTGGGTTAGTTTCAGGGGGGCTACTCTAAGTTGCCCTCTTTCATGCATTTTACATTAAATCCCACACTGGCATCAGTGTGGGTTTAATGTGCTGAGAAGTTTGATACCAAACTTCTCAGTCTTCAGTGTAGCCATTATGGTGCTGTGGAGTTCGTAGTGACAACCTCACAGCACCATATACTCTTAATGGCAGCACTGCACTTACAGTGCCCAGTAATGCACCTGGGTACTGTAGGGGTACAGGGATCATGCGCCTGTACCCACACCACTGGCATATTGCACCCAGTAGACAGGTGACTGAGGTATGTCAGGGCAGTGTGTTTGTGGGCATGGCACACAGGGATGTGGGCCATGTTGACTCTCTGTTTTGTTCTGCACCAAGACACTCAGCCTGCAAAGGCAGTGTGTGGGTGTCAGGATACAGGGCCTCTAAGGGTGGCACATTAAGTGCTGCAGCCTCTAGGGGCCTTCTCTGGTCACAGTGCCCTGGGTACCTAGGGTACCATTTACCAGGGGCTGACATGTGGCCAGAGATGCCAATTGGGTTTTGGTTTCAATACAGTTTTAGGGAAGGAACACAGGCCCTGGGCACCTGATTGGCAGGAACCCAGGGCACACTCAGTCAAAGTACATCAGCAATTCAGAAAAAAGTGGGGGCATACCATACAAGAAAGATGGCACTTTCTCACAGGTTAAGCTCCAGGTAAGGAGCTGGACATCCATGTATGAATGAGGAGCAGGCAGTGTTCAAGAAGTTTGATATCTGGAGCAGTGGAGAAACTCAAATACAGCTGTGTGTAATACTGGTGACTGTTATATGATCTGCGTGTCATGCCCCATTCAAAGGTGGAAGATGATAGAGGACATTATAGAACCCTGGAGAACTCTGCGGGTGATTGGGGTGTTCTGCAATCTACAGATGATACGTTCATTGTATTTCATTAAAGACACTTTTCACTACTTTCATCTAGGTGTACTCTATATAACATCTGCATACATACAAGCATACATAAAGACACTGCAACAAAATATTTTGCCTGCCATGTGTCCCACTGTACTAAAATATTATTTGGTATTTTACTGTCATATTCATGTAATGCTTTACACAATTGATAGTGTTGCAAATCACTCTAATTTCCATCAAATTGTATTGCCCACTTTTCAGAATGAAAGCTTTGTAACATGTTTTTGGCTGTGCTGGATGACATAGATAAGAAATGGAAACATTTTCCCCAAACATTACATATTGAGAAACAGTGTGAGAATAGATAATTCGTACAAGCACATAATTACCCATTTACAGGATTAACTTACAATGTAATAGTTTAAAATGTGAGCTGAGCAAAGTTTTTAGTGATCTTCAGAATGCTATATCATTGTATTGTGAGTGGCAAGGTGAGGGAAGATTTATTTATTGCCCAAATAGGAACTGACACCCCAGAGGTCGATGTTTAGTAGGTCCAGTAAATAACATGCACTTTTCTATGATTTGTGCACCAAAATCTGAATGTACCAGTATTTGCTAATCATTTTCCAACTTTCATCAAATTTGACCAATTAACATTAATTACAGCTAAACCTGTGATTCTATGCCATTTCGAAACTTGTGCTTGCACAAGGATCAGAAAAGAGGCCACTCATAACGAGTGCCAAAGTATTGCTGGCAGAGAATGTCATATCGGAGCCTACTGAAATGATAAGAAGTTACACTCTGCAGGAGATTTGGGGGAAGTAACCATTACAATGCAGTCATTACAATGCAATACCTGTACAATGCAGTCATTACAACGCAACATACTTTACATTGCATGCCATTACAACGCAGCCATTACAATGCATGTTACTACAACACATGTCATTACAATGCATGTCACTAAAACGCATGCCATTACAACGCATTATAAGGTAAGTAATGGGGGAATAGTAATTTTTACCCCTATACTATCCAACACTTGCCCTACTGTTGCACTCACTGGAGTGGGAATAGTAATTAGTGTCCCTACACTTTCCAACACTTACCCTACTGTTCCCCTAAAAGTAATATGCGTTGTAATGGTATGCGTTGTAATGGAATGCGTTTTAAGTGTAGTTTCTAAAAATGCGTTGTGATGCATGCGTTGTAAAATCATGCATTGTAATGGATGTTGCGATGTAAAAACTGCATTGCAAAGGCATGCATTGTAAATGTTTGCATTGTAACATCATACAACCAAGATTTGGTCAAGGAAGGGCAAATAGAAGCGGAGCTTTTCAAGATTGTAGTGATCTAGTTTGATGGTAGTTACAGACATTTTCATGAAGGAGAAATGCACCTGGATGACACACAGGGTTACACACATTGCTTTAAAGAAGACCTTTAGGGCACAAGGCTGCCCCTGTATAGAGAATAATGTCAATGTGTTTCCTAGCACCTGCCATCTCGATTCTCTGTTGCTTTTTAATCACTTGGTTTGCTACCTCAAAGTAAAAGTGGTTTGTGTAGTCCAAACAGGAAACTACTGGACAGATGGGGGATTATACTTTTTATAGGATCTCAAATAACTCATGATCAATTTAGGTCAATTTAGGTGTCCGAAGATAGAGAAACATCAATAAGTAAATTGTTACAAATTAGGAATAAGGGAAAGACTCTAATTCACGATCATGCCAATGTTCCACATTTGGAGTGGTATATTAGGAGGTGGGCCAACTGCTTTTAGCCAAATGATGGAAGGATAAATCTGAGGGTTTTTTCTTTTTAGATCAGTATAGTTTTATTTTTTTTCAAGTAGTTGCAGTAGGCTAAAAAATCAGAGACCCCACATTTCTGCATCTAAGTAAAAGAAAAAAACAAATTGCATTAACATATAAAAATGAGCCCTCAACTCTTTCTTCCCAAATTATTCCTCATTTTGAACATGTCAATTTGCTGATTTTTGTTTCAATGGCTCCAAGATTTCTAGATAATAAACATATTGGTCTGCATATGTCATATGTAGATACACCAGTAGTCTATCGGCCTCACCCTCCCTTGAGCAGAAGAGATTGAGTGATTTCAATCTAGGTGGATAGGGTCTTATGCGTGCTCCTTCCATCACAATGTTTAGAAAAGGTTGCTAATGAAATTGACATCCTTTAGAGTTACTGAATATATTCCTAGAAAGCTTCTCCATGGACATATTTTGCCAAAGCCAGATACACTCTGACAACCCAACAACAACTATGAAAAACCTCCAACTCTGGATCCAGACCAAACCCAACACCACCCTCTGTGGCACCCTCAGCTACAGACCACCAGGCCCCCAACCGCCCTTCTCCAAAGCCATGATCAACCCTATCACCCCCTAGGCGCTCACATCCACTGATTACATCCTACTTCATGACCTCAATTTTCACCTAACCTACCCCTACAACCACCACATCCCTTATAGAGACCCTCACCAACATAGGATTCAAGCAGCTAGCCGCTGCTCTAACCCATGCAGCGAGACACACTCAACCATGTCTTCTCCACTAGTGGAAACGTCACCTAAAGCCACACCATGGAACTATTCTGGACCGACCACCACTGGTTGCACTTCGCCTTCACCAAACCTACCATAAACCAATGCCCTCACTGGCCCCCCAGCCGTAGCTGGAACAAGGTCCCTGAAAAACAGCTCACCACCTTCCTCAGCACTACCACACCACCGACAGACACCGGTGGCAATACCGCAGCCCGCAACCTCTACCAATTGATCTCCAACTGTGCCGACACTCTGGCACCCTTAAAAAAGGCACCCGGCAAGCAACTCTTCAAGAAAGCCAGCTGGTTCACCCCCGCCCTTCATGAGTCCAGACGCACCTGCAGACAACTCGAGAAGATAAGGAGGAACAACAAAACCCTGGAATCCCACACATCCTTCAAATCTGCAATCACCGCACACCACCTAATACTCAAAACCACTACGAAAATGGCCCTCCAGGACAGAATAAATGCCAACGCACACAACAGTAAAGAACTCTTCGCCATTATCAATGAGTTTACCAGGCCCAACAGAGGGACCACAGACTTCACACCCTCCCAAGACCTCCCAAGACCTCTGTGACAAACTCAACACCTTCTTCCACCATAGGATCAGGTAGATCTATGACATCTTCAACACCCAAGACCCTCCCACCATACTGACACCACTCCACCCAACCACACTGCTCCCAACAGATCCTGCAAACTGGACCCCACTCATCACATGAAGAGCATCCACTCCGGAGCCCCCTCATACCCATGTGTGCACCACATCTTCCACAGAGCAGAAGACCACCATTGCCCCTGAGCTCTGCCGCATCATCAACTTCTCCATTGAGACCATCACCTTCCCTGATGACTAGAAACACACTGAGATCAACTCTGTGCTAAAGGAACCATCCACTGACACGACGGACCTAAAAAACTTCAAACCCATCTAACTGCTCTCCTTCCCAGTCAAGGGCATTCGAGAAGGCCATGGGGGTGATGGTTTGGATCAAGGCATGGGTCTCATTCCAGAGCACTGAGGAGATGATAGACCCAGAGGGCCGATATTTGGCAATCACAGGCAGACTCGACGGATGGGATATAGCAATAGTTAGCATCCATGGATCCAACACAGAACAGGGGACCTTCTTGGCTCAGCTCTCAAACACCCTAACAGCCTATCTCTCTCACTCCATAATTATTGGAGGGGAGTTTAATTGCACAGTCAACCCCTTAATGGACCGCTCCCACACACCTTGCTTAGAGACACTCCAATGCACAGAATAGCAGGGCGTTTAAGGAATGGCAGAGCACATGGTGACTAAAATATTCCTGGAGTCACCTGAACCCTGAGATCAGGGTCTACTCTTACTACTCCCCGGTACAGGACCTCTATGTCATACTAGACATGTTCCTGTGTTACCCAGACATACATGCCTAGACCCATACAATAGAGTATTTAACACGCACAATATCAGATCACAATCTGGCCCTCCAACATATACGTCATATATATATGAAGACATCAGGGGACACATCGCGAACTATTTTGTTGAGAACGCGAACATGACCTTATGTAGACTGGCTGAATGAGATGCCTTTAAGGTTGTTTTGAAGGGTCGATGCATGTCAACCTCTGTGGGAGTCCGATGTTCACTTGAAACAGACCTATAGACTGCAGATCAGGCCCTCCACACCCTAGAAATACAAAGACCTGGGCACCCTGAGTTGGGTCAGGCCATACTGGATTCCAAGGAGGAAGTGGCCAAGCACACAGAACAATTGGAGTGCTTTGACTATAAGAAATATATTGACTGTTCTCATGCGGAAAGGGACAGAACGGGATCCTTACTAGCTTGGTTGGCTAATCCGGCCCATAGGGTTTTCCCAATATTTGAAATTTAAGACAGCAAGGGGCATACACTATACCGACAACACAAGATCAATCAGAGATTCCTGTGTTTCTACATCAACCTCTACAGCAGTTGGCTGAGGCAGGAAGAGGGAATTATCAGGCAACATTTCGTGGCTATACCACTTCCTACATTTTTAGGCAGAGGAGGCAGAGGAGGCAGAAGAAGTCATTGAGCCCCCATAGACATACAAGAGGTAAGAGCAGCAATTAAGGGACTCGCTAGGGCCAAAACACCAGGCACCGACAGGATCTCTATTGAATTTTACCCTGCCCCTGCAGAGGAATTGGCCTCTAGGCTAGTAGACCTGTTTGGAGCGGCGATGGAGGAGGACCTCCTCCTCAATACCACACGGGTGGCCCTGATTGTTCCACACCTCAAATCAGGTAAATCCTCCCTGGATTGAGGGGCTTACAGACCACTATCCATGTATGCATGCTGAACCTAGATTTTAAGATGCTCAGCAAAATACTACCAACAAGATACCTACCATTAATGAACGGCTTCATACACCTAGAGCAGGCGTGATTCATCCCAGGCTGAAGCACTGCACTGAATGTATGGCGCCTTCTGGCACTTATGGAGGCATTTGGCCTGGTAGGGGAGGGGTCTTTGCTGTTGATGTTGAAAAGGCCTTTGATAGCCTCAAGGTGGAATTTCATTATGAGGTCATGAGACAAATGCAATTGGGACAGGGCTTCTTGAAATGGGTCAGGCTGCTTTATATGAGACCTTTAGCATAGACACTAGCGAGCTGCACAATCTCAGAGCAGTAAAGAGAGGAGACAGGGGTGCCCCCTCTCCTCACTATTGTTTGCCCTGGCCTTGGAACCGTTGGCCTCCCTGGCCCAGATGGACACAAAGTACTGTGGGATTCTCCTGGGGAACAATGTACACCAAATAGTGCTATACGCTGATGACTTATTGATGTTCTTGAGGAGTGTCGTAGAAGACCCAGCTGGTACTAAGGTATTGATGATGGAATTTGGGGAAATGTCAGGATTAAAATGTAACTGGCAAAAGTCTAGACGTTTCCCTACTGGCAAGAGACAGAGACCTTCCAACTGAACTGGGAACCCTTCAATGGAAACCCAGATGCCTGGAATATCTAGAGGTGAAAATATACCACTGTCACCTGGACATATTTGAGAGAAATATGAGGGCAGCTGTACAATCCTTGAAGACCAGCATGGAGCTCTGGAAAGAATTGCTGCTGTCATTGGAGGGGAGGTTGCCGCTCTTTAAAATTGTGGCGCTACCATGCTTACTGTACTTTCTCACTGTACTTCCAATATGGATACCGACTAAGTGGAATACCGACTTACATTTCTTAATGTCAGATTTCCTATGGGGCACTGGCCATAGATGGGTAGCCCTGAAAATAATGCAGCACCCGACCCAGGAAGGGGGCTTTGAAGTCCCTGATTTTGAAAGATACTACCTTGCTGGGCAGCTACAGTGGTTTGACTGCTGGTTAGTAGATCAGAAGACACAGACACGTGAAGCAGACCATTCACACCAGACTTGAACATACTATTCAAAATGTTGGTGAGAGTAGTCAGAGCTCCACTTGACAGCACCGGCGAGATACAAGTACTTTGATGCTGCTGGAGACACTGTCTCCAAAAAACACAAACACGGATCCTCTACTCACCTGACCCCCCAATAACAATGCTATGACTATTACCACAGTGAGAGGGCTTTGGGGACTGGGTACAAGTGGGTGTAAACACGATTGGAAGACCTATACAGAGATGAGGTACCCCTCCTATTCAAAGACTTGAGAGAGGACTTAGACCTCCCTCATAGTCATTTCCTATTACATGGGGGAGTGGTTGCAGCGATCGAGGATCACTGAGTGGCGGGAATGTCAGAACCTCCGCATCATGACAATTGTAGATACATAAGCACTGCGGGGGAGAATCAAAGTGGTCATGTGCCTCCACAAAGCACTGGGAAGAGATACCCTTCAACTGTTGACTGTTCTATGATACAGATGGGGAGAGGACTTGAATACCCCTCTTTAAGACAAAGACTGGGAAACTGTACTGACTAGGACCCCTAGGAATTCAAGGAATGCCTGTTTCTGTTTAATTCATTTCTTTATATGACAGAGGGCATACTTCACCCCGGGGTGTATTAACAAATTCTTTCAAAGGGAGAACCTGGGATGCCCAAGGTGCGGAGAATTGGGGGCAGAGCTCTTCCATGTGCTCTGGACATTTCTAACATTATAGAATTACTGGAATTAAATAACAAATGCAATCAAAGCGATTATACAGCGTCTGGTTCCCTGTGCTCCTGCTCACTGTCTCTTGGGCCTGTCAACCCACACCTCCAAAATATGGGTCACTTGCAGATTGCAAGATCTGGCCCTGATATTGGCTTAAAGCGAAAAAATTCGGCATTGGAAGATCCCTGAGGTACCTCAAATTTCAATATGGAAAAAAGAATTGGAAAAATGGATAGGATGCAAGGGGAAGATCCTCCTTAGGAATGCCTGCCAGAGGACTGGATCAATATTGAGGGCCAGGGCCTGGGAAGCATTGGTAGATAGTACAAAAGACCCAGAGCCCGAATCAAGAGAATCCACTCCCATGGGACCTGGTGCAGTAAAACTTGAGTGGGGAAGGACCCCAATCTGCCTCAGATACGTCTGTGAATAACAAATACTTTGAAGGGTGGGAGATGGCAAAGATGAGACAACACCACACCTAACATAAGAACGGTTATTGTTAATCCTTAGCTCGTGGCAATGATCTGTAGCGGGGTGGGGGAAATGGGAGGGGAATTGAAAGTTGGATGGTTCGATTACTTGCTATGAATATGTGTTACAAAAGAGAGCTTTCATGGCATTGTTACATATTGAGACAAAAAAACAAATAAATAGCTGAACTGTAATATATGTCTCATGTACACTGAAAAAAACAACTAAATATGTTTAACAAAAAAAACAGGTCATTGAGAAGGCCATCAGTGATCAACTCTCTGAGTTCATTGAAGCAAATCACACTTCTTGCCGCCACCGATGACATCAGCTCCATCCTCGACTGAGGCAAAACCGCAGCCCTCAGCCTCCTAGACTTCTCGGCCACCTTTGACACTGTATCCCACCGCACCCTAATCAAGAGACTCCATGACTTCGGCATCTGCAACAGGTTACAGTCATCTGACAATGCTAGGCAGGTGGGAGGGCAGTGGCAGCTCAACAGAACACTCAGAATAGATAGGAGTGGCAGGTCCATGCAACATGGTGGGCAAAAAGGATGAAGCAGGGACATGCTCAAAGACATCGGAGGGCAGGGGGAAGGAGAATGTAGGCAGCAAGCTAAGCACAGAGGCTAAGCAGGAGGTCAATGATGGGGCATAGAATTGGGCAATGGAGGGCAGGAGAAGTGGACTGGTACATCACGCTAAATGGAGGGCAGTGGCAGCACATCAGACATTGCATGGCAGGAGGGAGGAGGCTAGTCCATGGATTCAGACAACAGAGTATAGGTGGATGGGGCAGCAAGCTAACTGTTCAGAGAAGGCGGGAAGGCCAGTGGCAGAACAACGGCCACACAGGGCTGTAATAAAGGAGCAGGGACATGGACTTGGACAATGGATGGCTAGGAGGAGGGAAGGCAGGAGCAGCAAGCTTGGGTGGGGGCAGCACAATGCCAGGCCCTGCTTCCAAGTCCCCACCATCCATTGTGATATGCATCTTACTTAACGTAAAAATAAAAATAGAAATTTGCTGAAAAAAACAAAGATTACAGGGACGGTATAGTTAGACTCAGATTTCACTCATACACAACCAGTGAAATTCAGCAGTTATAGTTACCTGAGCTAACTATAACTTACGCCCCCTCAATGTACTGCTAATGACCTCAGACATTACATCATTCATGACATGGTCACTTACGTCACTCATGACATCTCTAAAGAGCTGTGAATGGAATGGAACTATAATCGCTAGAACTTTATTTAGGGATGGTGTGTGTATATTAACACCCCTTTTTAGGTCTCGCCTAGCTATTGTGTTTACGCAATCGCAATGCGAGACTCTAGTAAGAGGGGCATTTCAAAGTGCTCCCAAAAGTGGATTGCACGGCGAGCACGCGCACAATCACGTGCATCGTGCCGCCATGCAATCCGTTTGGGGAAGCGCTTCAGCCCACAGGCGCGTGCATGTGTAGCCACAGCCTCAGCATCATACTTCAAATGGTCCGCTCCCCCGCCTGGAATGCGCTCCCCCGCCCCCGCCACAGCATGCTGAGAGATTGTTTTTTTGTGGAGCTGTCTGCAAGTGCTCCTCCTCACAGCTCGGTTTCCTAACTGCAGGATAAAGATTGCCTTGCTTTCTCCCACCACTTCATTCCTTCTTTATTTTTTAATTAATCAGCTTTTAATTTCATCACGTTTCTTTCCATAAATCAAAATTTCCCTCCATATATGCACCCTCTTTCCTTCTCGGCTTCCCTCATTCCAGGCCCCTACTCTCCTTACATCTTCACCTCCTTCCGTCATTCCTCACTTCTTCCATCACCTCTTCATTTATTACTTATTCCACGCTCCATTCTTCCTTTAATTTTTAGTTACTCCACTTCACTTGTCTTTCATCCTTTCTCTTTCTTTTCTTGCTGATTAATCCTGTTTACTATTTTTTAAAATGTATTTAATGCATTTTTACATAGCGCGGACTTTACCTGAAGGTGTCGCAGCGCTGTACAATAGAACCAGTTACGTTACATGAGAGAAATGTTACAAAATAGAACTTTACAAAAATAAACAGGAGACTAAGAGAGGTAGAGGGATTGTGTGACCCTAGAGCACAGTGTGTCTGATCAGACCGCACTTCTGTATGGACCAGTCTCTCTTTAAAGGTCTGTACCTCAGCCCTGCAGTATTTTCAGCAGAGCGTGTGGCACCATTAAAGAGGGGGAAAAGCCCTCTCCTCTAAAGATGCCAGCACTCACTCGGCATCTTCAGATGGAAGGCTATTAACCATGCCCTCCTCAAGATTTCGGGGGATCAGAGACAATGAAATGCTCACAGTGTGCCTGGAAACAACCCAGTGAAGACCCAATCTGGCACACCAACATCTTGTACACAGTTCATTCCCCAAGCAGGAATACCTGCAGGGCACGCGCCATCGGCCCATCTTTTCAAGTCACACCTCTTTCTATGATGACACTGGGCAACAGACCCCGCCTTCTGCGCCCCCTGTACACTGCTCTCCATTTCCCACTTCTTGTGCTGTGGCCTACCCGTCATCCCTCCCTGCTTTCAATACCTGGTTCCAGTACTCGCCATCCCTTATTTTGTAACCCATTACTGTGCGCATGCGTGGATTGGAGCTAGGTTGACGCCACATAAGCAGCCTACAAACCTTGCCTGCCTGAGCCAACCATACCTAGAAACAGTGGACATCGGACACACGGGCACACCGCACTCAGGTCATGTGGGGTGATCAGACGGCCATGCGAGAGCAGCACCTGCCCTGCATATTTCACCCTCGGTGGAAACATAAGAACTATCAATGTGGCGACTGCAGTGGTGATGGGGTCTCCCAGCAAACATACAGCTGTCTTCAACCAAAAATCCCGGTCAAATTCACAACACACTGAAACAAGAAGTCCATGTACAGCAGCAAATGCACAACCTTTGGCAGATGAATGCATGCAAACACCAGGGCTTAATTTGTGCCGGTGCTTTCCGGTGCTTAGCACCGGCACTTATTTGACAGGGCCGGGTCTATGCACGATATTAGCTGCTGCCTTCTCAGTGAGTTCACTCCGGTCTCCCCGGTGGCAGCGAAGAGCTGATATCGCTCGTTATTGTGCTTAAAATAGTTCAAATTGGGTGCCGCGGACGCCCGCCATATTATGAGACACACACTACGAGAAACCACCGGGGTCCCTGCCTCAGCTCACACCAACAAATCACAGTAGTGCTACCAATGACGGATTGGAAAATGTTAGTAGACTGGCCCCTTCCTTCCTTGGCAAATCCTAAAGTATGGGTCCCGACATGGATCAATGATCACAATTTCCGCCCGCAGCGTGCCCCAGCATACTGCGCATCCTCAGCAGTTATCGGGCGCTGAAAGCAGAAGCAAGCAGTGTGTTGCGCAGCAGGCCTCATGTAAATTAAAAGTCCGCCCGCGGTGGTAAATTTAAATCACCGATGAACACAGGCTGCGGGGGTCGCTGCAGCCCACTGCACAGCTCCGCTCTGAGCTGCACCTGCTGCTGAGCCTGAGTGAGTCTGATGGGCATCAGGGGCCGCGTGCACGTTTGCCATTCCCAATGGAGTCGGGTGAGAGAAGTTGCGACCAGACTCTGGGGAGGCAGGCAGTCGGCCCGTAAACCGGAATTCTGTGCTCTCCTCAAAAGTAAGTGTGAGACCATCTGAGTGCAAATTTTCTTTTTAACACTTGCCTGGGAAAATATGTAAAGTAAATGGAGCGTATTAAACTGTGCTTCCTCTGCACGTTCTTGCTTCTTGGCAGTTTATGGATGCAAGAAGCTAATTACTGAAGTTTCCGGAGCACATTTTAACTGTCTGCACTGAGAGAGAGCTGTTAATATTTGTTTAAATTATGTAGCTGAATAGGGTCAGTCCGCTGCTCCATGTGTGCAGCTGCCTGTTTCCCAATTACTGCACTCTGCAACGGCTAATACTTCATGCTGGTTTTCGTCTTCCGGCTGAAGCATTGAGTGCTAAATGTTAAATAAAATAACATTAGTAAGTATAATGCAAACCATAGGGCCTCTTTCTGTGTAAGGACCGTTAGAGTCAATTTTGTTGTGCCAACCCACCTGCTGCCTTCCATGTCGGTAGCACTGCTCCACGACCACGGTTCTCTCAAAGGCACAGGCCGGCTGACAAGGCTTGCAGTCACGGTCTCAGAGCTTGGGTCAGAGGGGTGAATTTGCTACCATTGCAAATGACGTTGCACAGTGAGTCCGACTCCCGCACTGCATGGAGTACTGAACAGACAAGAATCGAGCACAGGTGACTGCAATGAGTGGGTCCACTACTGTTGCAGCTTAGAGGCATTACTGCGGAGGTACGTGTTTTTCATTTTGGGGGCTCACATTCTTCTGTTGTGGCCTGGGTCCCACGTGGGACAGAGAGGCCCTGGAATCTACACTAATTCTCTGCATGCTGACTTGATTGATTGATTGCCGGCAGTAAGGAGGACCCAGGGGGGGCCTGTGTGGGTGTAAGCTGCTAGGGCATCTGTGTTTAGTTAAGATAACTTGCTATGGATACTGTTGATAAATAACATTGATGTTTCAATCAATATGAGTTGCCTGCGCCGCCTGTCCTGTGGTGTACTGAGTCTGAAAACTTTGCAGTCAAGCAGCCTGAGGCTGCTCTGCTCAGCTTTCAGCTGCCTGCCGTTAGTACACTTTAGTTCAGTGACTTCTTAGTTTCTCGTTGCTCGAATGGTGTAATTTCTGATATTATTTGTATGTCTAAATTGCTTAATGCTCTCGTGAGAAAGTGTCACTCATAGTCATTAAAATGTCACTCATAATTACACTGAACTTGTGAAAATGTCACACTTAGCAATCTGAAACCTTGGCAGCTATAAACTTAAAGGCAGTCTCAGTAAAGTGTAGCCTGTGGTTCTGGTCTCACTACGTTCAATTCAGTTTGCTAATATGGGGCAGCCCGGTCCCTGCTGCAGTCAGGCAGAAGCCATGATGGTAAGATATGTGCCGGGGGCAGTACCTCTTTCTGCAACATGTAAGGAATAGCCTTTTTTTTAAATATAGTACTTAGTGAATTAGTCATGGGACTTCGTAGTACTTTAAAAACTAACTCGGTGGTGCTCATTTTATTGACTTCAAAATTAAGTCATAGAATGAAAGAATCTCATGTTGTATTCAAATCTTTGCTGCTAGGCACTAACTTACTGAGCTATATTACTGGCATTCTAGACTGAAATTTAATGCAGTGTGGAAGCACGTTCGAGTATTCACGCTTTTAGCATGTCCCTATGAGAGGCACCTGTTTAAGCAACACAGGCTCACTGGCCAGGACGTGGGGGTGTACAGAGCATAATATAAAGGTTGCTAGTACAACTTGTCTCTAGGGGACCTGAGATCTTTTATTCAATCACTACACTTGGTGCATTTCTTCCTTCTCCCTCCTTTCATTCCTTAATTTTTTTTCCTGCTCCTTTCATCCTTTCTTTAATTTATTTCTTTCAAGCACATTCTCTTTAAGTTGGGAAGCTGCCTCAGCAGTCCTTATATTACCTATCCTAAGGCTGCATTTTGACCTTTACTCAGATTCTGTAATTCAAGTTGACTTATAAGTTGTTGTTATAGACTTTCCATATTTTATATTATATTATATTGATTTGCATAGCGCACTAATCACCCAAGAGGGTATCCAGGTGCTTGGGCAATGGGCAGGTTGTAGGTGTGAGGTACTCGAGGTGTTCATGTGAAGAGCCAGGTCTTCAGCTTCTTGCTGAACTCTAGAAGTTAGGAGGTGGCTCTGATGTGTTGAGGCTTGTGGATGTGGATAGAGCCAATAAAGGAAGTGGGTGGAGCCATTGGAGGAAGTGAGTGGAGCCATGGAAGTGGGTGTGGCCTCCTAAAAAATGGGAGCACCTGCACTTCATAGTTTACAAATTAAGCACTGGCAAACACCACACACTCTGCTCCCGCTGCTGGGCATTATCATATTAGATCCAAGACTTTAAAGCATCCTGGTGTAAAATGTGCAATCGGACTGTACAGTCTGCACATCCCAACTACCACATGTATGCAGCATTTAGAAAGATAACCAGCAGTATGTGCACTGCCCTAATTCCAATTACAAAGATAAGCAGCAGTATGTGCACTGCCCTAACTCCAATTACAAAGATAAGCAGCAGTATGTGCACTGCCCTAACTCCAATTACAAAGATAAGCAGCAGTATGTGCAGTGCCCTAACTCCAATTACAAAGATAAGCAGCAGTATGTGTACTGCCCTATCTCCAATTACAAAGATAAGCAGCAGTATGTGCAGTGCCCTAACTCCAATTACGAAGATAAGCAGCAATATGTGCACTGCCCTAACTCCAATTGCAAAGATAAGCAGCAGTATCTGCACTGCCCTAACTCCAATTACAAGCCAGTAGTTGGCTGCATGTCCCACGCCCTCCTCCCTCCTCCCTCCTCCCTCCTCCCTCCTCCCTCCTCCCTCCTCCCTCCTCCCTCCTCCCTCCTCCCTCCTCCCCCAGCACAGGGACAGGACCCCCCCCGCGCCACGGTCTCTTTGAACCACTTGGTGTGTTTCCAGCAGTCATCATTTCACCCTGGACAGCCCCCATGGCCGGGCACACATAGGACTGGTTCCAGCGGGAGGATAAGTCCAGCCTTTCAGCATGCCCCATCCACAGTGACCCTCACTGACCAATGGAGACCGCAGGTGCTGCTGCACAAAAACAAGCATTTACAATGCAATACGTCTCGCATTTGAGAACGTTTGCGCTATTGGCATTTGTAAATAACAACGCCTTTTATTTATATGTTGTGTTGCAAAACTGATAAATAAAAGGCACTGCCATTTACAATGCCAACAGCTTAAACTCTCTCAAATGCGAGACCTATTGCATTGTAAATGCTTGTTTTCCTTTTCTTTGGGGTAAGAATCATTATAATATGCAACATGCCCAGATTAATATGGCCGATAGCCTTTCACTTTAAAGTAATGTGTAGTCCATTGTTTATGTTGATGTTTGCAATTCAAAGTATGTTTATTATGAATAAGTAACGTTGACGAACATACAGGTATGGCGGTTACAGGGCAAGATATGCTGAAATGCACATTGTGTGCATATTAACACTTGTTTTCTTTTCTTTATTGTAGCAATTCCTGAATTTTCACATCGTGACCAGGCCAATATGGCCGCCAGCTTTTTGGATTAAAGTAATGCACCAGGGGCGTTATAGTTTGCTGGACTTTTCACTCGTACAAAACCATTGAAATTTCCCCGTTATAGTTAGTTCAGCTAACTATAACTTGCGCGCCTGCAATGCACTGCTGATGATGTCACATATTACATCACTCATGACATGGTGAGTGTCATTAATGATGACATCACTGATGACATCTCAAATGATATCACTGATGACATCATCTACGTGATCATCTGATGCACCTCATCACACCCTAAAATACAGACTACCATTCTCAAAACCATAGACACACCAATACTAGTACAGCTACAATACTCTGTGCACTATGCATGCAGACCTCTAATCAGCTAAATAGCTTTGACACAGTCTTTTAAATACTCAGTTAGTACCTATGCAGTCTAGGAATCCTTTTGTCTGTCCCATGCACTTCTCCATTCAATCATCCAGCACTATTTAAGTATCCCATCACTCTGCCAATACCTAAGCACTAATAAATTTAGCATGCACTCTCTTTGCAGCACTGAAATTACTCCAGTTATTAGTCATATACTTAAGGAATGGCCTAGCCGCTAACACAAGTGCAGGTACAATATTTTGTACACTATGCATGCAGACCTCTAACCAGCTACATACTATTGATACACTCTTCTAAATACTCAGTTAGTACCTATGCAGTCTAGGAAATCTGTCTGTCCCATGCACTTCTCCATTCACCCATACATCATTATCTACATTTCCTATCACTCCACCAATACCTAAGCACTTATAAATTCAGCATGCACTTTCTTTGCAACACTGCAATTACTCCAGTTATTAGTCATATAATTAACCCCTCCTATGCCTATGACGAGCTGGACTCGTGATGGAGCACAATCGGTGTGTGCCCATTATGAGACTAGCCCGTCATGACACCCACCCACGGGGGAAGCACTGGCGCTCTCCCCCCCCGCCCCCCCGTGAGTGGTCGATCCTTTTTTTTCTTTTTACTGGGAAGGCAGGGGAAGACCTTCTCTTGCCTCCCCCCACCCGCGTCATCAATGACGTCAGCGCGCGAGCCTCGCTGACGTCATTGGAGGTTTCCCCTTTGTTCTCCGATGCGCAGGAAGCCATTTGCTTCCTGCGCGTTGGAGAAGAAAGAGGTAAGTTCTGGGGCTGGGGAGGGGGGATTTCACTAAAAGAGGCATCAAGGGAAAGGAAAGGGTATTCCTTCCCCCAATGTCTCTTTTATGCATTCCAGGTGCACGATCATGCGATCGTGCAGCAGTAATGGCCACTAGCGGCAGGGATGTTTTTGTTTTTTTTTGTTTGGGGGAGCGGCCCCTTAGGCAAGGGTCGCTCCCCTTATGGCCACATTATTCTTTTTTTTATTTGAGCAAACAAAATGCAAGAGGTAGCAGACGATATAAGAGGAAAAAGGGACATGTGTGCATGTTACAAAAGCGTACAAAGTACAAATAGAGGTATAATGCTGCAGTAGATGGCAGACACATAAAACACAAGAACAAACGTTATGTTACATGAGACAATGGTGGCAAATGTGCATGTATCAAAAGCAAACAAAAAACAAGAGGTAGCAAACGATATGTTACAAGAGGAAAAGTGACATGTGCATGTTACAAAAGAGTACAAAGTACAAGTAGAGGTATAAAACTGCAATAAATGGCAGACACTCAAAACACAGTAACACACTGCGAAGGCACTTCTATACGCATGGAGAACAGAATTTCCTATAATGTAAAGACTTCCTTCAGATAATAGAGCGGGCGTGAATTAAGTTTGGAAGTGTCTTTGCAGGAGGAGAACTTTAAGGTCAGTTTTGAAGGACTAGGAAGGGGGTGGTCCGGAGCTGAGGCGGAAGTGAGTTCCAGATTCTCACTGCGTTGCCTGTAAAGGATTGGGCCATCGATCTTTCCTTCTTGAAAGTGTGAGGTTCAAGCAATACACTTTGTGCATTACGTGATGGTCTAGACCCTCCAGAGAGTTTCAGTTTATTCGCCAGGTAGCGAGGAGAGGAGGAGTGCAAGGCTTTGTGGGTGATACAAGTATTCTTGTAGATAGATCTTGCCTCGATGGGAAGCCAACGGAGGGTGGATACAATGGGTGTGATGTGGTTGCTTCTTTTGGCCCCATATATGAAACGAGCTGCTGAATGGAGAACATATTTAAGAGGGGACAGGTGGGATTAACCCAGGTGACTCCCCTTGCAAAACCAGGTGGTTTTGAAAAAGGCAATTTTGATGTCGCCTCACTACGTTTTGGGCCCTTGCCTGACGCAGGTACTTGGGTCCCCCACACGAGTGAGGCACCATTTTTATCGGGAGACCTGGCGGAAAGCTGGGATATTTGTGTGAGCCCGGTGATACCACAACTTTCCCAGACCAAAATGTGTGAAAAAGTGATTTTTTAAGCTAAAATTGAGGTTTGCAGGGGATTCTGGGTAAGGAAACGTGGGGGATCCACGCAAGCCATACCTCCCTGGAAGCCCCCGGGTATCTAGTTTTCAGAAATGTGTGGGTTTGGTAGGTTTCCTAAGGTACTGGCAGAGCTAGTGATCACAAACTACAGCTAGGCACTTTGCCAAGAAAGGGTCGTTTTTCACTGTGAAATTGAGGTGTGACCACGTTGTGTTTTGCACCGTTTCCTGTCGCGGGCACTAGGCCAATCCACACAAGTGAGGTACCATTTTTCTCTTAAGACTTTGGGGAACGCGGGGCGGGTGGAAATTTGTGGATCCACGCAGATTCCACGACTTTCCACCACAGAAATGTGGGGCAAATGTGTTTTTTTGACAATTTTTTAGGTTTGCAAGGGATTCTGGGTAACAGAACCTGGTGGGAGGCAGCTAAGTCACCCAATCCTGGATTCCCCTGGGCGTCTAAGTTTTCAAAAATGTATAGGTTTGCTAGGTTTCCCAAGGTGCCGGTATTGCTATGGTTAAAAAACTACAGCAAGGCACTATGCCAAAAAAGGGTCATTTTTCACTGCGAAATTGAGGTGTGACCACGTTGCGTTTCGCGCCATTTACTGCAGCGGGAACTAGGCCGACCCACACAAGTGAGGTGCCATTTTTCTTGTAAGACTTTGAAGAACGCGGGGTGGGTGGAAATTTGTGGATCCACGCAGATTCCAGAACTTTCCACCACAGAAATGTGGTGAAAATTTTTTTTGGGTGACAATTTTTAAGGTTTGCAAGGGATTCTGGGTAACAGAACCTGGTGGGAGGCAGTCAAGTTACACCATCCTGAATTCCCCTGGGTGTCTAGTTTTCAAAAATGTATAGGTTTGCTAGGTTCCCCAAGGTGCCGGCAGAGCTAGGGTTAAAAAACTACAGCTAGGCACTATGCAAAAAAAGGGTCATTTTTCACTGCGAAATTGAGGTGTGACCACGTTGCGTTTTGCGCCGTTTCCTGTCGCGAAAACTAGACCGACCCACACAAGTGAGGTTCCATTTTTCTCGTAAGACTTTGGGGAACGCGGGGTGCATGGAAAATTGTCGCTCCACGCAGATTCCAGAACTTTCCACCACAGAAATCTGGGGCAAATGTGTTGTTTTTGACAATTTTTTAGGTTTGCAAGGGATTCTGGGTAACAGAACCTGGTGGGAGGCAGCTAAGTCACCCCATCCTGGATTCCCCTGTGTGTCTAGTTTTCAAAAATGTATAGGTTTTCTAGGTTTCCCTAGGTGCCAGCAGAGCTAGGGTTCAAGAACTACAGGTAGGCACTATGCCAAAAAAGGGTCATTTTTCACTGCGAAATTGAGGTGTGACCACGTTGCGTTTTGTGCCCTTTTCTGTCACGGGCACTAGGATGACCCACACACGCAAGGTACAATTTTTCTCGTAAGACTTTGGGGAACATGGGGTGGGTGGAAATTTGTGGATCCACGCAGATTCCAGAACTTTCCACCACAGAAATGTGGTGAAAATGTTTTTTGGGTGACAATTTTTTAGGTTTACAAGGGATTCTGGGTAACAGAACCTGGTGGGAGGCAGACAAGTTACACCATCCTGAATTCCCCTGGGTGTCTAGTTTTCAAAAATGTATAGGTTTGCTAGGTTTCCCAAGATGCCGGCAGAGCTAGGGTTAAAAAACTACAGCTAGGCACTATGCAAAAAAAGGGTCATTTTTCACTGCGAAATTGAGGTGTGACCACTTTGCGTTTTGCGCCGTTTCCTGTCGCGGAAACTAGACCGACCCATACAAGTGAGGTACCATTTTTCTCGTAAGACTTTGGGGAACGTGGGGTGCATGGAAAATTGTCGCTCCACGCAGATCCCAGAACTTTCCACCACAGAAATCTGGGGCAAATTTGTTGTTTTTGACATTTTTTTAGGTTTGCAAGGGATTCTGGGTAACAGAACCTGGTGGGAGGCAGCTAAGTCACCCCATCCTGGATTCCCTTGGGTGTCTAGTTTTCAAAAATGTATAGGTTTGCTAGGTTTCCCTAGGTGCCAGCAGAGCTAGGGTTCAAGAACTACAGCTAGGCACTATGCCAAAAAAGGGTCATTTTTCACTGCAAAATTGAGGTGTGTCCACGTTGCGTTTTGCGCCATTTCCTGTCTCGGGCACTAGGCCGACCCACACAAGTGAGGTACCATTTTTCTTGGAAGACTTTGGGGAACACAGGGTGGGTGGAAATTTGTGGATCCACACAGATTCCAGAACTTGCCACCACAATAATGTGGGGGAAATGTAGTTTTTTGGAAATTTTTTTAGATTTGCAAGGGATTCTGGGTAACATAACCTGGTGGGAGGCAGTCAAGTTACCCCATCCTGGATTCCCCTGGGTGTCTAGTTTTAAAAACGTATAGGTTTGCTAGGTTTCCCTAGGTGCCGGCTGAGCTAGTGTTCAAAAACTACAGCTAGACACTTCGCAGAAAAATGGTAAATTTTCATTGTGAAAATGTGGTGTGTTCACGTCGGGTTTTTCAGCCATTTCCTGTAATGGGCACAATGCCTACCCACACAAGTGAGGTACCATTTTTATCGGGAGACTTAGAGTAATTCAGTTCTGTAAAGCAACTGTTATTACCTATTGATTTTTGATGCATTTCTTCCTTCCAAATGAGAGACATTGTGTAAAAAAGAAGTCGTTTTGAAAAATGACATATAATTCTCATGCTAGTATGAGTATTCCCAATTTCGAAAATGTGCAAATATGTACTGTTTCTAAACTCTATAATTTCTTCCCATTTTAGAAATACATAGGAGTCTTTCATACCGATTTTTCCATGTATACATTTTCCCACAATAGTTGCTATATACCCGAAACATAATAAAAAACCATTGCAAATTGCTGCTGAGTTTTTGACTCTGGGTTTGTCGGTTTCTTGGTGAACCTACAAGTCCTATATATCCCTACAACCAGTAAGGTCCAGCGGATGTAACGTTATATTGCTTTCAAACAGCTGTCATAATTAGAAGACGTTACAGGTGAAAATGTTGACACAAAAGGCTGTTTTTTTCAACTAATTTTACATTTTTCCTATATTTAACTGTTGCTTTCTATAAAGAAACCTTGATGGATCTACATAAATGACCCCTTATTGAATTCAGAATATTGTCTACGTTTCTAAAATGTATAGCTTTCCAGGATCCATTATTACGTTCACACCCATTTCTACCATTAACTGTAAGGTGGCTGAAAG
Source organism: Triturus cristatus (assembly GCF_964204655.1). NCBI lineage: Eukaryota > Metazoa > Chordata > Amphibia > Caudata > Salamandridae > Triturus > Triturus cristatus. The sequence continues at coordinate 471,836,306 of NC_140585.1, read as the reverse complement.
CACAAACAATAGCAAAAATAGACTCTGTCCCAGAAAAATGCCAAAACTGTTGGTTTTCTGTCAAAAGTCTGTCATTCCCTAAAAGCTAGGAAAATGGTGATTTCAGCCCACAAACCCTCTTTTGATACCATTTGCAGGGGGAACCCCAGACGCTTTCATTTGCAGCACATTTTTCCCATTTTCCCCAAAAATGTAGCTGTATTTTGTCACATTTCTGTGATCCCTCCAGGGGAATCCACAAACCCTGAGTACCTTTAGAATCCCCATGATATTGGAAGAAAAGGACGCAAATTTGGCGAGCATACCTAATGTGGTCAAAACATTACAGGGGGCTCAGCGCGCACTACCCAAAAAGCCAAAAAAAGGCTTGGCACAGGAGGGGGAAAAGGCCTGGCAGCGAAGGGGTTAAGGAATGGCGTAGTCAAAACACAAGTGCAGGTACAATAGTTTGTACACTATGCATGCACACCTCTAACCAGCTACAAACTATTGATACGCTCTTCTAAATACCCAGTTAGTACCTATGCAGTGTAGGAATCCTCCTGTTTGTCCCATGCATTTCTCCAATCACCCATCCAGCACTATCTACTTATCCTATTACTCCACCAATACCTAATCACTTAAAAATTCACTATACACGCTGTTTGTAATACTGTAATTATTCTAGTTACTAGTCATGAACTTATGGAATGGCCTAGCTACTAACACAAGTTCATCTATAATATGTTGTGCACCATCCAAGCAGACCTCTAACTAGCTACATACTATTGATACACTCTTCTAAATACCCAGTTAGTACTCATGCAGTGTAGCAATCGTCCAGTCTGTCCCATGCACTTCTTTAATCACTTATCTACCACTATCTACTTATCCTATCACTCCACCAATACGTAAGCACTTATAAATTAAGTGTTCACTTTGTTTGCAGCACTGTCATCATTCCAGTTACTAGTGGTATTCTTATAAAATGACCTAGGCACCAACACAAGTACACATAAAATATTCTGTGCATAATCCCTACAAATCTCTAAGCAGATACATACTTTTGGTCCACTCCATTAAATACTGAAGTAGTACCCATGTAGCGTAGGATACCTCCTGTCAGTGTCATGCAATTATTCAATCACCCATCGGGCACTATGTTCTTATTGTATCAGTCTGCCTATACCTAAGCAATTATGGGGCAGAGTTACAAGCACCCTGCGCCACCAGTATGTCACTTTTTGTAACGTAGTGATGGCGCCAGGCACTCCTTCATATTTACAAGGAGAGGAAAAGCCACCCTGCGTGGTTTTTCCTCTCCTTGTATATACGACCCCTTCAGACACAGAAATTTACGTTGAAGGGGCGTCCCATAGGTGTTGCTGTGAGTGTTCACACGCAACACCGATAGAACAAGACACATCTCCAGATTTATGAGAAATAGTAAATCTGGAGATGTGTGTGAATGCTGCGCCATCCTAGAGTTGGTGTAGCAAGGCCCAACGAGGAGAATTGTTTTCATTTCTCCTAATTTTTTCCTCTTTCAATGCATGCTGCATTCCACAGCATACATTGAAAGAGGAAAATGGTGGCCGCTTCGGTGACCGACTAGCGAGTGCGCTACCACCTCCACCTCCGTAGAGTCTCTGACGGTGTTGTCTACCCACCTACCTTATGGCTTACAGCTCGGCGTCTACGCTGGTCTCGACGTAGCTGAGGTCTGAAGCCCGGACCTTCTCCTGTTCTCGTTTTGGTTGACGGAGCTTTGGGTTTGCAGGTAGCGGTTTTTGCCGTTGATGGTGTGGAGACTGCTCTCGGCTGCGGCAGCTTGGGTGTGCTGCGGAGCCCATCGAGTTCGTGGAGTCGGCGGCGGATCTTCCTGGGCTCTGTTGCAGGCTGCTGTGGTGCCATGACGGGGAGAAATGTGCCCTCTCGCTCCGGGCGCAACAGAGGGGCCGGGCAGTCTGCTGGAATACTGGCTAAAACACGAAAAGGGGCAGCAAGGGAGAACACGGTAGAGGAGGTGGCTGACAGGGTCGACAAACCTTCAACTCACCGGCAGGAGGTAAACAGTCTCCCACAGTTAGTAATCCCAACCCCTGTGGTAGCGGAGTCAGAGGGGGATTTACCGGGCACTCCGGCTGCAGCGCATAATATTCCAGCGATGTTTAAATTGAAGGCCAAAATGTGGGGGGGTGCAGCCCCACTCAGTATGTCTAGTATAGCTGAGGAGATGGCACAGCAAAAGCTTAGCACTCAGGAAGTACAACAATTGCAACAATTGGATATCCCGCCTCAGGTTCCAGTAAGTCCTGGTAATGGGATTTTGGGAGATGGAGTCCGGTCAGGACCAGAACAATTAAATAAGGAGGTGGACCTGGCAGTGCAGCAGCTGCAGTGGCAGAACGATAAGGCTAGGTCAAGCGCTACAGACCGGGATAGGGCTGATGCTCTATTAACCGAATTTAATACAAAATCAGGAAGTACAGAGCCACTAACGGAGCTATTGGATTTACCAGATAAAGTTTCTACGGTGGAGGATTTCTTCTCCCTATCCGACAGATCCTCGGTAGACAGTGCGGTTCAGGATTGCCTGGAGGGGACTAGCACGGGGGGAGAGGAGGATATTCTGGAGGACTCTGCAAGTTTATCAGCGCGAGGCGATCAAGAGGCCAGAAGAGGGGTGGGGAGGGGCTCAGAGGCCTCTTCTGCATGGGACGAACAAAACTCGCCTAACTATGCTGCTTCTGTCAGATCAGGCGGAGTCGCCCCACCCCCGCAGGGCCACCTAAATGGTGATAAAATTACATCGGCGCCAGCAGAGATTACCTTAGCTACTATCTATGATCTAATTATGACTCACAGAGCGGAGACCCAGGTCAGGTTAGTACGCACCCAGAATGCTTGTAAAAGGCTGCAGAACGCAGTTAGACGAGTAGATAAGACTTGCTCGGAGGTAGCCACAAGGATGAACGAGGCAGAGACAAGGATCTCGACGCTGGAGGATGAACTATGTGCTCAGAAGGAAACAGTGGGGTCTCTCAAGGCACATAGGGATGACCTTCATTGGAAAGTATCGGACCTTGAAAACAGGTCTAGACGTAACAACCTGAGAGTGCTGGGGGTGCCGGAGGGTAAAGAGGGGTCTGATCCACTAAGGTTTATGGTGGAGTTATTATCTGAGGCGTTCCCAGAGCTGGGGCACTGGGACTGGCAAAGGGAAGTCCAAAGGGCGCATAGATTCCCATTTGTACAGAACAAAGGTCAAGGTCAAGTGCCAGCTTTTCCTAGAGCTATTTTGATTTCACTATGCAACTTTAGGGCAAGAGAGGAGCTTTATGATTTAGCACGGCCTAATGGAAGGAGAAGTGCTAAGGGTTGTGAGTTCTTTGTCCGACCGGACTTTTGTCAGGACACTGTACAGCAACGATGGAAGCTAAGACAGTTAATCCCAGGGTTCCAAGCTAAGGGTGCTCAGGTGTTCCTCCAGAATCCAGCTAAATTGAAGGTGGTCAAGGACGGCCATAGTCAGGTTTTCATATCTGAGATCAAGGCAAAAGAATATCTTCTGTCAATCTGATTATTTTATAGGGCTCTATGTTTTTGGCTATAGATTTGGATGTATTCAGTGAGTATGCTTAGCAGGTTAGCATGGTCAGGTTTTTTAGAAGGGACTACGGTAGGCTATTGTAGGCTTCTTTAGATTCTGCCTTGAGGTCTCCTCCCTCCCTTCCCTTTTTGTCTGTGCGATTAACAGATTCAGTATTTAGGGAAAGGGTAGGGATCTATGTTTTCTGAGTAAGTCCTTGGACTGCAGCTAGGGGGGCAGTGGTTGTCTTTTCTTTTTTTTTACGTGGAAGGTGGAAGGCGGAAAGTGGCCTGTGGAGGTGGAAGGTGGGAGGGGGGCACTGCGCTGTATCATCACAAGGGAAGCGATTCCCATGCTCTCTGAGGGTGGTATAGGGGTTAAGGGGGGTAGCCTAGGGCTTGGGGAGGGTGGGTGTGGGTGTCGGGGAGGGTGGGAGCAGGGCGCAATCGATTCAGCGAGGAGCACGGATTACGTATTCTATATTCTGTTTCAGACTGTTTTTGTTAAAAATAGCAGATTCATATTTGTTGGAATAAAAAATGTATCAGTGTATGAAAAATTTCAAATATATCAATTGTATATGAACCCAGTAAGCTGTTGGGTGAAGACCTCTTTGGTAGGAGAAATTTCACAATGTTATGCCGTTATGATTAATTCGGAAAGTGATATGGAAGCAGGATGAGGAAATTAATATGTTGTACGCTTAATATTTGTGGCCTGAATGACTTTAGGAAAAGACGGGTGCTGGCCAGAATTGTCCATTCAAGCTCGTGGGATCTTCTCTTCCTGCAGGAGACGCACATCGCGTGGTCTAACAGGGATTGGCTCGGGTGCTTAGGCCTCGAACTTTTGGCCTGCACATCACAGACAGTTAATGCTAAGGGAGTAGCGATATTAGCTAAAAGGGGACTATTGTAAGTCAAGAAGTTTAAAGCTGATAAACTGGGACGTTGGATAATGATGGAGGTAGTAGTTTCTCAGCAAACTATTACTTTATGCTCAATATACGGTCCAAATCTGGACGACCCAGGTATTTTCCAACTGATTAACATAGAATTAGCACTATATTCACATCTTATGATCCTCTGTGGTGATTTAAACATTCATCTCCATTCGCAGGTAAATCTTAGGACAGAGGAATCCTATCTTGGTAGGAAGCCGTGAGGTTTTAAGAGTTTGCAGGCGTTGGTGCAGGATCAAGGACTATATGACGTATGGGCAGAACTTAAACCGGGTCAAGACGGCTATACATATTACTCTGCCCCACACGGTAGGATGGCACGGCTAGATTATTTTTTGGTCTCGGATGCTATTTTATCAAGGGCATCAATCAAGATTCTACCTAAAATTATATCGGATCACAATCCGGTAGTCTTGGAGTTTGACTGTGTGGGATTAAAGACCAGGAATATAAAATGGACATTTGATAGAAAGCTCCTGCTTAATGAGGACTACTGTATCTGGATGGATAAATGGATTCCTGAATTTGTCCAAGTCAATAGAGGATCAGCCAGGATAGATATTGTCTGGGACGCACTAAAAGCGGGGATAAGAGGGGAGACACTAAGATTTTCTGCGAGGAAACGCAAAATAGAACTTTTGAGGGCTACAGATGACCTAGCGGCTCTATCCCGGTTGGAGCAGAAGCTAACTCAAGAAATAAACTGTGCAGGTAGGGTTAAGGAGGTTCAGGCCGAATTGGCTGCTTGCCGAGCAAAAATATACCAAGGTTACGCAGATGTAGCCGCTGCCAATTATCAAACACATAGGAGTGAGCTTTATGAGTACGGAGAAAGGGTCGGGAGAGTCCTCGCTAATAGGCTGCGTCAAAAAGAGGTCCAGTCTAGGATAGCCAAGATCAAAGATGTTGATGGGAAAATGGTGGAGACTCCCCTTTTGATTCAGGATGCATTTAAAAAATATTACGAAAAGCTGTATCCGTTAGAACCAGTCGTAAATGCAGAGAGCTACCTAGCGGGAAAGGCAGATTTGGGCTTAAAGGAACAGGATAAAGACGTACTGTCGGAGGGGCTCTCTTGGGAAGAGAACGAAGCTGCTATGTCATCGCTAGCCTTGGGGAAAGCAATGGGATCAGATTCGATCCCCTTAGAGTTTTATATAAAATTTAGGAAGACTCTAGAGGGGATAATGACTGCAGTATTTCAAGCGGCATTCGCCGGGGTTCCCCCGGCCTCATGGTCCCAAACAGTGATAGTAGTTTTTAAAAAGAAGGGAAAGGATCCCTATGAGCTTTCTTCATACCGACCGATCTCCCTAATAAATGCTGACAATAAAATATACTCGAAATGTCTGGCAAGGAGACTGGGGGAAGTTATTAGCCCCCTAGTTTCATTACAACAACATGGGTTTATCGCTGGGAGGGGAACTACCGATCATGTCAGACGACTCATTTCCGTGTTTGATTGGGCACAGGCGAGGGGTGTCCCTGTGGGGGTGTTTAAAAAAAGAAAGAAAAAAAGAAAGAGGAAAATGCCTTTACTGATTGTTTTTGTGCAGGAAGGTGTCCCTTCCTGCACAAAAACAATCTCCACACGACACAGACATCATTGCACCATGGTGCAAGGGTGCCTGTGTCACCGCATGGCTGCAGTTTGTGCAGCAGTGCAGAGGGAAGCACAGAGTTGCAACATATTCATGTACATATGTCACATCCCTGTGCTTCAGAAGTGCCACAGTGCAGTGCAGCTACAGAGCTTGCAGTGTCACACTGCAGTACTTCCTCATAAATCTTCACCTATAAATTCACCATACACTACTAATGCATTCTTTCAGTCAATCATGCTGTGTACATATATTCAACCAGACTTTCACACATTACCTTACAATTATAGTTAACCAGATAAGGTAGTTCTGAACTTTTTTTTTTCTTTTGTGTATTTTTTTTATTTTTCTGAACAATTTTGTATTTTTTGGGGTTTTTTCAAAAAATGAACAAAAAAAAGAACGAATAAAACAGGAACGATTTGGAATTACTTAAAATTCCCAAAACAAAAAACCTAAAAAATTAACAACGATGGTTGCGTTGCACAGCACAAACTGCATCCACCAACTGCTCACCGAAGCGTATAAGTTTCTTAGACTTCACGCAGTGTTGCTCGAGAAAGGCGAATTCTGTCCTAATGTCCATGCAGGTGTTCCTGAGGATGCTCCAGATGTACTTGCCACAGCAGGTGAAGGGTACAAAGCAGCTCGCCTCATTTCCTCCCGAGCAAGATTGTGTGGTCCGGAGATGCTTGTACATAGAAGCAGTGCCACAAGAGTATTTTTTTGCACTGCCTCTTGACAGGACTCGCTCACAAATTTTGCACGTCATCTTTCTCGCATTTACTTTCTTCTCTCCAGGTGGAAAAGTGAAGAATTTCCACAGGACAGATTCCAGCCTCTGTGGACGTGGTGCCTCCTGCAAGAATTCTTCTTCAGAAGATACTTCCTCCTGCTGCTGCTGCTGTCCAGATGCCATTTTGTTTGATATTTTTTGAAAAACACCAAAAAAACAAGCAAAAAGGTTCTTGTAGGAAAAGAGATGTCTCTCTAAAGATGCTACAACAAGAATGATTAAAATGGGTGGGGTTCTTCAATAGTTACAGTGGGAAATGTTATGAACCAATGAAATCATTTTTTTTGAGGTCACATGGAATCCGCGCACTCTGCGCTCACGAAGCACGCACCCGACGCGACTTCGCAAAAATATATTTAAAAATAATATATGTTTATTATAAGTACAAATATATTATTTTTATGAATATCTTAGATAGTCTCTTGCCCTAATATGTATATCAAACACACATACATATCATTTTAGAACATACATTTTTTTTGCGGGAGTCACGCAGCCAGCACGCCCCAGCACATATATGACGTCACGCGGGACCCGTAACCGAGCAAGCATCGTGTACCGTTATGCGCATGTGTCACGAATGCGCGGGGGCAGGAGTCACGGACTGGTCACATACCAATCACGCACATCACGTAATATTACATGGATATGATGTAAAATGGGTGGAACTGATGTCAGCATGCCGACGAGGTCCTCTTATGGCTCCTATGATTTTATTCGGTGTCGTTAGCGGAGCTGTGCTATTATAACATCGTCGTCGATGTGGGAGAGCTAGTAAAGAATTTCCGCAGAATGCTGGGGCAGGGGATATTCACCTAAGTGTTCAGGCTAGTCCTATGGGAGAAACTGTTTATGTTGCCACTCCAGAAACTGAAACCAGTGATCCAAGGGCAGAGGCCCTGCAGATGGCACATGAGGTGGGGAGCACAGTCGTGTGCACCGGCGGGGCAGCGAAGTGAGAAGCACCACTACTCACAGAAAAGGTAACGAGGGCACTGAACAACACAGGATCTTCTCTTTGTATCTGGCAGAAACAACAAGGTTAAAATGCCCTAGTTCCAAAATGTAGAATCAGTGCTACAACGGTCTTGAAGAGGACCTGCGATGGATGCCACTTCTGCCTTCCGTACACTGGAGGCAGCACATGGGTCACGCGGTACGGTCATACTGCGGTGGAATGCACACTCGTTGACCTCTCATGGCACTGCTCCACACTTCGGGGACAACGCTTTCCATTAGCTGTGTTTTCTGATGACGTGTCGCTCCGGCCCCGTCCAACAGCAGAACCCCTTTAGACCCAAACAGACTCTTCCACTCTCTCACCGGAAGTGAAACCAGGCCACGCGCACACTTTCACAATACAACAGCCAGGTCTGCACTTTTCGGTAAAAAAAACACATTTCTTCCTCCTAATTTATCAAATAAACGACTCACTGAAGAACAGGGGCCAGCTTTGATCAGTAAACAGCTGTTACAACAACTTATTTACTTCGCGATACCATTACAATGCATGCATTACTACGCATGCGTTGTACATCGTGAAGTCATTACTAGGCATTTTTTTAGAACGCATGGTCATTAACCACGCATGCCTTTACAACAAATTTTGTTGTAAATGAATGTATGGTAAATGACCATGATTTCTAAAACAATGTAGATGATCCACGTCGTTGTAAGGAAACAGAGACTGTTCTGTTTCCTCACAACGACCTGCACCGCCCCTCAGAGACGACATGAAGCAGGAACGACGAGGAGAGGGAACCATGAGGAGTGAAAGGCAAGGGGGATTGGGCATGGGGTGGTGGTTACTTTACTAGGGTTTATGGTAGTGCAGTGTTGTTTGTGTAGTGTAGGGGGGCATGCTGGGGTAGATTTAGGATTTAGGATAGTGCAGTGGTGTTTGGGTAGTGTAGGGAGTCATGCTGGGGGAAGTGTTTTAGGTTTTAGGGTAGTGCAGTGGTGTTTGGGTAGTGTAGGGGTCATGCTGGGGGTAGTGTTTTAGGGTTTAGGGCAGTACAGCGGTGTTTTGGTAGTGTAGGGGGTTGTGCTGGGGTAGTGGTTTAGGGTTTAGGGTAATGCAGTGGTGTTTGGGTAGTGTAGGGGTACTGCTGGGGTAGTGTTTTAGGGTTTAGGGTAGTGCAATGGTGTTTGGGTAGTGTAGGGGGTACTGCTGGGGGTAGTGTTTTAGGGTTTAAGGTAGTGCAGTGGTGTTTGGGTAGTGTAGGGGGTTGTGCTGTGGGTAGTGTTTTAGGGTTTAGGGAAGTGCAGTGGTGTTTGTGTAGTGTGGGGGTAGTGTTTTAGGGTTTAGGGTAGTGCAGTGGTGTTTGTGTAGTGTAGGGGGTCGTGCTGGGGCTAGTGTTTTAGGGTTTAGTGTAGTGCAGCATTGTTTGTGTAGTGTAGGGATCGTGTTTTATGGTTTAGGGTTGTGCAGGGGTCTTTGGGTAGTGTAGGGGGTCATGTGGGGGTAGTGTTTTAGGGTTCATGGTAGTGCAGTGGTGTTTGGGTAGTGTAGGGGGTCGTGCTGAGGGTAGTGTTTTAGGGTTTAGGGTAGTGCTGTGGTGTTTGGGTAGTGTAGGGGGTTGTGCTAGGGATAGTGTTTTAGGGATTAGGGTAGTGCACTGGTGTTTGTGTAGTGATGGGGGTCGGGCTGGGGAAGTGTTTTTGGGTTTAGGGCAGTGCAGTGGTGTTTGTGTAGTGTAGGGGGTCGGGCTGGGGGTACTGTTTTAGGGTTTAGGGCAGTGCAGTGGTGTTCGGGCAGTGTAGTGGGTCCTGCTGGGGGTGGTGTTTTAGGGTTTAGGGCAGTGCAGTGGTGTTCAGGAAGTGTAGGGGGTCGTGTTGGGGATGGTGTTTTAGGGTATAGGGCTGTGCAGTGGTGTTTGGCGGTGTAGGGGGTCGTGCTCTGGGTGGTGTTTTAGGGTTTAGGGCAGTGCAGTGTTGTTCGGGCAGTTTAGGGGGTCGTGCTGGGGGTAGTGTTTTAGGGTTTAGGGAAGTGCAGTGATGTTCAGGTAGTGTAGGGGGTCGTGCTGAGGGTGGTGTTTTAGGGTTTAGGGCATTGCAGTGGTGTTTGTGTAGTGTAGGGGCTCATGCTGAGGGTGGTGTTTTAGGGTTTAGGGCAGGGCAGTGGTGTTCAGGCAGTGTTGGGGGTCGTGCTGGGGTGGTGTTTCAGGGTTCAGGGCAGTGCAGTGGTGTTTGGGCATTGTAGGGGGTTGTGCGGGGGGTGGTGTTTCAGGCTTTAGGGCAGTGCAGTGGTGTTCGGGCAGTGTAGGGGGTCATGCGGGGGTGGTGTTTCAGAGTTTAGGGCAGTGCAGTGGTGTTCGGGCAGTGTAGGGGGTCATGCTGGGGGTGGTGTTTCAGGGTTTAGGACAGTGCAGTGGTGTTCAGGCAGTGTAGGGGGTCGTACTGCTGGTGGTGATTTAGGGTTTAGGAGAGAGCAGTCGTGTTCAGGCAGTGTAGGGGGCTGTGCTGGGGCTGGTGTTTCAGGGTTTAGGGCAGTGCAGTGGTGTTCGGGCAGTGTAGTGGGTCGTTCTGGGGATGGTATTTTAGGGTGTAGGGCAGAGCAGTGGTGTTTGGGCAGTGTAGGGGGTCGTGCTGGGAGTGGTGTTTTAGGGTTTAGGGCAGAGCAGTGGTGTTCGGGCAGAGTAGGGGTTCGTTCTGGGGGTGGTGTTTAGGGTTTAGGGAAGTGCAGTGGTGTTCAGGCAGTGTAAGGGTCATGCTGGGGTGGGGTTTCAGGGTTTAGGGCAGTGCAGTAAAGTTTGGGCAGTGTGGGCGTTCATGCAGGGGAGGTGTTTCAGAGTTTAGGGCAGTGCAGTGGTGCTCAGGCAGTGTGGGGGTCATGCAGGGGGTGGTGTTTCTTTGTTTAGGACAGTGCAGTGGTGTTCGCGAGAACGCCCCGCCGCATAACCGTGGACCGTCAGCGGCTGAATTTTGAGTGCTGTGATGACATGGAAGTCCGCGATTGTGGGACTTGGAGATGGCAGCAAAGTGGATGGCTTTCCCCGAAGTAAACCCACTTGAGTAAGACATTTTCATGCACAAAATCTTGGCAGCACCCACAGCGGCGGATATAATGAAACTACCACTAACACAAGGCATTGGGACTTGGTAGCCCACTGGGGCAAGTCCAAGAGTTATTTCACCATGGCTGCCGGAATTTTGTTGCATTGCCGATGATCAAGGGCTAAGGTTGCCGGATACGTGTATGGCGCTTTTACTGAAAGTGTGAGCATGACTTTTCTGCAGCCCGCAATGAAGAAGGATTAAATCTTGCATGTGTGCAGGCGTTCTCATAAAGGTGAACTTTGTGTGTGATTTAAAGTTGTGGCGTGCCTCGTCGCGAGAACACCCCGGTGCATAACAGCGGACAGTCAGCACCTGAATTTTCGAGTGCTGTGAGGACATGGAAGTCCGCGATTGTGGGACTTGGAGATGGCAGCAAAGTGGGTGGCTTTCCCCGAAGTAAACCCACTTGGGGAAGACATTTTCATGCACAAAAACTTGGCAGCACCCACTGCAGCGGATATAATGAAACTACCACTAACACAAGGCCTTTGGACTTTATAGCCCACTGGGGGGGTCCAAGAGGTATTTAACCATGGCTGCCGGGACTTTTGTTGCATTGCCAGTGATCAAGGGCTAAGGTTGCCCGAAATGCACATGACGCTTTTACTGAAGGTGTGAGCATGACTTTTCTGCAGCCTGCAATAAAGAAGGATTAAGTCTTCCATTAGTGGAGGCGTTCTCATAAAGGTGAACTTTGTATTTGATATATATATTCACTGAAAAGACCATAGGTTTCAGGGGTGTTATAGTTAGCTCGACATTTCTCTCGTACAAAACTCTAGAAATTCCCCTGTTATAGTTAGTTCAGCTAACTATAACTCGCACCCCCGCAATTCACTGTTAATGACGTCACATATTACATCACTCATGACATGGTCAGTGACATCACTGATGACATCACTGATGACATCTCAAATGACATCACTGATGACATCACTGATGACATCATCCATGTGGTAAATTACTGCATCTTCTCACACCCTAATTTAACCGTTGATACACAAATTCAAAATTTCTGACGTCCATTCTCAAAACCATGGATTCTCCAATACCAATAACTACATACCCACTTATTAACTCTTATGTCTACATACACCTCCACTCATTCACATGTACAGTCACTCATACTTACAGTCACTCAGTACAAGACTACCATATGCATTTATACACCTACATAGACACTCACACACCACCAATCATCCATAGAGGTACTGTCACACCTAGTCAGTCATGCAAATAATTAATCACACTCCCATTTACTCACCTATGCAGTTATATACACTCAAGTTCACTTACTCATAAAAATAGTACCACATTCTTACGCTCTTTTACAATCATTGATACAAGCACACACTCATCCATACAGCCACTCTCACAATCACACACTCTCACATATACCCACTTATATACTCTTACACACATATATACTGCCTTTCACATATGTAGTTAGTCACAAATGTACCACTGAGATATACATTCAATCCCTAACACACCCATACATACACTCACTCAACCATACAGTCCATCACAGATGCACTCTTAAAACAATGCACCCACTGAATCACCCACTCACACATCTAGTCACAGAATCACACACACCCTACCAACACAAACACTCAGGCACCCATACAGATACTCAGACAACCAATCGATAACCCATATAGACACTCATATAGCTATTCACAAAACCATGCAGCCACTTATACACCAACACACAGACACATACAGACATTCACACAGTTTAGTCAATAGTCTGCAGTAAGATACATTTTATGACTCATTTATAGAGTCAGTTACGCACCTAGAAAATCATCCATTCACACACTTGTACACCCACTTATTTTTTCAACAGGCCTTTCCCTATATATATTAAACATATTAAAACTGTTCAGAAACACGTACTCAATGGATGATGTCATCAGTGATGTCATCAGTGATGTCATTTGAGATGTCATCAGTGATGTCATGAGTGATGTCACTGACCATGTCATGTGTGATGTAATATGTGACGTCATCAGCAGTGCATTGCGGGGGCGCGAGTTATAGTTAGCTGAACTAACTATAACAGGGGAATTTCTAGGGTTTTGTATGAGGGAAATGTCCAGCTAACTATAACACCCCTGAAACCTATGGTTTTTTCAGTGAATTTCTAAGTTTTTTATTTTTTAAATGCCAATTCCTAACTATAACGCCCCTGAAACCTTTGGTGTTTTCAGTGAATTTCAAAGGTTTTTTAAATGCCAATTCCTAACTATAACGTGCATGAAACCTATGGTTTTTTCAGTGAATTTCAAAGGTTTTTTAAATGCTAATTCCTATCTATGACTTATCTCTACAGATATCATGAAAAGCATTCTTATTTAAAAGTAGGGTGCACATTAGTTTTGTGGAAAAGCATCTTTGTGATTGGTTAAGAAAAAGCAGTTTCAACGTGGAGTACATATCATAGGATAAAATTTGCTCAGCTCAACCACACCTGCTACTTGCATTTGGAAGGCACTGTTCGAACTTAAAACAATCGTCAACTTTTAACCTGCACGTGTCGTTAAATGTTCAAGAAAATGTTACAAAAAAATATCGTAAAGTTTTAAAAAATTGATGAACTTTTAACCTGCACGTATTGTAGAATGTTCTAGAAAGTGTTCATATGGAAAATTAAAAAGAAACCAATAGAGAAGTTTTGAAACCTAAAAGAATCAAGGAACTATTCTAATTTATTCTTTACATGTATTTATTTATTTGTGCAGCAACAAAATTATAGACACAACAGCACTAGGAAGAGGAAGAAGCAGGGAATGGGGGTACGGGGGAGATGGGCAGAATGGCACACATGCAAAATTAAGTACAGCACAAATATAGACAAACAATGGCCAAAATGAAACACACTAACAAGGAGCACAAGTCACACAACCCGCCAACATCACACCACTGAACGAGCATAGAAGTGAAAACCACGCTGTATTCATACAGGATGTGTACAAAGGCCAGTCGTTGGTGTTGTGGGATGTCTGCGACCGTGGTCATCATGGATGAGATGCCCAGCATGTGGCACATGGTCGAGTTTACTGTGTGTTATGCTGCCAAATGGCTGCTCCTCCCTCCCACGAACCCCCACACTTTTGTACAGTGCGCTGTTGTATCTCGTGCACTCGTACGACACACCATTGTAATGCCTATTTGCGCATGTCCTGCTACATTCACACTACAACATCACAGTGCTGTTTGGAGGTGGTGCATGCCACTTTACAACTAGGGGTGGGCGGAATTTGCGTAATTGCGTTACGCAAATCTCCGCGAAACGGTAAAAAATCTCCGCGAACACGCAGAAATTCCGCGAACACGCGGAATTGCTTGTTCGCAATGCTTTTTTCCTGTTCACAATTGCTGTTTGCGTGCTCGGGGAGAAATATCTCGCGAACACGCATTTTGAGATCGCGAACAAGCAAAAATTTCGCGAAATCGCGGAAAGCAGACTTTTTAGCAATTTCGCGTTCTCCGCGGAACGCGAAATTACGCAAATTCCGCAAATTCCGTGAGCGGAACGGAATTTACCGCCCAGGCCTATTTACAACATCGACTGCTGCGGCTCTTGAAACAGGCCACACCAGAACACAGAGACACACTTACCGCACTTCCTGTACACGGACATGTCCGAAACACCTCGTTCCCCTTGCCGGATAGGCACACCCCTCCACTGACCTGTGAACCCCAGACCAGCACACGCCAGTTGTGCATGCAGGAGGATGCGTGAGTGGCTACACATCCAGGCTCACTGCCAACGCTGAGGTGACAGCACACTGTGATGTTGCAGGGCTCGTGCCTATCATGCTAAGACAATGACCACAGGGACACACTTACTAAGATGTGGGTTTGGGGGGCATTGGCAGTCCTGGAGCTGTTGAGATAAGTTTTCTGGCCCTCATGGGTATCCCTGTATCATGCTCATTGACTCTATGGTACCTGTGGGTGTTCTGGTGTGGCTCTTGGCTGTGTTCCCTTTCATGGTGCAGGTAGTTGTCCTGCTTAACACCAGCAGAAAGCAGATGTAAAATCCCTGGTGCTAACGTGTCTTATCGCCAGAATTTGTTTCGCATTGCAATTGGTATGAAAGTTGTGATGTGATTTTTTTCGTGTGCAGAACAATATACGAACTGAGCAGTGTATCTCGTCAAGATCCAGCACCTGACGCACCATTCCCAATCAATATAAATACAATGAGATTTCTTAATAGATTTTGTGTGTACACTGTAAGTGCAGCCAATGCCTCAGTGCCATACAATACAGGATTTTAGTATTTAGAATAAATCGGAAAGGTGCTCCTCGTGTCTTTTTGCACGGGAACGGCTACTCTCCATTTCATTATCAGCACTTTAACGGAAGTAAAGTTGAGACAAATCTAACACACTATTCAGAAGTTGGTGCAAACTGCAGATATCACCAGTATTCCAGCAATAAGTGCCCCAAAATTTAACACCATGGTGGACTCCATCAAATAACAGTAATAAGAACAAAAAAGAGTCACACAGCAGTTAAGAGAACAACCAAAAACATTATTAATTTTTTTTTCAAACTTTATTTTTTATAATAATAAATATATAAACGATAAACTATTTTCAAACTTTATTTTTGAATTAACATAAATATAGACAATAAACTAATAAACAAAATGTAACAACAATAATACAAAACAACAAGGCGGAACACTCCTGTGGGAACCACGGATGTCGGCTACAGACCTGGAAAATCAGAAAGATTGTTAAAAAAAAAACAACATGCTATTCTCAACAAAATACCACAAGAAACAAATCACAGATATATAAAATGCATACAGCTAAAAAAAATGTATAAGTTTAACTTACAAAAACCGTAAATGTTGCCGCTTTAAAATATTTACCGAATCTGAGGAAAATTGTTTGCAGAAGGCACCACGCCCACAATGTTTTTCTTCAGTGGTGAGGAAATTTTTTACTTTTTCCAAGGGGCAAACAAAGACCAATGCCACCTTCGTCACTCGCAAGATTTGCCAAAGAGTTCTGTTACGAGGGGATCCTAACAAAAAATACTCGTGCGGCACAGCAAGTATGATGAAACACCTAAGGACCCTTCATCCAAACAATCTTGCACGAGAAGAGTGCAAACAGATGAGAAACACTCCTGTTCTGTATCTGTAAAAAAGAATCACAAATAAATGTATATTAATAACTTTCAAATTTATACTATTCCATTACTGTACAAACACATTTTATATAAAAACTGACTAAGAAACTATAGCCCTGAACCACAAGTGTGACGATCGTTAAAACACTACATGCATAGTGCATACTACTTTGAAGCAGTTCATGCCCTAAAGCCTACCTCACTAAGGGCCTCATGTAGGTAGCCATATACCGGTCGGTAACGGCCGATTTTCGGTAATTATACCGTTACCGACCGGTATATTGGCTGTTGGTATGTAGGGGGTCAATTTCTGAAATCGGAATTTACCGAATCGGTAAAACTACCGAATCGGTAAAATTACCGAATCGGTAACGTTACCG
Source organism: Triturus cristatus (assembly GCF_964204655.1). Taxonomy (NCBI): domain Eukaryota; kingdom Metazoa; phylum Chordata; class Amphibia; order Caudata; family Salamandridae; genus Triturus; species Triturus cristatus. The sequence goes on along the minus strand of NC_140585.1, from coordinate 471,819,781 downwards.
ATGTGGTAATTTTACCGATTCGGTAATTTTACAGAATCGGTAAATTCCGATTTCAGAAATGATATGTAGGGGGAGTGTGTGTGTGTGTTTATGAGTCGGTATTTACCACCAACTTTTAGTTGGTGGTAAATAATTAATGTATGTGTGTATGCATTTGGAAGCGCGTAGCAGTGTGCAATGTGGCATACATACATGCCCTTAGGGCATGTATGTGTGCCACATGTGCACACATGGCCGAATCAGGGGTGCAACAGGGTGTCAATGTGACACCCTGCCACCCTTGCATTTTCTCCACCATTACCGATTCGGTATTTACCGATTCGGTAATGAGGCATACCTTCCCCTCAATGGGAAGGTATGCCTCATTACCGAATCGGTAAATACCGATTCGGTAATTACCGAATTGTAACGAATCGGTAAAAAATACCGACTCATTACCTACATACGAGTTACCACTTCTAAAATACCGATTCGGTATCGTTCGGTATTTTAGAAGTGGTAACTGGTATGCTACCTACATGAGGCCCTAAGAGACTACATGCTAACTGACTAAAGGAGACACACTGGGTGAGTGACAGGGTGTTTGCTAGAAGAGTATGAATACTAACTAGAGAATTGAAGGTGTGAAACACAACTGTATAGGTGATTAGAGGACTGCATCCATACTGCATAGGCATTTAAAGCAGTCCATGTGCTAAGACCTGGCTCACTGCATGACTACTTGGGTACTGACTGAATGATTAGAGCACAGCAAGGAGAGTGCCTAGGTGAATTTATAAGTGCTAGGCTTTTCGCACAGGGAATGGATTAGTACTTGGTACTGAATGGGTCACTAGAGGAGTGCAAAGGCAATGACAAGTGCTGGACTGTATGGATACTGACTAGGAAATTGAAAGTGTGAAAGACAAGTGTGTAGATGGTTAGAAGACTGCATGCATAGTGCATAGGGGTTTGAAGCAGTCCATGTGCTAAGGCCTGGCTCAGTGTATGAATACTTAGACACTGACTGAATGATTAGAGTACTGCAAAGATAGTTTCTTGGTGAATTTATAAGTGTTTGGGTTTTAGCACAGTGAATGGATTAGTACATGGTGCTGAATGGGTCACTAGAGGACTGCAAAGGGAGTGACAGGATATTTTGTGGAAGTGCATGGATACTGACTAGGGAATTGAAGGTGAGAAAGACAATTGTGTAGGTGGTTAGAGGACTGCATGCATAGTGGATAAGGGTTTGAAGCAGTCCATATACTAAGGCCTGGGTCACTGGATGAGTACTTGGGTACTGACTGAATGATTAGAGTACTGCAAGGAGAGTGCCTGGGTGAATTTATTAGGGTTTGGCGCAGTGAATGGATTAGTACATGATGCTGAATGGGTCACTATAGGAGTGCAAGGGGAGTGAGGAGGGTGTTTGCTGGAAGTGAACGGATACTGACTGGGGAATTGAAGGTGTAAAAGACAAGTGTATAGTATGTTAGAACACTACATGCGTACTGCATAGACATTTGAAGCAATCTATTTGGTAATTAGAAACTTACTAAATAATCAGACTACTTCTAGGACAGTGCTTAGGTAAAACTTTTAAATTTTCAGTTCTGCCACAGTGAACAGAATAGTACATGCTACTGCACCTTAGTGTCAAACCTTGTCTCATTTTATCAATGCATAAGCAAAGACTAGCTTCTAATGCTACTAAAACTTGACAACATGAGAGGTTTTAAATTAGTTATCGGTCAGCAAATACACGATGTTACCAAATGCTTCTCTCACAGTGGTTCCCAAATGCACACAGACTCACTGTGTGATTCTAGACAAACAACACTATCCCTTGCACTATACCAAAAAACATTTCTTCATCTAGAAGTAGTACTACATTTTAGTATAGAAACATAACATAACTCATTTCACAAATTCATAAACAATGACTGGTTTCTAATTCTAACAAAATAGAAAAACAGCACAGTTATCTGTCTACAAACACATGAAAAACACAAATGCTAATCACAGAATGGTTTCTACATGCATAAACATTGTAGAGAAAAAAAGTACTCCCTACACTTTAGCAGGAAAAATACATTAGTCTGATTAAAATCAAAATAGTCTACATACATCCCCTCACAATTAAATAACTCATCTTTGAAGTTCTTTTGTAGATTAAGAAGAATATCAATCACTCACCATATTTTCTTTTACAGAATCTCTGCACTGTTCACCTCTCAGCAAAAGCAAAGAATGGAAAAGTTTCCCTTTCATTTTCCACACATATACATGTAAACATCAAATCACAATCCTTCGCACATAAACTCAAAAGCAAACACACATTTCTATTGGTTAAACATTTCAACCCTTTCCAACTGAAATACATTTCAACCCTTCCCCCAATCTGCCTTCTGCCTGTTACCATAGAAACAGGTCATGGAACACTGCACTGAGCTCACAGGTCACAAGTTCAGCACACAATGTTCCTACACAAGACAGGAAGTGTGCTTGACTTTTCAACATATCAGCTTATCATATATAATGTTCCTTACAATCTGTTTTTGTTAACCAATAACAATCATACCTTTAAAAAACAGAAATATACACCCTACCTTTCAGTGTAGAAAGTTGTCATATAACCAATGATTTCTTGTCGTTTTTCCAAAAACGTTGCCGTGGATCCGCACACCCACCGTGAGAGAATCCGTGCATCCAACGCGATTAAATGCGCGCACCGTGCACGCATTTCCCCGTTTTTCTTTTTTTTGTAAAAACAGGGAGCCCCAGGGGGTCCTTCTGGGACCCCCTAAGCACCTCTAGAGGGTCCGAGTATTTCCACTCTGCCCCCTTTATATGTTTTACAAACTTATTCCCATTGCATCCTCAGTCTCGCTTCCACCGAGGAAGAAAATGGCCAGCAACAGTTCCTGGTTTCGAATGTAGAGAGAATGTAGAGAGACACTCGACAGACAATTAGCATTCAGCGCGCGATCGTGAGGGTGCGCGCTGGGTTCGGGTAGGGTGCGCTTACGGTGCGGGTACGGTCCGCGGATCCTCTGCGGCCATAGATATCACTAACTTTTTTACCCTAATTTTCTCAGGAACTACTGAACAGATTCACACCATATATGCAAAATTCACGAGTACGAACTGAGGACTACCTCTTTGCCAAATTTGCTGTCATTCCGTTCAGCGGTTCGGGCTGTAGCTGCGACAACAGATCCTATGGGAAATTGCATGGGGAAAATGCATTTTGGGACCCCCCTTTTTTCTCAGCCCCTGCTTGACGGATCACCACAAAACTTTCAGGGTAGGAGCAGAGCGGAGCTGCCCGAAAGTTTGGAAAATTTCGCAAGGATTCGTCACCCGGCGCCAACGTTATTCCAAATAGAATGTTGCGGATTTCCTATGGAAAATAGGTCCTAACTATAACTATCTACGGGCGACCGCCAGTAGATAATATATATATATATATATATATATATATAGATAGTCAGTGCCTGTTTCTGAATGCGAGAAACCAGGATTGGAAGAATATATATATATATATATATATATATATATATATATATATATATATATATATATATATATTCAGTGAAAAAACCATAGGTTTCACACATGTTATAGTTAGCTGGACATTTTACTCGTAAAAAACCAATGAAATTCCCCCGTTATAGTTAGTTCAGCTAACTATAACTCGCGCGCCCGCAATGAACTGCTGATGACGTCACATATTACATCACTCATGACATGGTCAGTGACATCACTCATGACATCACTGATGACATCTCAAATGACATCACTGATGACCTCACTGATGACATCATCCAGTGAATGTGTGTTTTTCTGAAAATTAAATATGTTTTATATATGTATATCTCAAGGTTGATGGAAGAATAAATGGGTATATTACTGTCTAAATGGATGATTTCTTTTTGAAAAATTGATTATGTAACTGACTGATTAAGTGTATCATAGTGAATACATGGCTTAGTGAGTAATGTTTAAATATATAAATATCTGTATCATTTTTTCACTTTGTGTATAAGTGGCTGCATGGGTTGGTGAGTAGCTACATGGGTGTCTATATAGGTTATTAGTTGGTTTTTTGAGTATCAGTCTGAGTGTCTGCATGGTTCGGTGGGGGGTATGACGTAGTGCATAGGTGCATGAATGAGTGACTCACTGTTTGTATGTGTTGAACAGAGCATGTGTGCAGGACTGCATGGGTGGATGAGTGTATGTATGGGTGTGTTAGTGAGTGAATGACTGTCTCAATAGTGTCTTTATGAGTAACTACATATGTTTAAAACTAGTATATGTGACTATTGGTTTATATATGTGAGTATATGTGAGAGTGAGAGATTGAAAGAGTTCCTGTATGAATAAGTATGTATTTCCATAAGTGATTGTTTAAAAGACTAAGTATGTGTAAGTTTCCGTAGAAGTAAGTGTGGTGGTGTGTGTATAACTGTATATGCAAGTAAATGTATGTTTGATTCTTTATTAGCATGAGTGACTATGTGTGTGAGTAGCTCTATGGATGAGTGGCATTGTGTTACAGGATGTATAGGTGTATGAGTACATATGAAAAGTGAGTACATGTATGAGTGACTGTATTGGACTGTTGGTGAATGAGTGGATGTGTATGTGGATCTTAGAATTACTGAAGAGGTTGTTGTAACTGTTATTGGTATGTCCATTGTTTTGTAAATTTTAGTCTCTATTTTTGAATGTGTGTATCAAAGGTTTTATTAGGGGAAGAGGAGGTCTGCCACTCTATCACAAGGATGATGTCATCAGTGAGGTCATCAGTGATGTCATTTGAGATGTCATCAGTGATGTCATGAGTGATGTCACTGACCATGTCATGAGTGATGTAATATGTGACGTCATCAGCAGTTCATTGCGGGCGCGCGAGTTATAGTTAGCTGAACTAACTATAACGGGGGAATTTCATTGGTTTTTTACGAGTAAAATGTCCAGCTAACTATAACATGTGTGAAACCTATGGTTTTTTCACTGAATTTCTAAGGTTTTTTATATGCTAATTCCTAACTATAACGTGTGTGAAACCTATGGTTTTTTCACTGAATTTCTAAGGTTTTTTAAATGCTAATTCCTAACTATAACGTGTGTGAAACCCATGGTTTTTTCAGTGAATTTGCAAGGTTTTTTAAATGCTAATTCCTAACTATAACGTGTGCGAAACCCATGGTTTTTTCAGTGAATTTGCAAGGTTTTTTAAATGCTAATTTTTTTTTTTCTTCTATTTTTTCTAACATATTTTTATTTTAATTTTCTTACCTTTTATAAAGACTATGATTAAATTTTTAAAATTCTTAAATATGTTTTTTTTTATATATTTTTTAAAATAAACATGTAAAATTTATTTGCAGTACTTTTTTTCTAATTTTTTTTTAATTTTTTTAGTACGCGTACCGTAAGCTCACGGTAAGCGTACGGTTTACGCAACGTCCGTAATTTTCCTACGCTGCTTGTGTATAGTTACGCAATTTGCGTAGCCGCGCGTACTCCGCGTGGGACGCGTACGCGTGTACGCTACACGCGCACGTTACGCGGGAGTGCCGGGAGTCACTGTTATGCGCATGCGCGCAAGCGCGTGTCTTTTTTACGCGCATGCGCACTTTTGCCGTAAGCGTACAGTAAGCGTACCGTAAGCGTACGGTAGGTCATGTGATCATGAAACACAACTTTTGATTGGTTGAAACTACTTTCAGTTCTAGAACTCTCCTACACCACACCCATTCCCCTCATTTCTGCTTGTGATCCCTTGGGAGAAGGAGCTGGTTTGTCTTTGGGATACGATGGCAGAACAGCAGAGCTCTTCTGAGAGTGAGGCTAGCACTAGCAGCACTGTCTTGAGGCAGAGATCGAGGAAACAAAAGCCCTCTTATGTATGGGATTATTTTACTTTTCCTGAAGGCCAGCAAAAGGTAAATGCACCCTTAGTGACTTGTAAGCTGTGTAAGCGTGTACTTTCTAGAGGTAATCCTAACAGGAAGTATTCCTTTGGGAATCACACCATGAAGAGACACCTCCAGGATGTACACAGAAGGACACATGGTCATCTTTTTGGAGGTAACTCTTCAGAAAGACAAGCCAGTACATCCACAGCAGCTCAGCCTGAACCATCATCTGCAGGGCTGACTCCTTCTTCTGCAGGTCAGGTGAGCCCTTCATCTGTGGGGGGAGAATCTCCTTTTGCTGGCCCTCTGGAAATCAACCCTCGATTTCGGAAGGTTGATATTCGATGCACATTTTGTCAAGATCTAATTTGCTATAGGGAGACCAGTGTTTCCCTAGTGAACAACAAAATAGATCAACACATTTGTCGCTTTGAATAATTTTCCCATGCTTCCTTTCCTCTGTCCCTGCATGAACACAATGGTTCTTTTAAGAGCCAACCTTATCTTTCATCTTTTTTTTACATATGTTTTTAAAAACTTTTTTTTATTTTTTTTTTACCGTACGCGTACGGTGCGCGTACTTTTTTTTTTTTTTTTTAAAAAAACACTAAAAATCAATAAACACATTACAAGGTCCTTGAGAGACTACAATTATTATTATTGACTTACCATACTCACTGAAAAAATATTTATTCATTTGTTTTTTTTAAAAATAGTTTTAAAAATGTTTGTACTTTTCGAAAATTTTCTATATCTATCTGGAAAAAAAGAAAAAAGTATTAATATTTTTAAAACATTTTATAATACAGTACACATATTTACATTATTTTCCATAAAATATTTTTGCCTTATTTTTGCTGTTTTCAGAATATATTGCATTTCACTATAAATTGTGAAAGCAATTGCATTCATCATTTTACAGCGGGCAAAAAAAAATAACAATCACAAAGATTGTATTAAAAAAGCCCTGATTCTTTTTTTACTTAAACTTAACATTATAGAAATGCATAATATTCTAAAAAAATATCATCTAATACCAATACTTATTTCTTTAAAATACCGTCTGATATGTTTGTTTCAGAAGTATAATCACAATATTATATCTCAAATAACTCCAAAATACATCTGATTTCATTTCCTTTAGACCAAATAGTAATTTTAAAATTCTTTTTTGATTAAATTTCCAATGGTAATCCAATAAAATTCTAAAGTTTTATTTGTACAGATCTCACCGATTCTCTGTAACAATTCCTTTATTGTATTTAAATATATTACTACATTTCTTTTCACAATAGTCACAAAACGAAATTTCTATGCCAATTTGAATGCACACTAACTGCTCTTTTTTTTGGGCAAGTGAAAATCACTTTTACAAACTGTCACATTATGAAACCACTTTTCAGATTTTTTAAAAAGCCCATGTCCAGACTGCTACACTACAGCAAGGGCAACCAGCCTTAGTGATGCTGAATGTATTTGCATTACAGACTGAAACCTGAAAACCCCACTCGCTTGTAAATACTGTGCATGACTATACATGGCAAGCACATGGGTGTGTGCTAAGACTCTGCTTCTTCCCCCAAAAATTCGCTCCCCCTTTCCATCTAATGCAACTGTGAAATCACCAGAGCAAGACGCAATAAATCTCTGCCTATAATTCCTCTCTGCACACAGAGTCATGTTTTCACATTAGTCCCAAAACGACATTTCTTTGCCAATTTGAAAGCACACTTACTGCTCTTTTTTTTTTCGGGGCAAGTGAAAATCACTTTTACAGACTGACACATTATGAAACCACTTTTTTTGATTTATTTAAATGCACATGTCCAAACTGTTTTTTCAGACCACCACCATGTGTATTCTCGGTGACTGCCTACACTCCAGCAAGGGCAACCAGCCTTAGTGATGCTGAATGTATTTGCATTACAGACTGAAACCTGAAAACCCCACTCGCTTGTAAATACTGTGCATGACTATACATGGCAAGCACATGGGTGTGTGCTAAGACTCTGCTTCTTCCCCCAAAAATTCGCTCCCCCTTTCCATCTAATGCAACTGTGAAATCACCAGAGCAAGACGCAATAAATCTCTGCCTATAATTCCTCTCTGCACACAGAGTCATGTTTTCACATTAGTCCCAAAACGAAATTTCTTTGCCAATTTGAAAGCACACTTACTGCTCTTTTTTTTTTCGGGGCAAGTGAAAATCACTTTTACAGACTGACACATTATGAAACCACCATGTGTAACTACAACAAAAACAATTTCCATTTCTATTATTCATTTCTTAAGTTACCACATACATCCCCTCTCAAACTGTAAACTCACCTTTAAAATTAGTTAGTTGTGAAAGAAATGTGACACTCAAACAGCAGATTATCAGAGCCAGGATCTCTGTTGTGTTCACCTCTCTCCTCTCAGCAGAACCAGATAATGGCAAACTTTCCCTCTATTTTTCCACACATATACTTGTAAGTTTCAAATCTCAGTGCTTCCCCCTTTTTTTCAAATGTAATCACACATTTCTATTGGTTGAAAACCAACCCTTTTCCAAAAGTACCCTTCCCCCAACTTGACTTCTGCCTAGTACCCTTGCCCCAACTTGACTTCTGCCTGCTACCATAGCAACAGCTCATGGAACACTGCTGTGTTGAGTTAGGTCAGAAGTTCGCCAAACAATGTTTCAATTCCACAGAGCAAGAGTGCTTGACTTTTCAAACCTAACAGCAAATCCATAGTACTGTTCTTTGGTTACACATTTTTTTTTACCAATACAAAACATGCTTCTATTAATTTACACATACAGCCTAGTTTTTATTCTAGAATGGTATGAAACAGCCAATCAGTTCTTTTTGTTTTGTAAAAAATATGTATGCCTCCATTTCCAAACTGTCTTTCTTTTCATATTGCCATTCTACTGAAAGACACCTCCTGAGTGCATCCAGTTCTCCTTTGAAGATGTTCACAGTGTGGATTGTAGGGCACAGCTATGTCTTCTGGAGTGAAAAGTTTGCAGAGAAAACAGGTATGGTGAGAGACCTTGCTTTGCCAAATGTAGACATTAAATGGATTGGTCAGAGAGGGTTAAAGTGGCACCAATTGATGCCATTGGTTAAATCCTTCATTCAAATCCAACACCCTGACCTCATAATAGTGCACTGTGGTGGCAATGACCTAGGCACTTTGACTGGGGTAGGTCTGGAAATGCTTATGAAGGACACCTTTGCACAACTGTTTACACTTTTCCCTAAAACTGCCTTTGTGTTTTCCAACATATGCCAAAGGCAAAAATGGAACTGGTCCAATCATTTCTGTCCACAGATTGACAAAGCAAGAAAGCACGTCAACAAATCTGTTTCTGCTTTCCTCCGTGACTATGGTATGGGTGCCATTTACCACAACAACTTGCGTTATGACATGCAAGACATTTATAGAGGAGATGGTGTGCACTTCAATGATGAAGGGAACAGAGTCTTCCTCTTGAACCTTAGACTCTGCATCGGTACTTACTTGTAGGTACCACTTAAAAAATGACTTCATAAACACAACAGCTCTTTTTAGAGCTCCCTAATATCTAAACTCTTAAATCTGCTTTTCATTTATTTATTTTTTTTTTTTTTTACTGTACGCTTACCGTAAGCTTACCGTACGCGTACCCCGTGATTTTTTTTAAAATCAATAAATGTTTTTTTTGTACTTTTCTGTCCTTCTTTGACCCCCTTACAAATGTTAGGGGGTCTGTAACTCTCCTCATTGCCCCCTTTCCTTGTTTTCACTCTTTTTTTTCAGAGTGAAATACACAAAATGGCGGCCGCCGCTTCCTGGTTTCGACCGATTCGAATGTTTACTAAGATCTAAGAGCCAATCAGAATCGCGCTCGCGCACGCCACCGTACGCTTACCGTAAGCGTACGGTAAGCGTACCGTAAGCGGGCTCAGATATATATATTGATTTAAAGGCTATTTTCTCAGAATATACTGAACAGATTTACACCAAACCTACAAAAGGCACTTCCTTGACCTAGGGACTACCTCTCTGCCAAATTTTGAGTAATTCTGTTCAGCCGTTCGGGCTGTAGCTCGTTCTAAAGGTCCTATGGAAAAATGCATGGGAAAAACGCGTTTTGGGACCCCCCTTTTATCTCAGCCCCCGCTTGACGGATCCCCCCGAGACTTTCAGGGTAGGAGCGGAGCGTAGCGCCCCACCTATTTTGAGAAATTCGCGAGGATTCGTCGACCGGCGCCAAAGTTATTCAAAATAGAATGTTGAGGTTTTCCTATGGAAACGTGGTCCTAACTATAACTACCTACTGGCGACCGCCAGTAGGTAATATATATATATATATATATATATATATATATATATATATATATATATATTAAACACAATTTGAGAATATTTTATTGTTTGGAAAAGTATATTCTTCTTTCTTTGTTTTAAAATTTACATTTCACCAAAGTCGCGCACCCTACATGCACACTACATGATGGCTGCACGCACCTCGTTAGTGCATATTTCAAGAGTCGTGCTGGGGTCGCGACCCTTCCATGCACGTATTCCCGATTTCACGCCAGCATCGCTCTGTGGTCACCACTTCGGCGTAATTTGAAAAGAATGAAATATCCTTATACAAATTATCAATAATTCTTTGGGTTATAGTATTTGACTGATTTAATTTAGAAAACTATTTATAAACTATTTTTTTCAGTGTAATATTAACAATACAAAATTTCTTTATCCAGAGGATCCGAAAAAAACTACTTGTGCAGAACCAGCAGCATGAAAGAGCATCTAGACACTCTGCACCCGGTTCACCTTGTTAGAGAGGAGAGGAGGAGACAACTTAATGAGGTGGCTCAACAAGACCCATACCCCCCCTTCTACCTCTTCGCAGCAAGTTCCTCCAGCACCAAGGCCCCACATCATTCATCAACTTTTTGAAGTGGCGATCAGCTGTAAGAAGTGTGAAACCAAACTCTGCATTACAGAAAACTGCATCGATGTTGTTACAACTGCCATAAAAGCACATACATGTTAATTTTTTTTAAATGTGCTTTTATTTTTGTGAAACAGCTTGTTTACTTTTTTTAATTTTGTTATATTCTTAAAAAATCAAAACACACAAAAAAAGAAAAAGGTTTAAAAATAATTTTTTTAAAATTGTTCATAAAAGGGTTCTTATGGAACCACATCTATTGGTTAAAAAAATAAATATTACCGCAGTGATTGCATGAGAGCAAGGACACTGTGTGGGTGATTGGAGAAGTTGAAGGGTACTGTGTTGTTATGTTATGAATGGTTGGGTAGTGGTGGCATGATTGAATGAGTGTATGGATAATGGCTGGGTAATTGGAGAAGTGCATGGGTAGTACCTGGGTAATTGATGGAGTGAATGACTAATGTCTAGGTAATTAGAGGACTGCATGGGTAGTGCACAGGTGTTTGTAGCAGTGGAGGGTTACTGCCTGGGTCATTGCATGAGTACATGGGTACTGACCGGATCATTAGAGTACTGCAAGGAGAGTGTATGGTGAATTTTAGGTGCTTAGGTATTGGTAGAATGATTGGATAAGTACATGGTACTGGCTTAGTGATTGGAGGAGTGCATGGGGAGTGACAAAGGGATTGCTGGACTGCATGGGTACTACCTGGGTAATGGAAGGTGTAAATGAGCAGTGTATAGGTGGTTAGAGGACTGCATGGGTAGTACACAGGTGATTGTGGTACTGCATGGGTACTGCTTGGGTTACTTAATCTTACCTTTTTTGAAGTAGATATACAATTTTTTGTTGTTCTTTTTTTATAATCTAAATTTAAAATAGTTTCAAACTTCAGAATTAGAGTCTGTAAAAGAGAAGAAAAAATACAGTTATAAAATATAGTATTATAGTTTTAAGTACACAACATCATTTTACAATTACTTTACATATTCAGGTTGCCTTTTTTGCTGTTTTCAGATTCTTTTGAATTTCACCATACACAGTGATTTCAATGTTGATTATCATGTGATAGCGGGCAAAAATATACAATCAATTAGATTGTTAAAACAAAAACAAATCTGTGTTCAAAATATTTTTTAACAAACTTAACTATCTGTTTACATTTTCAAAAATAAACACTCTCATTTACATTGCATATAATACAAAGATCAAACATATGAACTGCTCCTTTCAAAAACAATTTTCTAAATGCAATTTCAAAGAACAGGAACAATAATTAAAACAGTAATTGTTCACATCTTCTCTAGAGGCTGAATGATGTTTTTGGAATCATTTGCATTGAGAATATCCATAATAAACTTCTTAATTCATATTGATCTCTTCCCACTAGGCCGAATGATGTTTCTGAAATTGTTTCTATTGAAAATTTCCAAAATAAACTCATTAATTGATCATGACATCTTCCCAATATGCCGAATGATGTTTTCAGAAATTTGGCATCAAAACTATTAGATATGAATTTGGTAATCCATAGGGCAACCGACATTTGAATTGTAAATGGGCAGCATTACAATGTGTCCATCCTTTATTGCACTTTAATTACACAGTCTAGTGTCCAGATCTTATAGAAGGTGCATCGTGGAAAACAATAGCCACTGCTTTAAAAGTTCTTCCAGAAATTGACAGTTGACTTCCCACAAAATCTTTATTTTAGTTTCCAATTTTCTTCCATCTGCTCTACAACACTGTAGCATCAAAATGACATATTGTCCAAATCTTTCTATAAATAATATTGATAATATTTCAGATTTGCAGTGAGTATATTCCATATTTGGATTAGCTGATTTTTACTAATTTGTTAAAAGACACCGTTTTGCAATCTGGTATTGTTAAATTTATGAATCTTTGAGTGTCTATTTCAGTGGTTGTAGAAAATGAACAATCTTCAAATTTATGATCCCATTTGTAATGAAGTCCAAACAGATTTTCAATTTGTATTCCTTCATCTTCTAATACTGCAAGCAAAAACATAAGAAATTCTTGAGCATCTTGCTGTACACTAAGGGGCCGATTCCAATCTCGCTCGGTAGGACATCGAACGTGATCCAGCTGTAAAAACTATGAGCCGTACGCGTGTTTTCCGCCTGACTCATACAGCTGTACGAGTGAGCAAGCACGATGCGAGCAATGTGAAAGTCACAGACCGAGTTGTTTCCGGGTCCGAACCGCTCCGTACTTCTCGTCCGTAAGTGAACTGTGCCGTGCAATGCATGTGATTTACGATGAGCCAGTATGATGCACGCGTCGGACAGCCGGTGCGAGCTGAAGTTTCCGGCTCACAAAACGTCCGGGATGTTGCCTTTGGGGGTCCTCATCTGGACCCCTGTCACCCGCAGCCTTACGACTTGGACACAGGGGGAGACCCAAGGGTCTCCCCAACACAGGCATGTACAGTACAGATTGCACTGACGCGTACCCACTGTAGGGGGTGCCCTTGTTTGAGACGTACCAATTCAGTCAATGGGAGCCCATGTACGCGTCATACGACTGGCTCCCATTGACTTATATGGGAGTCCGACCGAACCGAGTCCGGCAGCATGCAGCCGCATTGTACTTGCTCGGTCAGACTGCAGGACTCCGGCTCGGTCATAAAACACTCATGATCCGGCTCTGTTGGAGAGCTTTCCGATCCAGATCAGAATCGGCCCCTATGTGTTAATTGTGAAGAACCAGAACATATATCCAGAAAATGCCGAATGCAAGAAGCACTTTGGATTTTAGTTTGATCCGTTGTCAAGTTTTCAAAAATAGAATACAACAAAGAACAAAACCTTTTTTCTTGATTCTCCATAATTTGTTGTTAAAGTTTTCTAGAAAAAATATGACGTTCACAACTACATTAGCATAGCAGTTGATACCTCAACTATTTTCAAACTGATTTCCTAAAATATCATCAACAGTCTTCATTTTCTTTTTCTTTGGAGCCTCAACATTCCCTTGATTTTTTTTCTTATTTCCAACCTCACTGCAGAGTTTCTCATATGTTCATTTTCGACATACTACACGCTTTTCATATACAGGGTATTCACCTAAGCGTAAAGTCTTCTTAACCGATTATACTCTCTTACACAATTTGCATCTGCACTAATCTTTCTCTCATCAAAATCAATCAAATACAATTCTGATAGAGTTCTAATTCGGGACAATGCAACATATGCGTTGCCCTTTCTAAACACAGTACTTCAAATGTTTACCAAAGCACTGTCTACACTTAAACATTGAGATTTATGAATGGTCACTGCATATGCTGAACAAAGAGGATACTGTTTTCTATGAACATACAAATCTCTTACAAGCAAGAAACGAACAGCACAGCGTCCAATCTGTTTTACCTCTTCAATCTGATCAAATTTAATCTTCAAATATTCAATATCTTCTCTGTTCTGAAACTTTACATAATCAACAACTTTTCCCATTGCTCCATTCACTAAACCTCTTTCAACATCTAAATTTACCCTGTAATATTACCCAACAGTTTGTACATACATATAAGGTCTTTTCCAAACCAGTAGTCTTAGATATGGATTTTTCCAAAGAGTCTAATTTTGATTTTAATTTTTCTCACAAAAGAATAGTACCTCCTTCATGCTCAATCTTATCAATGGCTTCCATTTTCATTATCAGTTGTTTCTCCAGTTTCAACAGTTCTTCATTGAATATGGAGCATTATTTCAGTGTTAGCATAAAACAAATTATAGACTTCTTTTATGCAATTTTTTTGGTACATTGTTCCAGGTGCAATATTTTTATTTGGAAACAAGTTTCTTAGTAGCCGACTTTGTAAAGCTTCTTTGCCATCCTTTGTCAATACACCAATTCTAATATGTTAAATAATGTTTCCATAATGTTCATCACTTGCTTGTCGCATATTCTTAATAAGTTCTTTATATTTAAAATGAGACCAAATGTTCACATTTCCAATACTTCCCAAAGATATTCTTGTGTCTTCATGAACAAGGGTCTTAAAACCTGGTTAGCCTTTCACAGGAGTAAGTTGTAATAGATCGCCAAATACAATTATATGTTTTAAAATCTCTTGCATTCTTAAATGTACAAAGGCAAGCATTAAGTTTGAGACCATGCTTACCTCATCAATCATCAGAACTTTTATTTTCTTTAGTACGTTAGACACTTCATAACACGCTTCTCCAGATAGCTTGTGATATTCCAACTTATTTTCATGTTCTACTGGTAACATGAGTAAACAATGTAATGTAATCCATTTAATATTGTGTGCTGCTAACCCAGTTGGAGCGATTACAACACAAGATAAATGTGAGTTAGTGGTTTTCTGTATATACCTCATCAAACCTTTAAGTAACTTTTTCCTGTTCCTGCTTGATCACTGATGTACATTCAAATAGGTTTAAATGATGTGCATTGCTATTTTTTCTGTTCCTGCAGTAAACCATGTTGTATCTGTTGTGTAAGCTGCTGATATTTATCTTTCTGTTCAATATTCAGTTGTTCTTCAAAGTTTTCAAAATCAATAGTGTCTTGTGCTTGTTGCATAGCCATTTGCACTTCACTCATTGCTATTGCTGCCTCATTTTCAAGAATGGGTTCTCCTAACTAATCTTTATTTAGTACAGCAGAACTCTGACTATCTTGAGAACTATCTCTAGCTATTTCTGCTGCAATCGTAGTTTCTTGATTAATCTCTTCATTCAACATTTGCAGATAATTTGTAAAGATTGTACATTCAATGCTATCTTTACATGCATTGAATGATCTTCATAACACTCAAAATCTCCAAGTAATTCCATTTCATTCCGCCAAGGTTTGAAGAGTTGTAGAAGTGCTAAATAAAACAAATCTCTTTTATCTGCAGTATCACAACTGAGTTTCCTGTGATTAATCAGATGTCCTTTGGCATGTTTTACCAAACATCATTCATATCCAATCACTGCATATTTTCCTTCATTTATATTTTCAGTAATATTTCTCTTAAACGTATAATGTTGCAGTACTTCATAGAGACATATTTCTTCCAGATGTGGACTTCTGTTAGGAGAGTACGTATCGAACATATTTGTTGTAAGAATGTACTTTCCGGTACATTCAGTGCCAAGTATTCAATTTCTTGTACAGATTTCAATACACAATTTCGCGTTTCTGCAAGACCTAGACTCACCCAAATGATTCCTCTGGACTTAGAATATAAACTTACAGATGTCAACCAATCCGAACATTCGTAGGATCCAATCTCTCAATGGGAAAGCATCTTCAAACTAAAGTTGTACATTGTCTTAATAAGACTCTTCTCCTGTGAAATATCTTCCCCAATTTCTTTTAACTCCGTCTTTTCAGATTTGTTATTTAAGGTGTAACGTAGCGAGCAACAGCAATGGAATTGTCTGCAACATACTCGATATCCATATTAGCTTTACACATTGACAAAATTACTGGATTATAGTCATTAATATATCTTGATTCCCCACTTCTCTTTATATTGTATGTATTCTATGGAGATTTTTAAGTGATAGTATGTCTGACTGCTGACATAAAACTGTTGACTCTTCCTTTGGAAATTACTGGACGTGGAAAACCAAACTGAAATTTTGTAAAAAGAATTCCTTTGACTTGTATTTCCGCTGGCAATACTTTCCACATCGATGATGTTGAAACCTTAAAACTTGCTGTCTTAAGGTATTTTCTTCTTCTGTTTTTGGAATACCACATGTAACATAGTCTTCAATGAAAGATAAAACAGTCTCATCAGAATCAGTTCCAAATTTAGGAGCATTCTTAACATATGTATATGAGAAGCACCTCTGGCTTGGTACTCCTGTCTCCAAAAGAAATCAATAACTTCTCCAAGAGGTGGGTTTGTTTTATTGCAGATAAAACTAATCATTGCTTGAAACCTATGATTAAAATATCTGCACACATTGACTGGATCCAAGGAACACAGTTTTCCAGGTTTCGTCACTTCAATGTTTTTAACATTTGAATTCACTTCTTGTGGAAAATCAAGTAAATCATCCCATGCGTACTCTGCACAGCTTAGCGTAACAAACCACGTAGGGGTCCCTAAATTTCTAAGCATACATTTCAGTTCTCTGTGACGATGATACCAATACTCATTACTACCACTATGACACACCATCAAATTAATCAACCGAGATTCTAAATGATCATCTCTTTGTTCCACTTTGTGCGTGAATGCCTTTGCAGAAAGATTTGTAAGATGAAACCCTGTCTTTAATATATGGTTCACTGCATACGAAAGTGCAGACAAGTCACTTTCAAACAAAAGATGAAATATGTATGGAATATATTGTCAAAATCTTGGATCTTCTGAGTATAATCTTGTTGTACGATATTCTGAAGCTGGAATCTGCACAGGTTGTTCATCATAACGTCCACCTTTTCCAGTGGGGAACAGCTGTGGAAAACAACGCGCCTCTAAACTTCTTTCCTAAAAACTCATGGGAGTTCCCAGTTCTTTCTTCATTTGGAATAATTCAATAGTAGTTCCAATCTCTTCTTTTGAATGTTAAAGATGAATACTACAATGTTTATAAATTTCTTTAGTCCTGGAGACATCGACTTTTTCAATTTGGCCAGTTGGAATTTCTGTGTCATCTTCTAAAGATATTTCTTCTTCATCTACCGGTATATTTTTATAACAAATATTGTTCTGTGCAAGATATAATGTAGCTTATTTAAGTTTGCTCACATCTACTAACTCTTGCCATATTTTCTGACTCTTTGTTGATATACCATTAACTAGAATAACTACTGGTTCAATTTCTTCTCGATCTACACCAATAGTTTCAATATATTTTGATGAAACACAAAACTCTTCCTTTTAACCTAAGAAGTGCCACGGGCTGATCTAATCGGCCCTGTGTTAAAAGTGGAAGCGCTCAGGCCGATCTGATCGGCCCATGAGCTGCCATTCATTCGGGAGGGGTTTATTCCCTGCTATGCCTGTTAAAAATGGACACTAACCTCTCATTCCCCTCAAGAACAACTTACACATCCCTCTTTCTTCACTGAGCATTAGTTCTGCATATTCTGGCCGAGTTGCAGATATTTTACCTTATAAAAGTTGCGGCGAAATCTTGTTCACAGAAAGAAAACCAGGCTGCTCAGAGCTGCATAGGACCTTCTGCGCCACTAGAGGGCGCACATAGAGACATTGCGCTAATCTGCCGTGAGCCCCAGAGACAGTGCAGTGTGGGCGCGTGACTTGACTGGATCGTGACTGAGTTTTGGGGTTGAACTGCAGACAATTTTGAAACTAGCGCAGGTACGGCTCATTTTATTTTACACAAACAATATCTTGGGTGACACTGACACTCTGCTGTAAACATGCTGTCCGTTTTTTTGTATTATCCTCTCTTTAGCCCCACCCTCCAAATACTCCCACTCGTATTTCCATTTTTTGTTGAGACAGGCCACCGTTACTAATATGGGGTCAGTCCGCTGCTCCATGTGTGCTCCTGTTTGCCAATTGGTGCACTCTCCTGTTTGTTTCAGCCTTCCGGAACATAATAAAATTGCATTGAGCCTTTATCTGAGTTACGGCTGTTGAAGTCAATTTTGCACAGGCCGGCTGACGAGGCCTGCAGTCACGGTCTCAGCTGACCGCCACTGCAGGAGCACAACAGCCCGCGCCACCCCTCTGAAGAGCCTGGGTCACAGTGCTGAGCATGCTTCCAATTCGAGGGACACCTGCGCAGTAAGTTCGACTACTTCACTACATGCAGCACGGAACAGGCAGGAGAGCATAAATACCATGATCTGCTTTTATTATTTGCAGTTGAACTCTTCCCAAAGGTATTTTACATGAGAACCAGTAATATTAGACATGCACGCATTATTTTATTGGTAGGCACGGGGAAATTGTGATTTGCAGTGACTTAGTGCAAGAAATTAAATCTACATTGCTGTGTTTTTGTTGCTGGTATGCCACAATAACACGGCGATGTCGTTTTAATTTCTTGCAGAGATGTAAGCACAGTGACGTAGTGCAAGAAATTAAATCTACATCGCTGTGTTTTTGTTGCTGGTATGCCACAAAAACTAGGCGATGTCGTTTTAATTTCTTGCAGAGATGTAAGCACAGTGACGTAGTGCAAGAAATTAAATCATCATCGTCGTGTTTTTGTTGCTGGTATACCACAAAACGAGGCATTGTAGTTTTAATTTCTTGCAGAGAGGTAAGGGCAGTGCCGAAATGCGAGAAATTAAATCTACATTGCCAGGGCCGGCTTTAGGGCGGTGCGACCGGTGCCACCGCACCGGGTGCTGGCTTCCTGGGGGTGCCGTGTTTGCAAGTTTATTAAGGTTTTGAAGCACCTACTGCAGCGTTTCTTTCCGCCGGCAATTACCAGGCCTCACATAAATGTCAAGAAAACTAGTGTGATTAATTATCTTCCTGGAGAGAGAGCAGCATTTTGTATAGTTGAGGTTTTGACTCATGTGAAGTTAGTGCAGAGGGTTAATATGCCTGCTGCAAAGAACGTGTACTAAGTAGATTACAGAGTGCATATGATGTAAACAGATTACTGCTTTCAAAAGAGACATCCTTCTGTTACTTGCCATTTATAACTTACATCCTAATATAGAATAGTGAGCTATTAACTTTCATCCCAGAACTGCATACACACTGCAAAGTATACATTATTAGAACATTGATTAATGTTGCAAAAAGGGTTAATTTGGTTAGAAATCAATTCGTATTATTAAAGAAAACTCCCAACTATGCTGTTTCTTTTTTGACTCTGCGTTTGTGCTTCTCCACACCAAGCACTCTTAAACTATACTGCCTACCAGTATGGATGACATGTGACTCCTACACTTTCAGTCCTTTGGCTTATGTAACATTTACTATACACTGATTTACACACGTATGATTGATTGTCTCTGTGTAATGTGTGTGTGATGCAAAGTGCTTGGACACCCTACACTGGTATGAGTGGCGCTATATAACTAATTCAATGCATCTGAAAGAGTGGGGTTATGGTGACTTGGTGACTGTTAAAGGGTGCTAGTGAGGGAATCCATGGCAGAGGTGGTCATTGGGGGGGGCGCCAACAAACATTGTCGCACAGGGCGCCACCAGCACTAAAGCCGGCCCTGTACATTGCCATGTTTTTGTTGCTGGAATGCCACAAAAACACGGCAATGAAGTTTTAATACCTGACACTTGTGTGATATGTCGTTAGAAAGTGGACCAATAATGATGACTCATCTGTTATCTATGAAGTGGTATGCAGAACTACATTTCCTGAGCTTCCCTTATGCCACATGCCTATGTGTCTACACAGCTAATGTGAACATCAGTGCTGTGCCTGTCTTACAGATATGCAGGACTGCTTTCTCCAAGAATCCCACATACTAAGGGTGACACGATAATAGCAGTGTGTAATCTTTAATTTTCACATTTTTTCGGAACATTTATTACAATTTTGAAAGACCTCTGGGACCACCATAGACCGATATGACTTAATCTTCTTGCCAGCTATACCATTCAAAATGCTGGGTTCTGGCGATTCCATTCTCTATCTAGGATTGAGGCATACTGGCCATCATGGTAGGACAAGGAAGAATGGCTTGTGATCTTTTGAAACAGGCCAGTGTCATTCAATGCCCCGGTCTCAGACAGCTTAGTGCTGCCAATGGCAGACAGAGGTAAGGCTAACCGAGGCTAAAGTCTATGTTGGTAGGTTGAGCTTGATGCAAGATGAGTGCGGAATCATAACTGTCTTGTGTGTCCAGAGTACAGGTACCACTGAGACCAATACTTAAACGGTAAAACAGAAACAAAAAATGATGGCGCAATGTTCTTAATAAGGTGGTCAAAACTCATTTTTTTCCACAACTGAAAACCTTTGTGTTAACATAGTTTATTTTACCTCAAGGACTATTTGATTTTGTTATTAGAGTTTTGAGTCATGTGAACACTGTAGGGTAAATCTAGTGAGGTGTGTAGTATAAAAGCAATGAGACCATAAATTAGTACATCGAATTCTGGTAGGGAATTCAGCCACTTATAACTTGTGAATTGTTCCACACTGGGTGAAAACTAATAAGTTAACTTGCAATACTTTTTTTTATGTACCTTCACTTTTTAGTTGTGATTTGGTACTGTTAAGTTATGTGGTAGAACATCCTCTCCATTGCATTGTTTGTAATGTTTTACCATTATATTTTAGTTGTTATAACATGTACTTTATTGTGTCTCTTGCTTCAATCTTTTTATTATGTTTTCTTATTGTTTAGTATGTGTGTGAGCGTGTTCTTTTTTATTTCTTTCTATCCTTTTTGTTATTGTCAGAACCCCTCTCAGAGGGCCAAAGGGTAAGCGTGAACTACTGGGCACAACCATGGAGGCAGTGCCAGTGACCTTTTACTTTTATGCTCAGGACCCAACATACTATGGATCCAGAGTAACTGGGCCAAGCACTACTCCTTTAGCACTTGACTCTGTGATCGCTCTGGCCAAGCAGTCCAACGCTCCTTGTGGGCAGTAGATGCAGGATAAACCAAGGCTCATGTCTTAAAAAACTCACCAGTGACTCCAATATGATGATTATGCAGTCCAACGTTAATACGTAGAGTAAAAAGCAGTGTTTATTTCGTTTGTTAGACAGCTATAGACTTTTTGGTAATGAAGGTGACATAAAACGAGTGATATTACTTTTCTGTTTAAGTTTTATTGGCATAATGAGGCATTAATGCATCCTTCTTTCTTTGCTTCTCTTCCGTCTCCTCTTTCTGCAGGGTCTTCTGCTTAAGGCCCTTGGAGGTGGAGTCCCGGCTGCCGTTGTCCCTCGGACAAAAGAAAGGCTCAGGTAAGTGTTTTTGTGTATTCTGGGTTATGAAGGGGAGGGTGTGGGGGACAAAAGAAACTGTAGGATAATGTGAGAGGAATAGGTGGATGGAGTAACTAAAAAGAAAGAATTAATCAATAGCGATGAAGTTCTCACATTCCTTTTAACTCTTCTAGTTTTTTCCCTTTTTTTATTATTTAAGGCTGTCCCTTCTTTTAGGTCTCGTTTCTCATCCCATCCCCCTCACGTCTCTCCTTGAATCCCTACATTCCAATATCCCCGTAGGTGCCCACGCACCTGGGAAAGCCACGTCCCTCCGGGGCCGTGGCAAGGAGTCTCTGCGTTCTTCTGTGCTGTTTGGCTTCTTGTTCTTTCGGTCTTCTCTCCACTGTCAGGTTCGGGTTTTCCACACTTCACTCCGATCACATTGGCCTGCTCCAGCAGCTGGTCACAATGCAGCGATGCTGTAGAAGACCATCACTGATGTGAAGCTCAAGGCCGGGCAGCGCCGACCATCGGAGAACCTGCCTGGGCACCGAGGATTACTGGTGACAGGTTGAAACGGGGGAAGGAGGCGTGGCTGAGTCCGAGGCCTAGAGTGGCAGGGGGAGTGGCAGTGGTAGCGCTTTGCTACAGGAGGATGGCAGAGGTCTGCCAGATTACCCAAGCGAGGCGTGGACACAGGCCAACCCCCAAAGGTTACCGCTATCATAAAGTGACTACTTGCGGCGAAGGAAAGGAAGGACGGATGCAAACTTGTGTCAAAGCACAATAGGTCCACTTGTTGAGAGGACAGCACAGTCTTTCAGACAACACATCTAGGGCTCGGCAGTGCCCCATGTTTGTATCAGCAACTCCAGTCATTTTTTTCTCTCAGACAACGTTAGATCGAGTCTTCTACTGGTTGAGGAGTAATCTGTGGTGGGGTACCACTATCAGGTACAGAGGCCAAAAATCTGAGGCCAGCGATTCATTTTCTGACTGTGTCTTAGACTCCTCGTATGGAGTGCGAGTCATGACAATTTCGGCCACCGCAAGCAGCATCACAGCATCACTGCTCGTTCCTGTTATGCTTGGGACTGTGATGGCTTTCTCAGACATCGACCACGGGAGGGTCACTTGGAAAGTTTCTGTGCTTTTGATCTGATTGCTAGTGCCCTCTTCCTAGGCCTGGGCAGGGTTGTCCCTGCTGTGTACACCTCCAAACAGGCACAAGCAGCTTCAGGATCCTCAAAGTAGTGGGTCTATCCATCTGACACAATCCATAGCTTGGTAGGGAACATTAGCGAGTATTGTAGCCCGGCTGCCCGGAGTGCCTTCTTAACCTTCAGAAAGGAGGCACCCTGTGTTTGGACAAGCTCTGTAAAATCCGGGAACATGGATACTTTGGCATTTTCAATTTTAAAGGGTCCCTCCATCCTAGCTCTTTGCAGGATAATGTTTCTGACTCTATAGTGGAGCAATCTAGCCACCACTGGACGAGGAGGATGGTGTGCTGGTACCCTATGTGCCCTCCCCAAGGCAAAGAAGGGTTTAAGTTGAGTTGGGGACACCACTGTTCGAAGCCAATTCTCCAGAAAAGTCTCCATATCAGATCCTTCGATCCTCTCGGGGAGGCCTACCACTCTGATATTATTGCGCCGATTAGCCCCCTCCGCGTCTAATGTGTGCCGTTCCAGGATACGCATTCTCTCTGGTAGGTCTTCCACATTATGGTCCTGTGCCTTCTGTTTTAGCTGTAACTCACTCTGAGGATTTTCAAACGTGTCCTCTCGATCTGCTACTTTGCAGTGTTCTGCCCGAATCAATCCCAACCCCACCGACACAGCCCTGATCTCCTGCTGGAGTGTTAGCTTGGTAGGCTCAGGGTCAGCATTACTGTTCTCAACTAGGCAAGGAGAACTCTATTTCCTTCTGGGGAAGAGGCACTTAGTCGGGCCAGCAAGGGAGCAGACCTCCGCGAACTCTGCGGTACAGCTTTGTAAAATAAAGGGGAGTAAGGTGGAGGGCACCGGACCCAAATAATCAGACCCTTGCCTATGCACTACATTATAGTACAGTGGCTTTCACTCATTTTTACACCAGAGAGCAGTCAAAGCCATTGGTCCGCTGTAAGAAATTCCAATATCTGTGGGCACCCGTGACTGCAATGCTCTGTTTTTGTTTAGCAGGCAGATCTAGGCATCCCTCCATCGATCTCGGGCACCTTCTGTTGTCAAAGTTCCTCAGTGTACAACAGTGGGTAGTCTGGTTGAGCACAGCAGTAAGAGAATATAGCCACCTCCAGCAGAAGTCGTCATTTACATTAAAACATGCGTGCCTGTTCCTGCAGACCCTCAGTGTTTTCCTGTGGTATCTGGTCTTCACTACCACTTCTGTGAGGTAAAAATCATTAACCAGCACTTCCTACACCCAAACAATTGGTGAGGATAATGGTTAATGTAAAAAGAAGACACAGATAAACAATCCAAATTCTCCTTCACACTGCCCAAATAATAATTAAAAAATGAATCCTAACACACCCTATATTTTCACAAAATAAGAATGTGTAGCACTGAAAAAACAAAAAATGTATAGATTAGTAATTCACTCACAAGCTCCTAAAAACCAAACCTCTCTCCAACACACCCAAAATCCCTGTCAGAGAAATTTCTGTCAGAGAGAGGGCTAATGTATCTTTTTGGCTGCTCATGGCAGGAGTATGCTGACAGAGAAGAAGGACAAGCAATCGAAGAGCACCTTTCAGTAGAAAGAGTCGTAATAACTGTCTGAGGTAAATTAGAAAAGCATCGCAGTCATATATATTTTTCACAAACTGAAAAAGATAGCCTAAAACAAATTTGGTATTACCAACATGATTTATTTTTCTTCTGCTCATTTTTCTTACAGCGAAATAGGTATTTAGACCATTTATTTATAATTTCACTGTTAATTTTGAATAGCTGATAATACTTTTAATGCTGGTGACTGAATTCGATAGTAATGTAAACCTGTACTGTAACTCAGATGACGGCCTCATTTCTATTTCTTGATAGTTCATCGCCTCGAATCTCTCCATTGTATCCAGCTTTGCCCTTGCTGACAAGCAGTTGAACATCATTGAAAAGGGCTAAAACTACATGTAACACTGCCATTCTCCCATGGCATACCTTATTTCATGCTATCTTGTTCCTTTATTTTTTTAATTGGCCATAGACTACCCATGGTCTGCAGCCTTACACTTGCATTCAAGCAGCAGAGCATGATTGAACAAGATTGTGTCTAAATACAATACTACTGCACACACCAAATATACCTCAGGCCATGCAGAATATCACTTCGCTTTGCCAGAACTTCCATTTTCTCAACCATTACTCTTATTGACAAGTAAATAGGCATTATTGAAAAGGAACTGTATTTGAAATTCATAGTACAACTCTCTCTTTTATACACCTAGAATCATTGCGGCTCTGAGTTAGTAAGATGTCAGGAGGACCTCATGTGCAAAAGTTGGTTTCCACCTTTCAGAATCAGATTCTTGGTCACCCTTTGAAGTCGGACAGATCACTTGACTCGTGGGGTGTCTGGTGGCAGGTGACAGTAATGGAGCAGGAGACAGAGAGAGAAAGCGAGCTGCAAAGATGTAAAGCGGCATAGGGATTGCTGCAGCATGAACAGTGACAAAGCTGCAAGTGATGAGAAATGAAAGAGAGTGGATAAAGAGAGTCGGCTACTGGAGAGGTGAGAGGTCAAAAAGTAATGCAATGGTGCAGCACGTGCAGTATTTTTAAAGAATTTTTAAAGAACAAAGGTCCTTAGCTTAAAACATAAATAATGTAAATATAACTGCATAGACTTAGATAAGACCTATGCACATTCTTCCTGTTTCCAGCAGGACAGAAGAACATTTATTTTGAAAAATACAAAAGGTTTTTTAGGTAAAGAAACTCGAAAGCAATGAAACAAGGGCACAATTCTGTACCGAGTTTTCAACAAGGAAATGAGAAGAAGAAAAGAATAGCAGGCAAAAACTTTGGGAGCAAACAGGGAGGCTTACAATACATTAAAGAACTCAAGTATGCTCAAACCAACAGAAACCACAATACATTTTTCACATTGGATAAGTTGTGGTACTGTTATGGAAAGTCGACGTTTCGATCCCTAGCTCCTAATATAGTGGGATCATCCTCAGGACTACAATAAAAAGTTGCCTGATATGAGTTATACGCCTGTTGGAATGAACAAGGGGGAAGAAGGAAATAAGAAAAAATAAAAAACAAAGTACACTGTTACAATCAGGAAAAAAGGAACAAGTCAGCATTCAAAGGCAATAAACAAAGAACAATTGTGGGTCCTAGATTGAGAACGCAGAAATGTGCCACATGCTCTGACTGTTGGTTAATGACAGTGAGCAAAAGGAAGGACTTCGTGAACATAAGTGAATGGAGATGCCAAAGCGCAGAAAGATAGGACCGTTGTGCTGGCCAATAATGGATTGGAATAGGGGGTGGAAAAAAAGACATATTTAATCAGTCCTGTGAACTTATTAGGACTAGCAAGGAAATAGTTGTGAGGGGGTGAACGGGTTGCGGCGTACTTGTAGGATGTTTGCCAGTTTGAGAGTGGTGAATCTATGGAGTGCGAGGCGTTGTGGTAGTGGTGATAATGAACGCTGGTGGCTGACCTTTAATAAGGTAGTGGAGTGCACAGCGTCGTCGTGCTGGTGCAGCGCGTGGTCACTGGTGCTTGATTTCCAATTGACCATCAGAAGGCAATGTGAAGGAATTGGTGTTGCATGGAGAGCCTTAATTAAGGAGAAATGAAACGTTGGCCATCTAAATGGTGTCAAATAATGGCCGTGAGTGAAAGGAACCATAGATTTCATTACCTTAGGAGTGAGGAGGTGGCGCCGCTCGTAGTCGCATCAGCAAGGTAATTTCAGGCTGAATTAGGGAATTAAATAGAGGGCAGTAGGCGGTGACTGCCGGTAATGGTCAGAGCTGTGGGAAAGGATACTCGTTAGGGGAGGTGAAAAACGTGATTGACAATGTGCCTAAAGTTGTCACGGGAGTTGCGGGGCTTACCTAGAAGAAGTAACGTGGTCGCGTTGGAGGGGTTTGATAACCAAGCTCAATTACGGGCCGAGAAAGCTTCTGCAATCAACGAAGGAATGGGCGGCAGCAGCCGATGGCTGCCGGTGTTAAACAGAGCTGTGGGAGAATGAATGTCGTTAGGGGAGGAGGTTGGCAAGAATGGCACGTAGCCTGCGAGTGTTGCGGGAGTGGCGGGCTTACCTCAAAGGAGTCTCGATACTCCGGAACGGGTGTTCGGCCGGACTGTTGAAGAGAGGAGTGAGCTTGTGGACGCTTATCTCAAAAATAGGCACGAGATTTAATGGACATAGGAGAAGGACTGTGTGATCAGTCAGTAACAGCGCAACTGCGGGGGCCATGATGGAATGGGTAAGCCTGAGACCAGTGTGGCGGCCATTGTGGGGTGAATAGATTGCAATTAGGTATGGCAATTTGCAGGGAAACCAAAGTGAGTTATAGTGCTGGTGAGGTAGACGAAGGAGGAGGTTGTGCTCGTAATTTAGGGAAAAGATGGGAAATAGGCATACATGGTTTTGCATATTGTTGGTGGAAAGCCTGTATAATATGCCAGTGAATTAATGGAAACAAGGTACTAAATTAAACTATGGAAAAAGCAAGCAAGGCAAATTTCGGCAATGCATGTCATTTGATAGAACTTTGGGAAGAACAGACAACGTAAAATTTGGACAATGGATTCAAGAGTAACGAACATGTAAAGGATACTTACAATAAATGACAAATGACAATATGGTGATTGGAGGTGACACAGTTCTCTGATTCTTATTGTACATGTTTTCAAATTAAGGGGTGGTAAAAGAACCATTGTTCTACAGAACTGAATATACATATTAACAAGTACAAGGTAGTGTTAGAAAGGAGGAAAAAGGTTCAAAGTTCCATGAGAGGTTGGTATAAAGACTGTACAGCTTTATTTTACTTTTACATAGTGGTATTTAGAGCAATGTTTTCCAGTCCTCTGTTCTATTCAGACCATTTCGTATTGAGTCAAACAAGATGATTGATTTTAGTTCCTCTCTGTTCAGTAACTGAGTCATATTCCCACCTCATTGGGGTAATTTCAAGACTTTCAGAACTGTCCTCATTGTGATTGGCTTCAGAGAAATGGTCAACCAGTGGCGCATTTGGTGTCCTGCAGCGGATGCGGCTTCTGTGTTGGCAGATCCTGGTTTTAACTCTTTGTGTAGTTTGGCCAATATAAATTTTCTGACATGGGCAGTAGATGAGATAGATCACATTTGCTGTTTTACAGTTAGAAAACGAATTACTGTGTACTGTGATGTCCTTAAAAGTAAAGCTTTTTCCTTCTGTCGTAAATGTACAAACATTACAAGCACTACATTTGAAATGCCAGATGACAGGGGAAAGACCCCAGAGAACATCAAGAGTAGAAGCATTTGTAGGGGCAGGTAGAGAGGCTCGGATCAGATGGCCCTTAAGGTTTTTATTCTTTTTGAATGCGAACAAAGGTTTATCTATATTTAGACTTCCTACATTCAGAATGGGCCAATGATGTAGTATCGACTTCCTCAATTTGTTTGACACCGGAGAGAATGTTGTGACACAAGCAATTCTTTGCATTTCCTTTTTGGGTTTATGGGTCAGCAAGATTTCTCTGGGGCAATACCATGCACGTTTTGAAGCGTTTTTTACAATCTTTTTAGGGTAACCTCTTGCTTTCAGTTTCGAGGAGAGATAGGTTGCCTCTCTAAAATAGTCTGCCTTGCAAGAACAGTTTCTCCTGATTCTGAGAAATTGGGAATAGGGCAATGAGTCCCAAAGGGCCCTTGGGTGATTGCTGATGTAGTTCAGAAGTGTATTACGCTCTGTGGGTTTGCGGTACAGACGTGTAAGCAACTCTCCCTCAGAATGAAAAATTGTCAAGTCTAAGAAGGCAATGGAATTGTTGTCAGTCGTGATTGTAAAAGAAAGGCCTGAACAGTTATTATTCATCCAATGTACAAAAGGACGTAGAGCTTCAACATCTTGTCTCCAAATAATGAAGATATCATCTATGTATCTACGCCAAAATCCAATGCCTGGAAAGAAGGGGTTAGTGGGAGTCAGGATGACATTTGTTTCAAGTTGGTCCATGAAGACCACTGCTAAGTTTGGGGCAAAAATAGCAACCATAGACGTGGTGGACATGAGTCAAGCGTCTTTTGTATTACCAAAAGAGCGACTGTCTGCAGTAATTTTGTGTATAGAGACTCAACATCCATGGTGCAAAGAGTTTCAGATGTGGGATTAAAGGGGTAATGTTCAATTAGATTTATCATTGCCATTGAGTCTCTCACGTAACATTGGGTTGTTGGGACAAAGTCTTTGATGAAAAAATCAACATCTGCGCCAAGTGGTTCAAGAATTGACCCACAGGCAGAGACAATTGGGCGGCCAGGGGGATTGGTTGTGCTTTTGTGAATTTTGGGAAGTGTGCATATTACGGGAATGCGTGGTGTTTTCACATTCAAGAAATTAAATTCCTTTTTGGAGGGGAAGCCAGCATGGAGCCCTTCTGTGGTGATCTTGTGGATCAGTTCCTGAATCTCTTTGGTGGGATTTGAAGCAAGTTGTATGTAGTGAACTTTATTGTCGAGCTGACGTTGGATTTCAGCTATATAGGCTGTTTTTTCTTGGAGGACTATGCCGCCACCTTTGTCTGCACTTTTGATAACTAAGGTGTCATTAGTTTTAAGCTGACTAATCTCTTGTTTTTCTTTGAGTGTAATGTTAAAAGGAATAAACTGTTTGTTATTCTGTAGGGTTGAGAGGTCCTTCAGAACCATTTTTTCAAAAGTAAGTATTTCTGCAGGGATCATTCCTGCAGATGGCAGGAAGGTTGATGGAGGCCGGAAAGGGGTATTGGAAATGTGTTCTGGAGTAGGATGTAGTTGAAAAAAGGCTTGTAGACGGATACGCCTAAAAAATCTGAGGAGTTCCGTTTGTAGATCC
Source organism: Triturus cristatus (assembly GCF_964204655.1). Classification (NCBI taxonomy): domain Eukaryota; kingdom Metazoa; phylum Chordata; class Amphibia; order Caudata; family Salamandridae; genus Triturus; species Triturus cristatus. Next base: position 471,790,040 of record NC_140585.1, on the reverse strand, counting down.
AGCCCGCCAAGTGAATCCTGACAATGCTGTTTTCACTACCCCCAACACTAGTCAAAGGGGCCATTTCCTTGCTTGCACCAGGGCCTATGGCATCCTTGCTATGCTGACACAGGACAAATGAGAACAAGATTTTCAATGGGCAAGATACTTTAAAGTGTTGGAAGAGTAGACATGACTAAGTTGTAGGAGAGGTTACAATGTGCAGATATGTGCAGGAAAGTAGAGTCGAAGAGATACAGGAGATTGTAAAAAGAGCTTCATGAGAGGTGAAATTGTAGAGTGAGAGTACAAAAGGACAGGGTGGAGCTGCAGGAGAGGTGAATTGGAGGTAGAAGCAAATATGGTGTGTGCTAAAAGGGACTGGTTTGTAAAAAGAGTAATAAGTGGAATGTAGGTCGAGAAGGGAGACGTGTTTGAACAAGATTGCATGACAGAGTGGGATCTAGTGGAGTAGAGAGTCAATCATGATTCCGTGCTCTGAGTTAGTGCACTCAGCTTTACCTGACCTAAATAAACACGATCCTGACAAGTACTTTTTGAGCTCTGTTCTGCAACCCTCAGAAGGTGTGGAAAACCTGAAGCAATTGTGAAAAACGTTTTGGGTGACGTGTTGTGTTAGGGATGCTTGATATGTATTTTTGGGGACACTATAGCCACCTTTGCTTGATTCATGTCTGGATATTGCTGGCAAGGTTTTCAACTCGGCTTCGCATGCCATGGGTGCGGGTGGCATTGAAATTACATAGGGATTGTGTTGTACAACTACAACACCCTACCTTCACACACCAAGACTATTCCTGTATCAGCCTCTGAAGGCTGTCTCAGGTGATAAGGCCACCTGTGAACTCTTATGTACCTGAAGCAAACTACGTTATCCATCTGCCCAGGGTGATACTCAATCTGTCTGTGGAAGTTTTTTGTGGGAATGTTACATGTTGCCTAGAGTGGGTGCTTTTTGACACCTAGAGTGAGTTGCATACCTGACTGCTATATTGGATGATATTAACCAAATTAGAGGGGGGGTGAATAACCTGGGCATTTAACAGTATTGCAAAGAAAGGGTTCTCTATAGGGATAAATCAAGCAATTTATTTGTCTAAAGCAGTGGGATCTATGAGTGTCCGTGCACATTGATGTTTGATTGTAGGCATAACTGAATGGCCCAATGAAAATCATACTTTGTGTCATCTTGGAAAGTTGGGAAAGTCCTAGAAAAAATAAATATGCCTTTAAGTACTGTGTTTAACTTGTCACATTTGCAAGTGCTTCACAGACATAGGTCAAATGTCTGGCTATGTCTTCTGACAAATTGCTCCAGGATTGGTGTTTACTTTTCTTTCTCTCACTGCAAAGTGAAAGGAGTTTTAAAGTGAATTATGTGAAAAAGTGTAGGAAACTGGCACCGTATATGATATTGCCACTAGGTGGTAATACCATGCAGACAGTCCAAGGGGTCTTCAAAAGTGTACAGGCATTAATGTTGTACCCAAAATGCTTTATTAGTGGTAGTGCTGGCAAGCAGCATTAGGCCTAACTCAGAGGAGTGTAAGTCATGTATTACGCAACCGTGATCAATCAAGGACACACGGCTCCAAAAGGAGATCCACAATAATTTTAGAAAAATATACTTTTTTTGTATTTTATTTTAAGACTAAGATCTTCACAATCGGGTAAGTATGTTTTTAAATAAAAATACTTTTCACTTTCATAAGTTGACAGAATATTTTCAGAACAGTTCAATATCCTATGGTGAAAACAGGAAAGGACCATACTTGCAGTTCCAGTCTTTGGGACCAAAAGTCAGCTAGGGCAAAGGGTAAGGTGAGTACCAAAACTGCAACTCCAGTGGCACAGGGGCGGCTGGGTGCAGAGGTCAAAGTCGGAGGTTGGCCCAATGCTTTCGAATGGAGACTAGGAGTGCCTAGAGCCACACTGCTTGCAGATAAGTAGATCGGTTACAGGTGCCAAGCTTTGGGGGTTAGCACAAGCACAGGAGGGCTTCAAAGCAGCACCAAACATACACCACCAGCGGCACGGGGGGGCAAGTGCAGGGTGCCAATTAAGCATCAGGCACCCAATGCTTCTCAATGGAGTTTCTCCTTTTGACAAAAAGGGTGCAGGCGTGGTACCGGAGGTAAGTAGAGGTGTAGGGGTTCATGGGGCAGAAAGGATCCAGCTGTAATGCATTAATGACATTGAAAGACTTAGAAAAGTGTCATTAGAGGTCAAAAGTCAACAGACATGATCCCCCTCAACACCAATTAAATCAATGAAAACGCAAGTTTTTATCAAGACAATAACAATAATGCAACACTAGTAGCAAATGATCCAAGGGTAGTGCAAGAAGACCTTGATACACCTAAACAAGTATAATTAGAGGTCAAAGGTCAAAAAGCATAACCTCCTCCAACACAGTAACTAAGGAGAATGTAGGTACTCATCATTACAATTCCAATAATGCCTCACTTGTAACAAATGATCTAACATTAATGTATTAAAGACCATGAAATACTTAGAACAGTGGAAATAGAGGTCAAAGGTCAAACCACATGACCCCCTCCCACCAACTTAATGAACAAAAATATAAGTACTTAACATTACAATTCAAACACTGCAACACTTGTAATAAGTTATCTTACCAAAATGGAATAAACACATTAAAAACACCTACAATAAGTGCAAATAGAGGTCAAAGGTCAACTATATGACCGCTACAATGATTTGAAGAAGGAAAAAGATAGTACTTTGCATGTCGAGTCCAATAATGCCACTCATATTGAAATTGATCCAAGCGTAACAGAATAAACAGAAAAAAGGTAGAACATATGTATTTAGGGGTCAAAGGTCATTTTTTTCACCTCTTACAAAATTTGACTAGTTGACCTGTGAGATCAGACAATGACCTTTCCAAAGATACCTCACTTTGCAAAAACAATTTCACTGTTCCAAAGATATATCCTTTGCACACTTCCAGGAGCTACCATTTAGGGTCAAAGGTCAAGGACTGTGACCTTCAGGAGTTATATGAATGAAATAATATGCCAACTATTCACAAAATATGCATCACTACTGTGCATAAAAGTCAGAAAATACATTTTGAGATGTTGAACATATGTCCAATAACAAGACTGAGATCATTATATGAAAAACATCAATAGACGAAACAGCATGTCAGCCATTTTGTAGTATGTAAAGTGCTGTCAAAAGCAGCAAAAATATGTATTTTCATATATTTACTAACAGTAGTCTCTGAAACATCCATTTTAGTTCTGTGAACCAATTCTGCTAGGCTTATAAGTTTAGATTCTGCACAACAATTGAAAAACATGAGAAATGTATGTGCCTTATATCTATGTCATAGTATGACAAAGAGCCATAAAAATCACAAAAAAACAAAATCAAAATCTGCCCTATTACCAGGTGAGCAAACAGACTGATAAATATCTCTGCGTATCTGCTTTTGGAAACCACAATTTTTTTTATTAGCCTACCAACGCGGTCATTTACACTTATCATTTTCACAGTCACCTGGCAGCCATCTTGAATTGGGTCATGGGACTTCAGGGTATTTTATAAATGTATGTTTTATATATAAATTAATAGTACTAGAAGTACTGAAACCAAAAATATATAGTTTCCCAACATTATAATCGTAATTACACAAACTACAGCATGTTAAAGCAAAGCACTCCAAAAAGCCAATAAATGGCTTGGCACTGAAGGATTTTCAATGGTCACTAATAGGGTTAAACCTTTTAGTAAATCTGTAGGAGGCAGCTTACCCTTTTTATGCTCCATACGAACAATAGCCTCAAACTGGTGCACAGATTAAATTAGAATACATTCATATGTATTTAAATATTCTAGTTCTAAAGGAATACCTTCCAACTCCACGTTATTATGTACAGCTCTAGCTGGCAATTTATTTTCTTTTAGTTTGCTGTAACAATATTTACAAATACATTGATCAGTACCCAACTCAAAACGACCCTCCACCATCAAATAAGCACAAAATCGCTCCCATTTATCATTGTTTTCCTTTTCACTTTTTAAATACACATTAACATTCCTAGTTTGATTTTTATAGTGACTACATCTACAACAGATACAAACATAATTTGGTTTTTCACTACAAACTACTTTTTCTTCTGCAAACTTTTGAGTACTACTATCTTCCACCTCTTGTTTAACACCTACATTAATGACACTCTCACCTTCTCTACACTCTTCTTCAGGACCGAAAAAATGAAACAGTATCTCATCACAAACCTTTTTTACATCTGATTTTGAACCATGCTAAAGAGCTGTGTTTATTTCAGCTAAACATAATGCTGGACACTTTACATAGTACAATCTTCTTAATAACTTCCGCATTTGTGAGTGATGTACTGCTAACATTCTTAAATGATGAAAGACACTTCGACACACTTTTCTAGAAAGACAAGCTAGAGAATGACCCTGCAAACCAGTATATTTTCTGACTTTACAAGGATCTAATTCTTGCAACATCTTAATCTTCCGTTTCACACTTTTTTACTGTATTCTCGTAAAAAATTTACAAAAATTTCAATAGATTCCTGTTGTATACTACAAATGCTACTACCATCCCATTTATACACTGGAGCTTGAGAATGTCTCCCTTGAACTTCTTCAGCTATTACTTCTTCTAAATTGCTAGGAACCATCTTTTCTTTTTCAACTATTTTTAACCTCATAGGAACGACCACTGGTATCAACTGCGTAAACTAATGTATTTTGTTGAAAATAGCTCTCATTAAAAAAAAGGTTCACTACTAGAAGTCTGCGTCCGTTCCCCCGAAATAAATTGGCAAAAGTTAGTTCTATTGATCAGTCATTTTCTTTTACTTTTCTCCTTCATAAAGTCCATCATTTTATTCAGTGTTCTCAGTCTATTCAAAACTAATATAAACAGTCTTCTTTTCAATTCAAAATCCATATCGACTACACTTTCAAAATGTTTTTTTTTTAATAAAAGCAGATCATTTCTTTTATTTTTTAAAATGTTTCATAAAATTTTGCAGACTCTACTTTTAAACACAAGTGTCCTTATATCTTTAAACAGTTTCTTCACTGTCACATGTTCTACTTTGTCTGATTTCTTATTTTCCCTCTTTTTTTTAAATAGGATTCTTTTCTTTTTTTTTCCCTTTTTTTCATGTTTCCTTTTTTCCCATCTTTCTTGATCATGATGAATCTTTAGTAATGATAATGGTCAGTATTTAAAAACAAAGACAAGTTGAAATACAGTTGTTAAATCATTAACTATTATTAAAAACATTATATACAACATTTTATAAGTACACCAGTAACATCTGGAGCATTGAAGGACTACATAGGTAACACCTGACTTATTTCATGACTACAGGGAGAATATCTGAGGATTTACATCACTACATAGGACGTGACTGACTGATTCTATAAGTGTATGAGTACTAAGTAATTAATTACAGAAGTACAACACTAGTCCCTGCGTTATTGAAAGACTACAAACATACTGCCTGGGTAACAGAAGCACCATATAGCTAATGCATTGGTTAACACCAAGCTGATTGCATGACAACAGTTGTTATTTCTGGGGATTGACATGACTACATAGGAAGGTACTGGGTGATTTTATGAGTGCATGGGTAGTTCATATCTGATTGCAAGACTACTGAGGTACTACCTGAGTGAATAAAGGAGTGCGAAGGTAGTGCCTGGGTGAATTTATAAGTGCATGACTACTGGCTGAGTGATTAAATAAGGACAAGAGTACTCCTTGCGTGATTGAAAGACTAAAAACATACTGCCTGGGTAATTGAACCACTGTGTAGCTAATGCATTGGTGATTGCATGACAACAACAGTAACGTTTGGGGGATTAAAGGAGTACATAGGTAACACCTGGCTGATTACATGACAACAGGGGTGATATCTGGGGATTGGAATGACTACTTAGGAAGTAACTAGGTGATTTTATAAGTGCATGGGTACTTCTCGGCTGATTGCAGGACAACTGATCTAGTGCCAGAGTGAACAAAGGAGTGCAAATGAAATGCCTGGCTGATCTCATAATAGCATGACTACTAGCTGAGTGTTTACATAAGTATAAGGATACCACCTCCGAGATTGAAGGAGTGCAACAGTAGTGCCTGGGTGATTATATAAGTGCATGAGCAGTGGCTACATGATTGGAAGAGTGCATGAGTAATACCTTGCTGATTGGATGAGTAGTGCCTAGATGATTGCATGACTGCAGCACTAATACCTGAGTGATTACAGCAGAGCATGTAGACAGCCTGGATCATTCAAAGACTACATGCACAACACTTGGGTCTTTTTAAAACATCTAAAAGTGTTAGGCCTAGACAATTATAAAGCAGCACACTATTCCATAACTTAACCATAAGTGTCTCCATACTGTTAAATGTGTAAAATATATATGTCTACCTTTTGAAATCATCTTCACAGCTAAAAGAAATATGCATACAATATTTATGGAGAATAGTGAAACCAACAAATTGAGACATGTAATAGATCTGCCTGAGTGATTGCATAACTCCATGACTTGTGCTTGTGCGATTGTATAAGTGCAAGGGTACTCACTGGGTAATTGGAGGAGAGGTTAGATAGTGACTGCATGATTGTAGACATAGAGCTTCAGTGCATGGATAAATGCATGGATAGCTGCTGAAGGCATAGATGAGTTATTGAGTACTGCCTTGCTGAATAGATGAATGCAACAGTGGAGCTTACATGAATCTATTACTGCAAGGGTAGTGTGTGGGTTATTACATGACTGCATAGGTACAGCCTGCATGATTGCTTGACTGTAGGAGTTGTAGATATTTAGGTGCCAATTACGATCCGGTAAAAAAATTCCCCGTGCGACTCGTATCCGGTCGTTTTACCGTACGAATCGTACAAGTGCCGTACGAACTGGCAATCACGATTCGCTTGGTAAAAAGTCCATACGAACTGCATCGGGAATGATTTCCCACACGTCCTCGGGTCGGAAAATGTGTCCGACACGTCCTCGGACGATTTACCGTACAAATGTGAAAGGTGAAGTCCGACCGAGGAATCACAATCCATCCCGTGCGTCCGATGTTACAACCGTATGGAAAAAACACCGTCCGCACCGAACTCCCATAGCAACCATGGAGACATGTGCCCGCATACTCGCCCAACACTCCCCCCCGCCCCCGTACGTCCGAGACGTACCCCCCGTGTCTGTACACCCCCACCCGTGTATGTACACCCCTGTACGTCCGAGTCGTACCCCCACCCCTGGACGTGTCGTAACACCGTCTATGTACACCCCAGTACGTTCGAGTCCTACCCCCACCCCTGTACGTGTCCGACCCCCATGTATGTACACCCAGTACGCTCCAGTCGTACCCCCACCCCTGGACGTGTCGTACCACCGTCTATGTACACCCCAGTACGTTCGAGTCCTACCCCCACCACTGTACGTGTCCGACCCCCATGTATGTACACCCCAGTACGTTCGAGTCGTACCCCCACCCCTGTACGTGTCGTACCACCATCAATGTACACCCCAGTACGTTCGAGTCCTACCCCCACCCCTGTACGTGTCCGACCCCCATGTATGTACACCCCAGTACGTTCGAGTCGTACCCCCACCCCTGTACGTGTCCGACCCCCATGTATGTACACCCCAGTACGTTCGAGTCGTACCCCCACCCCTGTACGTGTCGTGCCACCGTCTATGTACACCCCAGTACGTTCCAGTCCTACCCCCACCCCTGGATGTGTCGTACCACCGTCTATGTACACCCCAGTACGTTCCAGTCCTACCCCCACCCCTGTACGTGTCGTACCACCGTCAATGTACACCCCAGTACGTTCGAGTCGTACCCCCACCCCTGTACGTGTCGTACCACCGTCTATGTACACCCCAGTATGTTCGAGTCGTACCCCCACCCCTGTACATGTCGTACCACCGTCAATGTACACCACAGTACGTTCCAGTCGTACCCCCACCCCTGTACGTGTCCGACCCCCATGTATGTACACCCCAGTACGTACGAGTCGTACCCCCACCCCTGTATGTGTAGTACCACCGTCAATGTACACCCCAGTACGTTCGAGTCATACCCCCACCCCTGTACGTGTCCGACCCCCATGTATGTACACCCCAGTACGTACGAGTCGTACCCCCACCCCTGTACGTGTCGTACCACCGTCAATGTACACCCCAGTACGTTCGAGTCGTACCCCCACCCCTGCACGTGTCGTACCACCGTCTATGTACACCCCAGTACGTTCGAGTCGTACCCCAACCCCTGTATGTGTCGTACCACCGTCAATGTACACCCCAGTACGTTCGAGTCATACCCCCACCCCTGGACGTGTCGTACCACCGTCAATGTACACCCCAGTACGTTCGAGTCGTACCCCCACCCCTGGACGTGTCGTACCACCGTCTATGTACACCCCAGTACGTTCAAGTCGTACCCCCACCCCTGTACGTGTCCGACCCCATGTATGTACACCCCAGTAAGTTCGAGTCGTACCCCCACCCCTGTACGTGTCGTACCACCGTCAATGTACACCCCAGTACGTTCGAGTCCTACCCCCACCCCTGTACGTGTCCGACCCCCATGTATGTACACCCCAGTACGTTCGAGTCGTACCCCCACCCCTGTACGTGTCCGACCCCCATGTATGTACACCCCAATACGTTCGAGTCGTACCCCCACCCCTGTACGTGTCGTACCACCGTCTATGTACACCCCAGTACGTTCCAGTCCTACCCCCACCCCTGGACGTGTCGTACCACCGTCTATGTACACCCCAGTACGTTCCAGTCCTACCCCCACCCCTGTACGTGTCGTACCACCGTCAATGTACACCCCAGTACGTTCGAGTCGTACCCCCACCCCTGTACGTGTCGTACCACCGTCTATGTACACCCCAGTACGTTCGAGTCGTACCCCCACCCCTGTACGTGTCGTACCACCGTCAATGTACACCCCAGTACGTTCCAGTCGTACCCCCATCCCTGTACGTGTCCGACCCCCATGTATGTACACCCCAGTACGTACGAGTCGTACCCCCACCCCTGTACGTGTCGTACCACCGTCAATGTACACCCCAGTACGTTCGAGTCGTACCCCCACCCCTGTACGTGTCTGACCCCCATGTATGTACACCCCAGTACGTACGAGTCGTACCCCCACCCCTGTACGTGTCGTACCACCATCAATGTACACCCCAGTACGTTCGAGTCGTACCCCCACCCCTGTACGTGTCATACCACCGTCTATGTACACCCCAGTACGTTCGAGTCGTACCCCCACCCCTGTACGTGTCGTACCACCGTCAATGTACACCCCAGTATGTTTGAGTCGTACCCCCACCCCTGTACGTGTCGTACCACCATCAATGTACACCCCAGTACGTTCGAGTCGTACCCCCACCCCTGTACGTGTCGTGCCACCGTCTATGTACACCCCAGTACGTTCCAGTCCTACCCCCACCCCTGGACGTGTCGTACCACCGTCTATGTACACCCCAGTACGTTCCAGTCCTACCCCCACCCCTGTACGTGTCGTACCACCGTCAATGTACACCCCAGTACGTTCGAGTCGTACCCCCACCCCTGTACGTGTCGTACCACCGTCAATGTACACCCCAGTACGTTCGAGTCATACCCCCACCCCTGTACGTGTCGTACCACCGTCTATGTACACCCCAGTACGTTCCAGTCCTACCCCCACCCCTGGACGTGTCGTACCACCGTCTATGTACACCCCAGTACGTTCCAGTCCTACCCCCACCCCTGTACGTGTCGTACCACCGTCAATGTACACCCCAGTACGTTCCAGTCGCACCCCCAACACAACCTCCTAAGTACGGAGCGCACCCCAGGCCCCAACATCACAACCGCATGTACGAGTCGTACCAAGCCACACACAAGGACAGCACCGTACAACCAAATGGCCCATGTACACACCGTACACACGCTCAAAACGCACGTACACAACCAGGACAAAACAAAACAACACAAGAATACACTATTCGAATGGCACAAAGCCACTAAACATGGCCAACAAACACTAAAAAAACACATTCACTGACCTGCAACTGCCAAAAACAAACAGAGGCCCAAAACACCACCACTCCTTATAACACACCCACCCAAACTTCAAACACAGCCACACCCACCCATGGACCAATAAAAAGGGCCCACACACACAAACCATGAGCCTTTGCAACAGACCCACTGCTGCCAGACACCACAGAACCATACTACAAGCTTCACCACACCTTACACTTGCACACCTTCACACAACCACCTTCACAAACACCCCCTCATCACATTCACACACACACACCTGCACAACCACACCCACACACCCACAACCATCCACACCCCCCCCACCATCCACACCCACACCCCTCACCATGCCCACTAACAAGAATCCAAAGTTCAGTAACCGAGAGTTGGAGGTCCTTGTTGATTAAATCCTCAGAGTCGAGCCACAGCTCTTTGGAACATTGGTCAGACAGACCAGCATGGCAGCAAAAACAGCCATGTGGCAGACCATCATCGATGCTGTGAATGCTGTTGCGGACACCAGAAGGACCAGGCAGGAATGCCAAGCAAGGTGGTACGATCTGCGGAGGAGGGTCCGAGCCAAGATGCTGGAGGAACACAACCAGGCCAACGCCACTGGAGGAGGGCCCTCCCGCAGACCCGTACACTACCAGCCCTGGGAGGAGAGGGTGATGGCCATACAGCCGGTGGAGGCAGTCGAAGGATTAGGAGGACTCCGAGACCCGGGTGAGTACACGAACAACGCACCTCACATGGGGGGGACCTCATCCACAACCAAAATCACTAACAGGCATGCAACCACCCCAACCTATCGCATGACTCAACCACACTCCATGAACACGCACATGCCACTGCCGCCACCATGCCCCATGCACCCAGCTGGACAATGTCAAGTCACAGGCCACAGAAGACACCAACACATGACACGGTAACCCGGATGGCGGGAGGGTGGGCCCCAAAAATCACATAGTGCAACTCAGAAGCAGACAACAATGCCCTCTGCCCATATGGCCCAGGTCACAGCCAGACAAACAGTGTGTACCCACACAGGAAAGACTCGCCAGCAAATGGCGGACACCTTGCATCAACACATGGGGGTGAAGGCACTGTTTTGCACATGACAGCAGCTAATGAACAGCCAACACTGTGAAAGAGTGGCAGCGCACACAACCACAGCAGCAGCGCACACACAGACACTACACCCAATGGGTGCCTGGAGATCAGAAACAAACTCACATCAACAAGCCAAGGGCCATTCAAAGGACTGGAAAAAGTGTGTGTCTAGGAAGCTGGGCTGAGGTGACAGAGGGTGACACACAGAGGGAGGGAGAGGGGGACAGAGAGGGAGGGAGAGGGGGACAGAGAGGGAGGGAGACACAGGGACACGGACAGAGGGAGGAGGCTGACACACGGAGGGAGGGAGAGGGGGACAGAGAGGGAGGGAGACACAGGAAGACGGACAGAGGGAGGAGGCTGACACACAGAGGGAGGGAGAGGGGGACAGAGAGGGAGGGAGAGGGGGACAGAGAGGGAGGGAGACACAGGGACACGGACAGAGGGAGGAGGCTGACACACGGAGGGAGGGAGAGGGGGACAGAGAGGGAGGGAGACACAGGGACACGGACAGAGGGAGGAGGCTGACACACAGAGGGAGGGAGAGGGGGACAGAGAGGGAGGGAGACACAGGAAGACAGACAGAGGGAGGAGGCTGACACACAGAGGGAGGGAGAGGGGGACAGAGAGGGAGGGAGACAGAGAGGGAGGGAGACACAGGGACACGGACAGAGGGAGGAGGCTGACACACGGAGGGAGGGAGAGGGGGACAGAGAGGGAGGGAGACACAGGGACACGGACAGAGGGAGGAGGCTGACACACAGAGGGAGGGAGAGGGGGACAGAGAGGGAGGGAGAGGGGGACAGAGAGGGAAGGAGAAACAGGGACACAGACAGAGGGAGGAGGCTGACACACGGAGGGAGGGAGAGGGGGACAGAGAGGGAGGGAGACACAGGGACACGGACAGAGGGAGGAGGCTGACACACAGAGGGAGGGAGAGGGGGACAGAGAGGGAGGGAGAGGGGGACAGAGAGGGAGGGAGAGGGGGACAGAGAGGGAGGGAGACACAGGGACACGGACAGAGGGAGGATGCTGACACACAGAGGGAGGGAGAGAGGGACAGAGAGGGAGGGAGACACAGGGAGAGCAAATCAGCCGTGTGGTGTGTGGGAATGTCTGCTCGTCAGCAGGTAGACTGCGTGCATGTAGCCAAAGGTGGCCAGTGCCAGAACCCCCCCTCTTCACCATGGCAAAACACAGGGCCATGTCACAACCTGTTCACGAGCACAACGACAGCTACCTGCATTATATAAGTGTGTGGATCCACTCCATGTGCACATGTACAGTGCTACACGGAAGGCGCCAATGCATGGCTCGCCACACCTGCCCACTCCACTGCTGACTGCAGTCACACTTGACGCAGCAAGTAAGACTGTGCCACACATAGTTAAAGGGGCCAAAGTGGTGCCCAAGGGACACACCCATGCACAAGTGCACTGTGAGTGGAATGCAAGACAGATCCTAATTCCAAGAGGAAAAGTGCCAACTTTGAAACTGATGAAACATGGATGTTGCATGGACCAAAATTAACATTGTCTCTCTCACACACAGGTCAACGTCGTGGTTCACCCCCCAACACTGGGGGGGAAGACTCACAGGACCCGGATCTGCGGGAGCCCGATCCCACCAGCAGCGACGACTCTCACCACTCTGTGGATGACCCCAACCGACCTGGCCCCTCTGGTGTCCAACCACCTGCAGCACCTGCGTCAGGTACAACTGTGCCAACCACCACCCCCACTCCTGCCACATCCCAGGAGACACCCAGGATCCCTGCCCCACCACCACAATGCAGCCAGGCTGGCCAGCAGGGACACGGTGTCCCGGGCACCCAGGAGGAGGCAGGCGACAACGCCAATGCCACCCCTCAGGGGTCCCGGAGACCCGATGTACCCACAAGGGCAGGCCAGGTGCAAGTGGGCAGGGGTGGTGGAAGTGGAGGACGGCGGAGGCGCGAGCCTGACCAGTTGGCTGGGGAACCGGTATTTTCCCATGTCCGTAACATCATGGAAACATACCGGCAGGACACCACGGGCATGGCCCAGGTTGTGTCCACCCTCAATGAGATCAAGGGGACCCTCGATGAGATAAAGACCCAGCAGGCCCAGCAACATGCGGAGCAACATGCCTGTCTACTGCAACACCAACGGAGGATGGAGGACAGACAGGCTGAGCAAGTGACGGTGTTCCAGGGGATTCACGATACACTCCGTCGGATGGCTGACAACATGGGCAACCCTCCCTGTGCCAGACGGCGTAGAACATCACAACCCACAGGGAGGGATCAGGAGGAGGAGGAGACATCCGACGGAGCATCCCAAACATCGTCACGGCCTGCTGCTGAGGGTCCCCGCAGGAGGCCGGGTCGTCCACGGAAAGGACCGTGAGGGTCGGCGCTACATCACCATCTCCCAGGACACCTGGCCTGGCACCTGGCCCACTGGAGCAACAGCATCACAGCATCAAGAGACATTCTCTGCCACATGGCCCTGCTGGTCACTGTCTGACCAATGTTGACAAAGACTGTGGCATGGACTATGAGGATTTCCAATGGCAAGGACACCAACTCCCCTACTGAACTTTGGATTCCAAACTCCCGGAAAGCCCCTCACTTTATCCCCCCCCCCCAAAAAAATAAAAAATCACACCATGAAGAGAAGATGCCTGCTGGTTGCATTATTACCTTACATGTGTGTTGTAAAGTCTAAACATGCCTGAGTTCTCTTTTGACTTCAACCATCCACACCCTGGGGCCTGAGTCTGGCACAGGACACACGGGTCACAGTGTATTAGGCAAGACAGACATGGAGCACCATACACACCCGTGATGGGCCCAACCAGCTGAGGGGGTGGCCGCACAACCGTGCTGACAGACACATTGAGTACAGCAACAGTCATGCGCAGAGGTCAGGGATCATGTGGAGTGTCCTGGGGGGCACCCAGGTATGTGTAGACAGGTGGCAGAACCATGTCCTGCAAGCCTGAGTCCGGTGGATGCAGAGAATGGGGGCCTGGCCAACGTTGGATGCATGGGGATGGCACATGTCACAATACCCACACAGTCATGGACATCATGCCCAATACACAGTCTCAGCCCACACACACAGCTTGCATCTTGCTACTCGACACATCGACACATAGCCACTATCCGGGAAAACCATGCCAGACATGCTGGATGCACCGTGGCAACACACCAGCATTGACTGAGAAGAGGCACCTTGGAGGCATAGGGACACCTTTATTAGTCATGTTTTCGGGATTGCAGAGGCAACTTGAAGTACACATGAACACATCTTGTGGAGTAACATGTGGGTCCAATACTGGCACCCCCCTTCTGCAGCACAAATGCGTGTTAGCCATGGAACTGGCACACAATTGTCGGCTAACAGCTAAACACCCACAGCTGCTCACGGAGAGACTGCCATACACCATTGATCCACTGATGTGGAAGTCCCACACCATGTCAAGCCAATGCTAACCGTATGTGTCCGAGGGCAGTGTCACACACATTGATGCCATCATCACAATCCACTATCCCATCACTGATGACTGTCAACCAGTCAGACCATCTATTCAGGTGTACACAGCTGCATGTCGTGTCCCATGGTGATGCTACATGGCTGCAGAGGAACCAAACATCGACAGGGGCAGTGTGCATACATCGTGAACAACTGCCACAGCCAATACACCCCTGATGCATCCCTTACCCTATGGAGACTTCCAAACGTGTCCGTGCCTGTAACGCTGAGTCAGCCCACGATGACGTGTCCATGAGGAATAGCAGTGCCACAACAATGCAACCAGCAGACGGCATGCGCAAGTACCTGGGGAAGAGAGACACACAAGAAGTCAGCCACAAAAAGCACAGCCACTTGCATGTGCATTTACTCGACACATGTATGGATGACAACATGCTAGGTCACAATTATGACTGGGGAAATACAACCATCACTGCCACCATCACTCCAGTGACACACCCACACACACCTCAGACTCACGTGCCATACATGCAGGTGGAGACACACATCACAACACATGCCACACGGGGACCAATGCGTGCACACTCAGACACTGGTACTCACCACTAAGCAAAGAAGTCGCGTATGAGCCGAGTCCGGATGTCCTCTTGCGGCTCCACATCCTCCACATCACTAGCCCCATTGCCAAGCCCTTCGTCCGCAACGGGTGGATGGTCCTCGTCATGTTGATCCAGGATGAGTGGCACAGCTTTCTCAACTGCCATGTTGTGCAGCATGCAGCAGACCATGAAGATTTTGCAGACCTTCGCAGGGGCATATGGGAGCGCGCCGCCGGTCTTGTGGAGGCACCGAAATCAGCTCTTCAGCAGGCCAAACGTCCTCTCTATCACTCGCCTTGTACGGCCATGGGCGGTGTTGTAGCGGAGCTGGGCCGGCGTGATGGGGTTGCGGAGAGGTGTGAGCAGCCATGGCATGTTGGGATAGCCAGCGTCCCCTACATGGGAAGCACATGGACATCGTTAGAAGTGGTGAAGCGGTCGTGCTGGTAGGCTATGCAAAATACAGGACAGACAGACTGTACCCACCAACAACACATGCTCTTTCGTTGCGCAGCTGCATCATCATTTCAGGCATCCTGCTATGCCTCATGATGTAGGCATCGTGTGCTGATCCTGGAAAACGAGCACAGACATGTGAAATCACCATGTTGGACTGACACACCACAAGGGCATTGATGGAGTGGTAGTGCTTCCGATTGCGGTACGCTACCTCCCGTGCGTGTGGTGGTACCAAAGCTACATGTGTCCCATCTATGGACCCAATGACATGGGGCATCCCTCCCAGGGCATAGAATCCACGCTTGACCGCAGTCAACTGTTCAGGGGTTGGGAACTTGATGAAGTCATCCAGGTGAATCAACATGGCCTCTAAGAAATCATGCAGCACACGGCAGAACATGCTCTGGGACATGCCACCAACATGAGCTATGGTATATTGAAAGGTACCCGTGGCAAGAAAATGTAGGGCAGCCATTACCTTCAGCTGGGGTGTCAGTGCCGTAGGATACCTGTGCTGCGGTTGCAGGCGTGGTGCCAGTCTCTCCAGAATCAACGGTTGGGGGAAGCGGTAGCACCGGATACTGTTATTCTCCCGCATGGCAGCCAAGTCCGGAATTGGTCGGGCAAGAGGCGGCGCTCTGCAGTAATTTGGAAGTGACAAGGAAGAGTGAGTGCACTACGACAACAATTCATATGTACTGAGCACATGTTAATCTGTCAATACACATATGCTACATAGGGAGTCAGGTATGTGCTACATGCCCTGGACACGTATGGCTGCCAGGTGACATTCCTACCAAGACCCAGCTACACACGGAGATTGAGAACCTCCCCATGCCATGCCATGGGAATAGCTGTGTCCCAGTGCAAGTGAACAGCCAGACGCAAGACAGGAGTGACATACGCCCACACATCAGCAGAAGTAGGATGCCGATTGCAGAGACTGGTAGCGGAACACTAGAGCCACAGGTCACATGACATTACACTAGGACAGCCCACACACCTTGCCATGAAGGTGCACATGTCATGACTCACCACACATTCATTGTGAGGATGCAGACATGTCCTTGTCACGCTACTCCGTGTCCCATGCATACATGTGCACCTCACATCCGATACCACATGTGGCATGGTGTGCGGAACAGTGTGCAATGTCAATCTACACCCAGACACATTTTGGTTGCTGCAACAGCTGCAGCTTTTGAGGGTGCTCCAACATCAACCTGATGGGAAGCCCCCACACATACATGACATAGTCACATTGTGCACCGTGGGTAGTGACAAGTCAGGTGTGGTAACCCCTGTACCGGGCATCAGGGGACACTTCCATGTGTTGGTGTCCATGCCATGCCAGTGACGCTCACCCCAAGTGTGCAGTACGACATGCACACATGTCAAAGGAGTCAAGGGCATGCCTGGCACACATTGCACCGTCACACAGTACATCTGTACACATCTCATCATACATCTGGTGCCTTCTCGACTCAGGAGTAATGTTCCACATCACAGCCTATCACACCTGTGCCCCACACATGTAGTAATGCACAGACGATGCCTTGATGTCCATTCATGGACAAGTATGTCCATCCATGGACAAGTATGTCCGCCCTATTCCTACCTGTGTGCCGCCTGTCACCACTGTGATGTGTGAAAACCGCCGTACTGCTGCTAAGTGGGCCTGTGTATGTTCCCATATCACTATGGGAGTGCTGCCGTATGTGTACCCATCGTGATGGCGAGCGTACAGGCATGTGTACGGCCTGTACCACTACGAGTACGCATACGCAAGAACACCCACAGTGGTAGGGCCGTACGCACGCCTGTACGCTCGCTATCACTATGGGTGTCCTCGCGTATGCGTACTCGTAGTGGTACGGGCCGTACACACGCCTGTACGCTCCCTATCACTATGGGTGTCCTCGCGTATGCGTACTCGTAGTGGTACGGGCCGTACACACGCCTGTACGCTCCCTATCACTATGGGTGTCCTCACGTATGCGTACTCGTAGTGGTACGGGCCGTACACACGCCTGTACGCTCCCTATCACTATGGGTGTCCTCGCGTATGCGTACTCGTAGTGGTACGGGCCGTACACACGCCTGTACGCTCCCTATCACTATGGGTGTCCTGGCGTATGCGTACTCGTAGTGGTACGGGCCGTACACACGCCTGTACGCTCCCTATCACTATGGGTGTCCTCGCGTATGCGTACTCGTAGTGGTACGGGCCGTACACACGCCTGTACGCTCCCTATCACTATGGGTGTCCTCGCGTATGCGTACTCGTAGTGGTACGGGCCGTACACACGCCTGTACGCTCCCTATCACTATGAGTGTCCTCACGTATGCGTACTCGTAGTGGTATGGGCCGTACACACGCCTGTACGCTCACTATCACTACGTGTACGCATACGCGAGGACACCCATAGTGATAGGGAGCGTACAGGCGTGTGTACGCCCCGTACCACTACGAGTACGCATACGCGAGGACACCCATAGTGATAGGGAGCGTACAGGCGTGTGTACGGCCCGTACCACTACAAGTACGCATACGCGAGGACACCCATAGTGATAGTGAACGTAGGCACGCGTGTACGGGCCGTTGCAATGCATTTGGGGTGCCCTAGGGCCCCGGAACGCACTGTACCTGTGTGTGAAGCTCCAAATTACATAGGGGACACATGAGGGACAAGTATTAAGGCCTACATGCATGCTGGTTGTCATGGAGACCAAGTTCAAATTTTGAATTTGTTCTGGAAGGTGCACAGCAGAAGTCAGTTGGAATTAATCTACTTTGTTGCAATGTGTTTGTGGGGCTGACATCATGCAGGAGAAAAAAACCGATAGAGAACCCACAGACTGCTAGGTTTGAAGGGATTGGAGGAAACATAGGATGCAAATGTGAGTGACCAATCACTCTGTACTCCTGTGCATGAGATGGGCCAGCAAGGCAGATATAAGGCAGCCAGGTCCCATGAGGGAGCACTTGCCTGCACATCTCTGTATTCCATGACCCAGCTGCTGCTACTGATTCCCTGGAACCATGTCAAGGGCTGTGGAGAGGTCACAGCCATTCACCCTGGAGGAGAACATGGCTTTGGTGGAAGTGATCCTCCCACGGTACCCCATGCTGTATGGGCGACCAGGTTATCAGGTGAGTGCAGTGTCCACTGCCACAGACTGTGTCCCTTTTTTGTGACTGTGACTTCTGCCATTGTGTCCAGGTGTGACACACATGCTATGTACTGTAGGGGGGATCCCAGGGGGGGGAATGCCTGATGTCTCCCAGCAGTGGCCTGAGACAGGAGGGGTGGGTGCAGAGTCCTCCCAGCAGTGCCCTGAGACAGGAGGGGTGGGTGCAGAGTCCTCCCAGCATGCCCTGAGACAGGAGGGGTGGGTGCAGAGTCCTCCCAGCAGTGCCCTGAGACAGGAGGGGTGGGTGCAGAGTCCTCCCAGCAGTGCCCTGAGACAGGAGGGGTGGGTGCAGAGTCCTCCCAGCAGTGTCCTGAGACAGGAGGGGTGGGTGCCTATCACTCCCAGCAGTGCCCTGAGACAGGAGGGGTGGGTGCCTATCACTCCCAGCAGTGCCCTGAGACAGGAGGGGTGGGTGCAGAGTCCTCCCAGCAGTGCCCTGAGACAGGAGGGGTGGGGGCCTATCACTCCCAGCAGTGCCCTGAGACAGGAGGGGTGGGTGCAGAGTCCTCCCAGCAGTGCCCTGAGACAGGAGGGGTGGGGGCCCATCACTCCCAGCAGTGCCCTGAGACAGGAGGGGTGGGTGCAGAGTCCTCCCAGCAGTGCCCTGAGACAGGAGGGGTGGGTGTGATGCACAGTGTGAGCCTGGCTCATTGATTGTGTAGTTGCCCTCATTCCACCTGTGTCCTTTCAATGGCACGTACTGCTTTTGGCCTTCCCCCAGAGGATCATGTCCCTATGACAAAGTTGCAATGCGTTGGATGCACACTATGCCTTGTTGTAAACAGCAAATGTGTTCTAATCTGTGTCCCTGTGACATGTGCAAGGTGTATTGATGTAGTGTCACTTGTTCATCCTCACAGGTAGACGCCTCTGCCAAGGAGCAGATATGGCTGGACGCCGTCAGCGCCGTGAGGAGTGCGGATGGTCGGAGGCGGCACCTGTCCCAGGTGAGGAAACGCTGGCAGGATATCCGGTGCTGGACGCGGAGGATCGCACGGGTCCTGCTGGGGGACTCACCTGAGAGCCACAAGAACCGCGGGCGCCGCCGTCTCTCCGACATCCAGAAACGTGCGCTGGCGGTGGTCTTTCCTGACTTGGACAGGCGTCTACAGGACATGCAGCAGCCGGAAGGGGGTAGGTACATGTGTGTGTTTGTTGTGTTTCACCAGCATTTGTAAGTGCACTGTTCCATGGATACACTTCCAGGGTTTATGGTGCTGTGCAGATCCTGTTCCCCACAGTATTGCAGTGCTCTCCCGCCTCCCTTCCCCTCCTTGCAATGTGTTCCCTGGTCTGTGTGTAGTCACTCCATCACAAGGTTATGTAGCCTGACACCTTCTCCAAGTGTACAATGCCTGCAGCATCATGTGTGGGGGTGGTGTGTAACAGGTTTTGTGACCTTGCCTGTGCCCTGTCCAGTTCTGGACTTGTGGGTTCCATGTCAGTTGGCACTAATGCTGAGTCCAGACATGGGAGTTAATCTCTCGAGTGCCAGGCCTTCCAGCAGGCATGTCCCATGTGGTGGCCTGTGACATGATGTGCATGAGTGTGCGTTAGGCATAGTGCAGGGATGTTAGCGTGTGTTGCAGTCATTCCCATTCAGGAGCATGGAGTTGTGTGGCCACTACTGTCCCCAGGGGCATATTTTCCTAGGTATCATGTGTGTAATCCGAGAATGTCGACAATCTCTGTGTCTACAGCATAGGTTGTGCTCGGTGCCATTGTCCCCTGGCACCATGTTTCTTGACGTGAGATGTATTACAAGTGTCCACTGTCCAGCCTGACCTGATTTTCAAAGTACATACTCACGGTGGCCATTGCCTGTGTGTCTTGTTGCAATCATCTGATGATGCCCATTTGTACATGATTATTTGGACAGGCGCACCTTGGGTATTTGGTTTGCAATCTTGAATTGTTGCATCCCATGTGTATTTCACCCAGACTAAGAGATGTAAGTGCTTCCTGTGTCGCCACAGATTTGTCTCATGTAGGGGGTGGGTGGGGCGGCCATGGCCTACATGTCAAGACCTGTCATCTCCTTGCTCGGACTGGCCAGTGTGTGATGTTTGTCTGGACATACACTCAAGGTGCAGCGTGCCAGTCAGGGTGGGCATGTTCTCAGTATTACCTATGCTGCATGTGCCTCTAGTTCCTGGATTTGGTCCCTGCTCATCCCAATTTCCTGCCACGCTGTGTGGTGCAGATGCAGTGCTGTATTGTCCCCAGGGCCTTGCTCCTCAGTCAGAATACCATGTCATCTCATCTCATTTGCTATTGTGTCATGCTCTCCATAGTTTTTCCATGGCATGGTGGGTCACACAACTGTGTCTTGCAGGGCCTACGTATGTACCTTGTTTTGTAGTTGTAACTCATCCTTTGTTTCAGGCTATGCACTGTAACCTACGTAGATTTGACTCATGTGACATATGTATACAGGTGTATGATTAATTTCTGTCTCTTCACCCTGCCCACAGCATCGTCGGGGGACACGGAGGGAGACATGGACACAGACGGCGCGGAGGGACCGAGCACCAGTGCCAGCGGTGACATCGGGGCTGGCACTTCGAGTGGGACTGAGGCGGAGGAGAGGGAACCCGGGGACCTGTCGACTGGCACAACAGAGTATGAAGCTGACGGGTCCGAGGATGATCTCTCTGAGTGGGCGGTGGCTGCACCACCATCTGACAGCAGCCCTACATCTGGCACCGCCCCCTCCATTGGCATCAGCCACCTCCCACGTGCTCGTGTCCCTTCCCAACGTGCCCGGTCACCACATGTCTCCTTCCTGCCAGGCACCGCACCCCCTGCCCCTGTCTCCACTGCTGCCGCCAATGCTGAGTCTTTGGACATCCAGCGGCAGTTGCAGATTGGTCAGACTGCGATCCTTAATGTCCTCCATGGCCACAGCCAGGTCCTCAACAACATGGAGGCATACTTGGAGGGCATTCATTCATCGCAGGCTGACCAACGCAACTTGCTGAGGTCCATAGACTCCACACTGACTGCAGCAGTGGGTCTCCTGCAGTGCTACGTCCCACCCCCTACCCCTGCTCCTTCCACAATTCCGACTCCCATGCCTGTCCCACATACACCCAGACGTAAGCATGCACCCACCACAACAGACACAGGCACCACACCAGCAGGGAAGGTCCGCCGCACACCTCCTGACACGCACACACAGGGTGCAGTAGGCACACCCACAGGGTCGGGGGGCAAACGTGTGACACGCAGCTAGAGTGGGAGTCCGCATTCCACCCAATCCACTCCCTCCAAATCCCCTCCCCTCAGCTCTCCTGGCCACATCTCCCCCAAAGACTCCTTCATGGCCGCTCTGTCCCTGAGCCCCACAGTGACACCACCCCGCAAACGGTCAAGGAGGTCCCCGGTCAGGGTGCTTGAGTCCCCCCCCCTGTCCACACCCTCCCCCAGTGGTGCTGCGACCCATCCCTCTGACCCCCCCCTCCTTGGGGCCTGTGGTTCCTTCGGGTGCAGGGGAGTCCCTGGAGGACCTTGCTAAGGTGTGCAGCGAGATCCTGGCCTCCGCCTTTGGCCCTGCCCCACCCCCTGTGGTGGAGTCCTCCATCCCTGCACCCACGATGCCTACCCTTCACCCTCCTGTCCCTGCGGTGCCTGTTTCTTCCCCCCACATGATGCACTCACCCCTGTGGAAGACAACGGATTGTAACTGTGCAGGCAAGCTAGGGGACACGCATCCCACTGTGTCCCCCATCCAGCTGGGACTCCTGGACTGCCCTATGGCCTTTGTTAATATTGGACTTACGTCATACTAGTTTTTTGCTCATGCTGAATAAAGCTATTTATTTTTTGCCCTTGGAACACTCCTGCATTGCTGGCATTGCTGTTGGTGGGGCTGCTACATGGTTGTGGGTGTTGGTCATGTGTTGGGTGTGTGGGAAATGTAGTAGTGTGCTGCTCATAAGGGGGGACCCTGGGATCTGGGTGCCATCACACGGTGTTAGCTACCTTTCTCCATTCATGTAAGCAGTTGCTGCATGTTGCAATTGTCCCAAGGTGTATTCCTTCCTCTGTGTACCCTGACTTCTTCCCTGCAGGGTGTCCCCTGACTTTAGCACAGAGCTGTGTGTCCATTAGCTGGGTGTGTGACGTAGTCCTTCACCTTTGCACATGCATGCTGAGCGATGTCTCCACCTGCATAATTCGTGGCATCCTTGGTAGTCATTGTACTTGTGTATGTGGCCTATTGACATGACTTCATGTGTACATGTTTTCTTTTCTGCGCTATGCATGCGTATACTCCCAGCCTTGCACACATGTGGTACATGTACTGCAGGGTCTTTGTGCACCTGACTGACAATTGTGGGCATGGTATCTGTGACTACTCCACCCTTTGCGTTCCATGGGCACTGCTGGGAGTGATGGGCACCCACCCCTCCTGTCTCTGGGCACTGCTGGGAGGACTCTGCACACACCCCTCCTGCCTCTGGGCACTGCTGGGAGGACTCTGCACACACCCCTCCTGTCTCGGGGCACTGCTGGGAGGACTCTGCACACACCACTCTTGTGACTGGGCACTGCTGGGAGGACTCTGCACCCACCCCTCCTGTGTCTGGGCACTGCTGGGAGTGATAGGCCCCCACCCCTCCTGTCTCTGGGCACTGCTGGGAGTGATAGTCAACCACCCCTCCTGTCTCTGGGCACTGCTGGGAGGACTCTGCACACACCCCTCCTGCCTCTGGGCACTGCTGGGAGGACTCTGCACACACCCCTCCTGTCTCTGGGCACTGCTGGGAGGACTCTGCACACACCACTCTTGTGACTGGGCACTGCTGGGAGGACTCTGCACCCACCCCGCCTGTGTCTGGGCACTGCTGGGAGTGATAGGCCCCCACCCCTCCTGTCTCTGGGCACTGCTGGGAGTGATAGTCAACCACCCCTCCTGTCTCTGGGCACTGCTGGGAGGACTCTGCACCCACCCCTCCTGTGTCTGGCCACTGCTGGGAGTGATAGGCCCCCACCCCTCCTGTCTCTGGGCACTGCTGGGAGTGTTAGGCACCCACCCCTCCTGTCTCTGGGCGCTGCTGGGAGTGTTAGGCACCCACCCCTCCTGTCTCTGGGCACTGCTGGGAGGACTCTGCACACACCCCTCCTGCCTCTGGGCACTGCTGGGAGGACTCTGCACACACCCCTCCTGCCTCTGGGCACTGCTGGGAGGACTCTGCACACACCGCTCCTGTCTCTGGGCACTGCTGGGAGGACTCTGCACACACCACTCTTGTGACTGGGCACTGCTGGGAGGACTCTGCACCCACCCCTCCTGTGTCTGGGCACTGCTGGGAGTGATAGGCCCCCACCCCTCCTGTCTCTGGGCACTGCTGGGAGTGATAGGCCCCCACCCCTCCTGTCTCTGGGCACTGCTGGGAGGACTCTGCACACACCCCTCCTGTCTCTGGGCACTGCTGGGAGTGATAGGCACCCACCCCTCCTGTGTCTGGGCACTGCTGGGAGGACTCTGCACACACCCCTCCTATCTCACAATATGTACGCTCATGGCATACACGGATGTGGGTACGCTCCATGCATTCGAGGTGGGGGTACGTGTCGTACTTACACTGTTGGGGTGGGGGTACGCTCCATGCATTCGAGGTGGGGGTACGTGTCGTACTTACACTGTTGGGGTGGGGGTACGCTCCATGCATTCGAGGTGAGGGTACGTGTCGTACTTACACTGTTGGGGTGGGGGTACGCTCCATGCATTCGAGGTGAGGGTACAGGTCGTACTTACACTGTTGGGGTGGGGGTACGCTCCATGCATTCGAGGTGAGGGTACGGTTGTACTTACACTGTTGGGGTGGGGGTACGCTCCATGCATTCGAGGTGGGGGTACGTGTCGTACTTACACTGTTGGGGTGGGGGTACGCTCCATGCATTCGAGGTGAGGGTACGTGTCGTACTTACACTGTTGGGGTGGGGGTACGCTCCATGCATTCGAGGTGAGGGTACGGGTCGTACTTACACTGTTGGGGTGGGGGTACGCTCCCTGCATTCGAGGTGAGGGTACGGTCGTACTTACACTGTTGGGGTGGGGGTACGCTCCATACGTACGCGGGTGGGGGTACGTGTCTTACTTACACTGTTGGGGTGGGGGTACGCTCCATACATACGCGGGTGGGGGTACATGTCGTACTTACACTGTTGGGGTGGGGGTATGCTCCATACGTACGTGGGTGGGGGTACGGGTTGTACTTACACTGTTGGGGTGGGGGTACGCTCCATACGTACACGGGTGAGGGTACGGGTCATACTTACACTGTTGGGGTGGGGGTACACTCCATATGTACGCGGGTGGGGGTACGGGTCGTACTTACACTGTTGGGGTGGGGGTACGCTCCATACGTATGCGGGTGGGGGTACGGGTCGTACTTACACTGTTGGGGTGGGGGTACGCTCCATGCATACGGGGTGGGGGTAGGGTCCGTACATATCCGTCCCCATGCTATGTGATGCTTGTGCAGCCCGTACCCAGGCCTTTACCACGTGGGTACGAGCCGTCCCGCCATTGTTGGGGTGACGTGGGTGTGGGCGTGGTACGACTCGTACCCACGCTCTTCAGGCGTGGGTACGGGACGTACCTGTCTGGTTGTGTTGCCGGTTCGCGTCGTGACGGACTTCCGTTGTGGCGGTCGCTGGCTTAGCTGGACACGCCCCCACCCCCTCGTAGTGACCAGGGCATGGGAGTCAGGTATGTCCAGGGCATGTGTGCTGTGTGACTTTGGTGGGGGGTTTGTGGCCTGCCCTGGTCCTGCCACCCCCACCCCACCCCACTTTCCCCCCTCCCTTAGTTGTTCTGACCTTCTGCGGCGTCTGCGTCCGAACCTGTAGAGGAGGTCGACTGCCATGAGGGCCGGGATGACACGTAGGTTCGGGTCCATGTCTGTCCGTCGCGTACGGGTCCTCCTTGTTCGCGTCGTCCTGTCTGTCCATTGCGTACTGGTCCTCCTTGTTCGTGTCGTCCTGTCTGTCCGTCGCGTACTGGTACTCCTTGTTCGCGTCATCCTGTCTGTCCGTCGCGTACTGGTCCTCCTTGTTCGCGTTGTCCTGTCTGTCCGTCGCGTACTGGTAGTCCTTGTTCGCGTCGTCCTGATTTCCCGGCAGTTTTTGGCAGCCGGAAAATATTCACTGTGCGGGATGACGTTGGTGCGAATCGTAATTCCTGGTTCGTGAATGGCAGGCTGCGAGCGTCCCGACGTCAGGTCGGCGCTTTCCCGGATCACATTTGTAGGTTTATTTTGTTCGGTCGGGGTTTTTTACGATTCGTACGGAAATGGTGTTCCCGTGCGAATCGTAATTCCATGTTTGTAAATTTTGACGACCGGGTACGCGTCGGACGGAGAATATGCTCCGTCCGACGGTTCGTACCCGGTTTTTACAGGATCGTGATCGGCGCCATAGTGTCTATCTCATTGTATGACTGCAGCAGTAATATCTGTGGGATTTCTACAATACATAAAAAGTGAGTGTGTGATTTTATAACTCCAAAGGTATTGTTTGAGTGATTACAGAAGTACTAAGATACTCTAAGTGATTACTCCAAATGTAAAGTAACAGCTAAAATTATGCGGTATACTAGAAATGTACATATTTACACACAAAAACAAAGTACCACAATCACTAATCCATCTTCTAATATACACATATTACTATTCAAAAACTAATTCAAGGAATACATAACTACAATAAAACAAACTAGATTACAGATATATTCATGTATTCCTGTATCTCAAACCCCACACGTTTCGAATTATTTTTTAAGTTTAAAATAAACCTAATCCATAATACACATCACCAATTTATAACTCAACTTCCAAATATATTTGTAAAATTTCAAATATCACAAACTCATAAATGATTTTCTCAGGCACACTATCAATGCAATGCACCTGTCTCAGCAAGGTAGAACCAGTATTGGCACAGTTTGCCTCTCTTTCTCGACAGAAATACATGTAAATAACAAATCACATTCCTTCCTACATTATTTGAAATCTCAAAACACATTTCTATTGGTTAAACATATTGACCTTTACCAACTGACTTCTAAAACTGCCCAAACTCATTCTCCAAGGTTCTAAAGTCGTGTCCCACTGCGACGGAGCCGCAAACCCACATGGGAGTTAAATAACATATTACAAATAAAACATCAACTATTTTTTAAGAACACACCACTTCTAAAGCTATTCTTGACTTGGGAAATCTTACTTTTAATGAAATTTCACTTACATATACATCACAATTTCACATTTTAATTCCACAGCTAAGACCCAACCCTTTCTCCATTCTTCTTATTGCCAGTTTCCATAGCAACAGTTCATGGAACACACAACTGAACTTACAGGGCACAAGTTCAGCATATTTTCAAGTTCACCACACAATGTTGCAAATACAAACAGTAGGTGTGGTTGACTTTCCAATATATCAGCTTATCCTATCTACTGTACCTTTCAAAACATTTTTACTAACCAATAAGAAACATGTTTTTTAAAGACAGAAAAATCCACCCTATTTTTGACTGTACAATGTTCTTAAACAGCCAATAATGTATCTTCTTTTTTAAAAACTGCATCTTGTCTACCATTTTAGATACCTCTCACTCCACCAACTGACTACTTCAGCCACAGACATCTTATCACTAAATCCAGACTTCCCTTCAAGATGCTTAGAGTGTGGATTGGGAACACAGCTATGTTTTCTGGTGCAAAAGGTATGCTTAAAACTAGGCCTGGGCAAAAATTTCGTTCCGTTCGCGGAAATTGCGATAATTTGACATTTTTGTGTTCCGCGGAGAGCGCGAAAATGTCAAAAATTCCGGTTTCCGCAGCTTGGCGATAATTTGTTTCTTGCTCGCGCTGTAAAATGATACATTCTCGCGCGCGCGCGATCGCCTTACCTGAATCCCTGCGTTTGCCGACAAGTTTTCTTGATCCGGTCGCGTTCTCCATGAGATGTTGTATTGTTTTTAGCCATTTGCGCTGTCTCGCGACAGTTCGCGCCCGCAGTGACGTCATGCGTCGCGCGATCACGGCTTTCTTCTCGCGATCATGCACCGCGAGAACAACTCAAAACAAGATGGCCGCGCCCGCAAGCAACCACATGGGTAAGTTGGCGACCCGCAACCATGCAGAAAATCTCGCGAACATGCCGGAAAAAAAATTCCGCATCTTCGCGATATTTCTGCTTGTTTGCGATAATTTTAAACATTCTCGCGATAATTTGCGAAGGTTAATTCCGCAAATTCCGCCCACCCCTACTTAAAACAGATGTATTGACAAAGATCTAGCTTTGAAAAATGTGGGCATTAAATGGATTGAACAAAGAGTATTAAAGTGGCATCAATGGATGCCTTTGGTTAAAACCTTTTTACATTTCCAACCCCCTTACCTCATGATTGTGCACTGTGGTGGAAATGGCCTAGGCACATTGACTGGGGTAGGTCTGGAAATGCTAATGAAGGACACCTTTGCAGAACTGATGTTGCTTTTCCACCAAACTGTCTTTGTATACTCTAATATTTGCCAAAGACAGAAATGGAAGTTGTCCAATCAATTCTGTCCACAGATTGAGAAAGATAGAAAAAATTCAATAAAGCTGTTTTTGCTTACCTCAGAGACCATAGGATGGGCTCCATCTATAACAACAATCTACGTTTCCATATGGATGGCATTTACAAAAGTGATGGAGTACACTTCACTGATCAAGGGAACAGAGTGTTTCTCAACAACCTGAAGCTCTGCATCTGCACTTAGCTGTAGCTACAATAATTTTCCAATAAAACAAGGGCTCTTTTTAGAGCCATCCAATAACCCAACATATAACCTACTTTTAACAAAAACCCCTTTTTTTTTATTGGAGTCACGCAACCATCATGACTTTCAGAACCGCGCATCCATCGCGTTTACACTAGGGGGCCACACTGAAAGCCTCGCATTCATCGCGTTTACACTAGGGGGCCACGCACCCATCGCGTGTACACTAGGGGCCACGCTGAGAGCCATGCACCCATCGCGTTTACACTAGGGGGCCATGCTGAGAGGCACGCACCCATCGCGTCTACACTAGGGAGCCGTGCCGAGAGCTGGGCACCCATCGCGTTTATACTAGGGGGCCACGCTGAGAGCTGAGCTAGGGTCGCAACTCTAAACTTTGTCAAAAAAAATGTCCACTTCCAATAATCTATATTCGACCCGGGAGCCCATCCACCAAGGCATGCCCAATTTTTGGATGTTTAATGTTTTTAAGGGAAGGGGGCCGCGTGACCTCCCTCCTGGGCCATTTATGCCCCAGGGACCCCATCCCCAGGGGCATGCCCAAATGTTTTATTTTTTAGGGAGGGGGGCCGAGTCGTTCCCTCCCAGGCCAGTTTTAGCCCCGGGGACCCCATCCACCGGGGCCGGCCTGTCTGTTTTTTATTTTTCATTATTTTCTTTAATAAAGGGATCCCCAGGCCACTTCTGGACCCGGTGACCCCATCCCCTGGGGCCTAGCCTCTCCGTTTCGGACCATGGGGGTAGCCCCAATGCCCCCTGGTCCCACCAGATCCCCGCCTCCTGTGGGAGCCAGCATTGCTTTTGAGCAAGGGGAGCTGCTGACATACAGCTCCCCTTGCTCAAAAGCAATCATCTGCTTTGCTTTATTGAAGCGAGAGCAGGTTTCCCTCCTCTCGCTTCCATGAAGCAAAGCAGAGTTTGCTATGGCAGGGCGGGATCCGTGCTACAGCCCTGCCAAAGCAAACAGCAGTGTCCCGGGGGTGGGCGATTAAACATAACTTACTGAATGCATGGGTTAGTGGCTAAACTGTGTGAATATCTGTATTCGTCTGTCTGTTGGTGTGTAAGCGGCTACATGGGTTTGCGAATAGCTGAGTGTCAGTATGGGTTATTCATTGGTTGTCTGAGTATCTGTATGGGTGCCTGAGTGTTTGTGTGGGTGGGTTGTGTATGACTCTGTGCATAGATGTGTGAATGGGGGATTCACTGGGTGCATGGTTTTAAGAGTGCATCTGTGATGGACTGTATGGGTGTGTGAGTGTATGTATGGGTGTGTTAGTGATTGAATGTATATCTCAGTGGTACATGTGTGAGTAACTACATATGTGAAAGGCAGTATATATGTGTTAGAGTATATAAATGGCTATATGTGAGAGTGTGTGATTGTGAGAGTGGCTGTATGGATGAGTATGTGCTTGTATCAGTGATTGTATAAGAGTGTAAGAATGTGGTAGTATTTTTATGAGTAAATTAGCTGGTTTGTGTATAACTGTATAGGTGAGTAAATGGGAGTGTGATTAATTATTTGCATGATGACTAAGTGTGTGAGTACCTCTATGGATGAGTGGCTGCGTGTGCGTGTCTATATAGGTGTAGAAATGCATATGATAGCCCTGTACTAAGTGACTGTAAGTATGAGTGACTGTACAGGTGAGTGAGTGGATGTGTGTGTAGACCTAAGAATCAATGAGTGGGTATGTAGTTATTGGTATTGGAGTATCTATGGTTTTGAGAATGGCCGTAATTTTGAGTGGGTGTATCAAAGGTTATATTAGGGTGTGAGAAGATGCATGAAATTATCACATGGATGATGTCACCAGTGATGTCATTTGACATGTCATGAGTGATGTCACTGACCATGTCACTAGTAATGTAATATGTGATGTCATCAGCAGTGCATTGCGGGGGCGCGAGTTATAGTTAGCTGAACTAATTATAACGGGTGAAATGTCCAGCTAACTATAACTTTCTCTAAAACCTATGGTTTTTCAGTGAATTTCTGAAGTTTTCAGTGAAGGTGTTTTAAATGCTAATTCCTAACTTTAACGTCTCTGAAACCTATGTTTTTTTCAGTGAATATATATACGTATAGTTCAACAAATGCCCAAAGCTGTTGGTTTACAGCACTGCAAACTGGGACAATTGAATGTGTGCAACGTTCAGGGGCCAACTAACGGTGTTATTATGCTTTTAATGACATGGATTGCAATGATAGACCCATTAGAGGTAAAGCGTTGTCCTGGGTAAGACTATAGGTACCAGGAACCTTTGCACGCACTGAGCGAGCCTACTGGAGGCCGGATTTAAATAAATTAACCCCTTCCCTGCTCATGACGGAACCACTCCGTCATGAGCCATGGTTGCGCTGTGCTCATGACGGAGTGGTTCCGTCATGCTGCGGCCGTTGGCCGCCGCTCCGCTCACGCGGCGCTAATTCCCCGCCTGTGCGGGCGATTAGCGCAGTGGGCGGAGACGTGACGGAACCACTCCGTCATGAGCACAGCTCAACCGTGGCTCGTGACGGAGCGGTTCCGTCACGAGCACAGCGCCACCGCGCTGCCCTCAAACCCCCCCAGCGCCATGGCGGAATTCCTGCCGCGGCGAAGGGGTTAAGCCAATCAACTAATTCTCAGCTCCCTGCGAGACACATACCGTGCACAGTGACCACTGAGGAAGAGAAGACTCGAAACGCGTCAGGTCATGAAATGTTACCCGGGAATGTTGTGGTAAGTTTCCCATTTTTGAAAATAAAACCGGTAGCTTTAAAGTTTCCTGTTGTGTGCACCTCTACAGCTTTGGGCATTTGTTGAAGTATTTAAAGCATGGCAGTCCTGCCGTGGGAGGCAGCACCATCCATCTATTTGAAAGGAGGCTACGAGTTGGGAACGGAGTCCCGGCTCAGTTTACAACACAGCAAACTGGGACAATTGCATTTGTGCAATGTTCAGGGGTTCACTAAGGGTGCTATTATGCTTATAATGAAATGGAGTGCTACGCAGGACCCACTGGAGGTAAAGAGTTGTCCTGGGCGAGACTAGAGGTACCAGGAACCCTTGCACGCACTGAGTGAGCCTTCTGGAGGCAGGATTTAAATAAATTAAGCCAATCAGCTAATCCTCAACTCCCTGCAAGACACATACCATGCACAGCGTCTTCTAGAAGACTTGAAACGCGTCCGGTCATGCAATGTTACCCGAGAATGTTGTGGCAAGTTTCCCTTTTTTTTAAAATAAAAACCACCAGGTTAATGTTTCCTGTTGTGTTTACACCTCTACAGGTTTGGGCATTATATATATATATATATATATATATATATATATATATATATATATATATATATATATATATATATATATATATATATATATATATATATATATATATATATATATATATATATTCACTTAAAAAACCATAGGTTTCACACACGTTATAGTTAGGAATTAGCATTTAAAAAACCTTGCAAATTCACTTAAAAAAACCATAGGTTTCACACATGTTATAGTTAGCTGGACATTTCACTCGTAAAAAACCAATGAAATTCCCCCGTTATAGTTAGTTCAGATAACTATAACTCGCGCGCCCGCAATCCACTCTTCATGACGTCACATATTACATCACTCATGACATGGTCAGTGGCATCACTCATGACATCACTGATGACATCATCCTTGTGATAGAGTGGCGGTCGCGCGAGTTATAGTTATCTGAACTAACTATAACGGGGGAATTTCATTGTTTTTTTACGAGTGAAATGTCCAGCTATCTATAACATGTGTGAAACCTATGGTTTTTTAAGTGAATTTGCAAGGTTTTTTAAATGCTAATTCCTAACTATAACGTGTGTGAAACCTATGGTTTTTTAAGTGAATTTGTACGTTTTTATAAAGGGTAAGTTATGTATTTATTAATTTTTTATTTTTTTCAAGGTTTTTCACAGTGCGCGCACCGTGCGCGCAAGGTGCGCTGCGCGCACAAGGTGCGCTGCGCGCACTGTGCGCGCTCTTTGGACACACGGTGCGCTGCGCGCACCGTGCGCGCACCCCGCGATTTTTAACAAAAATTATAAAATGTTTTTTTCACCCTTGGGTGTCCTTCTGTGACCCCCTGACAAAGGCTAGGGGGTCAGGAACTCTCTTCCCTGCCCCATTTTCACGTTTTCCCCCTTTTTTCCACCTTTCCTTTTCAGTGCGACAGACAAAATGGCGGCCGACACTTCCTGATTTCGACCGATTCGAATGTTTACTGACATCTATCAACCAATCAGAATTTCGCTCGCGCACGGCACCGTGCGCGCACAGTGCGCGCACAGTGCGCGCACGGTGCGCGTGTATAGATATTTATATGCTTTTAAATGCTATTTTCTCAGGAAATACTGAACAGATTGACACCAGACCTGCAAAAGGCACTTCCCTGACCTGAGGACTACCTCTCTGCCAAATTTCAAGTAATTCTGTTCAGCCGTTCGGGCTGTACCTTCGACTAAAGGTCCTCTGGAAAAATGCATGGGGAAAAAGCATTTTGGGACCCCCCTTTTTTCTCGGTCCCCCCTTGACGAATCACCCCGAGACTTTCAGGGTAGGAGATGAGCAGAGCGCCCCATTAGTTTTGAAAATTTCGCGAGGATTCGTCAACCGGCGCCAAAGTTATTCAAAATAGAATTTTGAGATTTCCTATGGAAACACGATCCTAACTATAACTATCTACTGGCGACCGCCAGTAGATAATATATATATATATATATATATAGATATATATATATCCACGCTACACTCGCACCAGTGTCTCGCACTCTCGAACGGGTGCTGTGGGGCGGGGGGTGCACCCGCCAAATATCGACGCTTCAAGTCTTCCTTCTTTTAAGAAAAGACACAGCACTCGCGGGGTCGAGTCAAGATTTATTGTGACTCACAACGCTAAAAAACCAGACGCGTTTCGGGTATGCCTTTCTCAATGGTTTACAGGCATCACGGAAGCCGCCATATTTATAATACATTACATTGCCACCACTTCCGTACAACAACAACAACAAAGGACTAACATGTCCTTGTAATCATTAGCGCCATATTGTAACGGTTTATATAAAACGAAATGAAGTGAGCGTTCGTTGTACTCAACTACTGGTGATCACATTAGCTTGGTTTAAATAAACGCAAATTGTTTATGACTTTAGACAAGCAATATTTGTATTGAAATCTCGCCCATAATGGGCTACCATTCAAGGTCGATGTATATGATTTTCCTCACACGATCCATATCGACATAACGAGAAACCAATATTCATCAAATCATATCTCAAGTCGTGTTGAAAATTATATATTGACAACATCAACTACTCCTATTTACATTATAACAGGTACGAATACCAATGTTAACTATGCTTGCCTGTATTCCCAAAAGCAGTTTGCAAATAAATACAGCCCTGTATGGGCTAAGTCCCCCAAGCTACTCACCACCACATGAGAGTACACAATCCTACACTGATGCAGGAAAAGAAGGAAAAGAAGATAAAAAAGAAGAAAGTGGAGGAAAGAGACTTTAGATAATCAAATACTAGGATACATTTCCCAATTCCTTCATGTTATCTCTAACCATTTAAATAATTCAATCAGTTCATTAGAGCAGTGCAGTTAGATAATCAAATACTAGGATACATTTCCCGTTCATGTTATCTCTATCCATTATATATATATATATATATATATATATAGATAGATATATATAATGTATCTTTTAAACATATTTTTATAGCCATTTAAAGTATGTATTAATCATTCAAGAAAGATTTTATAGAAGTTACATTCAATGAGGCCGTTGCTGTGTCAGCTCGTGGCTTAAAGCATATACAGTAAGCACCCTGGTGGACAGCCTTTACAGGTTACATATATATTTGAGTACTGAATGAGATTTCACAACAATTTTTACCACCCTCAATTGTTAGGTCTTTGTTCTATCTATAATGTTGTGGGGTGACCTATTATCTATGATCTGTACATAACTATTTGGGTCTCTCCTTGATGTCGATCACTTCTGTTCGATTTATAAGCATGTACATACACACATTCTACTGTAATGGCAAGAGACCTTATACTGGTGAAAATATGAAAATTCTCAAAACTAAGATAAGAACTCATTGAATTAAACTGTCTCATGGGTCTACACACCAATCTCATGCACTCAAATCAGGGTATTCCATTGTAAAAGCCTCCGGAGGCAACTGCATTGCCCAAGAAGGGAAGTGGGATGTGGGTTTGAGCCTGCACCTTGTCTGCAGCCAGTCCTCTGGTTAATGAGGGGAACAGGCTGGGGGTGAGAGCAAAGCCTCCCGCTTCCCTCAATCCTTTGGCCCCAGGAGAAGACACCTCTACTTTTGGGGTTCACCCTTCTCTGTTGGGTCATTGTTTGATTTGTTTCGGCTTCCCTTTGGCGAACATGTACATATTTGGCCCTACTCCGAGTCGGTCTCGTTCACGAGACTACTACTGTAATCTTTTAATCTACCGAGCACTCGGACGCCTTTTTATTAGCAACAAGGAAGGTGGTTTTGTTTGCTTCACACAGGTAGCGTCACGTCAGATACAAGATGTACCTCGACTTGGGTCCCCATTTAATTTTAGATAAACCAGCTAGTGTGTCATCCGTGATGGTGTTTTTAACACAGTGGCGACATATTGGCTATGTGACCTGACATTTCGGGCTCCTCATACGGGGGTTTTCCGTTTTGAATTTTCAGCTATAGCTCCATGGTTTTCAGATATATCTGGACGCTCCTCTATGAGCGGTTTGGGCAATATTACTTCTTATGTTGCTCTTTTCTGGGCAGTCCCCTGTTATACCTATCTAGATCATGAATACTGTCTAGTTTTGTCCCTTGATAAAAACTAATATTGTGGCTCAGAGAGTCCTGTTGAGTGATTGTAAGAGGCACAGTGATATAGCTTTGCCATTGCTTTTTAACAGACTCTAACAATGTGTATTGGTATTAGTTCGTCCTTGTTTGTCATTTTTTACATAGAGCGCTGCCTCACGCCCTGAGTTGTCACCAGGAGTGGAGGCGTTCGTCCCCGATTCATTACGGGGAAGAAGGTTATTTAGAGACCTTAGTACATCAACTGGATACTATTTTTCCAGTTGTTTGATAATTGTGACATTGATTTGTTCTCCTGTTTCTTGCCCTTTCCCCTCTTGTGTTCTTGAACAGGTGATCATTCTGAACCCCTGCAGCTCCGCTCACTCTTCTAGGAGCAGGTATATCTGTAGGTGGTATCGTTCTAGTTTAAGACTGTTGTGTGATTTTTTACACTTTTTTCATCTTTGTTTGATGCAGTAGTATGAATCGGTCCTGAAGAAAGCCAAGATCAAAATGTACGATCATTTATGGCTGAAACATGTTGACCATGTATATTATTGATCATATTTGATCACAGTGTGTTCGACAATAGGTAGGGAACACATTTTTTCTTTTTCTTTTTTGACATCTAAAGATATTTAATAAACATATTTTTCTTTAGGTAGTCAATGTTAATACACTGTTTTTTACACTGCACTCCACTACACATGTAGTTTTCACCACACATTTGGCAGCTTCAGTCTCTATTAATATTTGTACACCGAGGCTGTTACCATTAAGTTAACATCGGCGAGCTCCTCCTTTTACAGTAGCAAAGGAGTTGTAGCTCCTTAACCACACCAGGTGTGGGTAAGAGGAGGCCCCAGATGATAAAGCATGTCACTTCGGTGGGTGATGGGACTTCATCCACTTTATGAGGACTTTTTCTTTGGAGCATTTTGTTTTGTTCACTCGCAGCATTCAGTTTTTTCCAAGTAGACCCACGGATTCCTTTTTGGTATATGATTAGTGAATAGGGGATTTTTTCCGTGCAGGTCTGTAAACTTCCCCTCGACCCTCTTACCCACCGGTATTTTTGTGGTTCACCATGATCCCCACTAACTATTGCATATCCTCTACTCCATCTATTTCTTCCAAAGGATCATTACCAGCCTTCTCAGTTAATGCATCTTTTCCCCTCCCCTCTCTCTGGAATCCCACTCCAGGGGTTCCCAGGCCCTAGCACTGATATTGGGTGGCGTCACACTCCCCGGACATCTTCTCATATCAGAGCTCTCGCTTCAGCCTCAGACCAAGTTGAGGCATCTGTTACCCAGGTTGTGACCACTGGGCCCCTACTATACTTGCATGCCAGTGCTAGTCATCACTTGGCGAGTGCCAGGTCCAGATTTAGGAATCTAATACCCACCTTTCGTGCTCGAGCTAAGGAAAAACTCCTAATAAGCAGGTTTTTGGTGTACACACAAGTGTGCGACGCAAGGTAATATTAAGTGTATGAATGACTGTGTCCCTGAATGGACGCAACTCCAAGTTATGTGGACAAACTCTGCATTTAGGAATAAGCATCTGCTACAGGCTCGTAGCTCCCCACCATAGATGACCTGCAATCTATGCGACATCAAGTAGGTCATATGGACGTAGTTGAATTGGGTGTATTTCATCCTCATGTTTCTGGAGATACCTTTGCAGTATGCAAAGACCTTTTTCCATTCGGAGTCTGTGAGTTCCCATCCCAACAGCACATGTGTCTCGGGTTCATCTCAGCTACCGGGCCATAGGTCTTTGAATGTGCACATCAATGCCCCTATGTTAGAAATGGGCCAAGAGGCAAGTCATAGTTGGAAACCAAGCCATTAAATGGGATCAGTGTCCCCAGTTGGTAGCCGTTTCCTACCATCAACAGGCCAGCATCAGTCCAGGTGGACAATTGTCTCACCGTAAAAATAATTTGGGTCACAATGGGGAAGCCCCACCAGAGGCAGCACTGCGGCATAGAGAGGGGTCCTGACAGTCTTCTATAAGCACTGCTGCCAACATTACTAGGCCACTGACAGTACCACTTCTGTTCATGGAGTCATTACAGCATGACACAGTAGCTGTGCCAACAGGAAGACTTGGTAACCCGACAGACCCATGGGTCCCAGTTCGTTTTGGAGAGCTCCATAAAGCCAATGAGTGATCCACTGGAGCTGCGCCGCTAGAAAATATAATTTGAAATCTATGGTGCCCAGGTCTCCCTCATCCGGGGATCGCCGGAGAACCTCCAGGGAGACATTGTGGTGTACTCCATCCTAAATGAATTCTCTGAGAAGGGTGTCCGATTGTCAAAACAAAGATCCCTGTACCTTGACTGAGATGTTAATAAAATAATATGTTAGTCTCTACAGCATGATCATTTTAGACAAATACATGGGCAGTTTCATAGATCACCGTTAGGGGACACAGGGCTTGAGGGATCTAAGTGCTTTCCCCATTTTACCCTCCAATATGCCTTCCAGTGAGTGGAACACCTGTATCTCTAGGCACTGAAATGACACCCAGGATCATTCAAGCACTGGGGCATATTCCCTGATCTTTGTGTGTCTGCTGTGATGGGTAACAAGTGTGTCTTGTCCTTCTTGACTTGAAGTCCAGAACGGACCACAAACTCATCCAACAGGGTCATTGCGTTCACTGCTCCCGAAGACCCATCATTAAAATAAAGCAGCAGGCCTTCAGTATTTAGGAAGATGACATGCTTCATGCCTTTACCCTGTAGCCCGCTCCTTTCCAATGAAAAATCTCTGCCAGTGGCTCAATGCCAAAACAAACAGGACACCATTTGGGCGGAGATGGTGCAGCCCATTTTGACCCGCACTGTGGGAGTCATATACAGCAGCCTGACCCACTTAACCTAATTTTCACCCAACCCCATCCTGATCATTACCTGAAAAAGAAAGTCCCACCTCACAGAGTCGAAGACCTGTTTAAGATCCATCGACATGACAGAAGCACTGGGGCAGAGCCATGCGTCGGAGTGATAAAGGAAATTATAGGTGTTCCAGTGTGAGGTGAATTTGTTGTTGTTGCTATGAATCAGAGCAGTCATATGTTGCAGCAGGCGGAGGGCCAAGACCTTACTAAGGGTCTTAAAATTAACGTCAAACATGGGCAAGGGGTGTAGTGGGTGCACCCAGGACCTTGGACTTGAGAAGTGGAATAACCAGTGCATCCACAGTAGATTCAGACAGAGAATCCAATCAAAGAAATTCAGCTTACATGGTCTGTAGGTAAGGGGCCAAAGTTCAAGCTAACATGGCATAGTACACTGCAGGCATGCCATCTGGGCCTGGTATTTTCCCTGGGGCCATTTCTTCAATGGCAAATTTGATTTCCGAGAGCTGGCAGTGGTGGGCTCCAAGGTCCAGAGGGAGGAGGGCCAAGTAGGAGCTCATGGCATTTAGAATGAGGGGCTCCGCGTGCTTGTAGAGCCTTTCATAGTATTCCAGAAACATGTGTTAATCGCTCCAGGGGAGTGGAGTAGTGTACACTCGTGTGATAGAATCTGCATAGTGGGCGTCCCTCAGGATTTTCGCCTAATAAGCCAGGCTAATAGTCTGCCCGGCTTACCCTCTTCCTCATGTGCCCTTACAATATAATCTTTGCCATCATGGCAGAGCAGACGTTTGAGTGTAGTGCCATATTGTTCCTTGGCTTCCCGGAGTTGGGCATGTGGCATGTCCTCTGTCCCCAGTTGGTTATCTAAAGCATGTAATCTACTATCTTTTCATCTAAGCTCCTCATTTATCTCCCTTCTCATCCACAGACTTCCCCAGACAGTGACCAGATATCACCACTTTGAATGCATCCCACTCAAGAAGGCCAAATTAAATATCGATAGTAGTGATTAAAAGAACACCATAGTATTCCCAATAGGATGTAGAGATCAAGAGGTATAAAAATATTAAACAACATTCATAGAAAACCATTTGAAATCAAAACTCCAAAGTCAACCAATGGGTGTTACTCTGCAACTGACCACCAATCCAAGTGGTAATTATATTTATAATGATCACACCTGGTAATCTGCAGGTAGGCCACAACTTTGATGATTACTCCAACTGTCCCATGTGGGACTTTCGAGTCCCTTACAAAATGCA
Source organism: Triturus cristatus (assembly GCF_964204655.1). Taxonomy (NCBI): domain Eukaryota; kingdom Metazoa; phylum Chordata; class Amphibia; order Caudata; family Salamandridae; genus Triturus; species Triturus cristatus. Next base: position 471,750,320 of record NC_140585.1, on the reverse strand, counting down.
GTGTGCCTGGAGCAAACTCAAGGGGGAAGTGGAAGGGAAATGAGAACAGCATATTGGGAGAGACAGCTTTGAATAAAGTTTGTTAGTGAAGTCAATATGCCCCATCTTCTGCTATGAGAAATTCTACTTCGCCTTAAAATTCAAAAACAGGAATGCAGAGGGAGTTCAGTGTATTCAGAAGTTCTGGGTTTTGAAGAGAGGTGTAGATTCAATCTATCTGACAATGCATTGACTTACTTTACAATGGCAAGTCCTCTGAGACTTTCCTTGCCAGCGCACTGGTCTTTGGCCAAATATTGAATAAAAAATATTGTGTTGCAGGAATATCGTGATCTCATATATATGTTGTGGACAGGAATAGTGCAGGTAAAAATTTAGTTTGAAGTGTTGTTTTTAATATTGATGTAAAAAATATTGGTGTAGTAAATATTGTTGGATATAATATAGTTTCTTAGTGTAAGATAGTATTTTTTTATTCTGTCCATGTTTTTTATTATGTTTTAGTTTTTAGAATATTTTTTATTTCATATATTATTATAATTTGTACATTTTCATTGTTTTAATGTTTTTGTTAGGAATTTAAACCTTCTTTTTGTAGCAGGATATTGGGTTAAAAGGGGATAAGCATGGGGAGATTTTTCAACAATCCATTTAAAATCCTAATTATTTAGATATGAAAATATTTTTAAAGTGCACTATATTATATTTTAGTTTCATTTTAGTTCAAAATTCAACGTGATATTTGGTCAAATGAAATGCTTATTTAAAAATAAAATATGAAATATTTAAAAATATGTAAAATATTGAAATAATTAGATACTTGTAATTATTTTCAATTAAAATTATTAATTTAGAAATTGAATTATTGTAACTGTGTTAAAAAAAAATGTAAATAGAAAAAAAAACAATTTTGTGAATTTTTTTTGAAAATTGCGTTTTTTGAAAGAAATGTAGTTGTACTTTTAAAAATCTTTTTAATGGCAGAAAATATTAAATAGCGTATTTAAATTGTATTATTACACAAATAAGTTGTATTTATTTATTTATTTACATTTTAGAAAAATATCTAATTTCCTTAATTGTGATCATGTGTAGTATTATTTTATGTTTTTTGTATGTGTAACATATTGTATTGTAGGTAAAAAAAAATGTTTACACTTTCATTAAGATTGGGTACATATGAGTGGGAATAGTGAATTTCTTCCTATTAGTGTCCAACAACTTCCACAAGTTGGTTTAGATTGGAGCGGGAGGAGTAACTCTCACTCTTTTGCTGCCCAACAACCTTCCCTAAGTTGGTTTAGGTTTGGGTGGGAATAGTAAACGTCACCCCTTTACTGTCCAACACCTTCCTCAAAGTGGTTTAGTTTGGAGTGGGAATCATAAATGTCACGCCTTTAGTGTTAAACACCTTCTCCGAAATTGGTTTAGATTGGAGTTAGAATAGTTAATATAACCTGTTTTGTGCCCAACACCTTCCACAATTTTGTTTAGATTGCAGTGGGAATAGTAAAATGTCACCCATTTTGTGCCCAACACTTTCCCTAAGTTGGATTACATTGGAATGAAAATAGTATTTCTCACATCTTTACTGTCCAACACCGTCCCTACATTGGTTCAGATTGGAGAGGGAATAGTAAAAGTCACTCATTTGGTGCTCAACACCTTACTCAAATTGGTTTAGACTGGAGTGGAAATTGTTAACGTAACCCATTAGTGTCCACCACCTGCCCCAAATTGGTTGAGATTGGAGTAGAAATTGTAAGTTTGATCATTTTAGTGTCCACGCTTTCCCCGAATTGGTTCATATTGGGGTGGTAAGTGTCATGCACTCACCTGGTTACAACTGAGATGACAACACTGGAGCTGATGCCCGACCTCCTGTCCATTTCAAGGACTATGCAAGAAGGGGGGTTGGGATAAAAGAAGAAAAGAGAGAATTGAGGTACTGGATCTGCTCAGCAGCTGTGCAACTCTGAGTAACAGGATTTCTCAATTCTGAGACCTTCTACGTTTGCAAGGTAGATGCTCAAAGGATATGAACATCTGGCTTTGCGATGACGCAATGCACTGGAATTAATAGGTGGAGGCAGTTACCATCAGAACACTAGCAGGTCTCTACATACAATGAACATGCATTAATTTCAGTGACAGAAAATAACAGGTTTCATCAGCAGCTCTGCATAAGAGCAGAAAAACCATAATCACAGATTGGAGTGTGACAGTCCTAGGAAAAAACATGAAACTCATATTGGAGTTATTGTCACTCCCAGGGATATACTCAGAACATAGGTTGGAGTTAATTTGAGGATAAACTCAGAACGCTCTGAAGTGCTTTCTCGTGGCACTACTGCTCATCAGAGAAACATAAAGCTGAAAACTGTAAACATTGCATGGGAACAGGTTGCAGTAAGGGTCCGGAGTATAAATACACAAGAAGCGCTGTGGTAGTCAGAGAGAGGACAGGGAGGAAAAGTCTATAGTCTATAGTCTTTGAAGACAGGGATGTTCGGTCTAGTTAGCTAATATAGGGGATTTATTACGCACTACCCTGATATCAAGTACTTAGACTAGTTCTTCCAATTGACTGAAGTTCAAAGAAGATCTTGAGGCTTCGACTCAGGGATTATCTGGGAGTGCAGAGTATCTGTTCAGAAAGCTACCAAGAGAGCTGGAGCCAAGGAGCGTACATGTTTGGATGAACTTAAAGGAGTCTGAAGAGTTTCTCGGTTCGGGCAGGATATTTCAGGTGAGTTGAAAGGATGAAGCTTGTTCTGCAGGGAGCGAGGCCAAGCCATGATTCGGGTTTGGGTGGGGTTTATATACCTTCTCAAAGGCTCAATGGATGTAGCTAGATCAAGTGTGGCACATTGGGCTCGTGGCTAACTGTACGGTTCTCGAACCTTGGCGCAAACACCTGTTAGTACACTCTCTTTGACCTTACAGAATGAACAGGTGCAACTTGTTGACTGGAACCAAATAACAAGAAACAAATATATCATTTTCGCTCGAAAGTGCAAAAAATGCCAAGGCCCCAGTAAAAGCGAGGGCAAGGCTTGCCATTGGCTCATGGGATTCTGGGGAAAGCTTGCAGGGATTCAATGGAAAACTACACCAGGGCCCTAGTAACAGCAAGAGCAGTTAATTCATTGGTTCACAGGATTTGGGGAATGCTTGCAGGGATTCATGGGAAATGGAATTATATATTCGGGGAAGCATCAGTCATGAGGGTGTTGAGGGAACATCAGATATGAGGGTGCTGGGGGAACAAGAGAATGCTGGGGAAACATCACTCATGATATTATAGAGTGCCATAAAGCATCATAAGAATAAAGCAACTTGAACCCTGAACGCTAGACCACTATGTAGGGGGTGCAGGAAGGAGTTGTGATAGAGCGGGCATAAGAGGAGATCGTGACAAATATTAAATGTTACCCCTTTAGTGTCCAAAACATCCCTGAGTTGGTTTAGATTGGAGTGGGAATAGTAAATGTCACCCCTTTAGTGTCCAATACCTTCCCCAAATTGGTTTAGATGGGGATAGGCATAGTACATGTCATCCCTTTAGAGTCCAACACCATTTCAAGTTGATTAAACACCTATCTCAGGTTGATTTAGATTGGAGTGAGAGTAGTAAATGTCACTTCTTTACTGTGCAACATCTTCCCCAAACTGGTTTTAATTGGAATGGGAATAGCAAATGTCACCCCTTTAGTTTCCAACACCTTCCATGAGTTGGTGAACATTGGAGTGAGAATAGTAAGTTTCACCATTTTAGTGTATAAAACATACCCCAAATTGGTTTAGATTTGAGTCGGAATAGTAAATGTCACCACTAGAGTGTCCAACACCTTCCCTGAGTTAGTTTAGATTGGAGTGCGGATAGTAAATGTCACCCTTTTAGCTTCCAAAACCTTCCCCGAATTGGTTTAGATTGGAGTGGGAATGTCACTGCTTTAGTGTTTAAGATTTTCCCCAAAGGTAGTATAATAAAAAGATGTCACATATATATATTTTTTTTAATTTGTTGTCATTTTTTATTTATTGTATACTTTTCCATTTTGTTAAATATATTTTTAAGATACAAATATCAATTCTTAAGTGAAGTTAATAAAAATTATGTTTTTATCATTGAAAAAAGAGAAATAAATCAGATTTTATACATATTGCATAATGTACATTTTCACACATTATTTTACAGTCAATATAATTTTAACATTTTTTTAAACTTGGTCACATACATTGTTTGACATATTTATAATTGGTATATATTAAATAATGTAATATATTGTATAGTATTATTTAATTCATACTTCCCAATCTTTTGATTTTTTTTTACATTGCTTATGTTTTATTTTTATTTATAAAGTTTTATTTAGCGCGAACATGACCCTTGCTGGTATCAGAGCACTTTACAGTGTTTAATAAGATAGGGTATATAAAGAACAACATTATTATCTAGGGGGGAACAAGTTATGATGGAAGCCTCCAAGAGAGACCACCAATGGGTCCAAGACATACAAAAACCCAGAATCAAATGAGATATAAGTATACATGAGAGAATAAGTGGACGACCTTATTATCAGTCTGGTGGTTACTTATGGGTGCGCAGCAGTGGCGAACAGGGAGGTCGGGCTGGCCTGGGCCCACGTCATTCACCATGGATTAGAGATCCCTGCCGGTGGTGTGGCAGTCTTGAGGCCTCAATTGGCTTGGTGGGCCACTGCAGCCTCGCCAAGCATATTATGAGTTTCCTCACTGCCAGACTTTTCATGGCGGTGCGACCACCATGAAAAGTGTGGTGGTGAGGAAACAAAGGGGGTCCTACAGGTCCCCCTCATGCCCCTGGGACAAGAGGTGCATGCAGGGGAGGACAGTGTGCCATCCTGTGTTCATGCATCCCCAGTTCCTGCAGGGCATGGACGTCACACTCCATGCCCCGCGGGACCTGCCTTTGAATCTCCAATTGTGGTGCCTTTTTCAAAGGCACAGCAGTGGGATTTCCAAAGAACCACCCGCCAGAGTAAAAATTAAGGTGTAGTCTGGCAAGCAGTCTTTCATGGCTCTGAGACTGCCAAAGACTTAATAAGGCCCATAGTGTTCGGGAGTGGAGATCATAGATTTTATGGTCGAAATTTGTACATCTGTATCACTTTAACCTCTTTCTTGAATAAATCAGTTGTGGGGTTCAAATTCAGTGGGGAGTGCGTTCCAGATTATTGGTGCAATAAGCTGTTGTAGGTTTTCTTTTTATATAACTTTGGTGGTTTCAGCTGTAGGCTGCTATTGCCTCTCGAAGCTCTGCATCTACCCGATAGCTACAATTCTTATGCCAGTTATCTCAGGGTGTTGAAGTGTAAGGCTTTGTGGGTCATGCAAGCGTTTTTTAAGTAAATCCTTGCCTCATAGGGGTGCCAGTTTAAAGATTTCAGATCAAGAGTGATGTGTCTGTTTCTTTTGGATCCTGTGATGAGTGTAGCACCAGATTTAAAATAGGCCTTTAGTGGAGCAAGCTTAAATCTGGGAAGACCGCAGAGGGTTGTAATTCCATAGTCCATCCTGGGAATCACTAGGGCTTCTGCAGTTGAGTTGAAGTCAGCACGTGGAAGGAAGGGTTCAATTTACCTTGAGATCTTCATTCTGAAGTTTGCTCCTTTAGTAACAGAGCTGATATGGTACTGCATGTTCAGGTTCTTTTCGAGAGTTATTCTCAATGATCTCGTTGAATTTGTGATGTGTGATGAGCAGTAAAAAGCGGTTTGTTGTTTTTCCCAATCAGCAATATCTGGTGGGTGTTAGGTGGGGCAATATAGAGGAATTCTGTTTTGAGAGTGTGCAGTTTGAGGTGGTTACAAGTTAGCTAGTTTTTTTCTTTGTATTGTTGTGTTGAGAGACCTCACATCTTCTGGGGGAAAAACACTTTTAGATAAAGTTGGCTGTTGTCATAGTACATGTGATAGTGGATGTTGGATGAATTCAGCACTTTAGTTAAAGGTTCCATGAATAGATTAAAAAGATCCCAACAATTTCCATCCAATCTCTAACCTGATGACACTGGTGAAGCTCCTTGAGAAATGTGTCCATGTACAACTGTTCAACTACATCAAACAATTCAACCTCCTAGATCAAGGCCAATCCGGCTTCCACCAGGGCCATAGTACTGAATCTGCACTCACTCATATAGTTGATGATGTCCTAAAAAGTTGTGGGTCGGAACAATCCTGCCTTCTGATCCTCCTCCACCTCTCATCAGCCTTCAATATGAAGAAACACAACAGCCTCTTTACCTACTTGAACCTAGGATGGGATTATCAGGGTCCGTTTTAATTGGTTCACTTCTTTTGTCCACAACAGAACCCGAAGTATAAAGGTCAATACTCAATACCTCACTATCCAACCCCACACATAGGGTCTTATTTTGAGATTGGCGGTTCTCCTGTCAGCCCGCCACCACCATGCCAACAGGAAGACTGCCAAGCCCATTGAACGCCCGCTTGCCGGAATACAACTGTAATCCATGGTGGGCCAATGGTGCTGAGGTGGTCTCACGGAGGTTGCTGTATAAGGTTCATAGGTGCGTCTTAACTGTAGAATCTGTGACAGAGCTTGCAGCGCGTTCCTGCACGGTGTGGCATGCATGCCACTCCATTCAGGAACTGGGGTGAAATTCTATGGGGGCACAACAGTTGCCCCCCATGCACTTCCAGTTCTGGGAATGGCAGGGGGCCCTTAGTTGCCTCTCTGCCCTTAGTTGCCTCTCTTTTCATGATGTTATCAACTCCATGAAAGGGGAGGTGGACAGTCAACTCATAATATCCACGACGGTGCCGCAGCTGCACAACCAGCATATTGCAGCCCTCTGGATCCCTGGCGGATTCGGCAGTCCTGTGTGAATATTGCGGGTCTAGTGGAGGTGGTCGTACCTCCACCATGAGTATAATAAGGCACTTAGTGTAGATTTTTGGAGGTGTCACATACACTTTGCATAAAGTTAGAGTAACTGCAATGTATGGCTGTGTGGGGGTATACTTTTAGTATTATTTGACTCATAGCGTGTTCAAAGTATATGGTAGTCATTTGTTTTTTTATATCTAGCTTAGGAGTTTATAGTAGGTAGTGCTTTAGTACTTTGTTTATTAGGGAGTAAAGCATATATGAAAGGGATATTGGTGTTTTGATATTCACCATATATGGTGTTTATCTGAGTGACAGGTTGGCACACATTTTGAAGGACCCATCCATCATCTAGGTTTGCTATTTGGGTACATTATTTTCATAGGAAAAGATTAGCATTTGTTTTCCATTATTTCTATTGTCTTGTGTAAGGAAAGGTTCCTCTTTATGTGTAATTGTTAAATCGTCAGGTATGTTTATTTCCTGGTAGCTTCTAGAAGCAGGTGGGTTGTCACAGGTGGCTATTTTATGGCATGTATTTAGATGTTTCAAAGTGGGGATAGATGGTAGTTTTGTAGGTAAGTTTTATATACCAAGCCCTCTACTTGATGCTCTTGAATCGACACACAATACCTCATTTAGCTAGAGTCCAGGTGCTTCTATGACTGATTGTTAAAGTTGAGCTCTGTAGGAATTATATCAGAAGGGGAATAGGAGGTGAACTCATCATCCATTTTCTGATATTCATGAGAGTAAAGGAAAACAGAAGCAGAGTGGCAAGAATAGAAAGTATTGGATTTGTGTTGTGTAGTGCTATGTGCTAATCGATGTCTGCACCATTCTCTCACTCAACTTACATCTAGTCAAGAAATAGTGTTATTTTTTTAGATACTCCACCTACAGTGTGCATGATCAAGATAGGTTAACCACAGTTATGTTTTATGAGGACTAGATTTTCGGCACCATCATAGCTAATTGGTGATGGAGCAAGGGTGGACAAGAGTTGGAAGTTCAGCACAAGTAACTTTGCACCTAATACCTTTTTCACAGGTCAGAAATCTTCAGAATAGCACTGTTGGATGGTATGGCTGATCAGTGCTCTACAAGGACAGATACATCCCACTATAGTCTAAAACGTCCTGCTGAAAAGCTCCTAGCATGCTACTCTTGTAAATGCTTGGAACCAACTTTAAGTCCCAACATATTGTAAAAGTTATATTACATCTTTGATGGTGCTATAAAAGGCACACAGACAGTGGGCCTGCAGGAAATTAGGGTAATGGTTGAGGGGGGTGGGGGCTAAACCTTGCTCAAGCAGCAGCCACAATATCTGTCAAGATGAAGTTACAGGCAACCCCAAATAAACCTGTGCTTTACCCTAACCAATTTAGCAGTCAGGCTCAACTTACAAGCAATGTGTAAAGTATTTCTGGAGCACTTCAAGCAGGGATAAAGTGAAAACACCAACCAGGAAAAATCCCACATCAATTCAGGAAAATATATCAAAATGTAATAAAGTATGTGAGACCAAAACAGCAAAAATCCAATCAGTAGAATATGAGATATGTAACTTTAAAGATTTAGGTAAAGCAGTGCTTGGAAGAACAAAGCTCCAGCTGTGGACCGGGACAAAGTAACAAGTTGAAGACAACCACAATGAAGTGCGGGCTGGTTCCAGGGACCAAGTTAAGCCCACTCAAAAAACTACAGTAAAACCTGGTTTGTGGAGCATTGCGAGACCCGGTGTTGAGGATGTGTCGCACAGCAGCGGTTACGAGGAGTGGGATTCCTAAGGCCAACAAAAACAAGTAATTGAATTAGAATATGGGCTGGAAGGGGAGTGTTAGGGAATGTTAGCCAAACCTGTAGGTTGGTTTAGCCAGATCTGAAATTCCAGAAGAAGTTTTCTCCATTTTAGATTTTATGGAACACTGCTTTTTGGGACAAGATTTTGTCACACTCCAGGGGAAATGACCATCATTGAGGATGGCACCCTGCACCCCATTGGTCTGGGGCGCCACCTGTTTGCCAGTCCAGAAACCTGGATAAATATGGGAGAGCTGCCCAGCAACTCAGATCTCTGCTTGGAAGAAACAAGAAAAAGAAGGACTGCCATGCTGATCCCCTGGCCTGCACCAAGGGGACTGCACTTTGAAGGACTGCACCTGCTGTAAACTTTGGGCTTCAGCAAAAGAAGGACTTTCCCTAACTCTAAAAGTTTGAGGAGTGGACTCCCTGAAAGCAACAGGTTAAAAGAGCTACACCTGCATCATCTCCACCAAGAAGAACCTGTTGCTTTCAGGGAGTCCACTCCTCAAACTTTTAGAGTCAGGGAAAGTCCTTCTTTTGCTGAAGCCCAAAGCCAAGTTCACGGTGTCCAGGGGTCACGGTTCCACATTACCCACGATAGCCACGGGCCTCAGCTTGGTTGTGGACTCAGGGGAGCCTCGGGGAAGTCTGGAAATCCACCTCTGGTGATGCAGAGACTTCATCGTCTGGCAGGAGCTTCAGCAATGCAGGCTGGTCAGTTGCTTCTTTGGTGCCTGCAAAGCAGGGGAGTCACTACTTGACTCCAAGGGAGATTTCTTCCATCTTCTAGTCGAGATAGAAAGTTGAAGGTTCAGGATATATGTTTCAGAGATTCGTCCAGGGTAATCTAAATTCCTAGGGACTGGATTCCTATACTTATACTAAGTTTAGGGGATGGACTAACTCTAAGACCCCACCGATGGGTGGGCCTGGGGTAGGGGTGGTTACACCCCTTTGTCCAGTTTCATGCCAGAGCAGGGGCTGAGTGCCCCTGCAACCGGTTTGAATTGGGCTATGCACGGGGACACCTTGTGTGCCCCAGGCAGTGTCTCAAAAGCATTCACTGAATGCACCCACCCTGCCCCAATACACATCAGCCTGTCTGGGGAGGTGGTTACACCTCCCTGTGACAGGAAACCTAATGTCCAGGCCTCCCCTGCCAGAGTTTCCCTTCAGCAGCAGGAGTACACCGTGAACTTTTGCAGCAACAACATCTTCCTGGTTATCCTCGAAGTTGTGCTTTGGGCTCCGAGTAGCCCCAGCCTTGAGCACCTCCTGCACCAAAGATTGTTGGCCTCAACACCACGAGTGACCTGTGGGCCAGCTCCAAGTGTGACCGCTTGAGGCTCCTTTGCGATCACTAGCCTGTTGGCTAGCAGGTCCCCACGAAGGCAACTCCACTTCTACTTGTGCTTTTCTGGTTGCTCCAGACTTGATCTTACTTACCCTCACTGGGTGAGTCCATCAGGCCTTGTTCGTCTGCACCGCAGTCCTTTCTCTGATTTCCTGAGACTTGCCGTTGCCAAGGCTTGTCGGGTCCTTCCTGGTCACCGACACTGCAGCACTCGACAGACTTTGTGGGACAGCTTGAATCCGGCTCGTGATCTTCGTCAACGCCTCCTGGACCTCGTGGCGGAAGTGTAGGCCTGGGTGGTAAATTTCTTTCCACTCGCAGAAATTGCGATATTTTGACATTTTCGCGTTCCGCGGAGAGTGCGAAAATGTAAAAACGTTCGCAACCTGCCACGAAACAGAAGTATTTTTCTTGTTTGCTCTTTAAAAATGCATTCTTGCGCGCGCGGTCGCGACTTACCGGGCTCCCTGCGTTCGCCAACAAGTTTTCCTATCTGTTCGCACGCGCCACAAGATGTTGGATTGTTGATACCCGGTCGCGCTAGCCCGCGAGAGATTGCGATCACGAACACGTCATTGCGATCGCGAACAGGAAATAAGCACCGCGAGCAAGATGGCCGCGCCCATTAGCGAGCGCATGGGCAAGTTGGAGATATATTTCCCCGCGAGTACGCAAAAACACATCGCAAACGGGCTGGAAAAGCAATCTCCACATCTTCATGAAAGTTTTGCATGCTCGCGGAGATTTTACGCCATTTCGCAATAATTTGCTAAAGTCAATTTTGCAAATTCCGCCCACCCTTACTGAAGAGTCAAGACACCCGCAAACTCACCTGAAGCACCCGCCATCAGTGAGCATTATTCCATTCTGCCCTAGGTCACTGGTAAGTGACCCAGACTCTCTCCCCTCTGCTTTCAGGTTCCTTACATCCTAGATCCAGGCTTGGATCTCTACGGACACTTCTCCTCTTCTCGGCAGCAGCAGTTCTTTGCAGGCTTCCATTGGAATCAACTATGCGACCCGACACCAAAAGACACCTATGCACCCGGCTTCCCTGGGTGAGGTAACTCAAGTACTGTGGTACTCGCGAGGGTGCTAGCCCTAGAACTGTCTAAGTCCAAAAGGGTTTGGTCCTAGTTCGATTTGAAGTGTCCCTAATCTTTAAAATTCCAACCCCGACATTCCCCATAGTAAATAATAGGAACCCGCGGTTGTGTTTCCACACTGCATACGGCTCCCGTGGGTCCCCGACATCCCTACCTGGGGTGGTTCCTTGGGGTTCCAGCGATTCTAGAGGTAATAGGCACACTGCCTATTTAAGTTGTGGTTTTTATACCACTTTTTTAGTATATGGTTTGGTATGCCCCTAGGATCCAAACGTGTATTTGTGCTTTTACTGATGCTTAAACACTTGTAACTAAAGTACTTCGAACTCCAGTCTCATAAAGAGACTAGAGGGGTGTGATTCATCGTAAGTACATTTAATTTTAACATATACCTGGTGTGGTTGTCTTTTCACTTGATCATTCAGGAGATTATAGACTGGTAAAACAAGCTGCTTTGCATTCCTTCAAGACTGAGCCTGAAGGCTGCTCTCCATAGCTACCACTAGCATAGCTTTCAATAAAGGTTGTCATATCACCATAAGGGGTTGTTTGGACTGATACAAGGTGCCCACTAGAACTAGTGGACAGCAGATATCAGGCCACCTTCTCACAGTACCTACTTGACCTTACTAATAAACCGCCTTCCAACAGAAACAAAGGCAAACATCATGAAGGAGTAGCCATCATAATGTGCAAGGGGACAGATAAATGCCCAACTGAGTGGAAGTTAGTCAATGGCAGACTCTTGACAGCCAGTTTAAAAGGCAACAATATCAACACCACCACTATCCAGTGCTATGCTCCAAAAAATGACGCTGAGAAAACTGTCAAGGATATACTCTACCAACAGTTGCAAGCTGAGCTTGGAGCTGAGCTGAACCACGACCTGAAGATCGTGATGAGAGAGCTAAAGGTTAAACTAAAAAATGACAAAATTAACCATTAAGGAGCCATAGTAAAGAAGGTTGTGGAACAATAACTGATAATGAAGAATGGTTGTTGAAATTTTATGCCACAAAGGATCTGCTAATTGGGATGATTGTCTTCTCCTACTGACATATTCACAAACTAACTTGGTGCTCACCCAGTGGCAGACACAGACACTAGATTGATCACCTCATGATAAGTGGTACCTAGAGACACTCCCTGAAAGGTATCAGAGTGAAAAGAGGAGTGGATGTCAGCCATGATCAAGACTAATGACTGCTGTTGTGTAGCTAAAGTTCAGAACTCAGAACATCAGGATGACAGCACTTTGATGCTGCAAAATTACAAGACTCCAAGAAGGCATTTGTCTTATGAATCAAAAAACTATTTCCAATTCCTGGCAGATGTGAAAGATCAGTCTGAGTCAGCTGCAGATGCAGTTAACAAGAAATGGGAACAGCTCTCTGCAAAATATGTAAAGAGCAGTTAAACATGTTTGGAGACCAACACAAGGAAGAGGAAAGAATGGATAAGACAAGACACATGGCAGGTTGTTGAAGATGTCATGGATTCCAAATCCGAGAGTCAGCAGGAGAAGCACAAGTATACAGAAGCAAACAGAGGGGACAAGTGAGAGTACATGGATAACCTTGCCAGCCAAGCAGAGGAGGCAGCCAATAGAGGAGAATGGGGAAGGTGTTGATGATCACAAAGATAGTCAGTGGTAGAACTCATGCAACATCCAATACCCCTATTGTGGACAAGCAAGGCAGATTACTCAAAACAGAGAATGAGCAGGGAGCATGCTAGGCTGAGTACTTCAAATAAGTCTTGAACAGACCAGTTGAAATGAGACTCTCTGGTGTATACTTACAGCTTATGGCATTCCACACCATATAGTTCTCCTCATCAAGAGTTTCTATGATCATTTTACCTGTTAGGTGGGATTTAGTAAGTATAGGTTCGGAGTCAAGACCAGTTTGAGAATGGGATGCATGAAGTCAGCATTGCTTTTTAACCCAGTCATCAGCTGGGTGAGGTGATGCACAACTGAAGACCAATCCAGAGGCATCAGATGAACCTTTTTCTCTACACTGGAAGACCTTGACTATGCAGATGACCAAAACTTGCTCTCTCACACATACCAGCATAGACAGGAAAAGACATCTCAAATCAACATCTTTGCACAGCAATTGGACATGATAACCAACACGAAAAACATCCCAAACCCTTTACCAATCAAGGTAGATATGAAGAGGGCCTAGCCATGAGTGTACCGTTCACCTAACTTAGCAGTACTATCAGACATGATGGAGGGGCAAACAGGGACATTGAGAGCAGAATGATCAAGACCAGAAATGCCTTCAGGATGTTGAACATTATGTGGAGGTTATCTGAGTACAGCACCAACACCAAGATGAGGCTTTAGCAGAGCTGCATTGTTTTCACATTTTTGTATGAATCAGAATGTTGGTGTAAGATAAAAAGCAACATCACCAAAATGTAAATCTTCCACAACAGTTACCTGAGAAACATCTTGCACATTTTCTGGCATGGAACAATCTCCAAGCAGGAATTGCCTACCAGATGCAAGCAAGAAATCATAGGCACCATCAGTATAAAAAAAATATGGAGATAGATTGGGCACACCATCAGAAGAGAACATGACTCCATCACAAGAAAAGCTCTACACTAGACCCCACAAGGAAAACAGGAGAGAGACAGGCCAAAGAACACCTGGAGGCAATCTGTGGAAACAGAAAATAAGACCCTGTACAGAGACTGGCCCAAGACAGGGAGGAGTGGAGGTCCTTCACTGCTTCCCTATATTTTGGACTGAAAGTAAGTAAGTAAGTAGCTTTATTTTATAGTTTTAGAAAATGGAAGACCTGAACTTAGTCTTGTTTCTCTCGGCCTCTCTCCTAATTCCTCCCAAAGCCAATCACCTTGTGCCCTTTTACATCTTAACAAAATCGTACTCTATCTTGGTGTATTTGCTGTCCCTCCTGACACATGTGGTCCACCAAGTCTGTGAGTTCTGCTCCTTTAGAAAAGCAAGTGGTTAAGAATTTATTTTTAACAGACAGCTGTTATAAGAGAATGACAGTGACACGTAGTCTTTTGTGTGAGGACAATTTTGATCTGAGTGAGCAGGCCACTCTGTTGCAGGGAAACTTTGTGAAAGAAACCAATAAACTGATAAGCAACAGGGGGCTAGTTGCGGTAATGGGTTTATCACCAGGAGCACAAATTGATAAAAGGCAGAAAATGTGACAATTTAAGAAAGCCATTTTAGTTACAGATAAAAGAAAAGTCTATTTTTTACAATTTTTCAGTTATGATGAAATTAGTTTTTAAACTGTGCAAGTTTAAATGTGTGAAAAAACAGACTTTCTGCCAAAATAGCAAAAATGCGAGCAAGGACTCCTCTGAAAGCTCAAATTTGGAATTCAGCCAGGTTGCGCCAAATGGGTACACATTAATGGAGCCTTAAAACTTTGTCAAATATACCAGTTTAATGTACAAACTTGTCCATGTATTTCGTATAGGCACATGCAGGGACCTAATTGGCAGGCCTCTTCAAATTCAAATTCAAATTCAAAGTAAGCTTTATATGATTTAAAACATAAATCATAAACGCACAATATTTTCAAGAGTGGATATATCACATCGATAATACAGGCCACTTCAGTTTTAAAGGTTAACAAAACAATTTACCCGGAATCTAAATAACATAGACAGAATCTAGGGAAAGCACTGCAAAAAGATGGATTTCGTTGCAAATCATTTTCAAGTAGTCTATTCTGGACCTTATTAGGGTGCACCATTTTATGATTAATTCTAAACAGTACTCTGATAAAGTTGTGCTTCAGCTATATGGAATTGGAAGTACTTTTAGTTTTGTCCTGAGAAATGACTGATGGTAGCAAAGACAGTAGAATAAACAGACTCCTTTAACCCTGGGCGATGCAATTTGAGTAAAACATCTTATATGATACTTATTTGGTCACTTAAAGATTCACAGAACATCTGTGTGCATAGGTTGTTGACTATTTTGTCTTCTGGGGTTTCCAGGTGGCCACCTTTTTGAGGGCATGGTTCATCCTTATTCAATGTATTCCAGTACGACTGTCAATCAGTTGAGGGTGGTTGATTACAAATCATGGGAGGAAAGTTGTCTGTGGTTGGAGAAATAAACACAAATGCTGGGGAAGCGTGGGTAATTTGAGACTAATTCTCAGGTTAATATTTATGTGGAATGTGGTGAGTGTCTGGTGGATACACAAACATCGGCCAGCCTTTTAATGCCTATTTCACAATAGGAGAGCACAGCAGGTTAAACGCATGCCTCTGGGCCCCATTATTATTGTTTGAAGCTGTAGATATCATTTGTATATACTATCTCTTTAGCCTACTAGATAGCTGACAGATATTTCGTTCACGGAGGAGGAGAATCAGATTTGGTAGGGCTAGTCTGTTTTGAGCAAGGCCCTTGATGTCATTCGGAATGAGCGATAGTCTCTCGTGTACCGATGATAGCCTAGTGCACAGATGACTGACGAGGTTCTGCTGTTTCTGCATTAATGGAGAAAGTGTTTGCTGTACAGAAACCACGAGACCACAAGCACCCTACACAGGATAGAATGGTTGCCCACACAATCGTAAATGTGGCTGTGTTGACAATCATTTCGCAATGCATTTCCACGACTTGCTTTCTAACTTTCAGCTGGAATTCTCTGTGGTAAGTGCTGTAAGTGCTGTTATAAGTGTATGCAATACAGTGTATACAACTCACATAATTGGTGTATGAACGGAGAACCTTAAAAAAACATAAATACAACTGTTAATCAAAAGAAATGTTCTACTATTTTTTTTCCATTCATATGTACGTTTACTATACATAGTGCAAAGGGCACATACTTGTTGGATTAGAGAGTAGTCTCCAGGTAGCATTCCGTCTGAATTCCAAGCACTTATAAGTGTAATTTACTACACTGGAAAACTGGACATATGTAATAATAAGTGTGTGTGAATTAGGCAAACACTTGTAAATGACATGGATGTATTTTGCTTTCTGAATCCACTACTGTATATAACTATTATCAGCACACCACAGTATGCTATGTCACTTGGAAAAACATATTTAAAAATCCATCATATAACAATTGTGTGCTTCCTTTTTGTCGTGGGTTATCGCATTAAATCCTAACGAAAATAATAGAAGTACCTATTTTACACATCTTTCCCTAGAATATTTTTGTTTACGCGCATGTTTTGTATTCAAAATAAAATAAGCAGTATTTATATGTCAGTCCAAATAAGTGGGTTAGTTACATGATCACGAACCTTTGCCCTATACATAACTTCCAAGTTACCTTATAAAACAATTCCAAATTGAAACTCAAAAGAGATGCATTGGATGGATATACACTACTCAAAAAAATTGCAATTGGAAAAAAACAATCAAGTCTTGAAAGCTGCAGCCTTCTATAAAACTTTTACCACTTGACATTTTCTGCATTTCTTTCTATTAAAGAAACAATATCTAATCACAAAGGATTTCAGAGCCCTGGCTACAAAGAAAAACTTGAGCTGAAATAGTGTGTTTACTTTAAGAATGGATGGTGAGAGAGGATTGGGTACTCGGAGCACATAACTTATAATTGCCTATGGCATGAGTGGGTTACAAAAGGTCTTTCTCGTGAACTGAAATATCAGAAATATAATTTAGAGCAGCACAACATTGTTCCACAAACAAAAAGAGTGAGATACTGTATGGAGTTGGGGAAATGTAATGAATAGGAAATTGGACAGCAGCAGTTCCCACTGTTGGCTGTATATTTGTTCATGCCATTCAATACCCAGCCATCAGCTGGATGTCATTAGGTATTCTGTTTGTGCCAGGCAGAGGCCACATTTGTCAATGTCTTCCTTGCCTTTTTATTAACCTGATATTCGTAGGGCAGGAAGATCCTATTAGGCTGTCTTTGGCTTAGTGTTCTCAATTGAGAATAGCCATTATATGCAGAGGTTTAGATTTCAGTGTTTTTCTGGGAATTTGATTTCTTTGTGTGTGTCCGCGCGGCATCAGAAATACTATTAGCAATAGGGAGACATAATATTAGCTTCGAAAATGAATTATTGACCAAATTGAAAATTAATGAACTCCACAGTCGTCTGGAGCGGGCGAGACATAATCCTCCTGTTATAGACTTTTGCATGCCGCTGTCTTCCTTTATTCTTCTCATTTTTCTCAATACTGTTGACCGATTTGTGTACCTTGCATTCATGTTGGTACGGGATAAACAGAGCAGTCTTTAAATTGGTCTGCTTTTCTAGTTTAAGTCGCTGGACTTTAACATTTCTCTTAAAAATGTTACTTTGTGACATACAATTAAGTTATTTTTACAGTGGATTCAACATTTATTTTGGTCACAGCTAGCTCGACTTCTTTGAGGCCCAGATTACAAGTCGAACGGTGCAGGTGTCCTACAATTACTAGCATTGTGCTCACCCTTTGCAGACTATAATTTCATTTTTGCACCAGGCTATCACAGCTTATTTGGGCCAGGCATGCAGACCACAGGGTTGGTCCTAGCTGGGTTCTTACTGCATGCGTAGTGCCAATTCTAGGAATGGTTCCACAGTGCCTAATTTGTAAAAGAGCATGTGCTGGAGCCCAAAGTTTTTCTCAGAAGCCCACAACCACCGCTATCGAAGATTGGGGTGTCAAATACCAAGGCTGCTTTAGACTATTGAGTATTTAATGCACCACCAGAAACTCCCTGCCCCTTTATCTCAGTTTTTCAGGCCCTTTTTAGGTCGGACATTCGAGACCTCTAGTATATACTATAGTATATATGTGTAAGTACTTTGTGGGCTCTGGAGATCAGCCCTAGGACTTGCCTTCTTCTGCTGAGGGACTTTTTTTCTGTTCTACTGCCTCTATGTCACTGTCTTGATAGAAAACGACCAGCAGAAGTCAGTAAAATACCAGAATGACTTTAGCATTCTCTAGATTCCAGTCCATAGAAATTGGCTTCCACGAGCAGTCATATACAATAATATTTGTTTCAAATCTTGTATTTTCAGTGCTATGACCCCGAATGCCCTGATTTTATATTAAAAACAGAGCTTTGGCCAATACCATTTCCTGCTGAAAGGCAATATTCCTCTCCATGTGTGTGTTCCCATACCTGGCGTGTCACGCAGTTTGGTGCTTACTTTCCCTCCAAGTTAAAGAACAGTAGATGTTTCAGCACCCAGGCAACTATGCTGCATAGCTAAATACATATAAGGTGCCAAAGGCGAGAACGATTGCATTGCAAATGCTTGTTCAATCCTACTTTCTCCCTTTGTCACCGTTTATCCATCGTTCCCGTTCTGGATCAAAGTCTTTTGACAAAAAATGAGTGGCAGTGGGCCTCACCCGCAACCACCAGCTCAAATTAAGCACTGTTTCCACAAAGAAATCCTTCCTGTATTCAACAGTAGGAATGTCTGTGTTGAAAGGGTGTGGGAGACATCTAGTACAAGTCCAAATATCCAGTCAAAATTATCATTGAAGGAAATATTGTCCAAAAATAGATAACAATGATTTTTTTAAAATATATAGATCTTAAATAATGCATTTAAAATATTAACATATAAAAAATAATGTAATGTAAAATAAATATTTTTCATTCATGATTTCAATACATATATGTATTACCCAGTGGCGATTGCCACTGGGTATTTATAGTTAGGATCACGTTTCCATAGGAAATGCCTATTTTGTGCTGTTTGATGAATCTACACAAAAGTTTCAAAAAAGTGACACTTTTTGACTTGTTTGCAGATGGAAAGTTTCAGATTGATCCGACAAGCAGGGGCAGAGAAAAAGGAGGGTCTCAAACCATTTTTCCCATTCATTTTTTCATATGAACATTAGACACAATCACAGCCCAAATCGCTGAACAGATTTGCATTAAATTTGCAAAAAGCTAGATCTTAGACTAGAAAGCGTTTTTGTGTTGTGGTGTAAATGTGTTAAGTAGTTTTGGAGAAATTAAGGTTCTAAAAATGTGTATATATCAAGCTGCGGAGGCTCCATGGGCCGACTAATCTCATGTATTTAGAGTGATGGGAGGAAATTTCCCTTGCACCTGAATAGGGCATGTCTGCCTTACACAATGTTGTCTCCACCTCCTGCCAGGCAGCTGCACCAGAGAGGACAGAACTGGTTTGGACAGGGCTCAGAGACTCTTGCACAAAGAGCACAAAGACATTTCGGGGTATAAGTATTAGACAGAAAACCCCTGAACTTTAGACTACTTCTGGAATCGAAAGTAACCTTTGCCAAGGAGAAGAGCTGGAGAAACTGAGGAGAAGTACTGCCCTTGCTGTGTCTCTGGGGTTGGCCTGCAGTTGCTGTTTCTACTAAGGAATGGAGAAGGACTTTGCTGTGTGCTGTGTCCCCTGCTTGTGGAAATTCTCCAAGGGCTTGAGTAGAGCTTGCCTCCTGTTTTGAAGTCTCAGGAACACAAAGACTTCACCCCCAGCTTCCCTGAACATCCCTGCTGGGAGTTCTGACCTGCCAAGGGTGCCTGTGACTTTGTGGGGCCTCTGGATGTTGTTTTGGATGCTGGGATCTGGAAAGAAACGCAACAAACAGAAAATTGACGCATCGCTCTTCTTGCGACAGTTTTTCCAACGCAACGCCGCAGTGCGTGAAGAATCTCTCAGCACTGCCTCGCCGTTGCTGAAACTAACGCAGTGTCTGTCACCGCTGCAAGAATCGATGCATCGAGGGATCGAGGCTGAAGAAATTGATGCAGCACCGATCGCCGCCGCCTCATCATTCGCTGACGCATGACGATCATCCATGTGCGCCAAGTTTTCCCTGACGCATCACACACGAATCAGAGTCGTCTCAGAATCGGCGCATCGATTACCTCTACAGACTGGACCCCAAGCACCGCTCCCCTGTGTCCAGCGGAACTGTCGCATCGCATCCACGGAGATCTCAGGAATCAACACATATCTTTGTTTTGTTATGCTTCCCATCGCTGCAGTTGTTTGGCTTGGTGAATTTTGTCACAACAACAGGTACTTTGCAAGAAATCACACATCCATACCTTTCTATGGACTCAGTTGCTAACTTATATGTTGTATTTTTGTCGTTTTGGTCTTGTTAGGTTTACATAAAGATGCTTTACGTTTCTAAACCGGTGTGGTGCCTATTTGTGGTGTTATCACTGTATTACTGTGAGTGTTGGTACAAATACTTTACAAATTGCCTTTGGGACAAGCCTGTCTGCTCGTGCCAAGCTACCAAGGGGGTGAGCAGGGGTTATCCAGAGAGTGTATACCCCTTTCCCTGACTAGAAGCAAGGGTCCCTATTTCGACAAATGTACCTAACTCTGCAAACTAGAGACCCTATTTCTAACAGCTGGGTTTGGGACAGTATGCACAGGGGCTCGGGGAACGTTCCCTCCTTTCCTCTATCTCTCTCTACCAAGCATTGGGGACCCACTTTCATGAAAGTTATTAACTGTTAATGTGGTTTGTATGGGTGGTGTTCTTCAACTCATCCTGGAGAGGGGGTGTTGGGGTTGTTCGGGATTAGTTCTGAAGCTAGGGTTTGATGAGTCACGCTTTATGGGACTATGGGGCATATTTACAATAACTGGTGCATCCTTGCATATCAGCAGGGATGCGCCAGTTATTGTGTGCCACAGCTCCGCCACCATGGATGCGCCGCATTTACAATGCGGCGCACCATGGGGCAAAAACGGCACAGATGCGTGACACATCTGTGCCGTAAAAGTGGCGCATTGCTGGAGTTGCGTCGCAAGCGCGACACAGCTCCAGCAATGCTCTGGGGGGCCCTATCTTGTTAATGTTGCGTCAATCCTTACGCCTGCTTCAGGCAGGCGCAGGGTTTTGATGCAGTATGGGCCTAAATGTCACTGAGTGAAATCATGTAGATTTCACTCAGCCACGTTTAGGAGGCGTCCCTGCGCCGGAACGCCCCCCCTGGGCAGGAACGCCTACATGTGGCGCAGGGCTTTACAACGTGACGCATCTCCCAGATGCGTCACGTTGTAAATACCCCGCACCATGGCGCAGGATTTGCGCCGCCGCTGCGTCACAAAAGTGACGCAACGGCTGCGTAAATGAGGCGCAAGGGGCTTGTAAATCTGCCCCTATGTACTTACAACACACAGGTTGAGAAGGGCATACTGGGTATCGCACTGGGAGATGGAAGGGTCCACTACCACCACTTTGATCTCTTATGGCAGGACACCCAACATACAAATGCTTGACATGGAACATTAGGGTTATGCACACTATGGCAAAGCGCTATAAAGTATTCATGTATCTCCAAAGAAGAGGAGTACAAATAGCATTGCTACAAGAAACGCACCTCATAGACAAAGAGGTAATAGCACTCCGATGAAGATGGAGGGGTCAAATGTATTATACCATGTACTCTGCGTATGCCAGGGGATACTCATATGAATCCGAGCTGGGATCCCATTTCAACTTACTGACACACTGATAGATACAGAGGGCAGGTACATAGCGATACGGGTAAGGCTGGAGGGCAGGGAACTAACAATAGTTCATATTTATGCCCCAAACATTGAACAGAGTGAATTCTTCACCAAGTTAACGCAAAAATTAGCACCCTTTCTAACAGCAGCGACTATCATTGGAGGAGACTTTCACTGCATAGCTGATGTCCTTCTGGACTCGCATCCTCCCTTGGGGGCTTCCCAAACAGTCCGCACGGCTAAAATGTTTACAAGCTGGGAGTGGCAGTGGTGTATCATACTCCTGGAGATGCCTAAACCCAGACACGTGAGACAACTCATTTTACTTGGGCCTCCACAAGGTACATGTCTGATTGGACCTTTTTCTTTCTACCAGATAACAACTATAGAATTTCTCTCACGCACTATTTCAGATCATAACCCTGTTTTACAGCAGTTACAATGGGCCCAGCCTAGACCTTTAATACCTATGTGGTGGCTCCAAACAAACTGATTGGAGGACCAGGTCTTCCGGGAGTCCATCAGAACAAAAATCACCCAATATTTTGTTGACAACGCAGGCACGGCAACCAACCAATAGATAGAGTGGAATGCCTTTAAGATAGTTACACGAGGATACTGCACAGCCGAGGCTGGGGGAGTTAGGCAAACACTGTTAAGAGATATAGACATAGCTGATACCACCTAAGGACCATAGAGCTCCGAAGACCGTACAGCCCTGAGCTCCAACCTTTCCTTCTGACAGCTAAAGAGGCAGTAGAGACGCAGGTAGAATGGCTGCAATTGTTTTTAATTATAAACGATATATAGACAAGACACATGCAGAGAGGGACAAGTCAGGCTCCTCACTGGCTTGGCTGGCTAATCCAGGTCACCAATCATAGAATTAGAAGATGGGGATGGAGTCCGGGTGTATACACAAGAGGGGATCAGTGACTTGTTTGCTAGCTTCCCCACTAGAGACCTACAGGAGACACAAGATTATTTGGTAGCCCTCCCGCTACCACGAATTACAGAGCATGCTGCGGAGGGACTAGGAAGTAATATTGTGATGCACAAGATAATGGTCACCATCAAACACATGGCGTGTAGGAAAACTTAGGGTACAGATGGCCTATCGGTAGAATTCTATACTACATACTAAGCTGAGTTGACAGTGACACCACAACTTGCAGGTCTATACAAGGCATCCAAAGACACTGGCTACCTCCCGGACACCATGAGGGAAGCAGTCATAGTCCCCATCCTGAAACCTTATAAACCAGCCCAGGACAGAACAGCATACCACCCACACTGAATGCTCAACATCGACTAGAAAATATTGAGTCGAATTCTACCTATCCGACTGCTACCTCATATGACAACCCTTATACACCAAGCCGGGTTTATCCCGAGCCACAGTACTGCCGGAAACATTAGGCGACTGATACATCTCATGGAGACAGACGGAGGAGATCATGTAAATGCAGCGATATTCCCCTTAGACATAGAAAAGGCATTGGACAGCCTATAATGGGAATATTTGTACGAAGTAATGTCAGGCATAGGACTGGCTGAAAACGTTATTAGATGGACCTGTTTATTATACACAAGACCCACCGCTAGAGTGAGCATGGGGTAAACTAGCTTGAGGGGATAACCGGTGGTGCGAGGCACCAGGCCGGGATGCCTGCTCTCCCCGCTATTATTTGCGATTGCCATGGAGCCATTTGTGATTGCGGACCGGAAAGGGAAACATTACAGGGGGATCAGCACAGGACATATTACTCATCAAATAGCACTCTATGCTGATGACCTATTGCTTTTCCTGCATGGGAGGGAGTGGGATCGGCCAGGGGCCCACTCACTACTGGAGGAGTTCAGCTCCGTTTCTGGGCTAAAGGTGAGCTGGCAGAAGTCACGGCTCTTCCCAGTGACAGCCACAGAACAACCTCCAGCTACCTAGCACATCTGCAGTAGGAGACGGGCTGTCTGCCCTACCTACGAGTCAGAATATATCGCTCCTTCCAAGACCTATATGAGGGGAATATTGTCCGAACGCTACAGGGTTTACAGGCATCCGTAACCTTTTGGCAGAAATTGCTGCTTTCAGTGATTGGTAGGATCGCGCTTCTCAAGATGGTGGCACTGCCTCACTTAATATATTATTTCAACACTCTCTCCTTCTGCATCCATTTGACATTCTTCAAGGAATTAGCAGCACTGATCCAGACTCTTATATGGGGGGGCGGGCGATGTAGAGTGGTTCTTACATTAGCACAATGGCCGATATGGGAGGGCAGACTAGCAGGCCCCGATTTTGAGACCTATTACATAGCAGCACAGTTACGATGACTGGTCGGAGATGTCGCGCAAAGACGGACACCAGTCTTGCCGTTGCTAGTTATAACACAATATTACATCTTAATTCTATCTCTATACAATAAACCAATAACTTGAACTCCCCCCTCCCCTTACGGTGATCCTTATGTTGTACATGGTACAGCTGTTAATGTTAATGTTATTGACATTTCTAGAGCGCGACTGTTACCCGGAGGTGTCCTGTCGCTAAATGAAGTCTTACAGAGGCCTAAAGACAGGAGGAGTAAATGTTAGAAATTAGACAGAAAAGAGCAAAGTTTTCAAAGCCTTCTTGAAGGCAAGTAGGTTTCTCATATACCTACGATGCGATGGAAGGCAATTCCAAGCCATTGCTACTCCCACCACAAAACTTTTGCCACCCTAGTTGGTTGTCTTTACAAAGGGCACTGACACCAACTTAGCATCCGAGGAGCGCAGTTGTTTTTTTGGTGCATTCCAATGGAATTGCAATTTAAGGTAATTGGGCCCAGATCCATGAAGGGCGTTATGAACCCTGCACAGAGCCTTAAATTGAACCCGTTTTCTAACAGGCAGCCAATGAAGCCTTCTGATCTCAGCCAGAATTGAGGCGTATTTTGGTATGCCGGTGAACAGACTGGCTGTCGCATTCTGCAGAAGTTGCAGTTTATTCATATGCCCTTCCTGGATATTGATGCAGAGGCTATTGCAATAATCCAGTCTGGACATGGCTAAAGCAGTAATAACTGTTTGTTGACTGTCTTTGGGTAAGAATGGCATGATTTTCTTGCAAGATATGAGAGTATACAAAGCAGATGAGACCTCCGTATTCACTTGGTCCCTAAAACTGAGTTTTTTTGTCTATCCAGACTCCTAGATTGTTTACCTTTTTGATAGGGGAGGGAAGGGAACTAAATGTATCTGGCCACCAAGCCGGGGTCCAGAAAATTGGCGTAATTTCCGAACAACACAACCTCTGTTTTGCTGGAGTTTAATTTGAGGCAATTTTGGGCCATCCAGTTACCCATAGCCGTCATGCAGTCATGGAATCGAGACGCTGTGCCCTGCAGCTTACCTGGCCGCAGTGACACCACATTTTAGGTGTTGTCTGCATATGAGGTCAGGCTGAAGCCATAGGATTCGATCAGGATTCGATCAGGGGAGCTAACAGTGACACATAAATGTTGAAAAGTGTTGGGCTCAAGGATGACACCTGGGGGACACCACAGGGCAAAGAAAATAGTTTGGTAGATAATTCGCCGAGGGAGACAATTTGTAGTCTGTTTGACAGGAAGGGATTGAGTAGTTTCCAGGCGGAGCCCTGGACTCCAATCTCTTGCAGCCGTCCATCAACAAATCATGATGTACCGTATCAAAGGCCGCTGAGAGGTACAACATAATCATAGCGGCTTTTCCTCCATGGTCAAGTGTTGCCCTGATCTCTTCAGTAGATTTAAGCAGGGTGGTCTCCGTGCTGTGCTCCCCTCAGAACCATACTGCGTGGGATCCAACACCTGCGCTACTTCCCGCAAAGAGCTAAGTTGAGCATTCATGATTTTCTCTGCGAGTCTAGATATAGATCTAAAATTATTGGTGTCTTTAGGGTCTAGACTCGTTTTTTTAAGCAGGGGCAATATAGATGCACTTTTTCAAATTTTGGGAAAATATCCTTCCGTGAACATGGCATTTATGATGGATGTCAAGGTTAAAATGACTGGTTCGGGTGCTAACTTTAGTATAGAAACTGAGCATGGATCATATGGTGAGCCTGATTTCACCGTCATAAGAAGATTGAGAATGTCTGATGTTTTAACCGGGGCAAATTTATCAAATTGTGGACCAGAGCTTGCTCTTAAATTAGGATTGGCTGTGTGGTCCAAGGTTTTGATTGTTGAGCTAGTTAATGTGGCGAAAATTGCCTCTTCTTTGTCATAGAAAAATTTAGCTATTTTATTACAAAGTTCCTGGCTAGCCGGAATGGGAGGAGGGGCAGGATGTGCTAAGGTGGTTACTGTTTTTAACAGTTCTTTAATTGAGTTCTTTCCCAAATTAATTCTCTTAGCAAAAAACTCTTGTTTTGTTTCATTGTTTCCTTTATCATTGTACTCCTTCCTCCAGATTCTTTCAAGGTGCTTGCAGGACAGTTTTTGATCTCCAAGTTCTTGGGTATAACAGGGAGAGGAGGGTCCTGCCCTATTGAGTAGACAGAGTTTCTCAGGAGTACGCTTATTACCAGCTGCTTCCAGCCAATTAGTATAAAGGAGTGTGGCATCATCCAGATCTGTAGGTAGAGTGAATGATGTGGAGTTTAACACTTCCTGTAATTCCACAGCTTTAACTTTATTTCATGCTCTGCTCAGTAGATGTTTAGTTGCTGGTCTCCTAGTGTGCCGGTCAGGCATGGGCAACTCAAATAGCACCCCCTTGAGTTCTGACCAGACCAGTGGGATAAGGCCTGTAAACCACAGCTGCGCATTATTAGAAAAAATGCCGTCCAATGTGTGTCCTGCCTTGTGACTGGCAGCTCCAGATGGAAGTTAAAGTCTCCTAATATAGTATGTGAGCTGGCACTAAGACCACTTTTGAGCATACTGCCAACTTGTGTTATGCCTCTAAAGGTATGATGGTCCGAGAGATAGAAACAAAAATCCAGAGCTTCACATTCGGCGTTCGACAAAGTGTAAAAAGATACAGTTATTGAAATGTGGTAGCTAACTGCCAAGCCACCCCCTTTCTTGCAAGGCCTATTTAATGTGTAACAGAGATAATCAGGTGGTGTTGCTTTAACCAAATCTGGACCGGAAGCGTCATCTCTTCAGGATTCGGTAATGAATGTGATATTAATTTCCTCTTCCTCAATAAGTGAGGCGCAGTCAATACTGTGTTTAACTTAGGATCTTGCGTTAAAAAGAACACACTTCAATGTTTTTCCATCCCCATGGCCTTTTCTGTCCCTACCTGTGTTGTGTGTCTCTTTAACATGCTGAAGCATAAGCTCCGTAATTTTGTGTTGCAACCGGGGCAGGTGAATCGGGCATGTGGAGGCCAGGTGCCGGGTTGAATACATATGCATTCGGCATTTAAACCAGTGTTGTTTAGACTGTTTAGCATGCTGCTAGAGTAGTGCATCAAAATGGGGTTACCTGCAGCAGAATGGGCAGAGTGGCTGGCGCTGTGCGCGGGCCGTGCACGGATGGGCGCAGAGGGGCGTGCCTTTGGCATGCCAGGGGCAAGCCCGTTGCACGCGTCCGCTGCGTGCTCGTGCCAGCCTTTTTTTAAATATAATCAGGAGGGTAAAGACTAGCCCACTACTCTGAGTTCTCCCAAGATGGCGGTCACGCGCTACTAATGCGGACCCTGGGGGTAGTGAGCAATCTGGTAGGTGTGCAAAGTACGCAAGTTGTTTTTCTTTTTTTTTAAATAAAGTACAGAGCCACTTTAAAAAGGTGCAGTTTAAAAATTACAGTGGGTAACAATACCGTTTCAGTGGTCACTCCCGGCTCAAGCCTCAGGAGGACTTGTATCAAGCATTAGCGGGAGGTTGGCTCTCTTTTCCTAGGTCTGTTAAGCGTAGCACTCTCAAGTACTTGGGTTGGGTAATCTCATTAAATTCTTTTGACAATAATGTTAAAAATGGCTTCCACACTTTTTGAAATGAGTTCTCGGAACTAGTTAAGGAGACGGAGGCCATTCCCAGGATGTACCATATCCGGTTTAGCCACCCAATGTAAGTGGGAGAGGTTGATATCCTCCAATGTGTCAGGATGTTCTAAAGCACTGCCCCCAGTGCCAGCCCCATCTGTCGTCCTCTTACACTTTTAAGTGAGTATGTGATTGGGTTGGGAAGGCCCAGAACTACATAGACTGAAAGGTGTGGTATCTGTGTATCGAATAGTTGGTCTACGTCATCTAATATTCTGGACCAGTAAGTGGTTAGTAACGGACATGTTCCATCTACACTGGAACACCTGCGTATTCGCCAGTATACTAGAAATCGATAGTTTACCTTCAGGGTTGTTATACCTACCAGGGGAAGTCACAATAGAGGTCACAACAGAGCGTATATAGGACATTCTGAGCAGTTCCTATTTTTTAATCATGAACTCACTACTTCTGGGTTCACAGTTTTTCAATTTCCCCGCACTTTCTCTATTTTTTCAGGGCGGGGCCTCCTTCAAACCTGAGTCGATTCCGGGTGAGGTTTACTTCTCGTGCCAACTAGGTAAGCACTTGAGATTTGGCTATACATCGGGCTAACAAAGCAACTAGTTCTTCGTGAGAGAGTATGTTCAATGCTATTACCTTACTCTGTTGTCCTTGGTTTTTTCCGTATTTCCACAGATTTACTTTTATAGACTGAGTGCACGAAGGAGTTGTACACCGCAAAAGGTTGTATTTTTAAGATACTCACTGTTCCTTTTTTCACATTTCACTGTTGCAGTAGCAATAAATAAGTTCAAGGTCCTGACGAAAGCCATTTGACCATGGGGTCAAGCAGGCTGAAACATGTCGACCACATTGTTAAACAGCCTATTTGTTAAAAGCTGTTTCTGCACCATTTTTAAATAAGGATTGGTAGGAATATTTTCCATTAAACTATCTTCTTCCTCCAACTCCTTTTCTACATTTTCACTTCACTGCACTGCACTGTTTATATATCATTTCGGTATATACCTGCACATCTTGCCTTAGCTAGTGGCTTGGCTGTCTTCTTTCCTTCCCCCTTCCCGGGCCTTATTCAGGTGCTTTGGTTAACACCGTACCACGAATAATACTCCAGGATGGAGTGATTTAAAGTGGTGGGAAGGTTGGATATCCAGATTATGACACCTACCAATCACTGGTTATTGATGGAAATCCTATATAACCATTCAGCACTCTAAGGTTTTCTCTCATACTCCACGTCTATTTCTATCTCTTTGTTGACGGTGCCCAACTTTCAGACTGACAGACTCCTTGTTGTATTATTCACTGAATAGGGGATTGTGTCTGTCTAGGTCTTTAAACTTTCCCTTGGACCCTTCCTTTTTGTGTTTTGATCAATGTGCAGCTGATGGCTGCGGGTCCTTTTCAAACATAAGTATCTTGCTGATCTAACTAGCCAAGGGCAGTCTATAATCAGACAAGATCTCGCACTGTTTGCTCTGTTGTTGACTTCCTCTTTTATAGTAGACGGACACTTTATTGTCCTGTATTATGGCAGAATTTAGCGGCCTAGCTTATGATGACTCCACTCTCCAATCTATATTGGAGAATACACCCAGCATATTGGACAACACATTTGTTATACCTGGCACTAATATTGATGACTGGAGCCAGATATTAACATTGAAGAAATCACATACACGGACAACGATACATGGTGCCATAATGGCTGAATACTTACGGGGAAATTGTGCCCCCACAGGCTTAATCGTTACCAACGCCCCTCGCCTATTTCTACAAGATAAAAGATTTTTGAAAGATTGGTCCCTCATAGCGTGGCGCTGCACGCGGGATTGGCTCATTTTAATTATCAGCACAGCCAAACGCATTGCAGACACCATCCTTCTTGAGATACAGGTCATAGAGGCCCAAATCAAAGTCACTGTCACAGCCACACTCTTTAAAAAGAACCAGGATGAAGCTAATAAAAGCAATAAAGAACTTAAAGATTCAATATTGATCACCAAAATAGAAAAGTTTAAAAAAGACCTAGCTAAATTTAAACACGAGGTGATATATCCTTATACCAGTGACTCCTATGTAGCACCTGAGTTTAACAACAAAGGACGCCGATATGGGTCTAATTACTCAGGGAGCAGCTCTGAAGATGACAACAATGACAATGATAATGCAGGTCCACAAGCGAATAGGCCACAATATAGAGGACGAGGTAACAGAAGGAACTGGAGGGGACAATACACACCCCATTTCCAACAATGGTGGCCTCCGACACCTTGGGGATACCCCCCTCCCCCACAGCCGTTCCCGCCCTTTCAACCTAATCCATTCCCAATACACCAACAGGACCCCAGTTTCCAGCCTTTTTTAGGGTCAGGCCGAGGGAGGTCCAGAGGAAAAAGAAGAGGGCAACAACCACAGGTACACTGGAACCTGTCGACACCAATGCCTCAACAAATGAGCACACGCAGCCAAACCAAGAAGGGACAACCACAACCAGGAACGAGTACCGAGACGACCTAGTACTGAACCTGAGCAAGAAGATCCTGACACCTGACGAGACATCAATCCTTAATAAAGGACTTGGTTTTGTGACAACTACACATGGAGACAATTTCCAAGTACAGTGTGACTTGGCTAAATTTTTCCGCAAAATAAGATTACATTTTTACTTTAACAATAAAGATACGTCCCTGGCCACACCTAGAGAAATAAATACTGGTCTGAAAGATAGGTCGACCTTCAATCCACCTCTACACGACGTACCGCCACAAGTTTTAACTTTTGAACAAGCGGTTACCGAAGAGATTACAAATTTATGTAAGAACAAGAAGAAATCAGATCAATATTGCAACCTACCTAAGCAAGAACGCTTGGCATTGAAAGGACTTATGGAGGACCAGACAATCGTGATAAAGCCAGCTGACAAAGGCGGAGCAGTAGTCATTCAGGATACTGAAACATATCGTCAAGAGTGCATTAGACAACTGGCAGACAGGAGGTTTTACGAACCTCTCCAACAGGATCCTACCACGAGGATTCAGAGAGCCATCACCGAAGCAGTGGAAGAAGCATCAGCAAATGGCTGGATTACTTCACAAGAAGCATCATTCCTGCATACTCCTCATCCTGTGATGCCGTACTTCTACACTCTACCAAAAGTTCACAAGACCCAACGGCCACCACCAGGAAGACCTATTATATCGGGACAAGGGTCATTACTGGAACCTCTATCCACTTTCGTCGATCATTTCCTCAGGCCTTTGGTTAAAGATATGCCAACATACCTACAAGATACTAAAGATGTCTTACGTCTACTGCCCACAGTAGATTTTGATCCTGACAGAGACCTTTTAGTATCATTTGATGTAGAATCATTATACACATCTATCCCTCAGGATGAGACACTTGAAACCATCTTCTCAATCCTGAACAATACACACTTGGATACCATCACTCCGGTACATTTCATCATGATGCTTGCACATCTGGCTATGAAAGAGAATTTTTTCAAATTCGAAGATACCATATACCTGCAGGTCTCCGGGACCAGCATGGGGAGCATTTTTGCTCCCAGTCTAGCCAATCTTTATGTGCACTCCTTTGAACAGACACATGTGCTTAATGATGACAATCCCTTCAGCGACTCCATCAGACTATGGAAGCGCTACATTGATGACATCTTTGTAGTCTGGCGTGGAGATTTGTCATCAATTTCCCCCTTTCTACATTGGTTGAACACCAGAAATAACTTTTTGAGGTTCACAGTGGAAGCACACAAAGAGAGACTAGCCTTTTTAGATCTTTCCATCTTCAGCACCCCTACTGGATTGGAAAGTGAACTTTACAAAAAACCGATGTCTCGTAATTCCCTCCTGAGATATGATAGTCAACACCCAAAATCACTCAGAGACAATCTTCCTTACGGACAGTTTTTGCGTGTAAGACGCAACTGCTCCACATCTGACAAATATCAGTTTCATGCAAAGAACCTCACAGAACAACTAATTGAAAAGCAATATCCGAAATCTCTGATTAAAAAAGCGTTTAAACGCGCCTTTAACAACAACAGAGAAGCATTGATTGAGCCTCCACTTGCCAAACCACCGTTGGAACGGTTAACTTTTGTCCATACATTTATCACCCTAACCAACGGGATTCAGAAGAGCGTGAAAAAACACTGGCGCCTCTTGAATTCGTGCAAAGAGAAGATACAACTACCCCTATTTTCACTGAAGCGAGGAAGCAACCTCAGAGATAAACTGGTCCATACAAGACCTCGTGAAGAGAGACCACGCTCGATTGGCACTTTATGGGACCTACCTGCAGTACAGGGACACCACCCATGCGGCACTTGTTCAATATGCCCACAAACCAGTCATTCCAAAACATTGGACATAGGTACTAATACACCGTGGGAACAAAGAACTATCACCAATTGCAACAGCGACAATCTAATTTACATGATCGAATGTCCCTGCA
The DNA here is from genome assembly GCF_964204655.1 of Triturus cristatus. Taxonomy (NCBI): domain Eukaryota; kingdom Metazoa; phylum Chordata; class Amphibia; order Caudata; family Salamandridae; genus Triturus; species Triturus cristatus. The sequence continues at coordinate 471,718,226 of NC_140585.1, read as the reverse complement.
AACTTCGATACGTAGGGATGACCACCCGGAAAGTTAGACTGCGGATGCTAGAACATAAGAGCACTTTCCGCTGCAAAAAGACCAACACAAGACTCACACGCCACTTTGAAGAGGCAAAACACCAAGCTAACGATTTCTGGTGGACAGTTTTAGAAAAACCTTTCATTCCATCCCATGTCAGCGATATATCTCGCTACTTGTTTCTAAATGAACAACGATGTGTTTTTAGAATTTGCAGTGATCGAAAAGGTTTAAATGATGATATTCCCTGGGTCTCATTGTGATACAAAAGGTGGCTATAGAGTCCATTAGCCATCTGTACCTGTCCATGACTAGACAGTGATTTGCTTTTCATTTCCAGCCTTTATGCTATACACACTGGACACTAAAAGCCACTCCACTCAGTTGTATGTATCCCTACTGACGACACTAGGCTACTTATCAGTGGTTTATAGACACAAGGTGTTTGTTAGCTAGCATGCCTACTGACGTCGCTGTTAAATGTCTATCTAACGGTGATCGATAAAGTTTGCTCACGGCCCGTGGAACTACGGAACTACGGCTTCCGTGTACGCTGACGTCATTTTGTAGTCCCGAGAGATACCGGATACTGATTGGCTGAACCACGAGCGAGCACAACATTAACAATGAAACTGACTGGCTCCTGATCGACGAATAATGATGCGACTTCACACATCCTTATATTTTTTAACACTGTAGACCAGAGTTGCCGGTTACCTCCCAAACGGCTCAGACCTACTCCGAGGTACCGACGGAGAGGTAAGGAATCGTATTGCCTTAATACTATACCTAGACTGGTGAAACCGCTTACCGCATGTTCCATCTACACTGGAACACCTGCGTATTCGCCAGTATACTAGAAATCGATAGTTTACCTTCAGGGTTGTTATACCTACCAGGGGAAGTCACAATAGAGGTCACAACAGAGCGTATATAGGACATTCTGAGCAGTTCCTATTTTTTAATCATGAACTCACTACTTCTGGGTTCACAGTTTTTCAATTTCCCCGCACTTTCTCTATTTTTTCAGGGCGGGGCCTCCTTCAAACCTGAGTCGATTCCGGGTGAGGTGAGGTTTACTTCTCGTGCCAACTAGGTAAGCACTTGAGATTTGGCTATACATCGGGCTAACAAAGCAACTAGTTCTTCGTGAGAGAGTATGTTCAATGCTATTACCTTACTCTGTTGTCCTTGGTTTTTTCCGTATTTCCACAGATTTACTTTTATAGACTGAGTGCACGAAGGAGTTGTACACCGCAAAAGGTTGTATTTTTAAGATACTCACTGTTCCTTTTTTCACATTTCACTGTTGCAGTAGCAATAAATAAGTTCAAGGTCCTGACGAAAGCCATTTGACCATGGGGTCAAGCAGGCTGAAACATGTCGACCACATTGTTAAACAGCCTATTTGTTAAAAGCTGTTTCTGCACCATTTTTAAATAAGGATTGGTAGGAATATTTTCCATTAAACTATCTTCTTCCTCCAACTCCTTTTTTACATTTTCACTTCACTGCACTGCACTGTTTATATATCATTTCGGTATATACCTGCACATCTTGCCTTAGCTAGTGGCTTGGCTGTCTTCTTTCCTTCCCCCTTCCCGGGCCTTATTCAGGTGCTTTGGTTAACACCGTACCACGAATAATACTCCAGGATGGAGTGATTTAAAGTGGTGGGAAGGTTGGATATCCAGATGATGACACCTACCAATCACTGGTTATTGATGGAAATCCTATATAACCATTCAGCACTCTAAGGTTTTCTCTCATACTCCACGTCTATTTCTATCTCTTTGTTGACCGTGCCCAACTTTCAGACTGACAGACTCCTTGTTGTATTATTAGTAACGGACATTCCCATAGCAAGTGCAGTAGTGTTCCCTCTTCCTCACATCCTCTCCAGCAAGAAGGACTCCTCTCTCGGTTGTCCCTAAGCAGGCGCACCGGCGTGAGGTACCAGTATGTGGCTATTTTCATGACTGTTTCAATACTGACCACATTGCGAGCTGGATGCTTTGTCCTGTTGTATATCCCTTCCCAATATTTCTGCGTAAGCTCACCACCTAGTTCTTTTCCCCATCTTTTCTGGCTTGGTGTAGCGTACGGGTGCAGTGGTTGCCTAATCATATCGTAAAGTTCAGAAATCAGTCCCTTGTCATTTTGTTTAGTAATTAACCATTTTTCGTAGCGTGTCAGCCGACGGCTGGCCTGTGCCCGCATCTCAGGTTGGAGCACCCAGTGCCGTAGTTTCATATATCGTAACTGTCCATCTCTGGCATCCCATAATCGTCTTTCAAGTGTGTGAACAGGATTATCCCCGACAGGTCGAACAGATGTCCAGCCGAGCAGCAGGGCGTGTCATGCCATGCCTGAAAGGCCTTGTCTGTCATTCCCAGGGTAATCTCCCTATTTCCAAATAGTGGTGTTAAGGGTGATGGAAATGTCGTAAGCTTCCATGCAGTCACCACCCATCCCAAACCTTCATTACTGATTTTGCTATTGCTGATTCCAGTAAGCCTTGGGGTCTATGCACTTTTTTCAGGAAGGGGACCCTCCATAAATGAGTTCCCAAGAGGGCTCTATCCTGGCAGAGCCACCTCTTTTCGGACTAGGTCCTATTCTATTCCACCAAATTGCACAATTGAGCTGCTTTATAATAATCCAATAAGTTCGATTTCCCGAGACCTCCGTGTTCGGGTCGCATGTAGCTTATATCTCTACTCATGCGTGGTTGTGCCCTAACCCATACAAAATGATTAATGTCCCTCTGCAGCGAGGTGATAGCTCCCTCCAGTGAAGGTGCCAGAAGAGTCTGGAGCAGGTACAGTTCCTTAGGTAAGAGGGTCATTTGAACTGCCGCTACTTTCCCTAGCAGTGACAGCTGATGTTTACCCCAGCTGCCTAAGTCCTTTTTAATCTGTCACGCCAGTTTGTCGTAGTTTATTCAAACTGTTTGCTAGCTAGTCGCCACCAGTTCTAGACCCAGATATTGAACAGATTCAACCACCCAAATACCCGAGAGCCGGCCCCCCACAATCCACTGTACCTGACTTGTTGGGTTAGGTTAAGAATAAATGATTTGTCCACACTAACCCGGAAGCCCGAGACCTGGCCAAAGGCCTCTAGTTCCTCTAGGAATGCAGGCAGTGAACTCTTTGGTTCCGTTAGTGCAGGTATAATATTGTACGCATACAAACAAATAGGGTGGGATTTCCCTCCGAAGGGGATCCCCTTAATGTTGGGATTGTCTCAGATTTTATGTGCTAAGGGTTCAATGTAAAGAGCGAATAAAAGAGGCTATAGTGGGTAACCGTGCCTGGTACCCCTTTGAATAACGAAGGGGCATGAGGAGACGCCATTGACCCTAATTGAGGCTGTAGGTGCTCCGTAGCAACATCCCACCCATTCTCGAAACTTGTCGTCCAACCCAAAGTGTGCTATAGTCTGTTCCGGAAATCTCCAGTCCACCCGGTCAAATGCCTTTACGGCATCGACCGTCAATAGGAGCGCATCCATATGTGTTTGGTGTGCTTTGTCAATGAGGTGTAGAATTCTCTTTGTATTATCCCCACATTGCCGAGTCTAAATGAACCCCGCCTGATCCAGTTCAATTAAATACGGCAAAAAAGGACACAATCGTGTGGCCAATGTGCCCAGGAATATTTTAAAATCTACATAGGGATATTGGGCGGTACGATCCGCCCTCCTGCTTATCCTTACCTGGTTTGAGCAATACTACTATCGCCACCGAGAGCAAATTTGTTGGAGGAGTTAAATAGTATTGTCATTATTGGGACTAGTATGTTGCAATTTTTTTTATAAAAGATTGCAGAAAAGCCACCTGGAACCGGTGATTTAAGTAATTTGAGTTATGAAATCGCGCGATCACTTCCTCAATCCAAATTGGGGCGTCTAAGGATTTTACTTAGTCTGGTGTCAGTGTGGACACATGAACCGAATATAAGTATGGTGCCATGTCACGGCCAGATGGGGTATCCGCTGTATAGAGCGTTTCATAAAACTCCCGGAAACAGTGAGCAATCTCCCAATCTTCTGTGGCCTCTCCCCTTACATTTAGTTTTAGCGACAAAACCTTTGTGTGCTGCCATTGGGCCCGTAACCTATTTTCTAGCAAGCGTCCTGTCCAGTCTCCTCCAATATAATAGGAGGGTTTTAGTCTGATCGCTGCATATTCCGCTTTATCTAAGTCTATCCCCGCTAACTGTGCCCTTGCTGCTTTTAGCTGTGCCCACACCCTAGGTTCCCCCGTCCGACTATGTACCCTCGCCAATTCCCGAACCTGTGTAGTCAAGTGCTCGCTTAATTCCTTACGTTCCCTGTTGTCAGCGGCCGAAATAGCTATTAGTTCCCCCCTTACTACTGCTTTCAGTGCTTTCCACAGTGTTGTAATAGTTACTTCAGGGGTGTCATTAAGCTCTAAATACTCGCTGATACATTTGGTGAGCTGCAGCTCTACTGCCTTCTTATGTAGCATGAATTCCTTAAGCCTCCAACTTCCAGTCTTACTTTGGGTTGTTGCTAACTGGAGCTGCACGGTCACTGCGTCATGGTCGGAAAGGGCCACGGGTTCAATATCCATGTCTTTTACCACGCTGTTGACCTCTGTCATCCCTAAAAAGTAGTCCAGTCTGGCATAGGATCTGTGTGCGTGTGAAAAGAATGAATATTGTGTCGTAATGGGGTGGGCCTGCCTCCAGAGGTCCACCAGTCCTAATTCTCACAGCCATTACTTGCCTTCCCCTGATATCTCCCCTTTTGGATGGGAAGTAGCTTTAAAGATCTATCTTTGTCTGTGTCAATAACCATATTCAGGTCTCCCCCAATTAATGTCACGCAAATTTGCAGAACCATAGCTTCTGTTAAAGCTGATTTAAGGAATTCCTCCTGTCCCGTATTAGGGGCATATATGGATCCCAGAACCATAGTCTGGGCCCCAAACTTAATAGTGTATGCCAAAAATCACCCTCTTATTTCGCCCACTTTCTCCTTCACCACCCGCTGCAACGTTTAGCTATTAAAATGGCAACCCCGCTTTCTTCTCTCCCATGGAAGAGAAGATCTTCTGAGGGAACGCCCTAGAGCGCATATGCTGCCAATCTTTGGATAGAAGGTGCATCTACTGAAGGAGACACATGTCTGCCTCTGCTTTTTCCAGATAGGAGAGACATGCTCTCCTTTTAATGGGGTTATTGAAAAGTCCAGGGTTTGCAGAACTCGTCTGTGTACTCTTGGTAAACCTGTTTGGAGGGTGCATCTTGTGGCCAGAATAATCCCCACGCTCCTTTGGATTCTGCCCGCCGCCATCCCGACACAGCATTTTACCACTTATCTGACCCCTGCGTCAGATTAATCGCTGTCTCTGGAGCTGGACTCATTGGACAAAGAATTTAGTACAACCTGTCTCTCTTGCGCGATGGTCTCCGAGTTCGGTTTCGACGCCACCCCAGAGAGTCTACCTCCACGAACACTGCAACACCGTTTCCTCTGTCCTTTTTCTCTCCTCTCCCCGTTTCTTCCTGCTGGGGATTTTCAATGTCAAGGACACGGCATGGTTCCTATAAGTACCGAAGTTGCTGTAATTTACCATCCCATTTAAAGTTGATGCGGAAGGGGTGACCCCACAAGTATGCGATGCCTTGGTTGTGGAGATGTGTCGTGACTGGACAAAAGTCTCGTCGTTTCTGCAAGGTGATTGCTGCCAAGTCGTGATATAGGGCATTTGCATGTCCTTGATAGGTCAGTGGCTGAGGGTCCCTTGCTTTTTTCAGAGTAAGTTCTTTGTGTTGAAAGTCTGGTAGGAATGCCAGAATATCTGGAGGGGAGCAGGCGCTTTCCTCTACAGGCCTACTTTATGAGCTCTGTCGATTTTGATATCAAAGTCTTGGTATTTTTGCAATATATGTCTAAAGAGGCCCTGGAGGTAGTTAGTAAAGTTTGCTCCCTCTTCTTTAGACGGCACACCCTTAATTAGTATATTATTCCTGCGGGAACGGTTTTCTAAGTCCTTCGCATGGGCTTGGAGATCTATCTCTTGTGTCTGGAGGCGGAGCACCTCTTGTTGTAAGTGCTCCACCTCTTCGTCCCCAGCCTGATCATGCTCCTCCATGTTAGCGACTCTCTCCTACCGCATCGATGTCGTGGAGCACGTCCTTTATTTCCTTGGAAAAGTCCTTCCTGAGGGCCTGTAGATCCTCACGTAGCGTAGAGAACAGTTGCGCCAGGAAAGTGCATGTGACTGGCACCTCTGTATTCTCAGTCTCCTGCCCTCCTGACGCAGCTGGCAATTCTCGGCCGTCTTCTCCGCTTGCCCCGGCCATTTTAGTGAACATGTCCTTCACGTTCCTGTCTTTCTTCCCATGTGTCATGCACATTGCAGGTGTATAGCAGGGTGCTGGGAGCCGCTCTGTAATGATGAGGGCTTGTTCCCTTTGTATGGGTGGGTGGTCTATATCACGCAGCAATCCGTCCCGTATGGGTGGGAGGTCTAAACCAGTGGGCAGGCAGGCCCAGGTATGTGCTCGGCAGCCACTTACTCTTGTTTGCTCTGGTCAGTGCAGGCGGCGCTAGTAAGTTCGGGCCGCCTTCCCTCCTCCTGCAGCACCCCTCTGGGCCGTGGCCCAGTTCTCCCTATGCCTCACCGGACTCTTCACAGATGACGCTGGATCAGTACACCCAGATAGGGGCAACGCTCCAGGTAGCCTTCGACCCTGCATGGTGGGGCCAGGCCGTGTGCGCCACTAACCTCTTGAACAACGTCTATGATGCCGCACTCGGAAAAGCTGCCCAGGCCCTGCTCCTTGCGACCGCAGATCCCTCGCGGCAAACAGAGACCACGTTGCAGTACTGGATTCTGGGTCTGCGAGTGCTAGACGTAACCCTCAGGGGGCCTGTGACCGCTGCTCTCAGCCTCCTCTCCACTGCATCCCAGTCCGCTCCTTTAATTAGGCCTTCAAGCGTCTTAGTCCTTCTGCAGTGTGGCTGGTCCGGAAGGGACCTTGTACTGTTGCTCCTGTTGCAGGCTATTAAGCGTTGCCAGGGTGTATTCTATTCTGGAGCTCACCCCGAGTTCTCCCGACCATGGTCTCCTCTGGTTTGCTGCCCTCTGGTGCGCTGACGCACCTACGAGCTCTGACAACAGTCTTGTGGGCATCTGCTCCGATCACTCGCCCGTTGCGTGTCGTGCACCAGACTCATCTCCTTCCATTCCAGTCGTGAGAGGAGCCGTCCGATAGGTGCAGTAGATCCACCCCTCTGTTAGTCAGGGGTACCTCAGGCACTACCATCCCACTCGCACTAGCTGAGATGTCCTTCCGAGAGCAGCCCCTCAGGTCTTGGATGCAAGTGGCACCTCCATTTTAGGTCTCGCGGCTCGGCAGGTGCTGATCTTCGTTCGGGGTGTTTCTCGTACTGAAACTGGGGTTGAACTTCTCACCCGCTATCTTCCCTCACTCTCGCAGGGGTCTACAGCGAGTCGAAAGTGCGGGTAAACGATGCCGCAGGCAGATGGGAGCAGGGAGATGATCAAGACATGTCCGACCGGTCGCCATCTTGGCCACGCTCCGCTCGCATAAATTTAAAGTACAATTGAGGTGCTGGCACCGAGCTTTGCAGAAAATGAAGGTCACGGCCCCATATTACCTGAACATACCACTGGAAATGCTCACGGCACTGCCGCACAGAGGTAACTGGTGGGACCTGGAAGCTTGGAAAGAGTCAGGGGCAACAAAGATGGGGGATCTGACAAGAACATGGAGTTGCTCCCCTTTGAGGAGTTCCGAGCAAAATTCAACCTGCAACGCTGACATTTCCTGCTGCATAGAGAGGTTACATCTGCAGTTCGTAAGCAGTGGTGGACGGGTGCTGCAGAGCCCCCGCAGCAACGGAGTTGCTCATACATGGTCCTTTCGGCAGGCACTATTAATGTGGTATTGTACGTGTGCAAGGCCCTACGGGCAGACCAGCAGGGCCTGTTGCAGAGGCTATGAAGCCAATGGGAGATGGATATCGGGATTCCAATCCCGCTGAAGGAGTGGGATAGTATCTTGGCCGGAATACCCAGGGTATCCAGAAATGCATGCTTTAAACGTATTAACTATTATGTATTGCATAGATCCAAAATGACCCTAGAGAGACTACTCAGATACTTCTGGGTGGAGGAGGCGGCCTGCCCCAGATGTAATGAAGATAGGGTGCATAACCTCCATATGTTCTTGTCCTGCCCAGACTGCGGGAGTTCTGGGAGGAGGTTTAGCACCTGCTAGAAGAAATACTTGAAAAAGAGCTCCCCCACACTCTGGCCCATTGCCTAATGGGATGATTCCCCTATACCTCCAAGTCCAAAGTGACTAGCAAATTCAAAGACCTAGCATTTATCCTAGACAAGCGCAAAATAGCTAGAAACTGGAAAACTGCGGGAGGTCTTAGACAGACCACATGGTTGAACGAGTTGACAAAGTGGGCGAGTTACGATGGGAAAATACTAACAAGGGATGCCAAGAGAGAACTAGGGACATGGAAATGGCTGGAGCCTGGGAAGCCCTGATGGATGCCTTATCTCACCCTGACCCAGAGACCCCAGAGGGAGCCCCTGCGAGGGAATAATAGACACTCTTTGGAATGTGCATCACACTAGGTCCAAGATATTGAGGCACAGGCCTTCTCACACCATAAAGCATAGATTACTAGAGAGATCTTAGAGTACCCTAGCCCTTCTCTGCATCCAACATAGAGACTAACCTTACCCAACAAGCACTCAACAAATACGAACTCCTGATAACTGACTCATCATGGGGGAGAGGGAGAGGGATATAGTTCAGTTACAAATTAACAATGTGACCATAAAGTATACAGAAGGAAACAAATTGGGATGTAAGGAGTAACTTGGCATTGGTGGGAACCAGCCATTAAGTGCATCCAATAAAAGCAATAAAATCTGTTTAAAAAAAAGATATATGGGTTTGGAGTGACAAATATTAAATCTATACTTAGGAAAATGTACTTACCTTCACAAAATTATAGTAGTGTATATTCTAACTACAGTAGTTTTATAGGGTGATATTTCAAGCACTGTATTTTAGTAGAAATCCCTTAATGAGGTGTTTTAGCTTAGAAGCTCAGAACTCAGCAATACACAATAATACAGCTAAGCAAATCAATGGCCAGATAGTGCTTTTACTTTAGAAAGGAAAACATGTTTAATCTACATTCAGTTTAATACCATGCAGGGCATTACAAATATGTACACAATTTTAGGGACATTAACAAATATGAACCTTTCCTAAATAGGCCTTCAAATTGCCCATTTTCAAGATTTATCACATTGGAATTCTAACCCCTGAAATCTTGTCTGTCCATAATATTTGCAAGATGTCATGTGACAATTTGTGTGTTTATGGGCACAAGAACAATACAGTATACAGTAACAATAAAAAACAGCCATACTGCAGATATAAGGATATTGCATCAATATCAGCTTTCTAAAATTTAAAATCTTACGTCATAAAAATATTGCTAGGAATTAACATATTCTGTGTTGTATTCCCCCAGATGTTTGCCTTCTGTAGCTCAACTAATTTTTTGTGTCATTAGGACTCTGTGCACTTTACCCCTGCCAACCGGTGGTAAAATCGACACTAAAAGGATGGGCTCTAGAGAAAACAAGGATGCCCAACGGAGCGCCAGAGTCTATTTTCAGTCACTCCAATAGTCACGGGGAAGTAATGCTGTGTTGTAAGAAGCAATGGGAATTCAATTGGCCCAATCTGCGGTACGTGTACAAGTGAATCATGGAACGTGCATCTCAAGGGAAGCATGCAGTCAGGCAGGCAGCCGCTCTGCCGACAAGTGAATGACTCGGTGCCACGTTTTTAGAAAGCTGGCGTTTTCTGACTAAACCAAATGTGCCTAGCTGCCATTGTCCAGGGTCACATGACTGTTAATGGCTCTCCTGTGGTGTGATGTGTAATCCTTCCAGAAAATGGACAAAAGAGGCTTGGGTGTGGGGAAGGGTGTGTCCTGGGGAGTTGTAGTCGGTCCTTTCTGAGCTTCAAAGAACAGCCTGAGGGTCATGCCCACCCATTCCTAACTTTTGAAGATGCCTGTCCTGTCCCTGGCACATGCAGCCCACACCTGGGCTGGCCTGCCATTTGTTAACCCTGACAGATTAGAGGAAGAGTAAAAACTGACCAGAGCCAGTTACAGTTAGACAAAGGTGGGCTCTAGGTATGAAAGTGCAACCCTCAAAACGTCTCATCATATCACTCCTGGACCTGAGAATATTCAAAAGAAGGGCTGCTCTACCATCTGAAAAAGGAAGACTGGACCTGCTTGTCTTGAATGCAGGTCCCAGAAGTGACTCCAAGTGTAACTTGGCTGACCTACTGCCTCCACTACATGGACATTACAAGCTTTCAGAGTCTGTCTTTACAACTGCCCATCTGACCAGCACCAACTGGACCTGCCTGTGTCCGGCATCTAGCTTCTGCTGGAGTGAGTCTTAACCCCTAAGAGGACTTTTTTTACTGTTGTTATAGTGTATTACTCTAACCCCAAAACTGCAAGAACAGGTTTTGGAAACTTTGAGTCCAAAAGAACCGTCCACAGTCTTCTCGCGAACATGAGCGTACTTCAACAAGGCCAACCTGGACATCCATCTGACCGCCAATGATACCTTCCTGGATTCAGAACCTGGACTTCAATGTCCAGAGCACCACCACCACCCTGTATTTCAAGCCACCATGAAGTTCTGATCGTCGACTAGCTTTTCGCACCGCTGCGATTGCACCAGCGAATGGGAAGTTCCGATCTGGTCTGACACTTGAGCAATTGGCAATAAACAAGCCCCTCTCTGGATCCTGAGTGCAGCCCCACGGCCGAAGACCTTATCATTTAGTGCTTCTAATGTGAAAACTGGAGTTAGCTAGAAGGTAAACATTCCACTGGACAAAATTTGTTCTTGTTTCAGACTAGCTCTCCGTCGTAGTCATGCTTTTGACTTTGACCCGATTCAGTTAGACCAGATTATTGTGATTGGTGCTCTGTGATTCTTGGCTCTAGTTTCACTTAAAACTTTAAAGATTAATAATGCCAGTCTTGAATTTTGTTTAATTTTGGTGTCATATTGTTTAATAAAATGTACTCAATTTTTCTAAATGGATGTGGGGTTTTTCTTGTGTTGTATTTTCACCTTATTGCTGTCTAAGTGCTGCATTTATACTTAACATTTTGCATCTAAGTTAACCCTTTCTGCTTTTGTGTCAAGCAACCATAGGGTTTAGCACAGGTTTATTTAATTATTTTTATGGTTCGCTCTGACAAGGATTATGTCTCCCAATACAATCTTCTCAATTACAAACCTGCACCTACTCTCAAAATGCCTGCAAGAGAGTAAGAGATCCACGGCCATCCCCCCGGAGAGTTTATAGAGTCTATGAATACAGTTCTGGAGGGTGTGCACTCAAAAGGCTCCTGACATGGGTCCTAGTGTTGCTGTTCTTTTCTCAAGCTTTTTCAGGCGTCTTCTCTGTCCTATTTTTCTTTGCAACTGCTTAAGAATAGAGATGAATGATTCTGCAATTGGTGAAGCAACTAGTGACTCAAATAGCACAATAATATCCCTCCTCTCCTAACTACCATCTCCTTGTCTGTTCCACATCTGTACAGTATACTGGGTAAATTACAAATTTCCATCCCTCCCCAAAATCGGGGTGGATTATTCTTTGACCCTATCTCTACTTACGCAGACCTTACCTCTTCCTTTCAAAATCTTCAAGAGGTCTCACGGCAGGTCAGCAGAGACAGAAGTCTGCACCTTCCCTAACAAGTTGTTGCTGGTGCTCAGCTATGGAAATCCCACCACGCCTCCTTATTCCAGCAGAACATTTTTAATCCTGCTGCAACAGTGACACTAATCCTTCTACTGTGCTCCAAGTCAAAAAAGTATTGATTAAACATAAAGTCCACAAACTCAAAACACACTGCACAGTATATACTTTAGCCAAATAAGTTATGCAGTTCCTTTTATGCCCAACTGTATTAGATCAAATGAGATTGGGTCTCAGCTGCCACTGTTCTATCTGTGCACAGATATCAGGCTGAGTCATACAGCACTCTTTTCACTCAGCCTTCATGTGTCACAAGCATGTGAACATGTTTTATTTTAATGTCCTCATTCACCTATGACCACAGTGACCACTCCAGACACAAGTAGTCATCGTGCCTTGGAAGCAGGTATGGGGAAAGAACCTTCCCCCTACAGGTACACCTACGTGATTGAGGGTGCTGTCATAAATGGGAAAAGGTCACTCTCAAATTTCGCCCGATATAAAAACCCGCGACTGCTGAGATGGCCTAAGGGGAAGGCAGGAGAGGGCCCATCACAGTCTAGAGAGATCAGGAAAGGTATAATCATAGGGCAAAGGTGTGGGGAAAATAGGCTTTCTTCCTCTTAGATTGATTCCCCCTCAGATCTATCTTTGACGTTGAGATTCCTGATTCTAACCAGTCTGAGTGTTGGGGAGGAGAACATTCCACCCATCTAAGACAAATTTCCCTTCTTACTAGGAGTATGGCGTAAAAGAGGAAAGCTCTTGCAGTGCCTTTGACTTCATTGGAGATTCAGAAGATAATCATAGAGAGGCTTACCTTGACTTGGAGCCCAAGAATTCTCGAGGTGGTATTATTAACCTTCATCCAGAATTTGAGAATTGCCAGACATTCCTGGAACATATGAATGTCTGAAGCTCTCTGAAGGCCACACTTCTTACATTTTATGGGAGGCCCTATTGTTATCTTTAAAAACCTTTGAGGAGTTAGATAAGCCCTGTGAATAGAGAAGAGATGAAGATGAAGAGATGATTCCTCCTTAAACAGTCCAGTTTAACAGTGAGGAACAGCGTGTTCAATGATACTTGTCAGAGTTGTTCCCAGGGTACTCCTGGGAGGCAGGCGCCACACAGCTCTTCAACCAGTCTGAAGTTTCCAGCTTTTGCTTCTTCGATTTCCCAGTACCACATGGAAACCTCTTTTTTCCCCAAGTGCTCCTCTAAAGAGTTGCCTACACCAATTGGAGACTTCAACTTTTGGGCCCAACTTTTCAGTTGGATATATTTAAACTTGGAGATCACCCCTTCCAGAGTAGCATGTAATGTTGACCAAGGTTGAATCATAACCTTCTGAGCAAGGTCCCCCACATGCTGAGCCCAGTATCTCTCATTGGCTAGTTTATCTTTCAAACAATCCATTGTTACGGGAGAGTTCCAGAGGGGAGCGAGACTGGAGAAATAGCTGTGTCCCGTCAACCGTCTAATGCTTGCCCATATTCTGGCCATGGCCTGTAACACCTTTAACCTTATTTTTTTAAAGAACTTGGGATCTCCATACTTGAACATGAAGCTCTCCTTGCTCAGTTTAGCCCCCTTCAACATGGCTGAAATCATTAACCCTACCGCAGAAGAATCTGGAGATTTTAACTGCATTCTGGAGTGGGTCAATTGGAATGCCCATGCGTAGTATTGTAGGTCCGGGAGGGATAATCCTCCCTTCTCCCTTCTACGTCTCAGCTTCTTCCAAGCAATTCTAGTCCCTTTATAGGCCCAGATAAACCAATTTATAGCCTGCTGGAGTTTACCGATAGAGGGCTTGTTAATATGTAAGGGGATAGCATTAAAGAGAAAGGTGATTTTAGGCAGTATGATCATTTTAACCAAGTTCACCCTCCCGAGAATTGTGAATGTAAACATGTTACTCATAACATGATCTAAATACTTTACCATAGCTGTACACAGAACCTGACCTTGTTTTAGAGGTACACCATCGCATTTTTCAACATAAAACTTTTTAAACAGATCCTCCCTCAGCCCGACACTGTTCAACATTTACACGGCCCCGCTCGCACACGTCGCCCGACAACACGACCTCAACATAATCTCTTACGCAGACGACACTCAACTGATCCTCTCCCTCACCAAGGACTCCATCACCGCCAAAGCCAACCTCCACGAAGGAATGAAGGCCATCACAGACTGGATGAAGATCAGCCGCCTGAAGCTGAACTCGGACAAGATGGAGGTCCTCATCCTCTGCTCCAACCCCTCAGCCTGGGAGGACTCCGGGTGGCCGACGGCACTGGGGGCAGCACCAACACCAACCGACCACACACGCAACCTGGGAATCATTCTCGACTCAACGCTCTCAATGACCAAGCAAGTCAACGCCGTCTCCTCCTCCTGCTTCAACACCCTCTGCATGCTCCGCAAGATCTACAGATGGATCCCGACAGATAAAAGAAAGACAGTCACCCAGGCCCTGGTCAGCAGCAGACTTGACTATGGAAACGCCCTCTACGCAAGAGCCCCAACCAAGCTCATCAAACGACTACAACGCATCCAAAACGCCTCGGCGTGACTGATCCTCGATGTACCACGACACGGCGACGTCACCCCCCACTTGAGAAACCTGCACTGGCTCCCCGTCAACAAGAGGATATCCTTCAAGCTCCTCATCCATGCACACAAAGCACTCCACAAGACCGGCCCAGCCTACCTCAACAGACGGCTCTCCCTCTACATCCCCAACCGCCAGCCCCGCTCCTCCGACCTCTCACTCACCACCGTCCGGCACATCCGAAGAACAACCACCAGCTGGAGATCCTTCTCACACCTCGTTGCCAAGACATGGAACACCCTCCCACTGAGCCTACAACAGACCCAAGATCTGCTGACCTTCAGGAGGATACTCAAGACCTGGCTGTTCGATCAGTAGCACCCCCCCGCCAGCGCCTCACGGGTATGTAGTGTGCTTTACAAATGATTGATTGATTGATTGATTACTATAAGTTAGACTCAATTACGACGGTCTCATGCCATAGCTGAAATTTCCAAAACTAAGGTCTGAAAAAATGGGAGGGGCTTTCAAAGAGAGTTTCCAGATCCCTTAGAATTGAACTACAGGGTAAACAGACCGAGACAGGAGAGTTGTGGATCCACAGAATGTTAATGACATGGGCACTGATTATGGATGTTTTGTTAACTGAGTAACACACTTCAATTCCAATCATTCAAGATCAGTGCATAAAGCATTTTCTGTTCATAAATAATTAACAAAATTGAAAAGATGAACATAAAACACTACTTAATTAATTGAAAATTAACACTGAGGTTAGAATGAGTGAGCACAGGATGTGATGTAAGTGCCATGTCTGTATCCAGAGTCTCCTGGGCATGAGTAAAACCTGTGTAAGCGGACTGCACAAGTCTGCTGGTCACAGGCCTTGACTGAATGTCATGTCTGCTTCCTTCATGCAACAGACTATGGAGGCAGGGGTGACTGGGCACATTTATAGCTTCGTCTAGTGCCCATAACCCACTGGGAATAACCATGCTTTGAGAACTGTGGTTACAGAGAGAAGGGTGCCAGGAGTAGCAAAATCGAATTATCTATGTCAAAGCCAACTTGACATGGGAAAAGGGTTTGAATGCTCTCTGGGGAAGGAGGACTGTACACTAGAAATGAAGGCTACACTTTTTTCCCAGAGCCAGCTGAGCACTGCTGAAGGCTGTGGCCAGACACTTTGTAGGTTTTGTGGCTTGTGTAGGGCATAGTCAAATACCATATGCCTTGTGCCCAGGTTTATCTAGTCTTATTCAAAGAACATTTCCCAAAGACGCTGGGCAAAGGAGCTAGCTGAAGATGCTGTTTGGTGCTTCTGGGATGGTGTTTATGAGGCAGGATGTAGCTGAACACTACCCACCATGCTCAGTCTATTTAATACTATGTGCCAGAGAACAAGTATATTATTAGCCATCTAAAGCTGTCCTCGCTGACATCACAAAATCACAGACTCTATAACCCCCTGAAACATTCAATTAAAAAAATCAGTTAAATATATGTTTTAGGTATGGTTTGTTATACCATGTAAACAGACATGCCTCAATGCACTCCTCATCACTTCAAAAATGACATAATGTATTACATCAATGAATTCTCACATGGCAGGTATTTGATATTGATTGGCTGGATACACTTAGTCTTGTTTCTATAAAGCCTCTTTTACATGAATATCTAAATGTTGAAAGATTAAAACCAAAGAAGTGACCACTGGGCCGGGGAGGTAGGTAGGTACCCAGCTATTTGCTTTGTCCCCTGTCTATATCCTGTAGGTCAAAGAGATGAGCATGACAAGCAGACTTAGGGTGAAGTATTGCAGAGCTGAGAGCCTGATCAAAGGCCAGACACTCCACCCAGAGTCTGCAGGGCATTATCAATGATTACATCCTGTTGGCGAAACTGAGCACTGGACATAGCCGAAGGCCAGACAAAATATCTAAAGAATTCTTAAGATGACCAGCATCAATGTTCCGTAGGGTCTCAGTGAGGCTTCGGAAATCAGATTCTAAATAAAGGCCACGTTGAGTACCCATAGGTTGGTGATAAAGGTTACTCCTTCATAGCAGAGACTCAAGAGCAGGGTCCATAGACTTGTATAAAGCCAAACTCTCCAAGCTGTGCTTTACAATCACCTCTGAGGAAAGTGGCGCAAAGGGCATAGTACGGCCAAAGGTAAAGGTTTTGCATCATTTGCTTGCTATGCTCAACCAAATTTTGAGTTCAGTGAAATCTACGGTATAAGACTTTAAAGAGAAGTCAAACATGCAATGGCTGATTCTCCTACAATGCTGTGTACAATGCTGCGGGATTTATTGGCTTCACACACCAGCGATAAGTTCCGCTTTGCTTTAACTAGCTACTATCACAGTCTGTGTAGACATCCTTGAAACCTAATGCTTTGAGGACCTTTGTTTTGCACTGGTGGATCCATCCATTTAGAGAAATAGTGTAGCTGAATATTTTACCATGTGAAAAATGCAACAACATTTAATATCATCATAACAAGGGTTAACTCCTCTGACAGCTTTATGTCGGTGCATCATATCAGGAGATTAACTTCAGTGAAAATGGCACTGATAAAATGATTGATAAAGGAAATTTAAAATTCAAGGGCTACAACTAATACAGTGCTATGATATCTCACTGAAGGAATGCACTTGTGATACGTAATGTGATGCTTTAATTGAGTACACCTCAATTTTTGTTAATGTCTTTGAAACTTTCAGCTTGTAGGACTGAGTGGTCTGCACCCTATCATTTAATTCTTGGTAGGAACAGGTACTTGTGCATTTTAAGATTTGAAGTGTTCTGCAGCATTCAAAGTCTTGTTTGTTTGATATGTCTTGTCTGAACCTCGTGCTCTATATTAAGCTCATGGGAATCATCAGTCTCAAGGTAGATAGTCCAGCCTAATGGTACACTACAGTGTCTAGCAGATCATTTTTTAGTGTGATGATGGTGTGTTCTTCTCGGTGGTAGACACTTTTGAGGTTGTCTCCTCTGGAATTGTATGATGTCAGGTCTCCAGCAGTCCTTTGTGGGAGGATGTCAAATGTACAAGTCATCCTAATGGTCGGAAGCCACAGGTCAAGTAAATCTCTCTTAAGTTGTCATAAGAACAGATTCAGGAGGTGCATAGCCATAGTTGGAAGGGTGGTTTCCTGATATGAAATAGCTATGGGTCAATATGTTGTGTACACTGCTCACAGTGTCTGAGGCTACATTCTTAGCTTCTGGTATTTATACATGATATTTGTGTAAAACAAACCTGGTCAAAAGTCATCAGAACATTGTTAGTGTTCCTCAGCAAAGAAATATGTCTGGCTCTGCCCATCATCACAGGCCTCTCAGAAGTGAAACTAACATGTAACTGGTGATACTCCTAGTCTTCATGTCTTTTATATGAATTTGGCAAACTAGAAGACTAGCACATCATGTAGCTGGCACTGTCTCTGGCACTGAATTAATTCAGAGGGAAGTCCAAACGCATACCATTTTGCATCGCTGTTATGTCCTTCTTTTGTGGAAGACCTGGGTTTTAGGATGCTTTCACGTTGCACATGACAACTCTATGGTGCTGCAGAGAAGGGTGATATATTTTGAGCTCTAGATGATCTCAACTGGACTGTGCATTCATTTGCTCTGTCTCCTTAAGCAGTGGTGGCGTGAAGTAAGAGGGAACTTTGTGGTCCCACAGTGTAACATTAAGAGCTCTGGCAGTCAGAAATTTCTTCTGTGTTTACACGTACTCAGGAAAGCGTGCATCTGTATAAAGTAGGTTTAATTGTTTTTAAATCTCATTTTCACACCTCCCTGAGATATCATTTTGGAGAGCATGCAAAATAATAATTTTGATAGCCGAATTAACGTTGGGACTACCTGCTATAACTACTCTTCATATGAGTATTAGTTAACTGGAATGGCTGAGAATAGTTCTATAGGTCTAGGAACACTTGCAACCTACGCTCTGAGAAGTCTGCGAATTTACCTCTTTGACTTCGAAACTGTATCACGGTAGCCAAATTTACTTAAAACATATGCTTTCATTCGATATAAAGGCAACATTCCTGAAACTTTGCCGTTTTGTGGTTTGCTTTTGGCTGCTGTCCAGGGTATGTTTACACTCTTTCACTGTGCCCTCTCCCCATCCAAAATCCATTAGACTGTGATCTTTATCCCTCCGCCCGCTCTGCTAATCAGGCATCGCTTCACCTCCTAACTCTTTCATCCATTAAAAGAAATTCAAGCATAATTAGAGTACCATTAAAAATGGAGGAAATGCTGTAATTGCCCATTGTTCGGTAGCCATGGTTACGTCTTCGATTTCTTCTGTTTCGTTGTACGTACCGCGGGCACACGCAGGCAGTTATTAGGGGGAGCGGTGTGGTAATGTGTGTGCTCATGCACAGGTGTGCAGGTGCCAATGTTTGCCAAAGGGAAGAAAAAGAGAGGAAGGAATTGCCTGTGACATTTAAAGCGTTAATATCGGAAAGCCAACCTTTAATTTGACAGCTTTTAGTGCTAGTTAATTTCACTCATCCAAACGAGGTGTAGGAAATTTGCAGCACCTTTAAATCATCACGTTTTTCCACACTACCCGAGGCCTGTGCTGAACACCTGAACCACACACCGTTTTGCTGGGTTTTTTTTCCAGGTCACTTGAAGTAAAACTTCCATTCCCTTCTCAGACAATTAATCTTTTGCTAATTGAAGCAAGATGCTGCTGCATGAGTTTCACTGGGGCCTGCAGATCTAATTTAACAAAGTGAATTCAAGGCACATGCTGCCCCTAATGATGTGGCAGGTGGGCTGCACCACAAGACAGCAGACTTCGAAAAAGTTGAGTCTCATTAGGCCTGCAGAACCCTGCCGTCATTTCTTGATGGCTGACGAACACTAATCACATCTGTTTATGACTGGGCCAAGCAAGGAGGGGAGAAGACAATCCTTTTCTTTCATTCATGAGTTAATATCGCCTTGACTCCTGCCCAAAAACACAGCAGGTCTGCCCCCTACCTCGTACCCCACTCGGTTGGCTCGCGCAGGCTGCACCCTTTTCTAATTAACTCCCATTGCAGCAGAACGCAAGGCAGGCCCTGTGTTGGGTGAGCCAATTATTGTGAAGGGTATTAAGTCATCAGATTTACTTTTATCTTGATTGCATTGTGGAAATCGTGCATAATTAATGGTAGGAGCTTATTAGGAAAATGATTAGGCAAATTACACAGGTGTCGGATGCATTTTTTATGATAAATTTGCTAGAACAATCCCGCAATTCCATCTGTTCATTTTCACATCAGAATGTCACTCTGGAAGAAATTAATGGTGCAGAGTCATGCAAAGTTAATGGGTGCCTTGGATAAAGATTTATGTAAAAGGAATGCAGTTTGTTAACAGGTGAAATCATATTTTTTAGTTTCTGCTATTAAAAAAAGACATTAAAGTCAGAGGCCAAGCTGAAGAAAAGTCAATGAGATACGTAAAATATCATATTGTGTGTTCTCAGATGTTAGTAAGAATGAACCAAGGCTATTTAAATTAACAGGAAAACCAAATGAAAAGTGATCAAAGTGTGAAAAAAACGCTGGCAGACAGTTCAAAAGAAAGGTGCTTTGAATTGATATTAACTTTTATGACATCAAACAATTAGATTTAAATCGAAGTATAAAAGGTAGATATACATGTCTTCGGTGGCACTAAAACCGTTATTTCAATTTTCTGTTTTGAAAAGAACATTTATTGTAACCGTTAAAGTTTGAAGAAATAATAGGGTTAGGGTTGTATATTTTCACCCAGCAGAGTATTTAATAAACATGAGTTAGCACATATCAAGTGTTATATTAAATGCAATAACACGAACATTGCTCCATTTTCTAGAATGCAAAAACCGGTACTGCAAGTCATATCATCAATAATGTATCCATTCAGTGTGATTAATCTTAAGAGGTATTAATAGTATTCAAAGTCTTGCTATTGGCCGAGCCGAGATCCGACTTAATTTTAAGAGTTTTTTATCAAACTAATTAACTGATAATGCGTCATTGATGATAATATTTTCACATGAGAATTCATCGCTGTGTTAACTCTTTGAATGTTCTTTGGATTTTGACTGAACATTATGTGCAAGGTTGAACAACAATGCCCCATGTTATTTTGTTCTGGCCAGGCCTTAGCCCTTAGACAAAAAACATGAATAGGTAACACACTTGGAGAGGGACCTTTCCAGGGAGAAGAGCGAGACAGCACCTATGATGTAGATCTACTCTCTATAGACTAAGGTATGGGTTCTGCTGACAAAGCCCAGAGATCGTCTAATATATAATAATACTTCTTCTTAGCAAGGGGAGGGAAGTTAGGCACTATCGTCTTTTCTCCATTGTCTTTTTATGATGACATCTCCCTTCATGATATATGGACTAGCTGCTATGCTGACTGCATTTGTACTATACATTTTCCTGCTTGTTGTGGCATGAATACTGCATGTTAGGGCGCGTTAGTTAAAATAAATATTTTAAACTATTCTGTGTCTCTGTCAGACCTTATTGTGGACAAGAACAAGAGTGAGAGTGAAGGGTGAGTCTTGTTACCATGAGTCTTGAGAGATCTGGCAGTGTTGTGTTCTGGGTGTCTAATCATTTCTTACCCTGTGATGAGTAGGAGAGCAAGTGAGACACTACAGCTAGTCGGTCCCGGGCTCGTGGGTACTCAGGTGGTAGGAAGACCGAGTCCCTAAACACCAAGATCCCATAATCCTGAGCATAGGTCTGTGTTTGTGCAGAATCCCTACAACAGCATCTCGTTAATTGTGTGACTCTTTCTTTCCCCGGACATTACTAATATGGCAAACATCTACTGAAGCAGTTTGTAAGGTTGCCTTGTTGTGGTCTGCTACAAGAGGGCCAGGCAGTCCCACACAATTTATTTATTTCCTCTCTCTCTGGAGATAAGTGGCTTCAATGTATGGGCTGTGCTGGTATTGGTCTTGCTTCCCCATCTCAAGGTTACCTGTACTGGGCATGGGTATTAATATTATGTGTCCCTCATGGGATTAATTGATGAAATAGGGAAGTTGGTTGATGAGCGCACAAAATATGAGGTGCTGGTGGATTGCAAACCTAATTGTTTGTGTCGCCTGCCGCATCTGCCTATCTGTGTTAGTACCACAATTAGATCTTGGTTTTCTTCATGAGCTATTCCTTTGGCCCTAAGTCCCTATTAGAATGTCTGTCTCAGCCTTTGGACTTCGTTTCTTCACTTGCCTTTGTAGTGCCTATCACCTCTACAATTAGATTGAGAGAAATAGGGTTCCCTCTTGTAAAGAACTTAGTTTGGCGGTGGTCTGCAACTCACTGCTTCAGCATCCAGAATGCATTTTTGGTTTTAGGGCAGGGCATATGCAATAGAGAGATTTTTAGAAAGCACCACAATCCTAGATGTTAGAATACTGGATATCAAGGGAAAAATGGAGAAGCAATGCAAAAGTCAAAGACACAGGGTCACCAGCCATTGTAGAAGCATTCAACACAATGTAAACTGTAAAATGAGACGCCAAATTAAAAGCAATGCATTTGGTTGGCTCACTAGGTTTTGTGGAGGATTTCAGTAGAGCGAATACTGTAAAATTATTACAAGAGGTAAAATGGATAGCAAGGCAGGGGGTTGGAAGACAAGACTTCTGGCATATTGTATTCCATGGCTGAATTGCAGGACATTCCTCTGGCTGAAATATTTAGGTTTGATGTTTGACTTAATCATTAGAGATGGTTTTTTTGAATTTCAGGTATGAATAAGTCTTTATGGAATTATGATTCTTGTAGAAGAATGTGGCACTTAGTGTTGCAGTCAGGGGGCTTTATTCATTTATTGTTTTTCCCTGAGTCTGTATTGTTATACTATACTGGTAAGAATGTAAATAACAAAGTAGGCCGCAGGGATAAGGGTTAGATTGCTAACCTATTATTTTCACTTCACCTAGTCCCACCCTTCATAATTTCACTTGTTTTATCCCACCTACCCTTCATAGATAAGTAAGCTTTGATGGAGTGTAAAGTTATATAACGGTTGCCTCTATCAATTCTCACCATTACAAAAGATTTTCGATAATAAACTCTTGATGAAAACGTGTAAAATGGTTTTTAAACATAAATTTGAGGTTTCCAACTGCATCCTAAAAGCATGCAGTAGAGTTTTGAAACATGGAAATGCGAAAACGTAAATAAAGAAAGAGTTATTTTTCATTTACATATGCATGTAGTCACAAAGTGAATTTTATTACTTCTGAGGAAAGGATGGAAATGTAAAACATTTGAATTTGATGACTTTGCAAAAGGATTACTTAATGTTCTGCATTTTTAGTGAGGTATTGATCACACCCTGAACAGCCCACTGTGGATGACCAATGGAAACCATATGGGATGACAAAAAAGGATACTCAGAGGGCTTAAACTAAATCTGCAGGAAGTATAATTGCTTCTTGGAGGAGGAGTCGGGCTGGCTGTCATTTTTTTATTTTCCTTTCCTTGCATACTGTTGGACTGAACTTTTATTTCCCTCTAATGCCAAACCATTGAACTAAACTTTCCTGAACTGACTCAAACCTTTATTTTACCAGCTGGTAAAGAGTGCAGGAGTAAACCTTTCGGCTGAAAAGGTTTACTGACTCTTTCCTGTGGCACATTGTGCTGTGACTCTGCATACGTGGTTTGTATGATCTAAATGCTGAAACTTGATTTTTCCAATGTATCTCTCTCATTCTCTTCCTAGCCAACTAGCAAATGTTTCTTTTTTGTTGAATCTGTATGTCAATGTGTGGCTAATTGTCTGTTTTTAAATCTGATCGAAAAATGCGATTTTATCTTTCCTGACCATTCAAATTGAGGCTTAGATAAATGACTTATATATACAAAATGTTATTGTAAGTGAGTCAATTTTGGTGAGAACCTTCTTGTCATAAGTCTTTTTATTATTGGAAAAAATTGTGAATAGGTTGGTTGTCATTAGCATGAATTTGGAATTTTCTTATTCCAGGTCCTCATAAGGAAGTGTCTCATGTTCTCTAAATATTCAAATCCCTATTAGCTCACATAAAAGATCCATTGGAGGACCAATGATGGTTTAACTTATGTTATGGGCCCAGTGAATTGAAAAATCAGATTTGTAAATTAGTAGTGAACAGAAATTTTGCCCAATCTTCTGCTGCATACATTTTCCAGTAGCCTGTCTGATGGTTAGTTTGTCTAATTAAACTAGGATATGAAGAGACGTGATTAAATGGTGTTGTTTATTATGGTAGCTTAGAAAAAATAGTAGGGTGCAGACTGATGGTGAAGTATTGAAATCACCGAAGATTGAAATAGACTTGTGACCACTGATGGAGCAGGTAAAACAACATTTTGTATACCTCCTCTATTTTGCATGAAATTAATTACATAATCATTCTAAGAATTAACTCATATGAATTAGTTTGAAGTGAGAAATTATTAACCAACCCTTACACCTTGATAAACACAAGACACACGTAGGACTAAATTGCTAATTGCATGGCAGAACAACTCATTAATTAACTGTGGTACGCAAACTTACTTTAGATTCTGGTGAAATAGAGAATTGCATGATCTATGTTGCTTTTGTGATAGTTTGTGCTTCCAGTACTGCAGAATGCTGAGTATTATTGCTTTAAATGTTGCTACAAGCTAGGAAAATACTAATATGCATTGGGATTAGAGTGGGATTAAACATTAGAATCTTCATTTCTATATTTTAATTACTGTTATGTCTATTTTTACTTACGTTGGCATTCAGGCCTACTAGGCCACAGTACTTTAGATGGAGCTCCTGTGAAGCCGCCGTCATGTAAGAGCGAAAACTTCTGCGCAGAATCGGATGGCTCTGGAAATCTCCAAGTGACCTCAGCCCCTGCACCATCGTGTTCCTTGTCAAGGATAGGAGCATGGAGGGTTGCCAAGTGATGAACGGTGTGAACCACCAAGGGGACAATAGAAGACCTGTTCAAGGATGCTTGCTTGTTATTTCTTCAGAACTTTCGCCTGGGAACCGGAGAGAAAAAAAACAACATTTTGCGCTTTGCTATGCCAAGTCTCTTGGAAAACCAGTGGGTCAAGTGAGACTTTTGAGAAATTGCAAGTTGACCCGGACTGGCCAATCGGAACAGTTGCTACCCCTAAATTGTTGAATGTTGATCTGAAGTAAGAGGGAAAAAGGGTATAAAAGACCCTCATCCACCCAAGGAGGGTGGTTTTCTGGGCTGATCTTCCCTGGTGTTGGATCTATGTTAAGCTGATGAAGATTTCCATGGTTTACCTTGGGTTTCTTTGATTTTTGGGAAGTTATTTCATCTGATGGTTTGATTGTTGCTGTGGGTTGGACAGTTTATCCTGGAGATTGTAGCAGAGACTTTGAATAATCCTCTGTGTGGTCGGAGGGTCGCCAATGTTTGATATTTGGTAAATATAAAAGCATTTCTAAATCTATGCTTATGTTCCAAAGACTTGATTTTCTTCTTGAAATAAACCGAATTACGTGATATTCTGTAGTGTCTAAATGCTAATGCAGAGAAAATTATTAGTAGATAAACAAATTTGGATTAATAATAAATGAGTTGTGATTCTTTAATTGAGTACTGAAATGAATCAAATGTTTTCCTAGGCTTTAATTGTGTTTTAGCTGGTTCTAAATCACCATTAACCAGTCCAACTAAACGGTCCGTCGACCAAGTGGTGGAGTGCCTTGATGTTAAGGTCAGGATTCCATAGGTGCATATGTATATAATGTAAAGAATTGTAATCCTGATAGTTAATAAGGTACCCACATGACCAGCGCTTTTTCTCCGGTGTACAGATTCGAGTGAGACGAGTACGTGTTGGTTTAATGGGCGCCACCAATGAATGAGTGTATGGATGAGTGGTTGTGATGACGAGTCTGTGACATAGGGAGAATATGTACATTTGCCATTTTCCGCTGGAGCAGACCACAAAGAAATATTGTCGTATTATGAAAATTGAATGTTTATGTTGCATTGAATTAGGTATGTCGAGGCCTAAGTGAGTACGGGTCCGTCGAGGCCTAAGATCCTGGAATAAGCCTATGAGCAGTTTTAGTGTGGCATACATTAAATGTGTTTGCTTTTTTGTGAGTCTTGTGCATGAGACGTCGTTGCTCGTATTGAGAAAGGGAACTTGAAGCGTGATGAGTTGGAATTGTTGAGATTTTTTCAGGAAGCGCACCAGGAGAGATCTTAAGGATTTTTACTTTAAGAGAGTGAAATCCCTCTGGTTAAGGTTTTCACCGGAAGCAAATGGATTTTCTGAAGGAGTGGGTATCTATTATTTTTTGAGTAGAGCAGACAAAGTTGTTTTATGTTGTATTTGTGTTTTTGTGAGAAGTTTTTCTTAAAAGGACGAAAGAGAAAAGATGACAAACAATTAGTGAAGGGAGGGTCAGTTGCAGTGAGGAGTTAGACTGATGTCATAAAAGTGCAGTGCTTGTATTGGAGGTTAGTGTTAAGCCGCACTGGTATTGGTGGACGAGAACAAACAGTGATTAGAGGTAGAAACAATAATATGGAAGAGCGTTTGGCAGTTTAAAACTGATTGAGTAAGAGTAAAGAAAATCATGACACATTTTAAATTGTTAAAGGCTTTAATACACAAGGATGAGCCAGAACCAAATGGGGAAGGAGTCCCTGTGGCTCCAGAAGACACACTTGCTTTGCAGATGCCATTGGAGAGAGGATTTCACACTTGTAGTTGGTTAAAAATGTGGGTAATATATACAGAGCAAGATGGTCCCTTGGGGTTTCCACAGTGCAGGACATTTAGGGGCCGAGTCCGATCCGGGTCGGAAGGGCACCGAACGCGATCCGTACGGAAAAACTACGAGCCGTACGCGTGTTTTCCGGCCGACTCGTACAGCTGTACGAGCGAGCAAGTACGATGTGAGCTACATGAAATTCACCGACCGAGTCGTTTCCGGGTCCAAACCGCTCCGTACGTCTCAGTCATAAGCTAACCGTGGCGTGCAATGGATGCGATTCACGACGAGCCAGTACGATGCACGCGTCGGACAGCCTGTGCGAGCCGGAGTGTCCGGCTAACAAATTGTCCGGGTGGTTGCCTTTGGGAGTCCGCGTCGGACCCCCTGTCACCCGCAGCCCTACGACTCGGACATAGGGGGAGGCCCATGGGTCTCCCCAACATAGGCATGTATGGTGCAGATGGCACCGACGCTTACCCACTGTAGGGGGCACACTTGTCTGCGACGTACCCATTCAGTCAATGGGAGCCCATGTATGCATTGTACGACCGGCTCCCATTGACTTCTATGGGAGTCCGACAGCATACGGCATTATCGTACTCGCTCGGTCGGACTGCATGACTCCGTCTCGGTCGGAAAACACTCTGGATCCGACTCGGTCGGAGTGCTTTCCGGCCCGGATCGGAATCGGCCCCTTAGTGTAAGATTTTTAGAAAATTTGAGAAAACAAATGAATGATCTGAAACCGTGCCCTGGACCCATAAAATATGAAGCCCCTGGGGAGTGGGAATACAAAACATATCGGAGAAAAAAGGAGAAATGTTAGTGGAAATAGAGAAATGCACTGACTCGATATGCAGAGGCAAAATGGGAATCCAAGAAAAGGTTATGGAGACTAGATGTTGCTTTGGAAGCCCGAATATATCCAGTAATGATAGCTGATCATATGGAAGGAGAAAAATGTAAATAGAAAATAAAAACATACTGAAGAGCCAAGGTTTCAAATACTACATGTGACAGAGGAGAGTCTAGAAGATATACTTGATAAATTATTGAATGAACCTTTATCGAACAGACCTCCATCCTATAAAGAAGAACAGAATAATTCAGGGACAAATCCATTTGTAGGTTTAAGACCAGAAGCCCCACCTGCGATTTTAGATGCAGCCTATAAAATAATTTTCTTAGTCAAAAACCAGACCCCTGAGAGAGCAGGATTTTCAAATATAGTTATGACAAATAGCCCTGATGCATTATCAGTTCCTGTAACCATTGGTCTAGTTGTTCCTCTTTACCAGACAGGACAAGGAATTTCGCAAACTCATGCAATGCCAGTTCCAACTGTAACTGCAGGAGAAATTTGTTCAATAACTGCAACAATAGAGTTTGCGAAAAATCAGAGAATACTGTTCACTCAAGAAAGAACTGAAACTCATGAGAGTGGTGTAGAAATGTGTAATAGAGTAAATTCCACCATGGAAGGGGGAATGGAGCCATTAATAAGTATTACAGAAAAGAGTCTAGAAACACCAAGCAGATGTCAGCGAATAATTACTGGGAGAGTGTTGCAGATGGGAAATCAGAAAGCAGATTCATAACTCTTACTGAAGACAGGAGAGATTAGTAGAGAATCCAAAAGATCAGAAACAAGTACCTTGATAGGTCCATCTCCAGAGGAACTTGATGATCGGATTAGAGACGTAGCCCCTACTGGTAATACAAATCAAAACATGCATATACATGTGAGCAAATTAAAAGTGGAATTAGAGAGAATGATATTAGAAACAATTAGTCCAGAGAGACTGTCAAAATATTGTGATGAAGAGTTATTATTCATATGTAACGATATAACACAGAAAGCAAGAAATACTCGTGGGAAATTTTCTGCGGTAGCACAGAAATGTGGGGTGGATGTAGAAAAGTCTAAAGCATTACAGAAAACATATTGATTGGATTTTAGTGACAAATATCTGGAGCTCTTGAATCCCTCTGGAAAAAGACTGCAAATTAAAGATTTAATAACCACTCTAAAGTGATGGGAAGAAATAGAGAGATTAGAAGGCTAATGGGCTAAAAAGTAAGAAGATACCACAATGGTTCTGCCTCCATACCCAATGATGGGAAAAAAAAGAGTGATGCAGTGGCGTATCCTATGAGAGAATTACCAGGAGGAGGGTATGTACATGTCTGCTGAAGTAGACAAGACATATTGTCCTTTACAAATTATTTTCTAAGGTTGAGGGAGAAACAAGTAGAGTGGTATAAACAAGTGGAAAGGTTTGTAAAGGTTTTATTAAAAGATCTAGGTGCTTTGTTTGATATTTTGGTTTCTACAGCTTTATGGGCGGAATGTAAAATTGCTGCTGATTGGCCAGAAACAGACTATGCTAGAAATCCAAAGACAGGTGCGTCATCAGCAGAGGTGATGAAAAAATATAATCAGGTTATTAACTATTTGAAAAGAAAAATGTCACCGAAAGAATAAGAACATCCGTACTATGAGAGAATTATGCAGGCATTCAAACAGTACAGGGGGATTGACAATGTGGGACATTTTCTGTATCAATTTGTCTCTGGTTTGAGGCCTGAGATTAGTGCTATGATTCAGCAGCATTTGGTTTGCTGGCAGAGCAAGTCAGTAGATAAAATTCTTCATTATGAAAAGTATTGTGGAGACAATATTGAGATGTGACACAAAAAGTTAAAGGAGAAATTGATGTTGGCACAGATGAGGGCAGCCAAGAAAGGATTTGTGGGTTTTGATTCAGATTTTACAGGCATGATGCAGGGAAATGGTTAGACTACTACTGGAAATATACGGAATGGATGATAAACCCCTGGTTGGTATTGGCGCTCACCACTTCCAATGTGTACTGTGTTTTAATATTGAGAGCGTGCTCAAGGAAGAAGGGTCATCCACCCTTCTAACTAGTAATCCCTAGAGATCACAAACAATTAGGGGTGGGCGGAATTTACGAAATTAACTTTCGCAAATTATCGCGAAAATGTTTAAAATTATCGCAAACAAGCAGAAATATCGCGAAGATGCGGAAGTTTTTTTCCGGCATGTTCGCGAGATTTTCTGCATGGTTGCGGGTCGCCAACTTACCCATGTGGTTGCTTGCGGGCGCGGCCATCTTGTTTTGAGTTGTCTCGCGGTGCATGATCGCGAGAAGAAAGACGTGATCGCGCGACGCATGACGTCACTGCGAGCGCGAACTGTCGCGGGCTAAAAACAATACAACATCTCATGGAGAACGCGACCGGATCAAGAAAACTTGTCGGCAAACGCAGGGATTCAGGTAAGGCGATCGCGCGCGCGCGAGAATGTATTATTTTACAGCGCGAGCAAGAAACAAATTATCGCCAAGCTGCGGAAACCGGAATTTTTGACATTTTCGCGCTCTCCGATGAACGCGAAAATGTCAAATTATCGCAATTTCCACGAACGGAACGACATTTTCGCCCAGGCCTACAAACAATGCCACAAAACCTGAGCACACCCATAAGTATACAATAGTATGTAAAAATGTTGTGATTCAATTTCTTGAGGTATAAGATCTAGTCTTCATTTATTGATTCTTGCTCCAGCCAACACGTGTTTCGTCGCCTGGGAGTACCTGCGACTTCCTCAGGGCTGGAAAATGAACAGATATACATAATTTGTTTGTCTGTATCATCATCAGTGTCTATATATCTCTCATTTCATATTCACTCATGTCGTGAGAGATAGGTGGAGCCTAAGGTGAGAAGCACATCAATTAATGACAAGTATTACAAATTGTCTGAAAGTTACCACATTTAGATAGATCCTAGACACCCACATTGCTAACAAAGAGTGACATCAGGGATATATCCCATCTAGGATAAATTAATTAACGTGTAGATCACCTAGAACGTGTGTATAGAAAATTATCATTGTGAGACACAAGGACCCAGAGCCAAGTCACGATGACTATATACATATATTATGACGAATGTATCTACCTTACGTAAACAATTGTCTCCTTTGCGTTAAATAGGTAGTCGAATATCTTTGCAATGTCGCGTTCTGCAATAATGAATATATATATAAATATCCTAGTGCATAAAAAGCATCGTAACACTAAGGTTCATGAGCTAAAAAAAGTTACCTAACATATCCAAAATATAATGAGATAGAGCTCCTAATATTTATGGTATCGATAACCAGTCAGGTAAACTGGATCTGAAATACAGTCTCTACATAGACAGCCACGTACTATGACAAGAGTTAAATGACCACATAGCCTACAAAACCATCATCTGTGCTCACAACTCAATTCCATGTTCTACAGTCTTATTTGACTCAATCTTTAATCATACTGTGTGCATATAACCGGCAAACCATCAAAATGCAAATGAATCAGACTCACGTGCTCGTATATTAAATGATAGCCATATCAGGTCAAAAGGTTATTCACATCTATCGGCGAATGGTCAAAAACATCCGACGCTCTAAAAACGGTATAAATCAAAAAATTAACTTCAAAGAAAATTTAACTTCAAAGAGAAAACACTGATCTATGCTATCCTCTAACAATCCAAACAATAATATAATGCGGGTCGCGTTAATTGTATAGTAACTTACCAAAGAGTGTATTCACACAGCATCGGCATGACTCCTAATTTCAAGTGTTCCGCGGAGTAGCGTGACCCGGAAGTCTAAGTATTTAAAACCGGTACCACGTCGATAGCGTCATATTAACTCTGACTCCATTAACGTCGTCAGCCTAATGCGGCGGCCATGATGCAACTGTTCACTTTATATGGCTAAGTACAAACAATGTTGAAAAAATGCCGTAATTGAATATAAGGAGAATTACGAATATTGTTTTTCTGAATCGTATGTGTAGCCGCGTGACTGTATATGAATATTACAAAGTGAGGTCACAAGATATCACCATCATTCTTAATTCAAACTATTCCACAAGTAATGTAAACCGGAAATATATCCATCAACACCGGTACTATATAGACAACGTCAAGTTGACTCTAACTACATTGACGCACCAGCCTAATACATCGGCCATAATGCAATTATCAGTGTTACATTGCTGGGTCAACAACAATGTTACATTATACCGTAAGATACGTGAGGGGATAATTCCGAACAATGTGTGTATAAATAAATTTGCCTAGGGCAAAATTGACCCCAAAGCATTGTGAATTACAGTGTCAAAAGAAACTCAAATGATAAAATAGTATCACCATGTGTTAGCATCGCAGATACATAAGTCTTAGTAATTGGAATGGGATAGAGATTGGTCACATAACAGGTATGAAATACATTTGTGAAATGAAATATTACCAAAACAAGTAGACCTATGTTTCGTTGAATGAATATTTTCTCCATTTGGGAAACTTATTTACAAAATGTATCATCAATATAATTCATTGGTGAATATGGTTCTTATCAAAGGAAAAGTTCAACCCTCTAAGTACTCTGTTTAGGTAGATTGATCACAAATACAATTCATTAATAGAACATGAAAATATGTTGCATGTCAAGTAAGTGGTGACTGAATAAAATATCTTGACACCAGTAATTGCTTCATAATCATTACATTATATACTCAGTAGTGTAGTAGTATATACATAATCAAAATATGTATCATTACTCGACTCTGTATATTGTGACATACATAGGACTACTGTATATAAAATATTGTATTCTATTCACCCAAAAAGTAGTGTAGCTCATGATCTAAATTGAGCCCATATTCAACAGCTCTCATTTTCATGATCCAAACCGCTTCTCGACGTCTTAATTTTAACTCTATATTACCTCCTCTGGGGTCATTCTCGATCTTATCAATCCCACAGAAAGTAAATGGTTTCTGTCTATCGTGCATTGAACAGTCATTGATGTGTACTGCGTTGGAATATCTAGTGTCTTTGTATTTAATCGCTCTTAAATGTTCACTAATACGTACCTTTAAAGGTCGAATGGTACTTCCTATGTAGAATTTGTTACATTTGCATTGTAACATGTAAACTACAAATTTGCTGTTACAATTAATCATTTGACTAATCATAAATTGCTTTCCTCTAGGATTCGTAAATTCTTTTTTCTTGTCCATCGCTAGGTTACATACTTTACAGCCCCCACATTTGTGGAAACCCTTACAACTTAATGTTAACCAGTTCTCTGCTGATCTGCTTTTTGGATAACTCGGACTGATTATGGATCTAATGGTCCGACCCCTTCAGTATGAAATTAATGGAACTTCACCTAGTTGGTGCTCAAAATGTTTGTCTGATTTAAGTATATGCCAGTGACGTTTCATGCTTTTCCTAAGCCCTACAGAGAGATCATTATAGTCTGTGATCAATCTGAGAGCCTCTGATTTTTTATTGCATGCTGGTTTATCTTTTAGTGTATCTGCTCTTTTAATTTTACGAATTCTCTTTAATGCCTTATCCACTGTGTAAGTATCATACCCTCTCTCAGCAAATCGATTTTTCATGTCATTCACACAATGATTGAAATCAGCCTCATCACTACAATTCCTTCTCGCTCTAACTAATTCACCATAAGGAATTGAGTCCTTTTGATATTTAGGATGAGCACTCTGTGCGTGCAACAATGAATTACATGAGGTGGATTTACGATGTAGTTTACTGTGAATATGATTGTTCTCAATGAATAAAACCACATCAAGAAATTCTATTTCTTTGTTACTGCTATTGTTACACACAATAGCAGTAACAAAGAAATAGAATCCACCTCATGTAATTCATTGTTGCACGCACAGAGTGCTCATCCTAAACATCAAAAGGACTTAATTCCTTATGGTGAATTAGTTAGAGCGAGAAGGAATTATAGTGATGAGGCTGATTTCAATCATTGTGTGAATGACATGAAAAATCGATTTGCTGAGAGAGGGTATGATACTTACACAGTGGATAAGGCATTAAAGAGAATTCGTAAAATTAAAAGAGCAGATACACTAAAAGATAAACCAGCATGCAATAAAAAATCAGAGGCTCTCAGATTGATCACAGACTATAATGATCTCTCTGTAGGGCTTAGGAAAAGCATGAAACGTCACTGGCATATACTTAAATCAGACAAACATTTTGAGCACCAACTAGGTGAAGTTCCATTAATTTCATACAGAAGGGGTCGGACCATTAGATCCATACTCAGTCCGAGTTATCCAAAAAGCAGATCAGCAGAGAACTGATTAACATTAAGCTGTAAGGGTTTCCACAAATGTGGGGGCTGTAAAGTATGTAACCTAGCGATGGACAAAAAAAAGAATTTACGAATCCTAGATGAAAGCAATTTATGATTAGTCAAATGATTACTTGTAACAGCAAATTTGTAGTTTACATGTTACAATGCAAATGTAACAAATTCTACATAGGAAGTACCATTCGACCTTTAAAGGTACGTATTAGTGAACATTTAAGAGCGATTAAATACAAAGACACTAGATATTCCACCGCAGTACACATCAATGACTGTTCAATGCACGATAGACAGAAACCATTTACATTCTGTGGGATTGATAAGATCGAGAATGACCCCAGAGGAGGTAATATAGAGCTAAAATTACGACGTCGAGAAGCGGTTTGGATCATGAAAATGAGAGCTGTTGAGTATGGGCTCAATTTAGATCATGAGCTACACTACTTTTTGGGTGAATAGAATACAAAATGTTATATACAGTAGTTCTATGTATGTCACAAGCAATATACAGAGTCGAGTAATGATACATATTTTGATTATGTATATACTACTATACTACTGAGTATATAATGTAATGATTATGAAGCAATTACTGGTGTCAAGATATTTTATTCAGTCACCACTTACTTGACATGCAACATATTTTCATGTTCTATTAATGAATTGTATTTGTGATCAATCTACCTAAACAGGGTACTTAGAGGGTTGAACTTTTCCTTTGATAAGAACCATATTCACCAATGAATTATATTGATGATACATTTTGTAAATAAGTTTCCCAAATGGAGAAAATATTCATTCAACGAAACATAGGTCTACTTGTTTTGGTAATATTTCATTTCACAAATGTGTTTCATACCTGTTATGTGACCAATCTCTATCCCATTCCAATTACTAAGACTTATGTATCTGCGATGCTAACACATGGTGACACTATTTTATCATTTGAGTTTCTTTTGATACTGTAATTCACAATGCTTTGGGGTCAATTTTGCCCTAGACAAATTTATTTATAAACACATTGTTCGGAATTATCCCCTCATGTATCTTACGGTATAATGTAACATTGTTGTTGACCCAGCTATGTAACACTGATAATTGCATTATGGCCGATGTATTAGGCTGGTGCGTCAATGTAGTTAGAGTCAACTTGACGTTGTCTATATAGTACCGGTGTTGATGGATATATTTCCGGTTTACATTACTTGTAGAATATTTTGAATTAAGAATGATGGTGATATCTTGTGACCTCACTTTGTAATATTCATATACAGTCACGCGACTACACATTCGATTCAGAAAAACAATATTCGTAATTCTCCTTATATTCAATTACGGCATTTTTTCAACATTGTTTGTACTTAGCCATATAACGTGAACAGTTGCATCATGGCCGCCACATTAGGCTGGGATGTTAATGGAGTCAGAGTTAATATGACGCTATCGACGTGGCACCGGTTTTAAATACTTAGACTTCCGGGTCACGCTACTCCGCGGAACACTTGAAATTAGGAGTCATGCCGATACTGTGTGAATACACTGTTTGGTAAGTTACTATACAATTAACGCGACCCGCATTATATTATTGTTTGGATTGTTAGAGGATAGCATAGATCAGTGTTTTCTCTTTGAAGTTAAATTTTCTTTGAAGTAATTTTTTTGATTTATACCATTTTTAGAGCGTCGGATGTTTTTGACCATTCGCCGATAGATGTGAATAACCTTTTGACCTGATATGGCTATCATTTAATATACGAGCATGTGAGTCTGATTCATTTGCATTTTGATGGTTTGCCGGTTATATGCACACAGTATGATTAAAGATTCAGTCAAATAAGACTGTAGAACATGGAATTGAGTTGTGAGCACAGATGATGGTTTTGTAGGCTATGTGGTCATTTAACTCTTGTCATAGTACGTGGCTGTCTATGTAGAGACTGTATTTCAGATCCACTTTACCTGACTGGTTATCGATACCATAAATATTAGGAGCTCTATCTCATTATATTTTGGATATGTTAGGTAACTTTTCTTAGCTCATGAACCTTAGTGTTACGATGCTTTTTATGCACTAGGATATTTATATATATTCATTATTGCAGAACGCGACATTGCAAAGATATTCGACTACCTATTTAACGCAAAGGAGACAATTGTTTACGTAAGGTAGATACATTCGTCATAATATATGTATATAGTCATCGTGACTTGGCTCTGGGTCCTTGTGTTCCACAATGATAATTTTCTATGCACACGTTCTAAGTGATCTACACGTTAATTAATTTATCCTAGATGGGATATATCCCTGATGTCACTCTATGTTAGCAACGTGGGTGTCTAGGATCTATGTAAATGTGGTAACTTTCAGACAATTTGTAATACTTGTCACTTAATTGATGTGCTTCTCACCTTGGGCTCCACCTATCTCTCACGACATGAGTGAATAGGAAATGAGAGATATATAGACACTGATGATGATACAGACAAACAAATTATGTATATCTGTTTATTTTCCAGCCCTGAGGAAGTCGCGGGTACTCCCAGGCGACGAAACACGTGTTGGCTGGAGCAAGAATCAATAAATGAAGACTTGATCTTATACCTCAAGAAATTGAATCACATCATTTTTACATACTATTGTATACTTATGGGTGTGCTCAGGTTTTGTGGCACTACTACTGGAATGTGGTGTGTGACTTTACTCCCGTAAATCTTTTAGGACGAGATTTGTTGTGCAAAATGAAATGTTCCATTTATTGTACCCCAGAAGGAATAGAATTTCATACAAAGGATGAGGACGTAGTGTTTAAAATGGCTAGGCAAAAGACAGAAGTAAGAGTTTGTAGCCCTTACTTATTGAAAATGACTTACCACCTGTGTCGAGAGATATAGTTTTAACTGAAGTGTGGGGTTTTTCAGGGAAAGACATTGGACTGATGAGAAGAGTAGCTCCAATTTGTATCACAGTAAAACCAAATATAGAATACCCAAGAACTCCAGCATATAATTTAAGTCCTGAAACGATTGCTGGAATGACTCCATTGATCAAGACTCTGATTGAACAAGACATTTTGAGAGAGATTTTGGCCAGTCCATGTAATTCACCTATCATGGGCATACAAAAACCAAATAGGAAATATACAATTGTTCAGGATCCGAGGAAAATTAATCAGATTGTAACACCCTGTTGCCCAATAGTACCAAATCCTGCTGTAATTCTATATCAGATTCCATGTGACGCTAAATGGGATAGCCAATATTTATATGCTTTCAAGGTTCAGAAACGGTGTTTTGGCATGGTGTCGAGTTCCAGAAGGGTATACGGAAAGCACCTCAAATTTTAATCAAATATTGAAAAGCAATTTGGAATCCTTGGAAATGCCGAATCACTCTGTGCTGGTACAATGTATAGATGATTTATTAGATGCATCTGGAACTAAAGAAGGTTGCGTTTCAGATACTGTCGCCATACTGAATCATCAGGCAGTAAGTGGGCATAAGGTGTCACCAGCAAAACTCCAGTTGTGCAAAAGAGAATGTCTCTATTTGGGACACCATATTGAAAAAGTGTTGTAAGATCGAATCACTGCTATACGCAGATGAATCCACTGAGTACACAAAAGGAAGTTTGTATGTTTTTGGGAATGGTTGGCTATTGCAGTAAGTGGATACCAAATTTTTCTTTGATAGCCAAGTTACTTCAAAGATTGACACACAAAGATGTGAGGTATTGATCACACCATGAACAGCCCACTCTGGATGACTAATGGACACCATATGGGATGACATAAAAGGATACTTTGTGGTCGTAAACTATACCTTTTTGAAGTAGAAATGCCCCTTGGAGGTGGAGTAGGGGCTAGCTGTCATTTTTCTATTTCCCTGCCTGGCATTCTGTTGGACTGAACTTTGATTTCCCTCTTATGCTAAACCATTGAACTGAACTTTCCTGAACCGACTTGAACCTGGCTGGCAAATTGTGCAGGAGGAAACCTTTCGGCTGAAAAGGGCTTTTGCGATGCATCAAGGTTCAAGGCACTCACAATTTAATTGCAATTGCATTTAAGGAATTGCATTTTGCGATTCCTTAAATGCAATGCAAGAACCACTTTAAAATAGTGATTTTGCTATTTGAGGCCTCAAATTACCGAGCTATTAAACTGGTTGGTAATTTGCAAAAACTTAGAAAAATGCACTAAAGTGCATTTTTCTAAGTTTCATGTTGCGCACACACATGCCCTTGGGGCTGCAGGGTGTCCTTTTGACACCCTTGCACAGTTGAAATTGCATGCGCAATTAGCGAGTACCTATTGGTACACGCAAATTGCGCATGCAATCTCCCATTAATTCCTATGGGAATGTAGGTCCATAGGAATGAATGGGGAACCATTCCTTAATTGCGACTCGCAAATTACGATAAACACTGCAGCTGACTGGCCATGCAGTAGGCTCTGAAATCGGGGGCTCCCAATCCTCCCTCCCCAGGCTTTAACCTGAGTTGTGTTAGACTGACTATCCTGCGGCCCTTCCCTCATATTACGTCCGTGAGTAGAGATCCAGCATGCGGAAGATGCTTTGTGGGATTTAAGAGTGGTAAGTTAGTGAAAAAGTAAAGTAGCCTTGGGAGCACGGCCATCTTGGATATAGCTATTCTCCCCATGACAGACAGAGGAAGTGATGTACAGAACACAATCTGGGTTTTCAACAACCATATAGTTTTCGTAAGGTTGCCTTCAAGCAGGTCCTGTGACGTCCTATATTTGAATACCTAAATATTTAAAGGTGTGTGTAGCAACTGTAAAATTTGTAGGGCTAAATGGAATAGGTTCCGGGCTTTCCCTATATGACATGTAGAATGCATACGATTTTGTGTTGTTCATTTTTAACCCAGAGATGATTTCAAGATGTCTAAAAATAGAGGGAATGCGCTCTATATCATCTAGTAGGTCATTGATGTACAGTATTAAGTCATCTGCATATGCTGATACTACATGTTTGGTTCCTCCTAAGAGGATTCCCTTCTCCCTGGCCTCCGTTCGGAGTTTTAGGAGTAGGGACTCCAGGGCCAGAAAAAACAGGATTGGTGAGAGAGGACATCCATGTCTAGTACCTCTCGCCACAGGGTACGTATCAGAGATATAAGAGCCCGTTCGAACCCGGGCTGTGGGAGCAGTTGATAGGAGTTTGACCCACTGGATATATTTAGGTGGAATGCCAAATTTGCACATTGCCATAAACATGTAATCCCAGTGTATTGTGTCAAATGCCTGCTGGAGATCCAGCGCAATGCACCCTGTCTTATCCAATATTTTGTCTGCTGCTTCCATGATGCAATGCAAGCAGCGTATGTTTAGGGGGCATTGCGGCCAGGTAAGAAGCTGCATTGGTCTAAGTGGGTCAGTTTAGGGAGAAAGGGAAGGAGACGGTGGGGCTAGGATTTTACTAAGTATCTCCGTGGATAGGAGGGACAGAGGGCGATATCCCGCCATATCCCGTGGATCCCTATTTGGTTTAGGGAGCGATATAACAAGTGCCTGCATAGTTGATAGTGGGAGCATATGAGTGTCTTGCGCTGTCTTGTGTAGGTGTTCAAAGTGTGGTGTCAGCTTGCCTACATAAGTGGAAAAAATTCTACTGGGAGTCTGTCTAGTCCTGGTGACTTGTTACATGGTAGTTCCCCTATGGCCTCTTTGATTACCATCCTGGTGATGGGACCCTCTAGCTCTGTCTGAGCGGCTTTCGACAATTTGGGGTATTGTAAGCCGTCCAGGAATTTATTTACTTGTTGCGGCAGCGCTGGCGAACTATATAATTCCTCGTAGTAATCCCTAAAGGCTTTATTGATTGCTGCATATGTGTGCACTCTAGTGTCGTCCTGCAGTAGAATTTCTGGTATCATTACGGGGCGGGCGTGTCACATAGCAAACGGGCCAGCAAGGTGCCTTCCTTGTCTGCCTCAGTATGGGAGCATTGGGAGTATTTCCTGTACTTTATCAAACGAGGGTCCTAAGGAGTTCAGCGTGTCTAATCCTACCTTCTTGTAGTTGAGTTTGAGTGGCACCTACAGCACTTGAGACCCGTTCCAGGTCCTGCAGGGTGGCCTCTAGTGTTGTGAGCTTTTTGTTGATTTCCTGTCATGCCCCCACCAGTACCCCTATGGATGTACCACGTATTATTGTCTTAAATGCATCCCACTCAATTAAACGGGATGAGGCGGAGTTAGTGTTTTCGTTGAAATTGTGGGAACAACCTGTGTCCAGCCTGTCCTTAAAGACCGCATCTTCCAGCAGTTGGGGCCACAGTCTCCAGGTGGGGACTGGAGTGGGGATCTTCCACCATTCCAGTGGGATCTCTAGTGAGGTGTGGTCTGATAGGGTCACCCTAAGTACGTCATGTGGTGGATTTGTGAAGTGATAGCAGCAGAGCAGAAGATTCTGTCCAGCCTGGTGTGCAGCAGGTGCGGTGGGGAGTAGAAGGAGTACTCGCAATTAGTGGGGTTGCAAAGATGCCACACATCTTCCAGTAGCCACCCCTTTGTCCATGATTTCAGGAATTTCATTTGTTTAAGGGATACAGCCTCACGGACCAGTGGGTGGGAACGATCCAGCTGTGTATCTAAAATTGCATTATAATCGCCCCCCAATGTCCACAGGAGATCTGCCCAGTCTGCTAAAGTGTTTTTCAGGCTAGTGAGGAATTTGTCCTGATCGTTATTCGGAGCGTATACACTACCCAGAATTAGGTGTTCTCCATCCAGTGTCCTGTGTACTATTGTATACCTGCCTTGTTGGTCTATACTTTGCTCTAGTTGTATAAATGGTACCCCATGTCTTACCCAAATTAAAGTCCCTCTTGCGAAGGTAGAATAAGATGTGCTATAGATTTGCCCCCTCCATTTCCAATGCAGCTAAGTGATTTTGCTGGCTGTTAGATGGGTCTCTTGTAATAGCGCTATGTGTGTTTTCCTCCTATTCAACTGGGCATGTATCTGGTGTCGTTTGTGGACCAAACCCATACCCCGAACATTCCAGGTCACTATGTCATATTTACCTTGTATATGCATGTCTAATACTGATGATACATGTTACAACAGTTCGGGCCTGTACCACGAGAGTAAGTGTACTAATCATGGGTGAGCCTCCCTCCCAAAACTTTAATCTATTTAAACTTCCCAATACCAGGACAAGCATAAGAACATTGCTAGTCCAAACGATAACCAAAACCTTGCGAACATCCACACGGTTAAGTATGACGATACTTGCGGTGGGGTGGAACCTATAAGACCCATTACGTCTCCGTGCCCGACGAAGCTGCACACTGGCAAGGACCCTATCTTATTACATCAGTGTGAGGATACCTGGGGGTAAAAGTACATTAGAAACAGAGTACATCAGTCTTACTTCCCTTCTTCCTTAGATCCCGGTCATCAACGGCATTCAGTAGCCTCATCCAAAGAACATTTGCACTATTTGTGGGGTAAAGGTTGGGAACAGGTGGTCCTGGCTATCAGAGTCAAGGGGTTCCATTGTGTCCTCTGATTGTGTTGAGGGGGAGTGTGATTCTCGCATGGCTGAGACAGAGGCTATTGCTGTAGCTTGGTCCCATATAGTCTGTTCCGGGGAGGGTCCCCGTCCTTCGGGCTTCCTGGGCTTTCCATTTCTCCACTGTTGCACTCTCGGTGGGCGTGATGTAGCACTTCGTAGCCTGTGCTCTAGTACGTCCAGAGTCTGAGACGGCATGGTAGCCTCGAGCCAATCATTTGCTTCCTCTGGGCTGCTGAAAAAGTATGATTTCTGGTTGAGCAGTATTTTTAATCGGGCAGGAAATATTAGAGCATACTTAAGTTGCAGTTCTTGGAGTTTCTTCTTCAGAGGCAGATAGGATGCACGTTGCGTTTGTACCTTGACCGTGTAGTCCAGATACAGCGATATGCGTTGATTTTCATAGTGAATGGGCGCGTTTTCTCTGGCCTTCTGTAACAGGATATCTCGGTACCTGTAGTTGAGGAAACGGGCATTCATTGTTCTTGGTGGTGCCTCCCCCATTGATCTGCCTGCGAGCCCTTTCAACACAAAAGAAAGGAGACAGTCCCTCAGGGGCGATCTGGTCCTGGAACCATTGCTCCATGAACTACGTCACGTTGGCCCCTTCTGTTCATTCAGTCAGGCCCATCTCGCGGATGTTATTGTGGCACGCCCTATCTTCTGCATCCTCCGCTCTGTCTTGGAGTGTCGTCAGTTGTTGCATGCAGGACAGGGTCTCCATATGGCCTTTGTGTTGTGGCAGGAACTCAAGCAGTGTTTGTTTGTTGTTTTTGACTGTGTCTGCAAGTTTTACATGAATCGCCTTCAGGAGGGACAGACCCGTGTTAAGGGTACCCATTTGTTGTTCCAGGGACTTGCGAAACTCCCATATCTCTTATAGGATTAGGTCCAGTTTGTTATGTACCGGCTCTTCGTTGGTTGGCGGGACACAGCTAATTGACGATGCTTGCGAGCTCTCTTTAAGGTCACCCTGTACCGGTTGGTTCGTTTGGGGCTGCTCTACATTTTTCACTTTCGCGCAGCCCATATTGAGAGGTTCTGCTGTTATTTATGCGTTTGGTGTCCCGTCTGACAGCCAAGTTGTGGTTGTCAACTGGTACTGCCCACGGGAGCCTCTGTCGTGCCCTCGCCACAGTTGGTAGTATGCACAGCAATCACCAGTCTCTCTTACATTGATGGAAGGGAGATCATTGACGGGTGAGTCCCCGAATTTGAGTATTCTACGCTGGCTTCCCCCGCCGTTTTCTAGGGGCACAGCTCTGTCTCTGCATCTCTTTGCAAGGCAGCCCACACACTCACGGTTGCGCTCGGCGGTTGTTGCGGTTCAGCTCCGGCCTCGGGGGTCAATCGCTGCGACCTCAATGTACCAGCGGCCTCCAGTTGTCCACCCCAGTTACTGTCGTCCTAGTTTCGGCCCGGTCTATGAAACTGCCCCGGTCACGACTGGAGCTCCGAAAAGTCGTCCTACAGTGCGGCCAGTGTCGGCGTCTCCCCTCTGCTGGTGTGCTCCGTAGTGCGTAGGTCCTCTGGGCCTCATGATGCTCCAAGGCCTGAGCTGTCTTCTCAGCACTTCTTCAGTCGTTCAGACCGTGCTGTCTTGGAGTGAGTGTTCACGCAGGTCGCTGGTAGTGGTCTAACGTTGAAAACCTCCAACGTACAGCAGCAGCGGTACCTGCTTGAGTGCGCCACCTCAGCCTACAGTGTAGTGGCTCCCCATCCCGGGCCTCTGTCTGCTGCGTAGCCAGGCCCTAATGCACCCGGTCCCTTGTCCAACAGTGTCCCTTCGCACGCTCTTGTCGACTTCACAGCAATCCAGTCTCATGTCGCTGTGTCTCAG
Source organism: Triturus cristatus (assembly GCF_964204655.1). NCBI lineage: Eukaryota > Metazoa > Chordata > Amphibia > Caudata > Salamandridae > Triturus > Triturus cristatus. The sequence continues at coordinate 471,675,430 of NC_140585.1, read as the reverse complement.
GATCGGAAGCAGGGAGTAACAGCAGCATTTAACCCCCTGTTCCGGCTATTTTAGCAGGATTAGAGGGTCTTGCAGCGGAGCTCCATCAGGTTGCGGCTGCCATGTTCGGTGGTTAGCCATGTCCCCCGCCTGCTCGAAGCATGAGATTAAAAATTCCTAGGAGGTGGTCAGGAACTATGCTTGATCCCAGTTGGAGAACTCTGGGAGGGCAAGGGTCCAATGGTGAACCTGACTTAATTAGCCTAAACTGATTAGTAACTTGATCTAGTGTGAGGGCAGAAAAAGCATGGAAAGCATGGTTATTGAATTAGGAATGTATTATCACATCAGGCTTTAGCAAAGCTTTTTCTCCTTTGGGATCGTTTAAGCCAGTGGTCTGTGGGATGTCATAAATACTTAGTCCCCCAGAGTCGGCACTTGTGGTTAAGGAATTGAAATCACTTCAACCTTGGTTTTAAAGAAAGTGTCTAGGTTGTTGCAAAAGGAGGCATCTATATTCAGGTTACTGGCTGAGGAAGGATTACTGAGCTTGACCACAATTGAGAATAACTCCTTGGGAGTGTTGAGGGCTGAGTTAATCTTATTTATATAAAATTTAGATTTAGTTTTGGTCAGGAGATTTTGTACTGTTTCAGTTTCTCTTTATACAAGACTTTGTCCTCCCTGCTGTAGTTCAGTCTCCATTTCCTTTCTAGCCTTCTACATAGGTGTTTGGCCAATCTAAGCTCTTTATTAAGCCAGGGTTCAGATAGAGAGGTTCTCTTATTGTTTCCTCGTTTGCCCAGAGCTAGGCTATCAATAGAGTCTCTGATCCATTTGTGGTAATCCACCATCGCTTGATCCAGGTTAGGCGCTATTGGAACAATGGAGTATTTTAGGGCCCCAGAGAAAGTGCCATCTGAAGTCAAGTGCCAAGGCCAATAACTCATCCTGGTTGCGCACTTGGGCTCTTTCAAGTTGTGATCACCTAACATTTCCACCCTGTGATCAGACCATGTTAGTGGTAAAGACTGGCTGACCTGAATAAGTGGACAGTCCAAAAAAATGCCATCTAAGTTATGACCTGTGGAGTGCGTGGGACCGTGGACTAGTTGTGATAGCCTGAGAAGAGAGAGGGATGTAGTAAGGTCTTTGGTATCTGGGTCCTCCATATTCTCAAGGTGAACATTAAAATTCCTAAGAATAGTGAAATCGGAGGAATTAGCTTTTATGTCCCAAAGGGATTTGTCCATCTCAAGGAAGGCTTTTCTAGGGCCAGGAGGTCGATAGATCAGAGCTCCATTAAAGTAGTAGTGACTGTTAAGGTTGATTTTAAAGCTCAGGGCTTCGCATCCAGGGTGAGGCAAGGGATCTACTCTGAGCTTGAAGTCAACTTTAGAGATGATTGCTAGACCACCGCCTCTATTCCCAATGCAGTCTAAACTGGTTAGTGTGTAATCGGGGGGGGGGGGTGGCGGAGATCAAGTCTGAGCCAGATGCGGCATCAGCCAATGTCTCTGTTATGAAAGCTAAGTCAATAGTCGCACTATCTAAGAGGTCAGCCATTTTCATAGCATGTTTGCTGAGAGACTGGGCATTTAGCAACAAGCAATTCAATCTTCCTGACGTGCATTTTTTTTCGGGCTGTTCTCGGTTTGTTTATAGGGTTTTGCTGGTAATTGCTTAAGCCTAAAGGGACAGTCTGGGCAAGATAAGCAGAGAAAAGTATCCCCAAGGGACAGGGGGGGGGGCATAACAATACTGTGTGTCAGTGTTCGAGCAAAGTAATTCTTCTCTGCTGTTGTTTGCAAAGTAAAACACTGATCCCCTGCACATGCTGAAAGTATATGTACAATATACATTGTCAAATACAACAGTCATCTTCTTTTGATTCCGTTGTTACTTTATTTTCTTAGCTTCTTTGGATGGTGTCATTACAAACTACAATCAATGATCTTCGTTCCTAGCCAACACGTGTTTCTTCGCTTATAAGAATAAGCCCGCGACTTCTTCAGGGCTAAGGAAGTATATAAATATAAGTGTTGTAGTACATAAGGTGGTGATAGGTATGTACATGTGCACCATAATGGTTATGTGTCAACAAATTATTTTGCTACATTACATAGTGGAACTCCGTGGAAACCCATACGTACATTCATCAGATTGTTTATGACAGAATTATATAAAAACAATTGGTGGACTAGAGAACAAAACACAAATTTCTTAATACATTTTACAGTACATCCTAGTTGAGCTAATGAATTTGAAGATTTTAAATGTGCACTGGCAGTGAATAAAAGCTATCTAATCCCATTGGATGGTGTGAGGTTTCACAGTGCACCATCTTGCTGCCAAGTTTGTGACCGTAACAGGTAAGTATATAGAGTGCTCCCCTGTGATAAAAGTAGATGTGTGTGTATTTAAGCAGGAATACAGTACCTATTCTGTTGTCTTGCGAGTTCCTGCGAGTAAAGAGGGATAGAAGTTAGTAAAACAGTAAAGCAGAAATTCCTTGTTAGAAAGTATCTGTCACTCAAGGCGTTCTAATATACCTTGATTCCGGTGATAATTCCAACAAGGAACCTGAAGCTTATTCTCGTCCATACTAAACATGATCATACTGTGTTCCGTCAACAAATGCGAGCTTACAAATGTTGTGACACTCCAAAGCTTCGTGGAGCTGGAGAATTGTGCCAGATCCTTAGAGTGAAGTGAAAATCAATATTGTAATGAGACCCCATACATTTGAATTCGTTACTACAGTAATCTTTTAAGATGCAACTGTGACCGGGAGAGTGATCTGCTTACCGGCACGATTCTGGTCCAAGATAATGCTCTCACACCTCGCGAGCATGCTGTGTGTGTTCCGGGGAGCAGCCCAACATGCCTTAAGCGGCTGGGATAGGCCGTCGAAACTGACAACGGACTACAGGAATCCTCAGAATACTGTTTGCAGCAGCCACCATTTTGTAATGGTTTCTGTGTGCGGGCACATCAAAATACAAGAGTTCTAACAAACCCTCATTACGTGCGTGGCAAGTATCATCACTTATTGACCTTACCAATTATCGGTAAGCAGACTATAGGACAGTGTGGTAGCTTAGTGTTTGGTGTAGCGTGAAGCTAATCCTGGTGAGCATATCCTTGTTGTCCCTAATCACTTTTCGGTGTTTGGCAGCATGAGGGCAGTTCCTATTACACATTGAGCGTTAAAAAAAATTGGGAGACCCCCTTCCTCCTTGAATAATTTTATAGTTAAGAGAAATATTATAGCATTCTAAGTCGCATTATATTCAGTATATAGATGGAAGACAGACATATGGTATGATACAAATATTACTATGGGGATGATTTCGATCTCGGTCGGAAGGGCACCGAATCGGGTTCGGCCGTAGCGGATCCGATTCCAATGCTTCTTTTCCGACCAATCCGTACACGGTTCGGGACGATGAAGTACGATGCAAAGATGCGCGAATTCTCCCACCGACTCGTTCCCGGCTCCGACCCGATCCGTCCGACTCGGTCGCACACAAACCGATGCACGCAATGGAGATAATTCTCGACCAAACGAGTACGATGCTCGAATCGGACAGCTTGACCGAGTCGGAGTGTCCGGCTCGCAAATGCTCCCAGAGTCGGACTTTGGGGGTCTGCGTCAGATCCCCCGACACCCGCAGCCGTAGGACTCGGACACAGGGGGAGACCCATGGGTCTCCCCCACACAGGCATGTACGGCGCGGATGGCACCGACGCGTACCCACTGTAGGGGGCGTACTTGTCCGAGACGTACCCATTCAGTCAATGGGAGCGCATGTACGCGTCGTACAACTGGCTCCCATTGACTTTTAAGGGAGTCTGACCGAACCGAGTCCGACAGCATATGTGCACATCGTACTCGCTCGGTCGGACTGTAGGGGTCCGGCTCGGTCTGAAAACACTCCGGATCCGACTCGGTCGGAGTGCTTTCCTATCCGGCTCGGAATCGGCACCTAAGTAGAATAATAATAAATATTTACAGATCAGCAAAGGTGTGGATAAGATGCTAGTTTTGTTGAAATCAATAGGCAAACAGAGGATAGACATATAATAAGTTATAGGCATAGTTGAGTGGTGACAAGCAAATGATCATGCCCACCCTGATCCACCCAAAGGGTTACAGACATCTGGGAATAAAACCCATACCAATAGCATAAGATTGTAACTTAGGGGTCCATTAGGATGGCGGGTGGACTACAGTCCGCCAGCCACCCTAGCGGTGCTGGGATCGGCCGCCAGTGGTGCAGCAGTCCAGCACTGCCAATTAGGATGCAACCACCACCGCGGCAGTCACATCCCGCATGTACAACATTGTGGCGGGCGGTGCTGTGAGCAGCGCCTGCCACAAAGTAGTAAATGCATGTTGTGCATTGGCATGCACAACGTGACCGGCACCGCGTGGTGCCTGCCACATTGTATATGCCAATGTACCCCCAAGTGCATCCCCCCATCCCCCGACACCCCTGGGGGCCTACAACGGGCCCTCAAAGCTATTCCCGCATGCCTTTCCATGGCGGAGTCCCCACCATGGAAAGGCATCAAACCACCAACTTCATACTATGGATGGCGGTGCCTACAAAGCACCGCCACCATATTGCAGGCCTTTTGAGCCCGGTAAGCAATCGTGACGATAGCCTACCGGCAGAAAGGCGGTGGACGGTCTTTCCGTCTGCCGCTGTACCCCCCGCCATGCTAATGTGGCAGGGGTAAAAGGCCGTCTGGCGGGGTGTTTTAGAGGGTGGATCGCCACCACCGGCCATGCTAATGGGCCCCTAACTATTTCTCCACTATGCAGGTATATTTGTAAGAAAATAGCTTCAGGCCTACTAATGTGGTACAAATTGGAAAGCTATGCATTCAGTGAGTTGATGATAAGTATTGGATTCATCATGAGTGCATTCCTCATGACTAAATGAGGCGTCAAATGTATCCGAGCCAATAAAGTAGTCAAGGCCGCATCTTATTAGTCCCCCAGATGTTATTGAAGTTCGTGATCGGTGTTCAGACCTAGTTCGAAACTCCTAAGTCTCATAATCTATAGTGCCTCTCTCCTTCTGAGTGTCAATTCCCTGTTGCCTCCTCTGGGGTCCCTGGGTATAATATTGAAGCCATACAATATAAATGCTCTGTGAGTGTCTTGAACTGTGCATTCAACTATGTGTATGGCTATTGAATATCTGGAGTCCCCCTGCTTCACAGCCCTCATATGTTCGCCAACCCTGTCCTACAGACTCCTGATGGTGCTGCCAATATATCTCCATTGGCATTTACATTCAATGGTGTAGATTACATACTTTGTATTGCAGGTGATGTTGGCCTCAATCTTATATGTCTTATGTTTCGGATTGGTGAATTGTATCTTTTTATCAATGGCCCATCTGCACATGGTGCAGTGGCCACATTTGAAAACGCCTAGAGTATTTAATGGAAGCCAATGCTTTTCAGGCACTTACAACTGCGGTGTGTTATCTCTGGCCTGGTTGATGTGAAGCCTTGTGGTGACTTATCTGCCAATAATAAATGCTAATGTTTCCTCATACTTTGTGTGAGCCTCTGTGCATGTCTGTTGTAGTCAGTGACCAGACAGATAGTTTGTGTGCCCCCCTTCTTAGCTTATCCTTAAGGGAGTTTGATCTACATAGTTTGGAGATTCTGTTGAGAGAGTTGTTGATCGTATTGCGGTTGTAGCCTCTATGTATAATTCTGGATGTCATACACTGTGTGCATTCCCTAAAGTCTGATTCAGTACTGCAATTGCATCTTGCCCGCATAAATTCACCATAGGAAATGGCATTAATCTGATGCCTGGGGTGTGCACTAGACGCATGTAGTGTGGCTTTGCAAGATGTAGACTTCCGAAATAGCCTACTCTGAATCCTATTGCCCTTAGTGAAGAGTTCTACATCCAAACACATGACTCTCTCTGGGCTAAATTGAAAGGTGAATCTGATGTTGAATGTGTTGCTGTTCAGATGTGTGAAGAAGTCAAGTAGTTTGTCTGTGGATCCCATCCATATCATCAGTCATATATGTACCTGCCCCAAAATAAAATCGAGTCATTCCACTTGTTACCCCATGTGCTCCAGATCCATTCTTCCTCCAACCTCCACAATTTGGCATGAGGGTAAAAATTTTGAACCCTTGGCCATCCCCTGGGTCTGTCTATACCAGCCGTCTTTAAACAAAAAAAAAATATTTTCAAGATTCAATCTGGTCATCTTCAAAAGCATTTCGGTGTGTTCCGAAAGACTAGCTGATCTGGAGCTGAGTACATGCTGTAGGGCAAGATCATGTTTGATGCTGGTGTACAGTGCTGTGACGTCAAGTGTCACCAGAGTCATGTTGTCCTCCCATGTTATGTCAGTGAGTGTGTTGAGAATATGTTTGGTGTCCCTTATGTAGGATGATAGATTGTTTACCACTGTCTGCAAGAGGGTATCCACGTATTCAGAGAGTCTCTCTGTGGGACCCCCTATTCCAGACACTATAGGCCTGCCTGGAGGAAATTGGAGATTTTTCTGTATTTTGGGCAATTTATATACGCAGGGGTATCTAGGACGGGCAATCCCGAGATAAGTATACTCATTGCTATCTAGCAGACATGAATCATACCATTTTTTAAGGCCACAGTTGATACAATCTGTAAGAGCCCATATGGGGTTAAAGGATAATATTTCATAACATGTTGGATCATTGAGCTGTGATAGGATGTCTTGTTCTGTTCACTGGCAAAATATAGAAGTAAAAAATATTGATGCAGAAATATAGAATGCAAAAATATCGACTCCCTATACTTAAACGGGAAAGTGCAAAAATGTTGAGAAAAAAAATATTGATGTAAAAATATAGTTGTACACAATTTCACATTTTATTTATGTATAAAATAAAATAATAAATATTAAATATGTTAAATAATAAAATTAATATAAAAAAATTAAGAAGATTTAATATAAATTAAAAAAATATGAATAAACTTAATTTAAAAAAGTTAAACACATACATATATGTACCAATAACATAACATCTAATAAAAAAAGATTCTATTATAAATTAAAACATTAATCTATTTGAAAATCTTTAAACTTGAATCTCCCACTCCAGTGAGTGCAACAGTAGGGAAAGTGTTGGATAGCAGAGGGGTAAAATTACTATTCACACTCCAGTGATTGCAACAGTAGAGAAAGTGGTGGAGAGCAGAGGGGTAGAAAATATTATTCCCATTCCACTGAGTGTAACAGTAGGGAAAGTGTTGGATAGCGGAGGGGTAAAAATTACTATTCCAACTCCAGTGAGTGCAACAGTAGGGAAAGTGTTGGATAGCGGAGGGGTAAAAATTACTATTTCCACTCCAGTGAGTGCAACAGTAGGGAAAGTATTGGATAGCGGGGTGGTAAAAATGACTATTCCCACTCCAGTGAGTGCACCAGTAGGGAAAGTGTTGGATAGTGGAGAGGTAAAAATTACTATTCCCACTCCAGTGAGTGCAACGTTAGAGATAGTGTTGGATAATGGCAGGATAAAATGTATTATTCCCACTCCAGTGAGTGGAACAATAGGCAAAGTGTTGGATAGCAGAGGGGTAAAAATTACTATCCCTCTACAGTGAGTGCAACAGTAGGGAAAGGGTTGGATTGCAGAGGAGTAACAATTAATTTTCTCACTCTAGTCAGTTCAAAATTAAAAACAAACAACATTTTAACAACAACAAAAATATATTTAATATTAAAAACATTTTGAAAACATATTATAATGTTAAATACATATAACAAAAGCCTCCAAATATCATATCAAATAAAACAAAAAATAATTTCCAAACTAATAAATATGTTTAATAAAAAATTATTCATAAACAAAAACATTAATTATTACATAAATGTACTTTTTTTTATTTCCTAACCTATAACAGCACACGATTCACAACCCACATCTAAATTGAAAAAGAATGTACTTCCTCAACTAACATAATTAATTACCAGTTGAACAAATATTATTAATTAATAAATTACCCCTGTTTAACAACTAATTATAAAATAAGTACAATTAATTTACTCCCCACACTGTACCCCTATAACAATAAACCACCCCACACAAAAAATATAAACAAATACCCTTATTAAATATAAATTAATTAATTCATATTGATGATCAACTAATTTTCAATTAATTCAACAAAAAATTATTTTCCACCATTTACCCCTATAAACCCCACAACCCACACCTAAAATTAATTACACAAATTTTATATTTAATTTTCAATTATTTAACAACTAATTATTAATTCATTAAACATAAATTACTTCCTACCCTTAACCCATAAACCCCACAACCCACACCTAAAAAAAAATCACTCAGTTACATATTTAATTATTATTTAATTAGTTAATATAAATTAATAACTTATTATTAAATAATTAAACATAAATTACTTCCCACCCTTTACCCCTATAAACCCCACAACCTGCACCTAAAATTATATACACAATTTATGTAATTAATTTCCTATCAATTAATTAATATTAATTAAGAATTATTATTAATTCATTAAAAATAAATTACTTCCCAACCTTTACCCCATAAACCCAACAAGCCACATCTAAAAAACAATCACACAATTACCATAATTAATGATCAATTAATTAGTTAATATAAATAAACAACTAATTATTAATTAATTAAGCATAAATTACTTCCCACCTTTTACCCCTATAAACCCACACGTAAAAATTAATAAAAACAATTTCCACAATTAATTTCCAATCAATTAATTAATATAAACAACTAATTATTGATTAATTACAAATAAATTACTTCCCACAATTAACGCTATCAAATATAAGTTAAATAAATAAAATTAACCATTAATGTATTGTAATTAAATTACTTCCTACCGTATTCCCCTAGAAATCCACAACCTGCTACGGAACTCAAATATGAAAAATGTAATTAAAATGAAATTCATATCTACTGAAAAATGTTGCACATATATTAAAAAACATAAATAATACTTATACAAAAAAAATACATCACATATATTTCAATTATAAACTACAATACATTAAAAAAATCTATATTTTAAACATCTATATTTTTGCAAACAATATTAATGACTTCTATATTTTATAAAATTGATATTTCTTACCTTAAATTTGATATTCTTGACCACGATATTCTTGCTGTCGATATTTCTGAATCACGATATATCCAACTCGATATTTGTGTAAGTCGACATTTCCTACTCGATATTCTGTCTCAGTACTGTCTTGTTCATAGTCTGAACTGTAACTAAGCATCACATTACCTCTGTTATCGGCTTCACGTATTTAATGCTATTGTCCTTTCTAAGTACCTAGAGTGCCTCCCTTTCTCCCTTGGGGGATAAGTACGATGGCAAACGGAAATCCCTCCCACCGCCGTGCTCCCAGAAAAAAATGCCTGCTTGTTCCGCGGGTTCTCATTACGATGCAATGCATGGAAAATCAGACCGCGGCGGATGGATTTTCACAAAAAACTGTCCACCTTGGTCTGGAATACTGGAATTCTGATCACGGCGGATGGAAAAGCTGTGAAATGCATTAAAAGGCAGATTCACCCGCGGTATGACCGCATGGGAGATTTGGATGAGATGGCGGAGCATTCGTAACGATCATTGCGTTACGACCGCTTTGTTCGCGTATAAAGATAAATGCGGTCGAATGCAACTTCAGAAACAAGCCTCCAAAAGCACCGGTCCTCTCCGCTGCCCTCACTCACATCTGACACGCCCCAATGATACACCCTCAAGTCATTAAAAGCCAATAAAATCCCTAGTCACATTGGAAAATATACCTGACGGTCAATCCTCATTTTGACACACCCATATAGCAGAATATAAAGCCAACCCCTTCCCCGACCATCATCCTTTGCACAACTACAGCAATGAAGGGCCACACACCACAACTGCTAGGAGAAGCAAAATATTATACAGCACACCATCAAACCAACCTACATCAACATACACCAACACTTCCAACACACACACCTGACGTACCTCAGACATCTCCACCAGCACCTTACTCCCTGCACGTCTGTCTCATTTGCACAGCATACACCATGTCACAGAAAAAAATGCCTAAATTCATAGACAAGGAGTTGTCTGTGATGGTGGACGAAATAATTAGCGTAGAACCGCATGTGTTTGGAAGTATGGTCCAACAATCAAATGTGGAAAAGGATTGTCAACAAAGTCAATGTAGTAGGCACCACCCTACACACACTGCGTGACATCAAGAAGAGGTGGCATGACCTCAAGACCAGGGTCAAATTCCGTACCAACAGGAACCATGAGGCGGCTCAGAGAACTGGTGGTGGCAAGGTGCTTGCTATCCTGCATCCAGAGAGTCTCACAGGAATAGCTCGGGGAGTGAAGGCTGGTAAGTACCAACAATTATATCTGATCACACTGCCATGTAGTGTCTTGAACAACCATGGAGCCACACTTTCAAGACCCAAATGTACAACGCCTTCTTTACAACAAATTTCTCACTTATCTACCATTTCCTTACTCTGATTCACCTCAAAGGTAGGTAGCCATATTTCTATGGGGGTATGGGTACACACAGGCAGCACTACGACTCCCACCAGGCCCCTTGACTCTCAGCTGAACATGATGGAACACTCCCCCACCCCCAAAAGCCATGTGGGAGCCATCTCACTATACAGTGCCTCCTAACAGGTAGGTAGTCAAATCACTAGGGAGGGGGTTGTTGGGACCTGACAACAACAACACCACAACTACCACAAGGCCCTCTGGCCTCCCTCTTAAATAGCATGGAGCACACTCCCAACCCCAGAAGCCATGTGGCAGCCATTTCATTCCACTGCGTCACCTTACAGGAAGGTAACCTTCGTACCAGGGAGGGGGTTTGGGACAGGCAGGCAGCACTACAACTTCCACCAGGCCCCCTTGACTCACAGCTGAACAGGATGTAACACTCTCCCACCCCAGAAGCCATGTGGCAGCCATCTCCCTACACAGTGCCTCCTAACAGGTAGGTAGTCAGCTCACTAGGGAGGGGGTTGTTGGGACATGACAACAACACCACAACTCCCACAAGGCCCTCTGTCCGTCATCCAGCAAATTCCCACGGGAAGATCCACCACCTGCTTGCTACACTTTTGGGGAAGAGGGAGGCTGTTGGGTCCACCTCACTTTCTCACTTGTGGCAAGACACTTGGGGGCCGATTCCGATCCTGGAAAAATTTTCCCCGTACGAATCGTATCCGGATTTTTTACCGTACGAATTGTACAAGTAGCGTACAAACTGGCAAGTACGATTCGCATGGGAAAAAGTCAATACGAATCGCATCGAGAAAATTTCCCCACACGTCCTCGGGTCGGAAAATGTGTCCGACACATCCCCGGACGATTTACCGTACGAATCAGAAACATGAAGTCCGACCGCGCAAGTACGATCACTCCCGTCCCTTCGATTTTACAACTGGATGGAGAAAACACCGTACGGACCGAACTCCTATAGCAACCATGGAGACATGTGCCCGCATACGCGCCGAACACCCCACCACAGACCCCGTATGTACGCGCAGAACACCCCCCCATCCCCCGCATGTACGCACAAAACGCCCCCCAGCCGCGGATGTACGCGCCGAACCCCCACCAGTGTATGTATGGAGCGTACCCCCACCCGTGTATGCATGGAGCGTACCAACTCCCCACCAGTGTATGTACGGACCGTACCCACACCCCACCCGTGTATGTATAGACCGTATCCCCACCCGTGTATGTACGGACCGTACCCCCACCCCACCAGTGTATGTACGGACCGTACCCCCACCCGTGTATGTACAGACCGTACCCCCACCCGTGTATGTACAGACCGTACCCCCACCCCACCAGTGTATGTACGGACCGTACCCCCACCCCACCAGGGTATGTACGGACCATACCCCCACCCCACCAGTGTATGTACGGACCGTACCCCCACCCATGTATGTACGGACCGTACCCCCACCCCACCAGTGTATGTACGGACCGTACCCCCACCCCACCAGTGTATGTACGGACCGTACCCCCACCCCACCAGTGTATGTATGGAGCGTACCCCCACCCGTGTATGCATGGAGCGTATCAACTCCCCACCCGTGTATGTATGGAGCGTACCCCCACCCGTGTATGTACGGACCGTACCCACACCCCACCAGTGTATGTACGGACCGTACCCCCACCCCACCAGTGTATGTACAGACCGTACCCCCACCCGTGTATGTACGGACCGTACCCCCACCCGTGTATGTACGGACCGTACCCTCACCCCACCAGTGTATGTACGGACCGTACTCCCACCCCACCAGTGTATGTATGGAGCTCACCCCCACCCGTGTATGTACGGACCGTACCCCCACCCGTGTATGCATGGAGCGTATCAACACCCCACCCGTGTATGTATGGAGCGTACCCCCACCCATGTATGTACGGACCGTACCCCCACCCCACCAGTGTATGTACGGACCGTACCCCCACCCCATCAGTGTATGTACGGACCGTACCCCCACCCGTGTATGCATGGAGTGTACCAACTCCCCACCCGTGTATGTATGGAGCGTACCCCTACCCGTGTATGTACGGACCGTACCCACACCCCACCAGTGTATGTACGGACCCTACACCCAGCCCCCCCTGTATGTACGGTGCGAAACACCACCACCAATGGACAGTGCGGACCAACACCCTGCCCGTGTTCGTACGCACCCTACCCCAGGCCCACACACCAGCACCCTCACCCAACATCGCGCATGTACGAGTCGTACTAAGCCATAGCAAAGGACAGCACTGTACAACAACATGGCCCATGTACGCACCGTACAGACGCAAAAAACACCCGTACTGAACCAGGACAAACCAAAAAAACACAAGGAGAGTCAATTCGATGCACACAACACCACAAAACATATCCAGCAAGGCCAAATACATCCTATACACTGACCTGCAACTGACAAACAGCTAAACAGAGGCCCAAACCACTACCACTCCTTATAACACACCCACCCAAACTTCAAACACAGCCACACCCACAAATGGACCAATAAAAAGGCCCAGCACACACAAACCATGATCCTTTGCAACAGATCCCCTACTGCCAGACCACAGAGACAACGCACTGCACCATACTACATACATCAATACACCTTACACTTGCACTCCTTCACACAACCACCATCACAAACACACCCTCATCACATTCACACACACACACCTGCACAACCACACTCACACACCCACAACCATCCACACCCACACCCCCACAACCATCCACACCCACACCCCACACCATGCCCACTAACAAGAATCCAAAGTTCACAAAGGAGGAGCTGGAGGTCCTTGTCGACGAAATCGTCAGAGTCGAGCCACAGCTCTTTGGAACATTGGTCAGACGGACCAGCATAGCCGAAAAATCTGCCATGTGGGAGAGGATAGTCAATTCTGTGAATGCTGTTGGGTCCACCAGAAGGACCAGGCATGAGTGCCAAGCCAGGTGGTATGATCTGCGGAGGACGGTCCGCCGCAAAATGACGGACGACCACAACCAGGCAAACATCACTGGAGGAGGTCCGGCCCGCAGACCGGTACACTACCATCCCTGGGAGGAGAAGGTGATGGCCACGCTGCCGCCGGTGGGAGTAGACGGACTAGAAGGAGTCCGAGAGCCTGGTGAGTACACAAACAACTCACCTCACACGGGGGAAACGCCATATACAACCCAAATACCAATCATGCACGCAACCCCCCCAAAGCCTGCACAGTACACAACCACACTCCAAAGACACACACATGCCACTAGCGCCTCCATGCCCCATGCCCCAAGCAAGGCCATGCCAAGTCACAGGCCACACAAAACACCAACACAAGACAGGATGTCCCCGATACCGGGAGGGTGGGCCTCAAAACTAACATAGAGCAACTCTGAAGCACACAACAATGCCCTCAGCCCATATGGCTTAGGGCTCAGCCATACAAACAGTGTGTCCCCACACAGTACTGTTTTGCCTGCTAATGGTGGCCGCGTTGCAGGACGACATGGGTATGAAGGCACAATTTGCACATAACAGCAGCTAATGAAGACGCATCACTCTGAAAGAGTGTCAGCACACACCGCCACAGCAGCAGCGCAGACTCAGACACTCCGCCCAATGGGTGCCCGCAGAGAAGAAACAAACCCACATGAACAAGCCAATGGCCTTTGAAACACCTGCAAACTGTGTGTGCCCAGGAAGCTGGGCTGAGGTGACAGAGGGTGACACACAGAGGGAGGGAGAGGGGCAGAGAGAGGGACAGAGACAGAGGTGGACACAGGGAGACAGACAGAGGGAGGGAGGAGGCTGACAGAGGGAGGGAGAAAGGGAGACAGAGGGAGACGGACAGTGGGAGGAGGCTGACAGAGGGAGGGAGAAAGGGAGAAGGACAGAGGGAGGAGGCTGACAGAGGGAGGGAGAAAGGGAGACGGACAGAGGGAGGAGGCTGACAGAGGGAGGGAGAAAGGGAGACGGACAGAGGGAGGAGGCTGACAGAGGGAGGGAGAAAGGGAGACGGACAGAGGGAGGAGGCTGACAGAGGGAGGGAGAAAGGGAGATGGACAGAGGGAGGAGGCTGACAGAGGGAGGGAGAAAGGGAGACAGAGGGAGATGGACAGAAGGAGGAGGCTGACAGAGGGAGGGAGAAAGGGAGACAGACAGAGGGAGGAGGCTGACAGAGGGAGGGAGAAAGGGAGACGGACAGAGGGAGGAGGCTGACAGAGGGAGGGAGAAAGGGAGATGGACAGAGGGAGGAGGCTGACAGAGGGAGGGAGAAAGGGAGACGGACAGAGGGAGGAGGCTGACAGAGGGAGGGAGAAAGGGAGACAGAGGGAGACAGACAGAGGGAGGAGGCTGACAGAGGGAGGGAGAAAGGGAGACGGACAGTGGGAGGAGGCTGACAGAGGGAGGGAGAAAGGGAGATGGACAGAGGGAGGAGGATGACAGAGGGAGGGAGAAAGGGAGACAGAGGGAGACGGACAGTGGGAGGAGGCTGACAGAGGGAGGGAGAAAGGGAGACAGAGGGAGACGGACAGAGGGAGGAGGCTGACAGAGGGAGGGAGAAAGGGAGACAGAGGGAGACGGACAGTGGGAGGAGGCTGACAGAGGGAGGGAGAAAGGGAGACAGAGGGAGACCAAATCACCCTTGGGTGGTGTGGCCATGTCCGCTCGTCAGCAGGTGGACTGTGTGCATGTAGACAAGGTTTGGCAGTGCGTGAACCCCCCCTTCAACCTTTGATAAACACTGGGCCATGTGTCAATCTGTGCACGAGTACATCCGTGCTGCAGGCACAAACAGAACCTTACACCCAGTATACCCACCCACTGTGTTTGTCAGAACCCTGTCAGAAATTGTTAAGTTACCTACCTGCATTCTCAAATTGCATGGAAAAAACACCATTTGGCCGTGTACAGTGCAAGACGTAAGGCGGCTCTGCATGGCTTGCTACGCCCGCTCACTACACTGCTGACTGCGTTCCTAAAAGATGCATCAACTAAGATTGTGTCACACATAGGTAAAGTGTCGAAAGCTGTGGCCAAGGGACATACCCATGCACAAGTGCACTGTGAGAGAAATGCTAGCCAAATCCAACCACCCAGAGGAACTGTGCCTAATCAAAAATGCTATGAACATGGATGTCGCATGTAACACAATTAACACTGTCTCTCTCACACACAGGTCAATGTCGTCGATCTCCCCCAAACAGGGGGGGAAGACTCACAGGACCAGGCTCTGCGTGAAGAGGACCCCACCGGCAGCGACGACTCTCACCACTCCGTGGATGACCCAGAACAACATGGCACCTCTGGTGTCCAACCACCTGCAGCACCTGCGTCAGGTACAACTGTGCCAACCACCACCCCCATTCCTGCCACATCCCAGGAGACACCCAGGAGACCTGCCCGCACACAACAACACAGCCAGTCTGTCCAGGAGGGACAAGGTGCTCCGGGCACCCAGGAGGAGGCAGGCGACACCGCAAATGCCATCCCTCAGGGGTCCCGGAGACCCGATGTGCCCACAACGGCAGGCCAGGTGCAAGTGGGCAGGGGTGGTGGGAGTGGAGGACGGCGGAGGCGCGAACCTGACCAGTTGGCTCAGGAACCGGTAATGTCACACGTCCACAACATCCTGGACACATACCGGCGTGACTCCAGAGGCATCGACCAGGTAGTGGAGACCCTCAATGAGATGAAGACCCTACAGGTCGAGCATCATGCCAGTCATCTACAACACCATGGACAGATGGAGGCAAGACTGGCCTAGCGGTGCACAGGGACGTGAGCCAATCACTCCGTCAGATCGCCCAAACCCTGGCAAACCCTCCCTGTGCCACCAGGCGTTGACCAGCACCAGAAACAGGGAGGGAGAAGGAGGAGGATTCATCTGACGGAGCGTCCCTAGCATCATCAAGGCCTGCTTCTGAGGGTCCCCACAGGAAGGTGGGTCGTCCACGCAAAAGACCGTGAGAGTCAGCGGAACATCACCATCTCCCAGGTCACCTGGCCTGGCACCTGGCCCTCTGGCCCAACAGCAGCAGAGCAGCAAATGACATTCTCTGCCACATGGCCTTGCTGGTCACTGTCTGACCAATGTTGACAAAGACAGTGGCACAGACTCTGATGACTTTCAATGGCAGGATACCAACTCCCCCTGTGAACTTTGGATTCTACACTCCCGCCAAGCACCTCTTGTCACCCCCCCATACACGTACCCCAGCACTAATAAAATTCATCACAATCACAAGATGATGCCGTCATTTTGAATTACTCCACTACATGTGTGTGTTGTAAAGTCAAACCATGCCTGATTTCAGAAGTAACTCCAAACATCCATACCCTAGGGTCTGAGTCTGGCACAGGACACACATGGGTCACAATGTACCATCCAAGACAGACATGGAGCACCATACTCACCCGTGATGGGCCCAACCAGCTGAGGGGGTGCCCACACAACTGTGCCTACAGGCCTATTGAGAAGAGCAGCAGTCATGCGCAGAGGTCAGGGATCATGTGGAGTGTCCTGGGGTGGGAGTCCCAGGTATGTGTAGACACGTGGCAGAACCATGTCCTGCATGCTTGAGTCAGGTGGATGTGGAGAATGGTGGGCCGGCCAAGGTTGGATGCATGGAGATGGCACAATTGGGGGTTGGATCACAGTGCCACAAGGTTGTGTTGTGGTTGTGGGATGCATCCTGAGTGTGTGTGTGGATTGAGAAGGTCATCCTGCAGCTGCCAGTGATCCACTCCCCCCATCTCTGTTGGACGTTGATGTGGCCTGGTCGCCGGATGTAGTAGCAGAGCTGTGCAGATGCACCCTGTATGTGGACAAGTATCATGGGATTTCTAACGCACATGTCCATAGAGTGCAGGGTAGGATTAGACATGGATGTCGTAGTTGACCTGGGGGATGGTCTCCCTCTTGCCTTGAGGTTGATGGAACTGGGGATCTTGTGCATAATGCAGAGTGTGCTGCCGTATGACGCACAGATGCTGCTGATCAGCATAGCACATGTCAGCAAGCAATCCATGATGAACACCAGCTTGTTTGCATGGACACTGGGTGCCCTTGCTGCAGGGCCTGCAGCAGCATGCGCCATGTCAAGAAAACAATGCCACAAGTAGCACTCAAAGACAAGGGTCTCAGGAAGGAACTATGCAAAAGGTGTATGTCAAGGAAGGAATGTCTGGTTCAACATGGCGCACACACACACACAATGGATTCACATGCAGCACAGTGGCCGTCGTGGAGACTGACATGCCACAATACCTACACAGCCATGGACATCATGCACAATACAGAATCTAATCCCTGACAAACAGCTTGCATCTTGCTACTGTACACAAAGACTCATAGGCACCATCTCTGAGAACAATGCCAGACATGCCGCATGCACAGTGGCAACAGACCACCATTGACAGAGATGAGGCACCTTGGAGGCAGAGGGACACCTTTATTACTCGTGTGTGTCGGAATGCTAATGCAACTCTGTCAACACATACACAGGTCATGTGGATGAACACGTGGGACCAACACTGGCACCCCCCTTACCACCACAGATGCTGGAAATCCATGGCACTGGCACACAAGTGACGGGTTACAGCTAAACACCCCCTGCTGCTCACGGAGAGGCTGCTATACAACATTGAGCCCCTAATGGGGAATTCACACACCATGTCAACCCGGTGCAACCCGTATGTTTCCGAGGGCAGTGTTACACACATTGATGGCTCCATCACAATCCAAAATCCCATTACAGATGACTGTCACCAAGTCTGACCATCAATTCAGGTGAATTCAGCTCCATGCCATGTGCCCCATGGTGATTCTACATGTATGTAAAGTATCCAAACATGAACAGGAGCAGTCCACACACATTCAAAACAAATACCACTCCCAAAAAGCCGTGCTGCATCCCTTACCCTAAGGAGATTTTCTAACTTGTCCGTGCATGTAACGCTGATTCAGCACATGTTGCTGTGTTCATGAGGAATAGCAGGAGCACAACAATGCCACCAGCAGACAGCATGCGCAAGTACCTGTGGATGAGAGACACACCAGAAGTCAGCCCAAAGAAGCATATCCGCATGCATGTGCATGTACTCGACACGTATAAGGTTGTCAACATGCTAGGTGACAATGAATACTCTGGAAAAACATTCTTCTAGTACACCATCACTCGAGTGACACATCCAAACCCACCTCTGACTCACTTGGCAGACATGCAGATGGACACACACATTGCAACACATGCCACACACGGCCCAATGCGTGCACACTCAGACACTTGAAGTCACCACTAAGCAAAGAAGTTGCGTATGAGCCGACTCCGGATGTCCTCTACCGCCTCCTCCTCCTCCACATCACTTGCCTCGTGACCAAGCCCTTCATCCTCCACGGGTGGATGGTCCTGCTCATCTGGATCCAGGATGAGTGGCACAGATTTCTCCACTGCCATGTTGTGCAGCATGCAGCACACGAGGAATATCTTGCAGACCTTCACCGGTGCATATGGGAGTGCGCCACCGGTCTTGTGGAGGCAACGGAATCGGCTCTGCAGGAGGCCAAACGTCCTCTCTATCACTCGCCTGGTCCGCCCATGGGCGTTGTTGTAGCGGTGATCGGCAGCCGCGCTGGGGTTGCAGAGAGGCGTGATCAGCCATGGCATGTTGGGATAGCCAGCGTCCCCTACATGGAAACATCATGGACAACAGTGGGTCAGGAGAAGCAGTAAGACAGGAAGATGACGTTAAATACAGGACTGCCAGAGTATACCCACCAACAATACATGCTCGTTCGTTGCGCAGCATCATTTCAGGCACCCTGCTACGCCTCATGATGTAGGCATCGTGTGCTGATCCTGGAAAACGAGCACAGACATGTGAAATCACCATGTTGGCAAGACACACCACAAGGGCATTAATGGAGTGGTAATGCTTGCGGTTCCTATACGCTACCTCCTGTGCCTGTGGTGGTACCAAAGCCACATGTGTTCCATCTATGGACCCAATGACATGGGGCATCCCTCCCAGGGCATAGAACTCACGCTTGACACCTGTCAACTGCTCAGGAGTTGGGAACTTTATGAACTCATCCAGGTGATCCAACATGGCCTCTAAAAAATCATGCAGAACACGGCTGAACATGTTTTTGGACATGCCACCGACATGGGCAATGGTATGTTGAAAGGTACCCGTGGCAAAGAAATGTAGGGCTGCCATCACCTTCATCTTGGGTGTCAGTGCAGTAGGATACCTGTATAGCGGTTGGAGGTGTGGTGCCAGCCGTGTCGTCAAGTCCTCAATCAAACATTGGGGGAAGCGGTAGCGGCATATACAGTCATGTTCCCTCAGGTAAGCCAAGTCCGGAATTGGTCGAGGGAGAGGCGGAGCCCTGCAGTGAATTAGAAGGGACAACGAAGAGTGAGTACAGTACACCACCAATGTCAATGTACTGAGCACATGCTCAACAGGCAATACACATATGCTACATACAGAGTCAGGTCTGTGCAATATGCCCTGGACACGTATGCCAGGCATGTGACACTCCTACCAAGAGCCAGCTACAAACGTTGACTCTCAACCTCAATATGCCATGCCATGAAACTAGCTGTGGGCCAGTGTAAGTGAGCAGGCAGACGCATTACAGGAGTTACAGACATCCAAATATGTGCAGAAGAAGGATGTTTATTGTACAGACAGGTTGCGGAACACTAGAGGCACAGGTCACATGTCATAGAAAAAGGACAGACCACACACCTTGCCATGAAGGATTACATGTCAAGACTGATCACACATGCATTGAGAGTATGCAGATATGTTCTTCTTTTGAAACTCCGTGTCGATGCATACATACACACCTTACGTCGGATTACACATGTGTGCTGGTGTGCATAACAGTGTGCCATGCCCATCTACACACAGACACATGTTGGTTGCAGCAACTGCAGATGCATTTGACCAAACACCTACAGCAAACCTATGGGAACACATGACACACATATGACATAGTTACAGCGTGCAACGCGGGCATTCACTTGTCAGGGGTAACATTCCGTGTACCTGGCATCAGGGGACATTTGCGGGTGTTGGTGACTGTGCCATGCCAGTGACACATGGCTCACCAAGTCTGTACTACATGCACACATGTCAAAGGAGTGAAGGGGATGTGTGGCACATAGGGCACCATCACACATGACATGTGTACACAGCTCATCATAATTTAATTAGCTTCACACCTCAGGAGTATAGTGCCACATCACAGCCTGACCCACCTGTGCCCGACACATGTAGTACTGTACAGACAATGCATTGATGTCCAGCCTTGGCCGGGTATGACAGCTCAATTCCTTCCTGTGTGCCGCCTGTCACCACTGTCAGGTATGAAACGCACCGCACATACGTTCTGAGGGCATGTGTAGGGTCCCTATCACTATGGGAGTGCTGGCGTATGCGTACGCCACAGTGATACGGACCGTACACGCGTGTGTAGGGTCCCTATCACTATGGGAGTGCTGGCGTATGCGTACGCCACAGTGATACGGACCGTACACGCGTGTGTAGGGTCCCTATCACTATGGGAGTGCTGGCGAATGCGTACGCCACAGTGATACGGACCGTACACGCGTGTGTAGGGTCCCTATCACTATGGGAGTGCTGGCGAATGCGTACGCCACAGTGATACGGACCGTACACGCGTGTGTAGGGTCCCTATCACTATGGGAGTGCTGGCGAATGCGTACGCCACAGTGATATGGACCGTACACGCGTGTGTAGGGTCCCTATCACTATGGGAGTGCTGGCGAATGCGTACGCCACAGTGATACGGAACGTACACGTGTGTGTAGGGTCCCTATCACTATGGGAGTGCTGGCGTATGCGTACGCCACAGTGATACGGACCGTACACGCGTGTGTAGGGTCGGTCTGTATCACTATGGTGTACGCATTCGCCAGCACTCCCATAGTGATAGGGACCCTACACACGCGTGTACGGTCCGTATCACTATGGCGTACACATTCGCCAGCACTCACATAGTGATAGGGACCCTACACACACGTGTACGGTCTGTATCACTATGGCGTATGCATTCGCCAGCACTCCCATAGTGATAGGGACCCTACACACGCGTGTACGGTCCGTATCACTGCATTTGGGGTACCCTAGGGCCATGGAACGGACCGTACCTGTGTGCAAATCTTGAAATAACAAAGGGGACACATGAGGGACAAGTATAAGGGCCTAAATGCATGCTGGTTGTCATGGAGACCGAGTTCAAAGTTTGAATTATTGCATCAGGTGGCCGGCAGAAGTCGGTTGGAAAAGATATACTTTGTTGCAAAGTGGTTGTTGACTTGACATCTTGCTCAATTTTTAAACCATGCAAAGCCACTCACTGGGGTAGGTTTACAGGCATTGGAGGAAACGTAGGATGCTAATGTGACTGACCAATCACTCTGTACTCCTGTGAATGAAACAGGCCAGCAAGGCAGATATAAGGCAGCCAGGTCCCATGAGAGAGCACTTGCCTGCACATCCTTTCATTCCACAACACTGCTGCTGCTCGTGATTCCTCTTGCACCATGTCCAGGTCTGTGGAGAGGGCCCAGCCATTTACCATGGAGGAGAATATTGCGTTGGTGGATGTGATCCTCCCACAGTACACCATGCTGTATGGTCGACCAGGGGAGCAGGTGAGTGCAGACTCCACTAGCTTAGACTGTGCCCCTGTTTTGTGACTGTGACTTCTGGCATTGTGTCCCTGTGTGACAGACATGCAATGTTGTTTGGAGTGGGTCACAGGGTGGGAAAGGCCTCATGCCTCCCATGCAGAGCATGCTGTGGTTCCTGTGTGCACTCCTCACTTGCATTATGCTTACTGTGACAATCAATGCATGGTGCATGCCACATTCTGCCTGGCTACTCCTCCTGGGAATGTTGTTGCTACAGTCCTGATGTGATTCTGTGGTCCCCCCAGTGTGACAGGTGACAGTACCCATAGATGTGTGTTTGTTTAGTGTACCTGTGCTGTGAGTGTACAAATGATGTGTTTGTCCCCTGGACATTGGTGTGTGTGTAAGTCCCCTGTCATGTGGGTGAGTGCATATGGGGAGTGTTGCACACCAGCTGCATGAGGGATGGATATACCCTGCCCATGTGATGTGAGCAGGGAGCAGTGCTGTGTGACTGCGGTGCTGAGCCAGCCCCACACCTGTGACACCCCCCAGTCTAGTGGCACATGGGCAGAGTGAGGTTTGTACCCGCAGTTGGCAATGGCAGGTGATTGTCCTGTGCCTGTGTGTGTCTGTGTACTCTGCTGAGGTAGCGTCAGTGGGATGGGTCATGTGACTGCTTTGAGGTGTTGTACATAATCCTTGTGTAGCTTGTGATGCACAGTGTGATCCAGGAACATTGATTGTGTGGCACCCCTCATGCCACCTGTGTACCTTCAATGCCACGTAGTGCATTTTGCCTTCCACAGTGGATTATGTCCCTATGACAAATGTGCAATGAGTTGCCTGCATACCATGGCCTGTTCAAAGAAGACAATTTGTTAACATGTGTGTCTCTGTGTCATTGCTCAGGTGAATTAAAGTATTCTCACTTTTACATCCTCACAGGTAGGCGTCCATGCCAAGGGGGAGATATGGAAGCAAGCCGTCAGTGCCGTGAGGAATACGGAGGGTCGGAAGCGGCACCTAGCCCAGGTGAGGAAACGCTGGCAGGATATCCGGTGCTGGACGAGGAGGATTGCACGGGTCCTGCTGGGGGACTCACCTGAGAGCCGGAAGAACCGTGGGCGCCGGCGTCTGACCCACATCCAGAAGCGTATGCTGGCGGTGGTATTCCCCGACTTGGATAGGCGCTTACTGGAGAAGCAGCAGCAGGAAGGGGGTAGGTACATGTGTGTTTGTTGTGTGTCACCGGCTTTTGGAAGTGCGCAGTTGCATGGATACACTGCCAGGGTTTACATGTGCAGTGCATAACCAGTTCCCCAAAGTAAACCGGTGCTGTTCTTCCTCCCTTCCCCTCCTTGCCATGTGTTCCCTGGTCTGTGTGTAGTCACTCTTGCACACGGTAATCTAGGCTGGCAGTAAATCCAAGCGCCCAATGCTTGCAGCATCATCTGTGGGGGTGGAGTGTGACAGGTTTTGGTACCTTGGCTGTGCCCTGGCCAGTTCAGTCATTGTGGAGTCCATGTCAGTTGGCACTCATGCTGAGTCCCAACATAGGAGTGTGTCTTTAAAGTGTACTGCCTTCCAGCATGCATGTCCAATTTTGTGCCCTCTGACATGATGTCCATGAGTGGGATTAATGCATAGTGCAGGGACGGTTGCTTCAGTTGCAGTCATATCCATCCAGGACCATGGAGGTGTGTGGCCACTACCGTGCCCTGGGGCACCTTTTCCTAGGTATCATGTGTGTCATCCAACTATGTCAACATTTTCTGTGTCTTCGGCATAGGTTGGGCTCTGTGGCATTGTACCCTGGCCTCATCTGTATTGACGTAAACTGTGCTACATGTGTCCACTGTACAGTGTTACCCAATTTTGCTTGTGCATACTCACAGTGGGCAGTGCCTGTGTGTCTTGGAACGACAATCTGATGATGGTTGATTGACAATGATATATATGGACAGGCGCACCAGGGGTAGTTTGTGTACAATCAGGATTTAGTGCAGGCCATGTGTTTTTATCCCAGAGTAAGAGGTGTAAGTACTTCCTCTGTCACAATCACATTGTCTCAGGTAGGGAGTGCTTTGTGCAGGCAAGGCCTACATGTCCAAATCTGAAGTCTCCCTGCTAGGTCTGGCCTGTGTGTGATGTTTGTCTGGACATACACTCAAGGTGCAGTGACCCAGTCATGTTGTGCATGTTTTTATGTATTGGCTTTGCAGCATGTGCAAAAAGTTAATAGACATGGTTCCTGCTCATCCCTTTTTTGTCAACGCTGTGTGGTACAGATGCTGTGCACGATTGTCCCCAGAGCCTGGCTCCTCTGTCCTATTTGATAACAAGTAATTTGCTGTTGGGTCATGCTCTCCATTGTTTCTCAGTGGCATGGTGGGTCAACCAGCTGGGTGTTGCAGGGCCTACATATGTACCTTGTGTTGTAGATGTTACGCATGTTGCTTTTCAGGCTATGCACTGTGACCTATGTCGATTTGACTCATGTGACATATGTATACAGGTGTCTGATCATTTCCTTTCTCTTCAACTTGCCCACAGCATCGTCAGGGGACTCCGAGGGAGACACTGGCACGGACCGTGAGGAGGGAGCAGGCACCAGTGCTGTCTTGTCTGGCACATCGAGTGGCACGGAGGCCGAGGGGAGTGAGGCGGAGGACCTGTCCAGTTACACCACCGACTATGATGCTGACGGGTCCGAGGCTGAGCTCCCAGAGGGGGCGGAGGCTGCTCCCACAGCTGACAGCAGCACTCGATCTCTACCCGCCCCCTCGATTCCCATCACCGGCCTCCCACTTGCTCTGGTCCCTTCCCGCCGTGCTAGGTCACCACGTGTCTCCTTCTTGCCAGGCACCGCACCCCCTGCCCCTGTCTCCACTGCTGCAGCCAATGCCGAGTCTGTGGACATCCTGCGCCAGTTGCAGGTTGGTCAGACTGCGATGCTTAATGTCCTCCATGGCCACACACGAGTGCTCAGCCAGATGGAGGCATACATGGAGGGCATCTCAGCTGCGCAGTCTGACCAACGCCAGTTGCTGAGGTCCATTGACTCGACACTGACTGCAGCAGTGGGTCTCCTGCAGCGCTACGTCCCCCCCTATCCCTGCACCATCCACACTTCCCACTCCCATGCCCGTCCAAAGCACACCCAGACGTAGCCATGCACGCACCCCACCAGACACAGGCACCACACCACCAGGGAAGGCCAAGCGCACACCTCCTCTCACGCACACACAAGGGGAAGTAGGCACACCCACTGGGTCGGGGGGCAAACGGAAGACACGCAGCCACAGTGGGAGTCCACATTCATCACAACCCACTACCTCCAAATCCACTCCCCAAAGCTCTCCTGGCCAGGATTCCACCAAAGACTCCTTCATGGCCGCTCTGTCCCTGAGCCCCAAAGTGACACCACCCCGCAAGCGGTCAAAGGAGTCCCCGGTCAGGGTGGTTGTGTCCCCCTCCCTGTCCACACCCTCCCCCAGTAGCGCTGCGACCCATCCCTCTGACACCCTCCCCTCCTTGGGGCCTGTGGTTCCTTCGGGTGCAGGGGAGACGCTGGAGGACCTTGCAACCGTGTGCAGCGCCATTCTGACCTCCACCTTTGGCGCTGCTCCACCCCCTGTGGTGGAGTCCTACGTCCCTGCACCCACAACACCTACCCTTGCCCCTCCTGTCCCTGCGGTGCCTGGTCCTTCCCCCCCACATGATGCCCCCCCCGTGGAAGCAAAGGAGGTATGAACTGTGCAGGCAAGCTAGGGGACACGCGTCCCTATGTGTCCCCCACCAGGAATTGGACTATGGACTGCCCTATGGGCCTTGTACATATTCAACTTTTAATTACAAATGTTTTTTTTATGCTGAATAAAGCTATGTTTTTTTCCCTTTGCACACTACTGCTTTTCTGGTATTGCTGTTGGTGGTGCTGCTCCATGTTTGGGTTGGGGATAATGTGTTAGGTGTCTGGCAAATGTAGTGGTGTGCCGCTCATGGGATGGACCCTGGTATCTTTGTGCCATCACAAGGTATTTGCGAAATAACTTTGTTCATGTATGCTCTTACTGCATGGTGACATTGTCCCAAGGTGTGTCCCTTCCTCGGTGGACCCTGACATCTTCCCTGCAGGGTGTTTCCCAAATGTTGTGCTGAGCTGTGTCTACATATCCTTGGTGTATGACGGATCCGTTCTACTTTGGCCATGCATGCTGGGCAATGTCTCCACCTGCATCATTTGTGGCATCCTTGGTGGTCACTGTACTTGTGTGTGGAGTATATTGAAGTTACTTCATGTGGACATGTTCCCTTTAACACACTATGCATGTGTGTACTCCCACACATGTTATGTGTTCTGCAGTGTCTTTGAGCACCTGACTGACTATTGAGGGCATTGTATCTGTGGGTACTGCACCCTTTTTTTTCCATGGGCACTGCTGGGAGGACTCTGCAACCACCCCTCCTGTGTCTGGGCACTGCTGGGAGGACTCTGCACCCACCCCTCCTGCGTCTGGGCACTGCTGGGAGGACTCTGCACACACCCCTCCTGTGTCTGGGCACTGCTGGGAGGACTCTGCACCCACCCCTCCTGCGTCTGGGCACTGCTGGGAGGACTCTGCACACACCCCTCCTGTGTCTGGGCACTGCTGGGAGGACTCTGCACACACCCCTCCTGTGTCTGGGCACTGCTGGGAGGACTCTGCACCCACCCCTCCTATGTCTGGGCACTGCTGGGAGTGATAGGAACCCACCCCTCCTGTGTCTGGGCACTGCTGGGAGGACTCTGCACCCACCCCTCCTGCGTCTGGGCACTGCTGGGAGGACTCTGCACACACCCCTCCTGTGTCTGGGCACTGCTGGGAGTGATAGGCACACACCCCTCCTGTGTCTGGGCACTGCTGGGAGGACCCTGCACACACCCCTCCTGTGTCTGGGCACTGCTGGGAGGACTCTGCACCCACCCCTCCTGCGTCTGGGCACTGCTGGGAGGACTCTGCACACACCCCTCCTGTGTCTGGGCACTGCTGGGAGGACTCTGCACCCACCCCTCCTGCATCTGGGCACTGCTGGGAGGACTCTGCACACACCCCTCCTGTGTCTGGGCACTGCTGGGAGAACTCTGCACACACCCCTCCTATGTCTGGGCACTGCTGGGAGTGATAGGCACCCACCCCTCCTGTGTCTGGGCACAGCTGGGAGTGATAGGCACACACCCCTCCTGTGTCTGGGCACTGCTGGGAGGACTCTGCACACACCCCTCCTGTGTCTGGGCACTGCTGGGAGGACGTTGCACCCACCCCTCCTATGTCTGGGCACTGCTGGGAGTGATAGGCACCCACCCCTCCTGGGTCTGGGCACTGCTGGGAGG
This sequence comes from Triturus cristatus, assembly GCF_964204655.1. Classification (NCBI taxonomy): domain Eukaryota; kingdom Metazoa; phylum Chordata; class Amphibia; order Caudata; family Salamandridae; genus Triturus; species Triturus cristatus. The sequence continues at coordinate 471,647,800 of NC_140585.1, read as the reverse complement.
ACTCTGCACCCACCCCTCCTGCATCTGGGAACTGCTGGGAGGACTCTGCACACACCCCTCCTGTGTCTGGGCACTGCTGGGAGGACTCTGCACCCACCCCTCCTGCGTCTGGGCACTGCTGGGAGGACTCTGCACACACCCCTCCTGTGTCTGGGCACTGCTGGGAGTGATAGGCACACACCCCTCCTGTGTCTGGGCACTGCTGGGAGGACTCTGCACACACCCCTCCTGTGTCTGGGCACTGCTGGGAGGACTCTGCACCCACCCCTCCTGCGTCTGGGCACTGCTGGGAGGACTCTGCACACACCCCTCCTGTGTCTGGGCACTGCTGGGAGGACTCTGCACCCACCCCTCCTGTGTGTGGGCACTGCTGGGAGGACTCTGCACACACCCCTCCTGTGTCTGGGCACTGCTGGAAGGACTCTGCACACACCCTCCTATGTCTGGGCACTGCTGGGAGTGATAGGCACCCACCCCTCCTGTGTCTGGGCACTGCTGGGAGTGATAGGCAAACACCCCTCCTGTGTCTGGGCACTGCTGGGAGGACTCTGCACACACCCCTCCTGTGTCTGGGCACTGCTGGGAGGACTCTGCACACACCCCTCCTGTGTCTGGGCACTGCTGGGAGTGATAGGCACCCACCCCTCCTGTGTCTGGGCACTGCTGGAAGTGATAGGCACACACCCCTCCTGTGTCTGGGCACTGCTGGGAGGACTCTGCACACACCCCTCCTATGTCTGGGCACTGCTGGGAGTGATAGGCACCCACCCCTCCTGTGTTTGGGCACTGCTGGGAGTGATAGGATGTTAGACGGCGACCTCAGAGGAGCCCGGGAAGGGAGTCCTGACTACCCTGAGACCCACCCCCAAGTATCGTAGCCGGGCACTGGCGGGGGACTCCTCAGGAGGAGAAGTCTCGTATCGAGGATCGTACTTCGGGCACCACACGACACAGAAACAACACACCGTGCGTTCTTAGGAACCAATCTTTATCAAGTAGGTTAGCACTGCAAATATGTACAAGGAGAGCGCGGGCTCAATGAGTCTCGGAAGGGATAGGGGGTAGCGGGACAGTCTTTGGCACAAAAGTTCAAGATAAGGATGTACCCGGCGCACAGCTCACAATCCTCGAGCTGGGGGGTAGGCTGGTTGTCGTGGGGTCCGGCGGGACCAGTGGAGTCTGTGGAAGCCGCGAGTCACTCAGCGGGCTCAGGTACAAGTTCGGAGGTCTTACGATCTTCAGGGAGCCGCGAGTCACTCAGCAGGGCTCAGGTACAAGTTCGGAGGTCTTACGATCTTCGGGGAGCCGCGAGTCCCTCAGCAGGGCTCAGGTACAAGTTCGGAGGTCTTACGATCTTCAGGGAGCCGCGAGTCACTCAGCAGGGCTCAGGTACAAGTTCGGAGGTCTTACGATCTTCGGGGAGCCGCGAGTCACTCAGCAGGGCTCAGGTAGTCTAAGTTCCAGGAGCCGCGACCGCGTCAGCAGGCTCTCGTTGTTCCAGCGTCGAATCTGCCGGACAGTCCCAGAGCACCCCTTGTTATAGGTCGACCCCTCTTTGATGTCCGGAGTCTGTGCAGGCAGGGGTCTTGTCACCTGGGGGTCGCTTGTCGGGGATTTCCTGCCATTGTCTTTTGATCCTTTCAGGGCCGGGTCGGGAGGAGTCCCAGACACCCAGCAGGCGTGGAGCCAGCCTTCAGGGAGGCCGGAGGGCCGATCGAAACCCATCGTCCCAGGGGAGTTCAGAGGTGCGATAGAAACTGCTCCTCCCTCTCTCAACCCCTGGAAGCGTGATGTCCTCCAGCCAGAGTGGCGCCTCTAGGCCCGGGTCGCGCTGGGGCCGGGCGGCCATCTTGGTGCATGCAGTGGGCACGCGGGCCCGGGGTGGCCGAAAGGAGAGAGGCCATGGACGAGGGTGTCCGGGTTGAGTGCGTGTGTTCTGGTGGAAAGGCTTGGTGAGGCCAGGGGATTGGGGCCGCCGGCACCAGGTTAGGTGGTGTGGGGACCAGTAGAGCCATGTTACGAGGCCGGGTCCAACACGCGTCCCCCCTAGCTGAAAGCCGGAGAGAACTGCCCATCATCTTGGGGGGTTCTCTTCGCTGAGGCGGAAGAACCGGGAGAGGCCATCGGCGTTGGCGTGGTCCGTCCCAGGACGGTGTTCCACGGTGAAATCCATCCCCTGAAGGGAGATTGACCACCGCAGTAGCTTGGGGTTTTCTCCCCGCATCTGCATAAGCCATCGCAAGGGCCGATGATCGGTTTGGACTTTGAAATGGGTGCCGAACAGGTAAGGGCGTAGTTTCTTGAGTGCCCAGACCACGGCAAAGGCTTCGCGCTCAATGGTACTCCATCGCTGTTCTCTGGGTAACAGCCGCCGACTGAGGAAGGCGACGGGCTGGTCCAGGCCTTGGTCATTCATCTCGGACAGGACGGCCCCAATGCCATGCTCGGAGGCATCAGTCTGGACTACAAACTCCTTGGAGTAGTCGGGAGCCTGGAGGACGGGGGCCGTGCACATGGCCTTCTTTAGGGCATCGAACGCCTCCTGGCAGGCGGGTGTCCACTGAACCTTTTTTGGCTGTTTTTTGGATGTGAGTTCTGTGAGGGGGCCGACAAGGCTGCCATACCCCTTGATGAATCTGCGGTAGTAGCCAGTGAGGCCCAGAAAGGCTCGGACCTCCGTTTGGGTGGTGGGGGGCTCCCAGGCCACGATGGCGTCGATCTTTGGTTGTAGAGGGGCGACCTGGCCACTCCCGACCTGGTGCTCCAGGTAGACTACTGATCCTTGTCCAATTTGGCACTTGCTGGCTTTTACTGTCAGGCCTGCCTGGCGCAGGGCGGTTAGCACTCTCCGGAGGTGCTGGAGGTGCTCACTCCATCCGGAACTGAAAACGGCTATGTCGTCCAGATAGGCCGCACTGAACTGTTCTAGCCCGGCCAGGACTCTATTTACCAGTCGCTGGAAGGTGGCCGGGGCATTTTTCATTCCGAAGGGCATTACGCGGAAGCGGTAATGCCCATCTGGGGTGGAGAAGGCAGACCGCTCCTTGGCCCCCTCGGTGAGCGCAATCTGCCAGTATCCGCAGGTGAGGTCGAAGGTACTGAGGAACCGTGCTGCCCCGAGTCGGTCAATGAGCTCGTCGGCTCGTGGAATGGGGTGGGCATCGGCTCGGGTGACGTCATTGAGCCCCCGGTAGTCCACACAGAACCGGAGCTCGGGGGCGACACCGGGGGCCGCTGCCTTCGGGACCAGGACCACGGGGCTGGCCCAGGGACTGTCAGATGGCTCGATCACCCCCATAGTCAACATCTTTGAGACTTCAGCTTGAATGCAGGACCGGACCCGGTCGGGGACCCGGTAGGCTCGGTGTCTCACCGGCGGGCTGTCCCCGGTGTCCACGTCATGGACACACCAGTCGGTGACTCGGGGGATCAGGGAGAAGAGGTCGGCAAATTGTCCTAGTAGCTGGCGGCAGTCCTCTTGCTGCTGGGCAGTGAGAGCTGGGGAGAGATTCACTCCCTCCACGGAGCCATCCTGCTCCTTGACACACAGGAGGTCCGGGAGGGGATCGGACTCATCTTCGGCCCCGTCATCGGTGGCCAGCAGGAGGCTTAGTTCTGTCCGCACGAAGTGAGGCTTGAGGCGGTTCACGTGAAGGACCCAGAGGGGATCCCGAGGCGACTGGACGTCCACCAAGTATGTGACTGGGCTCTTCCGCTCAATCACTTTGTAGGGCCCGGTCCACCTGTCCTGGAGGGCGCCTGGCTTCACGGGAGCCATGACCCATACTTGTTGGCCCGGCTGGAACTCGACCAGAGTGGCATTCTGGTCGTACCAGCGCTTCATCTCTTCTTGGCTTGTCTCTAGGTTGGCCTCGGCCAGTGCTCGGAACTTCCTGGTCTGGTTCCGGAGGGTCAGAACATAGTGGAACACATCTCGTGGGGTGGTCTGGGGTGCCGCCTCCCACCCTTCCTTAACCAAGCTGAGGGGACCTCGGACGGGGTGTCCATAGAGCAACTCAAACGGGCTGAACCCTAGGGACTTCTGGGGGACATCTCGGTAAGCGAACAAGAGGCAGGGGAGCAGGACGTCCCACTTACGCCGGAGGGGCTCTTCTAGGCCGGTGATCATCCCTTTCAGAGTCCGGTTAAACCTCTCTACTAGGCCTTTCCCCTGGGGATGGTACGGGGTAGTGAATTTGTAGGACACTCCACATTGTTGCCACTGGGACGTCATTTACCTCGAGATAAAATTAGTGCCGCGATCGCTCACGACCTCGCGGGGGAACCCTACCCGGGAAAAGATCCCCATCAGGGCCCGGCCCACTACGGGGGCCGTGACGGTGCGTAGGGGGATCGCCTCAGGGTATCGGGTGGCGTGATCCACCAGGACCAGGATGAAACGGTGACCTTGGGAGGTGGGGGGGTCCAGGGGCCCCACGATGTCGATCCCGACTCGTTCAAAGGGGGTACTGACGACCGGGAAGGGTTGGAGGGGAGCCTTGCGCTTCCCCCCACTCTTCCCGCTAGCTTGGCACGTGGGACAGGACTTGCAGTGGGCTTCTACGGCTGCTCTCATCTTAGGCCAGTAAAAATGGGTCACTAGACGGCTGTAGGTCTTGTCTTGACCCAGGTGGCCGGCAAGGGGGACGTCGTGGGCTAAGCCCAGGAGGAAGTCTCGGAAGCGGAGGGGTACCACCAGCACCCGTCCGGATCCCAGCTCCACCGACTTCTGCTCACTATACAAAATGCTATTTTCCCAATAAATTCGGTGCGTGCCAGTTTGGTCGCCTGCGGCTTGGCCCTCGGCCTGGCGCCGCAGTCCGACCAGGGAAGGACAGGTGGCTTGCTCCCGGCAAAACTCCTCCCGGGTGGGTCCACCCTCGTGGCGCCATTGGGCCAACTCGGGTAGATCTCCTAACTCAGGGACCGGGGCGGTATCGGACAGGGAGGGCTCGTCGCTGGCGACGGGCCCCTCCGATGGGGGGACGGGAGGACCCTCGGGGGTTACTGCTCTGACTTCTTCGGTCGGGGCGTCTTCGACTTCTCCCAGGGGGGTGAGTCGGGCTGACATAGATCGGGTGGTGGCGCACACCCACTCGGGGAGCCCCATCATCCCTAGGTGGGCCTTGCGTTCGACGTGCTTCCAGGGCGAACTCTCCAGGTCGTTCCCTAGGAGGCAGTCGACCGGCTGGGAGGTTCTTACGGCCACCCTCAGTTTGCCTATTACTCCACCCCACTCAAACGGCACCAGAGCTACCTGACACATACTCTCTCTGTTATCGGCGGAAATGACTGGGCAAAAGACGTTGGGGAGGATCTGCTCCTCGGGGACTAAGTGCCTGAGGACACCGGTGATGCTGGCCCCGGTGTCCCGCAGGGCCTCTATTTGGTGGCCATTGATCTTAACGAGCTGCCCGTATTTCTTCGTGTTGGAGGGCAGGAGGCTACCAGGGACCATCTCCCTATCTCCCAGGGATACTAGGGCCATGGCTGCGGGTTCCCATTCCCCGGCTTCCTCAACCTCCTCCCCCAGAGCTATGTTGGCTATCTGTCTCGCAGGGGTGTTTTGGGTGGCCATGGGGAACTCTGGGTCATTGGCGTAGTGCCCGGGCTTCTGGCAACGGAAACAAGTGACGGTTACCCTGTGTCCCCGTCTCCCGGGGGGTCCGGTTACTGGTGGGGGGGGCGCTGGGAAAGGTGGAGATTGGGTCTTCGGAGGACTAGGCTGGGACTCTCTCTGGCCTCCCTGGTTCCCCCCCCCTCTCTGGCGGGGCGGTCCCTGACTGGCTCGGGGGTATTCTCCTACCATGCCCCGGGTGACCCGGGTGTTGGTCCAGCGGTCTGCTTCCACCGCCAGCTTCCTGGGATCGGTGAGTTTGCTGTCGAGCAGATGCTGGCGTAGTTCCACAAAGCAGTTCGCAGCCAGGTGTTCCCACAATAGGAGGTCGGTGAGCTCCTCGAGAGTGGTGACTTTGCTGCCCTTGACCCACCCATCGAAGGCCCGACTAAAAAAGTTTACATATTCTACCCAGGTGGTGCCCGGGATTTTCCTGCAGTCCCGGAATCGTTGACGGTACATCTCGGGGGTGAGACCGTACCTTGTGAGTAGAGCCTCTTTCATGTGGCTGTAGGAGGTCTGCAGAGAGAGAGGTAGGTCGAGCAGGGTGTCTCTTCCTTCGCTCAGAAATCGTCCCCACAACCCTGCCCCCCAGTCCTTCTGTGGGACCCGATGGGAGGTCATGGCGACCTCGTAGGCCCTGAACCATTGCTGAATGTCATCGTTTTTATAATATTCCTTGACCACATCTTTGGGGATGTGGACCTTCTGCTCCGCTGGGGAGGTCGCCTCTCGGTTTCCCGGGGGCCTCCCTTCCTCACTTCTGGCCTTGAGTTCGATTTCCTTCAAGCTGCGCTCGTGCTCCAGTTGGAGCTTCCTTCCTTCGTGTTCCCGATGGAGCTTCTTCTCTTCTAGCTCGCCTTGCACGCGCATTTGCTCCACTGCTAGCTTTTTCTCTGCTAACTTTAATTCGCCTTCGATTTTGAGCTTAGCTAACTCGAGTTCGTGATTGCGGCTTCTCTCTCTGTCCGCGAGTTCCTCCGGGGATAGGCCCCCGTCTGGTACGATGTTTCGCACCTGATTGTTGCTGCTTTCGCCTTGGGAAGGTTCGGCCTCGTCGGGGCGCTCCCCCGTGTTTTCCGGGCGGGAGGCCCCGGTATCCACCCAGGCTTTCAGTGCTTTCTGCAAATCTTCCTTGGTGTTGAGACCGGTGGTAGCGATTCTAAGTTCTTTGCAGAATTGCTTTAGTTCTTTGTGTGTGTATTCTTCTAGTTGTTCCACCTGGAACACCCTGTTGGCGTTGATTTCTGCGGGGATCCCGGTGTTTCCTTCTGCCATCTTTGTTGGTAGTGCGTCCGTCGTTCACAGTACGATCTCTCGGTGATGGGCCCGAATCCCGTCGCTTGCCACCAATGTTAGACGGCGACCTCAGAGGAGCCCGGGAAGGGAGTCCTGACTACCCTGAGACCCACGCCCAAGTATCGTAGCCGGGCACTGGCGGGGGACTCCTCAGGAGGAGAAGTCTCGTATCGAGGATCGTACTTCGGGCACCACACGACACAGAAACAACACACCGTGCGTTCTTAGGAACCAATCTTTATCAAGTAGGTTAGCACTGCAAATATGTACAAGGAGAGCGCGGGCTCATTGAGGGCCTCATGTAGGTAGCCAAATACCGGTCGGTAACGGCCGATTTTCGGTAATTTTACCGTTACCGACCGGTATTTTGGCCATTGGTATGTAGGGGGACAAATTTTGCTTTCGGAATTTACCGAATCGGTAAAATTATCGATTCGGTAATAATACCGAATCGGTAATGTTACCGTATCGGTAACTTTTCCGATTCGGTAATTTTACCGATTCGGTAAATTCCGAAAGCAAAATCGAGATGTAGGGGGAGTGTGTGTGTGTGTTTTAGAGTCGGTATTTACCACCAACTTATAGTTGGTGGTAAATAATGAATGTATGTGTAAATGCATTTTTACGCGCGTAGCAGTGTGCAATGTGGCATACATACATGCCCTTAGGGCATGTATGTGTGCCACATGTGCACACATGGCCGAATCAGGGGTGCAACAGGGTGTCAATGTGACACCCTGCCACCCTTGTATGTGTTCCCCCCATTACCGAATCGGTATTTACCGATTCGGTAATGAGGCATACCTTCCCATCAATGGGAAGGTATGCCTCATTACCGAATCGGTAAATACCGATTCGGTAATTACCGACTAGTAACGATTCGGTAAAAAATACCGACTCATTACCTACATACCAGTTACCACTTCTAAAATACCGATTCGGTATCGTTCGGTATTTTAGAAGTGGTAACTGGTATGCTACCTACATGAGGCCCTGAGTCTCGGAAGGGATAGGGGGTAGCGGGACAGTCTTTGGCACAAAAGTTCAAGATAAGGATGTACCCGGCGCACAGCTCACAATCCTCGAGCTGGGGGTAGGCTGGTTGTCGTGGGGTCCGGCGGGACCAGTGGAGTCTGTGGAAGCCGCGAGTCACTCAGCGGGCTCAGGTACAAGTTCGGAGGTCTTACGATCTTCAGGGAGCCGCGAGTCACTCAGCAGGGCTCAGGTACAAGTTCGGAGGTCTTACGATCTTCGGGGAGCCGCGAGTCACTCAGCAGGGCTCAGGTACAAGTTCGGAGGTCTTACGATCTTCAGGGAGCCGCGAGTCACTCAGCAGGGCTCAGGTACAAGTTCGGAGGTCTTACGATCTTCGGGGAGCCGCGAGTCACTCAGCAGGGCTCAGGTAGTCTAAGATCCAGGAGCCGCGACCGCGTCAGCAGGTTCTCGTTGTTCCAGCGTTGAATCTGCCGGACAGTCCCAGAGCACCCCTTGTTATAGGACGACCCCTCTTTGATGTCCGGAGTCTGTGCAGGCAGGGGTCTTGTCACCTGGGGGTCGCTTGTCGGGGATTTCCTGCCATTGTCTTTTGATCCTTTCAGGGCCGGGTCGGGAGGAGTCCCAGACACCCAGCAGGTGTGGAGCCAGCCTTCAGGGAGGCCGGAGGGCCGATCGAAACCCATCGTCCCAGGGGAGTTCAGAGGTGCGATAGAAACTGCTCCTCCCTCTCTCAACCCCTGGAAGCGTGATGTCCTCCAGCCGGAGTGGTGCCTCTAGGCCCGGGTCGCGCTGGGGCCGGGCGGCCATCTTGCTGCATGCAGTGGGCACGCGGGCCCGGGGTGGCAGAAAGGAGAGAGGCCATGGACGAGGGTGTCCGGGTTGAGTGCGTGTGTTCTGGTGGAAAGGCTTGGTGAGGCCGGGGGATTGGGGCCGCCGGCACCAGGTTAGGTGGTGTGGGGACCAGTAGAGCCATGTTACGAGGCCGGGTCCAACATAGGCACACACCCCTCCTGTGTCTGGGCACTGCTGGGAGGACTCTGCACACACCCCTCCTGTGTCTGGGCACTGCTGGGAGGACTCTGCACACACCCCTCCTATGTCTGGGCACTGCTGGGAGTGATAGGCACCCACCCCTCCTGTGTCTGGGCACTGCTGGGAGGACTCTGCATCCACCCCTCCTGCATCTGGGCACTGCTGGGAGGACTCTGCACATACCCCTCCTGTGCCTGGGCACTGCTGGGAGGACTCTGCACACACCCCTCCTATGTCTGGGCATGTACGGTCGGGACATACACGGGTGTGGGTATGCTCTGTACATACACTGGTGGGGTGTGGGTACGCTACATTCATACACGGGTGGGGGTACGCTCCATTTCTACACGGGTGGGGGTACGCTCCATAAATTCCCATACCCATGATTTGCTGGCCTGGGTACGTACCGTACCCAGCCCTTCAGAGCGTGGGTACGTGTCATACCACGCCTACCACTACGTCACCCCAACAATGGAGGTACGGCCCGTTCCCACGTTCTAAAGGACTGGGTACGGGCCGTACCAGCATTGTTGGGGTGATGTAGGGGTACGCGTGGTACGACCCGTACCCACGCTCTGAAGGGCTGGGTACGGTGCGTACCCCTACGGCACCCCATTGGGGGTCTGCACTGTACCCAGGCCTTCAGAGCGTTGGTACGGGTCATACCACGCCCACCCCTACGTCACCCCAACAATGGCGGTACGGCCTGTACCCACGTTCTTAAGGCCTGGGTACGGGCCGTACCAGCATTGTTGGGGTGATGTAGGGGTACGCGTGGTACGACCCGTACCAACGCTCTGAAGGCCTGGGTACGGTGCAGACCCCCAATGGGGTAGCGTAGGGGTACGCACCGTACCCAGGCCTTCAGAGCGTGGGTACGGGTCATCCCACGCGTACCCCTACATCACCCGAACAATGCTGGTACGGCCCGTACCCAGGCCTTTAGAACGTGGGTACGGGCCGTACCGCCATTGTTGGGGTGACGCAGTGGTGGGCGTGGTACGACCCGTACCCACGCTCTTCAGGCCTGGGTACGGTACGTACCGGTATTGTTGTGTTGCCGGTTCGCGTCAACATCCACTTCCGTTGTGGTGGACGCTTGCGTTGCTGGACACGCCCCCACCCCCTCGAGGTGACCAGGTCCTGCAGGTCAGGTATGTCCAGAGCATATGTACTTTGTGACTTGGGTGGGGGTTATGTGTTATGCCCCTGCCCCCCCCTTTGCCCCTGGGTGTTATTCTGACCTTCTGCGGCGTCTGCGTCGGTGCCTGTAGAGCAGGTGGACTGCTATGAGGGCTGGGATGACACGTAGGTTCGGGTCCATGGCTGTCCGTCGCGTACAGGTGCTCCTTGTGCGCGTCGTCCTGGTTTTCCCGGCATTTTTGGCAGGCGGAGATTTTTATCTATGCGGGGTGACGTCAGTGCGGATCGTACTTCCTGGTTCATGAACCGCAGGCTGAATGCGTCCCGACGTCACATCGGCGCAGTCTCAGATCACATTGGTATGTATTTTTTCGTCGGTCGGTGTTTTTTACGATTAGTACGGAAATTGTGTTTCCGTGGGAATCGTACTTGCATGTTTGTAATGTTTATTTCCCGGGTACGAGTCGGACGGAGAAAACGCTCCGACCGACGGTTCGTACCCGGTTTCTCCAGGATCCGAATCGGCACCTTGGTGGCTATCGTATCCCCAAACAATTGAGACCCAGCCGACCACATGCACCATCAGCCAATCCGCCTCCACACAGCATGTCTCGGCCTCCCCGTGCCACGACTCCGCCCGGTCTAACCAGCCCTCAAGCTCCCTCATCCATGGAACCCTCTACCTCAGCCACTTCTCCCCCTCCCAGGTCCAGTCCTTAGACTGGCCCAGACAGTCACCCCCCTCCCAGTTCAACTTCCACCTAATTCTAAAGCCAAGTCCCCGTCCCACCCCATTCCTCCTTGAGAGGTAGCTGGACCGGCCATTTGATGCCCCTCTCCTGGGGTGACCCACATGTGCGGACTTGAATTTGGACTGGCCTTTGGCCTTAATATTTTGCACTTTTAATTCTGATACAGAGTTTATGTCATATTTTTTTATTTATGTTCTGTCCTTTGTCGGTGGCCTTGCTAATGATGCAGTCCAATGTATGTGTATATGTTCATCTGTTACATGCTCTGTATGCCACATCCACATTGACATCTACTTAATTTGCTTTTGCCAAGGTTGCCAGAGGTTACAGCAACTTTTGTGCTTATTGACTTACACCCTTATGCATCAAGCCAAAATCCAGTCGGTAAAATACCGATTCGTTAATAGCTCCCGGTATTGAGGTAAAAATACCCAATCCCAATGCATCAACCCAAATCCTGAGCAAATAACGAATCGCAAAATAAATAACCGCGAACATACCGAATCGCTAATACCCAAAATGCTAATTTACCGAATCGCTATATACCGAATTAGCAATTACCGAAATCACTATTAGCTCCCGGAAACTGCCAATAGCAAATAACGAATCGCACCCCAATGCAACAAAACTCGCTAATAACGAAAATCCCAAGAATCGCTATTTTGCAAGAGCTAAATAAGGGGAATCCAAACCTGGAGGTAAAGTGGAAAAAAAAAAAAGAAGTAAATGCAAAAAAAATAAATACATGTGCGAATGCTTGAGGCAATCACCAAACCCTTAAATGTGGCCCAGGAGACCCTGTTGGCTCCCACAAAATGGCTGCCCTCTACGTGCTTGCAAGGAGGATGCGGATCAATGCAGCAGGACAGCGCAGGAGAAGGGTCCAGAAGCGAGTATACAGACTGCGCATCACCTTGCTCGGGCAGAATGAGGACGAGGTGTACCAGAAGTACCGCCTCAATCGTGCCATGATCATGCGCCTGATTGCAGACCTGGGACCATTACTGCAGCACCAGACACACAGGACAAATGGATCACTGACATAATATCGACTACAAAAATATAGACTTACAAAAATATCGATGCCAAAATATAGAATGCCAAAATATCGAAGTCCTATCTCCAAACAGGAAATTACAAAAATATCGAATCCAAAATATCGTTGTAAGTAATATAGTTAGTCAAAATATTGAATTTTTTAAATGTTTTAAAAGTAATGTTAAATAAATGAAATAATACATATAATTAACTGACACATACTTAAAAATACTTAAATAACAGTAAACTTAATGAATAATTAAAGTAAGTAAAAAAACACAAATTAATACATATATCTTAATGTGATATTAATTAAAAATATTCAATATTTTCTGTGTAGGATAGCGGGCGCGTAAAATTTACTATTACCACTCCAGTAAGTGCAATAGTAGGGAAAGCGTTGGATAGCGGGAGGGTAAAAATTACTATTCCCACTCCAGAGAATGCAACAGTAGGGAAAGCGTTGGATAGCGGGAGGGTAACATTTACTATTCCCACTCCAGTGAGTGCAACAGTAGGGAAAGCGTTGGATAGCGGGAGGGTAACATTTACTATTCCCACTCCAGTGAGTGCAACAGTAGGGAAAGCGTTGGATAGCGTAGGGGTAAAAATTACTATTCCCACTCCAGAGAGTGCAACAGTAGGGAAAGCGTTGGATAGCGGGAGGGTAACATTTACTATTCCCACTCCAGTGAGTGCAACAGTAGGGAAAGCGTTGGATAGCGGGAGGGTAACATTTACTATTCCCACTCCAGTGAGTGCAACAGTAGGGAAAGCGTTGGATAGCGTAGGGGTAAAAATTACTATTCCCACTCCAGAGAGTGCAACAGTAGGGAAAGCGTTGGATAGCGGGAGGGTAACATTTACTATTCCCACTCCAGTGAGTGCAACAGTAGGGAAAGCGTTGGATAGCGTAGGGGTAAAAATGACTATTCCCACTCCAGAGAGTGCAACAGTAGGGAAAGCGTTGGATAGCGGGAGGGTAAAAATTACTATTCCCACTCCAGAGAGTGCAATAATAGGGAAAACATTGGATAGCGTAGGGGTAAAAATTACTATTCCCACTCCAGAGAGTGCAACAGTAGGGAAAATGTTGGATAGCGGGAGGGTAACATTTACTATTCCCACTCCAGTGAGTGCAACAGTAGGGAAAGCGTTGGATAGCGTAGGGGTAAAAATTACTATTCACACTCCAGAGAGTGCAACAGTAGGGAAAACGTTGGATAGCGGGAGGGTAACATTTACTATTCCCACTCCAGTGAGTGCAACAGTAGGGAAAGCGTTGGACAGCGTAGGGGTAAAAATTACTATTCCCACTCCAGAGAGTGCAACAGTAGGGAAAGCGTTGGATAGCGGGAGGGTAAAAATTACTATTCCCACTCCAGTGAGTGCAACAGTAGGGAAAGCGTTGGATAGCGGGAGGGTAAAAATTACTATTCCCACTCCAGTGAGTGCAACAGTAGGGAAAGCGTTGGATAGCGGGAGGGTAAAAATTACTATTCACACTCCAGAGAGTGCAACAGTAGGGAAAGCATTGGATAGCGTAGGGGTAAAAATTACTATTCCCACTCAAGTAAGTGCAATAGTAGAGAAAATAATAAATGTATTTTTATTTTTAAATTAATTAATTATTAATACAAAAACAAGTATTACCATTAATTACCAATCACACAAGAATTGATCATTTTTAAATACCAATACATTTTTGTTTAATTAATTAACAATTAATAATTAATTAACAAACAATTGTTTTTCAATAACAAACATTAATAAATGCAAATAATACCCATTAATAATTAATTTATAATATATTAATTAAGGATATACACAAATTATTTAAATAATTTTTTTTTCTCCAATTATATTACTTCCCACCATATTCCCGTATAAACACAATACCCGCTACAAATATTAATTGAATACAATTAACATAATTATCAATTTACCTATTAATACTAATTAATTACCAATTAATACTAATTATTTACAAATTAATAATTAATCAACAAACAATTAATTTGCAATACCAATTAATAATTAACTAATAACAATTAAATTACTTCCCACCCTATTCCCCTATAAACTCACAACCCGCTACAGAAGTAAAATGCAAAATTAAATTAAAGATATATTAATTAACAATATACACAAATAAATTACATAATTATTTATTTACAATTATATTATTTGCCACCATATTCCCCTATAAACACACTGCCCGCTACAAATATTAAATGAATACAATTAACATAATTATCAATTAAAAAATTAATACAAATTAATTACCAATTAATACTAATTATTTACCAATTAATAATTAATCAACAACCAATTAATTTGCAATACCAATTAATAATTAACTAATAACAATTAAATTACTTCCCACCCTATTCCCCTATAAACCCACAACCCGTTACAGAAATAAAACGCAAAATTAAATTAAAAATAATTAATAATTCCTATAAATTATTATTTAATAATATATAATTAAATTACTTCCCACCCTATTCCCCTATAAACCCACAACCCGCTACAGAAGTAAAACGCAAAATTAAATTAAAAATAATTAATAATTCCTATAAATTATTATTTAATGTACTATAATTAAATTACTTCCCACCCTACTCCCCTATAAACCCACAACCCGCTACGGAATTAAATTACAAAAAAATAAAAAAACATAAAATTCAATAATTTAAAAATATTCTAACATACATTCCAATATTAATACATACTTTTAACACATATACTAACACTTAAAACACTATAAAAAAATCGATATTTTTAACAACTATATTATTGCAATCGATATTTCTTACCTGTTTTTCGATATTCTTCACCACTATATTTTTGCAAGTCGATATTCTGTCCATTCGATATTAAAAACTCGATATTCTTGCTACTCGATATTTTTTTTTCGATATTATGTCTATTTACCAGGACAAATGCTATCCCTGCGCACGTTCAGGTCCTATGCAGCCTGCACCTACTGGCCTCAGGGAGTTTCCAGGGGGAAATTGCGGTGGCCGGAGGTGTGTCACAAAGCGCACTGTCACGCTTCTTCAGGAGATTCCTAGATGCCATGCTGACAATGCTACACACACACATCAGCTTCCCCACAACCCCACAGCAGTTGGACCGCACCAAACAGGCAATCTACCAGGTGGCACAATTCCCACATGTGATTGGATGCATCGACTTCACGCATATCCCCACATGTCCTCCCGCAGCAAATGAGTACATATTCCGGAACCGCAAGTCATACCACTCGATCAACGTGTAGGTTGTGTGCGATGCCAATAACATCATAACGGACCTAGTGGCACAATTCCCAGGGAGCACACACGACTCTTACATCTTCCGCCACAGTGGAATGCACAGGCGACTAATCAACGGAGAATTTGGAGAGGGACTCCTGCTAGGTACGTAGAAATACGCTTCCCCACCCCAACACCACACATGTATGTACATCACCAATGCTAAGTCTATGCTCCTATCTTCTGGCTGACAGTGCCTACGCCCTGCGTGAATACATACTCACCCCATACTTAAATCCTGCAACCCCGCAGGAACATCGCTACAACGCTGCACACATCAGCACCAGGAATGTGATAGAGCGGACTTTTGGGATTCCCAAGAGCCGCTTCCGAATCCTCCACAAGACTGGCGGCGCCATGCTATACCAACCTGAAACATGCTGCCGGATAATTGCTGTATGTGCAATGCTGCACAACATTGCCACCAGAAGGGGGATACCCATAGAGGTGCACAGGGATGACGACCACCGGGATGACCAACCACCCGCCCAACAACGACAGGCACACATCCCAAACACCGCAGAGGGCCATAGGAGGCGGACATACATAATGCAAAATAATTTTTGAAACATGGGAAAATGAGACATTACAAGTTAGTATGTGGTGCAACTGTTTAATGCACAGTAGCACTGAGGATTGTGCAACAAAACTAGCATTGTAAATCATGCTCCGATTGCATTCATGTAAATAAAAGGTGCCTTAAAGTCAGGCCTGTGCATACACAATAATTGGATGGCCATGGTTGCCCCACCATGGTCCTGCATGCATGTCCAACTGTCTAGTGGCGCTTGCCACGTACCCCAAGCCTCCGCTCAGGTGTATCCAATGCCTCACCACGGCCTGTCCCCGTGGAGGCACGCGAACTGCGGTGCCTGGTGCTGGCCTCTGCCAGTGACACACTGCTGACACTGGAGGCAGCCTCACTTGTGTCATCCCCTCCCAATGCAGCAGCACTGCATGTGCTGCTCTGAAGGTGTTCCACAGCTGTGGTGATGTATCCCAGTGACTTAGCGACATCCCCGCAGAAGTGCCCAAGGTCCACCTGCAGGGAGACTGTGCGGCGTGCCAACATAGCGGTGCTGTTGCTGTGCCGTGTTATGGCCTTGGTAGCGGCGGCGGAACGCAACATTAGCTGCCGGTGACTCCTCCTCTGGGACTCATGGCCCTCCCTCATGGCACGGGTGAGCTCATGTACCTCCTCCCTGAGCTGAGCATTGCCCTCTGCAACCGCAGTGGTCGGGTCCCTGACCGCCGTGCCCATGTCCCTGACCGCCGTGCCCATGTCGGTGACTGCTGCAGTCATGGCGCGCATCTCCCTCGCAAGGCGCACGATATTGCAGCTAATGCTAGCCACATGTCGTCCCTGCAGGCGCTGTGTACGCAGCATCCTCTCCTCGATTGCAGAGGTTGTTGGGACATCCTGTTCGGCTGAGGAGACGGAACTGCGACGAGCCCTGTGACGCCGTGCGTGTCTTGAGCCTCCAGGTGGTGCATCAGGTGGTGTGTATGTGCGCTGCCTGGGTGCCAATTGCGGGGGGGGGTGTTACCATCTCCTGCAAGGGCGCAACTTGGTGCCTGTGCCTCTGCGCTATTGTGGCTGTACTAGCTGCAGCCTGTTTTGCTGGTGCCGTTGCTTGTGGCGCTGTTGCTGGTGCCTTGGCTAGTGGCGCTGGTGCTGGTGCCTTAGCTTGTGGCACTGGTGCTGGTGCCGTTGATTGTGGTGCTGGTGGAGGTGGTGCTGGTGGGGTGGCAGGTGTTGGCGATGCGTGCGCATCCTGCGCTGTCTCCTGGTCTGACTCGACGGGTGTCTCCAAAATGATCAGCTGGTCGCTGTCGTCAGAGTCCCCAGGTGATGCATCTGTGTGTGAAACAGTGCATGGTTAGTGGGATGATTACACCTACATAGTGTTGTACCCATTAATGTCCCTCTATGGTCCAACAAATGAACAGTCTCCATCCATGTACAACTGATGTGGTGTATGCTCATTGGATTTACGCCTGTACATGCACACTGGGCTGACTAGACTACAACTCCCAAGATGCACTAGTGTCATGTGTGGAGCTGTCTGTGCCAGAGCTGCAGACACAGTGAGATTGGGCTGGGGGCATGGGTATGGATTTACGCTATGCTGGGTGTGGCACAGGCATGCATCTTACCTTGGGCACTTGTGGCTGCGCCGGACGTGTCCATCTGGGTCACCCCCACGACGGCTTCCCGCTCTATCGTCCCTTCCACAAGGTCCTCCAGGGCTGTGTTGGATGGTGCTGTAGATGTGCCGCCTCCAGTCCTGCTAGCCTCCCGGAGCCTCTCCGCAATCCTCTCTTTGGCGCGCTTCCGCAGGTCATACCACCGTTTTTTAAGGTCGTCGATGCTGCGGGTAGTGACGCCAACCGCATTCACCCTCTCACGGATGCGCAGCCAGATGCGCCGCTTCTCTGTCTCAGGCACCTTGAGGGACAGCTTGCCAAAGAGGCGGTCGTGTTTGCTGGAGACTCCCTCGATAAGGTACTCCAGCTCCCTGTCCGAAAACTTCTTCTTGCGCTTGCGTGCAGATTCTGTGCTGGATGGCACTTCCTGCGCCATGATGGATGTCTGATATGATTTGCAGAATCGGTGTGGCCTCACTCTGCACAGGCAGTCTTTCTTCCCAGCTCCTGTCTGCTCCTCTGTCGAGGCTATGTGGGTGGGGCAGCAGTATTTCCTGGTTGGTGATGTCATCTGCACGTTCCCGGCGCGACGCGGCAATTTGCGATTTCGCTATTACCGATTCGGTAATAGCTAACTCGGTATTACCGAACTCGCTATTAGCTAATTCGGTATTACCGAACTCGCTATTTGCTAGTGAGGCCGTTTGCGTGCCCCGCTATTAAGGAATCGGTAAATTTAGCGATTTTTAAGGAATCGCTAAATTTTACCGAATCTGTTGATGCATGCCATTTACCGATTCCTTAATGGCGATTCCTTATTTTTCGCTATTAAGGAATCGGTATTCGTTTGGTTGATGCATATGCCCCATAGAGGTTTGATGGTGCCATGATGCTTGTCTGTGATAGTCTACTCTTGTCCTAATTATTCTATTGTCGGGCTCTACTTTTGTACACATGTCATATTTGGATGCTGTACCATAACAGCAACAACATCTATTCACATGATGACTTGAGGGGGGGGGGGCAGAGTCTGTCATATATGAGGAATCTATCTTGATGTGTACACACCAGTGTAGATGTGTAGTAATCTTGTGTAGGCCTGGCTTCATAGTCACATTGGTACATTTGAATGTGTGTACTTGAGCACTCATACTGTGTAGTTGTCCTGTCAATAGCTGAAGTATTGATGTGTATGTGCCCTTGATCATAACCCTTACACACATTTATGATCCAGTTGATGAGTGCCTGTTTGTTTACATGATCAGGCACCTGCTGGAGATTTTGTGCACATGTATGAGTTGTTTCCGTAGCAATGTGCAGTCTGTCTGTGTGACCTCACTGTCTTAGGGTCCACCTACTGTTTTAGCCACATCATCTGTGAGTGTGCAGAGTTTGTCACTGCAATGTCTGTGTTGTGAGTTTTGTGGTCAGCCATGGCTCATGCTTACCTTTGTTCTCATTGTGCTGCCTGGCTCTGGCAAACAATTATATGTGACTTTTCACATACATTGATGTCACTTTACACTTTATCTACTCCACTATGTGGTATTCAAAGTCATACCAGCCCCAAGAACACCATTTGAAGCCTACACATTGTGAGTTACTCCTCTATGTGTTTTTGCTCTGTACACTCCTCGCCTGTACACAACTAATGTATACACCACTTCAGTAAAAGTCTGTCCTCCTCCATGCCAGGCCAGTGTTTGACCCTCCCCAGCACTCCACTGTGTGACACTACTGTGGGAGGGTGATCTATGCCCAGAATCATTGTTCCCCACAGCACTGTTTAACAAGTTATCATGTGCTATTTGTGTCTACTTGATTGCAGTAATGGTTGCCCATGTACAGTACAGATGAGTTTCCAGCACAGTCCTCTAGTCTTGTTCCATGCATATGTTTGCCTGAGTTGTGCAGCAGTAAGTGATAGCAGAAGTGTGTATCTGTTTGCTGAGGTACTGCTACCTATCCTGAGTGTGATGTGATCTGTGTGCTGGGATGTTTTGTGATGTTCAAGTTCAAAGTGGTGAATTCCGATATGTCTGATACTGGTTTTAGTGGTGTTCACACACAGCTTACTGTGCATACACTGCTGTTAGGGGATATTTCATTGTCCTTGTCAGATATGAGTACCCCTGATGTCCAAATGATAGTGATCTGGGATGTGTTTGGATGTGCATATGTTAAAAATTTATTGTTGAGGGATACAGTTTTTTCCTTGTGTTGGATCTTTGTTCTGACCGGTCCATGTGTGTGTAATGTTGTTTTTGTATTTGGGTGAATTCAGATGGGTGTTGTATTTGTACTGTGCATTTCTTGAGTGCATGTCACATATGCAATGTGGAGTGTTGTGTATTAGCTTATTTTGTGCGCATCATTGTGCTATGGCCTCCTATCTTTGAACAGTGACTTTTCAAGATTGTGCGTGGGAATCCTTGTGCAAAACACTGACACCATGCTCACTTTTTAACCGGTGGAATGTCTATAGCTGTATTGGCCTATGTGTCTGGATGCACACGTTTTGGAGTTATATGTGTCATTTGTATCTGTTTATTTAGATTGGGTTGGATTATGCTGTCTGTGCAGTTTGCCTGAGGAGAATCTTTATCTGTTCTAACCCTGGGCGGTAAAATCCGCTCCGCTCGTGGAGTTTGTGGATTTTTGGCAATTCCGCGTTCGAACACGGAGTTACCGAAAACTATGCGCTACGCAGCGGAGCATAGTTTTTTCTTCTTCGCGCTTTCAAAATGCGTTTTCACGCGTGCAGTAGCGTCTTACCGGGATCCCTGCATTTGTAGATGAGATTTCCTATCCGTTCACGTGCGCCATGAGCATTTGGTAGCCAACCGCACGGTCCTGCGAGAGTATGCGATCGCGAACACATCATTCGGACGCACCATAAGACATCCGGCGGAAGTTCCATGAAAATCACGATGCCAAACATGCAGAATTTGCAATCTGGAGAAGAATATCTCTCGAGCAGCATAAAACCTTCTCGAAAATGATAATTTGGATTAAAAAAACTCCTCAGATTGACATTTGGCTGTACTGTTTTGTGCACAGAGTCCTTTTTCTTTTTTTACTTTTTTTTTAAGAGGAAGGAAGTGCCCTAGAGTCTCCAACTTCCTGTTCCTGTCCAGCATGCTCCTCCCAGTGCTTTGTGGAAAAGAACAATGGTTCGGGTTGGCCTGAGAAGGTCCGGTGAAATGAAAAAGCCCTTAGGAGGGCGAGATGATTTAGTATAGGTTCAAGGACTCACATTTGGAGAGTGATACTTAATATAGAGGAACAAGGGACAGGAGAGGTCAGTGTATGACACTTATTTATTGAACAAAGATTGAATTCAAGTGCTCACATATTTAGTGACAAGAAAGCGTGACATGCAGGTGAGGGTGGAGTCTTTAAAAGAGAACATCGCATTGGCAACAATTGAGAACCATTTTAAATTAAATTAGTACAAAATAGGTTCGAGTTGCATAGGGTCGACGGCGTTTCGAACTCAGTTATTTGAGTTCATCATCAGGACAAAATGTGAGCATATGAACTCTAAATGTGAGAAAAATACAGAAAAAATAAAAATAAATAAATAACCAAGTACAAAACATAAATTAGTCCCTGAACTGTAACAAGCATCACAAGCAATTAATGAGCGGTACATAGTGTTCTCCAAAAAGTGATGCAATTACTCAAAAATGAAAGTCGGTAACCTGGCAGAGTCAGCAAAGTGATGGAACTGAGCAGTCTAGTGCCCTGAAGGAATGCGCAATTACATGAATAGGATATAAGAGACTCGGAGCTCATAGTGACGAAGTAACTTATAGCGCTAGGGGCGGAGGTCGGGGCATCATTGCGCGCGCATGAAGTGGAACACTTACAGAGCATATGAGCGGTAAAGTGACGGGATAGTCGTCAGTGAAAACCGTGTTCGTCGCGGTAGTGGACGTCTTGATTTGAAACCATTAGCCTAGGAAAACGGAGTGACTATGGGTGCCAAACTTAGAGCGAAGACACTTACTTAAGTTAGGATTGTAATCATGCCTGCTCAGCGAGTTGAGGCGAGTTTGCGGTGCCGAGGAACTTAATCTGTAGAGGAGGATGCGGGAGGTTATCTTCAGGCGGATATCAGAGCCGCGAGCAAGTGGAGGGAGGGGGTGATTAAGTTCCTCGGCACCGCAAACTCGCCTCAACTCGCTGAGCAGGCATGATTACAATCCTAACTTAAGTAAGTGTCTTCGCTCTAAGTTTGGCACCGCCCCGTATTAACATGTACACACACCGTACTACGCCCCTTTAACAACCCACCTCCCTTTTCTTCAGGCAACTTCCTCCTGATACCTGCTTGAATATGTTTCGGCACAGACACCGCGCTTCCATTCATTGAGAAGTCTGGACCCAGTTTATTACTTCAGTAAGTGTCTTCACTACCCTGACACCACGCGGTATTCTTGATTTAATCACCACGCGCCTTGTCCAGTTGTAACCCATAGTCACTCCGTTTTCCTAGGCTAATGGTTTCAAATCAAGACGTCCACTACCGCGACGAACACGGTTTTCACTGACGACTATCCCGTCACTTTACCGCTCATATGCTCTGTAAGTGTTCCACTTCATGCGCGCGCAATGATGCCCCGACCTCCGCCCCTAGCGCTATAAGTTACTTCGTCACTATGAGCTCCGAGTCTCTTATATCCTATTCATGTAATTGCGCATTCCTTCAGGGCACTAGACTGCTCAGTTCCATCACTTTGCTGACTCTGCCAGGTTACCGACTTTTCATTTTTGAGTAATTGCATCACTTTTTGGAGAACACTATGTACCGCTCATTAATTGCTTGTGATGCTTGTTACAGTTCAGGGACTAATTTATGTTTTGTACTTGGTTATTTATTTATTTTTATTTTTTCTGTATTTTTCTCACATTTAGAGTTCATATGCTCACATTTTGTCCTAATGATGAACTCAAATAACTGAGTTCGAAACGCCGTCGACCCTATGCAACTCGAACCTATTTTGTACTAATTTAATTTAAAATGGTTCTCAATTGTTGCCAATGCGATGTTCTCTTTTAAAGACTCCACCCTCACCTGCATGTCACGCTTTCTTGTCACTAAATATGTGAGCACTTGAATTCAATCTTTGTTCAATAAATAAGTGTCATACACTGACCTCTCCTGTCCCTTGTTCCTCTATATTAAGTATCACTCTCCAAATGTGAGTCCTTGAACCTATACTAAATCATCTCGCCCTCCTAAGGGCTTTTTCATTTCACCGGACCTTCTCAGGCCAACCCGAACCATTGTTCTTTTCCACATTGTATCACCCCAGGTTCGCATAAGGGGTACCCTTGTTCTTTAAAACACTCCTCCCAGTGCTTTGTCCATGTCCTGTCCTGTTCACTTTTCATTTGGATTTGGAGCTGGAAGGATCACTCTTTGTGCCTGCTGCATCATATATCATTGGATTTGAGGACTTTTGGATTTGAGATTTTACAAGTAAGGGGTCGATTCGGATCCGGGTCAGACAGCTCTCCGAGAGCTGTCCGTAGCCTTACCGTGCATCCGACATGTACCCGTAGCCAGTCCGTCCTGTAGATGAAGTATGATGCACATAACTGCCAAAAACACGACCGACACGTAGGTTGTGATTCAAGCTCCATTCTCCGTCCAAGCCGTAACTCCGAACACTAGACCGAGTCGCCTGTAAGCAGTATCCATAGCAGTTTCCGCCCTGACAAAAACGATGCGTACTTCCTACGTGCCGGACGGGTCGCCACATACGGCACGTCACAGCATCTGGAAAACAAGCATATCAGCTACGATTGGCGCCACAACTCAATCCACGGCTACGAGACGGACCAGCTTGCAGCGGGTACGAGATGGAGCAACAAGCAGCATGTACGAGACAAACACATCATGAATCCCACTGCGCAAGTCATACCAGTACTCTACATCTATGACCAGATCAGGAACCGACGCCGACGGTGCAGGTGGTAAGTCAGACACCTCCCACACAAACAAACGACACGTACCTGCAAAATGGAACACACACACAGGGGATCCACACCCTGGCCACCAACAACAGGCCACCATAGGGGTTGCATGGCCATCACCACTACCACCCCCACCCATAGGGCATATGTTGCCCATCACCCCTTCCACCCCCAGCCATAGGGGACCTGTTGCCTATCACCCCTGCCACCCCCAGCCATAGGGGCCTGTTGCCCATCACTCATGCCACCCCCAGCCATAGGGGACCTGTTGCCCATCACCCCTGCCACCCCCACCCATAGGGCATATGTTGCCCATCACCCCTGCCACCCCTAGCCATAGGGGACCTGTTGCCTATCACCCCTGTCACCCCCAGCCATAGGGGACCTGTTGCCCATCACCCCTGCCACCCCCACTCATAGGGCTTATGTTGCCAATCACCCCTGCCACCTCCAGCCATTGGGGACCTGTTGCATATCACCCCTGCCACCCCCACTCATAGGGCTTATGTTGCCCATCACCCCTGCCACCCCCAGCCATAGGGAACCTGTTGACCATCACCCCTGCCACCCCCAGCCATAGGGGACCTGTTGCCCATCACCCCTGCCACCCCCACTCATAGGGCATATGTTGCCCATCACCCCTGCCACCCCCAGCCATAGGGGACCTGTTGCCTATCACCCCTGCCACCCCCAGCCATAGGGGACCTGTTGCCCATCACCCCTGCCACCCCCAGCCATAGAGGACCTGTTGCCCATCACCCCTGCCACCCCCACTCATAGGGCTTATGTTGCCCATCACCCCTGCCACCCCCAGCCATAGGGGACCTGTTGCTTATCCCCCCTGCCACCCCCAGCCATAGGGGACCTGTTGCCCATCACTCATCCCACCCCCAGACATAGGGGACCTGTTGCCCATCACCCCTGCCACCCCCACCCATAGGGCATATGTTGCCCATCACCCCTGCCACCCCTAGCCATAGGGGACCTATTGCCTATCACCCCTGTCACCCCCAGCCATAGGGGACCTGTTTCCCATCACCCCTGCCACCCCCACTCATAGGGCTTATGTTGCCCATCACCCCTGCCACCTCCAGCCATTGGGGACCTGTTACCTATCACCCCTGCCACCCCCACTTATAGGGCTTATGTTTCCCATCACCCCTGCCACCCCCAGCCATAGGGAACCTGTTGCCCATCACCCCTGCCACCCCCAGCCATAGGGGACCTGTTGCCCATCACCCCTGCCACCCCCACTCATAGGGCATATGTTGCCCATCACCCCTGCCACCCCCAGCCATAGGGGACCTGTTGCCTATCACCCCTGCCACCCCCAGCCATAGGGGACCTGTTGCCCATCACCCTTGCCACCCCCAGCCATAGAGGACCTGTTGCCCATCACCCCTGCCACCCCCACTCATAGGGCTTATGTTGCCCATCACCCCTGCCACCCCCAGCCATAGGGGACCTGTTGCTTATCACCCCTGCCAACCCCACTCATAGGGCTTATGTTGCCCATCACCCCTGCCACACCAAGCCATAGGGGACCTGTTGCCTGTCACCCCTGCCACCCCCAGCCATAGGGGACCTGTTGCCTATCACCCCTGCCACCCCCACTCATAGGGCTTACGTTGCCCATCACCCCTGCCACCCCCAGCCATAGGGGACCTGTTTCCCATCACCCCTGCCACCCCCACCCATAGGGGACCTGTTGCCCATCACCCCTGCCACCCCCAGCCATAGGGGAACTGTTGCCCATCACCCCTGCCACCCCCACTCATAGGATGGGTGATGCGCCACACATCCATCATACTCCAACATTAGCTTTGTCAGCAAAATACATCCCCCCTAACATCATGACAACAGTGTGTAGTCTGTGACAAATGCCCACAACAGTGATTATGACTTTGAACATACAATGTAACTACCATCACATGTGTGACCAACAAATGAGTGTGCCCTACACAAGGCAAGCATCACTATAGCACTGTGTCAATGTAAAAAGAACACCCCCTCACTGTGTAGAACAAAAGTTAAGTGTGGGCATCCAAACTGCAGCAGATGTTGAGCATTGTGGTGATGGGGTCTAAACCCCCCCTCAGTACAGTGACCAAAAGGTAAGTGTCATCATGGTCAAAGCTGCAAATAACAAACAGCATGTATGATCCCTGCTCCCAACACTTCTGGGGCGAAGTAGTGGTTGTGTCCCATACCCACAGAGATGTGGTGAGGCTAACAGTGCTGTGAAAACCTAACACACTCTCGGCCATGTGCAGACAAGCACCACCCATGGGGGGTGACAATGCATACACTGTACAATGACACAAGAGCAGAAGTGACCATCACAAAGCATACACACATCTCGAAATTAAACACACTAATCAAAACAACCTGTGGAGAGTGTCGGTGTCAGCTCACAAACTTCCATTCCATGCCAACAAGGGCACCTAACAACCAGAAAGAATGTGCACAATGATGTGATATGACTCACAGGGACAGCAGGGAAAATCACAGAAACAGCATCCAGACAAAGGCCCACAACAGCAATACCAATGCACTGATGCAGATGCACAAACATAAACAGGCAACCTTACACTGCACATATGACACAACATGTGTGTGTGTGTGTCTCAGTATCCCCAGGCAACTACACAACACATGAGGGGGGCTGAACCACAGTGACACAGATGTGGACACAGTGCCATACAAAAGTAAACCATCATTGGGACCCCCTTAGTGGGCAATCAGGCATTGTGAGATGAGAGGGAGCACAACAGACACATGTGACACAAACTGGAATGAACACCAACTAACACAGCAAGAGACTGACACACAACAGCACTACCCCCAGGGACCAGACATTGGGGTGACACAAGCATGCATGACATCTCCACTGTGATGACAAAGGCAGATGTCGTACAAACTGGGAAACCCAGACATGTGTCCTGTTCCACAAACATACATCACACATACACAAACTCAGCATGGCCCCTCATCCATAGACAAATGAGAGCTAGGGGACCATCCATGCAAACATTTACATCAGTCCACCATCAACACCACACACCCTGAACTGCAACAATGTGCATCTGTGAAGCCCACATGGACAGGTGACATTGCACATGCACCCATGACAAACACAGGAATGTTGGGAGGAACTAAGGTGCACAGACTCATCACACAAGAACAGTTTACAACCCTGGTGAATGACAGACATACTGCACAGTATGCGGTACATGGCCATGACATCAAAGCTCACGTAACCTTCAGAATACCTGCCACAGTCCCAGGACAATGCAGAAGCCAAGGAGAACCACAAGGCACACATGCTGACACCTGCCAACATTGCAGCCCTGAACCCGACAAGTGGGAGCAGTCACACACACATACACATGTCTCAATCACTGAAAGGTTCAACCTAGGGACAACTACATGATATTGCGAATAAACAAGTTCCTTGGGGAACCCTGACTGTGTCCCATCTGTGTCTGACAACATCATCACCACTCAGAACTGACAAATCCCAATGATGAAACACCAATTAACAGTAGTGTGTCATGCACCCACACATCTGGTAGCCCACGGCAAATTAGTGGGATGAACACGGTAGCACTCAGCAAGCATCAACAACAGGAACATATCAAGGGAAAACTGCCTGTGTATGAAAAGGGATGTGGACACACACACATGCTCCTACAACACATTGGCCCAGGCTATGTCACGGGACAACACACTTACTTGAGGGGACCCAACTCCTGTGGAGGCCCAGCTGTGCCAAACATATTCGCAGCACGTCTCACTCATTTAAGCAGAACACTTGGTCAGTCAGCCATCAGATACCACACAATGAAGGCTCTGGTCACAACAGCCTGGGTACGGGAGTCTCCCCATAGCCATCTGCACATACTCAAAACATATGTACAGCAAGTTGCACAGAGGACCCAGTTGCTCTTATACCAATGATGCCCACACCTGTAGGTCCAGTGGTGATGCGCACAAAGTCAGGAAAATTGACAAATTGGACCATGGGAAGCACATCATATGTGCATGGGTTCAAGCCAGAGATGTGACCATGCAAATGAAATGTTCACAGAGATGCCCACAAATAGTTGATCCTGACACACCCAGGTAGTTGCAAAGGATGACATGGATATCCACCAGAATAGGATACATATCTCACGGACCACATGGAGTACCTCACATCAACACATCAGTATTCGATATTGGAAACCAAGCATTACAGGTGCAGGGGCATGTTAAACATCATCAACATAATGTGCAGCTAAATCAAGTTCACAGGGATAAATAAAAAAGCTTTATTCAGCATATTAAAAGTTAAACGTCAGTTCAAACAAAAGGCCAATGGCCAGTCCATTTCCAAATGCCAAGGAGTGAACTAGAGTGACAACTGTCACACGTTGCTTGCCTGCACTGCTAAGGAAAGGGGACATCCCCTCGGAGGGGCATACATGGGCGCAGGCCAGGCACTGCAGGGACAGGATCAGGGCGCAGCAGAAGGAGGCAGTGAAAAGGTGGTGGATGCAGGCGAGACACTGGCAACTGCAGTGGAGCTGACTGAAATGGTGGGTGCAGTCACAACGGTGGAGCACAAGTCAGATGGGGTGGGTGCTGGCACAACTTCAGTGGGCAGGTCAGATGGAGTGGATTGGGTCCCCTCTGCAGTGCCCAAGTCAGACAGGGTGGTCGTGGACTCCACTGCAGTGCCTAAATCCATGTGAGCGGAATGGGGTGCAGGTGAGGTCGGCAGGAAAGAGGGGGGGACACGGTCCCCAGATCAGTGACACTAACCGTCTGACCAGGTGTGGAGGAGCAAGTGGCAAGAGGGGAGGGCCTCAGCATTTTGGGGATGGTGTATCTGTGGGTGGGGGAACCCGGGGCAGGGAGTGGCGGGGGAACCTCTGGAGTGGTGGCCTGGCGATGGAGGACAGAGACTTTGCCTTGGAGCTGCGTGGTGGCGGTGGGGTCTTGCTCTTCCGGCTCCGGGGGGACTTGCGGGTGGGGGTGTCAGTCTGACTGTGCCTGGGGGAGGGTGTCCAGGTGTGAGGGGCACTCCCCTCTGTGTGTGGGGAAGAGGCTAAGGTCACAGAGGAAGAGCTTCTGTGGAGATGGGGTTGCAGGTGAGGCAAGGGAAGGGGGCTGGGAGGGAGAGGTTTCAGAGGACTGCGGAGTAGTTGTGGATGACTGTGTGTGTGTCTGCAAACCAGCCCCTGTGAGTGAGGTATCAGTCCCCTGTGCTTGCTTGTGTGCACGTCTAGCCCTTGGTTTGGGTGTTTGTGTGCAGTGGCTTTGTGAGAATGTGCAGGTGTGTGTGTGCTTGGGACAGATAGGCTGCTAGGAATCATGTGTGGTGCAGGGGTAGGAGGGGTGCGGGACTGTTGGAGGGGGGACACTGCTGCCATAGGGGGGAGGCCATGTAATGATTGGTCCTCTGTAGGGCAGACATGCCCAAGTAAATGCCCTCCATGAATGACACCAGTTGCGTCAACAGACTTGTGTGTGCATGGAGGGCCTTCAGCATCGACGTCTGTCCTACATGGATCTGTCTAAGTAAGTCCACAGACTCCTCACTCAGGGCAGCAGGGGACACAGGGGCAGGGGGTGCGGTGCCTGGCACAAAGGAGACATGCTCCCGAACACGGGAGCCTACAGGGACCTCTGGGATGGGAGCCAATGGGATGGTGGTAATGGTGGTTGGGGCGGTGGCGGGGACAGCTCACTAGCTGGGATTTGGTGGCTGTTGACACCCGCCTCCACAAGGGAGTCATCCTCAGAGCTGCTGTGGCCCTCAGCTGGGGGGATGGTGCTGACGACTCCTCTGTGTGGCTCCACTCGCCCTTCGTGCTACTGGATCCCCCCGACTCCTCTCCTTCTGTCCCTGTCAGGCTCTGTGGCTCATCCTGGTCCGTGGAGCTGTCCCCTCCTGTGGCCGTGGATGTATCTGGATAGGAATAGTAAGTCACCTGCACTGATTGCACACACCACAGTGAGTACATCACATCACAGGGTGAGCCCTGGCATCATCAGCTGAACACAGCTCAAAGTGCCAACACTGTTTAGAATAAGCCAATTGCCATTCTCAACATCAACCATGGCACACATATCCCTTCTTGACTTGCACACATATGTCTGTTGCATGTTGTATGGTAATACCCCAATGGTCTGACATGCACCACCCATGCATTAGTTGTACATGCAAGTGAACATGTAGGAGTATGTCACTATACACACAGCACATCTCTTGCTACTGACTCAGTACAGGTGTCCGGATGAAGGGATGGGCAGAGAGTCATTTCACATGCTTGAGATGCATCCCAGCAACACACACTATGATGTTCTCATGTCCTGATGGGCAATGCCACAATGGGGTGCATGGTGCACACTTGAACACAATGCAGGATCACTCATATCAAGTTAAATGCCATGGCACTGGCATGCCTGGAAAGTCAGCCAACACCGTCTCCTGTCACAGGGGCAGGGCATCGAGACAACAACAGTATGCACTGTCTCACAATCATAGCTCAGGGATAAAGCTAACTCTGCAGATGACCGGTGCACTTGCCCATCCCCTGCAAACAACATATCCAGGACCCAGAAGACCCCACATCATACAAATCAGACATATGAGTCTCTGCAAACACAACTCCCTGAACATTAACACATCACAGTCTGCCATGCATGTAACCCAGCTGCCTGAAGGACACAGTTGCATACACCATTGTGCGCTGTCAGATGATCACGCACCTCTATGTCACAGTGGTCTTGTCTCTCACAGTCACATCTCAGATGTCCTGATGACCCTCTGAATCATGGACACCCGAGTTATACGTAACAACAAGCCACACCATAATGACACAGAGGCAGACACCTGAAGGCCCATGTCACTAAGCACAACCTGTAATTTGATACACAGGAGTGGAATTACAGAGTGTTTCTAAATGCTCTTGAGGAGGCATGACTGCCCAGGTCTACATGAGACAGTGTTTGGCCCTGGACAGTAGCCAGGTGGCTAAGCAAGTGTGACATACTTGATCTACATACTCCTGAGGCCCCAAAATTGGAGTCTCCTGCTGCATGGGTTTGTTTGGAATACCCCAGCCACATGTGGCGAGTCAGACCAGCAATTGGAACACATCTCAAGGGCACACACAGATCACATGTCAGATCTCAGGAATTGGGCAAACAATTGAACCACCCATGAAATACACAACAGAGTCACGGGAACAGATGCTGTCCGGTAGCTGAAGCATAGCTGACTGCAGGGACACAGTGCCCTAGAGACACAAGCAACAGACTGTAGGGGCCACACCTGTGGAACAGATGAGGAGGATGCATCACACAATTGAGGAACCTGAGTATTGGGCTACAAGACCTACGTAATGTGGAAGTGTGACCAGGCCAAAAGACTGCAATCCACAATAGGGTAGTACTGCTAACTTCTTTTTATGTAGGTTTATTGTGACATGTTTGGTGCATGTGTATTGCATTTCTCTCCTGTTTTGCTGTGCTTTTTGACTGTGTCTTGTGTCTGTCCTTCACAGGGTAATTTGCCTGTTGTTTGTTCAACACTGACCCCCAACACCCAGAATCCGACACCAGTGTGGGAGTAGTCAATTGACATCAATTGATGTGCCACACACCCCTGGACTACAATTCTCAGACACTCTGTTACCGTGTGTCCACCGTAACGTAAAATTGCCTTGCAACTATTGTGGAATAAACATGTTGCTGATGAGTAATGAACCTGTGCTATGCTTTGTTAGGTGCGTTGTCTGTCTTCCCACGTCTGAGTGACATTTGCTTACCTCACCTGTGGACTTGTTACCACTGACTGTGGATAGGTGTTGTGGTTGTGCATACCTATGTGTTTCAGGTCACCATCATTGTGTGTGATGAGTAACATGGTCATGGTGAGTATATGTTGTGTTGCCATTGTGGTGTGTCTCCCTCACATGTGTCACATCACCATGACTCACCTAACATTGGTCACATTGTTGCAGTATTTGACATGCACTGTGTTGTGTAGCAGATCGACATCTCCATGACACATGACAATTTGGAATCACAACAGAGGCAAGTATGGTGTACTGGTGATTTTATTTTCGAACATGTGTGAGGAAAGTGCACAGGATGGTGGGTGCTGTACATTGGTTTTGGAATCAAAAGTTCACATTAGAGTTGGAAGTGCTGGTAGATGAAATGTCAAGACTAAAGTCCATAGTCATCTGCTACATTGGCCCAACATGAACCCTCCATGTCATGTGGGCGAGTTGTGTGCGATTGAACAAGGTGAAAGGGTTGCGCACAAAGAACATTGTCCCAAACAGGTTTAGAGGCCCTGAAGGATGTGCTGGGACATCTGCCTCTCACATGTCCTTCTTTGGACGACCCCTCTTCTTCCAGGGGGGGATCCTCAGGTGCAAGCCTCTGCGGTGCTGGGGACTCTCCGCCAGAGTCCTCCTCCCTCCCTGTGGCGCTGGCAGATGGTGTTGCAACAGATGTTGTGGCCACACAGGGAGGTGTGAACAGGTTGGTGTTGATCTGGGGGAGGCATTGGAGTATGTCCCGATGCACCGTAGTAAGGGCATCCCACTCGGCCTCCATGCGGGCATGGTGGGCGACCTGCTCCTGTTGCATGTCCTTGAGGATCCCCACTACCTGGCCAAATCCTCCGGTACTATCCTGGTACGCATCTATGATGCTTGCCAGTTGGGGGTCATCATGCAGTCCAGACCCCTCTGCAAGGCGCGCCCTCTGCCTCCCACCCCTCCCAGCACCCCTATCCACATGGGCAGGACGAGCGGTGGGGCGGATAGGTGACACTGGGACCCCTTGGGTGGTGTTGCTGGTGGTGTTTGCTGTAGCTTCCGGGGGGTCCTGTGTCCCTGTGCTGTGGGTGTTCAGTGGCCTTGGTCTGTCCGTGTTAGTGGGGGTGCCTTGTCGGTTTCCAGATGCTGGAGGAATGGGTACAGGGGGTGCAGATGTTGATGCTGCTGGTGCTGCATGATGACTCACACCGGAGAGGCCAGGTTGGTCGTCGTCATCTGAAGAGGACAGAGACAGAGTCAAACCAGAGAGCTCAGTGTCCACCAGAGTCTGGGCCTGGGAATCCTCTTCATTTCATGCTGGGGCCCCAACACCACCTGTGTTTGGAAGAGACACACAATGTGAGTTATGTTTCTACATGCATCGATGGTTCACAAACATGACATTTTCTACTGTACAAACAGATGCCTGCCTGTACACTGCTTTTTCCCAGCGTGTCACAGACAGAGTTTGATATTGTTGTTGCCCATGTCCCAGCATGGCCTTGTGCTCCAATCCCCACAACAGAGCCCAGTGTCAGACATCCTGTCAGTCCCTTCCAACTCCCTTTGGGGCGAGTATGGTTCAGTTGGAACTTGCTGGGCCATGTGGGTGGATGTGGATTGTCTGTGACTGCAACTCCCATCATGCTCTTGGCTACACCCCCCTTCCCAGCATGCGTCTTGTCAGTCCCTTCCCATTCCCTGTGAGGTGAGCATGGTTTAGTGTATGCTTGCTGGGCCATGTGAGTGGGAGTAAATTGTCTGTGACTCCCATCATGCTCTTGGCTACACCCCCCTTCCGAGCATGCCCATACTTCCTCCCTCTTGACTCTGCTTCCCTGTGAGGGGGTGTGACAGCAATGGCAAGATGGCTTACTGTGAAGTCCTGGTGTTTGTTGTAGCCCAGTTCCCAGTAGGGCCTTGTGCTCACCAGAACAGAGCCCAGTGTCAGACATCTTGTCAGTCCCTTCCCACTCCCAGTGAGGCGAGCATGGTTCAGTGTATGCTTGCTGGGCCATGTGAGTGGGTGTAGATTATCTATGACTGCGACTCCCATCATGCTCTTGGCTACACCCCCCTTTACAGCATGCCCATACTTCCACCCTATTGACTCTGCTTCCCTGTGAGGGGGTGTGACAGCAATGGCAAGATGGCTGACTGTGAAATCCTGGTGTTTGTTTGGCTACAAGTCCAAAGAGAGCCCCTGTGCTTCACACAGCTGGGGTGTCTTTTGATGATGTTTCACAGAGGTGTGAGTCAATGCATTCTACCCGGTGAGTTGTGTGGAGTTTGTGTTGAGGGGGGTGTGTGTCTCCACATGCTGGTAAGTATAGTGAGAGCTGTCAGTCCTCCTTCACACCCGGCCAAACATCCCACCATGAAACTTGCTTCCATTGGAGAGCGTGCAAGTTGTCTTTCAGGATGTCAGTCAGTGGTGTCCTGCTTCTGATTTGCGCACATGCCCTAGCAGGGCCTTGTGCTCCCCACAGCAAGATCCAGTGTCAGCCATCTTGTCAGTCATTTTCCACTCCCTGTGATGTGGGCATGCTTCAGAGAGGTCTTGATGGGCCAATTTTGAGGGGGAGCATTATCTGTGACTACAAACCCCATCATACTTTTGGATACACTCACTTCACCTGCATCCCCAAATTCCTTCCTGTCAGTCAGCTGCATTGTGAGGTAGTGTGTGTTGTGGTGGCAAACTGTCTGGCAGTGTCTATGTATTATTGTGCCACTGCCTTGCTCTATTTGTTTGTAGGTTGGTGCATGTCATGACACAGTTCCAAGTCACTATGAGATGGCAGGTATTGTGTTTGTCTGACTGGCATACACATCTTGGGTTGATTATCTATTGGTTAGTGTAGCTTTGCTTGTGGTGCATGGATTCACTGTCCCCTTGCCACACAATCTTGGGTATGTGGTTTGTGTACTCACCAGGTTCTTGTATGTCTGTTAGCCCATGGGCGCACTCTGGTGGTAGGATGTCCCGCACCTTCTCCTCCCAGGTCCTGAAGTAGACTGGTTTGGCAGGCGGGCCACCGCCGGTGCACTGACTCAGGGTGTGTTCTTTTTCAATGAGTTTCTTGACCCTCCTGCGCATGTCATACCACCTTTTCTGGATATCGTCCTTTGTGCGCCTTGCTGGTGCTTGTGCGTTCACCTTGTCCACAATCCTTGCCCACATCTTTGTTTTCTGTGACATGGGGATCCTTTGGACCAATGTACCAAACAAATGTGGCTCTACTCTGATGATCTCGTCTACAAGCACTTCTAACTCACTATCTGTGAACTTTGGATTCTTCTTTGGGGCATGGTGATGGGTGGTGGTGGTGAGTGATGTGTGTGTGAGGGTGCAAGTGAGGGTGGGTTGGTGTTGGTTTTGCTGGCTGTATGTGTGTGTGATGTTGGATGAGGTGCTGATGGTGTGTGAGTTGTGTGATGGGTGAGTTGTGAGTGTGTCTGTGGTTGCTGTGTAATGGTGTTTGCTGCTGGCTGTGTCTCCTGTTTGCAAGGGATGATGGTAGTGATTGTAGTCCTTTATATATTTGGAGTTGTGGGTGTGTCTTTGTCCCAGGTTTTTTTTAATTTGGTATTTATTGGCTTTGTCATTGCTTGTTTGGTCCTTTTGTTGTCTCTTTGCCTTTGGGTTTTGTAGGCATGAAGGAGACGTTCATCTGACGGATACAGATGCTGATGTTGTCTCGTGCGGGCTTCTCCACCTCGTTCACGCTGCCTATCTTCTCTGTTTCATACGCGTTGGTCGCGAAGGTCTCTATTGCTTATGGGTCTGGTTTTCTCTGCGTGTTGGTCGTGCGGCTTGGTCTCCGTGCGAGTCTGTCTGAGTTTCCACGCATTGCATTGTACTGCGCGGATCGGACATCGCGGGTACGGGTCGGTCGGGTTCATTCCGGGTTTGTGTCGGTCGGTGAAATTCGCGTTGGATTTCCGTCCGGATCACTATTTTCCCTACGGCTCGGTCGTACGGCTTGTATTCCGTACGTGTCGGTTGTGATTCACACATGTTGCATCGTACTGCACGGGTCATACGGCGCTGGTTCGTGTTGGTCGGTATCCGGTCCAGGTCCGTGCCGGTTGTTTCGTTTTGCGTCCAGAATCAGAATCGGCCCCTAAGTTGGAGAATTGGTGCTGTTTGTTTGATTGGGGCATTACACCTACATTTTTTGTACATTTCTTTGTACTTTTCATTGTTTTTTTAACATGTATTGTTGTGGGTAGCCTGTAGTTTCCATAGGGGTCTAGTTGTTTTTCTTTGTATGTAATTCTTCTACTAGTTTTATTTTATAAAGGAAACATGTTGCAAAGTTCACTACGTTTTCTCCAACTTTTGCAATCAATTTGCAATATTTATTTAATTCACTAGCCCAGTAGTCTGGCCCAATAGGCCTTTCAGCCAGTAGGCCCAGAGCTAATCAACTGTTTCTGTGGTGTCTGTTGAATTTGAACATACTTTAGGGCATGGATGGCATTGGATTGAATTGCAAAATGTATATTTTGGGGGGTATTTCACAATTTTGGTGTGTGTTAAATATATGCCTTTGTTGGATGTGTGTGTGTGATGTGGTTGTTGTGTAACTTACAAACCTTTTTTAGCCCTGTGGATTTTTGTTTTTGCATTTTTGCATTAAAGCTGTGTTGTTTAGCATGCCTCCTTTGTCTGCCCATATAGGTCTGCATGAGTTCATTGTTTGCCAGGCCTCCTGCTTGTTGTAAGTGACCATGTGGCTGGTGGCCATTTTCTGGTGGTAGTTCAGTAGTGTGCTGATTTTGCCATATAGGTCTACATGTCTTTCCTTTGTTCCTCTTGGCTTATGCTTCTTGTTGTTATGGCATGGCCATGTGGCTGGCGACCATTTTGTGAAGCCAGGCAGTATGCTTTTGCCATAGGCCTGCATTGTCTGTCTTCCCTTTCTTGTTGTTGTGGTAGCCTGCCCATGTGGCTGGCGGCCATTTTGTGAAGCCAAGCAGTGTGCTTTTGCCATAGGCCTGCATTGTTCTTCTTCCCTTTCTTGTTGTTGTGGTAGCCTGGCCATGTGGCTGGTGGCCATTTTGTGAAGCCTGGCAGTGTGCTTTTGCCATAGGCCTGCATTGTCTGTCTTCCCTTTCTTGTTGTTGTGGGTGGCCTAGCCATGTGGCTGGTGGCCATTTTGTGGAGCCAGCCAGTGTGCTTTTGCCATAGGCCTTCAAGCTTGTGGCCTAGTCTGCTAATAGGCCTTTCAGCCAGTAGTCCCTGAGCTACTCATGGGTACATGAAACAACTGTTTTGTGTAACTTTTCAAACTGTTTTAGCCCTGTGGAGTTTCCTTTTCAGGTCTCGCTGAGCCCAGCGCGTTCGCTGGCTCGGAGAGACATTTTGCATGTGGAATTTTCAAAGTGCTGCCTGTGGCCTAAAGCTTGCGTGCACGTGAGCGTGCACGCGCGCAGCCACCATGTGTCTTTCCTCAGCAGTGCTTGATCGCGATGCGATCACTTTCACTTTCGCGGGCAGCGCGGCCGTGTCACTTTCACAGCCGCACGGCCAATGCTTGTTTTATCTTTGTGCCATATGCTGGCAAGAAAATCAAAACAAAAATCTCATTGCTTCAACTTACTCATTTTCAAATTAGAAAAGTACACCTACTCAATACGTGACATAACCTAACAGTTAAAGCGCAGTCAAAATGCACCTTGTTGTAAAACTAAAACATGCTTCTCAAACTTTCTATGTACGGCGGAATAGGGGACGGGGCAGACAACTTCTGCTTTTCAGGGCTCCACGCGTATTTTCACAACTCTACTGCCATTCCTGTGAGTGCTGCTCTGATGACATTATTTCCCTGTGAGACCGGGCAGTGAAAGGTGCTGAGAAACAAAGAGATTACCAATATCGGGGCATAGCTGAAGGCATCAGCCTCGTTAAGGCAGGGCAAAGATACCCTCAGCGCCTCGAGGAGGAAAGCAAAACCTCTCACAGTTTCGGCATACTCCCTTCACCGAATCGGATGCACTGCTGCTCTGCGGCGAATTACTTGCAATGCCGTCGTACACTGTGACCGTGGCGACTAGAAGCCAGTGGTTTGCAGGCACCTATGACTACGTTTACATAACCCTCATCAGCACCGAGAGAAGCAGTGAAAAAAACCTTCTCGATAAAGCGATGTACAACGATTTCGAAGGAGGAGCGGTAGGTGATTTACAGGCACATATTTCTGCATAGCAATGTCATTGTCGGTTGTCTCTCCCTGTTAATTTAGTCGCATGTCTGCCTCATAAATGGGATAAAATATTTCAGAGAGAAGGTCAATTTGATGTCTAGCCTACACAAAGTACCCTTACGACGTTTATAGAAGAGGCGTGGTTTGTGTAACTGAGGGTGTGGCTGTAAAATGTGGACATATTCATAAATTAACCCTTGCCCCGTAAGGAAATACTAATATCAGGAACCAACAGCGTTATATAGCACATTTATCCCGGACAACATGACATTGGTGACAGGGCTCAAGATTCCCAGTTATGTGATTGAGTAGCCGTTCAAGAGAGAGGCTTTACTATGAATGCTGGTATTTGTAGTCCTATACAATCAGGGTACAAGTCCTAAGAAAAGTAGTGGATGGAGTCGGACTAACCAAGTTAGGCAGTATGCAAGTGACATCATGGTGCATGATGACATCCGAGCGTGTTACATCACAGTGCATAGCCAATAGATCTCGCATTTGGGACCTTATAAGTATTTAGTTATACAGCACAATATCATTGGTGCAACATCAACACTTATAAGGTCCCAAAGGTGAGACCTATTGGCTATGCCAATGCTTGTTGCATTTTTGCACTAAAGCTCTGTTGTTTAGCATGCCTCCTTTGTCTGGCTATGTTATAGGCCTGCTTGAGTTCATTGTTTTCCAGGCCTCCTGCTTGTTGTGTCTGTGAATGACCATGTGGCTCGTGGCCATTTTGTGGTGGTCCTTTAGTAGTGTGCTGCTTTTGCCATATAGTCTTTCCTTTGTTCTTCTTGGCTTCTACTTCTTGATGTTGTGGCCTGGCCATGTGGCTGGCGGCCATTTTGTGGAGCTAGCCAGTATGCTTTTGTCATAGGCCTGCAAGCTTGTGGCCTAGTCTGCCAATAGGCCTTTCAGCCAGTAGGCCCAGAACTACTCATGAGTGCATAAAACAACTGTTTCTGTTGTGTCTGTTGAATTTAAACATCATTTAGGGCATGGATGGCATTGGATTGAATTGCAAAATGTGTTTTTGGGAGGTATTTCACTTTTTTTGGTTTGTGTTAAATAAATGGCTTTGTTGGATGTGTGTGTGGTGTGGTTTTACTTGTGTTGTGTACCTTTCCAACCTTTGTTAGCCGTGTGGAATTTCGTTTTTGCATTTTTTGCATTCAAGCTGTGTTGTTTAGCATGCCTCCCTTGTCTGGCCATATTATAGGCCTGCTTGAGTTCATTGTTTTCTAGGCCTCCTGCTTGTTGTGACTGTGATTGACCATGTGGCTCGTGGCCATGTTGTGGTGGTAGTTTAGTAGTTTGCTGCTTTTGCCATATAGTCCTGCATGTCTTTCCTTTGTTCCTCTTGGCTTACTGCATTCATCCCCTTTGCCAGCTGCAGCTCCCTGGATGACGTGATGTGCGAATTAATGCCAAACAGGTTCCACTTTCATTACATTTGTATTTTTGTTTTTGTTCTTCTTCTTTCCTATCCTTCCTGAGTGTACACAGTACACCATGAAAATCCTTGTTGTCAAAGTCTCCCAAATGGCCACACTGTTATGTTTTTTTAATAACTGAGTTAATGAAATTTAATAATATAACAATAACAAGTGTGACCACCACACACTAAGTTATATATTATATTTGTTTGTTTGTACTAGTAGTAATTGAACCACAACAACAAATGACACATTTCAATGATGTTCTTCTGGCTTCTTTGCTTTTAGGTACACAAAAGACTGAGGAGGAGGTGTCATCATCACCTGTTGTGCTGCCAGACAGAAGTCCTCCTGCGCACGACATCACATGACGTGTGACCACAGACATCTCTGCAACTTGTGCAACTGCGTTCTGCTGACATCTGAAGAAGATGGCCCCAAAGAAAGGTACCCGGTCCTCCAGTACCAAGAAAGATGCCAGTGAGAAGACGGAACAGAAGAAGGAAGTGGCACTTACCAAGACTGGTGTGCCGCCAAGATTTTTTGGGGGAAACAAAAAATTAAGCCTGCAACAGCGGTGTCCGGAGAGCAAGCTGGGAGCAGCACATCCTCATCAGTGGGCCCACCCCACCAACCTAGGCCCAAGCCCATGAGTGTCACAGAGGCAGCCAGTCTAATCGCGAAAACGGCAATGAGCAGTGATATTGAAACTGACTTATCGTTATCGCAAAGTAGTACCCAATCAATGCAGGAGGAAACTTAGCAGATAAGAGGGCAACAACAGCGCAACAACAGCCTCAACGACAGCTGCAATGAGAGCCGCAACAGCAGCCGCAACCACCGCCCACAATAGTAGTTGTTCCTCCCAAAGTTGGGGCAGTTCAGGAAATCAAGATTCCTGCAGAGGAAGAAGAGGAGCAAGCCACTCTTTCAGAAGATCCATTGTCTTCCAGTTACCCAGCAAGGAAAAGGAGGGTTAGTCCATCAGCTTCTTCATCAAGCTCCCCTTCTGATGGTCTAGATGCCACTTGGAAGCCACCAACTCAGTCTGAGAGTGAAACACACCACAAGACATGGCTAGGGAAAATGAAGGTTACAGAAAGCCTTAGAGTTATGGAGGTAGATGTAGAAGAGGATGATGTTGACAAGCCAGTCATCATGAACATCACTCCTGCCCCAGTGGAGATGGAGACCGACATTACCCCATCCCAAATTGCTATGAGGGATGTGTCACGGATACCACCAACACAGGTAACACCAACACCACCTCCAGCTTCCATATTTGCATTTGCAAAGACCAGGCAGGGACCTACATACAGCAGAACCACCACCTCAGTAGCTATTGGTACTGCACAGAGTCAAATTCCATGCACACCCTCCAGTTCATCAGGCATTGCAAGTGGCAGCTCCAGCAGTGCAAGAAAGTTTACCTCTCCAGTGTGGGACTTCTTTTTGGTTAGCAGTAAGGAGGAGAACGTTGCTATATGCTCAATTTGTCAACAAGGTGTTAGTCGGGGTAAGCTTGGTGTAAACTATGGTACAGGAGGCCAAACAACTCATCTGAAAAAACACCACTTGATCCAGTGGGAGGCGAACCTTAGCTGCCAAAAACACTGTACCCATTGCTGTTGTTGGGGATGAAGATGTAGAAGAAGATATGATTGCTGTGGAAGGTGAACTAGATGGAGACATTTTCTCTGGTACACAAGGTAGCCCTGTCCCCAGAAGTACAGTGGTACCACTACTGCCCACATCGTCATCAGCCACATCTCAGTGGCACCGTAGCAAGAGTAAGGCTGAGACACCAAGGCAAAAGAGTACCGCAATGAAAACAAGTGCGGCGTTGAGCCTAAAAATATCTGGGTTCAAGAAGTCACCTGCATCAGCGGCGACCGAAAGGAAAAAAATCCAGCCTACTATTCTCAGCATGCTTAGGTCAGAGGGGCAGTACGAACACAACTACCCAACAGAACATTTGCACAATGCGAAGCTGGCTAAAATGTTAGCGATGGATCTTCTCCCTCCTTCTTTTGTGGAAGGGGTGGTTTTTCTAGGATTTGTGACAGCCATCTGGCCAAAATGCAAGGTTCCCAGCCGATCCTATTTCGCCAGAGTTGCTGTTCCAGCACTACATCACGACGTGTTGGAGTTGCTTGGACAAGCTTTGCAGCAGAGTGCTGTTCACAATATCCACCTTACAACAGACATGTGGACCAGTTGCCAAGCCACTGATTACATGTGCATCACTGCACACTGGATCTCTTTTGTGGGGGTTAGAGAAAAGAGATCTGCAGGTGTTGTTGACACTGCTGAGATTTTTAATGCCACTCGTAAACATGCAACTGTAGCCATGTTCGCCATAGAGAAATCTCATACTGCTGCAAACATTTTGGAAGGGTTTAACAGCACGGTCTTTGAATGGCTGCACCCAAGAGGGCTTAACATTGGTTTTGTTGCCACCGACAATGGCAGTAATATAGTTAAGGCCATGGGCACTATTGACTATTTCAGGGTCCTGTTTTTGGTTCACTGCATTAACATTATTGTTCAAGACTTTCTGAAAAAAGAAGACAGAGTCAGCAACTTAAAGACCACCTGCAGAAGAATATGCACATATTTCAGCCATTCTTTAAAGCCCGGAAGCAGCTGAGGATCATTCAACGTGAGCATAGAGTGCAAGTCAAAGCACTCATCCAGGAGGTGCCAACACATTGGAACTGAACTTATTACATGCTTTATTGTCTGTTTGATCAGTGCAGACCAATCAATGACTATGTCATGCAAAGACTAGGGGATGCTACTGTGAAAGGTATGACCGTTGAGCTGGACCAATGGGTCCTAGTTAAATGTCTGACAGAGATGCTACTTCCTTTTGAGCTCTTCACACGTGAAGTCAGCAAGGACGACTGTACTATGGGCCAAGCTATCCCATTGTTGCACATGCTAGAGCAACAGCTGAAGGTGGTGTCTGAAACGTACGCTGGTGTGGATGGAAAAAAAAAGCATCTGAGTTGGTATATGAGTTGGTGGAGAGCTTAGCCCTTCGTTTAGCTCAAAATACAAGGGTGTAAACTAAGATTGTGTCAGACAGACATTACATTTCTGCCAAAATTCTGGATCCACGGTACAAATCAGTACTGAACACTAGGACATTAATTCCTTTTTCCGAAGTGTATGTTACCAAGTACAAGACTTGGATAGCTGAGGTAGCCAGTGACTTTGAAAAAGAACGGCTGATAATTAGAGGCCCGCTACTCCAGCCCCCAACAAGTACTTCAGGGCATCCGGTGTCAAGTTCAACTTCAGAGCCTGAGGGCAGTGCTTTTGGCTCACAGCAGTCACCAACATTATCAATAACAGCAAGAAAAGGATCATCAGCCCCAGTGAAATTTGCACAGGATTGGTATCTACAGCAAGGGCTTGTTAGGTCAAGTGCTGATGCAGAGGCAAAAGAGGCCCTGCAAAACGGTGCACCCCTAAACATTGAGCCGATGGTCCAGGCCTATCTGGATGACCCAACAGAGGTCTATATTGATCAAAACCCATTGGTGTATTGAAATGGGAAAAGGTGCCAATGGCCAGTCCTCAGCATGCTGGCGATAAACTATCTGGCTTGCCCTGTCGCAAGTGTCTCTTCTGAGCGTGTTTTCCGTGCTACTGGTGCCCTTGTAACAGTGAAAAGGACCAGTCTCTCGCCCAAAATCATGGAGAGGTTAACCATAATCAAAGTGAATTAGCATTTTATACCACCGGATTACAAAATACATGAATCACAGCAGGAAGATGAGTAGAGCAACTTAGGTGACGGAAGCAGTGTGTTAGATTACCTACTTCTGGTTGAACCACCAGAGTTTGAGGATGAGCTCTACTTCCCTGACAACTAGGCTTTCAACTTATTACTTTCTTTTGCCCTTTTTTACTTTTATGATTTGTGTGTGCCTCTGTCTTTCTGACTCCAATCACAACAAATCCATCACCACCATCTTCTCCTTTTATTTCCATATTGGAGTTGCAGCATTTATCCTCCACTCCTCCGAGTCCTGCTCCATCCTCCTGACTCGCCCTAAATCCATTTCCCTCAGGACAGACATTGGATAGAGAATAGTACACGAAATGTTGCCTCGTGGAGTACCTCCCAAACAAGTGGAACATGATGACTATAGCTATCCTCCTTTCTGAGCCGAGAGGGACTGCCCCTTAACTTAAGATGAGAAGGAACAGGTAATGATGGCATGCATTGGACGCTGACTGATTAGTGTTTGTGTTGTTGTTGTTGTGCATGAAGTCGAAGTGTACTAGTATTTAATCTACACACTAAAAGTGACTCAAGTCAATGTTTCCCTTGTTGTTTAATAACAAAAATGTACTTCTACTGCAGGCCAATCCATTTCATTTTTGAATATGGAATCTGGACTCACTCGGTACACTACAGACTGAGTTTGCAACACCATGATGATGACCACATACTATCTTCGCAGTCAGTGAGTTGAATCTGAGATGATTGATGGAATATCTCAGGGTGTTTCACAAAGTGGTATAAAGGTAAACAAGTGAACAACAGCCACAGCAGACCTACATGTCTATGTAGCGTTGGAGTTGAGTCACGAGTGTAGTAGTGGTATGACTGACAGCCATGCATTGATTTAGTTACTTACTTTGGAAAATGTTATGTTGCTGTATATGTGTGCTCTTTCTGGCTCAGACAAAATCTAAGCTATGTGGAGGTTGGGGGGGCGCCGTGGGCCTGCTCTGTCCTGTTGCTGCTATAGGTTAATGCTGGAAACAGACAACAGAGGAGACATGATTTAGCCATGCCGCCTCTGAAAGTGTTTGCACTACTCCATAATTTATGATTTTTTTTTCCTCCTTGATTTTTTAATATCCCTTTTGTTTATCTAGCTACACTTACAGGCCGGCCTTTACCCTGTGCTAAACAAATAAAAACAAATCACACTCACCTACCAATCTGCATCTACCAGGCAGGCAGTGGCAACCAAGATTGACGGACGCAGCGTCCATGAAAGGGAGGACCAAGAGGAATGCCGAGATGAACTCCTCAATTTGACCAGGATAACATAAAGTGGGGGATATCCTCAAGAATGTGTGATAACTTCCGCAAAATTAGCTTAACGCAACTCTTCACCTCGCAGTCTATCGCCGGAAAATAACACAGTGTTGACATGGTATTAACAACACCAAGGTACCATGCGATAGACCCACCACAATGCGACAAATGAACACGTTAAAATCAACGTGACGCAGCAAAAATGCGAAACACCAATGCCAAAAATGACGCAAATTGCGATACAGAAATCAGCAAAAACCAGACACAGGCCTGCAATCCCCGCATGGCATGCGGGAAAATGCACTACACAAGTTGGAAAAAAAGCACATACAAAAGCCAAACAACAGCAAAGAACAATGGAGGCAGCCGGAGCAAGTTCAGAGGACAACCAGAACCCCACAAGCCCCCCAGAGCACCAGCTTGGGACCTCGGGGTCAGGGAAGGACAAGCAGAAGAAGAGTAGGAAGAAAAGGTTTAGTCCACAGGAAAACAGGATCCTGATAACGGAGGTGATAGAACACCATCAACTACTGTTCGTCACCTCCACTGTGTCACTGGCAACTAAAAATGGAATATGGCAGACCATCGTGGACAAGGTGAATGCAGTCAGAGTGTTGAAGAGTATAATGGAAGAGGTCAAGAGGCGCTGGAATGATGTCAAGCGCAAAACCAAGCAGAAACTAGCAAACAACCTGAAGGCAGAAATGCAGACTGGAGGTGGGAGCCGAGCGCTACAGGAGGAGCTGGACACGATGGAGGAAATGATGTCCACAGACATCAGTGGGGAGA
This sequence comes from Triturus cristatus, assembly GCF_964204655.1. Taxonomy (NCBI): domain Eukaryota; kingdom Metazoa; phylum Chordata; class Amphibia; order Caudata; family Salamandridae; genus Triturus; species Triturus cristatus. Next base: position 471,603,148 of record NC_140585.1, on the reverse strand, counting down.
CAGTGGCAGGAGTCGGGGGCCCGGCACTGCTCAACATGACCGAACACAACAGCTATAGGGTGAGTAACGACCAGGGACTGGGGCGACGGGGGGAGATGGGCACAATGGCACACATGCTCAAGTAAGCATAGCACAGCTGCAGACAAACCATGCCCCAGACTTCCAAATCCCACCAAGAGACCAATGCATCTAAGTATGCAACATCTCAGCACTGTATAAGCACAGAAGTCAGAGGCACACTGCATGTAAGGGATAATGGCCAGTCAAATCAGAGCTGCAGGGGCAACTCCCCCAAAATGCGGCACACACACATCGCCTGCAGAGCACATCAGCATTGTCAACGATGTGGCACAATCCGCAACACGTCCACCACAGAACAGAGGACACAACTGGTGTTGCTTGTGTGCAGAAACTGGCCAATCACATGTGGCATAGCAGGGAATTGTGAGTTGACAATGTACAAGTACAAACACACAATTGTGATGTTGTCAGAATGTCCACTGCCCCGCACCATATAGGTAGCTCCCCACAAACAGTCACAATGTACACTGTCATGCAGTCTGAATGTAAACATGTACAATGCATCAACATACATGTGCACACAATGTTAAACTGCATCTCCCCTTCACATTGCAGTGGGAAATTCAACACCTCCTGCAGAGCAGTCCCAAACTCTCTTCTCTGATGACGAAGAGGACCACCACACCTTTGACTCGGATGCCCTCCAACAACTCGTGGACAGCCTCCGCAGCCCACTTCCAGGAGCAGGGCAGCCCAGCTGCTACGAGGAGAACCCACCCCTCGCACAGAACACACAGCAGGCAACACCCACTACCACGGCTGCCTCCCAGGATGCCCAAAACGTACATATGGCATTCCAACGCCGTGTGTTGGGTTGCCAGGATAAGTTGGCTGAATAGGTGCAGGTGGGGTTCGACCGCATGGCAGACAAACTAGACAAACTAGATGCCATACACGAACAGTCCGCTCCATGCCCTCCAACGAACCATGGCTGACATCACCTGAGTCCTGACTCTGCGACAAGAATGACTGTCTAGTCAGATTGGCTCCAGCGAGCTCGCCCGGGAGTTGGGACTCATGAAGAACATGGAGCGGACGCGGGCGGAAAGATCGGCTGCCACAGCTGCACACGAGCGAGAGGTAGCTGGGTCCATCAATGCCATAAAGACTCTCCTCATGGCATTGCTGCCACAAGGCCTGGTGCTGATGCATGCTGCTGCTACCACTCCATCCACATCCCGATGTGTCAGTGCCACACAGTGATGGAGACAGAACACCACCACCCACATATGAGGCAATTGAAACAGCAGAGAACAAAGATGCAGATGAATCTGCCCTCGTGGTCAGAAGGAAGCGGTAGCATCCATCTCTGCCATATGGCCTGTTTCTGCCCTCTGCATCATCACCATCCACTGTCCACTGATGCACTCTGCGACACTTACCTTGGACCTCGACATGGACTGCCATATCTTGTTTGGTCACCAATGACACAGCTATCATACTGCTGACTGGACACCTCCTCGTCTGATGTACTTGTCATTCCCTGAAGGACTCTGGCTGGCCCTCCACAGGCTGTCAATGTGGCGTGGGGTTTGCATGGCCCTGTACTGCTCCCGCTACGACACTCCATTGAATGTGCATTAAACATTCATTGTCACACCGCCGTGTCATGTCTATGATCTTGCAAGTGTGGAGGTATGGATGAATGTAGGGTCAATGATTCCCCCTAACGTCCATGTTGCTCATGTTGTGGGACTTGGGTCACAGGGTGACACATTGCCGATTGCGTTCTGGATGGTGCTGACACTAGAACGGAGACACACGCATTATTCACTTCCCTGTGCAGCCCAGGACAGAAGCACGCACAGAGCCATTGTACATACCCTTACGCTGGACTGGTGTTTGCCAGGCCAGCCCACTCCAATTACGCTCAGAGGGGGGGATGACAACCTGGCCTCGGGCAATTTTCACACAACAATAAAAATGTCAAGATAACTCCCGTGATTAGTGTTATTCCTGGAGAGAGAAGGAGTTTTGTCAAGTGGAAATTTTAACTCATTTGAAGGTAGCACAGAGGGTTAATATGCATGCTGCAAAGAATGTGTACCATGCAGCTCACAAAGTGCATATAGTTTAAATAGGTCAGGGCTTTTGTCAGAGAGCTTTTGTTACTAGCAGTATATAGGTTAAACTCCTAACATGGAGCAGTGAGCTAATAACTGTCATCAAAGAACTACATGCAAACAGCAAGGTATATATTGGAGCATTATGATTTTTCCCTCCATCTTTCCTTATTCTAATGTTTCAAAAAAGGTTCATTCCGGTGAAAAAAAAAACGTATTATTAAATGTAACCTCAACTATGGGGTTGTTTTAAATTCTGAGTTTGTGCTTCTTCATACCAAGCACTCTTAAACTATACTCTCTACCAATATGGATGACATGTGACTCACCTTGTAGTCTTCTGGCTTATGTAACATTTCCTATATGCTGATTTACACACATATGTTTGATTGTCTCTGAGTAATGTGTATTTGATATTGTATTTGATGAAAAGTGCTCTGACACCCAACACTGGTATAGGCGGTGCTATATAACTAATTAATACATCTGAGTGAGAGTGGTTATGGAGACTTGAGGGGGCACTGTTAAAGGGTGGTAATGAGGGAATCCATGGGGGCGTCTGTGGGAGGTGCCAACAAACATTGTCGCACAGGGCGCCACCAGTGCTAAAGCCGGACCTGACGACAACGCTACATGTCCCAGGTCGTTCCTGTAGGAATCTACTGCTCACAGGTCTAGTTGTCAGCATGCCACAGCCACTCCCTCAAGGCTGGTTCACACCCACAGCACACCCATTCAGCACCGGCATCACAGGACATGTGACCCTGCAAATAAAAAGGTCCTGGCGCATGTGCTGGATGCCATTTCCACTCCGTCACTGGATATCTCTGTGTGGGTATCCTTTCTGCCTGAGGTCCTAGGACCCTGCCATCATGGTGTCCGCACCATGGGACTCAATCATAAGGTGTCCATGGCTTGTGGTGCACAGACTTGGCGGCACTGGATACACTGTGGCAGGCACAGGGACACCGCCACGGGATGGTGTCTTTCGGTGCACTGTGGTACGGGCACCGTAAGTGCTGAGTGGGTGTGCAGCCTGCGATGATGCGCCATCCAGGCGGTCTGGAATGGTGGCCCTGCTGGACCGCAGTGTAGGCCTGAGCCAGCGGGCAGTGCGGGCCTAATGCCACGTGGCATCACCTCGCAGTTCACAGATTTAGTGGCACCTCTAATGCTGGGCGGGTGTGCAGCCTGCGATGAGGCCGGGTGCACTGATATATTCTCTGCCACAGCAAAATCAAGACTCAGAATCAAGTGTGTGACCTGGTGGCCCCCGGTGTGGGGCTACATGATGACAGGAGGGTGCCATGGTCACGGGCCCCGAGCTTGGTGCTCCCTGCGGCACGTGGTGGGCCCTCATGGAGACACGCCGGTGGTGGAAGGTGAGCAGGGAGGCCTGGTTGCACAGGGACGGGCAATCACTGCCAGGAAGTGGGAGGGACTGGGTTGCAGCAGCCTGTGTGTGCAGGGGCGGGCAAGTGCGGATGGTGTGTGCTACTGTATGGACTCTGTCATTCATGTCTCTGGCAACTGTTGCAGATGAGGGACCTGGGGGACTGCAGTGTGTACCGGTACGTGGTTGAAAACACACTGGTGGCTGCAGGTGAGCAGTGAAGCCTGGGTCTACAGTGTCAGAACTCTCTCTCTCTCTCCCTCCCTCTCTTTCTCTTCCTCCCTTCCTCTCTTTCTCTCTCTCTCTCTCTCTCTCTCTCTCTCTCTCTCTCTCTTTCTCTCTCTCTCTCCCTCTCTTTCCACCTCCCTCTATCTCTCTCTTTCTCTCTCCCCCTCTCTTTCTCTCTCTCTCTTTCTCTCTCTCTCTCTTTCTCTCTCCCTCTCCCATCTCTTTCTCTCTCTCTCCCTCTCTCTCTCTTTCTCTCCCTCTCTCCCTCTCTCCCTCTCTTTCCTTCTACCTCTATCACTCTCTTTCTCTCTCTCTCTCTTTCTCTCTCCCTCTCTTTTTCTCTGCCACTCTTTCTATCTCCCCCTCTCTCTCTTTCGTACTTTGATGGGCGCATGACACACCTTCTTATCTATATTTCTGTCTTGCAGGCTGTGACTTACAGAATGCCCAGAGAAGACCCGCTGTGCCTCTACAAGATTTTAGATTTTTTGTTTGATCTGCAATAAAGTTTGTATTTGGATTAAATGATTTGGATGTATGATTTCCATTTTTCTGGCTACACCTGTATGTTAGGTGTTGTGATTTTGTGACTTCAGGGGATTTGTTTGTTTCATGGTTTCGTGGTGTTGATGTGCATTCTCTTTGTCCAAAGGGAGGAGGGGGCGGGTGGTGGGGTCCAGGGGGTGGTGGCGGTGGGTGTTGTTGCCCTATTGGGGCTCCGGGCTGCATGTTGAGTTGCTCGGGGGCATCAGTTGTTCTTCATGTTTAGCAATGGGCTGTGCTCCGTTGGCTGCTGCCGGTTGTTGTCTGACTTTACACCAGGTCAGAGCAGAGGTTAATTTCCTGCTCCTAACGCGCCTTATCGCCTGTTTTGTTATCTTATCGCCGATCAGGCTGGTCGTTGAGAATGTTGCAGAGTGGTGTTGTCGCGGCCTTTTGCTCGGTAATGCCTACTCTGCATCTCATTAGCGATAGTTGCCGGGGTCATCTGTGGCGATGTTTTTTGAGGATGCTATCACCGGAAAACTGGTGATATAGGCTGTTTGCACCAGCTTGTGAATGGGGCGATAAATTTATCTCCAATTTGACTGCGATAAAGTGCCGATAAATCAGCGATAGCTCCTTGAGAATATGCCCTGTGACTTTAGTATCATTCATCATCTTTTAAATAATTTGATTTATTTTTTCTCTCCAAACATAACAACTGTGTGTTGTTGTTATTATGTTTGCTCCTTGCTTATAATTGATCCTACAGCTATTTTTTAATTTCCTTGGCTAGCTTTAAAAGGAAGCTCGGTATAACAGAACATAAAATGTATGTAATTTGGGTCTCTCTAGGGGCAGGCAGGCAAGGCAAATTGCATAATAATAATTAATATACTGCTGCCATGTACTGTCCACTATTCTAGTTAGTAAGTACTACTTATCATCATTAACCATCAAGTCATCGTCATGCATGGATGTCCTTTTTTTCTCCCTTAACAGATATATGATGGCCGTCTGCCAAGATTGTGTGTGTTCAGTTGTTGTTGTCCATGTGTGGTGTTTGTCTTTGTCAAACCTTTCCCTCAAATACCCCTTCCCAACCATTCATCAAACTCTAGCCCTCTTCCCCCGGGCTGTGTGATTCATATTGAGGTGTGACTAAATTAGATTTACACCATTAATTGAACACACAGTTGCTGGGGCGGATGTGGTGAAAGCAACACTAATTCAATTTCAAGGCAGGGTGAGGATCTTCTACTGCTTGCCCACCCATGCTCAGTATATTTGAAAATCATTTTTTTTTCCAAAGGAACATAATCCGTCATAATTAATTGCCAGCATCGATTGGATTCATCATCCTCCCCCTTACAGCACTAAAGGTTATGCTTGTGTCGACTGACTCGAGTCAACTCCAGTTTGAAGCTTATTGTACTAGGCTATCTCCGCCACCATTATGTTTTATTTTATTTTATTTTAGCATTGCTCATCATCGTTATTATGGTTTCTTGTTTGGCAGTCTTATTGTATACTGTTCTGTTCTTCGTTCTACTACTCCTTCCAGAGTCTCTCTCAGGCGACTGACTGTCTCATTTTCTTTTTTTGCGAATGCTACTGCCAGTGTCTACTACTACCACCACAACCATGGCACCTTGAAAATCGGCAGATTATTTAAATCAAAAACTGGATGCGGCCCTGCAACAGCAAAGGAAGGAAACCGTGTGATGTAAAAGAGTGACCCCCCATAAAACATTTACATCTCAAGTAAAGTTTAATTATAAATATAATTTAATCCCCTAACAAAATAAACTAATGTAAACATTCCCACAATACCTGATCCACCCCTCTCCCTAACCCCAACCAAAGTCCAAAAAGATAAAGAAAGAGTCCAGCCATTGTCTGTTAAATTCAAAATAAAATTGTCGGTAAATATATAAACCCCAACTTTTCAACTTTTCCTAAACGTATGCCCAATGCCCACCCACCCACCCAAAAAAGTAATACAAAAGGGGCAATCCAACAGGGGCTCTATCGGCGAGCTCGCAGCCACCGGTTAATCGCCAGGTCCTCCTTTCCCTGCTCCTCTAGGCGCACCATTTGGAGGAGCATGCAGCACTTGAAAGCTCAACAATTGCATCCACAAGGGGGGCAGCAGTGTTGGATGAAGTGCGGCAGGCGGCTGCCAGACCACTGAGCCGTACCACTCAAGGGGCCTGGCTGGGGCCCAGGGCATTGAAGGAGGCTGCAGCTGCTACCGCCTCGCCTCCTCCGCCAGAGCCACTCGCCACCGATATTAGATGCGGATGGCCTCCAGCTTCCGCCGCAGGACCATGGCTGCCAACTCCTTCCTGGCTGGTTTTGCTTTTTTTGGTTGGGAAGGAGTAGCTATATCAAAAAAAACATTAAAACTATTGTAACCAATACTGTTAGCAAAACAGTAACACAAAATTAATACTACACATAGTGGCACAGCAGCAATAGCAAGCATAACACATAACATTTGTGGTATCTATCCTCCCACTTCCTCGGCCTCTAACATTTGTGGGAGTTTCAGGCATTATACTAGCACTATGGACTTGAGTACACCAGTCTTCTTCTTCTCTCTTGTTTAGCTCACTTAAGTAACCTTGTTGTAGCCGACATGCTAGCTCAGTCAGCTTGCGTACAAGACAAACATACTTGTGAGGCAGACTCACGTTATTTTTAATTACTATTATCTGCAGGTGCAGAAGCTGACTACACAATCATCTTAATTTTCTATTATGGGTGGCACTGGCCATACTCTGTTACATCAAGGGCAACTGCTCAATTTCACTTTCATTCTGCCCTGACTACTACAACAAGGCAGATGATATCTGATCCAAATGATCATTTTTTATATATGGGACAACATGAGGTACTTTGTTTTGATTGATTGTGTAACCATGCAGCCGATAGGCCACCCATGGCAGGCTGACACAGTCAAAAATAAATTAACATAGGTAGGGAGTGGGCCTCGGAGTCGGAGGGAGGCGCTTGATAACAACAACATACATACACAATACATATGCTGTGCTTGCAAACTAGTGTGAGTCAAGGGAGTATTCTGAAAATACAACTCCTATTCTCCTTGGCTTTGCTACTGTGGTGCGGTTTATTTTCTTTTACATTCTCTTAAAAGACTCTTTATCCAGTGACAGTCTCCACCTATGCAATGATGAATCCCATCGAGTCATCCATCTATTCTAAGTAAACAGTTCTATCATTCTTCCTAATCTCTCAACAAACCTTAGATTGTTTCACCAACAACAAACATTTATTTTTTTAAACCGCCACCCATGCACCTTCCTTCTTTGCTTGCCTTTGAGTTTGACCCATGAAACACCCTGGAGGGTTCTTGCTCTCACCCATACACTTTCACCCACCCAGACAGGCATCTTTTCTTTCACCTTCCACCCATCCTTCACTCACCCATGCATCTGATTCCTATCAGCCACCTATGCATGCATCCTACGTATCCTTCTCTGTCAGTCATATATATGACATCTTGCCCGTCTTTTCTCCTTCCATTCTTCTTTCCCTTTTCGTTCAACAGATCCATCAAGGTCATCTGATCTGACTCTTGGGGCCATATGTAGGTAGCCTAATACCGGTCGGTAACGACCGATTTTCGGTAAATATCCCGTTACCGACCGGTATTTAGGCTTTTGCTATGTAGGGGAAACATTTCAGGATTCGGTAATTTACCGAATCGGTAAGATTACCGTATCAGTAATTTTACCGATTCGGTAAATACCGAATCCTGAAATGAGATGTAGGTGACACTCAAATGAGTGATGTGTAGGGAAAATAATTCGGTATTTAGCACCAAATATATGTTGGTGCTAAATACCGAATTCATTGCAAAAAGCAATATGTTGCTGGACTAACAGTGCCATGTGGCAGACATACATGCCCTTAGGGCATGTATGTACGCCACATGTGCACAAATGCAGGAATCAGGGGTGCAACAGGATGTCAATGTGACACCCTGCCACCCTTGAATGTGCTCTCCCCATTACCGAATCGGTATTTACCGATTCGGTAATGAGGCATAGCTTCCCATTGATTCCTATGGGCCTGGAGGCCCATAGGAATCAATGGGAAGGTATGCCTCATTACCGAATCGGTAAATACCGATTCGGTAATTACCGAATTTCTCCGATTCGGTAATATTTACCGAATGATTACCTACATACGAGTTACCACTTCTTAAATACCGAATCGGTAAAGTTCGGTATTTAAGAAGTGGTCACTTGTATGCTACCTACATATGGCCCTTAGTCTTCTCCTTAAAACTTTCCCAGCTGGGTTGAAGTCAGATAGAAGAGGCCATTAGCTACTCAACTACTACTCCCGCCTCTAACGCTATTGCTATAATGCTAAGTAAAGGGTGTCTTCTTCAACCTTTGTTCACAACTACTTAGTCTCTCTCAACACACAGTGTACATCCTTGTAGCGAATGTGTAACTATTGTCAATAAGTAAGGAATATAAGTGTAACTTACGACTGCCTGCCACTGCTGCTGGCTCACCCTCCCCTGTGGCAGCTGCTGCATCCACTGCTCCCTCTTGGTTGGCATCACCTGCCCTGCCACTGGCCCCGGCACTGGTGGTTGGTACGCCAGGAAAAAACATGACATATTTTATAGATGCAATATACACCTCCCCCTATTTATTCTTTTTAAATAGAAAGATTGAATAAAAAGTTAAAATACATACATATACCACATACATCACTAGTACAAATCGGGTACTAGAGTAGAGTAGACACTAGTAGTAGTATGTCCTATCCTATCAAAAATAGTAAAATATGTGGTTGGGCATTTTGTTGGTGGGAATTGTCGAAAAGCCTCTCAAGATTAAGAAGACTAGAAGAGGACAACCCATCAGTGGCTAGAGCTATTGGTGAATCTGAGTTTCAAAACCTTTTAAATATAAATAAAGAGTGGCCAACTAGGCAAGCTTAGCTACAGACAGACTAATATAGTAGTAGTACAGACAGTCAGAGCAGAGGCAGTTAAAGGCAGGGATAAAAAGAATTTAGAAACAGAAAGTCTAGATCAAAAACGATTTGGTCAAAAAATAGAATTAGGCAACGGAAATAATAGTTTGGAAAATATAAGGTGCAGTAAAAGTTAGGGAAATATAATTATTAATATTAACAACTGGAGGACTTACTGGGGCCAGCAACAGAGCCCTCGGTAGAGGAGCGGTCCTGGCCCTGGGAGGCATCTTGTCCACCTACCGCCGACTCTGGCCCGTCTTCTTGCCCCTGGGTACTGATCATGTAGGATATAATAAAGAAAGAGACAAACATTAATGATTGGTGTGAAACAAATAAAATATTTTTTAAAACACTCCCCAAAAATTTTTGGGAAACAACAATTGCAATAAAATTGACCTATCTAATCTGATCGACTAGTAGTATCGTGGCATTCGCGGACCGTCTAGTTATTATTTATGAACACTAATCCAGTTTTCCATTCTTATTCCAGAATCCTAAACCTAAGTACCATTTCCATTTATTGTAGTCTTCAAAATGCATAGATGGAGGACGCACGCATACATTTTTGCATAAACCAAATTGTTGGTTCTACTAAGGACTAGAGTAAGCAGCACTCAGCAGCACGTGATGTGACAGAGGATGCGACACGCAGACCGCTAAAAAAATTACCAACTAATACTAAGTAACTAAACTACCTATCAATCCACCACTATCTTAGTGACAGGGGGATACAGGAAGGACTAGAGTCTCTCTAGCATTACCTAACTTAAGTTCTCTGAAGTAAAATCTCTTACATAATCAGCCCAAGCGAGCGCAAAGTTGCAAACAAGTAAGATTAGTAGCACCGAGCACCTGTGTCTAAAAGAAGAACAATCACAGAAGATTTTTAAACAGAATGTACCTGCAATGTAAGCAGCAGCATTCTTGCTATTCAGAAAAAATATATATTTGCAAAACCAGTAACACAGTTTACAAAACCCACAATACTACTAGTATTATGCTATTAGCTACTCACCAAGCCCCACAACCTGAACACATGGCAGGTCCAGCAGGTCCTGCTCCCAGTCCAAGATGTCTGACCACTGGTGTGTCAGCTGGTTATGGGTACACCAGACCCCAGAGCAGCAAACACTGCCCTGTGCTCCCTCGTCCACTGGAGGTGACACTCCTGGGTAGCGTTCCCAGAGCCAGGCCTGCCGCCTGCTGCCAAGGTCATGGGGAGGTGGCGCTGCACATAATAAACAAGGGCGGCCACCTCCGCCTCGCTAAAAAAGGCCTGGGCAGTCTGCCACAAGGTAGACAGCTCTTTTTCGTGGATGCAGCACCTTCCCCTTGGAGCCGGTACCCTTAGCCATGGTTCTGGGATGGGCGTGGGGTGGAAAAGAAAATGTAGGAGTAAAAAATAAAGTCAGGAGGAGAAGTGGGAGAGTAAAAAAGGAAGTAATACAAAACAGTAGAAAATGTACAAAAAACACAGTAAAAGTAGAAATAAAACGCAAAGTATACACTTAGGGACAGAGAGTGATAGATAATAAATAAAAAAGATCAGAAAAACAGCGTAAAAAACAAAGGATTGAAAAGATTAGAGAGAGTTTTAAAAACAGGCCCCAGAACCATGCAAAGAATAGGAAAACAAGATGGCAGTGCCCATTGGCGACCGCGTGATGAAGTTCGCACGATATTTCCCCCGAACACGTAATCTGCATTGCCGAATGTCAAAAACATACTCCGAGCATATGAGAGCATGCAGAAACAAGCAACTCCACATGCTCATGTAACTCCGCGTAGCGTTGAAGAGTTTTTGTGCAGCTTTGCGTAGCCTCGCATAGCGTGGCTATGCGAACGTCACCCTGGGGTAATCTGTTTCAGGGTGGTCTGGGTTCACATTGCCTATCCACTCTTTTGATGCACATGTCCATGCTTGTTGGACGTCTTTTGGTGTGGTTTGTGATACATGCATTTAGCTTTTGTGTTGAGTTCAGCATTCAATATTACATCCTTGAGTGGACCTCAGACATTTCTAGATGCACACTATGGTGCAGCATTGGGTACCAGGGTACTCATAGGAGCTTACTTTTACCTTTCTCAGAGATAGTCCCAGGTGTAGAGCAGTGAGGGATGAAGATGGGTAGGTGAGGGGCATGTGTGAAGGTTATAGTTACGTTTGACTGTCAGGGAATGTCACTGTGAGCCATGAGTGTTGTGCTGGTGGTATAAACATGTCATATTAGTTAATACAGATGATAGGCTGGTCACTGTACAGCTTATAAGGGGTCATCTCATTCTGGTCCAATGCATTACTTACATTGCTGGTTCACAGTGATACTGCACAGATGATAACTTTCATACATTTGTAATCGCTGTGCCACACTAGTATTAATTGATGTCCTAGGTGCAGTGTGACATCTGGTACCTCTTAAATTCAATGTACTTATGGTGCCACTTTTGGATAGTTTACTTGTTATCATACAGTGCTGCTGACTTATAGTTTGTGTATGGGGCAGGGCAGTGTTAGAGTGTGTGAGCTATATCAAGAACTTAACATGCAGACTGACCTGTTCCAAGGTTGGTATTCTGCACAGTGAATCTTCATTTATTCAATAACTCACATTTATTCACATGAGTGGAAGGCAGGTGTGAGGAAGGCGGAGGGTTGTCATGAGTCTCAGGTCAGTTTACTGCTATCAAGATGGACTCTTCATGAAACTGGCATTTATTCAATACTTTATAGTTGGTGCTACCTTTGTTGCAGTTGAGTAATGGTGTGGCGATGTTTTGTGAAGCTGGCAGTTTAGTCAGTATTGGCGATGCATAGGACATATTAACATTGGGTCATTTCGTGTAGCAGTACACTAGTGAATCAAATGCACTCTGGTGCTTACTTGGGGTTTGCTGTTTGAGTCTGAAATATTCTACATTGTTGCATTTTATCGTCTGTCATTATGCGGTATGGTCTGCCGTTGTATGTGATAAGCCTGGCAATGTCTGCATGGGGTGAGTGCTGAACGTGATTATGTGGCAGTGGTGTGCATCTTCATATGTCATCTATCATGCCTCTCTGACTCAGCCAACACCTTGTTGGACTACTGTGTGCTCCCCATACACACCCTGTTTGCTCTTCCTTCCCCTGTTCCATCTTGTTTGTGGACTGACCCTTATTTGACTGTAATGATGTATATTGTCCCTTTAAAGAGACTCTTGCCTCATCCGTCACTCCTCTTGCTATACATGTGGTAATGATTCTCCTGAGATATCACTATAGACAGTGTACCTGCAAATGACTCCTTGCAGCAGATATGTGGTGCTAACTGGAGGCTCTTTTATACATTTTTGGGGGGTGAAGGTTGTTATGAGGATCTTGCTAGCCTGGGACAATGTGCTGGACTTCAGCAACAATGTGGTCAAGTTTTTCCGCTGCTTCATCCCAGGGTGCCCCCGATGCCGAGAAGACAATGTTACTTTGAAGATGGTATATGTTCCTGTGTCCAATTTGGACAGGACACATATCTCACCTCGAATGTTGTGTGTTGGTGTTGTACAGGGAAGATGTTATGCACTTGCCTCTGGTGTTGAGCACGACGGCGTCTTATCTGCTGGTAGTGGATCAGGTACAGCAGCGGAAGGGCTCGTGGTGCAAGATCCATGATGGCAGGAACTTGTAGAGGTGTGTGTGACTCGAGTTTCGCTCTCCGCAATTGTGCTTCTGCCATCTCAAATGTGCTTGTTTTTCCACTGCGTACTGATGGGCTGTTTGACGCATAGTGATCTGTTTGGTGGTCGGGATGTCATTCCGCACAGTGGGCTTTCTCTATTGGCTTCCTCCGGCACCATTGCAGAACAAAATTTCTGGCGGACCCGGAAACACCATGATGGATGGAAAGTAGGCTATCGTTGCCCATTGTAATATGGCGGTCGTGATCACCGCTTCCAGAGTAACTAAATGGATGTTTTACGCCACCGCCAGCACCGCAGAGGTGCCTACGACTGCTATAGCAATCAGCCCCTTGGTGAGGTTATCCCTTCTGTGTGTGTCATGAGTGCCGGTGTGTTTGTCAAGATCCATCATTACTAACTTGTGGAAGATATCTAAATTGTTTCCCGCTGGTAGCTGTGGTGTCCATTTGGATTATGTCTTTAGACCACTGTTCAAATTTGGGTCCATTTGTATGTTGAGACCACTCAGAACCCTAGTCAAGGTAAATGGGTCCTCTTCATAATCAGAGATTGACAGTAACATCGTGGTGTCCCGTACATACTGTATTGTCAAATCACTATAAGCAAAGTCAGGTTGTCATGCATTCAAAGTTTTATTCTCAGGAGGATTTATTTTAAAGTATTTTTTCAATTTCAACCATTGAACATATTTGAATAGATCTATTTTGGTTCTACAGATATCCCCAGCATCAGTCGGACAGAAGCCCGTTTCCTTTTGTAGAAGAGAAGTCATGTCCGAGTTGATGAGTTGATGTGCTTGTCTGTCAAATTGATAACAGTAATGTCAATTAGTTCCTCTAGTCCCAGAACCTTGTCTTCATGCCCCTCTTTTGTTCTTGCCTTCCCCCTCTCTTTCCCAGTCTTGCCCCCCTGGAGTAGCGGAAAGTCTGTTCTGGTCTCCGTTTCCATTCTTAGTACTTCTCTTAAAAAAAGGCTATCGGTCAAATGGACACCATAGCTACCAGCAGGAAACAATCTAGATATCTTCCACAAGTTAGTAATGATGGATCTTGACAAACACACCGGCACTCATGACACACACAGAAGGAATAACCTCACCGAGGAAGAGAGGGAGGCACTCCAGGTACTTACAATGGACAATAGCATTACAATACGTGAAGCCGATAAATGAGGTAATGTGGTGCTTATCAACAGTTCAGACTGTGAAGAAGACATCCTATCACAACTCAATGATCTGACATATCACAAAATATTATCCTCTAACCCCCATATGGGCCCCTATGAATCGTATCAACTGCAACCTTCAAAATGTTTTATTTTTCATGTCTGCTAGATAGGAATAAGTACACTTATCTGAGGATTGACAGTCCTAGATACCCCAGCCTATGTACATTGCCTAAAATACACCAAAATCTATCGATTCCTCCAGGCAGGCCTATAGTGTCGGGTTAGGGGGTCCCACTGAGAGACTCTCAGAATACGTGGATACCTACTTGCAGCCAGTGGTGAACAATCTACCATCCTACTTACGGGCACCAAACATATTATCAGCTAACTCACAGACATAACATGGGAGGACAACATGACTCTGGTTTACGTCACAGCACTGTACACCAGCATCAAACATGATCTTGTACTTTGTGCCCTACGGCATGCACTTAGCTCTAGATAAGCTAGTCTTTGTGAACACACCGAAATGCTTTTGGAAATGAACAGATTGTTTCTTGGCAATCATGTTTTTTTGTTTAAAGACGGCTGGTATAGACCTAGGGGATGGCCATGGGTTAAAAACTTTCACCCGCTTATGCAATTTGTTCATGGGGAGGTTGGAGGAGGAATGGATCTGGAGCACACAGGGTACAAGTGGAATGACTCGATTCTCTTTTGGGGCAGATACATAGATGACTGTTTGATGATATGGACGGGATCCACAGACAAACTTCTTGACTTCTTCCCACATCTGAACAGCAACACATCCAACATCAGATTCACCTTTCAATTTAGCCGGGAGAGCGTCACTTTTTTGGATGTGGAACTCTTCACTAAGACAATAAGATTCAGAGTAGACTATTTCGGAATCCCACTTCTTGCAATGTCACACTACATGCGTCTAGTGCACACTCCAGGAATCAGATGATTGTTATTCCCTATGGTGAATTAATGTGGGCAAGATGCAATTTCAGTACTGAACCAGACTTTAGGGAATGCACACAGAGTATGGCATCCAGATTTACAAGTAGAGGCTACAAACGCAATACGATCAACAACTCTCTCAACAGTATCTCCAAAATCTGTAGATTAAACACTCTTAAGGATAAGCCAAGAAAGGGGGGGCACTGAAACTGCCTGTCTGGTCACTGACTACAACAGACATGCACAGAATCTCACACGAAGTATGAGGAAACATTGGCTTTTATTACTGGCAGATAAGTCACTACAAGGCTGCACATCAACCAGGCCAGAGATAATTTACTGCAGGGGTAAGAGCCTGAAAAGCATTCTGAGTCCCAAGAAGGGAGCGACAGGATCTTTGGCTTACATTACACACTATACGATTTCTCAAATGTAGCCACTGCACCATGTGCCGATGGGCCATGGACAAAAATAAACAATTCACCGGACCTAACAATATGACACATAAGAATGAGGCCAGCATCACCTGCAATACAAAGTATGTAGTCTACGTCTCCAAATTTGAATGCCAACGGAGATATATTGGCAGCATCATCAGGTTTCTGAAGGACAGGGTTGGTGAAAATATGAGGGCTGTTAAGCAGGGATATACCAGCTATCCAATAGCCATACATATAGCTTAATGCATAGCCCAAAACACTCACAGAGCATTTACATTTTATGACTTTGATATTATACCCAGGGACGCCAGAGGAGGCAACAGGTAATTGACACTCAGAAGGAGAGAGGCACTATAAATTATGAGACTTAGGAAAGTCGAACTAGGTTTGAACACCGATCACAAACTTCAATATTTTCTGGGGGACTAATAAGATGCGGCCTCGACTACTGTATTGGCTCGGCTACATTTGACGCCTCATTTAGGCATGATGAATGAACTCTTGATGAAACCAATACTTATCATCACCTTACTGAATGCATAGATTTCTGATATGTACCACATTTGTAGGCCTGACACTATTTTCTTACAAATATACCTGTATAGTTGCAAAATAGTAAGTTACACTGTTATGCTATTTTTACGGTTTTTATTCCCTGTTGTCTGTAATCCTTTAAACTGATCAAAGTGGGCATAATCCTTTGTTTGTCACCACTCAACTATTCCTGTACCTTATTATATACCTATCCTCTGTTTGTTTATTGATTTCAACAACACTAGCAATGCCATATCATCCACCCTTTTGCTGATCTGTGTGTATATATATAATAGTTTTCTACTTAGAAATATTAGTATCAAACCATATGTCTGTCTTCCGTCCATATACTGAATCTAATGCGACTAAGATTGCTATAATATTTCTCTTAACTATAAAATTATTCAAATGAAGGGAGAGGCCAATTTTTTTAATACTCAGTGTGTAATAGGAACTACCCTCATGCTGCCAAACACTGAAGTACAATTAGGGACAACATGTACACGCTATATTTAGACCGATGGCGCGAACGCACCTTTGTTACCACTCCTGAGGCTTGAGCCGGGAGTTTGGAGGAGAAGAGCGAGCACTATTTTGCCAGTGAGATTTTACCGCTTATTGTTTGTGATTTTATATTTGAACTAATTTGTATGCATTTTAAAAAACACTCTTATTCATTTTATTCTTGGGGCCATTAGAAAACGGGGCGATTAGGCTGCTTGTGGGCTGAAGGATCGTTTTTAATCAATTTCAAACCTAAACAGCATTTTGAGAACACGAGGGCTACCTGCAAATAGCCAGTTCTCAGCGCGACCGCCATCTTGGGTGTGCGTGGGGGAGCAGTCTAGCGTCTGGCTCCCACACGCTCTATTTAGACCGATGGCGCGAACGCACATTTGTTACCACTCCTGAGGCTTGAGCCGGGAGTTTGGAGGAGAAGAGCGAGCACTATTTTGCCAGTGAGATTTTACCGCTTATTTTTAGTGATTTTATATTTGAACTAATTTGTGTGCATTTTAAAAAACACTCTTATTCTTTTTATTCTTGGGGCCATTAGAAAACGGGGCGATTAGGCTGCTTGTGGCCTGAAGGATCGTTTTTAATCAATTTCAAACCTAAACAGCATTTTGAGAACACGAGGGCTACCTGCAAATAGCCAGTTCTCAGCGCGACCGCCATCTTGGGTGTAGCGTGGGGGAGCAGTCTAGCGTCTGGCTCCCACACGCTATATTTAATCTGATGGCGCGAACACACAGCGGACGCGCGCAGCGGGCGCGCCAGCGGCGCGCCAAAGGCAAGCCCGTCTGCGCCCGTCCACGCCTGGCCCGTGGCTAGTGCCACATCCCTTGTATCTTCTGTGGCGTGCAAACGGGCCGGATTGTTTATTCATCGAGTGAACTATTGAATATAAGAGGTAGAGGGAGAAATCCTAAGTGTAGAGAGTGGGTTTTTAATGCAGAGTTGCCTCCACAATCAGGAACTTGTCTCACCTGTAAATCTAGACTACCTACACTGCTATGTTTAGCACCCTACAAGGATAAAGCTTTGGAACATGGTCACCTAAAGGCACAAGCCCCGGCATGCAAATGTGTATTGCTAAACGCGAGGTCCCTGATTAAACATAGCACGGAATGTGCTCAGTTTATTGAGGACGATAACATCCAAGTAACATTCATAACAGAGTCCTGGGCTGATGAGGCTTCAGGCCCTGATCTGTTGAAAGCTACTCCGCCAGGTTATGTATGCTACGTACTTAACAGGGGCGGAGGCAAAAAAGTGGGTGGTCTGGCTATAATTTACCCCAGCTCTTTTAAGGCAAACTTTCACCCTATAGCCAATGAAGGGTGTGAAGCACTGGCCTTTAAGTTTTACTTATCAAGCCACCATACTTTTAAAGGCATCTTACTTTATAGACCCCCAAGGAATAAGCAGATTTTTGAGGCAGCTATTGGTCACCTACTGGAGGATTGTATCGGTCAGAGTTCCTATACAATCTTGGGAGACTTTAACTATCATCTGAAAAAGCCCACAAACCCGGAGACTGCTATTCTTTTAGATATCATGAATAGCGTGGAACTCACACAACGAGTTTTGGCTCCCACTCATTTGGCGGGTCACACGCTGGATGGGGTTTTTTCTAACCACCCGGGTCTGCAGGTCTCAGAAGTCAGGCCTCTGATCTGGACAGATCATTCGGCCGTTCTGTTTGACCTGACCAGTCTGGGACACACTTTTGGTGTGTCCAAGGGAAAGAAGCAGATTGAGGTCCGTCCCTGGAACAGATTGAATACAGGGGAGCTTCAAGATCTCCTCTCGGCTACCCTGACTTCGGCAAATCTAAAAGCAGAGGAAGGGGCAATAGCCTATACAAGTTGGGTTAATGTTGCCTGTAATAAACTTGCTCCATCTAGGTTCATTAGACCTAAGAGACTCACTCCATCAGCTCCATGGTTCTCAGAAGAACTGAAACAAGGTAAACTTACCTGTAAACGATTAGAGCGAGTCTGGAGGAAAAAATATAAGGAAGCCGACAGAGAGGCATATAGGAAAGGGTTAGCAATCTACAAACACTTGCTATTCGTGACTAAACAAAAGTTTTTTATTAATAAAATCGAGCTGGCGAAAGATTCAGCGAAAACCCTTTTTAAAACAGTTTTAGATCTGTCACACCCTCGTCCGGTCCAACTGCAACCTAGTTCTGAACTCTGTGAAGGCATCGCATCCTTCTTTTTGAATAAAGTGGAGGTGATTTTTTCGGCCTTGAATAGTTCCCCTTGTGAGGGTAGCGACAAGGGGGGGCGGAAAGTTCATCTTGGCCCCAAAGTAGTCCTTGAGAATTTTGAGCCTCTTCCCCTGGAACTTGTTCGCACCTTACTTGACACAGCTAGATCCGGATCACCCTATGACCCTTGTCCGGTGTCCATTGCAAAGGCAATTGCTGAACCTCTAAGTAAAGCCCTGACGTTAGTTTTTAACACAATGATCGAGTCAGGATGTTTTCCCAGGCTCTGGAAAAAGGCCTCTATTTTACCCCTGCTAAAAAAACCTAACTTAGATGCCCTTGAACCCGCAAATTTTCGCCCCATATCTAGGCTTCCACTACCAGCCAAAATGGTGGAAAAAGCCCTTAATACTCAACTTGCCGCCTTTCTTCTTAAATCTCAGATACTAGATGACACACAATATGGTTTCAGAAGTGGCCACAGTACAGAATCGGCACTTCTGAAAACCACAGATGAGATTAGAAGAGCGGTAGATTCGGGAGGAAGGGCAGCCCTGATCTTATTAGATCTCTCCGCGGCCTTCGATACAGTCCACCATCAGCGTTTGTTGGACCGGCTCTGGGCTTGCGGGATTCAGGGCAAGGCCTGGAGCCTCATTAAATCTTTTCTCACCGACAGATCTCAGGTAGTTTCCTTGGGTGAGTTTTGCTCTGACCCATTTGTTCTACCCTGCGGAGTTCCACAGGGCTCATCCTTGAGCCCGACCTTGTTTAATATCCATGTGTCATCATTGACCCCCATCATTAAGACACTGGGTTTTCATTTAACATCCTATGCTGATGATACACAAATTGTGGTATCCGTGCAGCAAGGCCAGGAGGACAGCTTGGCAATCAGATTCCATGATTGCATGTTGGCAGTGAGTCTTTGGATGGCGGAAAACTGCCTGAAGCTGAATTCTGACAAAACTGAGGTCATGGTGTTTGGAAATTCTCCAACCTTTTGGAATCATAAATGGTGGCCGGTCAGTATGGGAATTTTTCCCAGCCCCAGCTCCAAAAGTAAAAAACCTGGGAGTAATAATTGATGACAAGCTGAACTTGGGGGCCCAAATCAACTCAGTCTCATCATCGACATCCTTTGTTCTGCGGACCGTCAGAAAAATCTTGCCTTTCTTGCCTACAGATAGCCAGAAAACAGTGGTCTCTGACTTGGTGATGTCTAAATTAGACCATTGCAATGGTCTCTATTTTAACATCCAGGAGCGTTTTCTGAAGAAATTGCAGAGGCTGCAAAATGCAGCAGCCAGATTATTGTCCGGATCCCTAAATTTGCACCCATATCGAAGGAAATTCAGAAACTGCACTGGCTTCCAGTCAGGAAAAGGATTCTTTTTAAAACATTATGCACTGCTTTTAAGGCTCTCCACGCGACCGGACCGGTCTACTTGCAAGAACACCTAAAATGGTATATACCATCTAGAGACCTCCGATCTCGGGGAGCTAAACTTGCCTCTATCCCCAAGGTAAATAAACTGTCTTGGGGAGGCAGAAGATTTGTAGTGGGAGCAGCAAAAGCCTGGAATGCCCTTCCGGCACAACTCAGAAACCTGTCAGATCTGCTGTCCTTTAGAAGGGCATTGAAAACATGGCTATTTACCCTCTAAATGATTGCGCTTCTCTCCGCTCGCTGGTTATTGTAGCTTCTTAAGTGATTGGTAACAGCGCCAGGACACCCTAGGGTAACCGTGCGCTTTATAAATTATTTAACATGACATAAAATAACATATGCTCACTGGGATTAGCATTACGATACACAAAAAACACTTAGCTACCCCACTGATTTATAGTCTGCTGACAGATGAACGATGAGGTCAATAAGCAATAATACTCACCACAGACGTAATGAGGGGTTGTTAGAACTCTTGTATTCTGATGTGAATAACCTACACTCAAAAACCATTACAAAATGGCAGCTGCCGCGGAGAGTACTCTTTGGGATTCCTGTAATCCGCCATTGGTTTCAACAGCACGTCCCATCCAGTTAAGGCACGTCGGGCTGCTCCACAGAGCACACACAGCGTACTCGTGTGGTGTGGGAGCAATATCTTGGATGAGAATCGTGTCTCCCGGTCACTGTTGTACCTCAATACATCCCTGTAGTAATGGATTCACATGTATGGGGTCTCATTACCATCTTGATTTTCACTTCAATCTAAGGATCGGTTACAATTCTGGAGCTCCACCAAGCTTTGGAGTGTCACGACATTTGTATGCTCGCATTTGGCTGACGGACCATTATGATCATTGTTGGAAGGCGGACCTCTGGGGAGTCGGCGGGACCACCCAGTGGGCCCCCTTACTGCAAGGAAGTAGCCGAGCGCTGCTGAGAAGCCTCCTAGGAGAGGTCCTTCCCCTGTAATCGTACTAGCCCAGTAACACCACCACACAGGACTCGACACTGGTATCAGTTCTCATATATTTTTATCGGTAATTATCATAGGTTTCTTTGGCAATATGTACAGGTGGATCGAGGGATCCGAAAAGAGTCTCAATGTCTTCGTGGGGAAGGGGTAGCGGGACAGTCTCAGTATCAGCCTGGCACGGGGGTACTCTGCACCCAGGTATTAAGCCTCAAGTTGGGAGGGACTACGGGAGTCGGAGCGTCGGGTGCCGGACACAAGGGTGGCTCGAAGAGGACGAGCCGCGACGGAGTCAGCCGGGCTCGGAGGGTCAGTTCAGCTAGCTCGAGCCGCGACGAAGTCAGCAGGGCTCCGATGGTAGTTCCGCTAGGTTGAGCCGCGACGAGGTCAGCAGGGCTCCGATGGTAGTTCAGCGAGGTTGGGCCGCGACGGCGTCAGCAGAGCCCTGAGGTTTCCGTGAGGATCTTATTCTCAGCAAAGTGGAGCCGCGACGCAGTCAGCAGGGCTCGAGGTACAGTTCCAGGCAAGAGTCTTTTTCTCCGTAGGGTCAGCCGCGATCCGATCAGCAGGGCTCTCGACTCCAGGATACAACTCCTGTCCTGGTGCGGGTTCGCCCCAGATATAGGTCTGGAGCCCTTTGATGTCCGGACCCTTGCGTCCGGGGGGCGGAGAGGCCGGGCTGGGAGAGGCCAGACGCCCAGCGGGAGAGGCGCCAGGGCCCAGGGAGGCCGGAGAGCGATCGCACCCAGGCGTTGGGGGACGGTTGGGGGTCCCATCGAAACTCCCCTCCTCCGGGATCGGGGGATTGGCCACGTGGTGCCCCCTGGCCGGATCTGGGTGCCTCGATGTCGGGGTTTCGCTGAGGCCGCGGCCGGGGGGGGCCGGGTCACGTTGGCTGGTGCGGGTAGATGTGTACCATCCAGGAGGGACCCCGAAGGGTGAAGAGGTCCCCGGTCGGCCTGAAAAGGGGGCCAGGACCACGCTACGAGGCCGGGTCCAACAATCATGTTTCATATAGACAAGAAATAAGCCTCAGGTTCCGGGTTGGAATAATCACCGGAATCAAGGTATTTTCATCTTGTCATCTTGAGTGACAGATACGTTCTAAAAAGGAAATTTGGCTTTACTGTTTAGATCACTTCTATCCCTCTTTACTCGCAGGGACTCTCGCAAGACAACAGAATAGGTACTGTATTCCTGTTTGAATACACACACATCTACTTTTATCACAGGGGATCACAGTATATACATATTTGTTAGGGCCACAAACTTGGCAGCATGAGGGTGCACTGTTAAACAACACACCAACCAATGGGATTAGATAGATTTAATTCAATGCCAGTGCATTTAAACTCTTCAAATGCAATTAGCTCAACTATAGGATTAGCTGTAAAATGTAATAAGGAACTCTCATTATGTTCTCCTATCCACAATTGTTTATTTATATAATACTGTCACAAACAATCTGATGAATGTAAGCACGAGTTTCCACAGAGTTCCCCTATGAAATGTCATAGAAAAATAATTTGTTGACAGATAACCACTAGGGTGCACATGCACATACCAATTACCACCTTATGTACTACAACATTTATATTTACACACTTCCTTAGCCCTTAAGAAGTTGCGGGTTCATCCCTGTAAGCAACAACAGATTTAAAAGAAGACGACTATTGTATTTGACATTGTATATCGTACATATTCTTTCAGTGTGTGCAGGGGATCAGTGTTTTAAGTTCTTGTTATTGCTAGCCTCTATTGCATGGTCGGATTGGGACAAAAATAGGCGCCGGCACCAAAATAAAAGTGACCCTTATTAGTGAAGGAGAGAGCTATGAAAGTCATAATATCAGGGAAATCAACAGTGAAAAATGGCCCACACACCATAAAACCAAGCCACAACTGCTAATAAAGTAGCCCACTCACTGATCTGTCAGATGAGTCTATCAAGCACTGCTGGATTGCCCTATGGGTATACAAAACAGTGATGAAAGGAATTTTTAAATTAATCTCAGCCACTGGTAATCATTCGGTCGGCAACCCAATCCATTGTTATTTTGCACACCATGCCATCTCAGTTTGGACCCTCTAAATGAAAAACAGTCTTGACCCTGCTCCAATAGGAACAGTCCAGCCTGAGCTGCAAGCCAGGTCCTCCCTAAACCAGAACACAAGCAACTCAGACCACTTTTGCCCTAGTTATGTGCCCATTAGCGAGGTACATCTTGGTTCCAGGGACACAGTGAGCACAGGACCTACATTTGAGCATACCCGTCCCACTTAGGGTGACTGTTAAAAATGGGGTTTCTGGTTAGCTGGGGTATGTATCTAACTCAGGCAGAAACCACCACTCTAGTCAGGGCATGTCAGTTATACACCAACAATAACCTGCGCTTACCCTCTGAAAGCTTGGAGTAGAGCAGGCAGGCTTGTCATCAGAGGCAATACATAAAGTGTTTGTGCAACACACTCATAGAGAAACACAATGAATATACCACAAAAGAGCCTCCACACAATATTATAAAAATGTATACATGATGTTATGCAGACCAAAATGACATGAATCATAAATTCTGTGCATACTATGCCAATACTGAAACAGTACTTGTTATCCTGACAATGTAAGAATAAAAACGCCTTACATTCTGATCAGGGCATGAAATTCAGCAGTTTGTGAGAACATTCATGAATCAGTAATATTGTGCATATTGTACCATTCCTGACAAGGCAAGAATCAAAACAATATCCATTATACCATCAGGGCATGAAATGAAGCAGTTTTGTTAGAGGGAAGGTACTAAATTCACCAAACATCACCAATAGTACATGATTCACCATATAGCACCATAAATACATGTATCACCTTATGTCACCATTAGTACAGGAAACACACATGAGTGTGAGTAACATAAACTGAGTTGGAGATAAAACACACAAATTGTAGTTGAAACATATGACACAGTACACCTGCACTCTCATTAGGTGTTTTACGGTAAATAGGCACAGAAATGTAGGGCACAGAACCACATATGTGCCTATTGCTGTTAATACAGTAATCACCCCCTGGCTTAGAGAGAAGAACACACATTACCTTCTGGCTAGCTGTTTACAGCAATTGGCAGTTTTCCTACTACAACAACTTCCCCTGCAATGGGACCACTGTAGCGGATCCACCCTGTAATGCTGAGCCATGGTAAATGTGGCCTCAGGTACATCCTAATGAGGTGAAGAGGGCACCCACACATTGGCTGATGGTGTGTCCCCCTGTGTGGATTTGTGAGAAGACCGATACCTGCAAACATGTGGCATGGCTGCAGATAGCACAGATGTTGCTGTCAGCATGCGGGCATGTCTGCAGTAACTCCTTGAAGAGTGGGTGCCTCACCATGGCTCTCATGCCCCTGACTCAGCATTACAGGATATAAGGAGCGGTCATGACACTCCAGACAGCACAGACGCTGCTGTCAGAATGCAGGTGCATCTGCCCATGCCTTTCTCTAGGATACACTCACTGGGCGATGTCGGAAGTAAATCTGTGTAGGGCTGGTGCCTCAACACAGCACTCAGCAGCTCTCCACCCAGGCAGTCAGAGACACCACAGCGCTCACCAGTGATGCGTTGAGCCAAACAATAGAGGTACTCAACACTTGCTGAATTGTAAGGACTGCGAGGGAGAGTCCCACAGCCAATTCTGCGGCTGATCCTGGAGAACACTGGGGGGGGGCACACAGGGCAAATATATAGGCCAGCACAAGAGTCCTTATTGTAGGGTGGCAGTCTCTCCAGCAACCTCACAGGCAGGCAGGCCAGCACACAACAAAACAAGAAGTTCATGAGGCGGTTTGTCTTGACAACACCACAGTGCCTTGGTAGAACAGGGGCAGGGAGCCGCTGGCAACGGGGCAACAAAAAGAAAAGCAAACCAGTGACTCATTTAGGCCACCCAACAAGTTGCAGGCAGCAGGGTAACAATAGAAGGGCAGTCCCGATGAGTCTTTTGAGCAGCACTGTAGTCCTTCTGACAGAGCTTTGGTTCCAGTTCCAAAAGTGCTCTGGGACCATGGGGTCAGTTCCCCTGTACTTATACTCAAAATTGTCTTAATTCAAGGGGGAACTTCAAAAGAAACCTTAGAAGTGCATACACTCCTTTCAACCCCTGCCTTCATACATCAGTAGGGGGTAAATAAGCCCTCTGTGTGATGGCCGGACACAGCCAATACAAATGTCAAGTGTGAACGCCCCTCTCTCTCCCAGCACAGGGAGACCATCAGTATACAGATGAATGCAGCTCTAACCCTGTCACACCCAAGCCTACCTGTGTGATTGCTGTCTGGAAAGTATTCACCAAGTATAACTGTCACCCAGCCCTAGATGTGGATTGGAGTCAGACTGCAAAGAACAAAGAGTCATGAGCACAGAGAAATTCCCACTTTCTAAAAGTGGCATTACTAAAATAGTAATGTAAAATCCAAGCACACCAGTAAGCTGGATTTATCAGGTTACCCACAATCATGGCAACGCTACTCCATTTTGATCAGGAATTACCACATAAACATATCTAAGGGAATTCCCAATGCTAGACTATGAGAGGAGTAGGCCTCACAGCAGTGAGACATGCCACACAATAAAGAAAAATAAATGTCCTACGTTTTATTCAGACAGCACCCTGGCCATAGGGCTACCTAGGGCCTACCTTAGGGGTGACCCGTGTGTCAAAAAAGGAGAGTTAAAGCTTGTCAAGTAGTTTTAAATGGCAAGTTCAAGTGGCAGTAAACTACACATACAGGCCCTGAATTGGCAGGGCTCAGACAGGTTTGAAAGGTCACGTCTCTGAGTGGCACAAGTAGTCCTGCAGTCCTACTAGTAGCTTTTAATTTTTAGGTGCAGGGTATATGATATACCACTTTACAATGTACTTACAAGTAAATCTGATATGCCAAACAGGTGTAAACCAATCATACCATGTTTTATGATAGGGAGAATATGCACTTTAGCTCTGATTAGCACTAGTAAAGTGCCTAGAGTCCTAAACCCAACACAAATAGGTCTGAAAAATAGGAGGAAGAAAGCAATAAGTTTGTGAATAACCCTGTAAAAAGGGTCTGGTCCAATAGGCACACAATAAATATACAAAAGAGTGATGGATGGAATGCTTATATTAATCTCAGGCACTGGTAATCACTCAGGCCGCATCCCAATCCATTGTTATTTTGAACACCATGCCACCTACATGGAAATCAGTCTAAACCTTGCTCCAGTATGAACAGTCCAGCATGAACTGCCAAGCCAGGTCCTCCCTACAACAGAATGCAAGCAACTCAGGACCAATTTCTTCCTAGTTATGGGCTCATCAGCTGGGTATAGTGACACAGTGTGGATGGGACCCACGTCTGGGTATATCTGTCCCACTTAGGGTGACACAAAAAGTATATAAAATGGTCATTGATGGAATGTTTGAATTAATCTCTGGTGCTGGTAATCACTTGGGAGGCATCCCAATCCATTGTTATTTTGCACATCATACTACCTCAGTTTGCACACAGCTAAATTCAAATCAGTCTTGTCCTTGCTCCAATAGGAATAGTCCAGTCTGAACTTCCAAGCCAAGTCTTCCCTGAACCGGAACATAAGCAACCCAGAACCGGTTTCACCCTAGTTATGGGCATATCTGCCAGTCTTACTTTTAGGCCCATCTGCTCCCAAAGGGGGCAGAAAGCCACTGGACACCAGGGATTTTCTATATGTCAGTGAGTGGCCCTTAGGGCGAGGGTTGCTCCCCATTATGGGGGCAATATTGTGAACATTCTCTGCCCCCTGGTAGATCAGCCATTGTTTTAGAGCCATCTGCCCCCAAGGTGGTCAGAAAACCACTAGATTCAAGGGAAAGTTTGTGTGTGTATGTGAAATGGAGTTTGGTTGATGGTCTGTGTGTACTTGTTTTGGCTGGCGATATGTCTAGACTGGCGCTTGGCTGGTGGTGTGTGTGGACTAGTGCTTAGCTGGTCGTGCATGTTGATTAGAGTTTGGCTGATGTGGCCTGTAGACTGCTGTTGGGCTGCCGGTGTTTGTAGACATGCATTTGGCTGGTGGTATGTGTAAGCTGGTGTTTGCTTGGTGAACAGTGTGTGTAGACTGGTACTTGGCTGGCAGTGTGCATGGACTGGCTGTGTGTTGGTGGCAGGTAGCAAGTATGAGTTTAGACATGCTTGGGGTGTGTTTTTCAGTTGTCTGATGTTCAGTTGTGTGATGTTTCGGTTCTTGGTGTGAGATTGGCGTGTTAATCCTGTTGGCGTATGATAGTGACGGGCCTTTGAATGGTGCAGTTTTAAAATATAAGTGTTGCATTTTGTTGGGCCTTCAGCTGGCATTGTGAGTGGTTTTCTGTGTCTGCTGCATGAAAGGCATGTAAATGGACTGTAAATCAATTTGTACCTTGACTTGGCTTAACAGCTCATGATCTATAAGTCAGTGTTTCTTTGATCTAATTTTGAAATTAATAACAATGACTTTTGAAGATTGTATTTCATAAAGTTATTGGTGAACAAAGTTTTTTTATGAACCATTTTTCTAACTCCCATGCCAAATCCAACCAGAATAGTGGATGGGTGTGCAGTAATGTTTTGGTGAACTTTTTCCTTCTGGTTATCACTGCATTCTCTCTCAATAATGAACACCTTCTGCCCTCACATATTTTTTGGAAACTGGTCACTAAGGGATAATATGTGATATGTTTTGTGTGGATCCCACAAGGTTTACAGAAGACCTTATAAAAATTGATTCATTGACAAAAACATATTCTTTGCTCACATATACCACCCAGTGTACTCCCAGGTCTCCAAATAAAAATGCTACCTCACTTATGTGGGTGGGCCAAATGACTGCGACAGAAAATGGCCCAAAATGTTTTGTGAGGGCATCAAAAATATCGATCACAAAACAACCTGGTATAGCAAGGGGGTCACCTGCAGTTTTAGTCCCAGGCTCAGCAGCCATCTAGGGAAACCTACCAAACCCAGACATTTCTGAAAACTAGACACAAGGTGGAGTACAGGGAGGCGTGGCTTGTATGGATCCCCCAATGTTTTCTTACCAAGATCATCTTGCAAACCTGAAATTTAGCTAATAAAATCACGCTGTCCTCACATTTCTGTGTTGGAAAGTTTTGGGATCACAGGGTTGGCACAACTTTCCTACCACCTTGGGCTCCCCCAGGTCTCATTATAAAAATGCTACCTCACTTGTGAGCACCTACAATGTCTCCCTATTTGGGTGGTCTAAGGACTGAACCTCATGGGCCCCTAGGTCCCGGACAGCTCCCCAGCCAGCACCATAGTAGATGCTGGCAGAAGCAGGCTCCATTACTTTGTTGCCTCCCAGACAGGAGCAACTTTTTTTCTCTGCTCATGCCTGAGTGCGAGCAAAGTTAGTTGTTTGCCCTGCAGAGTGTGGGCAGGGAATGTATTTCTATTCCCTGCACAAAATCTCCCTGGCAGGAAACAGGAGTGTCCCGGGTAATGGCTCCCCTGAACACTGCCATTGGGCTCCGGGAGATGATATCCCTGGAGCTGATCTTCATGGAGGGGGCCTCCAGGCATGCCCAGCCCCTAAATGGATAAGGTTCCTGGGGCCTCTTTGAGGCTTAGAGAGGGGTTGCTGCATGGCCCCCACTTTTCATTAGAAAGCTACCTTCCCCAGAAGATGTAGTCCCTAGGGCCTCATGAAGGCTCAGGGAGGAGGCGGCATGCCCGTCGCTAAAATTACCTTATCAGCCCCAGTGGACGGGCTCAAGGGCTTCTTTGAGGCTCGGGAAGGGAGACATGAACCCCCCTTACCATTGTATTAAACCAGCCCTGGAGATTGTGCTCCCGGGGCCTCACAAAGGCTCAAAGAGGAGGACCACATGCCCCCTCCCGAAAAACAACAATCTGAACCCCTGGAGAATTATAAAAAAAAAGCGGGAGGCTTCTTTATTTTTTCTTATTGGCACTACAGATCTGCAGATATGCTGCAGATCTGCTTTGCCACGTAAAAAGAGAAATGCAACTCTTGGCCCCCTGGGGTCCCTCTGGGGGGCTGGGAACCCACACCCTGCTCTCAATATATTTAGTTGTAACTTTTTTCTGGAACAAGAACTGAGTCACCAGGTACTAAAATGGCAGCCACCATATCTTTGTTAATGTGGTTGTAGCTAATCAGATTTTATCTCAAGATCTGTCGCCATCACGGATCTTCTACCATGTGATATAGCTACCATTTTTTAGATTTAATTTATCAAAAATGAATGAACTAATTTACCCCAAATCACAAAAAGCATGCTTTGTTGCTTTGTCCAATTTTCCTATGAGGAAATGATTGGGGAAAGGCATTTAGGGACCTCCTCCCCACTGCCTCAGCTTGACAAAACACACTCCAGGTGTAAAGGTGAATGAGACATTTATTTTTTCATTTTCATGAAAATCCTTTTCCTATGGCTAGTTCTCCTGGGATAGATAGATAGATAGATAGATAGATAGATAGATAGATAGATAGATAGATAGATAGATAGATAGATAGATAGATAGATAGATAGATAGATAGATAGATAGATAGATAGATAGATAGATAGATAGATAGATAGATAGATAGATAGATAGATAGATAGATAGATAGATAGATAGATAGATATAAAAAAATCATGTTTAATTTTCTTAATTATTGTGCTTGGTACAAAAACAGAAAAGCTATTTAAAAAGAAAAATTAAAAAGGTACGAAATGTCTTGTTTAAACTGGCTTCATTTTATGGATATGGTGATTTATTTCTCATGAAACTTGAAATAAATCAAACATTTTCACATTTCCGTGCAATCTCATCAGTTTTCTCTAGATGTTGATGATAGTGAGGTTTCCATCAATCTTTTGAAGGATGAGGAAGTTGAAACCATAGGTGAAAACTGTGTCAGTGCAGATGTAGAAGATAAATACCTTGTAAAACACCCTCAAATGAATCTGACAACATAGATTTCATTGGTGTTACGGATGAATCTTGCATGGTATGTACGGCAACACCTGTTGACTCACAGAATGCGGATATTGTTGGAAGTCCAACTCTCATCAGAATCAAAATTGAAGGTGACAGTGTAGGTGCTGTAAGCATCGCTGTAAGCATTGGTGAATCCTCATGTTTGGATTGCCTAACAATCTCTAATTGCATTGCAGAGCAATACACTTGATGCATTCTCATTAGTTGGATCACTTCTCTCATACTTAGTGCCACCATTCATAGTTTCTCCAATGGCACCTCAATGTAAATCATTTTAAAGCAGTTCTTTCTGTGTTAGGTTAAACAAGATTCTTTATTTCAATAGCATGTTTGCATGTCTATTTATGGGTAAAGAATACTTTCAAACAACTTCTTATGAGAATTAAACCACAGGTTTTTACTGTTAATTTAACAGTTAATAGGTAAACCTAGTAAGGTTTCAACCTCCTATGTTTACTCCTATTAGATAATAAACATTTTCTAGGAGGGTTATGTTAGCCCTGGCACCCTTGGGTGGTAGTCCCCCAAAACTTTTGCTTTCAAACTTCTTGTTTTGCTGAAGTCGTTTTTGTTGGCTTTAGGACACTGTACTTTACCACTGTTAACCAGTGCTAAAGTGCTTGTGCCTCTCTCTCAAACATGGTACAATTAGTCTACACCTAATTGTACATTTAATTGCACTTGTAAGTTCTGAGTTGATGGTTCACTTTGTATCTTTGAGGGCCGGCAGCACCCTTAGGTAGCAATTTTAAACATGTCCCAGGCTTGCTATTGTAGACTGTAGTGCAGTGTAAAACTGCCATTTCGAGTTGGCAAACTAAACCTTTTAGAAAAACCAAAGGGGATGATGGACGGAGTGTTGAACATTGCAAGCACTCACCCCCAGTCAACTGATCTGGGTTTAATCCATCATCATTCTTTAGCTCACTCCGCCACCCCAGTTCAGACATGGCCATATGCAAATCAGTCTGACCCTGTACCTCATGGGAACAGTCCAGCCCGAACTGCCAAGCCATGTCTTCCCTGGACCGGAAACAAGCATCCTGGGACCGGTTTCTGGCCGTCATCAGCTAGGCTAGCTTGAATCCAGTGGAAAAGTGAGCAAGGGACCCACGTCTGGGCATACCCTGCCAACTTAGGGCGAACAAAGAAAAAACAAAGGTCCTAGGATGCTTGTTTCCAGTACAGGGAGGACCTGGCTTGGCAGTTCGGGCTGGACTGTTCCATTGAGGCACAGGGTCAAGACTGATTTGCATATGGCTGGGTTCAAACTGGAACGGCGTGGTGAGCAAAAACACGATGGATTTAGGCACAGATCTCTGTACTGGGGAGAATGTATGACATTGTTCTACATTCTGTCCATCAACTGTTGTTTTTACAAACTAAACCTTTTGCCAGGTCTAAACCTTCTTTTTAATACAACCCCCACCCCTAAGATGGGCCCTGAAGGCACATAGGGCAGAATGAATTATGTTTAAAAAGTAGAACATGTGGGTGTATGTTACAAATGTACTGGTAGTAAAAAAAAACTCCTAAAGTAATTTTTCACTATTACAAGGCCTAGCTCTCCCATAGGATAATACAGGCTCACCTTATTACACTTAATATGGGCCCGATTCACAGAACTAACTTAAGACAAAATCCTAAACTTACTACCATTTTCGTATTCATAGAAGGCACTTACTCATTTTGGTATTCACAGAAGACACTTACTTACTTCAGTATTCACAGAAGTTAGGAGTCCTAACTTTAGGACTCCTAAATGCCTTCTGTGAATACCGAAAGTCTTAAAATTAGTATTCTGTGAATACCAAAATGAGTAAGTGCCTTCTGTGAATACCAAAATGGTAGTAAGTTTAGGATTTTGTCTTAAGTTAGTTCTGTGAATCGGGCCCTAAGTGATATCACAGGTTTGGGAGCAGATAGGAAAATGATGTTTGCACTGAAATGAATTGTAATGTGAAGCCCTCTTTAATAGTAAAGCCGAATCATAAGTCACAATTTTGAAAATGCCACTTTTATAAACTTGACATTTTGTTGCCTTAACCATTTGTGCCTTCTGCCATTATCCTGGCTCATATGACTGATATTAGCTTAGCTATTGGCCTTTGTGTATTCCTCCCAGTCATTGAGGTCTTTGAGACAAAGGGGGACTAGATGTTGGCAGGATAGGCCATCCTGCCATGATGTTTGGGGCAGAGTTGTTCCCTGCCCCATTTACATTTCAATGGGCTACCTCCAGCACACACATTAAGGAACTTGACACAAGTGTTTTGTCACCCTAGATTAATTGGAGCCTTGGTAGGGGGAAAAGGAGCTTTCCAGAACCAGAGGTGGGTGCAGTGTAGTCCCTACACTTCAAAGGTTGTCACCAGGTATAAGTATTGAACCCCTGGAACCCCTCATCAGATCACTCATGGTCTTCTGGACAACTCAGAGGAATGACTGCCTTGCTGCTGAAATGACTGATCTGCTGCCTTGCTGCAAGAGGAAGGAAGCCTGGACCTGCTTCTTGAACTCAGGACCACCAGGGTGACAATAAGGGATACCTGGCTGGCTTCCTGTTGTCAAGCTCACTAACCTGTTTTCATGAGTTTCCTGAGCCTGGTGCAGGTGCAACTCAAATAATGGTCTGGTTATTGTTGGCTTTTTTTCGAAGGTATGTGGGTGGGGGTTGCAGCTGTACTTCAAAAGTCCTCTTGAATTGTACTATCAGGCTTTTCTCTGTTCCTGGGGATTCCCACTTAATGCACCTTTGGTTTTCCCTGATTTCTTTTAGACAACGTAAGACACATGTAGCATAATCTTGTCAGGTTACAGCACTCATCTACTATTGATTACATTTGTTCATATGATTACTTCTAATAACTTACTTGCCCTGGATTTTTGCCTTGTCAAATTTCCTTTCTCAGATAAAGTAATTGGGCAAATGTTCAAATGTCCTTTGGTTCTTGTGTTATCCCAAAAAATCGGAGTTTGCAGAATTCGGAGTTTGTCATTTGAGATGTCATCAGTGATGTCATCAGTTATGTCACTGACCATGTCATGAATGATGAAATATGTGACGTCATCAGCAGTGCATTGCGGGGGCGCGAGTTATAGTTAGCTCAACTAACTATAACAGGGAAATTTCTATGGTTTTCTATGAGTGAAATGTCCAACTAACTATAACATCCCTGAAACCTATCGTTTTTTCAGTGAATTTCAAAGGTTTTTTAAATGCTAATTTCTAACTATAACGTGCCTAAAACCTATGGTTTTTTTCTGTGAATTTCTAAGGTTTTTTAAATGCTAATTTCTAACTATAACGTGCCTGAAACCTATGTTTTTTTTGTGAATTTCTAAGGATTTTTTAAATGCTAATTTCTAACTATAACATGCCTGAAACCTATGTTTTTTCTGTGAATTTCTAAGGTTTTTTAAATGCTTAATATAATGTGCCTGAATGCTATGGTTTTGTTCAGTGAATTTCAAAGGTTTTTTAAATTCTAATTTCTAATTATAATGTTCATTAAACCTATCATTTTTTCTGTGTATTTTAATTATCAACCCATTCTCAACTTCGTGAAAACTGAAAATCTCACCACTCTTCCATAGATACCTTACGCCAACAAAATCGCCACAAACAAGAGCCACAATTAAAGCTAATGAAATTCAAAGTAGGCGTTCCCGTGCAAAAAAACCACGAAAACACCACTTCCCCATATTTTCAACGACCAGCCAAATCTGCAATGCGATCCAAAAAGCAGGCAATTAGCCGAGTTAGCAGTAACAAATTAACATCAAATTTTAACTTGTGTAAGGAGGTCGACTATTTACTCTGTGAATTGGACCCAACTCACAGCCACATCTAAAGACCAACACGTGATAGAGCTACTGATCATGCAGGTCCGACACGCAACAAGACCACAACACCCACCGCCACCACCACCAGAATCTCCCCCCTGCACCCCCCCTACTACCACCAAGGCAGCACAAAACAGGACAACAGACCTTCCCAAAACACCATGCCCCTCAGCCACACAATAGCTGAATGTTGGGAGATGTGGCAACCAACTATATATGAAGGAGGCAAGTCACCCTTCAACAATAAAGCACACAATGCCAAGTGTAACGCTGATGTGCTGCACAGACCTCACTATGCAAAACACAAACCTCTCCATGTGGAGATATACTGTTGATACTTGTAGTGTAGTGCACAGTTGACGCAACCATGTAACCACAGGAAGTGGGGATATCTTGGTCATGTAGCTGTGTTGTCCCCCCCTGGAAGCAAAAGCGGAGTGGGCTGCTCCAACGTACGCCACTCCAGCATAGCAGTATGAATAAATATGCCAGGCCCTAGGCGTGGTTCACTTGAGAGAAGACCAACGAGTCTGTCACAGCGGCAGCCCTCACCCTGGCACGTGGCTGCCACCATGACCGTGGTCCTCCTCGACACAGGTCCCCTGTGAACCCAGCGGCACAGCACCGCAGACTTATGTCTTTACTGACTACTGCCTTTGATCTACACTGCGGACAGCAGCGCTCACAATTCAGATGCAGTGGCGATTGCAGATGTCGCAGTCCAGTTTGCAAGACACTTTGCTTCCAGTGCGGCCCGCCCAGACCACGCATCATCGAATGGTGCGCAAACGCTGTGTGCTTCAGGTGCTACTAACTCATTGCACCATAAATCATCGCCACGTAGCTGTGCGCCCATCCTAACCACTGCCTGCGTCTTACACTGGGGCTACACGGTTCACAATTCAAGATTAGCAGCGACGCAAATTGTGTAAGACACAATAATGGGTTAGGAAGACCAGATGCTCCCAAACTGTGCAGCTCAAGTCAACGTCACCTGCCTGTGGGCCTTTGCTGACTGCTGCCTCCGGCCTACACTGTGGAAGACCGATGACATGTGGTGCCAACTAACCCTGTTCAACACAAGCCGATCCCACATGTGTAAGTGTGTCCTGAGTCCTGAATTGCAGCGACCACAGCACCAGACTCCCTTTGATCAGTGAGGGGTATTTCCATATGAAGGGCAGCGACACGTGGTGCCACTGAACCTGCACTACACAGGCCGGTGGGGCCACCAACGTATGCATGTGGCTGTGGGCCCTTGCTCACCGCTACCTCTGGCCTACACTGTGGAAGACCAGTGACAAATGGTGCCACTAACCGTCTTCAACACAAGCCGATCCCACATGTGGAACTGTGACCTAAGTCCTGAATGGTAGTGACCCTAACTCCGTGGGTCAACCACAGCACCAGACTCCCTTCGATCAGTGAGGCATATTTCCATATGCAACCGCGGCGACACGTGGTGCCAATAACTCTGTTCAACACAAGCCGAACAATACCACATGTGGAACTGCATCTTGAGTCGTGAATGGCTATGACCCCAAGTCCATAGCAGCGACCACAGCAGCATACTCCCTCTGATTAGTTAGGCATATTTCCATATGCAACGGCGGCGACACATGGTGCCAATAACTCTGTTCAACACAAGCCGATCCCACATGTGTAACTGTGTCCTGAGTCCTGAATGGCAGTCACCCCAAGTCCGTGGCAGCAACCACAGCACCACACTCCCTTCTATCAGTGAGGCATATTTCGATATGCAAGGCCGGCAAACCGTAGTCCCACTAACCCTCTTTAACACAAGCCAATCCCACATGTGTAACTGTGTCCTGAGTCCTGTTTAACAGTCACCCCAAGTCTGTGGCAGCGACCACAGCACCACACTCCCTTTGATCAGTGAGGGGTATTCCCATATGCAACTACAGACTCCAGTAGGCAACTAACTATCACAGTCCTACACCCTACATATTATCCTTTTAGTATCCTCGCTTCAAGATTATTTTTTTTATATCAGTTATAGCTTTACTACAATTACCAAATGTATCTTCAAGTGCAAACTAGCATGGAATAGCAGTCTACACTACAGGCAATACAGCTCGCAATTCCAATTTCTAAATGCTAATTTCTAACAGCAAGATTGTACTCAGAAAATACAACACTTTGTCAATGTATTCTATACTTATTTCATCTTTTCATCATACGCCTACACTGCACTCAGTAGGGCTCACAATGAAAATTATTTCTTCATTCATTAACTACAGAGTCCACTAGGCAAGTAACTATTACAGGCCTCAAATCTACATAATATCCTTTTAGTATCCTTTCTTCTTGAACATTTTTTATATCAGTTATAGCTTTAGTAAAATGACCAAATTCATTTTCAAGTACAAATAAACACTCGCAAGTCTACACTGTGGGCAGCAGACCTCACAATTTGAATTTTGGGCACGTGGTGCCAACTAACACTGTCCAACAAAAGCTGATCCACTGTGTCCTGAATGGCAGTGACTCCAAGTCCATGGCAGTGACCACAGCACCAGACTCCCTTCGATCAGTGAGGCATATTTCGATATGCAAGGCCAGCGACACATGGTCCCACTAACCCTCTTTAACACAAGCCGATCCCACATGTGTTACTGTGTCCTGAGTCCTGAATGGCAGTGACCCCAAGTCCGTGGCAGCGACCACAGCAGCATACTCTTTGATCAGTTAGACATATTTCCATATGCAAGGCCGGCGACACATAGTCCCACTAACCCTCTTTAACAGAAGCTGATCCCACATGTGTAACTGTGTCCTGAGTCCTGAATAGCAGTCACCCCAAGTCCATGGCAGTGTCCACAGCACCAGACTCCCTCTGATCAGTGAAGCATATTTCCATATGCAAGGCCGGCGACAACGTAGCTCCACTAACCCTCTTTAACACAAGCCGATTGCACATGTGTAACTGTGTTCTGAGTCCTGAATGGCAGTCACCCCAAGTCCGTGGCAGTGACCACAGCACCAGATGCCCTCTCATCAGTGACGCATACTTCCATATGCAAGTACAACAGTACATGGTACCACTAACCCTGTTCAACACAAACCGATCCCACATGTGTAACTGTGTCCTGAGTCCTGAATGTCAGTGACCTGAACTTCGTAACAGCGACCACAGCACCACACCCTCTTTGATTAGTGAGTGGTATTTGCATATGGAAGGCCGGCGACACGTGGTGCCACTGAACCTCCACTACGCAGGCTGGTGGGGCCACCAACGTATGCATGTGGCTGTGGTCCCTTGCTCACCACTACCTCTGACCTACACTACAGTCAGCATGCCTCTCAATTCAGATAGAGTCCTGATTCCACATGACGCAGTCCAGTACCGAAGACACATTGCTCCCAGTGCGGCCCGTCCACACCAAGCATCATCACAGGCTCATACAGTCTCAATACTCTGGTGCCACTAACCTTCTTTAACACAAGCCAATCCTACATGTGTAACTGTGTCCTGAGTCATGAATGGCAGTGATGCCAAGTCCGTGGCACCGACCACAGCACCACACTCCCTTCGAATAGTGACGCATATTTCGATATGCAAGGCCGGCGACACGTAGTCCCACTAACCCTCTTTAACACAAGCCAATCCTACATGTGTAACTGTGTCCTGAGTCATGAATGGCAGTGATGCCAAGTCCGTGGCACCGACCACAGCACCACATTGCCTTCGAATAGTGACGCATATTTCGATATGCAAGGCCGGCGACACGTAGTCCCACTAACCCTCTTTAACACAAGCCGATCCCACATGTGTAACTGTGTCCTGAGTTCTGAATGGCCGTGACCCCAACTTCATGGCAGCGACCACAGCACCAGACTCCCTTCAGTCTTATTTGTTGTTCTTTTAATACATTTTTTTATATGTAAATCTATACATGACTAAGTTTCTTCTTTGTCCAACCGCACAGGGACACTTCCAGGCCCAAGAAGGTTGTTGGTGGTATGATGGTAATGTGGGAAGAGGGTGCATTACTTGCTGATGTGGGGAGAGGCAGCGTCTAAGGGGTATCTATCACAGAAAGAACTCCGATATGTTTTCCCAAATGCCTCGGACAAATGCCAGCTGATGGACTGAATCACAAAATGTTTTTTCAATGCTTATGTAGTGTGAGTTATAAGCAGTTCGCACCCAGGCTCGCAGAGGGCCCGCTGCAGCCTGTCCACTCGACTCACAGATGCAGTACTATGAGCCGTCCTTGTTATTGTGTCTATCCGTGCCCTGTTCCGTTGTACGCCATGCCACTGCGATTACGTTCTGACGTTGGCCCCACATAGCTACCTGTCGCAGGCGTACTCGCTGTTGGTGTGCAGGTCAGTGGTCTAGTTCTCAACATCTCATGGCCACTCCCTCAGGGCAAGTTTGCACAAACACCACACCCATCCGGCACAACTCGTCACCACACCCACCCACGCCGCTGGCCACACGCTGGACCCCATCTTCTCCACAGGCACCCACGTCGCCTTTGACCACACCACCGAACTCCACTGGACCGACCACCGCTGCATCCATTTCACCTTCAA
The DNA here is from genome assembly GCF_964204655.1 of Triturus cristatus. NCBI lineage: Eukaryota > Metazoa > Chordata > Amphibia > Caudata > Salamandridae > Triturus > Triturus cristatus. The sequence goes on along the minus strand of NC_140585.1, from coordinate 471,564,519 downwards.
GAAACCAACCACGCACCACCGCACCCAACAGCAGCCCCGCCGCTGCTGGAGCAAAGTCACCGAAGACCAGCTGATCACGACCCTCGCCCAGAACCCACCCACCGACCCCACCAACCCAGACGCCGCAGCCCGCAACCTCAGACAGTGGATCGATGACTGCGCCAACACCCTTGCCCCGCTCAAGAAACCCTCCAACAGCCACGCCAGCAAGAGAGCCACCTGGTTCACCGTCGAGCTCCAGACCTCCAAACGCGCATGCCAGAAACTGGAGAAGATATGGCTCCATGAACGCACACCGGACAACCACGCAGCCCACAAGGACGCCACCCGCAGACATCACCACCTCATCAGATTAGCCAAGAGATACTACTTCAAAGACCGCCTGGATAACAACGCACACGACAGCAAAGAGCTCTTCAGCATCGTAAAGGAACTCTACAACCCCAGCGCCAACGCCAACGACATCCCGCCCTCACAAGAACTGTGCGACTCACTAGCCATCTTCTTCCACTACAAGATCACTAACATCCACGACAGCTTCAACACCACGACCGCCCCGACTACGTCAGACTCCAACTCCCCTGTGAACACCACCAGCGCCAACCGCCTGACCACTGGTCCAACATCAACGACGACGAGACATGCAAGGTCATGAACTCCATCCACTCAGGCTCTCCGTCAAACAAAGCAGACACAGCCATCGCACCCCAACTATGGAAGGTCATCAACATCTCCTTCGAAATAGCAACATTCCCGGAAAGCTGGAAGCACGCCGAAATCAACGCCCTCCTCAAGAAGCCCAAGGCGGACCCCAAGGACCTCAAGAACTTCCGGCCCATCTCCCTGCTCCCGTTCCGGGCAAAGGTCATCGAGAAAATCGTCAACATACAATTGGCCCGCCACCTGGAAGACAACAACATTTTGGACCTGTCCCGGTCCGGATTCAGACGAAACCACAGCACCGAGACAGCCCTCATTGCCACCACAGACGACATCAGGCGCCAACTAGACAACAGTGAAACATCAGCCCTCATCCTCCTGGACCTGTCAGTCGCCTTTGACACGGTCTGCCATCGCACTCTAAAAACTCGCTTCCTAGAAGCCGGAATCCAAGAGAAGGCCCTTGACTGGACCACATCCTTCCTCTCCGGCAGAACCCAGAGCGTCCGCCTCCCACCCTTTCGATCCAAAGCCACCGACATCATCTGCAGCGTCCCCCAGGGCTCATCCCTCAGCCCGACGGTGTTCAACGTCTACATGGCTCCCCTCACACAAGTGGCCCACCAGCACGACCTCAACATCATCTCCTACGCCAACGACACTCAGCTCATCCTCTCCCTCACCAAGGACCCACACACCGCCAAAACCAACCTCCACGAGGGAATGAATGCCGCCGCCGACTGGATGAGGAGCAGCCATCTGAAACTGAACTTGGACAAAACGGAGGTCCTCATCCTCAGACCCACCCCCTCAGCCTGGGACGACTCCTGATGGCCGACCACACTGGGAACAGCACCGACACCCACCGACCATGCACGCAACCTAGGATTCATCCTCGACTCCTCCCTCTCCATGTCTAAACAGGTCAACGCCGTCTCCTCCTCCTGCTATAACACCCTCTGCATGCTCCGCAGGATCTACAAGTGGATCCCGACCGAAACAAGAAGAACGGTGACACAGGCCCTCGTCAGCAGCAGACTGGACTACGGCAATGCACTCTACGCAGGAATCCCAGCCAAACACCTATGACGACTACAACGCATCCAAAACACCTCCGCCTGACTGATCGTCAATGTCCCCAGCCGCAGCCACATCACCCCCCACCTGAGAGACCTACTCTGGCTCCCCGTCGACAAGAGGATCACCTTCAAGCTCCTCACCCATGCACACAAAGCACTCCACAATGCCGGACCAGTCTACCTGAACAGCAGACTTAGCTTCCACACCCCCACCCGCCAGCTCCGCTCATCCAGCCTCGCCCTCGCTGCCGTCCCCTGCATCCAACGAATGACCTCCGGTGGCAGATCCTTCTCCTACCTCGCCCCCAAGACCTGGAACACCCTCCCTACCCAACTACGGCAGACCCAAGACCTACTCGCCTTCAGAAGACTCCTCAAGACCTGGCTCTTCGAGCAGTAGCGGCACCCCCCACTCCCCTCAGCACCTTGAGACCCTCATGGGTAAGTGGCGCACTTTACAAGTACTCTGATTGATTGATTGATGCGTCACTGGCCATGTGACCACGCAAATCTAATACTCGACAACGTCACATCCTTTATTGCCGGTGCTGACTAGATGGCAGACGCTCCACGTGTCTCAACCATAAAGAGTCTTTGAAAAGTTGCGCAGAAGGTTAGTCACACCCTGATCTTTACAGCCATCAGTGGCCTACCACCCCCTTGGCGCGGACTTCAGATGCACAGGGTTAGTACCCAAACCTCATATGGCCATCAGAGGCCTACCACCACGTGCACACACTTGAGTTCCACAGGCTTAGCGGCCGCAAAAGCTGATGTGGTCCCCACCATCGATGACTCAGGACTCAGCGACATGTGTAAGATCTGCCGGGCCGCAGAGAAGCTGATGTGTTCTCCGCCATTGATGACTCAGGACTCAGTGACATGTGTGAGATCTGCTGGGACGTGGAGAAGATGATGTGGTCTCCGCCATTCATGACTCAGGACTCAGCGACATCTGTGAGATCCGCAGAGAAGCTGATGTTGTCCCCGCCATTCATGACTTAGGACTTAGCGACATATCTGGGATGCGCGACATATCTGGGATGTGCGGAGTTTTGACAAGTCAAGTCAGAGAATTTATATAGCGCACTACATACCCAGAGGGTCTCAAGGCGCTAAGGAGGGGGGGGAGGATTACTTGTCAAATAGCCACGTTTTAAGTTGCTTTCTGAAAGTTAGGTGGTTCTGGGTAAGGCGAAGGTGAGTGGGGAGTGAGTTCCATGTTTTAGCAGCCAGGTAAGAGAAGGATCTGCCTCCCATGGTGGTCTTGTTGATGCGAGGTACGGTGGCGAGGGCTTGGCTGGAGGAACGTAGTTGGCGGGAGGGGGTGTAGAAGGACAGTCTTGAGTTGAGGCATTCTGGTCCGATGTCCTAGAGTGATTTGTGTGCGTGGGTTAGCAGTCGGAAAGTGATTCTCTTATTGACGGGTAGCCAGTGGAGGTCTTTCAGGTGACCAGAGATGTGTTCGTTGCGTGGGATGTCTAATATGATTCTGGCTGAGGTGTTTTGGATTCGTTGGAGTTTCTTTTGGAGTTTAGCGGTAGTGCCTGTGTAGAGGGTGTTTCCGTAGTCCAGTCGGCTCGTGACTAGAGCATGGGTGACTGTTTTCCTGGTTTCGGTGGGGATCCATCGAAATGTTTTTTTGAGCATGCGAAGAATGTTGAAGCAAGATGAGGATACGGCGCTGACTTGTCTGTTCATTGAAAGTGAAGAATCCAGGATAACGCCTAGGTTCCGTGCGTGGTCTGTCGGGATGGGTGCTTTTCCAAGGGCTTCCGGCCACCAAGAGTCGTCCCATGCAGAGGGGGATGTACCTAGGATGAGGACTTCTGTTTTATCTGAGTTCAGTTTCAGACGGCTGTGTTTCATCCATTCAGCAACTTCTTTCATTCCTTCGTGTAGGTTAGTTTTGGCGGTGCTGGGGTCCTTGGTGAGAGAAAGGATCAGTTGAGTGTCGTCCGCGTAAGAGATGATGTTGAGGTTGTGTTGGCGGGCGATGGTCGCGAGGGGGCTCATGTATACGTTGAAGAGGGTGGGGCTGAGAGAGGATCCTTGTGGTACGCCACAGATGACTTCGGTGGTCTCGGACTTGAATGGTGGAAGGCGGACTCTCTGGGTTCTTCCGGTGAGGAACGAAGTGATCCATTCAAGTGTTTTTCCATGTATTCCGATGTTGGTGAGGCGTTGTAAAAGGGTGCTGTGGCAGACTGTGTCGAATGCAGCAGAGAGGTCGAGGAGGATGAGGGCGACTGTGTCTCCATTGTCCAGTAGAGTTCGAATGTCGTCTGTTGCTGCGATGAGGGCGGTCTCAGTGCTGTGTTTTGCTCGGAAGCCAGATTGTGAGGAGTCGAGGGATTTGTTGGCTTCGAGGAAAGCGGCGAGCTGGTTGTTGACAGCTTTCTCGATTACTTTGGCCGGGAATGGAAGGAGCGAGATGGGGCGGTAATTTTTGAGTTCGGTGGGGTCCGCTGTGGGTTTTTTCAGAAGGGCGGTGAGTTCAGCGTGTTTCCAGGTTTCCGGAAAGGTGGCGGAGTTGAAGGAGCAGTTGATGATGTCTCGGAGGTGCGGTGCTATGACGGAGTCTGCTTTGTTGAAGATGTGGTGAGGGCATGGGTCTGTGGGGGATCCTGAGTGGATGGAGTTCATTAGGCGGATGGTGTCCTCAGTGGAGATTGGGTTCCAGTCGTTAAGGGTGTTCGCGGGGGGAGAGTGTTCAGCATGTGGTTGGGTGGGTTGGGCTCCGGGTTGGTTGTCGAAGCTGTTGTGGATGTCTGCAATCTTGTTATGGAAGAATGAGGCTAGGGAGTCGCAGAGGGCTTGAGAGGGGGTGATGTCGTTGGAGTTGGCCGAGGGATTGGAAAACTCCTTGACGATGTTGAAAAGTTCCTTGCTGTTGTGGGCGTTGTTGTCAAGTCGATCCTTGAATGCTGTTTTCTTGGCCTTTCGGATTAGTTGGTGGTGAGAGCGGGTGGCGTTTTTGAAGGCGTCCTTGGTGCTGGTGGTTGGGTCTTTTTTCCACGCTTTTTCAAGGGTGCGGCAGAGTTTCTTGGACTTCTTAAGATCATCGTTGAACCATGAGGCCTTCTTGTTGCCAGGTTTGCTTTGACGTTTTTTCAGTGGTGCTAAGGTGTCGGCGGTGTTGGATAGCCATAGGGTGAAGTTGGCGGCGGCTAGGTTTGGGTCCGAGGAGTGGGCTGGGGTGTTTAGAAGGAGCGATGAGGAGATCTGGTCGGTGGTGATTTTGTTCCAGTTTCTTTGCAGAGTCGGTTGGAGGTGGTTGGTGGGTTTGGGCTTGTTGTAGGTGAAGTGAACGCAGCTGTGGTCAGTCCAGAGGAGATCCGTAGTGTGGCTGAAGGAGACATGATTGCTGGAGGAGAAGATGGGGTCGAGTGTGTGACCTGCGATGTGGGTGGGGGAAGTGACCAGTTGTTTAAGTCCGAGGTTGGCGAGGTTGTCCAGGAGGGTGGTGGTGTTGCGGTCGTTGATCTTTTCAAGGTGAAAGTTGAGGTCTCCCAGAAGGATGTATTCTTTGGAGGGGATCGCGTGTGGAGTGATGAAGTCCGTGATGTCTTCACTGAATTTTGTGCGGGGTCCTGGTGGTCTGTAGAGGAGGGTGCCTCTGAGTGTGGTCTTGGGGTCGATGTGGATCTGGAAGTGAAGGTGTTCGGAGTTGGCGAGGTTGGCGTCAGAGCTGGTTGAGATGCGGATTGATTTCTTATGGACGATAGCGATTCCTCCTCCTGTGTGGCTGGTACGGTCTTTGCGAGTGATCTTATAGTCTTCAGGGATGGCAATGGTGATGTCTGGGGCGGAGGAAGCGTTCATCCATGTTTCCGTTAGGAAGGCGACGTCCGGGGAGGTGGTGTCTAGTAGATTCCATAGGTCAATGGCGTGTCTGTGGACAGATCGGGTGTTGAGAAGGATGCATTGTAAGTGGTTGGGGTCGGGAATCTGTGGTGTGGTTGTAGCGGAGATGTTGTCGGTGCCGATGAATTTGCAGGAGTAGCAAGAGAAAGGTCCATGGGTGTGTCCAGGAGCGGCTTGGACGCAGTTGGGGGCGCGACCGGGATTAAGGGCTAGGAGGGTGGCGGCATCGTAGGTAATGCGGGAGGGCTGGGCAGCGCGAGGGGCAGGGGGTCTGGCGCTGGGCGCGGTCCAGGCGCGGACGGGCGTAGACGGGCTTACCTTTGGCGCACCTTCGGCGCGGGTTGGGCGCGATCGCTGCGCGTGAACGCTGCGCGCGGGAACTGTTGTCATATATGGGTAGTGGAGGGGGAGGGGCGAGGGCGTCTCAGCTGGGAGGCGGGGCGGGCTAGAGATCAGCACAACAACAACAACACAGGCAAAATGGAGGCGGAGGGGGGAGCCCAGCGGAAATGCGCAAATGCTGAAAAAGCGGCGCTTTTAAAGTACAGAAATGCAAAATGTTCAGCGCGGCAACCAGGCACACAGCAGGCAGCAATAATGAGGCAAATGAGCAGATAGGCAGCCAAGCAACGATACCGACTGATGCAGGAAGACACTGGGGAGCGACCACTCAGCCCAAGGGACAGGAGCGAGTCACGGCGCTTTCCGGTGTTGGAGCGCTGTTCTGGTCAGTGGGAGGGCGTCTCAGCTGGGAGGCGGGGCGGGCTAGAGATCAGCACAACAACAACAACACAGGCAAAATGGAGGCGGAGGGGGGAGCCCAGCGGAAATGCGCAAATGCTGAAAAAGCGGCGCTTTTAAAGTACAGAAATGCAAAATGTTCAGCGCGGCAACCAGGCACACAGCAGGCAGCAATAATGAGGCAAATGAGCAGATAGGCAGCCAAGCAACGATACCGACTGATGCAGGAAGACACTGGGGAGCGACCACTCAGCCCAAGGGACAGGAGCGAGTGCCCACTGCTGCACATTCCGGTGGCACCAGGTAATTATTTGCTCATGGATGCACAGAGGCGGCAGTGTCTGTCTGTCTCTCTCTCTCTCTCTCTCTCTCTCTCTCTTCCTTCCTTTCTTTCTATCTCTCTAACTCTCTCTCTTCCTTCTCCCTTTCTCACTCCCTTTCTTTCTTTCCCTCTCTTTTTCTCTCTGGCTTTTTTTTCCTTCTCTGTTTCTCTGTGCCTCTCACCTTTGATATGCCCATTACACACGTCCTTATTTTGTGCTTTATTTTCCAGGCTCTGTCGTCGACATCCATGGTCCCCACAGGAGTGTTCCGCCTTTTTGTTTTCTATTATTATTGTTACATTTTGTTTATTAGTTATTCATTTATATATATCTTAATAAAAAAAAAATTTGCAAATAGTTTTTCGTTTATCATTTACATATATATTCATAAAAAAATAAAGTAAAAAAAAAATTAATAACGTTTTTGGTTGTTCTCTTCACTGCTGTGTGACTCTTTCTTATTCTTATTGCTGTTATTTGATGGAGTCCACCATGGTGTTAAATTTTAAGGCACTTATCGTGGGAATACTGGTGATGTCTGCAGTTTATACCAACTTCTGAATAGTGTGTTAGATTTATCTCAACTTTCCTTCCATTAAAGTGCTGATAATGAAATGCAGATTAGCCGTTCCCGTACACAAAGACACGAGGTGCACCTTTGCGATATATTCTAAATACTAAAACCCTGTATTGAATTGCACTGAGGTAGTGGCTGTACTTACAGTGTACACACAAAATCAATTAAGAACTCTCATTGTATTTATATTGATTGGGAATAGTGTGTCAAGTGCTGGATCTTGACGAGATACACTGCTCAGTTCGTATATTTTTCTGCACACAAAAAAAATCACATCACAACTTTCACACCAACTGCAATGCGAAACAAATTCCGGTGATAAGCCACTTTAGCACCAGGTATTTTACATCTGCTGTCTGCTGGTGTTAAGCAGGACGACTACCTGCACCATGAAATGGAACACAGCCAAGAGCCACACCAGAACACCCACAGGTGCCATAGAATCAATGAGCATGATGCAGGGATACTCATGAGGGCCACAAGACTCATCGCAACAACTACAGGACGGCCAGCGCCCCCCAAACCCGCATCTGAGCAAGTGTATCCCTGTGGTAATTGTCTTAGCATGATAAGCACGAGCCCTGCAACATCACAGTGTGCTGTCACCTCTGTGTTGGCAGTGAGCCTGGACATGTAGCTACGCACACATCCTCCTGCATGCACAACCGGCATGTGCTGGTCCGGAGTACACAGGTCAGCGCAGGGGTGTGCCTATCTGGCAAGGGGAAAAGGGTGTCTCGGACATGTCCATGTACAGGAAGTGCGGTAATTGTGTCTCTGTGTTCTGGTGTGGCCTGCCACAAAGGCCGCAGCACTCGATGTTGTAAAGTGTCATGTACCACCTCCAAACGGCACTGTGATGGTGTAGTTTGAATGTAGCAGGACGTGCGCGAATAGGCATTACAATGGTGTGCCGTACGAGTGCACGAGTTACAACAGCGCACCATACAAAAAAAGTGTGGGGGCTAGTGGGAGGGAGAAGCAGCTGTTTGGCAATGTAACACACAGTGAACTCGCCCATGTGCCACGTGCTGGACATCTCATTCATGATAACCACGGTCGCAGACATCCCACAACACCAACGACCTGCCTTTGTTCACATCCTGTATGAATGCAGCGTGGTTTTCACTTCTATGCTCGTTTAGTGGTGTGATGTTGGCGGGTTGTGTGACTTGTGTTCCTTGTTGGTGTGTTTCATTTTGACCATTGTTTGTCTATACTTGTGCTGTACTTAATTGTGCATGTGTGCCATTCTGCCCATCTCCCCCCGTCCCCCCACTCCCTGCTTCTTCCTCTTCCTGGTGCTGTTGTGTCTATAATTTTGTTGATCCACACATAAACACATGTAAAGAACAAATTAGAATAGTTCCTTGATTCTTTTAGGTTTCAAAACTTCTCTCTATTGGTTTCTTTTGAATTTTCCATATAAACTGTTTTTTTAATGTTCAACAACACATAGAAGTCAGAAGTGCAACGTATTTTATCAACATTATACAACACGTGCAGGTTAAAAGCTCATCAATTTTTTTAAACTTGAAGATATTTTTTTGCAACATTTTCTCAAACATTTAACGGAACGTGCAGGTTAAAAGTTCACGATTGTTTTAAGTTCGAACAGTGCCTTCCAAATGCAAGTAGCAGCTGTGGTTCAGTAGAGCAAATTTTATCCTATGATATGTACTCCACGTTGAAACTGCTTTTTCTTAACCAATCACAAAGATGCTTTTCCACAAAACGAGTGTGCACCGTACTTTTGAAAAAAAGAATGCTGTTCAACTCCCAATCACGTATCATTGTGTATGGCAAAAAAAAGTTCTTCCCCATCTTTAAACATATCTCTTATTCTACCAAAGAACTGCATGAGCTACAGACATCTTTCCATACCTTCCAACCATACCTTCAAAATGCTAGTGTGGATCGTAGGACATAGCTATATTTTCAGGTGCAAGAGGTATGCAGAACACATACGCATTGACTTAGACCTAGGTTTTCAAAATGTGGACATTAAATGGTTTACACAGAGAAGATTGAAGTTGCACCAATTGCTACCTTTGGTTAAAACCTCTTTCCATCTTCCACACCCTGACCTCATGATTGTGCATTGTGGTGGAAATGACCTAGGCACATTGACTGGGGTAGGTTTGGAAATGCTTATGAAGGACACCTTTGGACACCTCAGCTCAGCACCATGTGACTCAGGCAATAGCTCACTTAATAGCTCACATAATTTCCATGCCGGCCTCGAGGGCCTTCAGACACATAGGTTTGAGTAGTTTGCGCTTTACAAATACCATATTGATGTGATACGCGCAAATTTACCTTTGGACTCCCTGTATAACACCCCCTAAGCACCATTCACAAGTTACAATGTTCAAAACAAACGTTCCTCCGAGTAGGTATAACTACATGCTGACACTACTTGACAGATGTGGCACAGCGGCCAGAGCACATGACTTCACAGCATATGACACACAGTTTGGACTCACGCTTTCTTCCCTGACTCCGGCAGCACCTCAGCTTAGCACCATGTGACTCTAGACAATACCTCACATATTTTCCGTACCCCAGGGCTTTCAAACCAGTAGGAGTCAGTAGTTCGTCCTAGTAGGTATAAACACATGCTGACACTACTTCCACAGGTGTGCTCCAGCGGCCAGGGCACATGACTTCACACCATAAGACACACAGTTTAGGCTCACGCTTTTATCCCCGACTCCCGCAGCAGCTCACCTTAGCAGCATCAGACTACACAATACCTCACTTAATTTCCGTACCCAGCACTTTCAGACTTGTAGGTATGAGTAGTTCGCATCGCACCCCCCCCTATGGAACACCCTAAACACCCCAGAGAGGTTACAGTGCTCCTACCCTCCTCTTTCCCACATTTTTCACCCTTTTTCCCCCCTTACTCACTTCAACGGAATCACAAAATGGCGGCCAACACTTCCTAGTTACAAACGCTCGCAGCGCTAGCAGCCAATCAGCAGCAAGCTCGTGCTCGTAACGCCTCAGCCAATCAAATGGCAGAATTCCCAAATATCGATATCTGTAAATTTCAATATATCTCAAAAACTACTAAATTGATTTACACAAAATGAACAAAAGCGTGCTTTCTAGACCAAGACCCTTCTCCCTGCCAAATTTGGGGTAATTCCGTTCACCCGTTCGACCTGTAGCCTTGTCTAAAGTTTCCTATGGAAATTAACATTGAAAAAAACACGTTTTGGGACCCCCCTTTTTATTCTCAGCCCCCCTTGATGAATCACCCCCAAACTTTCAACATAGAAGCTGATCTCAACAAAGAATTAGTTTTTAAAAATTCACGAAGATTAATCAATCGGCGCCAAAGTTATTGTGAATAGAATGTTGCCATTTTCCTATAGTAACTAGGTCCTAACTATAACTACCTACTGGCGACCGCCAGTAGGTAGTATATATATATATATATATTATCTACTGGCGGTCGCCAGTAGATAGTTATAGTTAGGACCGTGTTTCTATAGGAAATCCGCAACATTCTATTTGGAATAACTTTGGCGCCGGTTGACGAACCCTCGCGAAATTTTCAAAATAGGGGGGATTCGTCAAGCGGGAGCTGAGAAAAAAGTGGGGTCCCAAAACGCTTTTTCCCCATGCAATTTTCCATAGGGACCTTTAGTCCAAGGTACAGCCCGAACGGCTGAACAGAATTACTTGAAATTTGGCAGAGAGGAAGTCCTCAGCTCAGGGAAGTGCCTTTTGCAGGTCTGGTGTCAATCTGTTCAGTAGTTCCTGAGAAAATCAAAAGTAAAATCATACATATATGTGGGCGGAGCCTAACCACACATCTCATCCTGAGATCTGATTGGCTGTCAGAACTTCATCCAAGAAGTGTTGGCAGCCATCTTGGGACCAATATACATGATAGCACCTCATTAAAAAGCATTGCAGTTAATAGAAGGTTTTAAGACTTTAGTTACATTATAAATCATTTGTTGATGGTACCATACTCATTTTAGGAATTGTGGTATGTTCTAAGGTGATTTCACCATGTGAAAAAGCCTTCTGCTGGGATATCATGAATCATGTTTGAGAGAAAAATATTTTCTCATGCTTTTCCCACAGAGGTTTGGAAGGTGATCTATAAGCTAAACTGAGAGCTTATTTTCTGTAAATTCACATTATCTTTCTCAGTCATGTGAGAATGAAGTCTGACGTTCTCAGTAAAACATGTACATCCAACAAGGGCAGAGACTGTCAGTTGATTCCTTTGTGTTCTACTGCAGCTTCCCAGAGTGTTCCAAAGAACAACTAGAGCGCTAACAGTCCTACTTATGATAAACGTATGGCACACCTGCAGCCATCTTGCTTGGATTAAAGTGGTAACTCTTAAAACATTTAATTTAAAAAGGAACAAAATGAGGGGGTTCATTTTTCCATAAAAAGTATGATTAGTGCTGCAGAAAGACAAATTAGGGCACATTTTGAGTGACTTCTCAAATCCTCTTCTCTTTCATTAAAAAATTCTGACATGCAGACTGAAACATGCACTTTCAATACCAGCAGCAGTTTTCCTTGGTGAGCAGTAGCTTTACTACAGTGATCTAAGGAGCAAAAAGAGTGCTAACATTCTGAATTTATGGCAAATGTGTGACACATCTGAATGCCTTCTTGATGGAATCAAAGTAAAAAACTGAAAGTATTTCATACTGAGGAGACTGCAGTAAATGAGGAAATTAGGAAACTTCATAACAAATAAGTCTCCCAAGATGGCCACCAGAGACAAAAGAGCCCAAATATCACCCAGATGTAGCCCAAGTATAGCCCAATGACAGAATGTCCCAGAGTGTTCTTAAAAACAACTAGAGCGCTTACTGTCTTCATTATGACAAAAGTATGGCACACCTGAAGCCATCTTGATTGGTATAAACTGGTAACACTTAAAACATTTAATTTAAAAAGGAACACAATGAGGGGGTTCATCTTGCCATAGAAATTATGATTAATGCTGAAGAAAGAAAATGAGGGCACATTTTGAGTGACTTCTCAAATCCTCCTCTATTTCATTAAAAAATTCTGACATGCAGACTGAAACATGCACTTTTAATACCAGGAGCAGACTTCCATGGTGAACAGTAGTTTTACTACAGTGATCTAATAAGCAACTAGAGTGCTAACTTTCAGAATTTATGGCAAATGTGTGACATATCTGAATACCTTCATGATGGAATCAAAGTAAAAAACTGAAAGCATTTCCTACTGAGGAGACTGCAGAACATGAGGAAATTAGGAAACTTCATAACAAATAAATCTCTCAAGATGGCCACCAGAGACAAAAGAGCCCAAATGCAGCCCAAAATCACCCAGATGTAGCCCACATATAGCCCAATGACAGAAGTGTGCAAAACACTTATTATTTTGTGTTTTTGCAGTGTTATATAGTGCAGACTTGTCAGGTATTGGAGTGATTTACATGAGCATTGGTTACATCACACAAGAACAAATTCATTGTAGTTGTAGACATGGGGAGACTAAGTGATTTGACCAGAATCACAGAATGTCGAGCTGAAGCAGAAACTCCAACCTGGTTCCCCAGTTGCAAAGTCTGCAGTTCTGGAAGTAACACCACATCCTCTCCCCTAAGTGCAACATTTAATCAAGTGGTCAACGGGATAAAAAAACATAAAGATAACAAATAATTTAAAAGTGCTTCGTCGCTATTTGAAAACTCAGAAAATATGTCCTTATTTTAGTCTTTTAGAGCACTAACCATAATTTTGATGCCAATAAGACCCTCTCATATATGTAATTTCTAAAGGAAATGCTCTAGGTATTACAGTTTTGATTACATCAAGATGATGTCAGGCGTTCCACACTTTTGTAATAAATATAGAATGTTAGCAATCTAGTTGTTCATTAGGATACTGTTGAGAGGCAGAGGCCAGGGGCACGGACTCTGAAAATTGAAGGCAGGTAGGAGGGTGCAAAGGCAACAATTTAACCACAATTGAGCAGGCAAGAAGGGCCGTGGCAGCACAACAGACTATGGAGGGCAGTGGAAAGGGGGGCAGGGGCAACAAACCAACAATACAGGACTTGCAAGAGAGGCTGTGGCAATGTAATAGACCATTGTGGGCAGAAGGAAGAGGCAATGGTAGTACAACCATACATGCCAACAGACCCGATTCAGCCAGGAAACGTCCAATGTTTTTAAGCTCAAATGGGCTTTATTTGATCTGTCTCCTGTCTACAATCTCCTCTTTTTCAATGTAACTCAAAGGGGAAAATCAATACCCCAGTTTTTTTTCAAAATCTCCCTCTTACCAAGTTCAAAATGTTCGCAAGTATGGTACATTGGATCATGGAAGGAAATGGGGTAGCGACATGGACTTGGATAACAGAGGACAGGAGGGACATGGAAAGGTGCACCAAACTGACCCTGCAGGGCAGGAATCAGGGTTTGCAGCAGCACAATACACCACACAGGGCATGCAGGACGGGAGTGCAGCACAACAATCCATTGAAAGCAAGAGGGAGAGGACAGGACCATGCACATGGACAACAGACAACAGAGGGGCAAGAGGCAATGGTAGCTAGCTGGCCATAATGGACAGACAGGAGAGAAAGCTGCAGCATAACAGACCATAAAGGGCAGGAGGGACGGATCAGGGGCATTTCAATGGAACAGACAAGCCAGGAGGGAGGTAGTAGGGGTCTGCACATGTAAACAGAGGGCTGGGGGCAAGGGGGCAGGGCAGGAGCAGCAAGATAGCCATGGAGGTCAGGCAGGATGGGCACTAGAAGCAAGACACACCATGAAGAGCAACAGTGAGACTGTGATGGCATACACACAGACCATGGAGGGAAGGTATGAGGGGGTCAGGGGCAGCTAACTGACCACACAGGGAAGGTGGGAGGGGCCATGGCAGCACAGAAGACCATGCATGGCAAGTGGGAGGGTTAGTGGCAGCACAATGGCTATGATGGGCAAGAAGGAAGGTGCAGGGGCATGCACAAAGGACGATGGAGGATAGAAGGGAGGGTCAGGACCTGTGCACAGACAAGAAAGTTCAGGGGAAGGGGCCTCACAACAGACCGCACAGGGCAGGCAGGAGGAGCAGTTGCAGCACAACAGACCAGGGAGGGCAGAAGGGTGTGGTAGTAAAATGGACCATGTAGGACAGGAGGAAGAGGATAGGGGCATGGCATGTGGACAGGCAGGGTGGAGGTGGCAGGGACAGGTTAAAGTAATCTGACAATGCTAGGCAGGTGGGAGGGGAGTGGCAGCTCAACAGAACACTCAGAGTAGATAGGAGTGGCAGGTCCATGGAACATGGTGGGCAAAAAGGATGGAGCAGGGGCATGCACAAAGACATCGAAGGGCAGGGGGATGGAGAATAGGGGCAGCAAGCTAAGCACAGAGTTTAAGCAGGAGGTCAATGATGGGGCATAGAATTGGGCAATGGAGGGCAGGAGGAGTGGACTGGTATATCATACTAAATTGAGGGCAGTGGCAGCACATCAGACCATGCATGGCAGGAGGGAGGAGGCTAGTCCATGGATTCACACAACAGAGGATAGGTAGGAGGGGGATGGGGCAGCAAGCTAACTGTTCAGAGAAGGCGGGTATTAGGAACTTTATTGTTTTTAAAACGTGTGTCTGTGCGAACTACTTAAAATATGAACAAGTATGCAGCATAATCTCACTTTTATTCAGGAAGAAGAGGACGTTTGTGACTGTGACTCCGGGCTCACTTGGCAGAAACACCCCCTGACCCTCCACCCCTATCACAAAATGTAATGCCCGTGAAAAGGGTAGGTGAAAACAGTGTTATATAGAACATAGTCCTGAGAGCACGATTGAAAATGAAAACTAGATATAGTGTATGGTATAAACTATGCACCAAAAAGTGTGATATTAGATGAACCGGGCGTGAAGTATAATATGCAATACATTGTGCGCAATGACAGATTCATTGGAGAGTGCGAGATAGCACAGGCACTAGCGCGTGCTATGCGATATGCGCCTTGGAGTGTAATATGCACAGGGCAGTGTTGTGTAACCTAACTAGTCTCTAAAGTTGTAATATAAAATATGTGCTGGGGAGTGTAACGTTGCATATGCACTGTGACAAAGATATGGATCCCAGATTGTAATATGTATGGCATAGCACTGTGCGTTATAACATAGGCATCGAGGAAGTCACGTTAGATGGGGCAATATAACCCGTGCGAAGACAAGTGTGGCATGACATATTCACGGGATGGTGTTACAGTGCACATGGGCTAGGGAGTGTCATAGCATATGCACTAGCTGGTGGAATACAACACAGAGGTGTGTGGCACTCGGCAGGCAATGGTGGGTGTAACACAGCATTGGGCTCTGCCAGGAGCGTGCTGTGACTCTCAAGTGATGTTCGTCCCCTTTCCAGAGAGTAAAATAAAAAGTATTACACATCCGGCAGTGGATGTGTGTTTTATTAACCGTGAGGGGGTTTTTTTGGTCGAATTTTTGTCGAATCCCCTTTGAATGGCTTGGTGTGCATGTGTATTAAATGTGCCCGTCAATAGCTACCCATGTTTGTATAAATAAACGACAAGGGTGTCTACCGGGATTAGGCACGGTAGGGCATCAGACATGTCAGAGCTTCACTAGTGGTGGAAATACATTCCACGTGGATTCATTGTATGCATAGTCGCCTTTTAATGAATATCACGCAAATCGTCATGGTGATAGGTACGTATGGTTTTTCCAGCATGTCCTAGGTGTGTCTATAAATGTATATTTTATAAAAAATAAAAAAAAACAGTGGCCGGCCCTGGGGATTGGGGTCAAAAAAATATAATTAGACGACAGGCCCCGGGCGATGGGGTCATCAGGGCCAATAAATTAGAATAAGAAGGGGAACCACACAGCTCCCCTTCTTAAAAAATTAAAATAAATAAAAGACTGGCATTGTGCCGGAGGCCACGCCCCCTCCTTGCAGCACTCTGCAAACGCGCCCCCTGGCGAGTTGTAAGTTGGGGAATTAATTCCTCTTCAATACTGAGGGTCCCTGAGGGCCAACTAGCCCAACAGGCATCTCCAGTATGCGCCAGGGAGCTGCGCTGCAGACAGGTGTTCTGAGGCCATGCCCCTTTTTACACCTCTCTGCAACGCAGCTCTGTGGCGCTTACTGGAGGTACCTAGTGGTCTAGTTTGACCCTAGGGACCCTTAGGATTCAAGGGGACTTAATCTCTCAACCTAGAACAGCCACAGGGCGCGTTTACACAGTGGTGAAGGGAGGGGACGGGGCCTGAGGTGACGTGTGCAAACAAGCACTATGGCACGTTTTAAATTGGGGATATCATTTCCCTTCAATACTGAGGGCCCCTGGGGGCTAACTAGCCCACCAAGTGCTTCCAGTAAGCGCCACTGAGCTGCATTGCAGAGAGGTGGTCCAGGCCGTGCCACTTTTTACACCTCTCTGCAACGCTGCTCTGTGGCACTTATCGGAGGTACCTAGTGGGCTAGTTGGACCCTAGGGACCCTCAGGATTCAAATGAACTTAATCTCCCAACTAAAAACGGACACAGGGCGTGTTTACACAGTGGTGGGCCTGAGTTAACGTGTGCAAAAACGGCCTGTGGCCTGTTTTAAGAGGTAGTTTTAATCCCCCTGCCCTATTATATACTAGGTGCTTACAGAGGAGGTCCTGCTAATCACAGGGGGACCCCAACGCATAATGTCTTTTAACATAGCACTGGCTCTAGGACTGGTTAGTCAGACTCAGTTACCACCAGTATCCGTCTGAAAAAGTTGAGGGTACAGGATGATTTTGCAACAAGACTTCTTTCTGCTCTTCTTTTTGTTCTTTCTGCATGTTATCCTTCTTCCTGCACTTTTCTTCGTCTTTGAGGACTTCTGTTGCTTCTTTCTGCACTTCTTTTTTTTCTTTCTGTGCATTTTTTCTTCTTTCTTCACATGTCCTATCTCTGTAGAAATTAGCATTTAGAAAACCTTTGAAATTCACAGAAAAAAACATATGTTTCAGACACGTTATAGTTAGGAATTAGCATTTAAAAAACCTCAGAAATTCACTGAAAAAACCATAGGTTTCAGGGGTGTTACAGTTAGCTGGACTTTTCACTTGTACAAAACCATTGAAATTCCCCCGTTATAGTTAGTTCAGCTAACTATAACTCGCGCGCCCGCAATGCACTGCTGATGACGTCACATATTACATCACTCATGACATGGTCAGTGACATCACTCATGACATCACTGATGACATCTCAAATGACATCACTGATGACATCACTGATTACATCATCCTTGTGATAGAGTGGCAGACCTCCTCTCACCCTAATATAACCTTTGATACACACATTCAGAAATAGAGACTAAAATTTTCAAAACAATGGACATACCAATACCAGTTACAACAACCTCTTCAGTAATTCTAAGATCCACATACACATCCACTCATTCACCAACAGTCCTATACAGTCACTCATACATGTACTCACTCATCATATGTACTCATACACCTATACATCCTGTTACACAATGCCACTCATCCATAGAGTTACTCACACACATACTCACTCATGCTAATAAAGAATCAAACATACATTTACTTGCATAATCAGTTATACACACACCACCACACTTACTTCTACGGAAACTTACACATACTTAGTCTTTTAAACAATCACTTATAGAAACACATACTTATTCATACAGGAACTCTTTCAATCTCTCACTCTCACATATACTCACTTATATACACCAATAGTCACATATACTAGTTTAAAACATATGTAGTTACTCATAAAGACACTATTGAGACAGTCATTCACTCACTAACACACCCATACACACACTCATCCACCTATACAGTCCTGCACACATGCTGTCTTCAACACATACAAACAGTGAGTCACTCATTCATGCACCTATGCACTACATAATACCCCCACCGAACCATGCAGACACTCAGACTGATACTCAAAAAAACAACTAATAGCCTATATAGACACCCATGTAGCTACTCACCAACCCATGCAGCCACTTATACACAAAGTGAGAGACTGATACAGATATGTACATATTTAAACATTACTCACTAAGCCATGTATTCACTATGATACACTTAATCAGTCAGTCACACAATCAATTTTTCAAAAACAAATCATCCATTTAGACACTTATATACCCATTTATTCTTCCATCGACCTTGAGATATACATATATAAAACATATTTAATTTTCAGAAAAACAGACATTCACTGGATGATGTCATCAGTGATGTCATCAGTGATGTCATTTGAGATGTCATCAGTGATGTCATGAGTGATGTCACTGACCATGTCATGAGTGATGTAATATGTGACATAATCAGCAGTGCATTGCGGGCGCGCGAGTTATAGTTAGCTGAACTAACTATAACGGGGGAATTTCAATGGTTTTGCACAAGTGAAAAGTCCAGCTAACTATAACACCCCTGAAACCTATGGTTTTTTCAGTGACTGTATATATATTTATATATATATATATACGTATATATATATATGACCTACTAGTGGTCGCCAGTAGGTAGTTATAGTTAGGACCTTGTTTTTATTCAAAAATCTTTTTTTCTTTTGCCAATATCTTTGGCCCCGTTTGAAGAGTCTTTGAGACATTTTTCAAAATAATAACCAGCTCCGGTCAGGTCCCAAAACGTGTTTTACCTCATGTTAATTTCCATAGGAAATTTTGGAACAGGCTACAGCCCGAACTGCTGAACGGAATTACACCAGATTTGGCAAAAAGGTAGCACTTTTTTCAGAAGGCACCCTTTTTTATTTACATGGTGTAAATCCGTTCAATAGTTCCTGAGAAATTCAAAATATCTAAATGTATATATCTGAGTCGAGGAGGAGCCGCAAACCCTCCCGAGCATGAGCTTCATTCTGATTGGCTGCCAACACTCCAAACCAGAATGTGTTGGCAGCCATCTTGTGACTCGATAACCAAGTCACAAGAAAACAGTAAAACAAAGATAAAAAACAAGAAAAGGGGGCAGGGTACAAACACCCTGACCCCCGAGGCCTGCTCACGGGGTCCCACAAGGAAAAAAAGCATTTGTTTTTTAAAAAATCAGCCGAATTTGCACTGGGTGCGCAAATCCGGCCCCAAAAAAAGAGCTTCGTTTTCTATAATCCCCTGGGTGGGCCAGGTCCCGGGACCAATGTTTATAATAGATGTGGGGGTCCGTTACAGCCTCCCTGGCCTCGTGGACCACCATCTCCCTGGGGCTTAAATCAGTTGGGAGGTGGGCCGCACGGCACCCACCAGTAGAGGATGTCCTTGGGGGCCAACTACCCCTCTTGTTACCTTCAGTAAGTCCCACACAGTAGGATTGCTAAGACATCTTCAGAGGCCACTCCCCCTTTCTCCACTACTCTGCAAACGTGCCTCCTGGCAGACTACGGGATGGGGGATGAAGTCCACTTTACTCCTGAGGGACTTTGAGGGCTAAGAAGCCCTCCTGGTACCTCCTGTAAGTTCCACGCAGCGGAATTCATGAGCGCTGGTCGGAGGCCCAGCACCCTTTCTCCAACACTCTGCAAACGTGACTACTATTCAAAGAAGCATTTGTAATGTAATAGGTTTCGCACTTGCAAGAGAAATGTAAAAGTTTCTTACTAATGTTTTTGGTGTAGAGTAGATGTACGTTGTGTGTAGTGGATTTATGTGGTATGTTGTGCTGTGAATAGAAATTATGTGGTATTTAGTGTATAGGAATTATGTGGAATTGGGATTAGAGTTTTGGAGAGTACTTATGTAATATTGTAGTCTATGTTGTGGAGAGGTAAACTCAGGTTTAGTCTTCCTTGTTTCCATAAAAGCTAAACTATAAACTCAAAGAGACACAATAAAAGAAGGAATCCCTGAGGAGCACTTCTGAACTTAGTTGAACGTAGGAGCAGGGCCACTGGAATTATGTGACTGTTCGGCTGCACCAATTTTCACATAATTAAACATTTTCTGAATTTGCCAATTATTCCATCATCTGCTGCCTAATCTGCAGATTTTAACAAAAAAAGCCTTGTTTCTAGCTCAAACGGCTCAAATGTTCCCAAAAATGCAGCATCATGTGTTACAGCGTGGTGGAAGGCCCTTTGCAAAGCTGGAATGGTCAGGTGCAACTTATTGCAAAATGTGGGTGTTGATACTAATGGTGTACACACATCTCTTCTTTCTGTGCCTCCCTTTCTGCATTTCTCTGGCTTCTTTCTGTACCTTTTTTCCTCCTTCTGTACCTCACTGTCTTCTTTTTGTACTTCACTTGCCTCTTTCTGTACTTCTCTTGCCCCTTTCTGCACCTCACTTGCCTCTTTCAGCACCTCTGTTGCTTCATTCTACACCTCTCTTGCCTCTTTCCACTCCTCTCTTGCCCCTTTGTGCATTTCTCTTGCCTGTTTCTGTACTTCCCTTGCCGCTTTCTGTACCTCTCTTGCCTCTTTCTGCACTTCTCTTGCCTCTTTCTGTACTTCTCGAGCCTCTTTATGTACCTATCTTGCCTCTTTCTGCACCTCACTTGCCTCTTTCTGCACTTCTCTTGCTTCTTTATAAACCTATGTTGCTTCTACTGCACCCTTCTCTCTACTTTCTGCACCTCTCTTGCCTCTTTCTGTACCTCTGTTGCTTTTTTCTGTACATCTCTTGCTCTTGCTGTACCCTTTGTGCCTCTTTCTGTACCCCTCTTGCCTCTTTGTGCACCTCTCCTACCTTATCTGCACCCCTCTTGCCTCTTTCTGTATACCTCCTGCCTCTTGCTGTACCCCTCTTTCCTCTTTGTGCACCTCTCCTACCTTTTCTGTACCCCTCTTGCCTCTTTTTGCACCTCAGTTGGTTCTTTCTGCACTGCTCTTGATTCTTTCTGCACCTCACTTGCCTCTTTCGGCACTTCTCTTACTCTTTCTACACCTCTGCTGCTTCTTTCAGCAATTTTCTTTCTTCTTTCTGCACCCCTCCTGCCTCTTTCTGTACCTTTCTAGCCTCTTTGTGCACCTCTCCGATCTTTTTCTGCACTCCTCGTGCCTCTTTTTGCACCTCTGTTGGTTCTTTCTTTCTGCAGTGCTTTTGCTTCTTTCTTCACCTCTCCTACCTTTCTCTGCATCCCTCTTGCCTCTTTTTGCACCTCTGTTGGGTCTTTCTGCATTGCTTTTGCTTCTTTCTGCACCTCACTTGCCTCTTTCTGCACTTCACTTGCTTCTTTCTGCACCTCTCTTGCCTGTTTCAGCACCTCAGTTTCTTCTTTCTGCACTTCTCTTGCCTCTTAATGCATCTCTAACTTAGAGGTAGTTTTAATCCCACTGCCCTATCATGTTCTAGGGCCTTACAGGGGAGGTCATGCCAATCACATGGGTACTCCAACCCATAGTGTACCCTAGTGTATTTAGGTGTTTTCACTGTATTCTTAGTGTCTTTCGGCATAGCACTGGCTCTGGGCCTAGTTAGGCAGAGTCAGGTACCACCAGTAGCAGTCAGCAAACATTTGGGGGCACAGGATGACTTTGCAACAAGGCCTCTTTCTTTACCTCTGTTGGTTCGTTCTGCATATCTCTTGCTTCTTTCAGCACCTTTCTTCATCTTTCTGGACTTCTGTTGCCTCTTTCTGAATTTCTCTTGCTTCTTTCTGTGCTTTTCTTCCTCTTTCTGCACATGTCCTACCTCTGTAGGCATAGTTAGAAATTAGCATTTAAAATACCTTTAAAATTGACTGAAAAAAATGATAGGTTTCAGGGACGTTATAGTTAGGAATCAGCATTTAAAAAACCTTTGAAATTCACTGAAGAAACCATAGGTCTCAGGGATGTTATAGTTAGAAATTAGCATTCGAAAAACCTTAGAAATTCACCGAAAAAAACACAGGTTTCAGGGACGTTATAGTTAGTTGAGCAAACTATAACCCGCGCCCCCGCAATGTGCTACTGATTACATCACATATTACATCACTGATGACATCACCCAAATTTCGAACTTTCGACCGGTCAAGGGAGCTTGTTAACAAAGTGCCATCCAACTGCCTGTCGAACCGGGGAGTTAATTACTTCATCTCTAAACAACGCTCTACTGCCAGGCCCAAAATGCACATTAACATGCCTCAACACTAATAAAAAGGATGCAAAAGAAAAAAGAGTTGAACTTATGACAGTCCCAATGGTCGCAGACTCAACTGGCTCTAACTCACCAATACATAACACAAACTATCAGTCAATCTTGGGATCGCCGCTCGTTTTAGCCACAGACCACTCTGATCTCCAACCATTCTACACTGACAACAATCACATAGGGAATAGTGGGACTCAGCTCAACTTATCCACCGACATCACTATCTCAGAAACAAGCAAGGACTTTCCCTTCTTATCAAGACACAGCACTGGCAAACGCTTCAACCCCCTGAAGCCACATTTGGACCCTCTTGTTTCCTCCTTTGTGCCTGTTGAGCCCATAATTCAGAGCTCTCCATCCAAATTAGTGCCCTAATTCATCAAACACAAGCCTCCTCTCATGTGCAAATGAGCCTCGGGTCTCCGGCTCCCTAAAAATTGGAATGGAAACTGGTTTGTTGCCTCAACAAATCAAGAATCACCTTGCACTGATTAATGAGGCCCTGATTTCAATGGCAAACGCAGCCATCATGCACGCAGATAAGCTGGACACCCAAATAAACATACTGCAAACGGTTGCTCGTCTGATCACCGGATTGGACTTAAAATTGAAATATTTAAATTATCTGATCCACAGATCCCAGGCAAATACGGATTTAATTTTTAAACATGAAAGCTGTGGATGTATCCCAATATTGCAGAACCTGGAAAAGCTCCCAGAGATAATGAGCACCTTAGCCACGGACTTTAAGAGCGAGATCAATAGGTTGTCAAACAACACATACCGTCCTCCCCAATTAAACCCAATACCGACCTCAAGCAGGAAGGCCTTACAAACAAATGAGAAAAAAGTTTTGTATGAGCCATCAGGCCCATGGGAGTCCAAATGAATAGAATAAGGGCAGAAGACATGCAGTCAATACCTACCTCCTCCTTATAGTCAAGGCCAAAGGACAAGTAGGTCAGACTGGAAAAAATACAGGAAGCCTCCAGGCATGACAGTAACAGCCTTAAAAGCTCACCTAGTGACAACGATTTGAACTCTAAGCTTAATATGCAATCTGAAACACAATCCTGCTCTAATTCAGTCAAATGCTCCGGAATGTGAAACAACTTAAAATGCCCAATCCTAGAATGTCAACACCTATCCAGGAAAAATAGGAAAAAAGCTATACAAAACAATAAAAGGTAAAAGCCATCACAAAGGTTCCATCACGCATTGGCTTGTATCAGAAAACAAAGAAAACAAAGATCATAATAAGGAGCACCATGATGACACCGGCCTTCTGCAAAAAACAACTTGTAATAATCACACTTCAGGTACACAAATGGACGGCACAATCGCAAATGATATATCCGCTCAGTGCACCCCAGGACACTCCCTGGAGCAACCATTTAAAAGCCTGAACATAACAGCCTTAGAACCTAATCACCATTTTGATAATACGCAAGGTATACAAGCCGAAGAACCAAGCTATGAACAAAAGGAGCATCTGGAACTTAACATAGTGCGGTCCCTAGCAATTAAAGCGGATAACGCAAGCACGAGCAGTACCCAACAAGGAATACTCAAACCACATAATACAAACAAACACGTCCTCACACTGCCAACAGTTTATCAGGAGCCCATATTTATAAACACAAATTACAATCAAAGGAAGATGAAGTGTATTCAAACGAGTACCGATGACCCTCCAACCCCCCACCCATAACTACAATTCCAGGAGTGATGCACAACCGTGGGCCCCAAGTACAAACCAGTCTGGGGAAGGTTCTGTCTTCTGGAGGCATTCAACTCGGAAACGTACAGAGCCCTTGGATGCCCAAGAGGCAATACTGAAACATATACAGCCATTCGAAGACCATGCAACAGATCTGGAAAATCTAAAAGTATTGCTATACCCGGAATTTATCTGGCAGGGCAAGTGGGACATCCTCAATAGAGGAAACCTCCTGAAACTTTGCACAAACATCCTGGGCTTAGTAAACATAAACACAATTGACATCTATAGCGTGGCTTTCTTTGACCCAGGGCCAAGTGAAGTAAACGAGATAACAGAGATAACTTTCTCCATTCCGGCTATGGCTGAGGCCCTGAGGGGATACAAAACGCAACTGGAGAACTGGGGAATAAAAATCAAGACCCCGCTTGTTACTAAATATCCAGTGATCCTGAAAAGTAATTGGCCAAAGGAATTGCAGGGAATTCAAGATTTGAACAACCAGAAATGGATGAACAGAAAAGATTCAACTCGGCCAGCAACTGGGTCCATTCTACACGGTTCCAAAGGTGGCCTAAAAAAAAATTTGAGGATGGATAGCTTGATCCAAATCATAACACACATAGAGGGGGCAATCGCTCCTGTTTGACCAAGGGGAATACTATTAAAGATTGGTCTTGGCTCCCACGGTCCTTAAACCCCAGTCCCTAATACCAGGCCCTTACCAAGCAATGTGTTGATGCCGTCAAAGGCCCGGCCCCTTTCAAACAACAGCCTTGCCCTGCACAGACGCCCTTCAGATAACATCAAACCAATTAGCATCATGACTTGGAACGTCGCGGAGATCACCAAGGTTTTGCAAAGCCCATCTGCAATTACATTCCTTGCAGGAGCGGACATAATTTGCGCCCAAGAAATATGGGCAACTACATCTATACCGATAGGAGGCTATGCGGAACATTTTAAACCCACAATAAAAGGCAACATTTTTGGGAGACCCTTGGGGGGTATCTCTATATATATTAAGCACACTTTGAAAGTACATTTTACAGAGATAAAGAACCCCTCAGACATGTTTCTGGTCGGCACTTTGAAAGGCCTGAACATGGCTGATGGCCCATTACCAATACTTTTGACTAATGTCTATTACAATCCTCATAGGCTGAGTCCGAAGGACAAGCTTATTTGGCTGATAAACCAGATTGAAACTTTGCTTCTACAGTTTGCAGTCATGGACTCTATCATCCTTGGGGACTTTAACACGCA
The DNA here is from genome assembly GCF_964204655.1 of Triturus cristatus. Taxonomy (NCBI): domain Eukaryota; kingdom Metazoa; phylum Chordata; class Amphibia; order Caudata; family Salamandridae; genus Triturus; species Triturus cristatus. The sequence continues at coordinate 471,539,161 of NC_140585.1, read as the reverse complement.
TGAAATAGGGCTGAATATACATGAAAGTCACCCCAACGGGAGTACCGGAAGATTCAATGCCCTCATACGGGCATACAATTTGGCAACAACACACTCTCTAACTATATAGGTCAACCCAGGGGCATTTTTTGCACCCACCTACAACAACCAGACCACAATAGACTACATCTTATTGAGTGAGAGACAACAAACACATATGTCAAATTACGCAGTGCAACCCCGGAATAAAAGTGGCCATGCCGCCCTAACTCTGCAGTTAACCATCATAGCGAAAATCCACCACCCTCTCCGCTGCATCAGAACAACCCAGGGGGAAGAAGAGTATAGACTCCTTAGAAGATTCAAATGGGGGCCGCTTCCAATTAACAAATTTGACTCATGATAAGCAACGTGGAAAGGATGGCAGACCGGTCTTAACAACTGGGGCCTTATAGGGGAATGGGGGATACTTGCCTATGACCTAGCTTCTTTGCTTCGGGAGATCATTACATATAGAACTACCTCAAATCCTGCACACAAATTGGGACATCTACCAGCCACTAAACAATTAAATTCCAAATGCAGGGCCTATTGAGAAACCGGGCCCGAGCTTGCCAAAAAAGAAATCAAATTAGCGGCCAAGAGCCAGTCACAACAGGTCTGGAAGGCAAAACGCACACTTACAGAGGCAAAATGGCTGAAGATCTTTGAGCTGATGGCGCCGAACAAGTCCCAAGAATTCTGGCAATATCTAAACAAGCTAATTCACGGGACCACTAACAGAGTGAACCCACTTGACGTGGGCATTTGGGTGGCCAATGTGAAAACCCTCTGATGATCCGAATGTAACTCCTTCAGCGAGAACTACAACACAGGGGGAGCAATTTGGCAATGTTGCAACAAACCTTACTGCATCTCTGGACAATTCTACCCTCTGAGGTAAACAAGTAATTCGCACTATCCTAAAAAAGATACAACATAATGGAGCACCCGGCCCTAATGGCCTGCCCGGCTCCCTCTTTAGGAAGGACGTCGACTTTTGGGCTGACAATTTGGCTCAGCTATACACCAAGTGCAGGCTTTTGGAGGAAGTTACAGACTCCTGGAGGGGGTCGTGTAATAATCGAAGTATGGAGATATGACCAGTTTGATTTACATGTATGTTTATTGAAGAGTTGGTAAATCAGGAATCACAAGATAACAATTGATGTATGATAGATCTCCTCTTCAGAGCCCCACCAGGAGCAGCTCCCTTGCTGCTCAGCCCATCCTCTCAACTGACACTCCACACACAGTCATACCAGCATTCTATGATCTCACCACGCATACCAACATTCCAAGAACATCCACACTGGCTGAGCAGCAAGGTAGGGAAGCAGGAAAGGTGCAATACACAATACCTGCATACTACACACCTTCCCCCTTTAATAAAGAAAAACAAAAGAATTATGTAAGCAGTACGCATAGTAAAAGCATAACCAAATATAGTAGTAAAACATTGCATTAAACTAACAAAATAAAAATATAATATGCAATCCCTCCAAAAAGGAAAATATGCGATCAATCTCAATAATGAACGCATTAAATCAATTAACTACACACACCTCTTCCTCCTTTACAAGCAAACTAAGAAAGGACGTAATGCCCATTCCGCATTACAAACCAAAAACATGGGTACACTGCCCATTGTACATAAACCAAATATGGGTACACTGCCCATTATGGATTTCAAAAATAAAGTATGGACACACTGCCCATTGCGCATTGAAACTAAATATGGGTCCACTGCCCATTGTGCATAAACCAAATATGGGTCCACTGCCCACTGCGCATAAACCAAAGATGGGTCCACTGCCCATTGCGCATAAACCAAATATGGGTCCACTGCCCATTGCGCATAAACCAAATATGGGTCCACTGCCCATTGCGCATAAACCAAATATGGGTCCACTGCCCATTGCACATAAACCAAATATGGGTCCACTGCCCATTGCACATAAACTACATATGGGTCCACTGCCCATTGCGCCTAAACTAAAATATGGGAACACTACCCAAAATATAGGTACACTGGCTATTGTGCATTACCTAATAAAATATGAATGCTGTCCATTGCCCACTTCAAACTTATGCAACAACTAGAGGTAACTACCAATCCACACAGCTAAATAACAATATAAAAGGTAGCGAGATTGTAACACTAATGCTAGGCACAAAGAAAACCGTATAGGGTAGAATCAGTGTAAAGGGTGTGCACTACCCACACTGTAGATTAAAATAGAGTGTGTGAAGACCAGCTCCAACACAACAAATACCCTCACAAAACCAATCAAAGCCTAGTACCCTAAAAATATCTAGATCAAGAACCACAGCAAATGAATAACAATTTTGCTTAGTGAATGCAACTTCACTAGTTAAGTATGAAACAGCATACTGACATAGTGTGCATAACATATGACTCAATTTACAAGAATAAAATAAAACTGGAAAAATCACCAGAAGCAGTTTGGTACAGTAAAATACTAGTACAGATACAGTAAAACCATAATGAGTCAAAAAAAAAAAAACAACACATAGGACAGCTCCAAAATATAGTCCAGAAACCCTGATGAGCGATGTCTCACCCGAACCCACTCATGTTAGAAAAGATCGCAATTGAAAATCTTGCTTCAGCTGTTTACTGACAAAGGATTGAAAAGTTTCTGGCAGTCAAAGTGCTTAAATCACAATAAGATGCAATGTTATCTTGTCTGCAGCGCGAAGATCACTCTCCATTGCAGTGTCAAAATGCAGCATGTCGTACTCACGTTTTCCGCCACTTCGGAGTTTGTATTAAATAAAAAAAAAACATAGACGACAAGAATCGAAGCATTCTGGAAACTAATCTTCACCACAGACATTTCCCATAACTCGCACTGACAGCAGCCTGAAGAGAAACCTTGGCAGCTAAGATGGCGGCACGTTTAGTTGACGGCACACCGTATGGTTCACAGCACGTAGAAGCACCAAGGCGTGCAATGAGCAGCACCAACAGTTGAGACGCGCCGTGAGAAGCTCTCTCTGTCAACGTTCAAGAGAAAGTGCAGGAAAGCTAGAAAGTCCGTTTTTCCACAAGTATGCACTTCTAGGGTTGACAAGCTGTCTAGTTGGGAGAGAAGCTCGGCCGTTTGCTCACTGAAGAGTGCTCATAGCGTAACGATGTACAGCATACTCTCTATGTAAACGCTGGGTTGGCTCCAGACAGCTTGACTCCAGACAGCTTGCGGCAGGAAATGGCACACTTAAACTGTATGCAGGCAGAAATTGGCATACTTAAGCTGTATGCAGGCAGGAACTGGCACATCAGGATTTGAGGGCGACCAATAGCGTGGTCACTGGTGGGGCTCAGGTCGGGGTGCCAGTAAACTTGAGTTGCTTTTGAAAATCTCTTTTCTCTTGCTTAATGTTCTTCATCTTGAAGTATCATGGGGTTTCTTGAGGTGCAGGTTCGTTCCAATCGTCGCCATTTGAAGTCGCTGCTGCATCAAATATATAAAAAGGGGCCAAGCTCCGACCCTAGGAACTATCGTATGATTGCCCTATTGGACATCGAGGACAAAGCCTACTCAAGCACCCTTTTGGCAGAACTAGCAGATTGGGTTAGCAGCGATGGTCTCTTGCCCTTTTACCAGACCGGGTTCAGATCAGGTGGTTCCACCATTGATAACATCATTGCACTGTCATACCTAGTCCACCAAGCGGTGGTCCATTACACCCCGCCGCTTTTTTCCTGCTTCATCGATTATACAGCAGCTTTCGATGGGGTAGACCGTACCATCCTATGGCAGAAATTGGCAAGTTGGAACATTAGCCCGTCTTTGCTACAAGCCATCAAATCTCTGTACTCGCAAGCCTGGGTGAGAGTTAAACTATCCAGTGAGTCCGCCACAGAAAAAATTGGCACGTACCAGGGGTTAAAGCATGGCTGCGTCCTCGCCCCGATGCTCTTCAAATTATACATGGCAGATATGGACAGCGCTCTGCATGGAGGTACTTAAGCGACCCCCAGGATCGGGCACACAAAGATCCAGCTGATGCAATATGCTGACAACCTGGTTCTTTTGGATCACACTAAAATCAGCCTCCAAAAATTGCTGACAGTCCTTTCAGAGTACAACGCCAAAAACAAGCTGATCGCTAATCCAACCAAGTCCAAGATAGTTATCTTTGGCCACCACCCGAAAAAAAAAAAGTGGCAAAGTAGAGGTTGGGTCCATTAACTTTGAACAGTGTACAATCTTACAATTAACTTGGGGCCTGGATCTGTGAAACTGGTCTCTCAAGATCCCACCTTCACAAACTGCAGCAGAAAGGAAAAATGGTCACCTATGCTCTTTGTAAACTTTATGCCGTCTTGAACAGTTCAACAACAATGGCTATTCAAAGAGTGCTGAGGGCGAAATTACTATCTTCCTCCACTAGTTTCAGGTCAAGAAAGTCAAGGCTTTTTTTTTTACTGTCGTTCATGGTGAACTTTAGGTTCATACCATTGTCGTTCAGAATGCTCAAAAACAACTTGACATCTGGTTTGTTGCCTTCCCACATAAAGAAAATGTCATCAGTATATCGGAGTAACAAGTTCACATTGTTGGCCCATCATCCTGTGTCTTCGCCCCAGAGCACCTGCCTCTTCCACCAGCCCACCACCAGGTTGGCATAACTGGGAGAAAAAGTAGGTGCACATGAAAGTGCCCTGAAGTTGTTTAAAACGTTCACTGGCAAACATGAGAGCATTTTCTTTGAGGCATATCTCAATCATGGAGAGAATCATGTGTGTGTGTTCAAGTAGGTGCATGCTTTGTGTTTTAAAAATATATTTGCATGCTTTATGACCATCCAAATGTCTGATGCTAGTATATAAGCTCTCAACATCAAGACTCACTAGCCAATGTTCTTCTGTGATATGTACACTTTGTATTTTTTGTAAAAAATCTTCAGTGTCTCTGATGTAAGAGTTGAGATCTTTAACAAAGGGGAACAGAAAGTGATCAACATAGATAGATGATAGATGTTCTTCAAGAGAGACAATCGGTCTCCCCAGGGGTTTCCTTGCATTTTAGTGGATTCTAGGTAGTAAATACTAGGCCTGGGCGGTAAATTCCATTCCGCTCGCGGAATTTGCGGAATTTGGGTAATTTCGCGTTCCGCGGAGAATGCAAAATTGCCCAAAATTCTGCTTTCCGCGACTTCGTGAAATTTTTTGCTTGTTCGCAATACTCAAAATGCGTGTTCGCAAGATATTTCTCCCCGAGCACGCAAACAGCGATTATGAACAGGAAAAAAGCATCGCGAACAAGCAATTCCGCGTGTCGTGGAATTTCTGCATGTTTGCGGAGATTTTTTACCGTTTCGCGGAGATTTGCATAACGCGATTACACAAATTCCGCCCACCCCTAGTAAATACAGTGTAGGAATGGTAGGTGTATCGTTGCAAAGGAATTGTCTCTCATCCCAGTTAAGCAGCTGTCTTTGATACCAACTTTGTAACATGCAAAAATACCTCTCACATAAATTTAAAAGATATGTTTTATCCACCCTACAATAACATACTGGGTCATTTAGTTGCCACATAGCTTCCTTCACATACATTTCCCTAGTCACAAGTACAATATTCCCACCCTTGTCTTTGGGTTTTATGACTAGATCTGGGTCAGTCTGCAGTTTTACTACAGCCTCCCATAAATTCTTTGTCATTTTCTTACTTGTGGGCACTGTTTCTATAAGACCAAGGAGATCCTCTGATACTACATTACAGAATATATCAATATTGTCTTTAATCATAGATTGTGTGAACCTAGATTTGGCCCTAAATCTGGTCTCATCTGAGTCACCAACTTGAACACCAAATTTCTGTGGTAAATCTACTAAGTGGACCAGATCAAAAGGATCCTGGTGTTTTCTTCAGGTGCTAATTTGACTCAAATGGCCAAGATCATCAATGGCACAGAGTGTGGAAATATTCTCAATGGTCAGATTGGATTCAGCCATTGTCGGTCTTAATTGAAAGATTGATTACCATTAACTGTAGTCCTTTGTTTTCCATTATTGCTTCTTTGCTACCTGGCTGTGTGTTCCCATACCAGTTGTGTTCCTGCTTTTTTCTTTTATTACGTCGTTTTTGGTTTTGCCTCTTCCTCCTCAATATATACCTCTTTATATATAATAGATGATTATTTAATACAACACTGAGATAGGGTAGACAGAATAGTGAATATTTGAGCCCGGCATGGGTACCAAATAAACCTTAAAAAAAATCTAAGTTTGCATATCTTATGGCCTTACTATGTATGGCAATCCTAGGTACTCTGTACTTGCGATAGCAGTCCATTAACCACCACCACGGTGGGTCCACCTGCCATATTATGAGTGTGGTGGTGGGATTGCCACGAGACCACCACCTCTGCCAGGATCAAGGATCCCTCTGTGGTGGCAGTCTGCAAATAGCCTTAATATGCTGGTGCAGATGCCAGTACTGCCAAGCATATTCCGACCTGCTTATCCACTTCCCTTTTCATGGAGCGGACCCCGACATCAAAAGGGTGGCAGATATGCAGGAAGCTGAGTCTGGGCCTATGGGGGGGTACATGTGGAGAGAGCACATGTTGTGCCCCCTGGAATTGCTTCCTCGTTACTGCATGGTATCGCATGCACCACATGGTGTATGACACATAGTGCAGGAACATGCAGTATGCACTCTCACGGCAGTGGTCTGCTTGTTACACTCTCCTATGAGCCTTACAGAGTGCCATGACACTGCCGCCACACGACCCACCCTGGATTCAAGTCATAACCCAGCAGGCAGGCTCACCACGGGCAAGGCAGTCTTCCTGGGACTGCCACGGTGGCGGTCCCATTGGAAGACCGCCAAACTCATAATAAGGCCATCAATGGGATTTTCCTCGATTATGAATTATGCAGTGAGGATGATGGGCTGGCACTGGACTTCCTTCAAATGTGTGCTATATTACAAACTCCAAATACCACAAGAAAGTTACACACATTGATGATTTGATGAACTTTGGAAGAGCTTACTTGCCCCATTATTCTAAGCAGTTTAAGCCTCTATGTGAAATCATGACTTCTGCATTTTCTGTAAAAAAAAAAAGGACAAAAGCATTGCCTGTCATCTTACATTTACTGCAAGCAGATATTTTAGAGGCAAAATATTTACAGATGGGGGAACAAGACAAATGTCTTAATAACAGTTGTTCCTAGCTCTTCATGCTACACGTATCTAGTTTGACATGTGGTACAGGTGACCCCAATTGCATACATTCACACATGTATTTCACCGCAGAGGAACCATTTACTCCGGCTGAGAAAATGTACGTGGTAGTCCAGATGCCCATTTTAAATAAGTATCCTCTGGCAGTGGGAAAGCAAGTTTTCAGGGTTCATCCATTTGTAAGCTAATATCCCCAGTATGCAATCTCGACACCTTCATTGTGTACACTAGGCTGTGTCACAAAATGAAGAGGAAAAGTAAAGCTTGCGTGCAATTCAACACTTCTAGCTCAAGAATTACTTAAGTATACACAAAATAATCGACAAACAACAAATATTTTACCCCTACATTATTGACCCGTTCGTCTGCTGGTCTAAATTAGGTGGACCGACATACAGTTCAACTTCTAATGGCCCTTACTCCATCAGGCCATCAGATGGGTATAACCTTTGGTGTAAACATGGTTACACTAAAGGTCCACCCACATTTAAACTCAGGAGGGAGACATTTATGTTGGTAGAAAGGTAACGCCGTCGCCATTACAACGGAGTACCTTTTCTGCCAACATATAATGTAGTCCTTAAGTCCCAAGCTCAAAATTCTGATCATGTGAAACCTTGTTCCGGTATCTGACCAATGCGTCTTTGTGGTCAGGCTCAAATAGTGCTTAGTTCCTGTACCTCAAAACTTTAAAAATTCATTGCTTTAGTTTCCTTTATTGGATATTTGTCTTTTGGTTGTTATTTATTTATTCAAATATATTCTATGTTTTAATTTTTCTCTAGGATTTTATTAACATGGTGTTTTAACTTTATTAGTATAGTGGTACTGTATCAATACTTTATGCAATGCTCTAAGCTAAGCCTGCCTACTCTGTGACATAGCTATTATGGAGTGAAGCTCACGTTAATTTAAAGCCTTGAGGGTTCACCCGAACAGGGTTTGTGATTATTCCTTGAGGTGGATAGTTACCCACCTTAAATAATTATCCAATTTCTTACAAAGTTAAATGGATGAACAACAACAACCCTAAATCAAATTTGAAATATGGAGTAAATTTCAATACACAAAATGAAAACAACAACAAAAAATTCAATAAGAGTACCTGGCGATATGAACTTTTAAAATGTTAGATAACTATATCATGAAAAAACGTAAGGTGACAAATAGCCTGGGATCTAGACTCCATTTGAGGCTTTCTAATTCAGTTAAGGGTGTTTATTGTTTGTTGTTTTTACTTTTTAACTATTTTAGTATCACATCAAAAGTGTACATGTTGTCCTAAGTTATGCCTGACTGCTCTGTGCCATGACTACCCAGGAGTTAAGCTCAGGTTAATTTAGGGACGTTGAGGGTTCAACCTAACTAGGGTTGTTATTATTCCTTGAGTTGAGCAGTCAGCCACCCAAAATAATAATCCAATAGTCTTACTCTATGTTCCACATTTACATTCTGACATATCTGTTCTCTGACTGCAAGGACTATGTTCTATATATATATTTAGATGGACTGGAAATCTGTCCAAATGTGTCACATATCATTTCTGCATTATTGCAAATGCAATGTAACCTAATGCACTTGTAGTAAAGTAGAAGTGAGATTGTGCACTTTGTGAGAGATTAACAAACACTAAAATAATTTACAAAGTGTGTTGCAATAAGTATTTTAAATAGTGTTGCTTCAGTTTTGAATACTCTATGTGCTTCAATATACAGATTCACAAACAAGTAAAAAGACAAAAAGTATTGGTCTCTCACGAACTTGTTAGATGTCACATCATTCTTTAAACTCCTGCAACAGATCCTATGCCACCTTGAATAAGTTTAATGAGATATGCATGATGTTTGAAAAGGTGTCAAAACGCTGCACCACACCATAAATTACAGACTTACATTTCTGATTTGAGTGTAGAAGCTGCTAAATGTAAAAAAAAGTTTATTATATTTCAGAAATTAGCGTAGAAGGTGCTAAATGTAAAGAAAGTTTAATTCTTACTTGGAAGGTATTGTAGCTCAATACATTTATCACCTTGTCTCTGCTCTATGGGCGTTAGCTCACTTTAACACTCTAGCATGCACTGTGTTCTGAAAAATGATGTAATTTGTGATGTCATACGTATTACTATGAATGCTATTAATTCAGATACCATATGTAGCTTAATATGAAAGGGTGCATGAAGAGGGCATAAGTTGTAGTTAATGTAGTGTGGCTACCAAGTTCACTATACTGTGCATGAAGGTGCACGAGTTGTTATCATTTGAAGGTGATATGTCAATTATGACTATAACTTTGGAATTTCAAATGTGTATGTGGTTTTATTTTGGGTTTTATAGAAAGAACAAAGTTGTAATAATGTAGGTGGTGCGTAAATTATAAGACCAACTATAACTTTGGAATTTGTTATGTTCAGGTAGTTTAGGTTTGGTTTCTATAGTGAGAATAAACAGTTTTTCTAACAATAACCACGTTTTAGCCTTTGTTTTTTCATTGAATTTCAATGTTTTTTAATTGTTTTGAAAAAAAAGTGTTTCAAATTGAATAGTGTACCCCCCTTAGAATGGAGTGCATTTAAGAGTAGCATTAAAGAGTAAAGTAGAGCACAGTGTCATACAAGGTAGTGTTGTACAGTAGAGAGCTGTAGAGTGGAGTGGCGTACAGTGGAGTAGCATAGAGTGGAATAGTGTAGATTGGAGTGACATACAGTCAAGTGGCATACAGTGGAGTAGGGTAAACCAGAGTGACATAGAGTGGTGTATAGTGGAATGGTGTAGAGTGGAGTGGCATAAAGTGGAGTAGCTTAGTGTGTAGAAGAATAAAGTGAAGTGGCATCGAGTGGAGTGGTGTGGCATAGAGTGAAGTGGCATGGAGTGGAATATGTTAGACTGGACTGGCATAGAATAGAGTGGTGTAGAGTTGAGTGGCAAAGTGTGAAATTGTGTAGCGTGGATCAGCATAGAGTGGAATGGCGTAGAGTTGAGTGGTATACAGTGGAGTAGAGTAGAGTAGAACAGTGTATGATGGAGTGGTGTAGAGTTGAGTTCTGTAGAGTTAAATATCATTGAGTGTCATAGAGTGGCTTTTAATCAAGTGGTGTAGAGTGGAATAGCGTAGAGTAGAGTGGCGTAGTGTCAAGTGGCATAGAATAGAGTAGCATAGAGTGGAGTGGTGTAGAGTAGATTTGCACAGAGGGGGTAAACAGCGTTTAGAACACAAATGTGAGACAACCCATGCCATTACAATGCAGTCATTACAACAACCGTATTGTTACATCGCATACCTTTACAAAGCAAGTCGGAACATCGACTTGCGTTAGGGGGCAGAAGGTGCTGCATTTAAAATCCAACACCTTTTCTACTGTTGCACAGACTGGAGTTGGAATAGTAAATTATACTATTCCAACATCCAGCACCCCCTACAGCAAGTCTTTGTTCCAACTTGCATTTTAAAGGTATGCGATGTAACGACTCAGTCGTTGTAAGGACTGCATTGTAATGGTACAGTAGAGTGGCATAAAGGGGAGTGATGTACAAAAGACTAGCGTAGAGTGAAGTGTCCACGGTGAAATGGCGTAGGGTGGAATACGGAACAGTGATGTGGCCTACAGTGGTGTAGAGTTGAGTGGTGTGGAGTTGAATAAGATAGAGTGGAGTGGCATGGAGTGGAGTTGGGTAGAGTGGAGTGGCATAGAGCTCATTGGCGTACAATAAAGTGGTGGTACAAAGTGGATGGTGTACAGTCAATAGCATAGGATGGAGTGGCATAGACTGGAGTGGCATAGAATGAAGTGTCATAGAGTGGAGTGCTGTAAAGTTGAGTGGTGTAGAGTGGAGTGTCAGACAGTGGAATAGAGCCGAGTATTGTATAGTGGAATATCACAGAGTCAAGTGTCGTACAGAGGAGTGTCCTAGAGTGGTATGATGTAGACTAGAGTCTCATGGAATGGAGTCATGTAGAGTTGAATAGTGTAGCGTAGAGTGGCATAAACAGTAGTGGCATACAGTGAACTGGTGTCTGCTGTACTGGAGTGTAGTTTAAAGAGCTGCAGTATGACAGTGTCTAAATCTAACCCGGCTGAATTCCCAAAAATGCATCAGGAATATATAATATGGGGTGAAAAGGGTAATTTTTGGTATTAGGACTAAATTGGCAAAGAACTATTAAAGTTATAAGTGTAAAACACATACTTTTATATTGTGCTACTGTATACCGCTGTAAGTTTGCAGTCATAAGGTAGTGTATGATTGGCTAATGGCTGTTTGGTCGGGGGGCTGGTACCTGCGGTGGAGGCGTGAGGGTGCAAAGACAGCTGCACTGAATTATGGATCAGGTGCATTTTTTCTTTCCCCTCTTGGTGGCGGGAACCTGAGGCCTGTACGAGCCCGGAGCGACCTTGGGGCCGACCACCTGCAGTTCAAGGTCCTTAAGCTCTGCCTGTGACAGGACCAGGAGCACTAAAGGTCCGGGTGGGGTCTGGACCGCGTGCGGGAGAGATGTGGCATGTGTTGACCTGCGACTAGAGTGCTCCTCCAGACCGAAGACGGGAGAAACAAAGAGACTGACCGGCCCGACTGGTCTATAGGATGCTGTTTGTGAGCTGGGGCAAAGTGGTGTGAACCGGAGGACCGGGCGTCAGCCTGTGAGGCAGAAGCTCACCCTGCTGGAGCCATCTGAAGAGGGAGGCCTTGGCCAAATAAGGACAAGAGGGCCACGATTGTCAGATGAGGCGTGGGGGCGAGAAGGCAGCAGCAACTGATAGAAGGTGAGATATGCCCCCCTCCCTGCTGGTGGCGAGGAACTGGGCCCGAAATAATACTGTGTGACTAGCTACATACAGACCGAGCTCTTTATGACCTGCTTGGACTGGAGTGAGTGCGCGAGTGCCCTGAACATAATGCTTACTGCATAACGGGGTTGGTGCATAGAGAGTGGACCTGTGACCGGAGCACGCCCCTAGATTGGAGGAGACGGGACTAGATGTTCTGACTGGTCCCTGCAGCAATGCCTGATGAGGTGCACTGAGGCACGGTGACAGGCACTGGGGGTGTGGGGGTGGCCTGCTAGACACAAGCCCACTTTACCCGAGCAGATCGCAATGGGGGTCCTGTGCTGCCCTGGGATCTCTAGCCCAGAAAAGAGGTGGTGGCTGCAGTGCTACCCTGTGTAGACGCGGTGTGGCACTGATCGAGGTGGGTCGTGTTTTCTTCGGAAGGGGGCAGAAGATGCAGACCCCCATGTCCACGGAGACCCAGGAGAGGGGAGTATTATCAGACTTAGTGAGTTGACTAGCTCTCTGGATGCAGACAACTGAGGGAAGGGACCCGCGGCAATGCTCCTTGGTGTGCTAGAGATCTGATGCATGTAGCCACTAGCCTGGCCCTCTGCACAACCTGTGGTACCCCGCTTTCATCTAGACTGCAACTCCAAAGGCCCTTGGTACCAAGGAACCTCAGTAAGAAATGGGCTAATTCTGCCCCAGCTGCCCCACTGAGCCTATTAGGGGCTACCCATCGAAGAGGAGTGGACTAGACTACGGGGGGCGCCACCATATTTACTTATGCACACCTTGGGATTTCACATTACGTCTGTCTGGCTTGGAGATGTCCCCCTTTGGTGGCCGGGTGCAACGCTAAGCGACCCTGCTGATACCCAGAGTGTGGGACAGGGTTTCAAAATGGGGAAACCTAAGGTGAAGGTGGCCGGGTCCCTCAGATAAAAGTGGCGATGCAGCAGATGTGCCACAAGCCTCAGGATCCCCACTGCTGCTGGCTGACCCAGTGCATCAGCAGCTAACTAAGATTTTGGAAGCAATTGCGGATACTAAAGCCACCTTGCACCAGGACATTAGCACGGTGTCAGTGGGGCTGGGCCTGCTGCCCGCTAAACATCATAAGCTCACAGAGAGAGTGAAACATACTGAGGTCTTAATCACTGAAATACATCCAGAGCAGCAAAAGTTGTCCAGCCAGGTGAGCGAACTTACTGAGCGAGTCGGCCTGTTGGAACGCAGAGCGGAAGACTCGGAGGGCCGCAACAGGAGAAATAATTTGAGGATAGTGGGCCTGCCAAAAGGAACATAAGGTGTCAACATGATCTCCTTCCTGAAACCATGGCTTCGAATAGTTGTTGCACCTGAGGGACTCTTTTTTTTACATGCTGGAACGGGCACACAGGGTCCCCACCCCCCTGCCAGCCCTGGGGCATCCCCTTAGCCCAGTAGTGGTGAAGCTATTTCATAACAAAGACAGAGATATCCTTCTGCAGAAGGCACGTATAGATGGCCTCTTTACAGTAGACAACTCCCGAGGCTCAATTTTCCCCGACTATACCGTGGAGGTACAGAGATGTCGAGCCTCATTTTTGGAAGTGAAGAGGGCACTTAGAGACGAAGGCCTACAAAATTCCTTGATGTTCTCAGCTAAGCTCTGTATAGTGCTAGATGGGAAAACCCACTTTTGTGAACACCCGGATGTAGTCTGGAAATGGATTAATTCCTATAAAGCTGGCAAAGACCCTGGAAAGGTCGGGTTTGAGCTTTCCTGAGCCACAAAGACACCTGGGAGGAGAACTCGAACCAGATCGAGACGGAAAAGACTGAGCCCCTCCCAGACTGGGAGAAGAGAGCCGCAGCTCTGCAGGTGGTGGCTGCCCTTATGCAGCCAAACAATTTAGCTTTCGAACCCGGATCTAGATCCACCAAAGGGACCAATGGCTTTGACTCAGACAGCTCACTAGCGAACAGCACCATTTTGCCAGCAGTCACTCCTAGAACAGCTGATTATCTCTAGCTGCACAGGGCCTCCACAATGGGGGTCTGAAAGAAGAGAAACTGTGCATCGTCTTAATTTGGCAAAGGGTAGAATAGCTGGTACATTGAATACATGGGCCGGCGCAAGCTCACTTGGACACAGGAAGTCATACAGCGAGTAGTGGTTGCACCACAATAGCCTGGCTCCTTGGAGAGCTCCACCTATTTGTGGCAGGAGCTCTCCGAGAATATGATCAATTTGCCTGTAGTTTGGGTGGCTGGCCGTTGCCAGGCTGCCCTGGGGAGAAGGGAGTTTCTGGTTGCGAGAATTGTTAGTTGTCACAATGACGTTTTGGGGAGTTTTTATGTACAAGTAGGGCCTTTATCTATTATTTCTGAGATTGGGGTAGGGCAGGGGGGGGACAGTTTTGGCAGTTTGGATTTGGGTGTTGCCCTCAGGAAATCTCACACTGAAAGTATTAATGTGGAACATAAGAGGGATGGGCTCAGCCGCCAAGTGCCACAATATACATAGGTATCTATGCAGGAGAGGGGTGCAGATTGCATTCCTTCAGGAAATACACCTTACAAAAAGGGAAGGGGAGAGACTGCGCAGACGCTGAGGGGACAGATATTTGCAACCTCATATTCCGCGTACTCTAGAGGAGCGCTAGTTTGGATCAGGGCGGATGTTCCCTTTGAATCCTCAAAGACCTGCATAAATAAAGAAGTTAGATATGTATTGAACAAAGGGCAGAATCTATGGACAGGAACTCACGTTAGGTAGTATATACGCCCTGAATCAAGACCGAGTGCAATTACTCCAGACCATTTTGGGCTCTCTGCCTGCAGGGCTAACTCCATGCGTATTACGGGGGGATTTTACCTTTGTTGCTGATACAACTCTCAATCGTCCCCACCCGCATTGCCGAGTGAACACATACATAAAACGGCAGTGGGGTTCCGTGACTGGAAGGGTCACTGGGGACTGGAGGACATATGGAGAGCAAAGCATATCAGGGACCGCGGTTATTCTCATCATTCCTCCTTACACCAGCTACACACCAGACTAGACTTATTCCTGGGCACACCGGCCCTGGTCCACTTAGCACACAGAAAATTTGGGGCATTTGTTTTCTTATCACAACCCCCTCTTGCTGGCTCTCCAACCAGAGGGTCACAATTCCACCGGTATCAATGTGGCGGCTGAATACGAGGGCCCTCGAGGACACCTGTTTCAGAGAGACCATAGGCATGGCCATGGACTCCTACTTTGACACTAATACAGAGACGGCCTCTAGTGCCCTGATAGAGAGGGAGGCATTCAAGGTGATTCTGAGGGGTGAATGTATGGGGGAATCATTAGGAGCTCAGAGGGAGCTTCTCGGAGAATTAGAAACCCTTGAAGGCGATTTACATAGAATAGAAAACTAACAAGTATCTAGGCCAGACACAACAGATGCTCCCAAGTGAACACGTATGTCCTACCATCAGGCTCTTGACCGCCAGTGATGCCACGATTTTAAGACTTATCTTACTAAAAAGCAGGAGGAAGAAGGGAAGCCGGGTAGTCTGTTGGCGTGGCTGATTAAAGCTGAGAGTCGGGGATTCCCAATAACATAAATAACGTCTGTTGAGGGAGACCCAATATATGGCCCTGAGGCTATCAATGCCTCTTTTAGTAACTATTATTCGTCATTATATAAGGCCCCCCTCCGATATCCCTTGAGGCACTACAGGAATTTTTGGGAGTGTTGAGCCCCCCACTCGTAGATGAACAAGCACGTGACACTTGGGAGGACCTGTGAAAATCCCTGAAATCCGAGCTGCAATCAAAGATATGACTACAGAGAAGACCCCAGGACCTGATGGTCTGCCGGCTAAATTTTACTTAACCTACATAGCAAAGCTCTCGCCGCAATTGGAGAAGCTCTATGCAAAATCTCTGAAATCTGGATGTCTGCCCAAGACAACAGGAGATGCGATGGTCATCCCCTCCCTAAGAAACCTAGACAGGTGGTGATAGTTATAGATTTCCAGCAACTCTCCATGTTAAACATGGATTTTAAGATCCTTAGTAAGATTTTAGCACTTCCCCTGCTGCCTTACATGTCGACCCTGGTTCACGCTGACCAGAATGGGTTTATCCCAGCCCGGAACACCTCATATAACTTGCGAAGGATGTTCTCGGTGCTATACCACGACGAGGCCCATAGTACAGAACATGCAGCCCTCTTGTCAATAGAGCTTGAGACGGACTTTCATACTGTGAGATGGGATTACCTGCTCAAAACCATGAGACACATGGGACTGGGAGATAGATGGGCAAAATGGGTGAGGTTGCTCTAGGAACATCCCACGGCTACGGTACCGGCTGGGAAAACAATGTCTCCACAATATGAGATTTTTTGAGGCACACAACAAGGCTGTCCATTGTCGTTCCATTGCTTTGGCAATGGAATCATTGGCAGCCTTATTCCGTCGGGCGGTGAGGGATTGGATATTATGCTAGGGGTACATACGCACATTATTTCATTATATGTTGATGATCTATTGATTTATCTCAACAATGCAACAATAGGCACCAAGACGGTTTTGCGAGTGATGGAGCAGTTTGAGGTGTTGTCGGGTCTCAAGGTAAATCGCAGCAAAACTTATCTCTTTCTGGTCTCTGCCAGTGGGACCCCCCGCTGGACTAGACGGTGGGCATTAACTCGGCCCCCACAACCTTTCATTACCTGGGGATTCAGGTCTTCCACTCGTTGGAGGACCTCTGTGAAGGCAACTCGGGTAAAGCTCTCTGATACTTGAGATAAAATGTCTCATTCTGGTGTATACTAAGCCTGGGCAAAGCACTACGCTACGTTTGCGTAGTTTGCGAAGTTCGAGCTACTTCGCACTACGCGAATTGCACGTAGCACAGTGCGAACACGCGTAGCATAGTGCTGCGTAGTGCTGCGGTCATTTTTTGCTTGCTCGCGGTCCTCAACGTCAAGTTGGCGACCGCGAGCAGGCAAAATGACATCCCGGCGAGACTTTTTCCTTGTTCTCGATCAGCAACATCAAGTTGGCGATCGCGAGCATGGAAAATAAACCTTCCGGCGAGATTGCCAACGAGAGGAGGTCAGATTTCTCATTGCGAGTGGTCGCGTATGCTCGCGACCGCTCGCGATGAGAAACTACCAGTTCGCGTGGAGAAAGCTTCCGCTCGAGTAAAAATCTACTCGAGCAGCAGAAAACTACAGCTCGCACTGTGCAAGATGCCATTTTCAATGATTGCACACTGCCGGTTGCGTGTCCGCACTGTGAAATCATTGAAAATGACATCTGGCATAGTGCAAACAAGGTACTACGCAGTTCGTGAAGTGCTACGCGTAGCTCGCGTAGTGCGAACTGCACTTTGCGTAGCTTCGCGAAGTGCTACTTCGCGAACTACGCCCAGGGTTAGTGTATACTGCCGTTGCCTATTATGGCCCAGGACTCTCTTGTTAAAGTGGTCATGCTGCCCTGACTGCTATTTTTTTTACCAACCTCCCCATAACTATCCGCACCTCATGGTTCTGACAATTAGATGCCCTGTTGCGAGATTTGATATGGGACATAGAGAGGTGGAGAGAGGCCCTGTTCATTATGCAATGCCCCTCTGTGGAGGGAGGACTCGGGGTTCCAAACATCAAGCTCTATTTCCTAGCTTCTCAGCTCCAATGGTTGACCTAATGGTTGGCCAATGTAGGACCTGCGGGCAAGGATCTAACAGACCAAGGAGTTCATACAGACCGGCTGCTGGCGAAGATGCTAGATGCACACATTGTTATTCCTCACTTATTCCTTCTGCAAATCACAGCTTTACAGTGCTGGAGACATTGTCTTTCAAAAATGGAAAACTCTCCTTTGTATACTCACACATGGGAACCCCAAGACGATATTAACCCCAACACTTCCTAGGTACTGGACTGAGGCCGGGTTGTAAAAAGTGGGAGACCGCTACCGACAAGGGACCCTAGCTCCTTTTGAGGACCTGCTTGAGTACTATAATTTGCAACCAGGTCAATTCCTAACGTATGAAATAAAACTGCGTACCCTCAGAGGGCTGTGGGGGGGAAGTCGGGAAGACCCTAAGTCACACACAATATTACATTCACTCCACACGTTAGGCACTGCAAGACACCAGATGAAATGTTTTTATATATCGCAATTGGAGATAACCCATACCCCCTGACAAAACTGTGTACTCGTTGGGAGACCGCTCTGGGTAGAAGCATCACAGATACAGAATGGTCCATACTCCTGGCATATCCTAGAAAAATCTCACGTAATACCAGATTGAAGTATATGCAGTTCAAATACACACACATGACATACATGACACCTAATAAATTACAGCTCGCCTTTGAAGGAGTCGGATACAAATGCCCGAGATGTGACCAAGTAGATGCTAACTTTACTCACATGACTCGGGACTGCGCCCAACTGCGACGATTCTGGGAGGAGATACTACAACTCACAAGCGCAACAGTAGGGAGAACATTGGAACCAACTATGGAGACTTGCCCAGTGGGGCTCTTCCCTTGTCCTCCTTAAAGGAAAGCAGGGAATAGATTCCTGGACTTAGCTCTAGCCCAAAGAAGGATAGCTATGGCCTGGAAATCTGCTTCTGGATGGGCAGTGGCAGCCTGAAAGCAGGATGTTACTCACTGGTCCAGGGTAGAGAGCAGAGTCCTGATGAGAGAGGAGGCACCGGGATTGAGGAGATGTCCCATTGTTGACCTCTGGAAGGAGATACTGGAGAACCCACACAGAGAGAAGAGCGATGAGGGAGGGAATGAGGATGGGGCACAGACGAGTGGAGAGGAAGATTAAAGGGGGAATGCTTGAATAACATTACTATGCGTACTTGCACATACCTGCTGATGCTAACCGATCTTGATACACTGTATACCACTGCCTATCTAGAAGGACTGTATTTGTTACTTGGCTCTTATCTTTGCTCTGGGGTATTATAGGCCAACAGACTGACAGTCGGAAGACAGCCTTCTCACAGAGTGGCCCACACTGGGCCCTCCACACACCCACCCCACCCCTGCTTCCCCAAGTGCATGATTTGATTGCCTACTTAACCCTCTACTGTATGCTTGACTTTTGGCTCCACTGCACAGTTTGTTTAGATTGGTTTTTAGATTTATTAGTTGTATGGTTTCTTTTTTTATTTATCGATAACAAACTGTGGGATAATTACAGACTAGCATACAATAGAGAAGGATTTAAATAGCTAGAATTGTCCTCTTCCACATTCTACAGGTGAGATAAGAGTGCAATAAATGTTATTTGATCTAAGTGTATATAACCCTATGGAATACCACCTGCACGATTTCCCTAATTGTGACCAAGGATGAAACAAAATGAATCAATGCATCCTATAGAAAAGTGGTGCCCTAGTGCGACATAATTTGCTAAGCACTGTGATAATGGTTGAATGTTGTAATAAATGCCAATAAAAATATGTTTGGAAAAAAAAATGTTTGCCTCACTGCAAACTGTCCCTCAATGCACCATTTTCCGTAAAATTCAAGATGGCAATATCTTTCTTACCCTAGGAGGGAGTTTGTAGCACACCTAGGGGTGTGTTTATAGTATTGAACAGTCACCTCCCAACCAACAACTCTAAACTGGTTCTGGAGCCAAGTTCCATGGAAACTAATACCAGGAGACTAGTGTGAGTTTTGAGATCAAAAATACCATCTTCTCCAGGATTCCCTTATCGCTATACTATAAAAGTACAGGTCTACCCACGTCCCTTTAATTTAGGGAAGTTCCTGGACACTCCTAAACTGCCCTGGCTGGGTCACAGTCCTACATCAAGCTATCCTGCTAGAGCCAAGCCATTGTCTCTGTTCTGAGAACTGTATTTCACACCTCATCAAAGCAGCAATGAAGGGTAGCTTCAGGCAGCCCAATACTAATTTGCCCAATACGGCTTTAGGCAGGGAAAGAATAACTTTTTAAAATTTGAATTTCTTGTATTTTTATCAAAAATACAACTTCACCTTGAATTGAAATTTTAATAAATATTAAAAACCATGGTTGAACCTTCTCTGTAGCTTACTCCAAACCCAGGATAACGGATAACACATGAATTGTATTTTAGCTTGTTCCTAATGAAACCAGCTACAGCCTTAACAGAGAAAATAACCTTTGGGGACTGATCATTGTAAAAACAGGCAAAAAAGATGTTATTACGTGTTCCTCTTTTAAATACCAGGCCCTCTTCCTGTGGGCTAGAAGACATCATTAGGGAAAACTTACTTCATATTTAAAGGTAGGGTTTTCCCTCCAGTCAGGAGTTTTTTTTAGACAGGTCTTACAGCGTTTCCCAACTGTGTGATACTAAGCACCAATGCAGGCACTCATGTACCATAATGCAATGGTGCCTTCATTGCAGGAAGGATCGTTTTTAAGAAGGAAGGAATTCCTTCCTGCACAATAAAAGACCTTAGAGGCATGTTCTTTAGAGGCGGAATGGGCCACACATGAAAAGAGGAAGTAACAAGGAGACTATTGGGATGGAAAAGTCCTCTGCATGAGAATTGAACTGTACCAATTCCCTGAGTGCCCAACTGTACTAGTTTCTGGATCCCTAATGCACATTTTTGTTGTCATAGCAAACTTGGATCATTCGTGTGTGTCATGACACAGGCCTGTCTCATGAACAGTGGGGGGGGAGCAAAGTGATACTCTCAAAGTGGTGGAAGGCTACTGCCTTCACCAGGAGTTAAGCAGCACAAGCACAGTTGTGACAGAATAGTGAGCAGTAGGAGTGAACAGGTGCCACTGTCATGATGCCTACAGACTGACTCACCTTTTCATAGTTCCACTGCTGTGGGCTCACCTCACCTTGGCCTACATCTGTTAGATGTGGAGTGCTGTGCAGTGTAGGAGTGGTGACTGCACTGGTTGTATGTGTGCCTAGCAAGTTTACAGTACTGGGATAGAGCAGTACTATGCATACTATGCACTGCATGCATGGTGAAAACATGTACTGGGTATATGTGTACCTGTAAGGAGTACAATATATGAGAGATGTAGTGTTAGGTAGTGTGTGCATTGTGAATACATGTACTGGGAGTATGTGTACCTGTGAGGGGTGAAATACATGAAGGGTGTTGTGTTGTGCAGCAGCACGCACAAGGTGAATGTGTGCACTGGATGTATGTGTGCCTGTACGTCACACAATGTGAAAAAGGCTACAGTAATGAGAAGTGTGAATAGTGTGTGTTTGCTGAATGTGTATGTACCTGGGATGTCACATACACAGAGGTAACAGTACTGGATAGTATGTGTGCTGTTTTCATACAGTGAGTGCAAGTGTACCTGTAATGGTACATTACATGGAGGACCATGGGTTGCATTTTGGAAAGCCCAGGCCTGCCTGGTGAAGACATGAGGAGATAGTGGAATCCCCTCAGACAGATTTGTGCATTGCTTCATTCCTGTGAGCTGGGTGGGACACACTGGAGAAGGGTAAGAAAGAACCTTCTGTGACATCCAGGAGTAATCTCTAGTCACTCTCATGACCAGTGTTGCTTGTCTATCAGCTTTGGAGTTTCTCTTTCTGTGATAGACGGCCTTTTAAGTGAAAGAGGGAAAGATGAAGTATGTGCTTCAAAAGTAGCAGAACACCAACTTAAAATGTAAAAGACCCAGACCCTAAATCACATTAGGTGTCTGGAAATAGACTATAGGAAGGTTAGGTGGGAACCCCAAAATTCTCATCTTCCAAGCAACCATATGGGCTGTGTGAGGAGGGGGAGCTATGCAACACTTCTGCCTGTCACCAGAACTGGAGGCCAAGGCCTGCTAGTCTCCCTGTTGGGTGAGGGGACATCACGCAGAGAAACCAAGCCCATCTGTTCTGGAACCTGGAGTACCAGCACCTGTCTGCTTGCCAAGACCCGTGTGCCCTGTGATGAAGAGAGAATTTTGGAGGGAGCGAAGTCCTATGGGAAGCCCTCTCAAATGGACTCCTGTTGTGAGGTGTGAGGGGATGGCTGCTGCAGCAATCAAGTTGTTTCTCATGTGCAGATTCAAGTTTGTAACCCCCTTATGTCAGGAGATGGCCGCCATGAAGATAGCAATTGAAAGTGTATCCTGATATGAGTGCAAAGCCGGTACAACACCATTGTGGTGACTCTGTATGCAAGGAGGGGCTGCAATGGAAGTTGCTGCCTGATAATGAGGTCTGAAGCCTGTGCTGGATCGTAGTGATGACCCTGTCTACCAGGAGGGGCCACCATGGTACAGACTGCTGTGCAGTGAGAGTTGGCGCTTGGGAGGCAGTGGTGCATAAATCCCTCATACCAGGAGGGGCTGCCAGAAGTATTCATGCTGTGATGTTTGGGCCAAAGGCAGAGAACTGTGAAGGTGTGATGATCCATAGGTCATAAGGAGCATTGAGGACTGCACATGAACGGACCCCGTGGACTGATTGAGGATGCTGTGGACGCATCGTCACATCCCTCGGACCAAGATCAGGAGCATTGAAATGAACCTCTCCACTGTTGGGGAACACAGAACTTATTTGCAAAAGGAGCACAGGAACACCTCTGATAGCTGCAGGAGATGACTGCATAGGCTCAGAGGAGAGGCGAGTGCTACTGTGCCTCACAAGTACAGTTGACTCACCAAGCAGGATCATGTCCTTGTGAGTGCCTGAAGATGGGGTGCCTGTTGAAATGCTGCATGCTTCCTCTCTACTGGAGCAGGTAAGACTGGTAACAGGTCTTCCAGGCGCCTGAGGACTCACTGGTAAGAGCGATGTGGTGCCAAGACATTTTTGACTACTTTCTTGAAGTTGTAGTGATCTCTTGAGTTAAGGATTGCTAGTTAGCATTCCAAATGTGGCCACCAGTCTTACGGTGGTCTTCCCCCAAACATTTTGCCTTGCTACTCCTGTTTTCACCAAATCCATTTTTGTGGCCTTAGTACAACTAACCAGTGCTAAAGTGTGTGTGCTCTCTTATTTAAATATGGTGAAATAGGCTTACACATTTAATTTGCTTGTAAGTCCCTAGTAAAGAAGTACTACTTGTGCCCAGGGCCTAAAACATTAAATGTTTCTAATGGGCCTGCTGGTCTTATTGTGCCACCCACTTAAGTAGCTTTTTTAACACATCTCAGGCCTGCCTCTGCAGCCAATGTCTGCAATTATAGACTGCCTTTTTGACATGGTCAAATAAACCTTTTGCCAGCTTCAAATCTTTTTAATACATATCAGCCACCCCTAGGGTTGTCCCTAATCAGCTCATAGTGAAGGTATTTGCAAAAATAGTTGTACATGTACTTTTAAGTTTTACATGACCTGGTAGTGATAAAACTCTTAAATTCGTTTTTCACTTCCGCAAGGTGTTCCTCTCTGATAGGTTAACATTGGGTTACCTTATATATTTCTATTTGGAGGAGGTCGGAAATTAATGTCTGGTGTCTAAAGAATTGTAGTTTAATGGTAAAGTTGGATTTTAAGTCCCAATTCTGAAAATGCCACTTTTAGAAAGTTGGCATTTTCTTGTCCTAACCATTTGGGGCCTGTAGCCTGGGTCACATGACTAGGTCTAGCTGGAAGATGGTACCTGTGTATTGCTCCCAAAGTGGGCAACAGGTATAAATTAGGCCTGACATTAAATTGTTCTCCGCTTGCAGCAATTGCAGAGTTTTTCCCACTCTGCTCGCTGCGTCGAGCGCAGAGTTCCGAAAAAATCAGTGTAGCGTCATGGAGTGGAGGTTTTCCTACCGTGTGGCTTGCCAACTTAGCACGAGGGAGGAAAGTCATATGCTAGACCACCTCCTGGTGAAATATTTCAATGCGGTTGGTTGCGGAATGTTGCTTCCGCCTGCGTTGAGATACCTGCCACTCATGTGCTGTGGCCTCATGCGCGGCACGTGGTGCAATTTATGCTGCCCTGCTGACCTGCTGCATAAGTTAGAAGGACTAGTCCTGCATCATGAACCCAGCACCACCACAGTGACTCCAAGTGTCAATTGTCTTGCTTCCTGATCAGAGTGCCAGGGACAGAAAAGGCTCCAACTATCTTGACCCCTGCACCTAGACTCTGCCTACTGTGGGTCTTTAAAACCCCCAAGTGGTGCCACTCCAGTCAAGACCCTTGGAAGTGGGCTAAAGGTGCTCTGCTAGCCCATCTGTGGTCTCTACCAGAACAAACCCAGCACGATGCAAAACAGACACAGCTCTTTCGCAGCACCTCATCGGATCTAATGCAGCAAAATTCACCCACAATGCAAACCCGCATCTCAGCCCTTGCAGCACATCAGAACTGCTGCTGTATGATGCATCATCAACACAGACCTCACAGATCCTCATCGGAACTGGTGCAGCCTCAAAGCAATTCTCTATCACAGCCCATTGAAACTGCCACTTCATGACAGATCCTCGATGCAGACCTGCCATCGCTCCTTGGGACCGTCGCTGTGTGCAATGCTCCATTCATGATTTAAGGTAAATTTCTCTGCAGGAATCGCTTGGTCCCTGTATACGGCCCGTGCTCCATCGCAGTCTGCCTGAACTTGTGACTTTGCCCTGGTCTGGTGCCACGAGATAACCACAGTTAGCACTTTGTGATTTTGAATTCAATTTCAAAATTGTGTATCTCTGGTTCTACTGATTGGATTTTTGTAATTTTGGTGTCAAGTAATTTATTAAATTTGACTATTTTTCTAAATTGGTGTTAGTCTGTTGGACTTTAGTTGTTTTTTCACATTATTACTGTTTGTGTGCTGCATGAATACTTTACATACTGCTTCTAAGTTATTCATTACTGCTCTTGTGCTAAGCTAGCAGAGGATTTAGCACAAGTTAATTTAAGGTTTTCCTTGCATTTCAACCTGACAAGAATTATGGTTGCTGCTTGAGTAGGGCTCCACACTCCTTAACCAGTAACCAAATTTCGCACAATCCCTGACCTCAAGGGGGGCATGTGTTGTTGTCTACAAATGTCGTAACCTGCCTTTGAATGCTTAGAGTTCGAATTACAATACTTATTATTATTATAAAAATAAGTATTTGACTAGAGATTGATTTTTTAATACTGCTGTGTGCTCTTTGAGTTATGAGTCATGTTAAATATATTCACACCCCAAACCCCCTGAGGAAGCCTTTGACTGCTTGTCAACAGCTACCACTAAGAGTCAAATGCAAAAGGGGTACTTGGCCCAGGTATTCAGGATCCATAGTAAGACCGTGTGACATCAGGATTAAAAGGCCTCAACCACCATGATTGGGCCATGTAACCCCTGCGTGCCTCATGGCCCTCTGAAAGGGGTTCTAACAGTGAAATAAACACCTCTGTTGGATAGGCGTACTATTTGTGCGCAATTGTAGGTTTTCAAATCTTTGTAAATCTGGGTTTTTTTCAATATATGATATGTTATGTATATTTCTATGGCACTGCTTATCACCCATTCGGGTATCCATGTGGCAGAGCAGAAGTGTATGTCTAGAGGTGCTCCTAATTGAACGTCCAGGTCTTCAGCTTCATCTGGAAGTTGAAGAGTGGAGTGGTGGTCCTGATATGTAGAGGGAGTTTATTCCAGTTTTTGGCTGCGATGAAGTATAAAGCACAATCTCCTGTCTTACTTCTGTGGATGCAGGGGAATCGTGTGAGGCAGAGAGAAGTGGAGGGTAGATGTCTGGAGGGTTGGTAAAGTTGTTGAACATTGGGGAGGGCTTTGTAGGCATCGATGAGAAGCTTTAATATGAATAACTTTATTTCGGTCATGAGACCATAAAAGTACAATAAGATATATACAAGTACAAGGATAAGACCATAAATACAAGAAAGGTTTAAAAAGATTATTAAACAATGAGTTATCATGGTTAAAAAGAAAATAAAGCTAAAAGGGAAGCATTTCTTCAAATAAAATTCATCCTTCTCCGCCACATGCCATCTAAAAAGCAGGAAACTGCATAGACAATGAGAGGATTGATGTCAAAGGTCAAGACTCTACAAACTTGTGCACACTGTCTGAGCCCCAAATTTTTGCACAAGGGGACAAGCCAACATTTCCGAATCATGCTGTAAGCTGGACAGAAGAACATGATATGAGTAATATCTTCATTACAAGTTTTGCAGGCTGGGCAAATGCCCTCCTTCAATTTATCCCAACTAGATGTCAACGCCCCAATTGGCAGGGAACCATGTCTCATCTGAATATATAATTTCCTAGCTAGAGGAGGCTGTACTAAGTCCAAGAATACCTCCAGCCCAGAGTCAATTTTCACCATTAAGAACTCAGAGGTCAACCTACCCAAGGTGGTTGAGCAGCATAGAATTTTGGAATTATAAAGTCTAACAGCCGCCAATATCTCTGACCTTTGAGTCCTCACACAGCTAATACCCGGGGTGTCCCAAAGATGGGGCAAACCAACTTGATAAAGGGAAGTCTTTATATGGAGTAGCCATGGTATTTTCTTGTAGTTTAGCTGTCCCCAAATTGCAATAAATTCCGCTCTGAAAGTTGCAAGTTCAGGGACAGACCAAAGCCTTCTCCAATAAAGTAATGGTCGTACAGCCGCCAGGTCACTGACGGATTCTAAGTCCATGTCCAGACGCAGTGGTATAAGAGGTGTGCTCTGGGGGAGCTCAACCAAACCGTGCATAAAAGCATGTTCTACCTTCCGTAAGTTGGATGTATTTATGTGGCCCCACAGTTCAGCAGCATACAGGGCTGCTGACCTCACCTGTATTTTGTAGATCTCTAGTACAGGAGTAACAGGTTTGAATATCGAGATTCTATGGAATCTTCCGATTCCTCCCGTTATCTGGGAAAGCCTCCTGGAAGATTTAGCTACTTGAGCATCCCACACGTAGTGCTCAGTCAACGTGACTCCCAAATATATAAAGGTCTTAACTCTTTCTAGGGGAACACCACCTAGTGCAGGGTTCGGGCGGGTGTGCCTCGGGGGATTGAAGATCATAAACTTAGTTTTCCCCAGATTGATCTCCAATCCCCTTGAGGCACAAAAGGTCATAAACCCGTCCAGAACCCGCGGGATGCCCAATGATGTCCGCGACAGCAACAATGTGTCATCCGCGAACATCAGAGCGGGCACCCGACCAGAAGCCAAAAACAGGGCGTCACTATCCCTGAGACTATTTAGTTTGGTAATCAAACCGTTTACATATAGGCTGAACTATGTAGGGGCCAGTACACAACCCTGGCGTACCCCCGGGTTACAGGAAAGCGAGCTGATAGCTCCCCATTCTTCCCACACCTCACCTGTGCGAAGTTCCCTGTATGAAAGCGAAGCAACACATCAAGTAGGTAGGGTGGGAGACCAAGTCCCTTCAGCACCGTCCAAAGTTTCTCCCTGGGGACCAGATCAAATGCGGCACGCAGGTCCACAAAAACAAGGTAGAGGCTGCCACCCTCCACTCTTGCAGTTTTCCAATACAGGACCTGGAGCTGTAAGATCTGGTCCAGGGTAGAAATACCCGATCGAAAACCGGCTTGTAAGGGAGTCAGTATTTTGTTCACCTCCATCCAATCTAATAGTCTGTTCAAAAGTATTCAGCCCATCAGTTTTTGGGTGGTATCCAATAAACTGATGGGTCTGTAATTGGATGGGGCTAATGGACAGCCCTTCTTAAAAATTGGAACAATCTCGGCTCCAATCCATGTCTCCGGCAGCGCGGAACCTTGCATAACCGCGTTAAACAGAGCGGTCAGGTATGGAGCCCAGATTTTAGGTTGGGAACGGAAGAGGTCCCCCGGGCGCTTATCAAGGCCTGGCGCTTTATTTAGGGGCAATACCTCAATTGCAGATTCCACTTCTTTAAGAGAAATTGGATCTGAATAATTGACCTCATTCCCAACATGAAGGTCCTGTGAGCTCGACCCTAAGCACGAATGACTGTAATCAAAGGGGGGGTCTACAAATACAGCAGTCCCTTGAGATGGTGTATTGTCCTGTGCCTGGGAGACAGAAGCCCTCAACTCGGGACTTGAATAAAGTTCTTTAAAATGCGCCTCCCACACTAAGGGAGCAATATTAGGGACCCCTTCCTCCCGATCGCCTCTCAGTGATAAAGAGACAATGGCCCAAAAACTCTTGTGATCCTTGGAGAGGAGTGCTTGTCTCAAATCATTCCATCTGGATTCCTCCCACTCTCTCTTGGCCCTGGTCAATTCCTTCTTATAGGATAACCTGAGTGCTCTCATTTTTGATGTAGCGTTAGATTTAATTGCTGCAAGCATATCTCTCTTTGCAGTTTTACAGGCATGATCATACCAGGGATGTATTCTGGCTCTTGACTGCCGAGTCCAGGCAACTGGATAAAATATTTCACCTAGACTCGTAGTCAACTTCCTGTGTATCTCTGTAGCCTGGCTAGGGGAGGGAAAGCCCCCCATTTCACTAATAAGTGTAATGGCAATCTGGTAAATTGCTGCAAGCCGAGTTGGTGAATCCAGACATGTTGGCCATTTGACCCTTCTCCTATTATTAGATATAATAAAAGGTGGTGGAGCCATCCTTGTACTTGGGTCTGGGTTAGATAGGCCAAAAGCACCTGGCTTAAGCGTCAAAACTAGGGCATTATGGTCGCTGTCATGTCTGTTTACAACCCTAAAATCTTTAAGCTTGTCCCAGTGTTTAGCTTCTGTTAGAATATAGTCTAAAATTGATGTACTATTAGACCTATTAAATGTGGGTAGACCAGAGCTAGCATTATCAAACCTTCCATTGCACGCCCATAAGGACATTGCGAGTGTGAAGGATTTGATTTGCAATACCAGCTTGGTCCAAACCCTTACTGGGGCTATCGCGGGGGTTGGAATGCACCCAAGCGAATCAACTTCATCATGGTTGCCATAATCAGGAATACTCGGAGGTTCATACTGGCAATTAAAATCACCACCCAGGATTATCATTATAGTAGGGTCAAGAGACTCAATGAATAAGTCAAGCATAGTAAAAGTGCTTGATTCATTTCCATTCGTGGTGGGCCTGGAATAAGTATTTATAATAGCCAGTCGTGACTTGTCAGGAAGGATTAATAAAACACATTGGATATCTAAAGAGTTTGTTCCGAACTCAGTGGCCTGTATACCCAGATGTGTTCCTACCCAGATAGATAGGCCCCCAGAAGGGCGGCCCTTGCCCCTAGAAACTGCGGGAATATTAATATGCATATTTTCTGGATGGGCAGTCATTGTAGTTTTGCGAGGTATTGCGTGATGTGTGCACTTCTGGGGATTTCTAGGATAAGACTGGAGTGGTGTTCTAGATGGTTTGGAGACTTTGAATGAGTTGACTGGAGATGCTGACAGATTGTGCACTGTCGTAGTCAAGTCTTCAGGTGATGATGGCCTGGGTGACTGTGTGTATAGTGTGTGTGGTGAGCCATTTGAAAATTTTGCAAAACATTCGGAGGAGGTGGCAGGAGGATGAGATCACAGTGTTGACTTGCTTGTTCATTGAGAGCGTGTCATCAAGCGTGATGGCAGAAGTTTCTGGCATGGTTAGTGGGGGTGAGTATAGGACTCATGCCAGGTGGCCACCAGGAGGAGTCTCAGGGGGAGTTCCTATTTCCGAATATCAGGACCTCTGTTTAATCTGTGTTGAGATTGAGTCAGTTCTCTTGCATTCCTTTTGCTACATCAGACTTGTAGATCATTGAATTTGTTCCTGGTGGTGTTGTTTGTGTTGGTGAGGGAGAGGATGAGGATGAGCTGAGTGTCCTTAGTGTAGGAGACGATGTTAATGCTGTGGGTTCTTATGATGTGGGCAAGAGGTGCCATGTAAATGTTGAACAGGGACGGCCTGAGGGAAGAGCCCCTGGGGTCACCGCAGATGATCTTCTTGGGTTCAGAGGTGAGTGTGAAGAGTTTGACACTTTGTGCCCTGCTCGAGAGGAAGGAGGATCTCCAACTTAGGGTGAGTCCCTGGACTCCTGATTTCTGAAGTCTGGTGATAAGGGTGCCTTGAGAGACAGTGTTGAATGCCACCAAGAGGTTGAGCAGGATGAGTCCAGCAGTTTCTCCTATATCCAACTTTTACTGCTAGGCGGGCAGTCTCCATGCTGTGGTTGCTGCTGAAACCTGATTGGGTGGAGTCTAGGAAGTGGTGCTCTTTAAGATGGGCAGAGAGCTGCTTGTTGATCTCTTTTCCCAGGACTCTTGTTGGGAAGGTTAGGAGTGAGATGGGCCTGTAGGTGCTTAGATCTTTAGAATGATCCAAGGGTTTCTTTAGCAAAGCAGTGACCTTCGCGTGTTTCCATTTGTCCGTGAAGTAGCCGGTATGCGCTGAGGATGGAGGAGTTGATGATGGTGGTGAGGTTGGCACTGACCATTTTGTTTCCCAGGTTGTGCATCTGGTTAGGACAGGGGTCTGAGGGGGACCCTGAGTGGATGATCTGCATGATCCTTGTGGTGTCCTCTGCGGTGAGTGGGCTATAGTTTGTTAGGGAGTGGGAGCTCCAGGTAGCGGTTTGGGTTTGTGTGATAATGTCTTCAACAGTGGGGTGAGGTGCGAAGTTGGACTGGCTCTTAATGATTTTGGTGTGAAAGAAGTCCGAGAGGTTGTCGCAGAGGGTCTGCGGGTTGGTGAAATCCTTGACAATGTTGAAGAGTTCTTTGTCTGTGTTGGAGCAGTGTACATATGCCTTCCTTCTTATGATTAATCAATGATGCAACATTTATGGGTTGCAATATGTCATACTTTTATTTCAAATCATTTTATAACAGGTCAAATCACAGTAAAAAATGTTATTTGTTCTCAATATGTAGAGTTATTTTTGTCCTCATCATATGTAGTAAGTGTTTTCATGTCGTGCATGATGACCAGGGAGGTGAGGGTATCGTGATATTAGACCCAGTGCCTGACGGTGTAACAGGTGAGGGTTTGGAGATATGGGTATGCAAATTAGGCTAAAATATATAGACAACTTCACAGCACTTGCCTGGCCACAGGGGTAGCAGGATGCTCTCTGCACCTACATCAAATAAGTAGGCTAATGAGAAAAGACACAGTAATCCATATGGTAATTTGTGCAAGTCAGAGGTGCTCTTGAGAAAGAAAACCTATTCCAAAAGGAATTTGTGCCATGTAGAGTTTTTTTGTTTCAAAGGCAAGGATACTGCTATTTCTAAATGCAAACACCTAATGAACCAGGAAGGAAGTGGAAGAGCAATGAAGGCTGGCAAACTGAGCAAACACTGAACAATCTTTCAAAGACCCAGATTCTACATTCCCTTTATAGACTGAAAGAATCCCAAATTTAAAGCAGTGGTTCAAGCCCCAATCCCCTCTCAAGCTCCCAAGGTTTCCAAATACAGATGAGCAACAGCTAGTTGAGCCCTATATGGGCCATGGTTCAGACTCCCTATATATGCAAGAGCACGAGATAAAGCATTTGGTACATTGCTGTTCTGACAGTGCAAGGTCTAATCGGCATGCCTCGTTTTACCCTTCACTCCTCACGCTTAATGTGAGCTGAATATATTCCTTGGATCCTAGCAACCATTGCCCTTTACATAAAGAGGCACCCACATGGACTTCTAGAATAGCCACCCAGACAACTTGAACTTTCTCTACTTGGAGTAAATGACATTTGATAGTAAAAAAGAGAGAATGTGGTGAAAGGAGACTTACTAGGACAGCAGCCTGGCACAGGCCTGTCAAGGATCGTATGTAAACTCCTCCTTTTAAAACAGATGTGTAGGAGTTACAAAAAGGTGTCCTTTCAAGGGATGGGCATAACTCGCCCAATTCCATGTAGTGTGACCAGGAGGAATTACCCAAATATTCAGTGAAATTACACTGAATTATGCAAGAAGAGTAGTTCTGAATTTAGAGCTATTTCCTTAGCAAAAAATGCCCCCTTGTGTGCAAAATAGACACGAGGATGCATTTTGCGTTAAGAAAAAAGCACTTAATGCAACAGAACATAAACAGCAGCGCTAGCAGGCACTCAAGCTCAATAAATGTGCTCTCACTGTAGGGGTTTTCTCCCCCAGATTATTCTTAATTACGCAAGTGGGCGTTAGCTTTATTATTGGTAATTTCGCATCAAAGAGTAATACAGAATTATCATAATTTCTCTGATTAATCCAGCATAATTGAAAATCCACTTGGGTTAGTCATTTCTTTCAACTACCTGCTTACACCTATCTGTCAAGACCAATTAATTTCCGGCTGCTTCCTTAATTAAATTCAACAGCAGAATGATGTTATACGCAAAGTTCCAAAAATGGGAGCCTTTAAACAGAGTATTATATTATTAAACATTTCAAATTAATAGTATCCACTGCTGATGTTCAGTGTTTTATCGAAAACACTTTAAATGGCTAATTAAGGTTCTATCTATGTTCCTGTTTATATTACCATATTTAATATTATTATTATTTTAATTATCATTATTACTATGACGATGACTACTACTACTGATTTTGTTGCTGTTAGTGGTAGTGCCAGTAGGAGTGATAGCAGTGTTCGCTGTAGGATTTTATTATTAGTTGTGCAATTATTTACATAACTTCTGTTATTAGTAATATCATCAGTTCAGTGGTAGGTGTAGTAGTCGTCATAGTAGTACAAAAAGTTTATTAGTACATAATTACAACTGAATGCACTATTACTGTTATCCAGTTATTCAATCAAATAATAATTGTTTAATATATATTGCTGAACCATATTTTGATTTTTTTTTTTAAGTAATATTCAGAAAATTGCACTTTTCAGTTCAGCCACGTATTTGGTCAAACATAATATATGTGTAAAGCTGCAGAGAACAGTTGTCATACGACAAACACCTTCAATCAGCTGTCCGGCATTTGACAAGTACAACGATACATCAACAAAGACGCCTGCAGCACATCCCTTTTCTTTGCTTCGCTCAGTTTTTTATGTGCTTTTGAAACAATATTATGTTTGGAAGTTGCTGTTCCTGTCTGGAATGCAGACAGATCAATATATCTAGCACCATTAATCATTGTCATCTGTCGATCCTCCTTTGTGAGCACTGATCTTCGTCTCCTCTTGTTTGCCATTAAAGCAGCGCTTGTTAAGACATTTCATGGACACAGTGATTCTGAGAGCTGTGATTGAGCTTTGTGAAATCTTAGAAGTGACTGAGGAAGTCTGATTCTCCCCCAGTGGGTATGGCTGTTCACTTCGCCAAACACCGTCATTAAGAGTGGTCAGTAACAGTATTTACTGGCCCCATCAGAGGTCTGTTTTTTTGTTGCCTTGACAAGGTGATTTCTAATGCTGAAAACAGTCGAAATCTCTGTGTGAAAGTCTTGAAAAAACATTAGGGTTTACTGGGGGATTCAGACCCGGAATTTCTTCATCCTCATTTCTTAGTAGACCGTCAGGATCACAGTGATCTGGATCCCCCCAAGACACCCTCAGGAGTTTGCTGCACCCTAGATACTGGTAACTCTAGGGGTGGTGAAAATCAAGACCATTTTACAGTTACTCGTAATGAGGGCCTTATTGTTTAAATAGTACCCTTAAATCACGTCTTATTAATTTTGAGTCTACACTCTCTTTTAAAACTGAAGGATTTCCAAACTCATTAAAATATATTTAAATATATTTCACAGTGAGTAAACGTTCAGTGAAAGCTACTGAAAAGATTTCTACGCACATAGATTCCTGCCTACACCTGGGTGGAAGTCTCTGAGTGGATACCATTCATCCAAATCTGGTTGAAATTTTCAGCACAGTAGAAAGAGTACTTGCCTTCGGCTCTTTAAATGAGCGGGGTCGAGGTGCATAAAACTCTAGTAATCACAATAAGTTACAGCTAACATCTTCAGGGGGAAAAAACTGTGTGCATGTCCATAGGCGACACTATACAAGCCCTAACAGATCTCTCTGTATCAGCACAAATACAAAAGGTTTAATTGAATGATTACATGCAATAAAAAACCTCAGAACAGGTTTTTATTCATACCTCAGGTACCCAACAAATAAAGGAAATCTTTGGGTATACCTTTAGGTATTTTTAACAGCAAAAGTTTCACCTGGATCCCTGGTTGTCCAGTTAGATTTAATTTAAGAACTCCCAATACAATCCTTGGTTGAGGCCAACCTGGTGGTATCAATCTTCCAGGGTGTGGATAGGTGCCGATGATGAAGCATGTCTAGATAAGTGAGTGAGGCGTCTCCTCCAATATCTTCGGATATTCAAGAGGTTACTTTTGAGACCTATTCTGATAAATTGGCAATGAACAGGCTCCTTTAAAAACACTTTAAACAGTTCAGTTACCATTTGTGTCCGAGATTGCTCCGCCTATGCCATTTAGAACTAAGACTTGAAAAGAATTAGGAAACTATTATTCGCCTGAATAAAATCACACGCATTTGACAAAAATGAACCTTGGAAGCTCATAAATACAGTCCACTTCCTGATCTCTCCTCTCCTTAAGTTGTTCTGCATGACATTGTGGAAGCCATAATTAAGTTCCAGTATCCAAGATGCAGCCCATTCCACTCATGTGGGGGTGGAACTTCACTGAGAAGGGGCATCACTTGTTGGTACTTTTTTAGTGCCGTACTATATGAAACTGCATGGTCAGCCTCCACACACCCATAAGGAAGCTGTGAAGGTGAATAATATGTGGAAGGAGGCTGCCAACAGGGTGAATGATTTGGGGGTGGAGGTATGTATTGAGGAGTATTTAGAAAAGAAGTGACAGGCCAAGAGGAGGTGAATGAAGGAGACATTTGTTAGGAAAGAGACACAGAGGATCTTCCAGAAGGCAACATAGATCCTGCCTCCATCTCACTCCCTCAATGAAATGATCCTCTCCACAATGCACCCTGACCTGATGTATGCTCTTCCTGTGAATAGAATACCAATGTCCAGCCAGGTGAGATAAAACAACTCTATCTTTTAATTTGATTCGAACTCCTACTTATGCCATGCAGTGCTCAAAAGGCACACATTCCTCTCCATACATGAGTGCACATTCCACAAATGTCTCTCACACAAAGCTTTCTGTCCTGTAGATTGTATACATTTTGAATTATTCTTGACTCATTCTAACTTTCCTTTCTACAACCCCCATATCTGGTGTTTTACAGGTGATAGATAAATCAGCAAAAGCCCCTCCTGTAGCGGGGTGCAAATGGGTCCAGAATCTTTGGGAGTACCCACCACCCAGCTATGTATGCCTCATAATACCAATGTCAGAAACACACTCTTGTGAAGTGTGCATCTATTATTGTAGGAGCTCATCACATCCATAAATGTATTGTTTGAGACCCCACCCCCCAAATCAAAGGGCAGACCTGGAAAGATTCCCTCTGACCCAAAGGGAACTTGCTTATTGACCCCTCCCCCCCACCCCCCGCCGCTAAGAAAAGGAAAACAGACATCTCTCACTCTTCTCTATAATGAGTTAGGCTCAGCTAGTCCTGTAGTGCTATGAGTCAGTCAGCCATGTCAGAAAAGCTCTTATCTGCATGGCTAATTGTAGATGTGTAGATCATCACTGTGCCCCTAAACGCAGTAGACGCACGCAACAGTTGGTGTTTATAGTGAATGGTTATTTGTTATGTATGAACAGCCTAAAAACCTTGTGTATCCGAATGTTGACAATTATTATTATACTCTCAGCTGCCATAATGTAAAACAAGATGATATTAGAAAATCCCAGGCCATTTTATATTACACATCCCTACTATCTGTAATATTTGGTCTATTCACTACCTAACATCTACCTCTATAATATTTTTCTCTTCCTAATTATGGTATTGACTCAATAATTAGTGCCTTCCCTCACTATCCTATGCCAAGCCATGTTTTCTGCCCACTTATGTCTAAGCAGCTTTTAGGTCTACACTTAGATATCGTGGTTTTCAGTATTTTTTCTGAACAATCAGTCTTTGTGTCTGCTGTCCTCTCAAATCCCTAGTTCTCTTTATTCCTTCCCCACAATATTTCTCTGGGGAGAGGTGAGTAGAAGTCACTGTGCAGTTTCTTATATCGGTATCACTGCATGGACAATACCTCATTTAGAAACATACCAAAGCATGCTTCCTTTCACATCAGTTCCATGCCTGTCCAAACAGCCTTTCAATGTTGCTCACTACATGTAGCTTTCCAAATCTGAGAATGGAAGTTTTCCGCTTTGCTGTATGTTTGTTATTTTTGTTAGCATGACTGAAGCCAGCCTGCTTAGGATGTAGAAGTCTCACACATTCTAATATCTATTATAGTAATTCAATGTATTAGTTTTTTAGGTCCTAAGACATTTAAATACATGTTCTGAAGAATTATTGCAGTCATGTTTACCGTACAATTAGGCTGATATATGTAACATGCTCATGTCTCAGAAAAAGTCCTGCCACGCATGTCTACCCCTTATCTTTATAAGCCCAATGTGCAAAACATATCGTTCATCTGTAATTGCTTTTGCTTCAAATGTACTCATCCCCGTCATGTAATTTCTTCTTTAAAGATCCTGGATTGTCAGCACCTCATCCGCCTGCCAACCTCCACTGATGCTGCATTGTCTAAGGCATGATTCGGACTGGTCTCAGATAACAGGCAGTGGCAGAACCTGGTAAGTCAACATCCATATCACTTGTCCATAATGTATTCATCTCTCCCTCCTCTTCACATGCAAAGATAGTGAACATGTATCTTAATAACACAATAAAGGCTCAATGTTCAATATGTTTCACCTACACTTGCACTGGGTGACACTACGGGACTGATGTCTATGCCATTATGTAACAAAATACATCCTTCATTTTCACTTCTTCATTGGTAAGTATATGTATATGTCTCCTATGATACATGTAATCCATCTAGGTTCCTACTATAGTCTATCATAGATTATATGTCCATTGTTCTAGTACTCAACACTCTCCCACATTATGCCAATGCCCCACTCTCACTGACGCATTTTTTCCAAGTAGCTGTCACACACGACATCATTCTGTGGGTGTGTCATCACTGCCTAACATACACCCGTTCCCATACTCTTGCAGTATTTGTATTGCGATAATGTGAGCATGTGGACTGAAAATATGAAACTAAACTGATTCCATCTTTGTTAAATGATGTGATCGCTTTGCTGCAGAACCACCACACGCCCAGGCATCGGTAAATAACAATTAAAATTGTATTCTGCTAATGACGGCATGGTAAAACTAGGGAGTGAGAGATAATGTGCTCGTTCCACCCTTGGATAATGTTTCTCAAGGTTGCATCTACAGTGGGAAGGACACATTTTTGGCTAATGCCATCAATTTTGCCAGGGAGGAGTTGTTACACCTTTAATGAAAACACAACTGTCTTCATTGCTTAAGAACTAAACTGCTGGGTAAATGTCCATTGCTGAGGGAAGATATATCTACCTGTGCTGAAAATATGTATGCCACAATTTGCTTGAGCATTGGCAGAGTGTGTGTCATTCAGATAAAGAAACTTTGTTGTCAAAGAACAATCTGCTAATTCATTTTTTCTAAGAACTAATGGATGCACCACTCACACATATTGTTGATCAGAGGAGCCACGGCAGCCAAGTCTCAATGATGCCGTCAGGTGTGAAAGGCATGCCAAATATAGGTATATTCTCCTAATATATTCCAAATTCTGCTTGTGAGTCTGACTTGACTGTGTTGGTAAGTGGCATGCACATAAACCTCTTATTTCTTTGAGAGCAACAACAGGCGTAGGGCAGAGGGTGGGGAGATAGACCGCAGTCAGGTTGCCTGTGAGTGGTGAAAGGCATGCCAGTGTTTTTCCCCCTTCCCCGTCACCATAAAGCGAATGTAAAAGGGCAGACTAGTTGAGGAAATGTGTGTGTTTTCCTTCAGGGGAGAAGTTGCTCCTCTCCAGATATATGAGTGAGTCTACCAAAGGGGTAGGCCCTTCAAGGTATGAAAGCTGATTAGAGGTTATATGCAGGTGTGATTAAGAACCCCTAAGTCTAGTGGCTGGGAAAAATAGATGAACTGTGTCAGGTTTCTCCCTTTGAGGCTGTGAGTGTGGAAATGTTTAGAAGGGGCAGTTCTTCTTCAGGTGTATGAATGGTAGGCTCTCCATCGGAAGTCATTAGTAAGTCGAACAGTAAAGACAGGTTAGACGAGACTCCACCATCACCACACGAGGCGATGCCTGTATGTGAAACATTGATAATGACTAGTGTGCATACTTGTCTATGGATCAAAGAATGGCATGAATTTACCCAAAAGGATTGCAATGGCAATTTCCTGAAAATGGGTTGTTTGAGGTAAAACGCTTGCAATATTTGTGGATGAGCAGAAATAAACAAAATAAACCACCTCGACCTACAGAGGAAGAGGCACTTCATGAGTGGGAGCAGCATGCAGCAGATCAAGCAAATGTGAATAAGGTCAAGTGACAGGTATGCAGGGTGCTAGCTGGCATAATAAATGAAGCTCTCAGAAGTGACTGGAGTGTTGGCAAGCGGATGTTGTTGAAGGAATTGGATTCTGTCCTTTCTTGGCGGCATCTTTAGCTCCTGAGGAGGCGGAAGATTAAGTCTATCTAGTTAAAAATGGGTCTAATTTGTCCTCTTCCTTCTTCCCATGTTCCCAAAAGGTCAATGAAAAAATTGCAGGTAAAGAAAAAGAAATCTTTAGAGTATTATGTCAAATGGCAGAATAAAAAGCTGGCATGTGAAGTTTTAAGTGGAGAGTTATTTGTTGAATTTAAAGTACAGGCCAGTGGCTAGACCAGGAAGCCGTCACAAAGACTTGTCACTAAGGCAGAACAATTAGATATGTGTGAAGAAAATGAGGATAGACTTGTCATATTTCTTAAAATTGAATAAAGAAGAAATAAGGAAGAAAAGATTGTCAACGTTTCGGCATTGGTTTGAAGATCTGTTCGAGAAGATAATAAAGTAGGATGATGTGGAAGGATGGAAGAAGGAATGGAGTAAGGGGGCTCCAAGGATCAAGCAACAGGGTCTAATGACAAAAGTGATATTCCAGAGATATATTCACTTGAATAAGATAAGTTGAACCCGAGTTTCCTCTGAGAGAGGTACCTGGGCCAGATGAGCAACCAGTACATATTCATATGCCATGATTGGGATGAATTTAAAGGAGTGGCTGGAATTTGGGAATACACACTTTTGGGTCTGTCCCTCGCTACAGGATTACCCTCTTTTTACCTCCACCGCTCCAGTTTTCTAAACACGTTTTTGTTGGGTTTCAGGACTCTGTGCACTTTACCACTGCCAACCAGTGCTAAATTGCTTGTGCTCTCCATTAAACATGGAGTATTGGCTTACACTCAATTGACACATTCACTTATAAGTCCCCTTAAAAGTGGTACTATATGTACCCAGGGACTGTAAATTAAATGCTACTAGTGGGCCTACAGCACTTATTGTGACACTCGCTTAACTAGCCTTTTTAAACATGTCTCAAGCCTGCCATTCCAGCCCATGTGTAGTTTTAAACTTCCATTTTGACCTGCCAAAATAGCCCTCTTGCCAGGCCTCAGTCTCTCTGATTAATGTATATTAGTCAACCCTAAGGTAGGCCCTAAACATCCATTCGTACATGTGGCTTTAAATTTTACATGCCCAGGTAATGAAAAACTCTTACATTCACTGCTGCAAGGCCTTCCTTTCTTAATGGAATACATTGGGTTACATTATTGCATTTAATAAGTGATAACTTATGTTTTGGAGCAGGACAGAAAGTTGTTTAGACTTAAATGAATTGTTATTTAAAACCCTCTTTAATGGAAAGAGGATGTGATGTAATGTCCAGAGCCGTCGACTTTGGAATTGAAAAGCCAGCCTGTGTTTCCAGTTCTAAACTAAAAGGCGCACAAATGATGGATGGAATGCAGAACAAATCAAAACATTCACCCCCAGTCAAGAGATCTGGTTTAAATCCATCATTCTTTTGCTCACCATGCCACCCCAGTTTAGACCTGGCCATATGCAAATCAGTCTTGACCCTGTTCCTCATGGGAACAGTCCAGCCCGAACTGCCAAGCCAGGACATCCCTGTACCGGAAACAAGCATCCTGGGACCGGTTTCAGGGTTTCACCCCTCATCAGCCAGGATAGGTTGATTCCAGTGGTATAGTGAGCCCAGGACCCACTTGTCCATGCCACTGGAGTCAAGCTATCCTGTCTGAAGAGGGGTGAAACCACAAAACCGGTCCTAGGATGCTTGTTTAAGGTCCAGGGAGGACCTGGCCTGGCACTTCGGGATGGATTGTTCCCATGAGGCACAGGGTCAAGATAGATTTGCATATGGCTGGGTTCAAACTAGAATGGCATGGTGGGCAAAAAGACAATGGATTTAGGCTCAGATCTCTGTACTGGGGTGAATGTATGACATTGTTCTGCATTCTGTCCATCAATTGTTGTTTTTGCATCCAGTTCTAAACTGCCATTTTGACCTCGCGAAATAAACCTTTTACCAGGCCTAAACCTTCCTTTTTAATAAATATGTCATCCATAGGGTAAGCCATAAACAGCCCATAGGGCAGGGTATAGTGTATTTAAAAGATTGGACACATAATTTCAAGGTTTACATGTGCTGGTAGTGAAAAGCTCACAAATTCGTCTTTCACTGTTGTGAGGCCTATCTATCCCATAGGATAACAGTTGGTTACCTTATTACATTTAATAAGTGATAAAAAATATTTGGGAACAGGTCGAAAAGTAATTTTTGGTGTCTGAGGGATTTTCGTTTTAAATCCTCTTTAATGATAATGTCGTCATTCTGAAAATGCCACTTTTAGAAAGTTAGTATTTTCTTATCTCAAACATTTGGTGTCTGATGCCCGTTTCCTGGGTAGTATGACTAGGTGTAGCTGGCAGTTGGCCTCTGTGTACTCCTCCGTAACAGCATCACAGTGGAGGGTCTGGGTGTTGGCAGGATGGGCCATCCTGACTTGATGAGAGGGGCGGAGCTCTCACTTGTCACACTCTGCTTCAGCTCGCACACAAAGGACTTCACACTAGTCTATTGTGCTTTCAGACAGACTGGGACTATTGCAGGTAGGAAGTAAATTCTAGACTCTTCTGTGGGAGGAAACTCCAGACGTTCCTCTCACTTTAAAGCTGGCATCACGTATGTAAATGGGACCCTCAGACCCACTCTTCAGTATACTCCTGGACCTGTGGATACTACAGAAGAAGTATTGTGCAGGTGACCTGTTGCACTGGACCTGTCTGGACCTGCACCTGTACCTGCCTAAGGTCTATTCTGCTGTCTGAGAAGAAAGACTGGATCTGCGCCCTTCATCCAAGGCTAAAGTGAATTCAAGGGTCAGCTGACTGACCGTTCAGAGTTACAGGGAAACAACAAACTTTAGAGATCTCCCTGCAACTGCCCAGCTGACCTGCTGCACTAGACCTGTCTCGGCCTGCAACAGGACCTGCCTAAGCCCTGCTATCCTATGCTGGTGTGAGTTTTTGATCCTGAAGAGGTGTCTCCCAGGTCCTGGCCACTTGTTGTGTCAGGTGTGAGTTTTTGATCCTGAATAAGTGCCTCCCAGGTCCTGGACCCTTGATGTGTCATCAGTTGAGCTCCTCCTTGAAGAAAAGTAGGAATCCTGGGGGTATGGGCTCTTTGCTACCAGGAACAGGTCCTTTCAAGCCAAGATCTTGCCACCCATGCTGACCGCAACATAAAGCTCTGGTGAACCTGACTCTTCGTGCTACAGCTACCATTAGCAACAACCGGCAATGTTTGATGTGAGATCTCTTCTTCGAGATACAGCACCGACAGCCCGTGGTGACTGCCAATGAGAAGCTCTAGCAATGATCGTCCAAAACGTCTGACAGGATCTTTATGCTACAGCAATGACTGTCCGCGATGATCGGCATGGTCTTCACGCTACAGCAACAACCATCCAGGACACTTTTCCTGCTCCTCACGGCCTCCACCACTGCAAACTGAACTCTTTGCGCTGGACTTTGAAAAGTAACATTTTCAGCTGGATTAACCTGGTCCCTGTGTCCTGACCGCTCTGCATCATGGCCAGCCTGAACTTGTGACTTTCACTTGATCTTGCATGACCAAATAACCAGGAGTGGTGCTTTGTAATTTTAGGCGCTATTCTTACTTTAAATCTTTGAAATTACATATCTTCGATCCTACTGAAGGATTTTTTGTTGTTTTGCTGTCAAATAATTTATTACATTTAATATAGTTTTCTAAATTGTTGAGGGATTTTTCTTGTGATGTGTTTTCACCTCATTGCTATTTATTGTGCAGCCTAAATACTTTGCCTCTAAGGTAGGCCTAACTGCTTTGGTGCCAAACTAGCAGAGGAAGAGGATTATGCACAGATTAATATGGTGACTTTTGTGTATCACCCTGTTGAGGTTTGGGGCTGTTGCTTGAGAAGGGCTCACACCCCTCTCAACCAACAACCCAATTTCTCACACTCACCACTAAATGAGAGGGTTTTTAGTGGGGTAAGGCGGGGTTTCGAGAGGGACATGCAAACACCCACACATAAAAGAGGAAGCCAATTACTATTCACAAACTGCACTTATAAGGTTACTACACTCAAAAAGGACCCAAAACAGTTGTACATGGTCTCCAGCCCAGCCTTGGACTGAGTCAAGAACCCTACATGGTCACTCAGATTCTGCAAACCAGTCCAATAGGTCAAAATAAAGGCAGGGTCTTAAATTAACACCCTGCAGGAAAAATGTTAAATTAAATGAATTATATATTTAAGTTGTTATTTCTTTTATTAAATACATTAATATTTGTATTCTAAAAAAGAATTTAAATGTTTATTAAAAATGGAAATACATTAAAACTAAAAAAAAATAAAAATAAGCAATTTAAAAATGTGTGAATTTTTTAAAGTATTTCATTACTTAATGTTAAAATGTATAAATTAAATTAATATATTTTATTCATTTAATTATTTATTAACATTTAATTTGATGAGCTACTGGTATGTCATATTTTATTTTGTTAATCAAGGTTAATATTAATCATTCTAAGTTATTTTACATTCTTATATTACACTAATCTATTCTTAGTATTTTTAAAGTAATTATTAAACATAATTATTTTTCCCATTCTTTAAAAAGTCTAACATAGTGATAGAGACCTTGGCCTATGTTTTAAAAGTTACTAGCAGTACTCGTAAATCCCATCCTAGCAGACTCGACTCCCAGTGTTAAGGGGGTGGAAACATGTAAGTCTGCGTTTAGCAGTAAATATACTCTTTTAAATTGTGAATAGCAAAATAGTGTAGATACTACTATATGCAGTAGTACTTTTATCCGTGAGTAAATACGCATGAGTAAATTTACCTTTGTGAATAGACCATGTAGGTTTGGTTCCCTAGGCCCAGATGTACAAACATTAGGAATGTCGATTTCTTAACTGCAATGCTCTTTGAATCACGTTTAGGAAATCGTTATTCCAAATGTATGAAATTCTTTGGGGTTTCATTAGCGATTTCTAGTGGGTCGTGAATAGAACTATCTCATGCATATTAACAAGGTAGGTCGCAATTTGCTATCACAGCCATCACAGGGATGAGAGATTGCTGAGGTCAGCAGACCACCATTTCTGTGATTGCTTTTTATTAAAGCATTTTATTTTTTAAATGCAGCCTGTTTTCCTTAAGAAAATGAGATGCATTGAAAAAGAAATAATGAAACTTTACAGTTTAATGTTTTAAGAGTCCTATGAGACACTGCCTGCCCTTATTATTATTTTTTTAACATTCTCAAAGGGTAAGGGGTCCCCAAGGAACCCCTACCCCTTTGCGAATGGGTTACCACCATTTTTTTTTTCACATAGTTTTATATAGCGCGAACTTGACCCGGTATCGGGTATCAGAGCGCTTTACATAGCACCAGTTGCGTTACATGAGGACACACATTCATTTTTGTAAGGCATGGGGAGATTAAGTGATTTGCCCAGAATCACGGGATGTTCAGCGTCATTGCAGAGACTCGAACCAGGTTCCCCAGATTCGAGGTTGACCGCCCTAGCCGTTAGGCAACTCCTCTCCCTACTTTTAA
This sequence comes from Triturus cristatus, assembly GCF_964204655.1. Lineage (NCBI taxonomy): Eukaryota > Metazoa > Chordata > Amphibia > Caudata > Salamandridae > Triturus > Triturus cristatus. Next base: position 471,495,143 of record NC_140585.1, on the reverse strand, counting down.
ACTGGTGGTAAAGTATTACTGGTAGCATCCAGCATTTTGTTGCAAAACATTATTACATACCACTCGGATTCGGTATTTCTATGGGACTCCCCTTCCAAATACCAAATCGGTATTTGGTAGCAAATGCAAATTGTGATTCGGTAATCACAATTTGTCTTTTGTACATTGTAAAACACCTTTTTTTCGGTCAAAAACGTCCCAATTAGAGTTTGTTCTAGCGTATCATTTTACTCCTGTCTAATAAAAACTGTTTTAGATATTTCAAAGAGCCCTAGTTGAATCTGTGTGAAAGACTAACTGAAAGTGTTGTAATCTATGGATGGCCCCAGTAAAATTTTAAAGCCAGAGATTAAATCAAATGATAGACTTTCAAAATCAAGTTTTTCTAATTGTGTTTTGTCCCCATTAGGGATTCAAGAAGGGTATTCCGTGAAGTGCGTTTGAGAGAAGAAAACAACACACAGGATTACTGAACCAAAGGTATATTTGGAAAAATCTGAGGTACAAAATATCAGTTTAAAAAATATAACAGCTTAGAAAGTGATCACAAAAAACAACTAGCAAAGGAGAAGGTGGCTTATATCACTCACTGTATATTTATGTTTCTTTCATGTATCAGAGTCACCCAGAATTAACATTCTCCTACCGTGTTAACATTTTACGATAAGTGAAACCTGATGCTGGATCCATAAAATCATAGCAATGGCAGTCACAAAAACTGAAAAATAAATGTTTAACAAAATACACTCAAACTGAATATTTTGAAAAAATCTTGTTAATTACCGTGTCAGGCAAACCCTGTGTTAAAAAAAAGCCTGGTCTCGATTGAAGTACTGGGTATTTTAAGCCCAGCGGTGCAGGGGAACACACCCTATGACTTCGGGGTTCTTCCTGTTTCAGACCTACAGAAACACAGAGTCTTCTGGGTGAAGTCAAAGATCAGTTTATTGGCTGCAGACCAATTACAGGTATCCGAGAAGTACACCAGCATGTATGTTCTCAGGAGACTGCTGAAAATCACAGAAACGGGCTTCTTCTTAAATACAGAATATCCTGCTTCAGGCATACATTCCTTAGTTTACGATATGGCCCACATTCCAGTTAAGCCAGCCCGCAATTATTTACCCAGCAAGGCTCAGATCCCACATCAGATATCGATAGGCCCCAATAAACATGAGCATCTCCTGTTTGGAAAACAAGCCATAAAGCAGGAACAGTCAGGTGATAAAGAGATTAGCTGGAGGCTCGTGTTTAATGTAAAGGCTTTATGGTGTGTCAAGCCCTGATGCTAATCACAGGTGGCCAGAGGAACTCGTGAGACCAGTTTGACCTGGGGCAGCAGAGCCAAGCTGCCCAGGTCACAGAAAAGTCAAAGAAAGGCACATGTGCTCTAAAAGGCCCGTATTTGCCTCATGCAATGCAGCCTATGTGAGGGCAACCATAAGATGGCCACCGATCTAAAATGGAACCCACGTAGTGATGTATAATAACGTATACACAGTGCATTCATAGCTAGAACATTATACAAAGCACTTGTACATACTGCATTGACCATTCGCGGTTCGCTAATACCGGGATAGACAGGGGTAGGGCCCTGTCTCCTACACGGTCCCAAATTGTAAAGTACGACAGACCCTCCTTTTGCCCTTACATAGGCAATAACTATGCTCATTTCAATCCGAGTCTAGGTCAATATTCACGAAGTCATGGAGATGTTGCTGTAGCATCATCCTATTACTTAGCTCGTCCCTCGATACAGGTTTCCTTACACATAATGTAGCACAGAGGCCGCATATCGCAGGAGCACACTGAATGCACAGACAGAACAGGAAAAGGATGGCTAAGATCATTCCAATGACCATCAGAACTTTCCAACCCCAGGCAGATATCAGTTCCCAGAACCACCCCACCAGTGACCAATCTCCTTTATCCACGTGTATGGACTCAGATATTTTATGCAGTTTGGAGATGGCTTGATAAACTGTTGGAGCGTTATCTGGTATGAAAATGCAACAACTAGATTGGATAACCTTACATACCCCACCGCGGTCTGCAAGTATAACGTCTAGAACCATGCGGTTCTGCAAAGTCATAAGGCGATCCGCTTGGAGCTCAACTGTCAAATTACCAAGGGCACCAGCCGTTACATTGACAGTGGATTCAACCACACGAGTCAGTTGTCTCAGGTTCCTACTATTGACCATAGGTCCCCAAAACGGCAAGAAACCCAAGAAGAAGTCTCCCGCTTCCTGACCGGCAGTATCCTCCTTACTAATCACGCCTCTCACAACTCTGGTCTTGTGATAGTCAGAGGCAGCAGTAAATGTTGGCGGTAGCAGATTTGCAATATAACATGTGCCCGAGAAATCAGGGGGCAACCATGTATATGCTCGGTCATTGCAGACAAAATATGTACCCTTGGCAGCCAAAAACGCAGGGGAAAACTGTGATGGAAAAGTGTACGTTTCAGTACAGTCACTTCTCCCCAGTTGAGCTCTTGGATTCTGACCATTACCTTGTAGACAGAACCGACCTATGTGGGGTACGACCCAGATTGGGGATGAGATTTTTTGCTGTCTTTCACCCAGACTAATACTATACCCCGTCGCGTTCCACCCTACATAAGCTCTCAATTCTTCTTTGGGAATAGATGAGTATGCATCGATATCTCTGCTCATATCGGCAACTCCTTTCATTAAAGCTTTGTTATTGGTGCTAGGTCTGATGGAACGCGGTTGTCGCGGGGAGTAGGCATCTAATGCAAAGAGAAACATGGTCTGGAATGCCCATGACGATCCATTGTAACTAAATGGCAGCACTAGATAAGGAATACCCTTGTTAATGGTATGTGGCATTAAACCACACACCCAGCAATTGGTTGTATTCATGACTAGTTGGTGCTGGTGCAGGAGCTGAATAAACGAGTTGTTTACAAATTCTGATCGTCTGGCTTGTTCATGTTCAGGCAGAGGGTGAAAAGAGTGTGAGGAGACAGTAGGAGGAGGTATAGACTGTACAGTGGGTTCGATGGGCTCTTGAGAGGAGAAGAATACAAATCCTACAGTAAACACTACCATACTACATAATACAAACAGGCATAAAAACACAAAACGTTTGCTTTTCATTATTTTACATATTCTTGCTTTAAAGTTCATTTCCTCAGCGGGTCTCTCCATCTTGAAAAACTCCATCCTCTAATCGGGCCGCTCGCGGCGGGTGAGTTTCTTCTGCTAAGGAGTACGCCTGTTAGTCCAGGGAACGCCCTAGACCAACCAGAACCGTTGACCTAACGTCTTCGGCCTGTACTCCAAAGTCTTGGCACCGCGACCCTGCGGCTGAACCCGGATGGTGGTTCGAAAAACAAAAATCAAGAAAGTCCTTCAGATGGGAGAGCTATGGTATCAAAAAACAAAAAGGGTGAGGAAAAGAAGATTTATTTGTCCATAGGCCTTGGTCTCAAATTATAGCGGAGACGGCCAGGTACTGTCTGATCTTGAAACAAGAGTTCAGGCTCTGTGGTGTCCAAACGAATTGACGGTGGCACAGCTTCTTGCAAAATATCGTCACTCTGTTGTGCTGAAGTTGTGCCTCTTACGTGTGCATCACTGAATGGTACAAAACGAGGTACAGTGTCTGTTTCAGAGTCGGCGATACCCTCCTGGACCCACCGGTCATATGGCAGGGGCAAGGGGACTACCTTGCAGTGGGTGCCATGGATCCAGTTCTTTTTTCCTTTCACTCGGACTGCTGATCTTGTTGACAGAAGTACAAGGTGAGGGCCGATCCAACGAGGCTCGTCGTTGCTCTTGCGCTGGAAGTTTTTGACGAGCACCCACGTGCCGGGGTCGATAGGGTGTCCAGGAGTTTCAGAGGCTTGGGGAAGAGTATCATGCACCTGTTGGTGTAAAACACGCAGTTTAACGGTCAAATCATACAAGTAATCAAGCAGTACTGGGTGCTCGATTTCACTGAATTTCTTAGGTCTTGGCACACCCCATACATTGGCCGGGCGCCCAAAAACTACTTCATAAGGACTAAGTCCCACTCGTGAGTGTACGGTCATTCTGGTGGACAGGAGTGCTAAAGGCAGAGCGTCAGGCCATTTAAGACCGGTGCTCGCCTGGATTTTGGCCAATTTAAGCTTTAGAGCGCCGTTGTAGCGGTCTACTAATCCAGCTGATTGGGGGTGATTTGCAGCGTGGAACTTTTGCTTAATACCTAGTCCCTCACACACATTCTTCATCACTTTACCCACAAATTCACTTCCATTATCACTCCACACCATTCTCGGCATTCCAAACCTAGGGAGAAATTCCTTCACAAGGGCTTTGGCTGTGGATAAAGCAGTATTATCCTTTAGAGGATATGCCTCTATCCATTTTGAGAAAGCGCAGACAACCACCAATACGTATTTCAGGTTGTTGCACCTTTCCATGTGGATAAAATCTAGCTGCAAAACTTCAAATGGATATGATGGAGGCGCAAAATGACCAGCTGGAGTTGGGGTTCCCCTACCAGGGTTGTACTTCAAGCATACCATACAATTCTTGACCACATTCTCTGCACACTTAGGAATTCCAGCATTCTGCCATACTGGAGCCAACAACTTACAGATTCCTTTCGTACTGATATGTGCCATTCCATGTGCCATAGTAACCACTGGAAGCACATATGCATCAGGTAACAACCATCGCCTATGTTCTGACAGATCAATCCAACAACCATTCTCATCCAACTTACCCATACTTTCTCTCCACTTGCTCAACTCTTTCTCTGAGGCTTCAGCTTGAAGGGACTTTACACTTTCTATTGTGTTTTCACACATTCCAACATCACCAACCCATCTTGCAGGGCCTGCAACATACATTCGAGTCTTTACATCTTTTGCTGTTTCTTTCGCGACTTCATCAGCAAACGCATTACCACGACCAACGTCATCAGTGATTTTCTTGTGCGCACTGCATTTCATAATCGCAACTTTCAACGGTAGGGTCAGTGACTCAAGGAGATCATTCACCAACTTGCCATTCTGAATCTTAGCTCCATGCGAAGTCAGGAACCCACGTTCCTTCCATAAACGCCCAAAACTGTGGGCCACGCCAAAGGCGTACTGGCTGTCCGTATATATGTTCACTCTTATTCCTTCAGACAACACACATGCTCTCGTAAGGGCAATCAATTCTGCTGCTTGAGCCGAATTTTGTGGCACACGTGCAGTTTCCACAATCGTGTGCAAAGTAGTGATAGCATAGGCAGCAGTTGTATCACCATTCGGGAGCTTGAAACACGAACCATCCACCCATAAGGTACCATCGCACTCAGTCAGGGGAGTATCTTTGAGATCTACTCTCCCTTTCGTCTCTTCTTCTGTTCTGAACAGACAATCATGTTGCTCAATCTCATCTAGATCCGCTGGAATTGGCAATAATGTAGCTGGATTCAACGTGTTGCATCTCTTTATGTGTATGTGATTTGCTAACAGTGTCAGCTCATATCCAGATAATCGCGCACTAGTTAAGTGCTGTGTTTTGGTCCTGTTTAACAATGTGTCCACAGCATGTGGAACCATAACAATCAATGTATTATCCATTACTAGGCCAGCAGACTGTCGAATAGACATAGCTGTGGCAGCTGTGGCTCTCAGACAACTTGGCAATGCCCTCGCTACAGGGTCCAAGGTTGATGAAAAATATGCGCATGGACGCGGTCTGTCGCCAAAAGGCTGTGTTAACACTGATAATGCGCAACCATCTTTCTCGTGAACATACAATGTAAAAGGCTTGCTGTAGTCAGGGGTACCCAACACAGGAGCTGAACACAATGCATTACGCAATTCCCAAAAACTTTTCTGACACTCTTCAGACCATGGGATAGGATTCGGTGTGTCTTTGCATGTTAATGCTAACAAAGGTTTTGCCAACAAGGAAATATTAGGAATCCAATGCCTACAGTATGAAGTAATGCTCAAGAAAGCACGCACTTCTCTCTGTGTTCTTGGCACACTCAACTGTGCAATGGCTTGAATTCTTTCTGGGGTCAGTTTCCTTCCCTCCTTCGATAAGAAATGACCTAAGTAGGTCACTTCTTGTCGACAATATTGCAATTTTGAGAGAGACACTTTGTGATGAAAGGCAGATAAATGACGCAACAATGACAATGTAGCTTCTTTGCAAATCTTTTCAGTATCCGCGGCAATTAGTAAATCGTCAACGTACTGAATGAGGATAGCGCCACTAGGTAAAACCAGTGCATCAAGCTGCGCTTTCAAAGCTTGGCTGTATATTGATGGACTTTCACAGTAGCCCTGGGGAGCGCGTTTAAAGCGGAAGCTTCGGCCTCCTAAACTGAAGCCAAAAATGTCTCTGCTCTCCTCTGCAATTGGGATGCTAAAGAAAGCGTTCTTCAGATCGATCACTGAGAACCATGCAGCGGAGGCTGGAATCATAGTTAACAAGGCAGTTATATCAGGGACAACTGGAAACTGTGGCACAACAATCTTATTAACCTCTCTAAGATCAATCACAAATCTGTAAACAGGTGGCTGTGAAGGGTCCGTTCTTTTTAAGACAGGTAAAACCGGACTATTGCAAACGTTGCCTCTTGTCTCTTCAATCACACCCTTTTTAATCAAATCGCTGACAATTTCTAACAACGCTTTCTGACCTTCATTGGAGATCTTATACTGGGGAATACGTGGCAATCTGACATTGGCCTTTAAAGTTACCACATATGGCGGTATTTCCAAGAGACCCACATCATTGGGACCAGTAGCCCAAAGGACATCCGGAAGGGATGACAATTCAGGTGGCATTGCATTTTTAGACAAATACATTGGGGAAATCACTTTCTTACCTAATGTAAGTTGTACTCCTGAGGGAGAACAATACAGCGTGGCATGCAATCTTTTTAGCAAATCTAATCCTAGCAAATTCTCACCACAACCTGTTGTTAGGATGAGAGGTGCTTTTAGCTCACAAGGTCCAACAGAAAGAGAAATAGGACTAGAAATCGGGTTCCTAACTGGGGCGCCAGAAAAACCTACTGAAACATTCATTTCGCCAGACAAAGGCGCGCCAGGGAGTTTTGAATGCATGATTGAACTCTTTGCAGCACCAGTATCCAGCAGAAAGGGCTCCGTTACATTTGCTGTAGTCACTTTAACATAAGGTCCGCTCTGATCCACTGGCACTGAAACAACTCCCTCTCTCTGTCTACGGCTATCCTAGTAATCATTATCTTCTACATTGTCGTCTTCTGCATAATAATCATTATTATAGTACTGAGCTATATTACCAGTCGCGTTGGCTTGCTGATCAAAGCTATTTATGGTATTTTGAGGCGGAAGAGGACGCGCGTTCTGGGGAACATTTCCACGCCCTCTGCCTCTAGGAGCTTGCTGACCACCTCTACCTCTTGCGCCACACGCATGACTGTTACGCTGCATTAATTTAGGGCAACTATATTTAAAATGACCTTCCTCTTTGCAATATGAACATTGGTTGTGACCTACAGGGATGCGTGGTTGATAATACCCATTCATTTGCTGATTATTCTGAAACTGTTGGGGCTGGTGATAAACACCTTGTGTTTGCCTATAATTATTCTGTCCTCCATGTGGCGGGTAGGCCTGCTGTAAAAGGACCTTTGTTTTCAGTTCTTTCGTTTTTTTATCTGTTCTATCTTTTTCGTCTTTATCTCTATTTTCATAATACTGTGCAGTAGCCAGTATTTGCGCTGAAGAGGAAACAGCCCAAGAACTTTCTGAATCTTTTAATTTCTTACATAGCTCAGGAAGTAGATTCTGCACAAATTTATCAACAAATAACCGTTGGCCACCTTCAGTGCTCATGTCTTGACCACTGTGGTCGATAAATGTTTCTTCAAACCTGGTGAAGAAATCAGACACTGTCTCATCTTTCTTCTGCTTACATGCGGATAGTTTGTCCCAATTTATGCGCATCGCGGGCATTATGGTCTTTATGTATGTAATAATTCGACCAGGGAGTTCTGCTACTAAAGGGTCAGGCTTTGCGCCACCAACTTGTCTAGCATCTGCGGCAATGATATTGGCCCATGTGTCACCCAATTCTGCAGCGTGATCTACATTACGAATGGATCCCCATAAAGGCTGTGGAACAACATTCCCAAACAACATGTCTATGTCAGCCAGATTCATTACACACGATTCTGCAGTTTGTGATAACTCCTTATAATATCCTGCAGGGTTTTTACGGGGGTCAGGCAATGTCTGCTTAAGCGCTAACACCTCAGATCGCTTCCATGGGACATGCACCCAAACACGCTGAAAATGAGCTAAGACAGGTGGAACAGCATTTGGATCAGCAGGTCTCCAAACTGGGGGAACCTCACGCATCAGATATTGGCGCGCTTTTACCTTCTTCCCCACAGGGAAATCCTGCTCAAACAATGATTGCTGACAATCCCCATTTCTGAGGGACAGTAAAGTCGCAACTGCTTTATCTACCTTGGGGCCCACAATTATACCTGTTTCAAAATCAAATCGCACTCGACACAATTCCTGTGGGTTTGGGTTTGCACCATTATCCTCCAATTCCTCACAGAGGAATTCACACATCTTATCAAAGACATACCTCTGTTTTGGGGCATCCCATTGGTGAAAAACGTTAACAACTGATTCCACATCATAGAGTGAAGGGAAACCAATCCACCTACGCGCCAGATGATCTAACACCTCTTTCTCGTCGGGACCAGGTAGCTGACTGCGCAATTGCTTACGTTGTAGACCAGGGGTCGCACTAGATGACCCAAAGAGAGGTGACATTAAACTAGTAACTACATTAGCTAGTCGTTGTCGTGCTGAAGGAGAAGTTGAGGCGAAAACGGGGGGATAGATAGAGGGAAGAAAAACAGATTCAGATACAGGTACCTGGGTAGTGTAAGAAGGAGCGCCAGGGGAAGCCGCTGGCGTGCTAGGCAAAGTCGCAGGAAGCGAGGGGGTAACAGGTAACAAGACTGGCGGCCCTTGAGAGGGCTGCACTATTGGGGTAGGAGCCAGCTGAGGAGGAGCTGGCGGCTGTGGGAAGGCTTGCGGCATATTTACTGGAGGCTGCGCATTTACAAGCTGTGGAGGCGTGGTAGCATTTTGCGCATACGGGGTGGCGAACTTAGCAAATGGGACATTAGGGAATCTTTTTCTTTCTCTTTTGTCTCATCTTGCACAAGGGGTGACAAAACAGGGTAACATTTATCAATCCCTAGTTTGCGCTGTCTGTGCAATTGCTCATTCATTTGTTCCTCCTCATTATCTTTAAATTGCACAGCTGCTTGCATCACTGACATACCTCTTTCTTTCTTATTCTTTTTCGCTAGCTTAATTTCCTTCTGTTTGGCTTCCTTTCGCCATAGGCGGAAAGAATCAAACATCGCCGGCCGGGCTTTCTTTTTAAACAATTTAACTTCCAAATTATCTAAGATATCTGTATCGAAACTACCATTTTGGGGCCATTTTAAAACACTGTCCTTTCTGGTGTATCGGATCCATACTTCATTATATGCAATGGGGCCCACGCCATGTTTTACATAAAGCTCATAAGTAGGAGTTCCAATTGGAGGAACCGGACATGAATCCTCCAACTGGAAATCCCTTCTACAACTTAAACAAAACCAATTACCAAATACACTAGCACCAGGCATCTTCGCTCACTAGTCTAGTTTCAAACGTCAAAGGATTATCGAATACGATAGTCTCGTGAATACACGAGTCCTCTGGCTTTGGGACTTGCAAGCACCAAATCAAAATGATCCCGAAGGATACCAAATTCAAACTAGGAGACGCTCCACTTATACTTAACTGAATATTGATGATCGATGGCGTCACCAGAAGACTCTCTCGATTGTTTCGCTCTACCAAAAATCGTCAAGGGTCCAAAACAGGGCGATTAATCAGGGCAGCAGTCCTTCGTAGCCGTCGGGACGCGGAGAACCTCACAGAAAAGACTTTTGGACCACGTCGACATGCAGGGGTCGATGAAGTGGCGGCCTTCCTCCAGAATTTCCACACGAAGCTCCTCACGAACCTCTGGCTTGGACCGGTACCGCTGAAATCGCGCCGAGTTGGGCGCCAACTGAAGTACTGGGTATTTTAAGCCCAGCGGTGCAGGGGAACACACCCTATGACTTCGGGGTTCTTCCTGTTTCAGACCTACAGAAACACAGAGTCTTCTGGGTGAAGTCAAAGATCAGTTTATTGGCTGCAGACCAATTACAGGTATCCGAGAAGTACACCAGCAGGTATGTTCTCAGGAGACTGCTGAAAATCACAGAAACGGGCTTCTTCTTAAATACAGAATATCCTGCTTCAGGCATACATTCCTTAGTTTACGATATGGCCATTACATGTATACAATACAAACGAAAAGGCAGAGTCATGATGACCATCCCACATTCCAGTTAAGCCAGCCCGCAATTATTTACCCAGCAAGGCTCAGATCCCACATCAGATATCGATAGGCCCCAATAAACATGAGCATCTCCTGTTTGGAAAACAAGCCATAAAGCAGGAACAGTCAGGTGATAAAGAGATTAGCTGGAGGCTCGTGTTTAATGTAAAGGCTTTATGGTGTGTCAAGCCCTGATGCTAATCACAGGTGGCCAGAGGACGGGGAACTCGTGCGACCAGTTTGACCTGGGGCAGCAGAGCCAAGCTGCCCAGGTCACAGAAAAGTCAAAGAAAGGCACATGTGCTCTAAAAGGCCCGTATTTGCCTCATGCAATGCAGCCTATGTGAGGGCAACCATAAGATGGCCACCGATCTAAAATGGAACCCACGTAGTGATGTATAATAACGTATACACAGTGCATTCATAGCTAGAACGTTATACAAAGCACTTGTACATACCGCATTGACCATTCGCGGTTCGCTAATACCGGGATAGACAGGGGTAGGGCCCTGTCTCCTACACGGTCCCAAATTGTAAAGTACGACACGATGGGAAAGTAATCACTAAACAAGCCTATAGCAGGCCATGCCATGCTCAATAGGCCGAGGTGCACAGAAAAGATCAAAAGCGAAAAGTGAAAAAATACTGGAGGGGGGTGGTTGGGGCTCGGGGTGTGCACAACGGGCTGGGGGATGTTCTTAAATTGTAGACCAAGAGCAAAATAAAAATTATACCATCCAAAACATATCTTTTCAAAATAACAAATTTAAGTGGGTTCTGTGTGTTCCATATAGGACACCGTTATAAAGAAGGTTCATATATGTTCAATGGTATTTTTCACAACTTGAAATAAGTACTAATAAAGCAAGACGAACAACGTACCAAAGATGAAACAGAAGAGTCCATGGGGGATATTTTCAAGAACGTGCGTTAATATTCACCAAAATAGATTAACGCACTGTCACATATCCCGTCTATCGCAAGAAAAGAAGTCTGTGTCAACGTCACATTCTCAACACAGCGGTAACATGCAATAGTTTCCCCATAACGTGTCAAATGTCCGTGATAACATTACTGGTACAGCGATACAAATCCAAACCTAAATGCGAAACAAGTTGCATTGGGCCCAACTGCGATAAAAAAGTCAGCGATAAGCAGCGCCAGGCCTTCAAATGCTGCAACAAAAAACACAAACACAACACAAACAACCGCAAAGCACCATGGAGGTAGCCGGCGCAAGCACAGAGGAGAACAAGAACCCCACAAGCCCCACGGAGGACCAGCTTGGGACCCCAGGGTCAGGGAAGGCCAAGGAGAAGAAGAGGAAGATCCGGTTCAGTCTGCAGGAAAACAGGATCCCTATAACGGACGTGACACTGCCACCATCTAATTGCCATTGGTGATATTGTCAGCACTAAATGTTGCACTTACACTTGTTAGAGTGATGTGCTAATGCAGAGGCTTGACATGCACACAGGGAATTTATCTTGGAATGAATTTATTTACACTGTGCCTGTGGTCATTGTGTCCTGTCCCATGATAGCTAAGGACAGTCCCAATGTGACGTGCTCATGTGAAGAAGTTGTTAATGATAGTGTGTCTTCGGGCTATTCCTGCTGCGGCTGCACTGGGGTGTGGTCCACTTGCCTCATCCTCTTCATCATCGTCCGGTGCATCTGGCACATGGATCCATGGGGCATTGGTGCGTACACATATGTTGTGCAACACACAACATGCAATGATCATCTTGCACACTATTTGCGGGCTGTACAGGAGTCTTCCACCTGTAATTTCCAGGCACCTGAAACGAGACTTCAACACGCCAAATGAGCGCTCCACAATTCTCCTGGTGCGTTTGTGGGCTGCATTGTACTGCCTCTGGGCTTGAGTGTCCGGGGCTCAGAGGGGTGTCATCATCCATGGGCGGAGTGCATATCCTTGATCACCTGTGACAGGGGAGAGAGATGTGTCAATCAGTGGTTCTGCATTCTGTGTTGGTAGGCTTATCAGTATATTGGTGTGTGATGTGTGGGACTTTGGGATTCATGTTTGACATGTCTTAAATGTGGCAAATGAGCTGCATCCATGTGTATTACGTTGCCTCACAGCTGCTCCACACTCCCCCCGAGCCTATTTACTTGTGTGCGCTGCTGGTTGCATCACTTGCACTCCTAAGACACACCATTGTCATGACTATCTGTGCATGACCACAAGCCTGACAACGACACTGTGATATTGGCCATTGAAGGTGGTCGGTCACATATGTGTAGGCCTTTGGTGCGGATATGGCAGACTCAGAGACATACGCAGTAGTTGCTTTGGTGCCATCCCGGAAGTGAACCACGCCCTGAGCCCCAGGCTATTAATTTCCACTCCTGCGCTGGTCCAGCCCGCTCCACTTACGCTTACAGGGGGGACGATATAACTACATGTCCAAGGTCTACCCCACTGCCTGAGGTAACATGGTTGCGTTAACTGTCTATGACACTACATACACCAGCAGTGTATGTCCACATGGACATGTCTGTGTTCTGCTTAATTGAGTCTGTCCGGCACATCACTGCCTCACTTGGCATTGTGTTCGCACATACTTGGTTCACACCTCTCACCACATCCTGCTATTGTGTGGCAGAGGTCCCATGACGTGGATGGTTTGTCTACATGGCTGGCCCCTGTTACCACAATTCCTTGTGTTGTCGTGTCTGGTAAGTGGGCATGTTGTTTGGCACATTGTATGAGATGTTGTAACGTGTGAATTCCCACAGTTGTGAGTTGCATGATTGTGGAGTTGAGGTGTTAAACCTTCACTCACCTGAAGTCCAGGTTGTTCAACTTGAGAGATGAGTCGTTATTCCTCTACTGCCCCTAAAAGCCTATACCCACCCGACTGAATTCACAAAGCAGTCTGGCAAGAATAGATCTCCAGGGGCAGGGGGAAAAATGGGCCAAAATAATAAACAGAAAGAAACAGTCCACTGTTTTGAACTTCACTTGACGCCACTCCTTTCTTTGATTAGAATCTCAGGTACTCTTGCGTCTGTGAGCTGATATCTATTTAAACAAAAACAAAATATATTAACTCTTTTGCATTAACTATTCTTATTCCATCTATCTATTAAACATTATCAGTAGGGAAATACCTTCCAGTGCTTGTGGTTATTTTCACAAGAACAGTGTTCGTTAAAGAATGCAGCATAAATTATATTTCTGGTTAGTATCTGCAGAAAACATAAAAGAACAGTATTCACTATATGTACCAATCTTTGCTCATAATTAGGGCTCCCGGTTTTATGGTATTTACTTTTTTGCCATTTCCGTCTGTATTTATCCATATTTATTTTTGGGGCATTTTATCTGTATTTATCCACATTTATTTTTGCCACAAGCAAAAGTTGACACTGCAGCTAGTAGTTTTCCACATTTATTTAAATTGACAATGCACACATGCACTCGTTGTTATTGGCCAACACAATACATTCATCTGATAAATTTACCATTTGCAGAATGTCCCAAATACGCTTAAAAGTGCTATCACAAGCCATTTGTTTCAGAGCCTTGCAGTTTCTGTCATCAGTAGAGTGCCACATCCTCTCCCTCACTGAACACCATACTGCCCCACTGAGAGAAACACACTAACTTCAGCTACAACCCAATTGTGCCCCACTATAAACACCTGGAAGCAACTCAATTCAAATATGCACTAGACTAGACTAATATGCTACCTGAAAAAAAAGTAACAACATACTGGAAAAAAGCAAACACTCACAGGGAAGACACCATAATGCTTTTACACTGATTATTCAGAAATCAATGAGTGTATTTGCTTGAAAAGCTAACTAAATGATAAGAAAAGTAGTGCTTCACTTGCAAACTCTGAAAGGTGGCGCTAATGTGTGAGGAGAAGCGCAGCAGAAAGAGAGGGAAGAAGAGGAAGAAAGAGGGGGGGCAGCAGAAGTGGACACTGTCCTTGTCTTGACCAGTAAAAAAGAAGAGACCGCAACGGTTATGGACTATGCAGTCCAGCCACAAACTCTGCAAACACTCCAGTCAGTGGCGTAGAAATGCTTTGAGTTTGTGGCCAGATTGTTCTTGCAGCCACACATGCACAGTGTTGCTCTGCAGTTTTTTTTCCTTCCGGGAAGGCAGACGCCAGCTACACCCGACACTGGAACACAAACGGTGTGTCAGGAACTGTGAGGAAGGTGGTTTCCTTACCTGTCACCTGTGTAGACTGAAGAGGGAGCTTCGGACTGCGAGTACGCTGGAGCTGCTCTTCCTTCGATCAACTCCTCGCGGAACCCGCTTCGCGGGTCCCGCTTCGCCTCTGGGTCTTTGTTTAGCGCTGCTGGAAGTGCGCTGTGACTGTGAGTTCTAACTTCAGACAGAGCCTCTGTGGCGGTGGTGTGGGCAGGGCTGCGAGCGTGGTCAGGCGAGGACTTCAAGTCCCAGGAGCGCCTGACCCTCGGCATCACCAGCAGCTGACCCGCTCTCCCTGCTGGCTCCTCCCCCGCCTCAGCGCGGCTAAAATCAGCGCGTCAGTTTCATTGCTGGTTTCCTTACCTGTCACCTGTGTAGACTGAAGAGGGAGCTTCGGACTGCGAGTACGCTGGAGCTGCTCTTCCTTCGATCAACTCCTCGTGGAACCCGCATCGCGGGTTTCGCTTCGCCTCTGGGTCTTTGTTTAGCGCTGCTGGAAGTGCGCTGTGACTGTGAGTTCTAACTTCAGACAGAGCCTCTGTGGCGGTGGTGTGGGCAGGGCTGCGAGCGTGGTCAGGTGAGGACTTCAAGTCCCAGGAGCGCCTGACCCTCGGCATCACCAGCAGCTGACCCGCTCTCCCTGCTGGCTCCTCCCCCGCCTCAGCGCGGCTATAACCCTCCCTTGTGATACCGCAACGCGGGAGCGCGCGGGAGCGCGCCGGGAGAAGCCCGGGACAAGGGCGGGACCGTCTGAGGCCGTCAGAGGCTGCAGAAGGCTGGGCTGGGCCCCCTCCCTTGGTTCTCCGGTATTAAACCTGTGTGACACTGCTTTTATAAATTGTATTGTCTTTTAGGATTTTGAGTTGTTTTATTCTACAATTGTTTTAATTGATTCTTACTCCCCGTTTAATATAGCCTCATGACGGCTAAAAAACTACGCTCTGGGCGAGTGATTGTGGGGAGATCAGGGTCTAAAACCAAATCTAACCCCCT
Source organism: Triturus cristatus (assembly GCF_964204655.1). Classification (NCBI taxonomy): domain Eukaryota; kingdom Metazoa; phylum Chordata; class Amphibia; order Caudata; family Salamandridae; genus Triturus; species Triturus cristatus. The sequence goes on along the minus strand of NC_140585.1, from coordinate 471,479,532 downwards.
TCGGAACAAAATTGCAACTTCCATGCAATTGAAAGGTCAATGTCAGCTTTTCAATTTTTGGGACAAAGGGAAAGATAAACCCACTGATCTGCAGCCCCCGAATGAAATCCCAGGGTCTAACGATTCGGTGCCTGTTAATGGGGTCATTGATGTTTCCTCTAGCTTAAGCATGGTTGCCAGTCAATCTTTGCCTATTTTAGTTAGTCCCGAAGTACTAAGGGGCTCGCCTTCGGCGTCAAATAATGATAAAATTGTCCCCTCCCAAGTTGCCCTAATGGATGTTCCTAAAGTTTCAGTGAATACTGATCCTTTGTCAGTCGCGTTAGTTAAATCCCCTGTAGTAGGGAACGATTTTACACTGCCCGACATTGATTTAACAGCTCATAGGGCGCGGGTGGGATCATTACAGGGGAACCGTAAAGGCGTGCCTTTAGAGGAAGCAATAACTATTTCAAGTACCGGTCCTCTAAGAAGCACTCCTTCGAATAAACTAGATTTTTCCCTTTCTCAATTAAACTTTACATCTTGTTCTGGTCCAGTGTTGAACAATTTAGCTGAGGGCTCTCCAAACATTAATGGGAGGCTAATTTCTAATTCTTTGTCCTCTTTGGAATCAATTCTTTCTTCGATTTTGAGTTTGCTCGAAAAATTTGTGGGAGGTTCGGAATGTATTTTTGACACTGTAACGCAAATTTTGCAAGTTCTCTTGCTAAGTAAAAATGAGTTAGTGTCAGATCTTCCCATACCATCGGCTTCTCCATTGGTGCCCCCAAAAATAGGCACTCCTCCCGCTTCGGCAGTTTTGGATTCAGCTCAATCTGCTCCTTTGATAGAGGGTGATAAGGAAAAGAAGCTTGTAGCTCTTCCTGCTGTCCCCAATCCTGCCAAAGTGGTTTCGGCTGGCGCTAATTGTATAGCTCCAATGAGTGACAAGATAGAGGTAATAGCAACATCTCCTCTCATTCCCAAATCCGTAATTCCATCTCTTTTTCCGATATTCTCCTTGCCATCTAGCAAAGAAGAGGAGATTCCCAAAGTAAATACGGGATTGTTGGGAAAAGTGAGTCCCCTGAAACACAAAAAGATTAGAATGAAGAAGAGGAAACCCATTCGAAGATTCGCTAAAAAAAAGACAGAGGAAACTTCTTTTTGATAAGAATGCTGAATTAAGTTCAGAAGATTCCCCGCAGGTGGAGCAGTCCCCTACCTCTCATGTAGAAGCTAGGGTTGTCTCGCCTAAAGAAGACGCCCCTGTCTCTGGTTTAGGTCCTATAAGCTTTACCAATTCTTTCTTCCCCAAGGTTTCCCACCCTTCCGCCAATCCTTTTTCAGCTTATTGTAATGTTAAAGCAGGATCTTGCCAAGTTATTTCTAAGGTTAACACCTCTTCCGTCATCCCGTCCCCTAATTCCCTAAATCCTTCAGCAAGACCCTTTCAGGTTCCACCTTCAATGTCAGTTATTCTCCCAAAAGAAAAAATAAGTGTGGATACTTTATATCTTGATTTTTCTCCCTTGTTTGAACCAGATTTAATTTTAAATAGATCTGCCCTATTGATCTGTTTTAATGAGATTGAAAGTTTGAAATTAATTCAAACGTCTGACTTAGATGTTGTATTTCTCCTTAACTCCTTCGTGGGGAAACCAATAAGATCAACAAGGGTGAAATTCCATTCGAAAGTTGTGTTAAATCTTGTTCTACAGTGGGCAGAGGAATTTCAAGTTAGAGGGATAGATGTCATGCCACACTTTGGGGAAAAATGTACTCAAAGGATTCTTGCCAATTCTTCACTATCACTTCCCTCTAATACGGGTGTGCTGTTGCCGGATTGGTCTAATCTTAGATCAGAGGACCTAAAAATTTGTGTGGCTAGGAATGAAAGGCTAGTTTCATACAAAAACGCTCCCCTTAAGCAGACAGGGAAGGATGACCAATTTAAATGGAGTTGGTTACCTGGAGTTCTAGCGAGTAAATCCGCTCCCTGTTCTAAACAACCTTCCAATTTTTAACAGAGAGCTGAAATTTATCTCATGGAACACTGCCGGATTCAAGGATTATAAGGAGAAATTGGGTTTCTTGCATTCTCAAAAGGCAGATATAATTTGTTTGCAAGAAACCTGGGTTGAAGGAAGATTAGCTTTGGAAAAAGACTATTTTGTTTTGGAATACAATGCAACCAGCACTAGAAGAGGTCATGCTAAGGGAGGGTTAGCATGCTTGTTATCTAACAGATTGCAATGGAACTATTCACACTATTTAGATCCAGGGAAACTGTTTCAAGCAATAACCCTAAAAGATGTATTTGAGGATTGCCCTAATAGATTGTTGATTGTGGTTAATATTTATATTCCCCCCAATTGTAGTTTTAATACTGGTTTAAAAAATGTGTTCACTTTTTTAACTAAAGCGTTAGATGTCTCCCCAACTCCGCATGTGTTAATGTTTGGGGACCTAAATTGTAATATATCTACCTGTGGGTTGGAGTTGTTTAGAAATATTCAATTGGAAGAGTCTCTGAATATTCCTCCTGCCCAGTTTCCGTCTAAAATTAAAACTAACAAAAGAGGTAAACTTATCTTAGATGGTTTACTTAAAGTTGAATGCTTAATAGTAAACGGGAGGCTTCCGTCTGACACCCCGGCAGCTTATACTCGTAAATCTAATAAGGGAAAATCTATTATTGATTTTATCATGGTAGATTATTCCGGTTTTCACCTACTAAAGGATATGAAGGTCATTGAGTCTATTCTTAGTGACCATAATGCATTGATGCTTTCTGTCTCTGTTAATCTTCAGAAAGTGGATCCGTGGAGTCTGGATACAGATCTTGTGAATTTTGATTCCAGCTCTGGGAAATGTTTTTGGAACCCTTGTACTATTGAAAATGTAGTGCCTCTTTTGTATTTTACTGTTGAGAATTTACCCCTCTGGGAAGGGAGAGTGCTGTTAAGTTTTTTCAATTTTTTAGATTCTGTAACCGCTAGCGCAAAAAAGAAACCAGGTGTGAAACAATCCCTCGTAGTCCCTCATCCTCTACGGGCTTTAAATAGAGAAATAAACAAAGTGGTAAGGGGACAATTTTTATTCTTTACTCAAGAAGCTAAGTCTAAGTTGTTTATCTTAAAAAGAAGGAGAGTTAGACTTAAGGCCCGTTTAAAACGTTCTAAGGAAGATGCCCTCTGGATTCAACTGAGGGAAGCTTCTTATAATGGCCAAGCCAAGACATTCTGGTCCTTAATTGGCAAAGGCTGTGGTACTAGAGCCAGTCCTACGCCTATTGCCATTGAGGAACAGGTGTGGGTTCTTTATATCGAGAAGTTGTACAGTAATAATAATTCTCAAGTTTTTAATGTCGAATCTGATAATGTCTCACGTATACTTAACTGTCCAACGGAAAAGGAAATTGAATATGCCATTAAGAATATGCGTTCCTCTGGTGCGATGGGCCCTGATAAAATCCCAATTTCAGTATTAAAACACCAGAGTGAACTTTGGAGTAAAATACTCTTTCCAGTGTTTAAATTTTGTTTTTCTAATGGAACAGTCCCCCCCTCCTGGAAAGGAAGTATTATTGTCCCTTTATATAAAAAAGGGGCAAGAGATCTACCGCAAAATTACCGTCAAATCGCTCTGCTTGATGCCATTGGTAAGGTTTTCGCAAAATGTGTGCTTACTTTAATGAATCAATGGGTATCTGAACATAAAATTCTTCCCATGGAGCAAACAGGTTTTAGACAAAATCATGGAACTTTAGACAACCTGACTGCATTGCAAGTTATTAATGAAAAATATGTGAAAATCCGTGGTGGTCAGGTATATGGCGCCTTTATTGACTTCTCCACCGCCTTTGATAAAGTAGATAGAATTTTGCTGTGGAGAAAGTTATTTAACTTAGGTATGCCCCCATTCCTGATCAAGTTAATTCGCGCCCTTTACTCTGACACCTGGTGCAGAGTTCTACTTGGAGGTGAACGTGGTGTATCTAAATTAATTCCCACTTCCAATGGGTTGAAGCAAGGTTGCCTTTTGGCTCCATTGCTATTTTCCTTGTATACGGTTGATTTACCCGTCACACTTTCCGCTTGCGCCGGTATTGCCCCGTCCTTGGGTGGTGTTCCAATTGCATGCCTTATGTATGCAGACGATATCCTAATTTTGGATCTCACCCCAAAGGGCCTGAACAATCGGTTGCAAGCACTCTCTGAATTTGCGGAAAGTCATTTCCTATCAATAAATACGGCAAAAAGCAAAGTGATTTGCTTTTCTGGTAGAAAGAAGTCTAAATGCCTTAATTATCCATGGGTTGTGGGGGGGAAAAAACTGGAATGTGTGAAATCATACACCTTCCTAGGTAAAATTGTCACTTATAATTTAAGTGACAAACTACACATTGACAATAACTCTCGGAAGGCTATTTGTCAGGGAAAGAGTTTAGTTTCCCTGTATAAAGCCACAGGTAGAAGGCATTTTTCTATTCTTTTAGATGTTTTCAGAGCGAAAGTTCCGGCCTCCCTGTTATACGGAATTGAGTTAATTGATGTAAAAAAGTGGAGTTTTTTAAACCCTGTGGAAGGGAAAATTTTACGCAGTTTAATGTCTGTAGGTACAGCAAATTCGACTGCTTCTCTGAGACAGGAATTGGGTTTACGTAGCAGTTGGGTTCAAGGTCTGGCAAGTATAATACGTTGGGTAGTAGCTCTATCTAAAGGTGAACCTAATACCTTAAGAGATCTTATAAAAAATGAATTACTAGGATCTTTTAATGATTTCTCCCTGATTGTAAAAAACTTCAGATTTGCCGTGTTGCAATTGAAATTGGATGAGGAGACTTTATTTTTATTATCCTCTCATCCATTAAAAACTGTTCTGAAGTCAGCCTCTTGGGAATTGGGGTTTTGTCAGGATAGAGACTTCTGTTTAGCGAAAAGAGGTGGTACGCCTGTTATTGATTCTTATACCCTGCGGAAAGCTCAATCGTATATGTTTTGGAACATTTCCCATGGCGTCAGGCGCCTTGTGTTCTTATTAAGACATAATTTGCTTCCCTTGAAAGCTCTACATGCCAGCTGGTATGGTCATTCGGCATGCTGTGATCTTTGTCAATTGTATGATCAGGACTTAGATCATGTCATGTTTGTTTGTTCTGCACTGATGTCTTGCAGGCGTAGATGGTTAAGACCAATTTGCTTACAACTCAACATATTATCTGCTTCTTCATTTAAGGCAGCCTTGATTAATCCTCCTAATGAAATGTTTGCTTTTAAACTGTACAACTTTTTTAAATGTTTTTTGGACCTGTATTAAGATGTCTCGAGTAATTGTGATGGAATAATGTATTATGTATTTTTTGTTTTGCATGTATATGTTGTTTTATGTGGACCTCATAAAGAGTTCCTTATCATAATAAAATAAACTTGAACTTGAACTTGCTCTGCAGCCCGGCCACAAACTCGGCAACACTCCACTGACGTAGCTAGGCTTTGGCACCCCAGGGGGTGCTGGCATTCGAATCCTGTTTTTGCCATCCACAAAACTGCATACGCCACTGACTCCAGCCCCACTCCTCCCCTCTTCCCCAGGGCACTTACTTTTGTTTAATAATGGCTGGTGAAGAGCTCACTCCAGGGGCTGAACGGAGCCCCGGAAATAAATGGCTGGGCATCAACAAAAACTTTTGATGTTACTTGTAGGCAGGCACAGCCCTGGAATCAGGAAGAGGGCTTGGAGAGGTAACTCTGCTGGAGCATGGCAGTAGTTTTTTCTCGTTTCTACATATAAATACAGACAAAGGAAAACTTGTTTTCCATCTGTATTTATATGTAAAAATCAGTTTAAACAGAAAACCGGGAGCCCTACTCATAATATGCTGTGCTGCTGGCACAGCATATTATGTACACGACAATAGAATGCTTATAAATATGTTCTTATGATGCAGTGTGAGGCTGAGCTATGTTCCTTGCACAAACCCTAACATGAGGTATGTGGTGTGTTCATTTGGTACTTACCAATGAGCAGTGCATTTCTGTAGGTGCCATGCTCGAAGCGCTGGTTAAAGATGGACTGTCGGAAGATGTAGGAATCATGCACACTGCCTGGGTAGTTGGCAATGACGTTGGTGAAGAGTCACCGGTGGTCCACTATTGCCTGCACATTGATGCAATGCGTGTGCTTTCTGTTGTGGTAATTGTGTGCAGTGTCGGGAGGGGACACAACACAAGTAGGACATGTGTGCAGTCGATTGCCCCCAACATGAAGCCAGCTGTTCCTGCACAGTGTGGGGGAAGTGAAGGTGCTGGTGTATCAAGCTGATGATGGCATTCAAGACAGTTGTGATGAACTTTGATAGGGCTGGCTGTGATTCTCCTCCGACTCTGGTGGTTGTTGGTTGGAAGGTACCAGAGGCCAACAGGTGCAGCACAGCCAGCAGCTTTGTCTGTGGAGGTATGTTGTTTGTCCGCTGTGTTGGTACTGTCAGCATGTGGGCAATGAGGGTCAAGATGCGGAGAATGGTTGTCCTTTTGAGCCTGTAGTGGGAAATAACTTCCTCTGGCATTAAGTCTGTGAGGCTGGTGTGTTTTCAGACGGACTGCTGTCTTATTCTGCGCTGCCTCGGTGGTAGTCCAGTGGGGGTTGGTCGGGGGAGTGGTCGGGGGACCCGGGGGTTGTGGCGGTGGGTTTGTGGGCCTCTTGGGTCTCCGAGCTGCATGGTCAGTAGCTCCATGAAATGTGTTGGTCTGCCGATGTGGCTCTGGGCTGGGCTCCCTTTTATACTGCAGGTTGTCATCCTGCTTAACACCAGTAAAAGACAGGTGTTCATTCCCCGCTGCTAACGCGCCTAATCGCCTGTTTTTGGATCACTTCGCCGATCTGGCTGATCGTTGAGAATGTTGTGAAGTGGGGTATTCATGTGTTTTTGCACAGGAACGCTATCATTAGCGATAGTTGTCGCTCTCATCCGTTGCAATGTTTTTCGCGGAAGCTATCGCCGGAACACTGGCAACTTCTGCAGTTTGCACCAGCTTGAGAATGGGGCGATGAATATTTCACCACTTTTGCGGCACTAAAGTGCTGATATTCCGGCGATAATTCCTTGAGAATATGCCCCCATATATTGAAGTAATAGGCTATTGCCTTCAGCAGAAAGAAAACCACCGTAGCAATGGTAGTCACCTAAATTGTCAGGCAAAATTCATGTCTTGAAACATGAAATATAGCATCATGCACATCTCGAGTAAAAGCCTAAAGCCACAAATAGTTGTTATAATTAGCCCTGAAAATTACTGCCAGTGGAGTTTATTAAATTAGAAAAAAATCTGATGTATACTAATGTTGATGGAAACTATTCTATATAAAATTTTTCTTATCATTGCATTTCATGCTGCATCACACACAGGTAAAACAGAACAGTAACTTCCGAACGTCCGTGTGGGACACCTGACCTTCTCTGACAAACTCTTCTTTAAAATAAGAACCCAGTATTTTCTTCTTGACGAACACTGGGATTCGGATGGTCAAGTCCTTCATACTACCAGCCCCAAATATTTTAGCTAGACCTTCATCGCAAAGTTTTGTTACCAGGTATTCAATCTGAATACTTCACCTTAGAAATTGTGCAGACTTTTTTGAATGAAGTTCAACTATCATCCAAAAATGAAAAGAAGGCAGCCACGTTCATAGGATTGTTCAGATAAATGAAGATGCTTCACATTATTTTAATGTTACAGTGTCCTCTTGTGCTGCCAATTACAAGCCAGACGTGGGACCCATGCTCACTACGCCACTGGAGTCAAGCTATCCTGGCTGATGACGGCTGATAGCCAGAAACCGGTCCTAGGATGCTTGATTCCGGTCCAGGGAAGACATGGCTTGGCAGTTCGGGCTGGACTGTTCCCATGAGGCACAGGGTCAAGACTGATTTGCATATGGCCATGTCTAAACTGGGGTGGTGTAGTGGGCAAAAGAACGATGGATTTAACCCAGATCTCTTGACTGGGGGAGAATGTATGCATTGTCAGCATTCCGTCCATCATTTGTTTGTAGTAACGCTTTTCGCCCTAAGTGGGATGGGTATTCCCATACGTGGGACCCATGCTCACTACGCCACTGGAGTCAAGCTATCCTGGCTGATGACGGCTGATAGCCAGAAACCGGTCCTAGGATGCTTGATTCCGGTCCAGGGAAGACATGGCTTGGCAGTTCGGGCTGGACTGTTCCCATGAGGCACAGGGTCAAGACTGATTTGCATATGGCCATGTCTAAACTGGGGTGGTGTAGTGGGCAAAAGAACGATGGATTTAACCCAGATCTCTTGACTGGGGGAGAATGTATGCATTGTCAGCATTCCGTCCATCATTTGTTTGTAGTAACGCTTTTCGCCCTAAGTGGGATGGGTATTCCCAGACGTGGGACCCATGCTCACTACGCCACTGGAGTCAAGCTATCCTGGCTGATGACGGCTGATAGCCAGAAACCGGTCCTAGGATGCTTGATTCCGGTCCAGGGAAGACATGGCTTGGCAGTTCGGGCTGGACTGTTCCCATGAGGCACAGGGTCAAGACTGATTTGCATATGGCCATGTCTAAACTGGGGTGGTGTAGTGGGCAAAAGAACGATGGATTTAACCCAGATCTCTTGACTGGGGGAGAATGTATGCATTGTCAGCATTCCGTCCATCATTTGTTTGTAGTAACGCTTTTCGCCCTAAGTGGGATGGGTATTCCCAGACGTGGGACCCATGCTCACTACGCCACTGGAGTCAAGCTATCCTGGCTGATGACGGCTGATAGCCAGAAACCGGTCCTAGGATGCTTGATTCCGGTCCAGGGAAGACATGGCTTGGCAGTTCGGGCTGGACTGTTCCCATGAGGCACAGGGTCAAGACTGATTTGCATATGGCCATGTCTAAACTGGGGTGGTGTAGTGGGCAAAAGAACGATGGATTTAACCCAGATCTCTTGACTGGGGGAGAATGTATGCATTGTCAGCATTCCGTCCATCATTTGTTTGTAGTAACGCTTTTCGCCCTAAGTGGGATGGGTATTCCCAGACGTGGGACCCATGCTCACTACGCCACTGGAGTCAAGCTATCCTGGCTGATGACGGCTGATAGCCAGAAACCGGTCCTAGGATGCTTGATTCCGGTCCAGGGAAGACATGGCTTGGCAGTTCGGGCTGGACTGTTCCCATGAGGCACAGGGTCAAGACTGATTTGCATATGGCCATGTCTAAACTGGGGTGGTGTAGTGGGCAAAAGAACGATGGATTTAACCCAGATCTCTTGACTGGGGGAGAATGTATGCATTGTCAGCATTCCGTCCATCATTTGTTTGTAGTAACGCTTTTCGCCCTAAGTGGGATGGGTATTCCCAGACGTGGGACCCATGCTCACTACGCCACTGGAGTCAAGCTATCCTGGCTGATGACGGCTGATAGCCAGAAACCGGTCCTAGGATGCTTGATTCCGGTCCAGGGAAGACATGGCTTGGCAGTTCGGGCTGGACTGTTCCCATGAGGCACAGGGTCAAGACTGATTTGCATATGGCCATGTCTAAACTGGGGTGGTGTAGTGGGCAAAAGAACGATGGATTTAACCCAGATCTCTTGACTGGGGGAGAATGTATGCATTGTCAGCATTCCGTCCATCATTTGTTTGTAGTAACGCTTTTCGCCCTAAGTGGGATGGGTATTCCCAGACGTGGGACCCATGCTCACTACGCCACTGGAGTCAAGCTATCCTGGCTGATGACGGCTGATAGCCAGAAACCGGTCCTAGGATGCTTGATTCCGGTCCAGGGAAGACATGGCTTGGCAGTTCGGGCTGGACTGTTCCCATGAGGCACAGGGTCAAGACTGATTTGCATATGGCCATGTCTAAACTGGGGTGGTGTAGTGGGCAAAAGAACGATGGATTTAACCCAGATCTCTTGACTGGGGGAGAATGTATGCATTGTCAGCATTCCGTCCATCATTTGTTTGTAGTAACGCTTTTCGCCCTAAGTGGGATGGGTATTCCCAGACGTGGGACCCATGCTCACTACGCCACTGGAGTCAAGCTATCCTGGCTGATGACGGCTGATAGCCAGAAACCGGTCCTAGGATGCTTGATTCCGGTCCAGGGAAGACATGGCTTGGCAGTTCGGGCTGGACTGTTCCCATGAGGCACAGGGTCAAGACTGATTTGCATATGGCCATGTCTAAACTGGGGTGGTGTAGTGGGCAAAAGAACGATGGATTTAACCCAGATCTCTTGACTGGGGGAGAATGTATGCATTGTCAGCATTCCGTCCATCATTTGTTTGTAGTAACGCCAATTACAAGCCAGCAGCTTAAGCAAAGAAGTTTTTGGGTGAAAATCTAACTGTGTTTACAGTAAAGCCGCTCAGTCAGTAGGCTTTGTTTCTGCAGTGATATTGCCTGTTTAACAATCACCTCTTCTCCGGAAAACAAGTCACCTCTACCATATTTTGTAGATATTGATGTTGCCACGCGGAACGTGATTCGACCCGCGGTGCCCCCCACTTCTTACTCGAGAGCCGCGATTCATCCCGCGGCACCTCCCTCTTTTCTTTGGGCGCATTGCGGTGCTGCACGGCAGGCCGCTGGTGCTGTCTTGGCATCGCAGGTGCATCCTGCAGCGCCTGCTCTCTTTTTGTGTCGGGCACGTCGCCTGTCTACGCGGCAGCCCCTTTTCTAACAATTTGCATTATAGGAATGCTGCAGCTCCAGTTTGAAACCGCTTCTTCTTATTTTCAGATGTTGGGGCACTATATTCTTACCTTCCTTTTTACTGGATATATATTCCTTTCTTTGTGTCTTCTTGGGACCATCTTGCCTTCCTATGATTCCATAGTCTTCTTCCCAGAAGGCCTTGGGAAGCGCCTGCTCTACCAATTCAAGATGGTGACCTTCCTATTCTATCCGCTATCCTTTTCCTTATCCAAGATGGTGGTCATTTGCTTTCTGTTTGGTCACTTCCTGTTTCTGTTTGGTCACTTCCTGTTCCTGTTTGGTCACTTCCTGTTCATGGGTATTTAAAGGGCTGGATCCTTCATTTCCTTGCGTTGCAACACTCTTCGCTCCTGCTGGTGTGTTCTCGCTCCGGTTGGTATCCTGTGCTCCTGCATGATGTATCTGTGATTCCTGTGGCCTACCTTGTTGCTGATTTGGCCTCCTATTCCGGTTCGGATTACTGGCCCTCTTTTTCTCCTTCTGGAGGTTTCTTTCCTTCCTCTTAGTTCCTGGAGTTCAAACTTCCACCAGAGGTTTTCCATACAGGGTTTTTTCCTCTTGGGACTCCTTTTGGAGGGCACGGTCTGCTTTGGCTATTTCATTGTCAGCGGCACTGTGGCTACCAGAAGGGGTTTTCCTTACCTCGGGTAGACCAGAACCCTCAAGAACCAAAGTCGAAAAACTCTCCAACCCGCCAGAGCCGGTAAGAACATCACAAGTCTTGAGAATCGAAGCACTTCAGACAGTTAACCTTCCATTTAAAATGCTAGTTTTGGGGCACACATGAAGGCCTTATCATCGAAAATTGGCATATGAATAGTGTTTCCTATTGTCGGTTGTCTTTACCATTTTTGCTCAAAATGTTTTGAAAATTCCTTTAAAGGTAAATCAGATAGGACCAAATCAAATGTACATAGGCCCAGATGTATACACATTAGGAATACCCATTTCCTAATTAACTCTGAATCAAAATTGCAAAATTGGTATTCCTAATCCATGAAACTCTTTTGAATCTCATTAGAGATTCCCAGTAGGTCGCAAATACACCTACCTCATGCATATTAATGAGTTAGGTGGCAATTTGAAGCCCATTAGAAAGCACAGCCAACACAGGGATGGTGGCCTGTTGGGGTCAGCAGACCACCATGTCTGTGATTACTATTAAATAAAGCAATTTTTTTTTTTTTCATATGCACCCTGTTTTCCTTAAAGGAAAATCTGATGCATTTAATTTAAAACAATAAAACATTTAAGTCCCACGGACCAGTGTCGGCTCTTAAAAAATATTTTTTCAACATTCTCAGAGGGGATGGGACCCCTTACGATTTGCGAATGGGTTACCAATAGTTTCAAAATGTTGGTAAAGTATTACTGTTTTGCGACTGGAATTTGTTCCGCATAACAAGAATACATACCATACCGATTCAGTATTTAGAATGGATGCCCAAAACACACCCCTTCCAAATACAATTGCAAATTGCAATTCGGTAGCAAGTTCCAGGATCCCATTTTGCACATCTGAAAAAGATTTTCTCTGCTTGCAAAAAGCCTGCATATAGGGCCATTTGCGACCGGAAATATGCTTTGTACATCCGGCCCTAAGTCGTTTAGCATTTTCAAATCCTACGACTTGCTAAAAGACAGGATGTCTGACTTCTATATGTCTTTACTATGTACTAAACTAATTTTGCAGTTCAGCAAGGGCTTGATAAAAGTAGGAAATCGTTTGCGATTACCAAATAGGAAAATGTTTGCGATTCACTGTTTGGTAATAGTAAACACCAATGCACAAGTGTGTCTTTGACACATTTTGCAATTCCTAGTAGGTTGTAAATAGAGCTACCTCATTTTTATTCATGAGGTAGTTTGCGGTTTTCGACCCATTGGGAATCGCAAAATGCACAGGGATGTTGGCCTGCTTTGGTCAGCAGGCCACTTTGTTGGTGACTGCTTTTCAATAAAGCACTTTCTGTTTTTGAAATTCAGTCCATTTTCCTTAAAGGAAAATTGGATGCATTTCAAAAAGAAAAATGACAAATTTCCTTTCAATTTTTTAAGAGTAGGCTGTGGTCCGTGGAACTACTGCCTGCTCTTAAAAAATGTTCTTGCAAACATTCATAAAGTTGAAGGGGTCCCTTTGTGAACCATTCCCATTTGCAAAAGGATTATCACCAACTTGAAGTAGTTGGTAAAATGCGAATGTTTTGCGACCACATTTTGGTCACAAAACTTTCACACATACCACTGTGATTAGGTATTAAAAATGGATGCCCTAAACACGCCCCGTCCCAATACCGAATTGCAGACTCAATTTGCGATTTGGTAAAAGGTTACCGAATCGCACACTGGGCCTTTGTTTATTGAAAAATACCTTTTATGTGTGCAAATGGCCCAATTCTGTGAATCAGACCATTTGCAAATGAAAAAAAGCTTGATATATATTTTGCCCTAAATGGTTACAAAATTGCAAAATGGGTTTATAAATGCATTCCAAATCGCAATGTGGAACTGGAATGTTTAGAGTGTCCCTTCTAAATTTAAATTTGCAATATAATGTTTCAATGGTTTTCAACTGCAATTTTGGCTGCAAAAGTATTTGGAAATTTCTGATTTCTCAAAGGAGGTGGTAACTCAATCCCAAAGGGGTTCCAATTTGTGAATGTTAGAAAAGGTTTGTTGGGGTGTAGGCAGTTGCCCAAGGGACCACTGCCTACTTTCAAACATTTTAGAAAAGTACAGTTTTTTCTCTAAACGTACTCCTATTTCCCTTAAGGAAAATAAAATACAATTTGTTTTTATTTACTTAATTTAAATGCAATCATAGGCATGGTAGTCTGTTGGATCTAGAGGACCACCATCCCTGTGAATAGCGCATACGTTGGTCAGTAAAATCTCATTAAATTCACAAAAATCTTTGAACAATTTTCAACCACTTTTTGCAAATCCAATATTAGTACATATAATTCCTTGATGTGTGTCATGCCTGTGCTAGTAATACACTTAGGCCCGGTTACAAGTGGGTTGGACAGGGGAGCAGAATATACTTCATCAGGTATTTTGCATGACCACAGGTATTTTTTCAATGTACTAAATGCCTCTTATTCCAAGTTTTCACTTGGAAATGCGGAAAATAGTGGGGAGTTAAAATTTAAACCAACTCCACTTTTTTATTTTTGTGCTCGTAATAATTCCTGTGAAAAATGTGTCTATTTGCATGGTCATCCCCATTTTGGGTGAACTGATGCTGCTATTTGTTTTACTCTGTGCACTAGAACACTGCTAACCAGGCCCTAGTGTGTGTGCTTTTACCCCTAAAAACATGTAGAAGTTGGATTACATCTAATTGGCATTTCTAACTTTCCTATAATTCTACAGTTTATGGTGTGGAAAGTTAATTACCACCTATGGACTACAGCACTACTGTACCATTCACTAGCATGACAACATAAATATGACTCCAGACCTACTACTGTTGCCTGGATGCTGTAAATTTAAAATTGCGTTCGCACTCCAATAGTGAACAAGCTGAGGACTAACCTTGATGAGGTGTGGAAGCTGACAGTTGGGTTGCATCCAGGACCTTTATTTGCTTCAAAGTGGTCTCTCCTGTCACAAGCAGATGTCATATGACACCTGGATGGACCCCTTCCTTTCTCCTCTCGGTCAGCAAGCACAATACTCAGTGTTGTGGGATTTGGTGGCCTGAGTCTAGTCTCCCTTGATTAGAACCCGGTGTGCCCATGATGGAATGGGGTCACCAAGCATTGTAACCGGCGTCTTGATCCGGGATCGAGATTAATGCAGCCTGGAGAAAACTCTAGCAGTCCTCAGATATCCTATGGCCATCAACCACAATGAAGGTAGTCATGCATATATCCTCAATTCCAGGGACCCTTAGAGATACAAGAAATTAAAATCTCCAATGCCCATTAAAGTGACTGCTCCTCTTTGCAGCAGATGGCAGAAGCAGGATCCCACTCCTTCATAGCACCATCACAAACCACTTTTACTGCATCCAGTACCTGCCTACCACCCCCAAAACACCATACATCTGTACTGAGAATGCCTGAAGCTTAAGCCCCCTAATGAGACATATGGGACAGGACCCCAAGCCATAACTGCACACATGAACAAACTCAACATGACACCACGCTGCGGGTCTTACAGCTAGGCTTGGCAACCTTAACCCTACCACAGTAGGACCTTTTAAAGTGGAAGTTCCTCCTATGACACATTATCTAATTTATCACTGACACCCACCCAGGCTGAGGGTGCAGTCTGCCCCCAGATGAGTATTCACCCACCTAAATATCCTTGACATCTGACCCTTCCATAGAACTCGAGATGCCGAATACCACCTCCCTTCCACTTGCCCTCCTTATTGACTCCCAAGAACCACCTTGCATGCTTTGACACCGACTGGTGGATAATGCCCAACCATGGAGTGCAGCCCTGGACAATGAACTGGACCCTGCCATCAGACCCACCAAAAGACCAAAGGCCATGTGGAAGACATAGCTAGAATAAATAGACTTCCACCTGAACAGATGCTGTTCTTTTCCAAGCAAGGACTGCTATTGTAGCTCTTGAGATAGTGCTTCATTGGATAAGTATGACTACCTATGTAGTAACCTATATCATAATGAGGTCCCTTCGGCATGCTTGTTCTTCAACACATATTTGGATAAAGTATGTGCCCTATTCCATCTATAGCCCCACTTCTGCAATGGTCAGCAGCCAGGCTGGGATCCCAGGGAACATGAAAAACAAAGATATGCAAAATGACCTTATGATGTGGGAAATGATGGAGTGAAAATCAAGAGTCAATAAAGATACGGAAGACCCTGCAGGATTCTTAGACAGTCTGGAGGACCAACAGATGGCTATTGCTCTGCCGTTACCGAAGGAAAATAGACCCTTGCAACATGATGGAACGCACACTCTTCGTCCTGGGAGGGCACATTACCGCACTTTCAAGAAGCAGAAGGAAAGAGAAAAAGTAATGAGAACTGTCTAAGAACTCACCCAGGACAATTCTAGAGACAAATCTAGGTCAGCCATAGAACCTCCACCACTGTCAGAAAGCAAGACTGACCTGCAACTTTCCAGGGGTGGCTGACAGAACCAGATGAGTATATAGAAGATCCTTCTGACATCCACCACCATACTACTATTGGTACTAAATAGTGTTATATTAAAGGTTTCCCTCTCTTATCCTGTGCCTATATGCATAGAGATTGACTGGAACTTGGAAAACATAATAGGGGATCAGTACAACTGGCACAAATCTTATGGGCAGCTGCCAAAGCCACATAAGGGGCACATAATTAGGGACTCCCCACTAGTTAACAGACATAAAACAGAAAGGTAAGCAGTCTTAGAATGAGAAATTCAGGGCTTGATTAAGATCTTGGCGGACAGGGTTGCTCCATCACAAGCATGATGGATATCCCATCTACCATATTAAAAGTTTCTTAGGATATAATGGAATTGTAAATTGGCTGACGGGATTTACGTCACGTTTGTGATGGAGTGACCCTGTTTCCCAAGATCATAATCAGGTCCTGAGTCAATGACATGGACCTATGTTACCAACCCACCGGGACAGTGCTGGATAGAACCTTGAAAAAGAAAACATGGAATTACAATCCCTATTCAATTTTAAAGGGAATATATGCTTCATAATCTCAATGCCTCCCACTATGAGCAGGGGGAAAAAGCCTGGTGGCTAGTAGTTGGGTGTTAGATTTGGGGGTCTCTAGTTGGCACAGGTATGCACTTGTGACAAATAGGGACCCTTGCCTCTAGTCAGGGTAATGGGGTACACTCCTAAAATAACCCCTGCTCACCCCCTTGGTAGCTTGGCACGAGTAGACAGGCTTATCTCAGAGGCAGTGTGTAAAGCATTTGTGAACACATACAATATTCAAGTGACAACACTACAGATGGACACCACACAGGTTTTATATAAAAAATAGGTATTCTTTATATAGAATTGACACAAGACCTTAAACGACAAAAATCCGCAATACTGTTACTTAAAAATGGTAGTTAAGCTTAGTTCTTTTTAGTTCTTAAAAAGCCACACTTTTAGCTCAATGTACCTTTAGATGCGACACGCAGGGCAACAAAAGTGTTGCAAGGACGGTGATGCGGTGAAGATTTTGGTGCAAAGAAATAAAGACGTGAAGATCTTCCTGATGCGGCACGCTTCTCTGATGTGGTGAGAGATCTCGGCTCGATGCATCAGCTGCAGCGGCGACACCCTTGTCCAATGATGCGATGACAGCGGCTTTGGCGGCGACACTCTTCTCCAATGATGCGAGACGCTTCTGCTCGATGCAACAGTTGCAGCGGCGACACCCTTGTTCAGTGATGCGACGACAGCAGCTCCGACGGCGGCACGCTTCTCCTGGGATGCGATGTGATGGCAGCGGCTGCAACAGTGACACACTTCTTCGTTGCGAGTCTCTTCTCGTGATGCGGTGCAATGCGACAGCTCCAGCGGGGACACCCTTGTTCAGAGATGCGACGGCAGCAGCTGCGATGGTGACACGTTTCTTCGGTGTTGTGGGATGCTTCTTGTGGTGCGGTGCATTGCGACACCCTTGTTCAGTGATGAGACGGCAGCGACGGTGACACGCTTCTTCTCTGTGAGTCGTGCTTCCAGCTCCTTGCGACACACAGTCCCTCAGAAGGCCCAAAACAGCAGCAGGCATTTTCAAAGAACTCGGGGGAGCTGGGTGTTGAAGTCTCTTGTCCCTGAGACTTCAGCAGGAGGCAAGCTCTTTTCCAAGCCCTTGGAGATCCTTACACAAGTTGAATGAAAATGCACACAAAGTCCTTTCTCCTTTCTTTGGCAGTCAGGCAACCACTGCAGGCCAATCCCCCAAGCAGCACTTCAGCTTAGGGATAGTCTCTCCTCAGTTTCTTCTGGTTCCACTCCTCAGCAAAGGTTTCTTCTTGTTTCCCAAAGTGATCTAAAGTTCTTGGGTTGGGGTCCCAATATTTATACTAAGTTTTCCTTTGTTCTCTGAAGGCAGAGAGGCCTTTGCCTAGTCCAAACCAGTTCTGGTCAGTCCATGAGCACTTTGTTTACATGACTCCTGCTTTCCTTTCAGAGTGCAGGGCAGAGACATCAGACACACCACAGGAGGTGGAGCCAGCATTTTGGAGGGAAGGCACAGCCCTATTCAGGTCCCAGGTGCAACTCCTCCCTCCCATCTAGATGCAGATCTCTCTATTCACCACTGTGCTGCCTCACCCTGTCTCCTGGAATCCCCCAGCCCTGTCACTCAAACTCCAGACAAGGAATACACAGCCTAGCAGAGGCAGGTTTGAATGGTCAGAGAAGAAAATACCTACTTTCTAAAAGTGGTATTTTCAAACACAGAATGTTAAAACCAACTTCACTAAAAGATGTATTTTATAGGCATACTAAATTCGAATTTCTACCATGTTCAGTTAGGATTATGAAATGTAATAATCAAACTGCCCATTCTGGGCTATGGAGAACAGGTAGCCTTGCAATAGTGAAAACGAAAATGGCTGTAATTCACTATTGGAACATGCCACACACACCAAGGCATGTCCTACCTTATACTTACAATGCACCCTGCCCTTGGGCCTACCATAGGGGTGTCTCATATGAAGAAAAGGGAAGGTATAGGGACTGGCAAGTGGGTGCACTTGCCCAGTCAGCATGACAGTACCAGACTGCATGCAGGCTTTGCAATGGCAGGCCTTAGACACACTTTTACAGGCTGCTTCTGTGGTTGGCACAACCAGTACTGCAAGCCCACCAGCAGCATTTGGATTTACCAGCCCTGGGCACTCCTGGTGCACTGTACTAGGGTCTGACAAGTAAACCAAATCAGCCAATCATGGAATCACTAATCCATACATTAATTTACAATAGGGAGAGCATATGCACTTTAGCACTGATCAGCAGTGGTAAAGTACCCAGAGTCATAAAACCAACAAAAACAGGTCAGAGAAAATACTGGAGGAAGGCAAAAAGTTCAGGAATGACCCTGCAAAAAGGGCCAAGTCCAACATTGGGCAACATAGACAAAGAGAGGCTCTGACAGCCATCCTGGCAACTCCTGTCCGCAAAGTGCAAATGATCAGAGAACCGCAAGGGATAGCCGCAGCCTTTGCAGATTATTAAAAGAAGCTCTACAGCTCTGAACTCGGATATGATGGGGCTCACAAGAACAATTTATTAGAAGGTCGACTCCTGCCCCTTAACAAGAAAGGTAGAGCACTTCTGAAAGTGGAAATAACAAAGGAAAATATTGCTGAGACAAATGCTACCCTCCAACATAATAAAGAACACATTGAGGATGTTTTCCCATGAGAATTCCACAAATGGATCGAAAACAAACCTGTAGACTCCTTAAACGAAGCCCACAAAGAGGCAGAAGTGATGGGACGCTTATCATCTCTCTTCAAAAGGGCGTTGATAATGGTTGTTACTAAAACTGGGAAAAAGCATTACTATATCAATGTTATCACTGGATCTCTTTGCTTAACACAGGCATCAAGATCCTGAAAAGGATCCTGGAACCCAATTCAAAAAGGTAACACTCTACTCTCATTCATCACTCACAAGGTGGGGTTTGTACAAGGCAGCGCTAACTGCAACCATACGAGCACATTGTCCCATGTGCTGTGGCTATCAAAAGATGCACAAAATGACATGGTGACATTATGTCTTCACTCTGCAAAGCCATTCAATAGGATGTTCCGTACCCTTCAAAGCACTTTGTCCCATGTGCTGTGGCTATCAAAAGACGCCCAAGATGACATGGTGACATTATCTCTTCACTCTGCAAAGCCATTCAATAGGATTGAGTGAGAATACATGTTCCGTACCCTTCAAAGACTAGAACTAGTCAATGACATCATGACCAAAGTCATATGGCTGTAGAAGGTACCCACAACTTAGGTTATCTGTGGGGGTTGTTCTTGCCGTGCCCTTTCCTGTTCTTAAGACCAATCCTTTCCTGTTATTAAGAGAAAATCATTAAGGATGCCCCACATCACCACTATTATTCATTTAGGCCTTGAAATCTCTTGCAGTGACCATCCCTCAGGATGTAAGAATAGTAGAAATACCAAGACCAGCAGACCCCTCCAAAACCCTCTTGTATGCGGACTTCCTCTCAATCAATCAATCAATCAGGGGATTTATAGAGTGCACTACTCAAAGGTGAGGGTCTCAAGGCGCTGGGGGGGTACAGGCAGATCCATGGACATCCGCAGAGCCAGGTCTTGAGACCTTTCCTGAATAGGTGCAGTAATTGGCTTCTTCTGATGTGGAGGGGGAGTTTGTTCCAGGTCTTAGCCGCAATGCAGGAGAAGGAAATGCCAACCTTTCTGGCCCTGTTGATGCGGGTGACGTGGATCGGTCGACAGAATGGAGGTTTCTCTTGGGGGCATGGAAGAAGATTATTTCATTGAGGTATTGGGGTCTGGTGTTATGGAGGGCTTTGTAGGAGTGTGTTAGAAGTTTGAAGGTTATTCTTTTTTCGACTGGGAGCCAGTGAGGTCGCAGAAGAGATGGGTGATATGGTCATGTCGTGGAATGCTGGGGACGAGTCTGGCTGTGGCATTCTAGACGTCTGTAGTTTGCCGAGGAGAGTTTTGTTGATTCCGGCGTAGAGCGTGTTTCTGTAGTCCAGTCTGCTGGTGTTTGTCTTCCTGGAGTCGGGGGATCCATTTAAAGGCCTTGCAGAGTATGTGGAGGGTGTTGAAGCATGTGGAGGACATGGCGTTAATTTGGTGGTTCATGGTGAGTGAGGAGTCGAGTATGATGCCGAGGTTGCAGGCGTGGTCCATAGGGGTGGGTGGGTTTCTGAGGGGGGGTCCAACAGGTATTGTCCCATGCAGAGGGGGTGGACCCGAGTATGAGGACTTCAGTTTTCTCCGAGTTGAGCTTAAGGCAGCTGCTGCTCATCCAGGATGTGACATCCTTCATCCCTTCTTGGAAGCTGTGCCTGGTGATGTAGGGTTCGTTGGTGAGGGGGAGGATGAGCTTGGTGTTGTCATCATATGAGACTATGTTAAGGTTGTGTTTTCTGATGATGGTCATGAGGGGGGCTGTGTAGACGTTGAAGAGCATGGGTCAGAGGGAGGATCCTTGGAGTCCTCTCGCTGACCTAAACACAACCCTGAGAGCTCTGAAGTTCGCTATCTCAGAATTCTTAGCTTCCTAACATCCTAAGCCTTAACACTATTGATAATGAACACTGAGATGGGACAAAAGCGAGGCCCTATCTTTATCCCATGCAACTACAAAAGTAGCCGTAACACACTAAAAATTCCAATGGAAACCTGAACACCTCAAATAAATGGGTGGAAATATTAACAGGGGCCAGGAGGAAAAGATATTGAATAATTTATAGCCCTTCATTGCTTTACACAAAATGGACAGAGCTAAATGTATCACTATGAGGTGGAGTGCAAGCCATGAAATTGGTAACGGTACCCAGATATAGGTATGAGTTAGGAATGCTTCCACTTACAGTTAAGATCTCCATAGTGTGAATGATTGAGAAGCTAATAAAAAACATCATGTGGGCAAACATGAAACTAAGGCTAAAAATCTCAAAATTGCAAGGCATGAGCCTACCTTGCATTGCACATGATTGCACAGTGCTCCGCCTGACCCAATTGATTTATATATGGTAAAGATTGATATTGAGTGGGATTCACACACCGTGGACCGGGCCATCAATTACTTTATATTCATAGCACCCCAGATTGATGAACAAGATTCATGAACCACGAGCCCCATAATCCAAACCATGAAGAAGATCTGGCTCAATTGACAAAAAATCTTCAAGAGAGATGCTCAACTGCATACATCTGGCACAATACTGGTATATGTATAGGGGAGCAAGTCATATCCTGGGAGCTGGAGGAGAACAGATATCCTCACGCTTGATCAACTGCTGTCACGGTGGGGACTTAAATTGCTTGATACACAACAAGAACAATTTCATTTACCCCAACAGCAGAAATGGGAAATACCTACAACGGAAATACTCCATTCACAGCTGGTTAGTATGTCACTAAGGGAAATAGGTTTGTTCAATATTTGAAAAGTTTTAATTATTTAAGGAGACACCGCTAGGTTCTACTATTTAATAATGCATCGCTTCAACTCACAATCTTTTTGCTACCGCTCCAAACCAAATAGCAAAGACTACTACAGAGGAAGATTGGCACATACCAGGAATCTAGATAAGGGTCAGAAAAGACAGAATCAAGTTAAATCTTTTAAAATCACTCCTGGACTGGTTTTGGACTCCTTGAAAACTAATGACATCAGGCCTGCTGCATCATACTAACTGTTGGAGGTTCAACCATCCAGCCTGTGACACATGCTGTATCCTGTATGACTGTCCGGACCTGTGCTAATATTGGCTCTCAATACAGCATGCTTTAAGCAAAAAACTGTTTGGTCACATGATGTGGCTTCTCTCCTGAGCCAAACATGTCATATAAGACGACTGCTGGTTACAGCTATAACTGCCACAAAAATATGTATCCTGCGGTATTGGTGTTCTCCTCAGAGACCTACAAATTGTGAAATGACGAATGATTCATTTATATGCAGCAGGACAATAAAGCAATCACATTAGCTTTCATTTACTTTACTTCCTTGTTCTTTTCCTTTAATCCCCACTCTCTTTCTTCACATTCTGTTTTCTCCCCTAGTCTCCTTTCTACTTGGTTGTATTTCACTATGCCCATGGTCCTTAGCTATCCTGATTTGTATACACATAACCATTACACTCTTATTAGGAGACTATTAGTTGGAGCACTGCAGTTGCTGTTATTATTGATCATGTTGATCTTTTAATTGTACTACAGACTCACCCATATGAATGTTGAATGAGAATGTAAGCCATAGTATTTTCCTACAATCAAAAACATCCAAGCCGTTGGTTACTGTTAGAAATTAGGGTCTCTAGTTGGCAGGTTGTTACACTGTCCAAGTAGGAACCCTTCTTCCTAGTCAGGATAATGGAGTTACACTTCTAAAATATGCTCATCCCCTTGGTACCTTGGCACAAGCAGTCAGGCTTATCTCAGCGGCAGTATGTAAGGCATTTTCACATAACATACAGTAATACAGTGAAAACACTACAAAAGGAAAGACAGGGGAAACACGCCAAAAGGTGCCAGGTCTAACAGCTACAATTGCAATTGTATGTGTTAGACCTGACATCCCTGGCATGGTATTCCCCCAAACATGTTGCATCACCCTTACTGTGTTACTGGATTTTTTTTGTTGGTGTTAGTACTCTGTGCACTTTCCCACTGCTAATCAGTGCTAATGTGCTTGTACACCCTCCCTAAAACATGGTAAAACTGGCTTACATCTGATTGACACATTTAATTTTCCTTTATGTCTCTGGAAGATGCTGCTACGCGTAGTCAGGGCCTGTAAATTATATTCTACTAGTGGGCCTGCAGCACTCATTGAGACACCCACTAAAGTAGCCTTTTAAAACATGTCTCAGGCTTGCCACTGCAGCCTGTAGTGAAGTTTTAAACTGCCATTTCGACCTGACAAAATAACCCTTTTGCCAGATCAAATCCTTCCTTTTTAATACATATGGCACACCTAAGATAGAGCCTAAATTCTCCTAGGTCAGGGTGCATTGTATGTCCTCGAAGTTAAAAACTACTAAAAATGTTCACTACTATAAGCCCTATTTCTCCCAATGAATAGCAATGGGTTACAATATTACTTTTAATAACTGCTGTAGTAATGTCATCTTTAGACTCAAATTCATTGTAATTTAAAATCCTCTTTAATGGTAAAGTCAGATTTTGATGTCACAATTCTGAAAATGACGCTTTTAGAAAGTTAAACTTTATGTTGTAGTATACTGGTTACTATACTCAGTTCATTGATATATTGCAGATTCTCCTGACGAAGGGCTCATGTTTATAGCCAGAAATGCATTGGGATTTTTGAAGACTGATCGTTATATGCTGAATACAAGCTATATATTTTGTTATTCAATTGAACGTGAAATTTTCTGCGACTATCAAGAATAAAGCAGATCATCATCCACTTCATGGTTTGAAGATTTGATTTCCAGAGTGTGATCCATTGAATATAGGATGGAGGTCTGTTATTGACCTATGAACACTGAATAGTATTGATGAATTCTTTGATAATATTGAGTACACTTCACAGTGACATCACCGTAGTGCACTTGTTATTCCCAGATACTTATTTGGGATTTTCCATTTTCCATTTTGAATTAGGAGGTTCGCAGAGCCCCTGACCTGGTGCACACATTACCTTTTTTGAGATTTTATTGAAGTATGGATTATTGTTAAATTTGTTTGAATTAGATAATTTGAGTGCATTCTAGCTGTCCATCTTTCACTGCTTTTAGAAAGTTGGCATTTTTTTGTCCTAGCAACATCATAAAATACAATGAAGGACAGAGTTTTTTAAACTTTTCAAACACTCACCCCAAGGCACAGATCTGGTTTTAATCCATTGTTATTTTGATCACCACATCATCCCCACTTTGGACCCAGCCGTATGCAAATCAGCCTTGACCCTGCTCCCCATGGGAACAGTCCGGCCTGAACTGCCAAGCCAGGTTCTACTTTGACCAGAAACAAGCATCCTGGGACCGTTTTTTGGGTATTTTCCATCATCAGCCAGGCTAGCGTGAATCCAGTTGTGCAGTAAGCAAAGGACAGATGTCCTGGCATACCCATAGCCACTTAGGGAGTATGTAGAAACATCACAAAATAAATTGATGGACAGAGTGTTGAAACTTTTCAAACACTCACCCCGAGTCACAGATCTTGGTTTAATCAATTGTTACTTTGGTCGCCACATCACCACAATTTTGACCCAGCCATTTGAAAATCAGTCTTAACCTTGCTCCCCATGGGAACAGTCCATCCCAACCAGCCAAGTCAGGTCCTCACTGGACTGGAAACAAGCATACTGGGACTGGTTTTGGAGTAGCATCCCTCACAGCCAGGCTAGCTTGAATCTTGGGGTGCAGCAAGCAAGGGGGCCACGTCTGGGCATATCCCCAGTCATTTAGGGCGCACATACCAAAAACTCAAAATATGGTGATGGACGGAGTGTTGAAACTTTTCAAACACTCACCCGAGTCACAGATCTGTTTTAATCAATTGTTATATTGCTCACCACAGCCATATGCAAATCAGTTTTGACCCTGCTTCCATGAGAATCGTCCAGAATGAACTGCCAAAGCCAGGTCCTCCCTGGACCAGAAACAAGTATGCTGGGACAACCCCATATCAGCCAGGCTAGCTTGAATCCAGTAGCACAGTGCACTGGGTGTGAATGTTTGACATTGTTCAACATTCCATCCATCAATTGTTCTTTTTGCATTTTCTTGTTGTAACCATTTGTGCTGTCTGCCAGAGCCCTGGGTTATATGCCTGTGAATAGCTCTGCTGTTGACGTTCATGTATTCCTCCCAGACAGTGACATAGCTTTTCCATGCCCCACTTACTCATAGACATGCGTTAAGCATGCATAAAGGACCCTTTTACCAGCCTTTTGTAACCTCAGACTTCTTGGACCCTTCAAAGGGGAATGTAGGAGCCTTCAAGAACTTGGTGTGGGGGTACTATAGTGAGTATCCCCATTTCAAAGGCTGGAACCAGGTTTCAAAAATGGACCCTCAGAGCACATCTTCAGTACACTTCTTGCCCGGTGGACTTCAGAAGGACTGCCCAGCCACCAGAGGGCTTCCCTGTTGCTACCAGAGGAGTGCTTAGCTGATTGAAGGATTACCTTGCTGCTTGAAAAAAACTGGACCATCTCCTTGACCCCAGGACCACTAGAAGTGAATCCATGGGCTTGTTGGGTGGCCTCCAGGGTGAGTTACAGGGACATAATAACCTCCTAAGTCCCTGAACCCTGCACCTGGCCACTGCTGGGTGAGTCCTAACCCCTCGAGTGGTGCCCTCCAGGTCCTAGACCCTTGGAAGTGGTGTTGCCAGTTATGCTTCTACCTAGCTCAAAAACCTGTGACTTACAAAATTTTTCAACAAAATCTTCCTGGAGAACTGACAGAAGACCGGGACCAACCTGCCAGCTGCTCTGCCCCAGATACATTGTGGTAGCTCCCGCTACATTCTTCTCTGCAGCAGCAAATCCCTTTCAGCTGGACATCTCAGCATCAGTATCAGACCTCGTGAAGCCTTCTTTGGCTACAGTCTGCAGCTTTGTCCTGCTGGAGGTTTTCGACATCCAAAAAGTTGTCTATGTTCGGAGGTAAAAATCTCCACCGGGCTCAATGACAACCAGCTTCCCAACGATGATGACCACCACCTTGACCTGGAAATCCAGCTTTTCCCAATCAGAGCTTTTCCCACCAATGTCGATGGCTTCACCAAGACTTCATCCAGTGGCTCCCTGATGACGACGATTCCTCCTCGGACACAGCTTGCTGCCCTGCCCCACTTATCTCTACCTTCTCCAGGACTTTCCTTCAGAAATGTTTTCAAGTACAAAGGTAAGCCGAGACTGAACCTAATCCACCCCTTGTGACCAGCCCATGCTATATCGCATTCAGCCTTAACTTTTGACTTTGCCCCTGTCATGTGTGGCCAGATACCTGTGGTTATCACTTTGAGCTTTTAGTCGCTAGATTTCACTAAAATCATTAAAAATTCATAACTCTGGATCTACTGATTGGATTGAATTCATTTTATTTATTAAAACTTACTCTATTATTCTAAATGAGTTTGGGATTTTTCTTGTGTTTTTTTTCACTTTCATACTGTTTGTGTGTTTTATACTTTTCACAGTGCCTCTAAGTTAAACCTGTTGCTGTGCCAAGCTACCAGAGGCGTAAGTACAGAATAATTTTGTGACTTTTTTTGGTTCACCCTGACAAGGATTGTGGTTGTGTGGTAAATAAAAATTCCTTTACCGGGACTGAATTTGATACAGAAACATTATAAAATAGCTCAGTAAAATGAGAGGCAGAATCCGTGATATTAGAGTTTCGGAATGGGCTTTATTCCAATAATCGATTATAATCGGATGCTTCAAGTTCCATCACCACGGGGGTTCAGGAAGTGAAGTACATACTTTATTGACAGAGAAGTAACTTCTATAGTACATACATTATAATGAAGTGAATACAGTAGGCGTGACAATTTGATAAGGACATTGACGTTTGTCTGCGTAACCGAAAATGGGTGTAATAATGAGTAAAAAGGAACATGATTGGTTATGATGTCATGTATAGGTGGATCTATAAGATAATACTTGGCATAGATGCGCGCGCAGCAGTATGACGTGTAATTGACGTGTAACTAGGGGGTGACGAGGACTTGACATTTAGCTCTATATGTGGAGACGAGAAGTCTGGGGGGTCAAGTCAACCTAATCCCAAATCATATCTAACATCCTATGTTTAAAGAACTATGTTATCCACAAAAGAAGGACTCTCGGACAGAATCTACTCTATACTGACTGTGCGTGTATGTACAAGCGTCTAAGTGTCTACACTGAATGCGAGGGGGTAGGAATATTTCCTAGTAACAGGGCTATGAATTACTTGCATGAGGACAGAGAAGATGGGCCTTTTTGCTTGATAACTGGAAGAATGTTTACTTAAACTACTAGGCAGGAATGCATCGGCTGAGGGAGAGGCAGATAATTCGAAGGTGAAATACAGTTCTTGGCAGAGAATAGGCTGATGTCAGGCTTCGTGAGCCGCGCAGAGAATGAGACAAAGTTCATGGTCATAGATGCAGGCTCGGACCGGAGCTTTCAGAGGCAGAAGGAAAAAGGAGTTTTGATGACAGAATCAGGGCCTACTTGCCTGGACTGTAAAATGGCATAAGTGAACCATATTAAGCCGATGGCTTTTCATACTTGGGAATGGAATATCCGGCCTATTCATGGCGGATCTGACAGAGGACATGTTGACGGTGGACGCACATGTATTTGCGTCTTCATAACTGGAACTGGAGGGAACCTACATGTACTTGTGACATGCACATAGAACCGTTGGGGTCCAAGATAGGGGACATAACTGACCAGGAAAATCCATATTTCCACATTCCCTCCTTGTCCCCTACTTGCCCTTCAAGAGATATCAATCTTCATTAATCCATTGATCTGTTCATATAGCATCATTTGTTCTTCTTTCTTCTTCCGGGATCCTGAACGTAAATCTTGATGTGGAATGCACGATGTGGCACACAGACCACAAATCGCTGGTCCACATTGTAGACATAGACAGCAACTGAATAGTATGAGAAGGCCAATACCTAGGAAGGATAAAACTCTCCATCCCCAGGCTGATACCGCATTCCAAAACCAACTGGACCAAGTCCAAGTGCCTGGGTTCTGGTGTATCTGGCTTACAATCTTATGAAGGCGAGTGATGGCTTTATATACAGATGGCGAATTTTCTGGTATGAATACGCAGCAGCTTGATCCGATGACCCTACAAGCTCCGCCCCTATCAGCCAGGATGACGTCAAGGACAAGACGATTTTGAAGCACAACAATCCGCATAGCAGACTGCTCTTCCGTTAAATTGCCTAAGGCGGAAATAGTCTCATTCACTACTGCTTCAAGGGTTCTAGTTAATCTACGTATCAGCTTACTATTAGTAACAGTACCTATATAGGGAAAGATGCCTTTATTAAAATCTACATACTTGTCCCATGCCGTTTCAGTGTAATCGACAATGGGGAGATCTCTCCGTTCTCTGTTGTGTACTAAATGAATATTTCTGTAATAATCAGGAGGAGCTAGGAAAACAGGTGGCAAAAGGAATGCAATGTAGCAGGTACCATCCCAATCTAGGGGTAGACGCATATATGCAGTCTGACCACATATGAAGTAGGAGTGGCGAGAAGCTCTAAATGAAGATTTTCCTTGATCACTGAATTCTACTATAGTAGTGCATTTACTATGGCCCATATGTATGGAACCAACCTTTCTTACACACAATTCACCTTTTGCTGGGAATACTGACATGGTGGGTAAGACTAGTTCAACTTCGGATACGACATTTAGAATCATGAGATTAGGTGTAAAATTACCTAATCCATACACTTCATTTTCTAGATCAGTTCCTGTTCTTTTGGGGCGACCCTCCTTGTCAGGGTAGCAGACTTTGAGTAAAACTAGGTTCAGGTTTCCCCATATCCAATGATCTTGGTAAACTGCTGTGTCTGAGTCTATGGAATTGATTAAACTGAACCATGCTCCACAGGAGCCATTGTGTGTAAATGGGTGTGGAAAGAATGGCAGGACTCCTTCATAATTCTGATAGGGAGGGAGTCGGCCACACACCCAACAATTTGTGGCATTACTAGTCTGATGGGAATGATGTAACATACTGATGAAAGTGTTATTGCGCAGCGCAAGTCTATAAGACAATTCATGCGGAGGTAAGTCACTAAAAGAATGTTCAGCAGTAACATTATAAACATGTCTAGAAATAGGGTAATATATGTGCAACAACATACTTGTAATAATTATTAAAAGACTCAATAAAAACAAAATTAATAATGTCACTATACAGTGGCTACGCAGTGATTTACAATACGCCTGTTGTTTCAACATTTTACGGGTATTTCCTCTACTCAGGTCCAAGGGATACATGTCAGAGACAATTCAACCGCTTCACCTTGGAGAGGACTTAAACAATCAAATTGCTCGACTGGTTGGGCCTAAGCTTTAGTTTATAACTTTCAGATTTGTTCGGTTCAACAAAAGGGAGTTTTGAATCAGTCTGTGAGGTAGTGCAGGGCACAGTGTCTATATCCGAGGATAGTCCATGAAATTTCTTAATATGGCTTGAATGAATCCAGCCCTTGCGGCCCTCGATCTTCACGGCTGTTCTTGTGGTCAACAGGACCAACTTGGGTGCTTTCCACCTGGGCTCCAGCTGAGTCTTTCGGTCGAAATTCCTCACAAAGACAAGATTACCCGGAACAACGTCATGGGGTTTCACCTCAGTGTTGTCGGGAAAGGCTGCAGCTACCTGTGAATGAGAAGATTGTAGTGCAGACATCAAGGAAGCCAAGTAATCTGTCAGCATATTACAGTCAATATCAGTTATTTTACGTGGTATAGGCGTCCCCCACATATTTGGTGGTCTACCGAAGATCACCTCATACGGGGATAGCCCTGTTCGAGAGTGTGCTACCATTCTCATGTAAAATAGTGCAACTGGTAACGCTACTACCCAGTCGACACCTTTCTCTCTGCATATTTTGGACATTCTGATTTTCAGTATCTGGTTATGTCTTTCTACGAGACCTGCTGCCTCGGGGTGTCGGACACAGTGGAATTTCCACTGATATCCTAACAGAAGTGAAACATGTTTCATTAATTCTGATGAGAACGGCTGGCCGTTATCTGAGTAAACAGCACGTGGTAAACCGTATCGTGGGAAAAATTCTCGAACCAACTGTTTGGCAGTAGTCGGAGCAGTGTAATCTGAAACCGGGTATGCCTCCGTCCAACGGGACAGAGCGCAGACAACTACGAGAACATATTTGAATCCTCGACATCGTTCCATCTGGATATAATCCATCTGTAGGACTTCAAAAGGGTGATCAGGAGGATGAAATCCACCCTGTTCTACGGGAACACTTTTTCCTGGGTTGAACTGGCAACAGATCATACAGGTACGGACCTTTTGTTTGGCTGCTGCTCGTAAATGTTTATTAAACCAAATGTGTTGAATGCTGTCTAGCATAGCTTTTTCTCCTAGATGTGCCGGACTATGTATAGTGTTAATTATAACTTGGACCATTGAATCAGGAAGGAACCATACAGACTTTTCCTTCATCATCCATCCTTGGTCCGTTTGGATCCCTCCTAATTCAGTCCATTTCTTTATTTCGTCTGGTGTAGCATGTGTCTGTATGTCAATTACGTCAAGAGTAGGATCTTTAACTGTCATACAATGTGTCGGTGTCAGGACTATTGTCTTTGTCATGTCGGGGGTTTGAGTTTGAGCGGTCAGTTTAGCTGTTCTGTCGGCTAGATCATTGCCTTGGGAAATGATGTCAGTAACCTTCGTATGGGCCTTACATTTCATAATTGATATTTCAGTAGGTAGATGTATTGCATCTAATAAGGCATGAATGAGGGGTCCGTGCTGAATGTGGGCACCGTGGGAAGTTAAATAACCTCTCTCTCGCCACAGCACGCCGAAGTCATGTACAACTCCGAATGCATAACGTGAGTCAGTGTATATGTTGACTTTTTTATTCGTGGCTTGAATACAGGCTTGTGTCAGAGCGATGAGCTCTGCGGCTTGAGCTGACAAAGTATTTATACGATTAGTTTCAATGACTTCAGTATCTGTTGTGACTGCATAAGCGGCCACTAATTCTCCTGTACTTGTTCTCATACATGAACCATCGACATAAAATGTCAAGTCTGGATCTGACAATGGAACATCGGTCAAGTCTTGTCTGGGTTTTGTCGTTACAGTAATAACTTCAATACAGTCATGGGCTAGTGGGTCTGTTCCGGTTACTGGCAAAAGTGTGGCAGGATTCAATGTGTTACAGCGTCTTATTTCTATATGTGGCTGAAACAATGTAAGTTCATACCCTGTAAGTCGTGCTATGGTCAAGTGTTGTGTTTGTGTTCTATTTATAAGAACCTCTACTGCGTGTGGTACTTGAACTGTCAATGGATGTCCTAACACTATGGCATCGCTTTGTCTGATTGCTAAAGCTGTCGCTGCCACTGATTTCAGACATGCAGGCAAAGCCTGAGCTACGGGATCTAATGTACTAGAAAAATAAGCACATGGTTTGTGTGCTCCTGCTTGATCCTGTGTGAGTACTGACAAAGCAGTACCTTCGCGTTCTGTAACAAAGAGTGTAAACTGTTTTCTGTAACATGGTGTTGCTAAAACAGGTGCTTGACATAAAGTTTTCTTTAGGCTTTCAAAAACTTGTGTATGTTCTTGAGTCCAAGGGAGAACAGTCGATGTGGCTGCCTCCTGGGTTGTCAACTGAATGAGTGGTTTTGCTAGAAATGCATATTGCGGGATCCACTGTCTACAGTATGAAGTGAGGCCTATGAAAGCCCGCACCTCCTTTTGTGTCTTGGGTATCGGCATGTTAGCTATTAACTGAATGCGGTCTGGTGTAAGCTGCCTTCCCTCCTTGGACAGCGAGTGTCCAAGATAAATAACTCGCTGGACACAGAATTGCAGCTTAGAAGGGGACACCTTGTGCCCTTTTTCGGCTAGAAATTGTAAAACTGTCAGTGATGCTTTTTCACATTCAGGTTCGCTTCGGGCGGTGATCAGCAGATCATCGACGTATTGAAGCAGAGCAGTGTTAACTGGCATGTGGATACTATCGAGTTCTCGTTTCAGTGCTTGGCTATAGATGCTGGGGCTTTCTGTAAATCCTTGAGGTGCGCGTGAGAATTTAAAGCTACGTCCATTTAAACTAAATCCGAACAAATATTGGCTTTCCGGATCTATTGGGACGCTGAAAAAAGCATTCTTGAGATCGATTACAGTGAAGAATGTCGCTTCGGAATCAATAGCTGTCAGTAATGACGAGATATCTGGGACCACAGGGAATTGTGGCACAATGCATTTGTTTAACTCGCGCAGATCAATAACCAATCGATATACTGGCGGGGCCTTCGGATCTGTTCGTTTAAGAATCGGTATTATCGGTGAATTACATATATTGGAGTCTGTTTCCACAACTACTCCTTGGGCAATGAGCTCGTCAATGATTTGTAGTAAAGCCACTACAGCATCTGGTGGTAACTTGTATTGTCGCATTCGTGGTAGCACCACTCCTGCCTTTAATGTGACTCGATATGGTGTAATATTCATGCATCCAACATCAGTAGGGCCTTGTGCCCATAGTCGTGTAGGTAAAATCTGTAATCGGGGATCCATGTCTCTAGACACATAGTGACCTTTAAAATCACGTAAAAACAATCTTACTCCTTCCGGAGAACAACATATTATAGCTCCTAGAGCTTTTAACGTTTTTATTCCTAATAGATTTTCTGGACATGATTTGGTAAGCAATAAATCTGTAGTTCGGGTCAAAGGTCCTATCGTAAGTGGCAGAGGTTGTGACACTTCATTAACAATAGGTTTTCCTGAAAAACCAAGGGAAATATTCTGTGAGCCTGAGAGGGGTGCCCCTGGAACTTCACTACGTTTTATGGTCGTTCGACTTGCCCCTGTATCGAGTAGAAATTTTCTATCTTGGCCTAATAATTCACTATGTACATAAGGTCCTTCTTGGTCTACTGGAATTTCAATAAGGGGTAAGTCAACTTCCCTCTCTAGGCTTGTTCATGCGTAACGCTGATACTCGGGATATTCATACTGTGCGGTCTGATACATTTGTCGTGTTGTTGTTTGTGTGGCAGCAACAGGCAATGGGGGTGCAGCTGGCACAAACTGTATTGGCTGTTGTGCGGCTGGCATGGCCTGGGCATGCTGCATAGCTCCTTGTTCATTCTGATCTTGTCTGAGTGGCCGTGATCTTTCTTGTGTTTTACCTATGGCGATATTATGTTTTAAGACTGGACAATCGTGTACGTAATGACCTGGCTTTTTACAATAATTGCATGTCCCTTTTACAGGTCCGGTTGAATCGGAATGTGTCATACCCTTTTTATGTCCTTCAGCTGGAACTGTTTGGGAAACTAGCATTTTCATTTTCGTGTCTTTCATGCGTCTGTGTTCATGTTCCTGTTCCTCTTTAATTCTATTGTGGTGGTACTGTAACATTTGTAACATTTGTGTTGGAGTGTTACCTTGCCAGGTACTCTCGAATTTTAATACTCTATTCTTTACTGGGGGCAGGGCATTTTCCACTAATTTTGTTACAAACAGATGCGGGTATGATTCGCTACTTGCTTTTATGCCACTATTTATACCAAAACATTTCTCGAATCGGGCATAGTAATCGCTAGTGTCTTCATCTTGCTTCTGTTTACAGGCTGAAATTGTACCCCAATCTTCCTTTTTAGTAGATAATAAACGTGGCAGTACCTGTACTAGTAGACCTGGTAGTGCTTTAGTTTTATCCCCAAGCCCCGAACCTGGACCTCGGGCCCTTTCTTCTGCTTCTAATGCTGACCATTCTATCTTTTGATCTCCTACCTCCCACTCTTTTTCCTTGAGTTTCTCATAAATGCCAGCAGGCATCAACACCTTTAATATTGTCATAATGTCGGGGTAGGTATACTCTCCCATGAGTAACATGTCTTTAATTTCTCGGTGAAAACCCGCTGGGTCTTTGTCATGACTGGGTACCACTTTCTTCATTTCTAACAATTCTATTTTCGATATGGGCGTATATACAAATACACGTTTAAACTGATTGTCCTCACCCTTTATTGGGTGCACTTCTCGTAAGGGATTCTGCCTATCTATGTGATACGTAGTTCTTTCCTTGACGGACAATGGAACATGTTCTGAACATACAAAAAGAATATACTGCTTTCTTGATTCTAGAATTTCTTTAATTAATTCAGTACCTGGACCTCTCCATTTATTCATAAGTAATTCAGTCAGTATGTCAGGCAAGGGACCAGGGTCCGAATGCCGACTCCGATATAGTATAATGAGTTGTTGAATCATATAAATCCCAGCTAACCTTTGTTCATCTGGGGTAAGATTCAAAAATGTGCGTACTACTGTATCATCGCTATATTTTCCGGGACTGTCCACCCAATGGACAGCTGCCCTGGCTAAATCTTGTTCATCCATAGAATCGAGGAAATGATAACCCCTTCGTTCTCGGAGTAGTTTGTCGGTGGTTTGGAACGAATGCTCGTTAGACCTTATATTAATTATAGGTATTTGGAAATTCCTGTTATTATCTGGACATATCGGACGTATTGAGTCATTATGACATCTAGTCTTATTCCTATTACAAGATCTTCCTCTACCCACATAGGCTATGGTGTCCGACTGTCCTGTGGGCAGTCCTGACCCTTCTTCCTCGTTTTGTTCGAATTCGTCTACCTCTAATCGCTCTTCGTGTAGGCGTTCTATTTCTTTACGGATCTTTCGACACATGGCTATTATACAATTTTGTTTATCATGTCTCCCTTCTGATATATTCTGGCTCCATCTTGTAAGAATTTTCATTACTTCCGGGTCTACCCCCGGTCGGTCTTGATTTCTGATCACACAGTTTATGAGGAAACGTAACAGTTCCCCCTGTATCTCTACTTTCTGGTATTCCATAGCTCTGTAAATACATTCTGGATCTCGCCCTGTTTGGACAAAATGATATATATTATCTAGATGCGCAGTCATTCCTGGTAACTTCGCTAAATACACTGCGGCTCGTCTGATACGCAATGATGCTAGGGTCATTTCGTCCTCCTTTCCAGGCACCGGGTCATATCTACAATCTATAAGAAGTTCCTTAAGCGCACGGGCACTAAGGAGTTTGGGTGTACGTGAATGCGCTGACTCTTGAAAAGTAAGTTTATTTATTCTGGGTGGCGTAGAAAAAATATTGGTAGCACCTCCCGTGGCCCCATCTGGGGCGTCGGGTGTGAAAGGATTCGTCGAGCGTGACACAGCAACTATAGGTGTGGACTCAGCTATGGAAGCACCTGTAGAAACAGATGCAGAAACAGATGTGCTTGCCGGAACTTGTGACTCGATTTGCTGCTGTAGGGATACGGGCACTGGATCTTGGCGTTGAACCTCCCTGGTATGCGGTCTATGTGGGGCGGAATTAGCATACTCGGGAGCTGCGTCATCTAAATATGAGGAAAGAAAAACATCTTCTGCGGTTCTAGGATGCCCCTTAGGATGTACCTTGATTGGGAATAATGGGGGTGGCAGGTCTTTCGGTATCTCTGGAGTAGCCTTAGGTAATCCTTCGGCCAGAAGGGGATACATACCATTCATAAGGGCATTTCTTTGTCTGTCTACTTGTTCTGATTTCACTCGGATTCCTTCCTCAATTAATAGTTTTTCTTGAACCTTGCTTGAACTTTCTTTACTCTTCTCTTCCTGTCTACGTGCTTTTTCTGTTCGTCTATGTGATTCTTTACGCCATAATTCAACGGCGTCTTTCTGTGACTGTCTGACTTTCCTTTTCCATAACTCTTCCTCGACTTTCATGATGCACTCTGCATCCCAGGTCCCCGCTGTGGGCCACCTCTGACTTTCTGGTAATCCCTTGGTATAGTCTACCCATAAATCAAGAAATAATATAGCGTCTAAGCCATGTTTGTGATACATAAAGTGCCCTGGAGTGTCCCTAGGAGGAATAGGGACGGCTTCTTCGAGAACCCCTTTTCTGGTAGTGATCTGTCTTAATTTCGAAAAGAGCGGCATATTGAGAACTGACCTTATACTTGATTTTGACCTGATACTTGAATTTGAACAGACATAATACAATAAACACGATAATGAACAGTCATTCATACCACGATATACAGAACATACTTAAACACTTTAAACATTAAACATTAAACTTTTAACTGAAACAACAATGATGATCGTCTGCATAACTAATCACCAAGCTTAATTCTCGACAATAACTAGACAATAACTAGACACTTCGGAATACTTCGGAATACTTGATATACTGCTAAACAGTACAGATACACTGCTAAAACAGTGCAGACCGGATTTGTGTACCCAAACCCGTCTTGACCGGCACAACCTATGTGCACGTCAGAAATGCCTCCCCAGCAATGGTACTCACCGGGTAGCTTCGGAAACGGAAGGCCTCCGTAACTTGAACTTGAACCGGACTGGACTCGACTCGACTCGACTCGACTCGTCGGACACTGGACTTGACTTCGGACTGGTGGGTCTCTGTATACCTCGGATCTTGCTCTCTCAGCTAGGCTCTGGTCGGGATACTTCGCACTTCTCACCGCCTCGTCTGGGTGTTGATCGCAGTCTCAGTCGCCCCCGCTTGACCGGAGGGAGATACAGGAAATCCTGCTGGTACGCGTTATTGTCCGTCCAGCTGTGGCAGGAGACCGGGCCTGCAACGCACCGCCGGCGCGTGAGATGAGAAAGTGTCCCTGTTCGGGCGCCATCATGTGGTAAATAAAAATTCCTTTACCGGGACTGAATTTGATACAGAAACATTATAAAATAGCTCAGTAAAATGAGAGGCAGAATCCGTGATATTAGAGTTTCGGAATGGGCTTTATTCCAATAATCGATTATAATCGGATGCTTCAAGTTCCATCACCACGGGGGTTCAGGAAGTGAAGTACATACTTTATTGACAGAGAAGTAACTTCTATAGTACATACATTATAATGAAGTGAATACAGTAGGCGTGACAAT
Organism: Triturus cristatus; assembly: GCF_964204655.1. NCBI lineage: Eukaryota > Metazoa > Chordata > Amphibia > Caudata > Salamandridae > Triturus > Triturus cristatus. Next base: position 471,442,453 of record NC_140585.1, on the reverse strand, counting down.
TTGATAAGGACATTGACGTTTGTCTGCGTAACCGAAAATGGGTGTAATAATGAGTAAAAAGGAACATGATTGGTTATGATGTCATGTATAGGTGGATCTATAAGATAATACTTGGCATAGATGCGCGCGCAGCAGTATGACGTGTAATTGACGTGTAACTAGGGGGTGACGAGGACTTGACATTTAGCTCTATATGTGGAGACGAGAAGTCTGGGGGGTCAAGTCAACCTAATCCCAAATCATATCTAACATCCTATGTTTAAAGAACTATGTTATCCACAAAAGAAGGACTCTCGGACAGAATCTACTCTATACTGACTGTGCGTGTATGTACAAGCGTCTAAGTGTCTACACTGAATGCGAGGGGGTAGGAATATTTCCTAGTAACAGGGCTATGAATTACTTGCATGAGGACAGAGAAGATGGGCCTTTTTGCTTGATAACTGGAAGAATGTTTACTTAAACTACTAGGCAGGAATGCATCGGCTGAGGGAGAGGCAGATAATTCGAAGGTGAAATACAGTTCTTGGCAGAGAATAGGCTGATGTCAGGCTTCGTGAGCCGCGCAGAGAATGAGACAAAGTTCATGGTCATAGATGCAGGCTCGGACCGGAGCTTTCAGAGGCAGAAGGAAAAAGGAGTTTTGATGACAGAATCAGGGCCTACTTGCCTGGACTGTAAAATGGCATAAGTGAACCATATTAAGCCGATGGCTTTTCATACTTGGGAATGGAATATCCGGCCTATTCATGGCGGATCTGACAGAGGACATGTTGACGGTGGACGCACATGTATTTGCGTCTTCATAACTGGAACTGGAGGGAACCTACATGTACTTGTGACATGCACATAGAACCGTTGGGGTCCAAGATAGGGGACATAACTGACCAGGAAAATCCATATTTCCACAGTTGTTACCTGATCAGGGCTTCCATCCCCCAAACTACAACCAATAACCAGTTTCATACAGTATCTCACAGGTCTAATTGTAAAGGACTGCAATTCTGTATTATTATTTTATTGTTGAAAAGAAGAACTATTGCCTTGTAGCAGTGTAACATATTTTCACATCCTTGTACCAAGAAAAATTAGTAAGAACACAAACCCAATAGGAGAAAACTGTCCATAGAACTGGTATTTAGTGACCAAAGAGAAGAATCTGCTTATTACCCTGGCCAGACCTGTTAATGGTAAGACAGGCTCTGCACAAGGGGAAAAGGGTTTCTCTGTCTAGGATTTAGAGAGTAATGGGCACTGTAGGATTGTCTGCAGCAAAGTGGGTAGTTTACCCTATTGGGTAGGGAAGAGCGAGGAGTCACCAAAACGTACACGCTAGCACCGGACATAAAGGATGCAACCTGCTGCAAGAGGCCATTTTCCTAAGTGCCCAGCTGACCAGTATCAACGGGACCGGACCTGAACACTGCCAGTGGCCTATGCTGTAGAGAATCTTGACCTTCAAGTGTTGTTCCTGCGTTCCTGGTACTCTTAGCTATGTATAACTGGATGTCTCCTAACACCTCTGGAACTTGGGACCTGAAAGAGACCTCTGGAGCACCAGGACAAACCTGTCAAGCTGAGATAAAGAAACAGGTTTCCCCCGATCTGAGCTTCTCTGCAGCAGCAAATGTATTTCATATGGACCTTGGGAAGAAGGTGGCCAGCCTTGTGGACCCCTTGTTCCTTTGGAAGATTCTGAACCCTGAAAAATAGATTAAGGGCCTGATTATGAATTCAGCGGTCCTAACCACTGGTGGAGGTGCGGTGGCGATTGTAGACCACCGAACCAGTGGACTGACCGTCATATTACAAGTACGGCAGTGGGACCCTTTTGGGACTACTGCAAATACCAGGAAACCCTGTTCCCTGCCAGTGGTGCAGCGGTCTGGGGCAGTCTGGGGCAGTAATAGGCTTGGTTAAAGTGATCATCAACTCCATATTCCTAGTTCACTGCTCAGACCATTCTCTCATCACCCTATCAATTACCTCACCTGTACCTGCTACACGCAGTCAACCCACAAGACCAAATATTTGGATTAGAGACATAAAAGAAGATGGACTAGCCTCAGAATTCAAATTCAAATTTCAACTCTTGCCATCTTTCTCTGACACCAAGGCACTTATCTACTGATATACTATGACAGATATAATAGATATGCTAGCTCCTATCCTGACTGGAGGAAATACTAAAACTTCAGTGACAGGATTCTTGAAAAAACAAAAGAAAGGTGAGAACACTGGGGCATGATAAAAGAAGATGGAGGCACAACCCATCAAATACTACCCTGGCTTCACTAAGATCAAAAAGAACAATCTACAAACAAAACATTTTCAAAACCAAATTTGATTAATTGGAAAAGAATCAGACCGGGCAAAGAACCAACCCAAAAAGCATTATGAGATAGCCAGCTCAACAATAGAAAATGCTATCAAAGAAAAATGCAAATCATTTTGCAAATGTGTCAAGGACAAAAGAAAGAATAATCACTAGACAACTTGCTTAATGCTCAACACAACTGTAAACTGACCTGAAATCAGAAAAAGAGAGTTATTTTCAAGAAATGGGTCCTGCCACCATAATTAGCAAACCCTGTCCATACTCCTCCATTTGGGAACCCGAAACTTTCTCCATTCTGAAACAAAACAAGGAATTGATAGCCTCAACCTCATTCAATATCATTAAATCATCTCTGACAAACAATCATCTCAGAGACACTCAAAGCTGTTCAAGTCTCTCTGTTATTAATAAAGACAGAGATCTTGCCAGAAGACCTAAACATCTTGCAACCCATAAGAAACCTTCCCTTCTTAGTTAAAGTGTTAGAATGTTGTATCAAAAGGCAGCTTCATTTTTCTCATAGGAAAATGAGCTATTGTATGAGCTCCCATCGGGCTTCCAAGCTTAGTGCAGCACAGAATGACCCTTAAGGTAATCAACAGCATCCTGTGCATCTTAGACTAAAGAGTATCTTGCCTGCTAGTCTTCCTGAATATGTAGGTAGTCTTCAACACAACAAAGCATGACTCCCCTTCTCACTATCGTCAAGGCATTAGTAGTGTAGTGCTTAAATGGTTCACATCATATCGGGAAATCTGGCCCAATGAAGAGCATTATATATGTCTTTGACAAATCAACCCTGAGACAAGGATATCCCCCAGGCTACTACTCCCTTCTACCCTTTCCAACATCTACATCATACGGTTGTCTACATTGTGGAGCCTATCCAACACCAAGAATCAGCTTTTATTCAGCTGATAATCAGGTAGTCTAAAATTTAGAAAATCTATCTGAAAACCTGAACATGATCCAAGGCTAGTCCACTACTGATCACTTGAAACTCACCTCAATAAAAATGGAATTGTCCTCATTTCACCCCCCCTTCCCACAGCAGCATTCCAATAAATGAATGTCTCAAAGATTTCCAATCCAAATATCATGAACTCTGTGAATTCACTTGGATTCTGCCTGGACGCACACCTAAACTGGCGAGTACACGTCATATATACCGAAACATTAGCTCAACTATGACTGAACTCTCTAATAGGAGTTGAAAAAAATTCCAGAACAAAACATTAAACAAATCACATGGGTGCCTGTCCTCTCAAGACTGAACTACGGAAAGTCCATCCCAGTTGGAATTCCTAAACTCCACATGCCCTCTTTAAAGCAGCACTGCATGCATGCAGCTGTAATTTTGATGTCGGGCACAAGGACATTTTATCATATTTCCCCATCCTATCCTTGCTGAACTGGCTTTTAACCAAAGGAGAACTAATTTGAAATTGACCTCCATAGACCACAGAAAATTGTTTGAGGCGCTCATAGCTTTTTTGAAATTTCACATCTCAGGAGGGCATAAAGGACTTAGAAGTTTGGATTCCCTCCTTCGAATTCCAATGATTAAAAAATTTGAGACAAGCAAACAATCTTCCTCATAGAGCAACCCCAGTCTGTGAAACTCCTTACCTCCAGAAATAAGAACAATTGCCTCCTTTGAATTATTTAAAATAAAGCAAACCTCTCACGTTGGAACACCACCTAATAATGTATCTATTCCCAAAAGTTGTGAGGAGTTCCTCGGATACAGACTGCTGAAATATTTTGCTTTTCAGAAAAAAGATCAAGGGGGAGATTTGTATTTTGATGAAAGGAGTTTACCCAGTCAGGGGGATGGAGTGACTGCCAAATTTAGAAATGACCACCAAGCTGGTGTTCATTTCTGAAACACTGGCAGGAACATCTGTCACAGCAGTTCCTGTCAATGCTTTTTTAAAGATTGATGAACAGCTTCATAGACTCGACATAGCCGTCTGTTAAACTTATATTTTTTGTTACTTTTAAAACAGAGGGGCAGATTTACAAGCCCCTTGCTCCACTTTTGCTCCACTTTTCCCATGTTAAAAGTGAGGCAAAAGTTGCGCAAAGGGCTTGTAAATCTGCCGCAGAAAGTCTGGAAGCAGGGAGCTATCTCCCATGACAAGGGGGTAATTGTTCATTTTTTACTGTCCATTACCACATGACATGCAGTAAAAATTGCTTTCTGTCCACCCACCTAAATCAGGCAGGCGGTCATATGGCCATTTCCCTGTTGTGAAGGAATATGCTTACCACCAATATTTAAATCAGGCTGTGAGTGCCTAGGTATAATCAGGCCAAATCTGGTTGGTGTATACTAGCCAGGCTCCATTGCTGTCAACCTCAAATCACACCTAGGTCCCTGCTTCCCATCCCCATTGACTGCCATTGGCACTGTGTGCTTTTTGTCACTATTTTTCTTTACAATGTAATAATTCATATCTCAGGTTCCCCTTATTGGATTTGTGTCACTTAGGTGTAAATGTTCTTACTAAATGTTACTCTATGTTTCTAATTGGATTAGGGATTTTTATTGCTTGGTGTTGTGACTATATAACTCTTTTGGTTCTGCAAAAAAACTTTACACATTGTACCAAGTAAAACCTATCTGCTCTATGCAGTAACTATCAGGAGATTGAGATCAGGTTAATTAAGTGACTTTGAGGGGGCACCCTATAAATAGTTGTGATTATTCCCTGAGGTGGGAAGCCACCCACCCCAAATATTAATCCAATTACTTAGGCGGGAAGCCACATTCCCCATTGTAAAGAATAATGATAGTATAATTTCAGAAATTGAGGTCACTGCGTGACCTGTCAAAACTTTGACAGAAAGTAAAACACTCTGCACACTCATCAACGCTAGATATTAGTTAAATTTTTTTTAAATTTTCTGAGTTTATTGAATTTATGCACCGGTAATAGCTTTTGTGACTAAAACCTGGGCAGATCCCACCTCAGGTCCGGATATATTTTCTGCTATCCCAACAGGATACTCACTTTTCAGATTAGAATAAATACTGAAGCGGGGGAGGGGTTTTGCAGTTATACACAGCAACCAGATGGGAGCTACATTTTTGCTGGTGTTCTCCAATGCTTGTGAGGCACTTTCTGTTAGCATAGAGATATCTAAGAATCAGTCGTTCAAAGGGATGGTAATATACCACCCCCTGGGTCCAAGGGCCACCTTTTTTCAATCATTGAGTACTCTAATGGAATCTTGTCTTTTTTCATCTAATTTCACCCTACTAGGGGATTTTAACTTTCATTTAGAACCATAAACAGGTGGGGACATTGAACATTTGGTTGATACTTTGATGAGCCTGGGTCTTCCCCAGTGAGTGCACACATCTACACACTTAGCTGGCCACACTCTAGACGAGATTTTTTCTAATAACCCCCTATTGACAGATATAACCATACTGCCATTGACTTGGTCATATCATAAGGAGGTAATGTTCTAGCTGAGGGTACTGATTAGACCATCCCCCAGCAGCATATCATGACATACCTCAGAAACTCGGGCCTGGCACAAAATTGAAGCAGCTAAGATTAAGCAGATTTGACTAGAAACCCAACCAGATCACATGAGTGATCTTGACTTCTCAGTGTGAAATTACACTGATTGGGCTGGCTCTGTGGTGGACCAACTAGCTGCTTAAGAATCTCTTAGTCACCATAGAAGCAAACCATCAGCTCTGTGGTTTGCTGACTAACTAGATCACTAAAACAGCTCAGTTGACGGCCAGAACAAAAATGGAGAAATATTGCAACATAAATGAGAGAGAAAATACAAACAAAATATAAGGGATTATAAAGCGATGATCCAAGCCGAGAAATCAACCCACTTCCTTGATGAAATTGAATCAGCCACCAACTCAACACACACACTTTTTCCGACAGTCAATACCCTAGCTAACTTAGATAATAAAAACACATCAGGTAGTGATCAATTCTTTTGTGATAAACTGATTAACTAACTAAAGTCGGAGAAGTTTACCATTAATTTGTCTTAAAAAAGCCTCCCGTTCAAGTGATCACCACTGATGGAAAACTCTCCTCAACAACAGAGACATTAAATGAATTCACCCCTCTTACTGTTGAGCAGGTACTTAAACTAATAGAACCAGTAAAAGAGGGCTTCCCATCTGACCCCTGTCCTCTAGCACTAATACATTTTTGCCCAGAGATGATTTCTCCTCATCCCATTAACATCTTCGATGAGATGTTTAGATCTGGATATTTCCGTAAACCTTGGAAAAAAGCCTCCATACTACCCTTAAAAAATAAATCTACGCTTGATCCTCATGAAATCCAGTAGCTACTGCCCCATTTCTTGAACTTTGTTGCCTTATAAAATTATTGGGAAAGCTATGAATCTGGAACTATCATCTTTTTTAAACTACAACCATCACCTAGATTCATCTCAGTTCAGTTTCAGAAGTAACCATAGTACTGAATGGGCACTGATTGTGACCTTGGAGGAAATTAGGGCAAACCACACTTATCCTGCTTGATTTGATTGCGTTCAGAGCGCTAAACAACACTGTGCTCCTGGATCGCGATATTTCTGTCGCCCTTAATGGGTTTGTATCTACCCCTTTTTCACTTCCTAGTGGAGTTCTGACTTTTTCTGTTTTATGTTTATTCTGTCTATTTCTGCTTTGTTCTTCTGTCTTTGCCTTTTTTGCCTATTTCTCTGTTTGCCTCTGTTTTTTTCCTTGCTTTTTTGCTTCTTCCTGCCACTGCCCCTCCCCCCCGGCGTGATCCCGATCCCACCTTCTGCCTCCCAGCTGCTCTCCCTCCCTTTACCCGTACTTAATGGCGGCCGCTGCACGATAAGGCGAACAAGAACTCTGACCTCCTGGTCAGGGTAACTGCTCTCCCCTTGTACAGCTCTGTCCCTAAGGCACTGCCCCCAGTGCCTTCTGGTGACTCAGGTAGGTGTTCAAGGCCCTCCTCCACCTGCTGGCTCCTGCCTGCGCCTCATTCCTGGTGCTCCAGTGGAAGAGCCTTCTCTTCTGCCGGTCCGCTCTGTCAGCCTTTTTCTGTCTTTTTCTGTTTGCTGTTTATTCTGTTCTTTTCTGTTTTGTTTTTCTGTCTTTGCCTTTTTTGCCTATTTCTCTGTTTGCCTCAGTTTTTTCCTTGCCTTTTGCCTTCTTCCCAATACTGATGCCCCTCTCCCCAGCCTGTGCCTGCTCCTGACTCCCTCCTCCCAGATGCTCTCTCTTCCCCCTGATGCCTACTCAATGGCGACTGCTGCACGACAAGACGTGCAAGACCTCTGACCCCCATGTTCAGGGAAACTGCTCTCCCTCGTTCAGCTCCATCCTTAAGGCACTGCTCTCTGTGCCTTCTGGTGACCCAGGTAGGTGTTCAAGGCCCTTGTCCACCCACAGGCTCCTGCCTGCACCTCATCCCTGGTAGTGCGGTGGAAGAGCCAGCTCGTCTGCCGGTCCATACTGCCAGCCCTTTTCCGTCTTTTAATGTTTGCTGTTTATTCTGTTTTGTTTTCTGTCTTTTCATTTTTTCCTATTTCTGTTTGCCTCTGTCTTTTAATTGCCTTTTGCCTTCTTCTGGCCGCTGCAGCCCCTGCAACCCCTCCCCCCGGTGTGTTCCGCTCCTGCCTCCCACATTCCAGCTGCCCTCCCTCCCCCTGACCCCTACTTAATAGCAGTCACTGCGCAACAGGGCAAACAAGACCTCTGACCTCCTGGTCATGGTAACTTCCCTCCCCTCATGCAGCTTAGTCCTTAAGGCACTGCCCCCAGTGCCTTCTGGTGACCCAGGTAAGTGTTTTAGGCCCTCTTCCACTTGCAGGCTCCTGCCTGCACCTCTTCCCTGGTGATCCACTGGAAAAGCCTGCTCTTCTGCTGGTCCTCACTGTCAGCCTTTGTCTGTCTTTTCTGTTTGCTGTTTATTCTGTCTTTTTTCTGTTCCTTTTTTCTGTCTTTGCCTTTTTTGACTATTTCTCTGTTTGCTGCTGTATTTTCCTTGCCTTTTGCCTTCTTCCCACTGCTGCATCCCCCGCGGCCCCTCCCCCCCAGCGTGTTCTCGTTCCAGCCTCCCAGCGGCTTTCGCTCCACAACCACTACTTAATGGCGCACCAAAAGCAAGCCCATCTGTGTCCGTCCATGACCCGACCACAAACAGCACCAGGGACTCTGGTTCCTCGACCACTGCAACTACGTCCCTAGCACTCTGACCACACTCAAACCTGGACGCAACAACAACTACAACCTCTCGATGCCGACCAACTCCCAAGGCCCATTCTCCTGCCGACATGCCACCGCACCTTCACCCACCTCTGGACCCAGACAACCAGCCCCAAACCACCAGACACCAGCGTACACCAACCCCTAAGCAGCTTCCTACTCAATGTATGCTCCCAGCACAGTCACTCAGTAGAAGTTTGGGACCTCCTCAACACTCACTCGCCCAACATCACTTTCCTCACAGAGACCTGGGCCAACGCCAGCTCAGCTCCTGACATTGCAATCGCTATCCCCGACGAATAGAAGATTCTAAAGAAAGACTGCCCCAACTGCCCCAGAGGAGGCCTCGCCATCGCTCACAAAAGCTCCTTCCGACTGACATCCTCCAACTCAGACACTACCAGATTCAGCCTAACCCCAGAATGATACTCTGCGGAACACTCGCCTAAAGATGGCCCTGAACCTACCAACTCACCAATTCCATTGCAGACTACATCGCTCCCCACACCCTAGCCTCCACAGACTACATACTGCTCGGAGACCTGAACTTAAACCTAGACAACCTCAGCGACCCCAGCACCACCGCCCTCCTAGAGAATCTTGCCAAAATTGGACTGAAGCAACTTGTCTCCACCCCCACCCACACCATCTTCACTGGAGGAAACAACATTTGCTTCAGTCACACCACGCAACCTCTCTGGACAGACGACCACTGCATCAATTTCTCCTTTTTTAAAACCCACCTCACGCAAACTCACACCAGGCCTCCCATGCAGAAACAGGAGCAAAATCACCGAAGAACACCTAACCTCTGCCTTAAGCTGCACTCCTCCCCCCACAGCGACAGATGCCAACACAGCAGCAAACAACCTTCACCAATGGATCGCCAACTGCACCAACACTCTCGCCCCCCTCCAGAACTCCGCCAGACAACACAACACGGAAGCCACTTGGTACACCACACAGCTCTGAGAATCCAAGCGCGTGTGCCAATGACTGGAGAAAGCATAGAGAAACAGAAAAACCCCAAAAGCATGCACCGCCAACAAGGCACACTACCAACTCATCAAATCAACTAAGAAGAACTGAATTCAGGACAGAATCCTCTCCAACTTCCACAACTCCAAGGAACACTTTGCCATCGTACAAGAATTCACCAGACCCCACAGCAAAACCATCGATGTCCCTCCATCCCAAGACCCCGGCAAAAAACTCAGCTCCTTCTTCCACCACAAGATCAGGATGCTCTACGACAACTTTGATGACCAAGACCACGGCACCGACCCTACACCCTCCATCAGCAACACCACCCAGCTGACCCTCCTCACCTGGACCCCTGTCACTACAAAAGACACGGCAAAGACTATGAAAAGCATCTACTTCGGAGCACCCACTGACCCCTGCCCACCGCACATGTTCAACAGGGTCGCCATCGCACCAGAACTACGACGGACAATTAACTATGCCCTCGAAACAGCCATGTTCCCCGACTACTGGAAACCCGTCAAACTCAAACCCCTCCTCAAGAAGCCCTCTGCAGACCCACCTGACATTGAAAACTACAAGCCCATCTCTCTTCTCTCCGTCGCAACCAAAGTCATCGAGAAAGTTGTCATCACCCAGCTAACGCACTTCATAGAAATCAACTACATCCTCGACTCCTCTCAATCCGTATTCCACAGCAACCAAAGCACCGAGTTCACCCTCAAAGCTGCCACTGATAACATCCGCACCCTACTCATTTAAGGGCACACTGCAGTCCTCATACTACTAGACCTCTCAGCAGCCTTCAACACCATCTCCCACCGCAGACTAGCCACCAGACTCCATGACGCCAGGATCCAGGGGACTTCCTGGGGGGTTCAATGTTTTCTCTCAGGCAGAACGCCAAGAATAAGACTCCTGCCCTTCCTCTTTGAACCCACAGAGATCAGATGCAGTCTACCACAAGGACCCTCCGTCAGCCCCACGCTCTTCAATGTCTACATTGCCCCCCTTGCAACCATCGTCAGAAAACACAGACTCAACATAGTATCATACGCCGACGACACCCAGCTCATCCTCTCCCTCACCAAGAAACTCAACATCACCAGGCACAGTTCCTAAGAAGGAATGAAGGACGTTGCTTCCTGGATGAGCAGCAGCTGCCTGAAGCTCAACTTTGAGAAAACAGAAGTCCTCATCCTTGGGTCCACATGGGACAACACCAGGTGGCCCCTCACCCTCGGAACCCCACCCACCCCTATGGACCATGCCCGCAACCTCGGATCATACTCAACTCCTGATTCACCATGAACCACCTGATCAACCATATGTCCTCCACATGCTTCAACACCCTCGTCATACTCCGCAAGACCTTCAAATGGATCCGTAGACTCCAGGAAGACTGTCAACCACGCACTCATCACCGGCAGTCTGAACTACAGAAACTTGCTCTATACCAGAATCAAAAAAACAGTCCTTCGCAAACTCCAGACCATCCACAACTCTGCAGCCAGACTCGTCCTCAGCATCCCAGGTAGGCCTGGACGGTAAATTCAGTTCCACTCATGGAATTTGCAGATTTTGGGTAATTTTGCGTTCCGCGGAGATCGCAAAATTGCCAAAAATTCCTCGATCCGCGAATTTTCGGCTTGTTCACACTTCCAAAATGCGCATTCACGAGATATTTTCCCCCGAGCATGCAAACAGCGTTCGCGACCAGGAAAAAAGCATCGCGAACAAGCAATCCTGCGTGTTCGCAGAGGTTTTTTACTGTTTCGCAGAGCTTTGCGTAGTACGACTACGCAAATTCCGCCCACCCCTAATCCCAGGACCTGACCATATCACCCAGCACCTTTGCATTCTCCACTGGCTGCCTGTCGAAAAAAGAATAACCTTCAAACTACTCACACACGCCTAAAAAGCCCTCCATATCACAGGACCCCAATACCTCAACAACAGAATCTCTGTCTGTCCACGCCCCTAAGAGAAACCTGTGCTCCACCAACCTAGCCATGATGCCCAGCATCCACAGTGCCAGAACGGGTGGCAGGTCCTTCTCCTACATCGTGGCAAAGACCTGGAACAAACTCCCACTTAACATCAGACGAATCCTGACACTGCATCTATTCAGAAAGGACCTCAAGACCTGGCTCTTTGGATGTCCACTGAGTTGCCTGCACCCCCCAGCGCCTTGAGACCCTCACGGGTGAGTAGTGCGCTCTATAAACCCCTGATTGATTGATTGATTGAGTTCCCTAGAGTGTGTCACTAAGCCCTCTGTTTTTTTTTTTTACTTTATTTAACATTTTGTCACTAAGGCAACAACATATGCATTAGTGTACACAGTCGTCATCAGTGTATGTAATAAAGAAGGTTGTACGGTCATATATCTGCATGTTTCAATCTATAAAAAGCAGAAAGGTCCAGCCCAGTGTCAGTGCAATATTTAGTGCTTTGCAGTTCATACAATCCGAGGAGTGCAACACCACATCACAATGTGGAATTGTTGCAGTCGAGAACATAGTACACAAAAACTGTGAATTTGGGAGAGGATACGCTCTGGGAGAGCCAGGAGTCAGACATTGCATTGTATAGGTTGTGAGATAGAACCCCACTAACCAACCCCGGTGGGAACTATGCCTTGCTCCAGCTGTGTGGCAGATTCACACTGTTGATATGCAAGGTAGGTTCTAAAAGGACCCCATATGTCTCTGGGACATGATGAAGAGGGCACTGTAGTGGAGTACACCTCTCACTTTGTGTTGCAAGAATCCAAGCTACCCAGCCAACTCTGGACTGTAGGCACTGTCTTGCGGCCCCAGTGTATAGCCACCTCTCTCTTGGCAAACAAAAAACTAAGAGCCACAAGCTTCTGAACCGTTTTGGGAAAGTAATCCACATAGCCCAGTAGAGCAATTTCGGGTAGAGGGTCAATTGGTAAGTTAATCATGTCACCCAATGTTTTGTGTACCGCTTTCCAGTATGATTGTAAGCGAGGGCAAGTCTATGCTAGGTGTGCAAAGTCTGCTTGTGGGACAGCGCATTTGCGGCAGAAATGGGGTATGGACGAGTCTAGTTTGTGGACTCTGGCAGGTGTGATGTATATTCTGCGTAGAAACTTGAAGTATAGTAATTTGTGTCGGCTGTTGAGGGAGACATCTTTCGTGACTGCACAACAGGCTGCCCACTGATCGTCTGGTATCGGGCTACCCAAATCCCCCCATCAGTCCCTGTGGAGCTTGTCATTGTTGACGGAAATGAGTCTCACACATGCTTTGTACAATTTGGAAATAAGGTAGACACCCAGTTCGCTTTCAATAACTAGCGATAAGGGGGCGAACGATTCTGGTTCAAGGGGAAAGACGGGCAGTGTGGCTCGCGTAGCTTATTGAATTCACCCCAGCACAAACCTGTCCATAAATGTGACGTTAGGGAAGCGGGTGTCGTCACTAACCACAAAGGCATGGCTGTCTAGAAACAAGTCTCCAGTTTTTGTAATGGTAAATTTGGTTAAGGTGCATTGCACCACCTGCTCACCCGTAATCGGTAGCTAGCGGGCATTTGGGAGTGGTAAGGCTGCTGAGTACATAGTGGCCTTGTGGGTGACCACCAATCGTATCAAGTGAGATGTTAGCGTCGAGAAAAAACTGTTTTGAAGGGGTACGGGAATGTTGTTGAAAAGGTATAAAAATTTGGGGAGGACGACCATCTTGATGATGGCTACCCTGCCTGCAATAGACAGCGGCAACCTCAGCCATTTGTCAATTTGTGTCTCCAGGGTGGCGATTGCCTGTCCATAATTGAGGCAAATGATTTGCTCTGCATCTAAGTGTATGTGGATGCCCAAATATTTAACGGAATCCGCACACCTCTCCAGTGGGAATTCAAGCTCCCAGGGAGTCATGCTAGGTGTTAGGGGGAAAATCACGGACTTGTGCCACGGCCAGAATGTTGACCAAAGCGGAGTATCTCTTGTATGGTGGTTCCCGTACAGAGGATGGTGTCGTCTGCATAAAGTGATACAAGGAGGGGGCTTGTGTTAAATTGCAAGCCTCTCCGTAGATGTTTTTCTTGGAAGTGTCTGATTAGGGGGTCCATAGCAAGAATAAACAGTAAAGGCGACAACGGGCAGCCTTGGCGTGTGCTGCCGGACAGCGAGAAGGGCCGGGAAAGCGTGCCGTTTAACCGGAGACGAGCCATGGGGAGGTGATAAAGTAACGCCGTGGTTGCCATGAAATCCATTGGCATTCCCATGCGGCGCAATACTGACATGAAAAAGGGCCACTCTAAAGAATCGAAAACCTTTTCTGTGTCAAGCAGAATTGCGGCCGCTAGTACGTCCAGATTTATTCTGTGCAGGATGGAAAAGAGAGCCCTATGCTTTTTTAATATCTGTGTGTTGCCCCTAGCTAGTTTGATCAAGATGTTTGTTTTTTCTTTACTGTCTTATTCTGACGACACGCAAATCATTTTCTCGATTTCAAGTGATGTTCATGAGGTAGTCTGTAAGATGAAAGTGGGCAATTGGATGGAAAGCAATAGCCTTAGATTTAATTCTGGAAAGATAGAGCTCTTACTGTTTGACAATGACACTTCCTTCAAGTGGTGGCCACAAGACCTAGGATTGCTTCTAATGCCAGTCAGGAAGGTAAGGTTGATGACAAACTGACCTCTGCTGATCAGATCAATGCAGTCACCTCTTCCTCGTTCCACACTCTGAGGATGATAAAAAAGAGCTTACCTCTTATCCCGTCAATCAGTAATTGTGACTTTTTTGCTATCCAAAATTGACTAGTGCAATACCCTTGATACAAATATGCAGCAGAGACTGCTAAACAGACGTCAGACTCTTCAGAATGCAGCAGCTCATGTACTCCTAGGCATTCCCAAATTCCAGTCGGCATCCCAACCCTTACACAAGCTTCACTGGCTGCCAATCAAAAAGCATATTGTTTTCAGGCTCTGTGTATTACCCATAAGGATCGTTATAAGGTAGGCCCTGAATATCTCAATCAGAGTTTCAAATGGTACACTCACATCAGGATGCTCCACTCTACATTTTCTGCAAATGTACTTGTTCCTAATTTCAAACGCTCATCTTGGGGTGGCAGAAGTTTTTTCCACTGCACCACCAAACTATGGAATAGCCTTCCATTACACTTAAAACCTCTAACGAATCTAAAAAAGTGGCTGTTTTAAAAAAAAATAGGAAGTCTTTGTCGACCTATGATCCAGCTTGACAGTTGCCATGGGCCTATGTGCACTTTATAAGAATATATGACAGATTTGCCATTGTCCTCAAAAATTATATAATGCTCTGCAAGGCCTATCTCCAGGCAGCACAACCTCTATTTTCACAGATAAGCAGGGTATTGATGTGACCAGAAGAGGTGATGGGGACAGGAACAGTAGAGAAGAAGACCAGTAAAAACAAGAAGAAATATTTACCTCTTGAGTGCTAAGGATCTGATGAACACGTCCTTCACACTGCCTCTCAAGTTATTATAAGGGCAGGTCCAGCAATTTCTGACACTAGAGGCTGGAAACCCTTTGGTGATCATACCAGAGGGATTTCTCAATTCTTTTTTCCACTTAGGTTGTTGGGCTTGAGATTCCCATGAAGGCTGAGGTTGTTATTTTTCTTGAAAGTAACCATCAGTATGCATGGCACTGACATATTGGACTCATTTTCTTTTCACTTCCATCAGTACACCAATTTCAAGGGAAAGCTAACTTGGAAAGGGAAGAATATTCTGTATCCAGTGATATTCCCTAGTGTATTACTGTTTGGGGATCGCCACAGATAGGCAATCCCCAATCAGAGACTACCCGCTAGGCAGCAGAAATGTCTTTTTCATTGGGGAGCAGCATCCCTGGCAATGGGCTAGTGCTTTTTCCCCCCAGTAGTCTCTCTGCCTGTTTTTTCTCCCTAGTCTGCTCCTCGGAACGACAGAAAGCCAACTAGACACCGGGGATTTCTTTACCCCTAGTCTGCCCCAGATGGGTAGGAAGGCCACTAGTTACCATGAAAAGGTTTGTATGGCATTAAAAAAGGTGAGACCCACCAAGGAATTGTGCCATGCCCCCACTCTCAAAGAGGCTAAATAGTCTTTCTGCCACCCATATGGGTGAACTTTGGTGCTTACACGTAAACAGCCCTGATGTGAGGGGGAGCCGGAAACCAACTAGATACCAAAAATGTTTGCTTGAATGAAGAAGCAATAGGGAAACGTGTTCAAACATCGGGCCAAGCCCCCTCCCCGAAATGTGCCATACTGTACCCCCTCCATGGGTGTAATGGGTTTTTAACCACAATCTGTTCACCAGGGTGTAAATTGCCATTGAGACAGCATGATACAAATAGGCCCAAATAAAAGGAAGGGGGACGGGAACCTACGAAGGTATCATGGCATGCCTCCATCCAAGAATGGGTGCAACAGTATTTCTACCCCTTAGTAGGAGCGGATGTAGAAAGGTCACTAGAAACCTGGAATAAATTACCACCAAGGCATTGTGTCATTCCCAAACCTCTCAACTGGCACAGGAATCATTCTGTCTACTCTCAATCTGCCCTAGACAAGCCACTATTTATCAGGGCTTTTATTATCTAAGAAGGTAGGGTGTGACCTATCCAGGCACCGAGCCACACCCCATCCCAAAACAGGCATACTAGTCTTTGTGCCTGGTTTGAACCCCAATCTGCCCCTCAGAGACATAGAAAACTCATGTGACACCAAGTAAAAACAGGCCCCCAAAAAAAGAATGGTTTGGGGCAGCCCACCCAGACATCTGGCCATGACTTAACACAAGAATGGGTAAAACCGTCTTTCTGCCCCATCAGCGGGAAGATTTGGGTGTTTATTCCAATCTGATATATGAGTGGCTGAAAGCCACTGGACAAAAGTGAAAAATAGGCCAAAAAACAGAATACATATATTGTTTGTCCACTCTGGGGGTGGATTGGTGGAGTGTACCCAGAATCTGCTCTCTGTGGAATGGAAAGCCCAGTAGACACAATGGAAATAATATGCCTAAAGATAAAAGAAGGGGTGTGATGCTGTCTACCCAGGCATCAGGTGGCACTCTCTCCCCAGAATGGGGCAACAGTCTTTCTGCCTCCCTTTGGGCAGATTGGGTGTCTTTGCACCAATCTGCTAAATAGGGGAGACAGCTATCTCACTAGATACTAGACACAAGAGCAAAAAAGGCCCATAAAATATAAGAAAGGGTAAAGGTGGCTAACCCAGGCATCAGGATGTGTCCCCACCAGGGCCTAGGCTGGCCCTTTTGGTTTTGTCAAGGAATCATTGCAATATCTGCCAATACATATTTTAATAAAGCATTTATAACCTCTGATAAATTAATTGGGGCCTTTACATCCAATCTGCCTTCACTGAGCATCTGAAATGACATAATTGATACAACAATAATGAAAAAGATGGCCGCCAAACAGGACCGACTCAAGGAAGCCCCCGGGTTTGCGACAACCGATCGGTAATTATCCCTGTGTTTCCCCTGCCATCTACCTCCCCAGCATAGAACCTCACTTCAGTAAGAGTCCCAGGCTCTACTCAGGTGCAATATCGATGACTTTCTCTCATCAGAGCATCACAGTTAAGTCAGAAGACCAACCGCCCCTACAGGTCATCCTCCCCTGCCGCGAGTAACTATGAAACTTGGTAGAGCCAGAGGAATCTGACACAGAGAGACCCGAGAGTCACAAGGGTATGCTCCAAGTCCAGTGAGTGTGCCGTTTTGAGCCCTCCTAACACCCGCATACTGACCGAGGGGGAAATCACATAGTTCACTGCTGATGCAACTGTAGTGCATGCTAGGCTCTCCCCTGATGTCATTAGGGCCTGGTACTCTCGCCTGGGAGGCCCACTGACTCCCCGGGAGCTCTCAAACAAATGAGGCCCTTGAACGCTGCTTGGGCCTTGTCACTACCACAGCAGACGGGGAGCAGAGTTCCAACCGAGACTGCAGAGACTGCCGAGATGCTCCCGGCTGTCTGCGGCACCCCCGAGGGACAAACAGCAGGGAGGCTGAGCGCAATGGCTGTGCATCATTTCGTAAGGGACATTGAGGTACCGCTCCTCTCCTCTTTTCCTTCCAGTTTTAGTCATAGGCGCATGCGCTGCCACAGCAATAAAGCACAGTGCACTGCTGCCCTAAAACTGCAGGAACCACCAATGGAGCCACAGAAATACTCTTACCAATCTGTTATTGTTGCACTACCCCCTTTTGCCTTTGCCATTCTCTTCATTTTTCTGATCTGCCCAGGACCAAAATGGCCAAACTCGGAGCTAGCCCTCAGGCACTCTCAAGAGAAAGAGGACCAACACTTTGAAAAGAAAAAGAAAAAGAGGACTGCCAGTCTAGGCTGGAAACAAAAAGAGGACTGCCAGTCTAGGGTGGTGGCTATATGCAAAGAGTCGGCCATATTGAAACAACCTGCCAATAGAGTATCCAGAATGTATCGGATAGTCTGCTGCATTAACCTTAGCAATTTTTAGATAGCCTATTAATTTCTTGTATCTTTTGCATTCAGACCACTTCTTTTAGATGACAGGGAATTCACAGATTGGAAAGGGAAGGGGAAAGAAATGTATATAAAAAAAGCGAAAAAGCATCACCCAATATGTCAGGATCATGTTTGGAAACAGCAGGCAGAAACTCCTACACTAAATTATACACCCCTAACCTCTCCAGGACTGCAAATAAATCTTTAAATGCAATTGTTTGAAAAAGTACTCAGAGACACTGATTTCGGACCCGTCCTTTAACATAAAAAAGGCATCATTGTATATGTCCTAGTATTCTTCACTAGAAAAATAGCAATATGGCAGGCAACCATAACAAAATTATTTAACACATGAAACTAGAAACATTCCGTATGGCACCAAGTTGCGGAGCACTGCCTCATAAGGCCTGAGAGCAGATTTAAACATAGCTATCTATAAAAATGGCATTGTAGTTTTCAATCAGCTAACACGGATCTAAAGAAATATGATGACTACTTTTCCACCTTGAAAGAGCAGGTACATAACAATTCTCCCGCAAGTCTTACTCAGTGCCCTTGCACTCAAACAAATACACCTCTAAGCAGTCTTCACTCTAGAACAGATCCTAAGACAGCACAAGAACCCCAGCAAACTAAGTTCACAGGTTAGAGTCACAGGATAGTTACCACCCGCACTCAGAGGACAATCAGCCATTTTTTATCAAAAGCTGCTTAACACCAGTGCTCAAAGCTAGTCCATCCCTATACCCTCAATCATGATGCCCATTCAACACATGGCACAGGGTAGCAACCACCAAAAAGCTAATATGCTATAGGTCAGCCCATCTTCTAAACGTCACAGCAAACCAGCACCACTAACCTCATCAACCATACAATTTCCGCATACTATCTCCTCGCATCAGATACCCAGGACACCCAGAGTGCATCACTGAACTTTACCAATGGCCCCTCGGCCACCACCCCCATAATAGAAATGGTCTCTCTGTCACTCCTCCGAATAGTAAAATAACTACTGGTAGGTTTAAGCTAGCCCTACTCACAAGGGCATCGAGCTCTCTAGCAAAACAAGCTCAGGATCCAGGGACTCCTCTCATCCATCGCCGGCAGCACAAATAGAGCTAGTATCTCTGAAACTCAAAACCGACAACTATCTCAGAGCATTCAAAATGCTATTCTTGAAATGAAGAGAAAATTACAACTCAAAGAAGGCTCTCTGTCAAAAATCAAGCCCATTCAAAAATCAGTGTTCATTCTTCAAAGCAAGCCACATTGCCTAGCCGTGTCGCTGTAAAACAAGCAATATCGCCCTCACCAACAACTTAAGTATTTATCAGAAGATGAAACTTTAGATTTACTACTATCCTACAAGTCAATACCCAAGGTCTCTAGCGTCCCCTGCAAGGCAGGCAAAAACAAAATTGGAATGATCACAATCAACATAAATAGAACTGCCATACCCAAAAATAGAAAGTTAACATCAATAACCTGAAGAGGGTTTAGGTAACCACCTTTAATCATGACTCAAATCCTGGGAAGTCCTTTAAACTGCTCCTAGGCCTCCTACTCAACTGCCGATCAGCAGTGAAGCATGCCTCAGACATCGGGAAACTAATTTTAAGCCAAGAAGTAGACAAGGAGATCCTAACAGAATCATGGCTCACCGAAACAACGTCGCCATGCCTAGATCTATTAGTTCCCCCGAATTACAGCATCGTGAAACTAGACAGACAAATAAAAAAACGGGGAGGTATCACTTGCATTCACTTCTCCGATCTCTCTGTTACACCATTACACTCCAATCCACTCGACTTTGGTGAATATTTCACACTTTCCATGAGAAAGAAAACAAATCAACTGTGCATTTTAAACACCTTTTATCATCCCCCAGGAAATAACTACACTTTCATAGACCACCTAATGGAAATCATCATTGCAAACTCTTCCTCCCAATCCAATACATTACTGGGGGACTTCAATCTGCACTGGAATGATCTTAATGATAATCAGGTGAATGTCTTTAAAGAATTCCTAACCGACCAAACACTCACTCAAGCCTGCACTCTCCCAACTTACATTAAAGGATCTACACTAGATTGGATCATCTCAAAGGAAAAAGCAGTCAATTTAATCTCTATCTCTGCATTCGATTGGTCAGATCACCATATTATTACCTTCCAAATACCAGGCGTAATAAAGGAAAGAGCTACAAATTAAAGCGCTGGATTAGGGATACAAAAGGCTTAGACTATGAGAAACTGCCAGCATGTTGCGAGAAGGATCTTCCCCTACCATCTAATTTAACAAAAGTCAGCAAACTTACATAATCCTACAATGCGTCGATGTCAAATGTAATCGATTCATTATCTCCTTTACAACTGAGATGAATCACGGATAGAGACAAAAAAACCTTGGTTTAGCAGATCCCTAGACGAGGAAAGGAGAAATCTGAGACTAACCGAACGGAAATGAAGAGAACACCCATCATTCCCCCAACAAAAGCATTCTCAAATCAAAAAAATATTTTTTTAGAATGGAACTGGAGAACGCTCAAATTACACCATGTAAACTCTTCAAAATGTTAAAACTACAGCAAAATCCTTTAAAGAAGCTGCAAAACCCCTAATAAGCTGTGAGGAATTCTTGTCTTTCTTCACAGACAAAGTCAGTTCTTTGGGAAATGGGCTTAGAACAACCACTATCAACCTACCTTCACTGAAGGCTTCACAAATCGATGAATCAATACACTCCTATCAAGCAGTGTCCAAAAATGAAGCTCAATGGTCTACCTTCAGTTTATATGACGACAACGACATCTCCAAAATCCTTTTGTCCACATAACCAAATAGCCACTTCAATGATCCTCTGCGTTAGAAATGCTTAACGACAACCAACCAATTTGTCATCCCCATCTGGCCAGAGATAATCAACGCCTCTGTTTCTCAAGGTTCCAGAGCAAACTGCCAAAAAACTGGACAAGTCATCCCCATTACAAAAACCCCAAAATGAACTCTGCTGACCGTAATAATTTCCGGCCAATATTAAGGGTGTGCGGAATTTGCGAATGTGCCTTTCGCAAAATATCGCGAAACGGCAAAAAATCTCCGCAATCCCGCGAAATTTCGCGGTTATCACGGAGATTTCGTGCTGATTGATGCATTACTGAATTTGACCTTGAACTCGGGCACCTGCTTTATATCTGTAAGACTTACAGATATAAATAAAGCAGGTGCCCGAGTTCAAGGTCAAATTCAGTATAAGTGCTTCCTGTTGAAGTTTAATTTTTGTGACAGGAGCATCGTGCCAGAATTAATCCTGCCCTGCATTTATCCAAGAAGAGATGCCACCATTTTGTGCAATACCTCTACTCAACTGGAGTACTTTCTACTGGCTAATCAGTAAGTGCTACCTCGTTGGGTAAATGTATAGTGCTTTTCCTACACTACAGCGGCGTAAAGGGCCAGAAGAGTTGTCCCTAGCGACCATGTGTGTCTGTAACAATGCACCGTCACTGCTCACGCATGCTACAGGTACCTACTACCAATGCACCCTCGCTACCCACACCTTCTGCGTGTATCTGCACTGTGCCCCTACTCCCCCATGACACTTGTATCAAGTACCCCCCACACACACCCCATCCCTGCTGTAGGAAGCTGCGCCGTGCCCCTCCCCCACTCCCCTTAGAGCGGTTTTATCCCTTTTTCGTTTTGTGGAGAATCAACGCGTGTGCAGTGGCCAAAGCAGGACCTTGAATCAGGGGCTACCCTTAAATATTCTACCGGACGCCTCCAGCAGCTACTCCTTGCGTTTCCCGCTTTGCGGGAAACGCTCGCACAGGGTCCAGCGAGTAGTCTTTTACGCAGTGACTACACCTCCCACAAGGCAGTGGGGCACCCAGAACACCGCCGGCATCGCCCAGAGCAGACCAGGTGATTTAAATTCGCAGCGGAGGAACAACTCTTGGGAAACCTTTTTCGTTTTGTGGAGAATCAATGAGTGTGCAGAGGCCAAAGCAGGACCTTGAATCAGGGGCTACCCTTAAATATTCTACCGGACGCCTCCAGCAGCTACTCCTTGCGTTTCCCGCTTCGCGGGAAATGCTCACACAGGGTCCAGCGAGTAGTATTTTACGAAGTGACTACACCTCCCACAAGGCAGTGGGGCACCCAGAGCACCGCCGGCTACGCCCAGAACAGACCAGGTGATTTAAATTCGCACCGGAGGAACAACTCTTGGGAAACCTTTTTCGTTTTGTGGAGAATCAACGCGTGTGCAGTGGCCAAAGCAGGACCTTGAATCAGGGGCTACCCTTAAATATTCTACCGGACGCCTCCAGCAGCTACTCCTTGCGTTTCCCGCTTCGTGGGAAACGCTCGCATAGGGTCCAGCGAGTAGTCTTTTACGAAGTGACTACACCTCCCACAAGGCAGTGGGGCACCCAGAACACCGCCGGCATCGCCCAGAGCAGACCAGGTGATTTAAATCTGCATCAGATACGCGCACCGCGGGACGCGCACGGGACACGCCGGGCTAAGCCCGGGCAAAGGGCGGGCCGTCTGTGGCCGTCCGAGGCTGTGCAAGGCTGGGCTGGGCCACCCCCTTGATAAGTATCTTGTGCCTGTGTAGTTTGCATTGTTTCAGTTAGGTTGCATGTCCATAGGTGTAATTGACTCTTTCGGTTTAGAGTGCCCAAGTTAATGTCTACCCGTTCGGGTAAGAGTTTGAGAGGGAGTGCCGGGGGTGGCCCTGGGTGTGTAGCGGGTACCATGGACCAGTTCATCACCCGTGTTGTTACTGTAATTGAGAAGGAAATTGCCATGACAGAGCGGCGCCTTTCTCGGGGGCTTCCTGCTGACAAACGGTCCTCGTTGGGGCCGCTGGCTTTAGTTCCATCCCCAGTACGCTCACTGGATCCTTTGGTGGCTGCCTCACCCCTTTTAGATCACCCACGGGTAGCAGCTCTAAGGGTCAGTTTGGACAAGCTGGAGGATCTAACAGCCACCATACAGCTTAATGTTGAGAATGCTGCACCAGTCCCTCCTCTTAGTGAGCCCCCTGTTCTCGAGCTCCCTCCTGCCATTACTCCCAGCATTGGGGTCTCCCTTCCTCAGCCAGTATTGACCACGCTGGCAGTAAATAACCCAGCCCTCAATAAAAGAAAAAGAACTGTTAGCCCACGCAAAAGTTGCCATGCTAAACTTCACAAGAAGCTTAGGAGGTCAGGTGCCAGGGGGGGTGGGCTCCAGAGAGAGGGGCAGGGTATTAGTTGCCCTCTGGGGGAGAAAGGGGAGGTATCCCAAGGTATCATAGCAGAGAACTCCTGTGTTGACTTGACGGCTGGTCTTGTTGAGACTTCGCCCTATGATTCTGGTTTAGAGAAAATGATGAACTCATTATTGTTGCCGCCTTTTGAGAGTGTAAAGGGGCTCTCAGAGCGGCTAGATAGGTTTGAACAGGCAACCCTGGACAATTTTTTCTCCATAAAATCTCTTATAAAACTATATTCAAGAACTAGGGAAGATGATCTTGGGGGGGAACTTGTACCCCGGGGGTCATTTGTATCCCTACAGGGTCTTACCACTGTAGCCGTATCAGCTCCCGGTGTGGTCGTGGATAATGTTCCCATTGTACACCGTGAGGTTATCTCCGGGACCGCCGGGAAGTCAGGGCCGAATAAAACAGATGGCATAGTGCGACCTAAGAAGCCTAAGGCCAGTTCCACCCTAAAAAAAGGGTCTGTGCAGACAAATGTTGCTGCTTGTAGTTGTCCAGTGACCTCATTGAGCCCCATAAATAGTATTCGTCCTTTGTCGATCAATGCCAATATTGGTGACTTGATGACAACTCAGACCACACTCCCAGGAATGGAGCTGGATGCGGGGCCGTTCCCTACTGTCAATTTACCACCTGACTGCCAGCCTTATGTGGCAGTCCTTGCTGGGGTCCCAGTCCTTAAACCAGGATATAAAGAGACTTACGTTGAACTCAAAAACAAAACACTATTCTGGCTTAAGGAAAATAGACCTTTGCCTAGTGCTTTGGGTGGACGGGTTCTCCATGTCAGAAGGGTTAGTTGGTTAGGCACTAGGCCGAAAGATATTAGGGGGGACTGCATTATAATGAATTTTGATGACCCTAGGGTTGCCAGCTATGTATGTAGTCCCCCCTCTAGAGAGGGTAGTCTAACTGGAGGTAGTGGAGGTATTGGTATGTATGACCTTAGCTATTTTTATCCCCAAAAAATCCCTGTCATGCCAGTCAGACCCCCTGTTTGGGAGGGATGGGAAGGCAGACAAGCCCATCGAAATCGGTCTCAATTTAGCCTATTCTGGAATGACACATGTCCCCCGTCTAACTGGTCATGCCACGGCTATTGACATGCTGTCTGCCAACCTACAGCGAAGCTATTTGCCGTGCCAGAGGAAAATGATTGTGGTAATCTTGCCACAAGCCTGGTGGTAGTGAGGCCACCCTCTTTTCTCTCTTCACCTCCTGTCGTCAAGGTCGGCCTTCAAGGCCGGGAGTTCAATGGGCAATCTGAGCCTGTTATCCCCATACTGGAGGCCTCTAGCGGGGAGGGCCTAGCTTTGGGTGCGTTATCTCATTTCCACCCGGGCGACGGCCCTCTTTCAATTGGGTCTTCACTTGGGCAGGCTACAGATGGCATTAGGAGCCTGAAGGTTGTCAGCTGGAATATAGCCGGTCTGGCTTGTAACATGGATATTCCCGAATGGAACTTATTTATTGAAACATTCGGGATATGTATGTTCCAGGAAACTTGGTGCCTGGAGCCCCGGCATAAAGTGGGCTTCACTAGCTATTTTGTACCTGCTATCCCATAGCCCGGAGGGAGAGGTCGCCCTTCCGGCGGCCTATTAATCTGTTTAAACATCTCCTTGGGTTATTCTATTCGATCCGTAGTCACTAAGTCCCTTGACCTGCAGAGACTAATAGTTAGAGGGGCACGTGGGGGGAGGGTGCTCGAGATCCTTAATATTTATCTTAGAGGTTCTAGGGGCGGTACATCGACATTGTCCCTCATGGGCATCGATGATGAGCTTAGTTCTTGTGGTGTTGACTCATTTGTTTTACTTGCTGGGGATTTTAACTGTACTTTTGAACCCCTAGCTGTAGAAGATATATTGGGTATCCAGGAGGATGATGCTAGGCGAGGCATCCCCTACCTCTCAGTACCTCCGATTAAGAGGTGGGCCCAAAGTGCCATTGATCTTAATGCTCTTTCTTTGGAACATGGTATAAGGGCTGTAAACGGCAGGACAAAGTCAGACACCGGTGGGGCACACACATTCAACAGGGTTGGTCATTCCTCTAGAATTGATTATATCCTGTTGAATTTTGAACTCTGGGGTCATTTGATGGATATGGTGGTCCTTCCTTCTACTGACAGTGACCACAATACCCTGTCTTTGTCCCTTTACCCTTTGTGGACCGTAGGGCCTAATGATCAAACTCCTCATGATTGGAAGTCATCTCGTGAAGTATATCCTTCAAATTGTGGGAGGCGGCTAAGATGGAGGAATATTGTTGACAATGAGGACAAGATGCAGGAAGCAAGATCAATTATGGCAAACGTCTTGTCCAGTTTGGACCTTGTCACAATTAGTGCCCACGAGATTTCCACACTCTTCGTCCAAACTACTAAAGCTTTTTCAGTTTGTAATGCAAGCTCTAGGGTTATCAAAACTTGTCGCCCAAAAGGCAATCCTGGCTGGTATTCGCCTGCTTGTCGTAATGCCAAAAGGGAGTTAATTAATGCAGTCAAACTTAAGGATGGTGGTCTGATTCGTACCGCTAGGAAAAGTTACAGAGGTGTCATTTCCAGGGCTAAGTCAGACTGGGAGAACCAGTTTTGGTGCGATCTGAAACTGGCAAGCTCCGCTAGAGATTCGAAGGGCTTCTGGGAATTGATTAGAGCCAGAGACAAACCTGTGGACTCGCTCATAACATGTAATATTCCTGAGGCCTCGTGGTTCATCCACTTTTCCCACTTATATAATGTAGAAATAGATAATGGGGAAACTTCCATCGATGCCCCCCTACTAGATCCTCAGGAGCTGAGCCTAGAATTTACGTTTACGGCCAAAGAAGTGGCGGACGTAATTAAGCGTCTTGTTCCTAATAAAGCTGCGGGGCCGGATGGCCTTCCTGGGGATCTGCTACGCGTTAACCCGGTAGTATGGGGGAAACTTATTGCCTCATTACTAAATGCTAGCTTTTCTGACACAGTTTTCCCAGAATCCTGGAGGGGCGCTGAGGTCGTCCCGATCTTTAAGAAAGGGTGTCGGGAGGACCCTGCTAACTATCACCCCATAAGCCTTCTAGACTCTTCACAGAAGGTGGCAGGAAAGGTGGTTCTGGGGAGGGTCTTACAGTGGGCAGAGGAGAAGGGTATTCTGTCTGATTTTCAGGCAGGCTTTAGAACAGGTACTGGGACTATTGAGCAAACTTTCCGGTTGATGCTTTTTTAGAAAGTGGTTGTTCTGGGCAAAGGCAGTCTGTATTTGGCATTTATAGATCTGCGGACTGCTTTTGACCTGGTTCCCCGTAACCATCTCTGGAGGGTGCTATCTGGGTTGGGCTTGCCCCCATATTTACTGTCCTTGCTAATTAAGTTGCATTCAGGAAATTACGCGCAGATTAGGTGGGGAAATCAGGGCCAAAAGACTTCACGAATACCTGTAAACAGAGGCGTCCGTCGGGGATGTGTATTAGCCCCCACTCTGTTCTCATTGTATGTTAACGGTGTGGTGGATTTCCTCCTGCAGACCCCTTCAGATGCCCCTTCGTTGGCAGGCAGGAGGGTACCCACCCTTCTGTTTGCAGACGACACCCTACTGATCTCGAAGACCCCGGCAGGTTTACAGAACCTCTTAACCAATTTCCAGAACTTCTGTGACTTGCGGGGATTGGAAATTAATACTGACAAGACTAAGTATTTGGTCTTGAATCCCCCAAAGAAGCTTGGTAGGCCACCGACACTAAACTCAGTTCCCCTAGAAAGGGTCAAAGAATTTGATTATTTAGGAATTCGCATCTGTGATACCATGAGATGAAATGGCCACCTCCACAAGATGTTACTGAACCACAAGAGGGTGGCGGGGGCTTTACTTAAAGAACATCGGGCCTCCTCCCTCAAGCCAATCGCCCCGGTACTTGACATATATAGGGCAAGAGGCGTGAGTGCGGCGCTCTACGGGGCGGAACTTTGGGGTGTGCAAAAGGTGGACCAGTTGACGTGTTCTGAAAATAAATTTCTTAAGGACCTAATGGGGCTTCCTTATAGCACCCCAACCCTTCCACTATTGCTTGATATGGGCAGTTGTCCCATTAGTGACTTGGCAAGGTTGCGTCCTCTCCTTCTTTGGGCCCGTATTTGGAGAGTCCCCGAATTGGCGAGCTACGCAGACAGTTTAAAAGAGATCTTATCGATGCCTGGCTGGTCCAAAATTAGTTGGCTGAGGGAAGTAAAGAGATTAATGACAGATTTGGGTCTAGAAGAAGCTTGGCAGACTAGAACTGCTCCCCCTAAATCTGTTTTGAAGAAATTGTATTGGTGTTGGGTGATAGACGGGCAGAACACCAATTCCAAGCTTTGTAGGTCTACTGCTGAATTTTTACTAGTGAAGGAGATCCCATTCCGCGAGCCCTATCTCGATATTATAACAAAATCTAGAGATAGGGCATTGTATTTTAAATCTAGAGTTGGTTTACTTCCTGTGGGTGAACTGACTGCTAGGTGGAGGGTCCCAGCCCAGACCACTTCTGTGTGCCCGTATTGTTTGTCAAAGTTAGAGACCGTTCCTCATTTTTTCTTCGAATGCCCCGCTTATGAAGCTCCACGTCGCAGGTGGTTGAAACCTCTCAGTAGAGAGTTAGGCACCAGACACCATAGGGAGGCCCTGCGAATTTTGAAAACGGACCCGCGGCCCCTATATGCCTGCGGCCTGGCGAAGTTTCTAAGCTGGGCATGGTCGATTAGATCAAATAGGCTTTTGAACCTTGTTTAATTCTGGTTTTAAATATATACTCTTTTTACGTAATTTATTGGCGCCTTCGTTTTGTGAATTGAATGCATTCTTGTTACGAATTGGCTCCTTTTATTGTTTTAAAAATTGTTTGTGTATTTGTATTGCTTTTTAAGACATGTTTTTCTGTCGAAATAAAGCCACTTGCCTTGCCTTGGTTTTATCCCTGAGATCCCACCTAGTAAAGGCTCAGGGAAGCACCCCCCCCACTCCCCACAAAGGGCCAGTTTGGAGGTAAACAGGAGCGGCCCCTGAAGGGGCTCTAATCCCCAGCACTGACAGGCAGAACTCTATTTATTTCCAGATTTCGAGTGGCCTCTTTTGTACGGGAAGAGGGTCCTCTGTGCCGTGAGGGGCAGCTGCGGGGCCGGCTCCGAGAGCGCCTTGTACCCAGACAGGCGGCTTCTATTCACTGCAGCAGATAAGGAGGGGGCGCGGGGCCTGGAGGAGGGACTCAAACCTGGTTCACCCAGCGCCAAAGTGGGCAGCTCTGCCCGTTACGCCTAAACCTGCGATAACAGGCGAAACCTAAACTAAGAGGCAAAAATCCGGAGGCAAGAGGTTAGGAAGGGTTAGGAAGGGTAAGTGATGGAGGCAGGCTGTCGGCCCGAGGAAGAAGGCGTGTGGAAAGGAAGGGTGTCAGGATAACTGAGCGAGAGAGACAGACCAAGGAGGAGGGAAGCGAATGAGGTGTGGACACACCCCTATGCAGGAGGGGGCCACAAAGATAACGCAAGCGTGGGAAGAGTGCAGACAGCGCCGGGGCATCCGTCAAGCGCCCACCACGGAAAGCGGACTCCCTTTAGAGCAGGGGCACTGCAAACATCCTCTCGGGGGCCACAATGTGCAGTTTGGAGTGTGCCCAAGGGCCGCATGGGTGCCGAGGCATCACCAAGGGGTCGGGTAGGGTGGGGGTTCACAGAGACAGAAAAGAAAAAACACTCCTTCCAAAAGATTCCCAGAAAATGCTTATTTTAAAGTCTTTTTAGCATTTTTTGCAGCAGTTTGTTATACCATGTGCAGCTTTTACTTTTCTTTAATCGTGTAGGCTATGTTAAACGAATGACTTGCATATTCACAGTACTATTTGTCAAATGAAGGGACTCCAAGCATTATATGTGCACTTCACTCTTGTAAAGTGCGCCACCCACGACGCATCTGAGTGACCCAGTTGTTATACACATAGAATATAAATTCTGTAGTGATGACCCTAACTCAGCTCTCCTACCAAAACCATGCATTTCCAAAGACTAGGTGAAGGTGTTTGCATTATATTCTATATTCAGGTACCAGTTGATTAAAAGTAAGGGTGGGCAACAATTTCTGTTCCGTCGCGGATCCCGGAAGTGTCGACATTTTCACGTTCCGCGCGGAACGCGAAAATGTTGAATTTTTGCAATTTCCGCGAGCGGAACGGAAATTGTCATCCACCCTTAGCCAGTATCCAATATTCCCTTATTAGCGAAAGTGCTACAAAAATGTGTGCATCAACAACTAAGTCAACACATCTCTAAATTTAATCTGCTAGATGACTGGCAATTGGCTTTCGGGCCAGACCATAGTACAGAAATTACAATACTCCATAGAGTGGATGATGCCTTGCAGGAACTAGACCAAGACAAAACTTGTCTCTTAATTCTTCTGGACCTTTCAGCTGTGTTCAACACTGTAAACCATGATAAACAAATGGAATTGTCAGGAACCATTCTCGAATGGTTTAATCTTTCTTGGAGAACAGAAGGCAAAGATTTTTAGTAAATAAAAATCTATCATCACTGTCCCCTATTACAATTGCAGTACCGCAAGTCTTAACTCTTTCCCCAACTCTATTTAACCTCTACATGGAATCACTTGCTGAAAGACCTCATCATGCCAGTATATCTTTCTATATGTGTCCAGATGGCACACAGATTTACATTACCATTTCATCACTGGAGGAGATCAAGAAAATGAACGAAGCACTAAAGATGAACATTCAATGGGCAACAAGTAATCAGCTTAAACTAAATGCGCAAAAGAAACAGAATTCTTACTAATATCCCCTCCCCCCAAAAGCTCTTCTGACATAAAGGAATGGACCAAATTAGTCACTGTGCTTAACTTCACCCCGATCTTAGTGAACTCAACCAAATCACTAGGAATCATGTTGGACAAGAACCTGAACATGCAAACCCACATCATTCATTGGCTAAAAACGCCCGGTTTCACCTGAGCTGTCTTAGAAAACTGAAACCATTCTTAGAAACATCAGACCTTAAAATAGCAGTTCAGACTTAGGTCATCTCGAGGATCGAATATGGATGTACAACTCTATCTAGTCTGGCCAAGATCTCAACAGCCCCGCTAAAAGCCTGTTTAAACCCAGCCGCAAGACTCATAACAGGCTCTGGAAAATTTGATCACATCTCTCAGCACTTAAAGGCTTTGAACTGGCTACCATATAAAGGCAGAATACAACTCAAACTGGCTTGTATCACACACAAGGCGTTAAAATCTAAAACACCTTCATATTTAGCTCATGGAGAATAATACCCCTGGATCACCAAAGATCTTTTTCTGATATTGCTGTTCTTCCAAAAGAAGAAAACATGAGACAGACCTTTCTCAGGTGCCGCTCCTCGAATCTGGAATTTACTACAGCCAAACATTAGAAGAATAACGTCCTCATCAAGATTTAAGAAGGAAGCTAAGATCTTCCTAATGGGTAAATTCCTTCCTTAAATCCCTACAGAGCAATCACCTAATCATTTGATTATTGATCATCAACTGTTCCATATGGGTATATAATCCGTTAGCCCCTCAAGATTTACGAAATGAAGCTCATTGTGATCTATAAAACCTCTCTCTGAGACCCCAATCATGTAACACACAGAGATGGATGCTCAGCCAAACTGTAAATTTGAGTACTTTATTTTTGGTGTTCAGTCGTTTGTTAAAACATTTTTTTTAATGCAACGTATTCTTTCAGGTTCAGATGTTATTATAAGAGCACATATCTTTTCCTGACCACTGGTTGTAATGTTTTAACTTGTGAGTTTGTTATGATGCTTGCTTCTGTCGCAAAGCGGGTCACGCTCGTGCTATACAAATCACACACAAAAAAAAAACACTGTTCATGGCATCGGCACAATTTGTAGTTAATTTAGGGTACAAGGTATAGTTACTAGAGATAACAATAAGTGGTAAATTACAGTGGTTTTGTATATCAAAGACATGCCTATTAGCTTTGTCAAGAAATCATAGCAATGTCTGCCAATTAACATTCAAATAAAGCATTTATAACCAAATCAACATTAAACAAGCTGCATAGTCTTTCTTTTACACTCCATAGGTCACATAATGCAACCACACAGCAACCCAGACTGGGTCCCTACATTCCCGAGCTGAAGAGCAAAAGCTGCAGCTTTGGGAATGCCTACAAAAATGGTCAACTTTTCCTGGAGTCATGTTCTATAGACACCAGAAAAGACAGGGTTAATTTTTTTGATGTATTTGTTAGGGGCTGCTGCACTGCCTGCAGCCGCCCCATAGCACTGAAAAACATGGAGGTGACGCTAGTGGCTAAATTGGGGCACCATCATGCAGCCAAATGTATGCAAATTAGCCCATGAATGGCATTGTGAAAAGCTCCTTGTCAGGGTAGTGAATAATAAATGAGCGGCTCCATACACTTATTTCTTCTTCTTCTTTTTTTATTCTCTTTTTCTTTGTATGGGTGTCCCAGTCCCAACTGGGACACCCACATGTTTTTTTTGTATTGGACTGTGAGGGGAGGCTCAGGGTCCTTGTGTCTCTCTGGCTCCATGAAAGCTGCCTAATTCAATGAGGTTATGCAGAAGCCAGCCACATCCTTTTTTCATTCTTATGTTTAACTTGGAGTTTTCCGGAGCCCACATGGTTCACTTCACAACATTTTTCCTATTTTAGGCCACATGATAGCCATGGAGGAGCCAGACACATTTTATTTCACCTTGGGATGCCCCCTGTGCCCACCCAGTGCACCCCACAACATTAGTCACCTGGGAGCTGTGGGGAAATGCCCATGGCCCCAGCAGCCCTGCCAAGTCCCCTGCCAGCATGGATCCTGTGTGTGATGGGAGGTGGCATGGTCACTCCTGGTGGGACCAACCTTTCTTTCTGCTCCTCTCAGGCCTGAGCAATTCTATGTTTTCCTGCGCTGAGACCTTGGGTGGGTTGGAAGAAAAATGTGTGTTCCCACCCATTGCGAGCACCTTTCTGCTCCCCTCAGGTGGGAGCACAAAATACTTCCATACCCTTTCTCTTGCAGCCAGGGAACAGACTGTGTCTTGGGATTTAGAGTCTCAGGAACATTGTCATCGTGCCCACCCAGATGGATGAAAAAGGCACTCACCCCCCAAAGTAAGTTAAAACGGCCTTTGGGAATGGGGTCCTTTTGGCCTTGATAAGGCCCATGGAGGGGACGCCAATGCCTCCTCCCTTTTCAAGTGGAAATGCGGCCCATTGGTAGGTATGTCTGGGACATGAAAAGGCTTGGGGAGCAGGTCTTGCACTCCCTCCCCTTTAAAGTGGATATGTGGCCTAAGGGCTTAGTGTCCCTAGGGTTTGGAAATTGCTCAGGTAGGTGTGAGCACGCGTCTGCTTGCTGAACGTAAGATTTTGTCTAGTTTCCAGACATGTATAGATATCTGAGTTCACCCAGTGGTTTCACATCTGTTTCCACCACAAAATGCACGTATTTGAAACCACAAAATGTTGGAAAAATGGAATTCACTTAAAAAAAATGCAAACACTGTGATAAAAACATGGGGTGATATTGACAAGGATCTATCGCCGAGTTAACAGCACTTTATCGCAGCCAAAGTTGCGATAAACTTATCGCTCCAATCACAAGCTGTTGTTAACAGCCCCCAGCACCAGTTTACCCATGATAGCAGACGCAAAATCATTGCCACCAATGACCCCTGCAACGATCACTAATGAGATGCAGAGTAGGCATTCCTGTGCCAAAAGCTGCGACAACACCACTCCACAACATTCACAACGACCAGTCAGAACTGCGATAAGAACACAAAACAGGCGATAAGGTGTGTTAGCAGCAGGAAAATAATACCTGCGCTGACCTGGTGCAAAGTTGGACCACAACCTGCACCATAAAAGGGAGCACAGTCCACAGCCACATCGGAAGGGCAACAGATGCCCTGAATCCACTGGTCATGTGGCCCGGACACCCAAAAGGGTCACAACACCCACCGTCGCCACCACCCCAGGAACCCAACTCCCACCCGGAACCCTCCCGGACCACCAGAGAGGCAGCGCAGACAAAGACAGCAGACCCCCAGGAAACACACCAGCCTCACAGACCCAACACCTGACAATGTCATTGCCCACTACAGGATTAAAAGGACAACCATCCTACGCATCCTGACCAACAACGCCCAACAGGCCGACGGCACTAACACAGTGGACAACCAACATCTACCCCACACAAAGCTGCTGGCTGTGCTGCACCTGTTGGCCCCTGGTACCCCACAACCAACAGCCACCAGAGTCGGAGGAGTCACACAGCCAGCCACATCCAAGTCCCTCACACCTGTCCTGGACATCACCATCAGCCTGGTACCCCAGTCCCCATACGTCCAACACAATGCGCAGGATCCACTGGAAACCAAGCAAGGACCATATGCCATAGCTGGATGCACGCACATGTTGGGGACAATCCACAGGACACATGTCATACCTGTGCCCCCGGGTGACACAGCACACAATCACCGCAACAGAAAGCACACATCTCACATTAATGAGCAGGCAACAACCGAACACCGTGGAACCTCCACCAATGTCGCCTCCAAATGTCCAGCCAGTGTGCATGGTCCCTTCATATTCCAACAGTCCATCAGCAACCAGCGTTCCCAGGATGGCACCAAGGGAAATGCACAGCCCCTTGGCAAGTTCCAAATGAACACCCCACTCACCTCAACTCCACAACCATGCAACTCACACCTCTGGCAATGCACACGTCACAAAATCACAACCAACATGCAAAACAACATGCCCACACACCAGGAACGACAGAACAACTTACAATGGTAACTAGGGCAAGCCGTGAACATGAGCCATCAATGGCATGGCACCTCAGCCACACACTGGCCCATTGTGGGGAGAGGTGGCAACCAGACATTTGTGAAGGATGCAGGAGAACCATGATTGGGAAAGTACACAATGCCAAGAGTGGTGGATATGTGCTGGACAGACCGCATTATGCCGAACACACCCATATCCATGGTGACATACACTGCTGGTGTATGGAGTGTAGTGGACAGGGGACGCAACCATGTCGCCCCAGCCAGTGGGGGAATTCATGTAAATGTTGCATGTTACTTCCCCCCCGTAAGCGTGAGTGCAGTGGGATGGCCCGGCGTACGCCAGGCTAGCATAGGGGTGTGAATCAAAAGCAAGTAGCCCTGGCCGTGGTGCTCTTCCAGAAAGCCCAACGTCTCTGCCAGGGCGGCACCTCTCACCACGCCACGAGGACGAAGCCGTCCTCGTGAGCGGAGTTGCCTGCGATCCTGTGCACCTGCCGTGCCCCGGCCTGCTGGATTCTGAACCTGTCAGGCCCTCCCCTGCACAGCCAGGCCACACTGATCACCTTGCAACACTGACGTGTGTCAAGGAGGGCCCACCACGTGCCTCCGCAAGCTCCAAGCCCAAGGGCCGCGACCTTGGCAGCCATCACGGCCTACTCAACACAGGCCAGCTTTAGTCCTTTCTCGTTGACATACTCTACTGCCGCCTCCGGCCTACACTACGGTCAAGTAGTTCACACATTTGGAACTGAGTCTTGATTACACCACGGCAGTGAACATTATTTAAGGCAGAGTTTATGTCACTATACTCCCTTCGATGTGGTGCCACCAAGTCTGTGCATAGCATCACAACCACAAGTGTCTGTGGGCCCATGCGGACTACTGCCCTCGGCCTATGCTGCACACAGGTAGATCACAGAATTGGAACTCAACATCGATCATTCAAAGGCAGAATACATTTCATCGCACGCAAGGAGAGGAATAAGAGGATGACGCGTTGCAGTCCGGATGGAATAGGATCATCATTACGGAGGTGATCAAACACTACCGACAACTGCCCTGGTGTCAGTAACATTGCGAGCCAATGACATGTGGGTGTGGTCACCTGCTGACTACTGCCTTCGGCACACACTACGGCCAAGTATGTCACACATTTGGACCTGAGTCTTAATCATACATTGTCAGTGTATGCACAAACAGGAAGGTTCTACTTCACTGTACTCTCTTTGGTCAGGTGGCAGCAACCATGTGCATAGCTTGCCAATGACACGCGGCTGTGGGCCCTTGCTGACCGCTGCCCCCGGCCTACACTGCGGTCGAATAGGTCACACACACCTTTGAATTCAGCCATGATTTATTTATGGTAGACTTGATGTCATTGTACAGGCCTCATAGCAGACTGCATCCCCTTTCAGCCCGGGTGCCACTATGTCTATTCCCCGAGACCCATGGACACTTTCTGGCTGGACTTTGGTGGCGACTGAGTCCATGGACTTGGGGTTGTCGTTGCCATCATGGGGGTGATACTGACTTTGTGGCGAAAACTAGGCCGTGACTTTCCACCCCTACATTTGCTGCTTCCGGACAGCTTCAACCCTCTGCATCATGCCCTGGAGGACACCTTCCACTGTCCCCCGCAACCCTCCGCAACATACACCTCAGACATTAATGAGGACCCGCTCAGGTTGCATGGTCCATCTGACTGCACCGCAAGTCACCGTCCCGTGGTTGGGTGCCTGTGCCAGCCGCAGTGCTTCCAGGGCCACTAACTGTGTGCTGCTCATGTCCAGGACCCCTTCTTCTGAGATATTGGTTGGCCTCTGAGGTGATGGCCTTGGGGTCATCAATGCCATGTGTCTGTGGTCCTGTGCTGTCTGCTGCCTCCGGCCTCAACTGTGGTTCACCAGGGCTCACACATCAAATTGAGTCCTGACCGGCCCGAACGTCGCATCACTGCAGAAGGCACACGCCACCACCGCCAGGACCACCTCCAACCACCATCTGCTAGAGTTGAAACGGTGGTCCAGACAGACTGACGGAGTTGCTCACACCTGTCGTGGATGATATCATCAGACTGATACCCTGCTCGGCACTCCAGGTGCCACTGACACAATGCACCGCAAGCCATTGTCCATTACTTATTGAGTTTTGTGTTGTTGAGAGTTTGTGCATCAATGTCACCTCAACCAGTGTGTGAGATCTGGGACATTGATGAGGAAGATGATGCAGGTCTGACAGACCCCACTGCATCTGCATCAGGAATGTCTCGAAGGGAC
Source organism: Triturus cristatus (assembly GCF_964204655.1). Taxonomy (NCBI): domain Eukaryota; kingdom Metazoa; phylum Chordata; class Amphibia; order Caudata; family Salamandridae; genus Triturus; species Triturus cristatus. The sequence goes on along the minus strand of NC_140585.1, from coordinate 471,405,991 downwards.
ACAATCTGAGACTTTTTCTTCACATAGGCACGCTTAGATGTAGTGCCCCAACCTCAGTGCACTGCAACTCACGGACACTTCTGTTTGCTCATTGTTTGCCCTCTGGACTTGCTCAGGCTACCTCCATGATGCTCCACAGATGTCCCCGTGATGCTGGTGTTGTCTGTTTACGTATTCATTGTATTAACTGTTGTATTTGTTGCCAGCACCAACAACTCCCTGAGGGCTGGCTTGCACCCACCCCACACACATTCAGCACAGGCGTCACTGTACATGTGGCCCTGCCAATAAAGGGGCCGGGCAAACGTGCCCGTAGCCAGTTTAACATAATATCTGAGTGTGTCCCTGTGGTGTTGGTGTATGCATGAGGGCCCAGGGCCCTACGACATTACATTGTGCTGTGTACAGTGGATGCAGGCATGTCACTGTAGGCATCGGGTTTGAGCTTGGACATGCAGCTTTGTCATCACCCACTCAATTCATAAGGGAAGTGGCCTGGGCCATCGTACGCAGGGCCAACATGGGTGTGTGACTGATATGTGCGTGCCCCCGGGCATGGTTGTGTACAGTGAATGTGCATCTGCATGTGTCTCTATGGCAGTGTGGGTCTCCTTTGTGGGGTGTAGGTGGTCGCTGAAGAGTAATAGACACCAACATATGTGATCTAGTTTGCCTTCCATGGGTTGGGACCCCACCCACACCTGTTTGGCCACCTCCTTTTGGCGTGCTGACACATGTCATTGGGTTGCCATGTGTGGGTGGGTGAAGTGTTGTGAGCCAGCTGTGCTTGCGGATGCTTCCTGCTGTGTGGTCTGTTGCAGGCTCTGTGTTCTCCTCTAAGTAGCTTGGCTGCCTGGGTCCTGGTGGTGGGTTGCGTGGGATGTCCATGGGCTGTTGTAGGGCATCGGTGTCGAAGGTGTGGTGGTTCTCTCCGGCATCACAGATGTGTTGTCTTCTGTGCTCTGCTGGAGGTGTTGTGTGCCCCTCTGCAATGTGAAGGGGAGATGCATGTTGACATTGTGTTGACATGTATGTTGGCGCATTGTTCTGGTCTACATGCAGACTGTATGACAATGTACATTGTGACTGTTTGGGAGGTACTGACTACTGCTGTGGGACAGTGTACATTTGGACTACATGACGGATGTGAGGTCGTACGCGTACATTTCCATTTCACAGCTTGCTGCTTTGTCAGAAGTAGTAGTCATGTTTCTGTGCATGCGCGGAGCCAGTTGTGTCCTCTGTTTTGCAGTGTCGGCTTTGCACATTGTACCACGTTGTCGTCAATGTGGATGTGCTGTTCTTGCTATGTGTGTGTGCTGCAGTGTTCCAAGGGGATGAGGGACATGATCCAGGGTAATTGTGGGTGTGCAGTGTGCTACACCTCGTTGTGCATGTTTGCCACTGTTCCCATCTCCCCCCGTTCCCCCAATCCCTGGTCGTTACTCACCCTGTTGATGTTGTGTCAGGTCCTCTTGAGTTGTGTCCTTACTCCCTACTCCTTGCACCATCTCCACACTGATGACTGTGGCCTCGGTTTCCTCCAGCTCCTCCTGTGGCGCAGGACTGCCACCTCCTGTAGCCGTTGCTGCCTTCCTGTTGGCAGCGGGTTTGTGTCTGGATTACGTTATCACATCATGCCAGTGCCTCTTGGGCTTCTCGATTGGCCTCCTCGGCACTCCGACTGCATTCCAGGCGGTCTACTTATGGGTCAGTTGCTTGTAGTATTCTGTCACCTCCGTGACGCTGATCTGGTTTTGCTGCGGACAGCACCCCATCTTCCTTTCCCTCTTCTCTTCAGCCATCACCATCCCCCTTGTTCCTTGCTGGTGGTCTGTGGGGGTTTTGGAGTTCGCGTTGGCCTCTGCGTTCGGTCAGGGTGCATCCATGTTGCTGCGTGCTTTGGCTTGTTTCTGGTGTGTTGTTTCTGTGGTTTTTATGGTGCTTTTTCCCGCCAGAGGCATGGGATTTGCAAGCCTGTGGCTGGTTTTCGTTACTTTTCGTACCGCGATTGGCCTCATCGCATGAATTTTAGCATTCGGGTTTCGCATTTTTGCGGCGTGCCGTTGATTTTTGCGCGGCCATTTGACACGCTATCTGGTGACTATCGCATGCTACTGCCACGTTGTGAATACTTGGTTGTCACGGCGTAATTATCGGGCGATAGGCTGCGATGTTGAAAGTTGCGTTAAGCTACTCTTGAAGTAGTTAGCACACATTCTTGTGAATATATCCCTTGGTCTCTTGAAACAACTCAGCTGGTTCTTGAAAACTGGGAAGATGGTGAAATTAGTACAGCAAACGTACTGTTGATGCAGTGTTTAGGAAACAATTCTTACACTTATTTCCTTCCCATCCCCCCTCAAAAAAAACATTTACCTGTATTTTGGCTACTTTCTTGGTTTTCTCTTGGACGGATATCTTCGGAATTCCCAGCATGTGGGATAAAAGGACACACATTTGGTCTGGATACCTTTCGTGGGAAAAGAGACTTGAAGGTTTGAGCATTAAATATCCAGAATGTCAAAACAAGGCTTAGCATTCTAGAGGAAAAGACTGAGCAGCCAAGTGGTTAATTCAAACACAGCTGTGGTTTTTTCTAAGTATTGCATAAATAGACATACTGATAATACCTTTTAACTAATCTCATTTTCATTCCCTGCTATTATGGGTACATCCCTGATTCAGGTAAATACCTGATTCTCTCTCGAGTTTTGTTTATTCCTGTAGTTATAAGAACAAATGTTAACTTGCTCTCACAAAAATATGCCTCATACATTTATCAACCTTGTTAATTCCTGTTTATGTCTTCTGCCTTAATATTGATAGAAATATTTTCACAATTTTTTCAGAATTACTAAATTGCTTATATTTCTCTATACTTTACCATAGGGAGGCTCCTGAGTCAGGGTGGAGATCGCTCTACTGTAAAGCATATGCAATGTTAAAAAAGTTTATTACATTATTTTAATAAATGAATACAAATATAATTATGTTAAATGTTTATGTAAGATACATATATATATATTTTTGAAATGTAGAAGAAATAAAATGCTACAGCACTATTAACTTTATTTTGAATGGCATCTTTAATTATTTCAATATTTTAAATAGATTTAAATATAAGTTCTTAATTTTAATTTAAAAGTAAAGCAAAAATATTTTAAGAACCATTGATAATTATTAACAGTGATGTATTGGATTTAATAAAAATTGTTAGATTATATTTTAATAAAAAATAATGGTACATTCATTTAAACAAAAAGAGTGATACACACACACAAGGGTGGGTGTAGTGGGGCTACGGGAAGCAGCGCGTAGTGTGCCCAAATCTACGCACACTCGAGCGCTCCACGTAGCCCCACTACGCGCCGCCCGCCTCCCACCCACCCTCCTTTTAAATAATACCCTGCATGTTAAATAATTAAAAGTATAGAGACTTACCTGAAGCGCGGTGTCTCCGGGGCTCCCTCTTCCTGGTTTTCAACTTCTTGTGACAAATGCGCATGCGCGGACGCCCGCGCATTCACATTTCTCGCAAGAAATGCCCATGCGTGGGCGTCCGCGCATGCGCATTTGTCACAAGAAGTTGAAAACCAGGAAGAGGGAGCCCAGGAGATGCCGCGCTTCAGGTAAGTCTCTTTACTTTTAATTATTTAACATGCAAGATATGATTTAAAAGGAGGTCGGGCGGGAGGCGGGTGGCGGGCGGCAGGCAGCTACGCTTCACCCTGGCGCGTGCGTAGCGCTGCCTGCTTCGCCTACTTTGAAAACTGCGAAGCAGGCAGCGCTACGTACACTACGTGGGCGAAGTGTAGTGTAACGCCCAGGGTTAGATACACATATTTTATAATTAAACATAATTATGTTTTATTTTAAATTTCTTTAACATGAAATTGTTATATATTTATGTGTGTAAGTATTTTAAATAATTGTATTTAATTTAACATTATATCCCATGAGGTATTATTTTATGCCAATGTCTCCATTATTTTCTATGGTAGAGTGTTGCAATATCAGTGGTTGGCCATGTGTAGTACCGTACTTACTATTGTTTTTCCTTTTTGGCTGTAGTAACCTTTTTCAGGAGGTGGAGATGTGTAAATCTACACTTTGAGTAACTTTACACTCTGATTTTGTAAATAGCCAAAAGGAGCAATGTTACACAAATCGTAAGAGTAAAGTTACACATATAAATTACAGAAAAGATTAAGCTACCTAAGTTACTAGGGACTTGCAGATTTCTGTAATTAGATACAGCCAATTGAGTTGTATTGATATTAATGTCCCATGCTGTCCTTGTACCTGCATAATTTGTGTCTTCTATGCCCATAGTCCATCAGGGAATATATGTCTTGTGACTTTAAAAATAGAATAGAGGCTATTTATGAGTTTAATAAGTGTCTGAGATTAGGACTTCTATCCCTAGCAACTGTTAGGATATTGGAAGCTTCTGTATAAAATATTAAGATTGCTTTCCTGTGGTCAGATAGAAAAATGTTTCTGATATACAAACAGGTAGGTTACAAATAATTCATGCAAATTGAACACTGATATTGCAATCTGCTTGTCATTTTTTTCTTAGCAAATTTATCTTTATTATTTTCAAACATAATATCGCGTCTGGTTCAATTCCTCCTAGAAACCTCAGGCTATTTCAATAGTACTGTTTTTATATAAAATAATTGACCAATTGCTAGAGTCAAACACTCTGACCACAATAGACAAATGCAAACAAAAACACCCCAAACACCAGCAACCCACCCCTCCCCTCGCACAAAGAATCAACCTATGGTACATGGGTACAATACTGAAAAAGGGTGAAATTCATTTCCTCATAAGGGACCACCACATAGAGCATGAGTACACCAAGGTGCTGCTCATTCCCCTCCCCTTCCCCAGGCAGAAATGAGAAAAAACATTCAAAATTGCAATAAGTGCAAATCCCTCATTCTAGTGGGACATGCACATAGAGGAAAGCCTTTTGATAGATGATTCACTAGGGAACCCTAGACATAGTCAAAGTTTTTGTTAAAAGTCCGTGAGAATATCTTCCATGCGTTCCATTGTGACTACCCTCCACAATCATGCATACCATTGTCAGTTAGGTGCCTCCGTGCATTTCCAAGACACTGCCATCTTTGCTGCCCTCAAACAGAGCCACTCTGGCCTCTGTTCAGTTAGTTATTCCATCCTCTACATTTCCCTCCATGCCCAGAACGCTCCCAGCAACCAGACTGCAATTTCCAGTGATGCCGTATCGTGCTTCAAACCAGCAAGCCCACGCTCTGGATATTTTCTCCCCCCTCATAGTGTCACCAGGTAAATCTCTACCTACCATTCTTTTGCTTTAATTCGGCTTTTATGGGTTCCAGTCCTACTGACTTTCTCTCCCTTCCCTCCTGATCTTATAGAGCACTCTTTTGAATCGGGTAACCATTGTCCTGATGATGACCTCAAGCTAAAGAGGTTGAAACGCCGTCGACTCTACAACGCCAATTGCGGCAACCAAAAGTGTCATTCACAAATAATGGAACTATATTTGTGATAGTAAATACTTTTCTTTGACCCCCACTGTTCATTATCATTGTTTTTTCGCTGCCCCATGTTGTTGTCTAATCACATGTGTCACTGGCCATTCACTTACCACGACACTCCCAGTGCACATCTGGTTGTTATGGTTACTGCAATTTAGTTGTATTTTGAGCTTCTATATGCAAATAACAACCCTTCTACCCCGACTTGGTCTCCATTGTTCTTTTCCCGTGCTATGTGATTAATACGCATATTTATTTGTCCCCCTACATGATTTACTAGTTGATACATTGTCCTTTTGTTGCTCAAACAGAGCCACTGCACCAATTTATCTCCATTTGTTGGATATTTGAGGTATTCATATCTTAATCCCAAGAGAACCACCCCAGGATCCTCAGGAATCGGATATCTCAGGATTCCTTTGAGTTGGGCCAAGATATCAGACCAGAAAGATGGAATAATCAGACAGTCCCACCAGATGGGTTTAAAGTCTCCCAGCAACCGACAAACTGCTCCAGCGCGATAAGGGTACCAGTTGCATAAATGTTTATAATGGGCTTCCCTTAAGCCTCTTGAATGATTAAACCGTGATATATCTCTCCATAAATTGGACAAGCCAAACTCTGAGATAGAGCAACCTAAAGCCTGTTCCCACTGTTCCATGTGATGTGGTGTCGGGGTGAGCAGAGTATCCAGCAAAAGGGTGTAAAGAAAAGAGAGGCATCCCTTTGTGCCACAAACCCTACGTGCAAACTGTTCAAAAGGGGTGAGGTTCCAGGTAGCTGTCTCTCGTGTCTCCAGTTGGAGCACCCAATGTTTTAACTGAATATATCAGAAGTATACTGTGGAAGGGAGGTGAAAGTCCCATTGACAATTTTTAAAATCCCAATAATCCCAGTTATGAAATAGAACATAGACGGTGAGACAACCTCCTGTCCTCCAGGCCTCAAGAGGCCCCAAGTGTAGTGCTGGGGGGGATTGCTGGGTTGAAAATAATTGGGGTAAAGGGGGAGGGAATAGTTGTCTACTTCTCTAATTTAGTCACCTCATCCAGCACTTTAAGGGTCATCCTCTAGGGGGTTCTCAGGAATGCTTTAGGAGGTCGCTCTGCCCTAGACTTCCATAATAAATCCCAATTATATTTGCCCACCACTGCTCTATCCATATGGAGCCAGGATTTGTCTGACTCGTGGGTGTGTAACTAAGCTGTCAACAAATTTAGGGACAAAGGGGTAAGTTTAGTGAGGTCCAGTGTACATACCCCGTCAACTATTAATGCAAAAGAGTACACAGTTCCTCTAGTCGAAAAAGGAGTTAGGGGGGGGGGGAAGGGAAGGGGAAGGATACACAGGGATGTATTGTCACGTGTCAGGGGAATAAGGCCTGGTCACGGGTAATGCAGGTCAAGAAAGTAGAAAGGGGGGGGGGAAACCCTTATTAGAACTAGGGCTCTCACACACCCAGCAAGCTAGGTGTCATGCTTCATCATTTGAGCCTGCCCCTCGTCAGGTCGGCGCTGCAATTCCTGACGGGCTCCCAATATTGGGGCTCTTTAGCGGGGATCTTTTGTTCCTGCCGAAGGGTGCCGTGGGGGTAAGGGGCCCTAGGAAGTGTAGATGTAAATGAATGTATAAAATAGGTACTGTTAGTCCACACGTAAATTTTATTAAAGTGGTAAACAGCCTAATTAAAAACAATGAAAGTTGAGGTGGGTATAGACACTAGTGATTATGTAGCTAGTTATGCTTACCCTACTCTCAAAAAGATCGACATGTTTCGTGCTTTGTTAGCCAAAATGGTCAGAGCACTTCCTCAGGATCAGAAAATTAGAACTATCTACAAACAAGGTAGGTGACTGATCTACATACCTAGCAGGTGCAACAAGGTAACCTGCAAGGGGAGACAAAAGACAACAACGTGACAATACCAAAAAACAACACATTGAAATGCACTCACACGATGAGACTGTAGTCAATGGGAGGCTCTTAGTGTCAATGGGAATACACACGGGTGCAGGGAAGTGACAGTCACCCAGGTGAAAGGTATAAAAATATTTACAAAGGTGATGAAAGCAGTATGTGCAGTAAACGGAATAACAATAAAATATCCAATCAGGGCAGTACATGCAGAAAACTCACCACTACTGCTATCAAGCCAATCTTGCAGCAGAGACCGGCGGGTATACAGGACTCCAATGTGGGTCCTAAGAATTGTTGTCGGAAAGGTGAGAAGAAGGGATCAAAATAATGGTGAAAACGCCACAGTACCGGTAGTGGAATGAGTCTGTAGGATCAAACCATGGCGCCCACGTAGGTAGGGAATACCAAGGACAGTCAGGGAGGCCCATCGCCTCATCGTACACTTGCACAGGCGGTAAGGTGTGCAGCCATGGTGACCCAGCAAAGCAAGGGGCAGTCGGCGCGGAGGCCAGGAACACAAAAAAGGGGGGGGTGTGCCGCCACACACCCACGCTGTCAACCTGGTATAAAAGACAAATGCCGCCACCCCTTGTTGCAGGCGGGCCTGGTCACGGACGGTTGCGCCCATGAAGTTACAACAATGGAGTTGGTTGCCAAAACCGCTCCGTGATGGTAACTCACCTCAATGAGGGTCCGGACCACGGAAGAGGATACAAGTGTTACTCACCGCGTCGAAAGGCGCCTCTGCTCCTAAACCTACCCCTACCGCCGGCCCTGGGATGGTTATTGGTGGGTCTGAGTACGAGCCTAATATGCTGCGTACGGATGACGTGTGTCGCGTCATGTGACCACTAGCGTGAGACCCCAATGGTGGAGTTAGTAAAAGCCGGGGATGCCATGATGGAACGGGGCAGGAACTACGATAGAAGCTTACTGGTGACGTAGAGGACGTCACGTGGCCAGCAGTGCCTATCAGCAAGTCAGAAGCGGCCGCTGCAGCCGCGGCGGCCATCTAAGACCGGGAAACGGGGCAGGAACTAAGATAGAAGCTTACTGGTGACGTAGAGGACGTCATGTGGCCAGCAGTGCCGATCAGCAAGTCAGAAGCGGCCGCTGCAGCCGCGGCGGCCATCTAAGACCGGGAAACAGTAGTATCGCCAGCGTAAGGTACGCTGCGTTAGTAACAAAATTAGTAGCATGGGTACAATAGATTGGATGTAAATGTGAAGTTAAATTTTTTTTTTTTTTTTTTTTTTAAACAAAATTTTTAAAGGGACCAAAGGGACAGTATACAACGGGGTGCCACGGGGGGCCCGAGCGGTGTACAAGGTCCTAATGAGAAGGTCATTAAAAATTGTCATTAAAAAAGGTTCGTCAGATGATGTAGTCAAGGGTACAGACCCAAGGGTGTAGCTGGGTCTAGGAGATAAGTCCTGTCTCAGTGGGGGATCAAACTCAGGTAGAAGAACTGTGGGCAGAAGGATCTCATCCAGTGAGTGCACCCCATGGGATGTCGTCGTTAAGGCCTGTCAGGTGTGTAGATAATCTGAGAACCCACCTCTGCTCAAGTTTGAACAATGCATTCTTAGTGATCTGCGGATGAGCCTCTAGGACTAACCAGCTCATTGAATCAGCATGGTGTTGCATTTCCTTGAAATGTGTGTAGAGTCTAGTTGTCACTCTCTGACAGCGTATGTTGCTTCTATGTTCCGTAATCCTAGTCTTGATCGTGCGGGTAGTCATACCTATGTAATGTAGGTCACAAGGGCATGTAATCATGTAAGCACAATTCTTTGTGTTACAATTAGTGTGTCTGGTCAAAATCCAGTGGAAGTCATTTTTGAAAGTGATGTCCTTGGTGGTGGTGGTCAAATTACAGGCCACACATGAACCGCACGGGAAGTGACCTTTGACTGTTGGTAAACCCCACATAGTGCGTTGTGTATTGGTCATGATTGATTTAGGTCTTGTGTGGACCAGCAGGTCCTTGATGTTTTGTGTTCTCTTGTATGCAAACCTTGGTTTGGGTATGTTCAAGCTCCCTGTCTCTAGAATACTCCAATTTCTCAGAATAATTTTCTTGATTTTAGTAGAGTCAGGCGTGAAAGAGGTGACACAGGTGAGTATGTCAGTTTCAGGTTTCGTTCGTAGCTCAAGGAGTGCCTCTCGTGGGTTGTTTCTAGCTCTTTTCATGGAATTACGGACCTGTCTTTCGGGGTAACCCCTAGCCTTCAGATTGGATGATAGAACTCCAGCCTCTGTGTTATAGTCTGCCACCCTTGAGCAATTACGTCTAATGCGTAGGAACTGACCAAATGGTAAATTGTCCCTCAATGTTTTGGGATGATGGCTATCATAGCGCAGTAGACTATTGCGATCGGTTGGTTTTTTATATAATGTTGTGCTAAGAGTACCATCTAGAAGTGTGATATTCAGGTCCAGGAATGGTACTGAATGTTCTGAAATTGTGTGCGAAAATCTGAGGTATTCATTTTGTTCATTCATCCATTTAGTGAATTCTGCACAATCAGTGAATTACGACTGAAATCCTTTTTTCAGGACCAACCCCACATGGAAGAGAGTGACTCAGGATTGAGAAACCCATCCACATTCACTCCACATAATAACATGGTGCCTGTGGAGGTCCTTACATTTGAAAAAGCAGTCATTAAAGAGTTGAACTTGCCACACAGGGAAACACCTTTTCACAACCTTACTAAAAATGAAACCCTGTTACTCAAGAACCTCTCAGATGACACTTCTATCACCATCAAACAGGCAGACAAAGGTGGAGCCATTGTTATCCAGTCCACCACTGACTATGAGACAGAGTGCAGACGCCAACTCTGTAATGAGAGATATTACACTCCTATCACATCAGACCCGACTCCACGACTCAAAACCATCATTACCACTCTGGTTCATGAGGCTGAATCCAACAGTTGGATTACCCACAAAGAAGCAGAGTTCTTGATAACTCGAGAACCGAGGGTTCCGTTCTTCTATACCCTACCAAAAATCCATAAGGGCACTACTCCGGTCCCGGGTCGACCAATTGTCTCTGGCATTGGGTCACTCCTCGAGCCTCTGTCTAAATTTTGTGATCATTTTTTGCAACCCTTGGTACGAGACACCCCGTCATTCATAAAAGACACCACTGATGTCCTCAAGATAATTGACCATTTCACTGATACAGGCAATGTTGACTATCTAGTCACCTTTGATGTAGAGGCCCTCTACACTAATATTCCTCAGAGGGCCACTTTGGCAGTTATCGAGTCAGCACTGCGGGCACTCGATTGGTCATCACCCACGCCCATAACCTTCATTGTTGACTGTGCTACCCTGGCTTTGACAGAGAATTTCTTTGAATTCAACAGACAACTTTATCATCACAGCCATGGTACTTCGATGGGGAGCACCTTTGCTCCTAGTGTAGCGTGTCTCTACATGGCAGCCTTTGAAGAAAACGTGATCTTTAACATCTCGAATCCTTTCCGTAGCAACATTACACTCTGGAAACGATTCATCGACGATATACTGATCTTTTGGCATGGTACACTCACTGATTGTGCAGAATTCACTAAATGGATAAATGAACAAAATGAATACCTCAGATTTTTGCACACAATTTCAGAACATTCAGTACCATTCCTGGACCTGAATATCACACTTCTAGATGGTACTCTTAGCACAACATTATATAAAAAACCAACCGATCGCAATAGTCTACTGCGCTATGATAGCCATCATCCCAAAACATTGAGGGACAATTTACCATTTGGTCAGTTCCTACGCATTAGACGTAATTGCTCAAGGGTGGCAGACTATAACACAGAGGCTGGAGTTCTATCATCCAATCTGAAGGCTAGGGGTTACCCCGAAAGACAGGTCCGTAATTCCATGAAAAGAGCTAGAAACAACCCACGAGAGGCACTCCTTGAGCCATGAACCAAACCTGAAACTGACATACTCACCTGTGTCACCTCTTTCACGCCTGACTCTACTAGAATCAAGAAAATTATTCTGAGAAATTGGAGTATTCTAGAGACAGGGAGCTTGAACATACCCAAACCAAGGTTTGCATACAAGAGAACACAAAACATCAAGGACCTGCTGGTCCACACAAGACCTAAATCAATCATGACCAATACACAACGCACTATGTGGGGTTTACCAACAGTCAAAGGTCACTTCCCGTGCGGTTCATGTGTGGCCTGTAATTTGACCACCACCACCAAGGACATCACTTTCAAAAATGACTTCCACTGGATTTTGACCAGACACACTAATTGTAACACAAAGAATTGTGTTTACATGATTACATGCCCTTGTGACCTACATTACATAGGTATGACTACCCGCACGATCAAGACTAGGATTACGGAACATAGAAACAACATACGCTGTCAGAGAGTGACAACTAGACTCTACACACATTTCAAGGAAATGCAACACCATGCTGATTCAATGAGCTGGTTAGTCCTAGAGGCTCATCCGCAGATCACTAAGAATGCATTGTTCAAACTTGAGCAGAGGTGGGTTCTCAGATTATCTACACACCTGACAGGCCTTAACCACGACATCCCATGGGGTGCACTCACTGGATGAGATCCTTCTGCCCACAGTTCTTCTACCTGAGTTTGATCCCCCACTGAGACAGGACTTATCTCCTAGACCCAGCTACACCCTTGGGTCTGTACCCTTGACTACATCATCTGACGAACCTTTTTTAATGACAATTTTTAATGACCTTCTCATTAGGACCTTGTACACCGCTCGGGGCCCCCCGTGGCACCCCGTTGTATACTGTCCCTTTGGTTCCTTTAAAAATTTTGTTTAAAACAAAAAACAAAAATTTTAACTTCACATTTACATCCAATCTATTGTACCCATGCTACTAATTTTGTTACTAACGCAGCGTACCTTACGCTGGCGATACTACTGTTTCCCGGTCTTAGATGGCCGCCGCGGCTGCAGCGGCCGCTTCTGACTTGCTGATCGGCACTGCTGGCCACATGACGTCCTCTACGTCACCAGTAAGCTTCTATCTTAGTTCCTGCCCCGTTTCCCGGTCTTAGATGGCCGCCGCGGCTGCAGCGGCCGCTTCTGACTTGCTGATAGGCACTGCTGGCCACGTGACGTCCTCTACGTCACCAGTAAGCTTCTATCGTAGTTCCTGCCCCGTTCCATCATGGCATCCCCGGCTTTTACTAACTCCACCATTGGGGTCTCACGCTAGTGGTCACATGACGCGACACACGTCATCCGTACGCAGCATATTAGGCTCGTACTCAGACCCACCAATAACCATCCCAGGGCCGGCGGTAGGGGTAGGTTTAGGAGCAGAGGCGCCTTTCGACGCGGTGAGTAACACTTGTATCCTCTTCCGTGGTCCGGACCCTCATTGAGGTGAGTTACCATCACGGAGCGGTTTTGGCAACCAACTCCATTGTTGTAACTTCATGGGCGCAACCGTCCGTGACCAGGCCCGCCTGCAACAAGGGGTGGCGGCATTTGTCTTTTATACCAGGTTGACAGCGTGGGTGTGTGGCGGCACCCCCCCCCCTTTTTTGTGTTCCTGGCCTCCGCGCCGACTGCCCCTTGCTTTGCTGGGTCACCATGGCTGCACACCTTACCGCCTGTGCAAGTGTACGATGAGGCGATGGGCCTCCCTGACTGTCCTTGGTATTCCCTACCTACGTGGGCGCCATGGTTTGATCCTACAGACTCATTCCACTACCGGTACTGTGGCGTTTTCACCATTATGTTGATCCCTTCTTCTCACCTTTCCGACAACAATTCTTAGGACCCACATTGGAGTCCTGTATACCCGCCGGTCTCTGCTGCAAGATTGGCTTGATAGCAGTAGTGGTGAGTTTTCTGCATGTACTGCCCTGATTGGATATTTTATTGTTATTCCGTTTACTGCACATACTGCTTTCATCACCTTTGTAAATATTTTTATACCTTTCACCTGGGTGACTGTCACTTCCCTGCACCCGTGTGTATTCCCATTGACACTAAGAGCCTCCCATTGACTACAGTCTCATCGTGTGAGTGCATTTCAATGTGTTGTTTTTTGGTATTGTCACGTTGTTGTCTTTTGTCTCCCCTTGCAGGTTACCTTGTTGCACCTGCTAGGTATGTAGATCAGTCACCTACCTTGTTTGTAGATAGTTCTAATTTTCTGATCCTGAGGAAGTGCTCTGACCATTTTGGCTAACAAAGCACGAAACATGTCGATCTTTTTGAGAGTAGGGTAAGCATAACTAGCTACATAATCACTAGTGTCTATACCCACCTCAACTTTCATTGTTTTTAATTAGGCTGTTTACCACTTTAATAAAATTTACGTGTGGACTAACAGTACCTATTTTATACATTCATTTACATCTACACTTCCTAGGGCCCCTTACCCCCACGGCACCCTTCGGCAGGAACAAAAGATCCCCGCTAAAGAGCCCCAATATTGGGAGCCCGTCAGGAATTGCAGCGCCGACCTGACGAGGGGCAGGCTCAAATGATGAAGCATGACACCTAGCTTGCTGGGTGTGTGAGAGCCCTAGTTCTAATAAGGGTTCCCCCCCCCCCTTTCTACTTTCTTGACCTGCATTACCCGTGACCAGGCCTTATTCCCCTGACACGTGACAATACATCCCTGTGTATCCTTCCCCTTCCCTTTCCCCCCTCCCCTCACTCCTTTTTCGACTAGAGGAACTGTGTTCTCTTTTACATTAATAAATGTGTAACTAAGCTGCCTTATAATAGAGAGTAAAGTCCCGTAATGCTAGGCCCCTGAAGATTTAGGTAAGCTGAACAATTTCTAAGAAACGCGTGACCTGCAATTTGTCCATATAAAGCGATTCACCAGTACGCATAAGGTAGAAAAGAATCCCCAATCTATTTGGATCGTGAACCATCAGAACAAATAGAGCAACTTGCACAAAACCATCATTTTGATAGCATGAATTTGCCCTAGTCAAGACAAATACAGGGGAGCCCTTCTCTTAAGGTCTGCCCTCAACTTCTGTAATCATTAGTTAAGGCAGCATCTTCCCCTTCGGTCCCCATTTGCTCAGTGCCCTACCTTGCTGGTCTGGAGCGATTTGTCTAGTTAATTCCGAACGAGACTCCTCCATGCTAACTAGTTACGTGACCCCCAGCCTTCACAAGCAAAAGAACTATGGATTTAGGCCCAGATCTCTGTACTGAGGAGAATGTATGACATTGTTCTGCAGTCTGTCCATCAACTGTTGTTTTTGCATTTGTCACCCCGAGTGGGACGGGTATGCTCAGACATGAGTGCCGTGCTCTTCATGCCACTGGAATCAAGCTATCCTTGCTGAAGAGGGGTGAAACCCTGAAACCGGACCTAGGATGCTTGTTTCCATTCCAGGGAGCACCTGGCTTGGCAGTTCGGGCTGGATTGTTTCCATGAGGCACAGGGTCAAGACACATTTGCATATGGCTGGGTTCAAATTGGAATGGCATGGTGAGCAATAAAACAATGGATTTAGGCCCAGATCTCTGTACTGGGGTGAATGTATGACATTGTTCTGCATTCTGTCCATCAACTGTTGTTTTTGCATTTGTCACCCCGAGTGGGATGGGTATGCTCAGACATGAGTCCCGTGCTCTCCAAGCCACTGGAATCAAGCTATCCTGGCTGAAGAGGGGTGAAACCCCGAAACCAGTCCTAGGATGCTTGTTTCCAGTCCAGGGAGGACCTGGCTTGGCAGTTTGGGTTGGACTGTTCCCATGAGGCACAGGGTCATGACTGATTTGCATATGGCTGGGTTCAAACTGGAATGCCATGGTGAGCAAAAAAAACATGGATTTAGGCCCAGATCTCTGTACTGGGGTGAATGCATGACATTGTTCTGCATTCTGTCCATCAACTGCTGTTTTTGCATCATACCTAAGAAGCACTTATATAACCTCTAGTTAAAAACATTCAGTATAGAATTCAATTTTTTGATTGTTCAAAGAATGGAGACACATTGCCTCCATAATTTGCACAAAAGTTAACAAAAATAGAGAAAGATAAGAACAATCAGATTAAGGATGTATAATATAGAGTGACCGATTCTAATAGATAGACAATCTCATGTGGCTGATTTATAGCAAATAATTATGAGCAAACCAATAACATTTCTTATCAAAAAATCATATGCATCACTAGTAGGGAGTACTTTATAAAAAATGACTTCAACATTTCAAAATCGCAGATGGATAGTAGTTTATAACTTCATTGGTGTGTTCTTTTGTATATCTATAAGAAAATTTATGTAAACCAAGACAGGTAATCAACACAAAACCCAAAATCAAAAACCAACCTGAATGATCAGACCAGCTTAAATATCTGAGATGTAACACATGAGTATAATAGTCCACCAAACCACCCACACAAAAATATTATAGTGTAAATCCTTAATTTCAATATTCCAATTGCACCCCTCTTTATTATCATTATAGGGGTAACTATATGAACAAACATTCAAAAGCGGTGGCATGTGGAACATTATTCAAATCACCGGAAGCTCACAAAGGACAATAATCTCATGACATGCACATTGCGAAAGCAGAACATTTGGGGCGCACCTGTGGCAACTACCAGAGACATTCAACAGAATTTGATAAATCAGTGTCGTCAAAGATTCACCATAAAAAATAATGTCGAACACCTGATGAGAGACATAAGCACAGTACACTCCTAATATCTTTCTGCTAAATCAACCCCCCCCCCTAAAGAACACTAGATGAACACTAGATGATATTAAATTTGGGAACACATATTTAGCAAAAATGCAGCAGCACGAATTAGTCATAAGTAAACACAGATATCTTTCAAGAGGACCCAACACGAGGATAAAAGAGGCCAAATCAAAAAATAAGGGCCATTCCCCCTCAGGTCAAATCAAAAGCCTAAGTCTTAGTGCGCGCATATCCTGACCCATTAGCATCACCGCATCACACACCCCCATATAGTTGAAAGGCAACAACGTCTGTATGACGACGTCACCTATAACTCTGGGCTGAATCCCAATAACAATTTCAGACGCTACAAAGAGACTGCGTCAATTAACGGTTAACATCTTTGGTTATGACAATGTCCCAAAATAGATCTACCCATGTCATCTATAAACACAACCCAGCATTAATTTCAAAAGTCAATACCTGATAGTCGTACACGAACACGTCCTGCTCCGTAATGTGTAACCAGTATGACTCCCGCCAGCATTCTAAATACACGGGACTCCAATGTAGTCATTGCGAGTAAGGATGAAACGACGCGCCATATTTGAAGGTCAGAATTTGCCCGAGATTCATTAGATCAAAAAGGGAAAAAATAATCCAAAATGACATCGAAAGATTCGTCGAGATATAATCAGCAATATAAGTGCCAACACCTTTCAATACAAAAACATCAATATTTAATGCATCGAAAACAAATCATGTAATGAGAGAAAGAAAAAAAAATGTAGAAACAAAAATGTTTTTAAGAAACGAAAATTAATTTATATATAACCCAAATTTATCCGCTAGATTCGCCATTTAGAAAGGGCGACACATAAAGCTTGAAACATCCCGAAACAAGCTGCAATATATACGGGGGAAAAATGCCACAGCCATAGTGAAAGGACACTAAGAACAAACTTGCATTGGTTAAACTAGGCATATTGACCAGTGCGTATCCATGCAAAGATGGCGTCAGAAAATAAACACAGTTACAATGTAAAATTGTGGAGCAAAAGTTGGCTTACACAATAGATACAAAACAAATTCCATGTCAAAATCAAGAAGCAAAAAACTAGATTCAAATATAAGAGAACCCAAAATACATCCCTTCACCATATAATGGGAAAAAATAACTTGCAATATGCCTAGCACCCAGAAAATGTTTCAAAACATTTTTTTGTTTAAAAAATTGTTAAGAAATTATCTGTGGATCCTGACTGCACTAATCAAACATCATAGGAAATCCTATCGCTGAATGATGGCAGTTCATAGATATTAATGTCAAAAGAAGACTGAACAGGGCAGAAAGAAGATGTTACACATAAAAAATGAAGTTGTTGGTATATTTACAATTGAACCATCTGTTTCATGGCCAAGATCATAGTTCTCTGAGATGGCAGAATATATAATGAAACCGAATCCATTGCAGCTGAATATACAGCCATCATAATACAGTAATACGCAATATGTATATTCTTATATATAGACATATTTGTTTTGATGATATAACACAAAAACATGGTACCAATAAACATATAGTGTCTGTATTTGATGGTCATAAAAGATCAAATGAAGCATATGATGTACCATATATTGACATTAATTGAGGTAGCAGATGTAGGCCAGTTGAGACTTTTGTTACCTCTATCAAATTACTAGTGCCAAACATAACCATACATGCTGATGATCAAGTGGTCAGTCCTTCAGCTCAAACTCGCTGGTATATGTAAACACATCAACCATTTCCCAGAAAGTAGTGCATTTAGTGATCAGTATTAAACCCATGGGTTATACTCCAAAGTTTACAAATCCATTTGGATTTGCATTGTCTTAAATACAGCTCCCAATTACCCCCTCTGGATGCCACTTGGACATGTTCCATTGCATGAAACCAAAATTCAGGCTTGCTGTCATGATTTTTGACAAAATGTTCTGTGAGTGGGTATCTGAGATCCTTTTTGAGCACTGCCCTCCTGTGTTCCTGAATCCGGATTTTTAGGCTGCGTTTAGTGCGGCCTACATAGATTAACCCACATTGGCAGCCAATCACATACACCACAAAAAAGGTGTTACAATTAATGAACTTAAAAATATTATAGTTCATTGAACCATTTTATGAGAAGCTTTTAATTTTATCAACCCCCAGCTCACAGCTTTTACAAGTACCACAAACATAGAAGCCATTTGGTTTGACCGGCAACCATGTGGTGTTCCTAGCATTATCTGTCACTACATAGGTGGGACATAAATCATTTCTCAATGTTTTTCCTCTCCGGAATGTAACTGAGGGATTACTTCTGACCAATTTCAACAAGTTAGGTATATCTTCCAATAAGTGCCAATTTTTCTTTAGCAACCTAAAGATTGCATCACTGTGTCTAGTGTATTGTGTGGTGAACCTCACGAAAAGATCATGTTTCTTGGTTGTTCCCCTGCTGTTTTTGGCCAGAGTGGATTCCCTAGTTAGTGCTTGTGCCCTCATTTTAGCTGAGTTGAGCACCTTGTTGTCATACCCCCCTTGCTAGGAATCTGTTTTTTACCAATTGGATATTGTGGCTAAAATTGTCATCTTCGCTACAATTGCGCCTCATTCGAACCATTTCCCCATAGGCGATATTCTTAATGGTTGAGCTGGCATGTGCGTTGTCTGCATGAGGTACCGCATTACAAGCGGTTTCCTTGGGGAACAGAGTACTGTGAATTCGGCCACCCTTCACATAAAAGTGAAGGTCCAGAAAGTTGATGCTTTCTTTGCTGTATTCAATTGTCAGCTTGACATTAAGAGAGTTGTTATTCAGGTATTCAAAGTAATCAAGAAGTTGTTTCTCAGTACCGGACCAAAGGCAGATGATATCATCAATGTACCTCCCCCAGAAGACGATGAAATCTGTCCAGGGGGAGGCACATCTACCCCAGGCATGCCCCCTCTCATACCACCCCATAAAGAGGCAGGCATAATAGGGGGCAAACCTGGATCCCATGGCCGTACCTCTCTTTTGATGATACCACATGTTGTCATGCAGAAAATAGTTTCTCATAAGAACTAATTTTGTCATTTCCAGAACCATCTGGTTTTGATCATGATGGTCTGCTCCCTCTCTGTCCAAGTAGAACTCCGTAGCTTTGACCCCAAATCCGTGTTGGATGCACCTGTATAAACTCATGAGATCCAATGTCACAAAAAATAGCTCCTCTGACCATTCAAAATCTTGAAATTTTGACAGTATGTCTTTACTGTCTTGGATATATGATGGTAAATCCAAGACATGTCTGTTGAGTTTTAGATCAATAAATTGCTGAGCCCACTCCCGAAATTATTGGTCTCCCTGGGGGAAAATACTCCTTTTTGTGAATTTTAGGGAGAATATAAATACAAGGGAATCTGGGACTACCAACCCTGAGATATCTCCATTCAAGATCACTAAGAAAACCAAGATCCCTCCACTCACTGAGCTTTAAATTGATCTCAATGGTTAGCTCCCTGGTGGGGTTATGATCTATCCTCTCATAACAGTTCAAGTCCCCCAGTTGGCGTTCAATTTCACAGTTTAAGTTCATGACAATGACGTTCCCGCCCTTGTCTGCTTCCCGTATGACAATTTCTTTATCTTTTTTGAGTCTTTTAAGTGCCTCACTCTCTCCCAATGTGAGATTGTGGGTAAAGCTGTGACAGTTCCCACTTTGTTCCTCTAATTTGTATAAGCCTTCACTCACACGTTCAGTAAATATGTCAATATTACGATGGTAAGTTGTAGGCGTAAATTTAGATTTTGGGCGCAATCCGCTGTCAATAGTGGTGTTCTCATTTATATTCAATTCTTCTAGTATTGAGTGTATTCCAACTTCCACTTCATCACTCAGCGACACTAGACATTGCAAGTTCTTAGCTTTGTCTATAGTTACATGTGTATGTTCCATAGCCCACCCAGTGAAGTTGTTACTTGGCACTTTATCATTGAAAAAGTCTTTTAATTTTAACATTATAGAGAATTTAAAGAGGTCAACATGTACCTTGACAACATCCCCTTCCTGGGTGGAGCAAAAGGCCAGACCCTTACAAAGTAAATTAGTTTCATCCAAATCCAATGTCCTATTTGACAATTTGACAACCTTCAATTCCAAATTCTCCCTGTCTCCCTCCAACTCAAAAACCATGTTTGTACTTTTTACTATTTCTGCCTGGCCTTTGCCCTCTCTAACCTTCGTAATGGATCCTCGGCCGTATCCACTGTACTGCCCTTGCTTCCTTCTGCCCCCTCTCCTTGTCTTTTTTGTTGTTGGCCCTTTTTTGCCTGGCTCCCACTTATTCTTAGTCTCGCCATTTATTTTTAACAGGTAGTGGATCCCTCCCCTAAAAGGGGTGCACCCATGGTAGTACTCTAATACTACACTTTTGAGGCGGAGACTTTCTACAAGATCCTGAATTAGGGTTTTGTTTACTTTTGGGGTAAATCCCTTTTATCCGACCACCACAACCAAGGTAAATATATATATAGATCTACCCCCAGTCCTGAAGAAGTGTCGCTCAATCTTGGAGCAGTGAAGACACGAAACATGTTGACCCCAGTCAACTAAAGGCTACCCAGATACCTAGAATCATTGCAGTAGCCTCACTGGTTTTACCTTGTCCCAGCACCAACACCCAATTAAAGTATTCATAGGGCCCGGGCATATTTTAATCACATTTTGAATCACTACACTAACTAGGAGTCATTGACTTTTTCTCACTCACACACACCCTTCACATACGGCGTTCTCAGATCAGAAGATCTCTGCTAAAGATGCCACCAGGCCCGTTGGACATTGCTGCGCCGGTCCGACGAGAAGCGCCCAATGATGAAGCATGACACCCTAGCAGGTGTGTGAAGGCATTAAGATCTGAAATGCAGAACTCCCCCGAGACCAAAAAACAGCAGGCAGATAGTGATTCTTATCACTTCGGCCAAAAGAGAGGATCTGTTTCCCTCTGATAAACCAAGTACACATTTGGGAGCATTGGAACAGGACCTCTTTAAATAATCAGCTCTCTTGTCCCCTTTTGATTACACGTTCATATAGTTACCCCTATAATGACAATACAGAGGGGTGCAATTGGAATATTGAAATTAAGGATTTACCCTATAATATTTTTGTGTGGGTGGTTTGGTGGACTATTTAAATTCATGTGTTACATCTCAGATATTTAAGCTGGTCTGATCATTCAGGTTGTTTTTTGATTTTGGGTTTTGTGTTGATTACCTGCCTTGGTTTACATACATTTTCTTATAGATATACAAAAGAACACACCAATGAAGTTATAAACTACTATACATCTGCGATTTTGAAACATTGAAGTCATTTTTTGGTAAGAAACTTTATTGGTTTGCTCATAATTATTTGCTATAAATCAGCCACATGAGATTGTCTATCTATTAGAATTGGTCACTCTATATTATACATCCTTAACCTGATTGTTCTTATCTTTCTTTATTTTTGTGGAGGCAATGTGTCTCCATTCTTTGAACAATCAAAAGATTGAATTCTATACTGAATGTTTTTAACTAGAGGTTATATGTGTGCTTCTTAGGTATGATGACATATTTTGGGCGCGCTTTTGCGATCCATTTGTTTGATAATTGATATTTAATCAATAATAAAAAACAATTATTTTTCCTTTATTAAAATTGATATTATCTGGACGTCCTGTGTATATTTATATTATGCTTTGGTTTTGTCATGTTATTGTTCCACATATATATTTCTTTAAATTGGTCTTATTTGTACATTTTCTTGTTTTGTTGTTTGCACTTTCAAAAATGTTCTTGTGTTTTTGTATAAAGTGTTCTCTTCTTTTGTCTAGTCTTGTGCCTTAAGATTTATATGTAATGTTTGTATTTGTGTCATACTTTAACAGCCCTGAGGAAGTTCCCTACAGGGAACAAAACGCGTTGGCTGGTTGGATATCTTGTACCTGATGCTTTTTTAAGAAAAGAGAATTATTGGAATAAAGAAGTTATTTTTTCTAATTATTGGTTTTGATTGGACTTCTTGAGCTGTGCACCCCCATGAATCAGAATACTCAGACATTCTGCTATGGCTCGACAACTCCGCAATAAGTCCTGATCGGCACTTCTAGTGGCCACCTCGGTGCTTGTGGCACATCCCTTATGTAGACTCTACTCTTTATTTCTTTCACCACGCCTCCTGCTTCACCATCAGCTACAAGTTCCTGGCTATTCTTAAGTTATTGCTACAGAGCACATGTGGATCACATCCACTACTGAATTGTTTTGTACACCAAGAGCAAAAATACACAATAATATAATGTGAATCAGTTGTATTGTAACAGTTTAATTACTCATATTTTGTCCATCTCCACAACACTCGTAACCTGTGATCCTGAAGCCATTTTAGCCCTCCCCTCCGTGGCACCTTAGGATCCTCTAAGTATCTCCAGCATAATCAAGGCCACCAGCCCCCTTAAATTCCAAGCAATAACAATTGGAAAACAAACATTGAAAAGTCACCACGACAGGGCACCTGGCCCCAACTACTTCCCCTCAGCTATTTTTAAATAAGACAAATCATTTTGGACCAACATTCTAACTTCAGTCTTTGCCAATATTACAACTTTACACATAACCCCAGCCTCCTGTAAAGTATCTATTATTTCTCCAATATTCAAGGGAGGCAACAATACCACCCCTGCCAATGATCGACTTATAGTGCTGCTGGACATCAGGTCAAAATACTTTGCCAGCTGTCTCCTTGAGGAACTAACAGCATGGGCTGCCATAGAGCACCAAATACCCTTCAATCAAACAGCATTTGCAAAGGGCTTGGGCACAGCATCAAACATACTAACTTTATTGCTGTTGTTTGACCAACACAAAATCAATTGCCAGTCCCTCTACATCTGTTTCATTGACTGTAAGGTGGCATTTGACCGAGTTGACCGGAGTAAACGATGGGGAAAATTAGAAAGCTGGAACATGCCTCACCCCTTGCTGCAAGCCCTGATACTCCTGCATATGGACACCTGGCTAAAATAAAGCTGGGAGACGGCACCCATTTGTCTAGAAAGATTAAAACCTATCAAGGTCGGAGACGTGATATGTTTTTTGCCCCCACCAGCCATCGCCCATGGAGGTAAGAGCAGTGGGGCCGGGTGGGGGGGGGATTTTGATGGATGATGAGGAGGGAACATTAAATAAATAATTAATTTCCCCTCATAATCGTTCGTCGAAATCCCTACCACCCAGCCCCACTGCCCCACCGCTTTTACCTGCATGGGCTGTGGCTGGCCCCCATTCTTTTCAACGTTTTCCTGGCTGATCTTCCACCCATTCTAAACCAAATCAATGCTCATGCCCCTAAAATGGGGAGCACCCATACCTAATGGATGCAGATTACCCAGTCCTACTCAGCTGGACAAAAGTCAGTCTTCATCACATTTTTAATGTCACTGCCACTAAGGAGATCAATCTCGGTAAAGCAAAAATCATGATTATGGGCAAGCTTCCCCCTGGCTCCCCAAAGTGGTATTTGGAAAACAAAGAAATTGAGATTGCAACTGAATGTAAATATCTCTGTCTCTTATTAGACAGACAGGGCTCCTTCAAGCAGCCTATGGAGCAAATGTGGCTGACTCTCTTCTAGCCGCTTTCCAGCGCCTAAAGTTGACAATTTCGGCCTCATTATATATACCCCTATTGGAGATTATTCAAGCCCAACTAGTCCCTAGTATAGCCTATGGCAGTGAAGCACTAAGAGGCAGAAACACCATCCACATGGACAAACCGATAAACAGGCTATAGAAGGTAGTTTTCCATCTCCCAATTTGTTTGTCACCAGCCCAGCTGTCACAGGAATTTGGCCTCATCAAATGAACTCTGACAAGACAAGAGGCATTCATAAATCTCTGCTACAATATAAGAAACACACTTCCTGGCACGCTGAACTACTACTATCTTCCATGGTGTTGCAAGGAGGGAGCAATGATAAGTGGTGTATCACTGGTTTTGCCCAGTGATGCGACTCGTTTCTGGATTCTAGGCCTGAATTTCATCTTCCCCTGGGACTCTGGCTGGTGATCCTGGCTGTTGGGTGGCTTGGGGGGGTTGTTGATCTTTGCTGCACTTGGCCCTGGCTGCTCCATTCTGCATCCCATTGGCTTTGTTTCCTATTTTTCATTGGAGGTGGACTTCTAGGCTATTTTTGCCTCTAAAGGCAAAAAATGTCACGTTGGGCTGACTAATGTGTGTTTTTTTGCCACTAATGAGTCTTTTGTCAGTTTTAGCCTGCTAATGTCAGAATTTGTATCGCCTTCACACTAGTGTTAGCTGCAGTTTTCACTGCGGCTACCTGAAACTATCGCCAGTAGCGACGTATTGTAAATACATCGCTAACAGGGCGATAGTTTTTGGTGATAGGCTGCGTTAAGAAAACTGGCTCTAACTGGCATTAGCGTTAGTTAGCAGCAGTTTTAGTACATATACCCCTATCTTTCTACAGCCCTAACATTCTTAACCTGAAATCACCAGTGGGACCAAGTAGAAAGTTACTCTCAAGTTAAGACTTTAGTCAACAAAGCAAATAAGCGAACCTCCCTTCTGGTCAATAAAGATGCCTTCTCTAAGTGAAGAGATGCCTAGCTAACCATAGCCACCTACAAAACCTTAGCACCACAGCCCTATCCAGGCGAAGGCACCAATGACTATATGAAAGAAAGGGCCTTTTCTAAAATATCGGTTGGGCTGTCTGCCATCGCTTCCACATGTACCACCGAGGACTCACTGCAACAGAAAGGAAACGTGCCATCTATGTGGGTTACGTCCGGAAAAAAAACCTCACACAATTTGCATTTGTAAATTGCAGTTGGAGGACCGTAAAGACTTGCTAAAGCCATCATTTAACACCAGAGGGCTGCACAATTGTAGACAGGCAGGCATTGCCTGATTCGACTCTTCTGGCATTCGGCTGAACTGTAGGCATGTGAAGTGCTTTAATAGAGTTAAGGAGAAAATCCATAGATCTGCAGTAATATTGGACTCCTAAGTTGAACTCTGGTCTGTGACTCTGTTTACCATAATAAAAACATTTCTTGCACTGCCACTTTACTCTAAAGGTGTTAAAGACTTCTATACAGCGAAGTTATGTACGTCCTAAAAATGATGTTTTAGTCCATCGCATAACCTGCATTGTATTTTAATTTATTTTATTTTGCATAAGTACCTTGCCTATTGAATTGCATAGTCAGCAGGAATTAGTTTTACTAATCGGTGCAACGGTTTTAAGTAACTATACACTTAAAGAAATATATATTGATTCATTCCCTCACTCTGTGCAAATAGCTGCATTAAATTTTGTTTAATGTATCAAAGTGTGCATGTTTTTATCAATCCCATGTTTCACTTCCTATGTTGGATGGAAATTTCAAATAATGAAAACCCTTCAAGCAATTTACATAAAGGACTGAAAATAAGCCAGCTGTGCTCTGGTGCCCAGGTGTGCTTAGGCGTGCGTGCAGCTATGCATTCAGTTGGAAAACATACCTTATTAATCTTCAACTTTAATACATGCTTTGCAAAACAAACCATTAGACTTGATGTACTGTGTTTAGTGGTACACGCTTCAGTGTATTGTTGTAAAGAATCAATTTGCTGTGTCCACTTGTAGTTTCCGTTCAGTCTATTTGTCTAGTAGGCAATTAGTGCTGACAATGCATGGAAATAGCTAGTGGGCAAATTGATGCTCTTTAGAAAAACATTTCAAATGAGTATTTCCTGAGCTGAACTGCATAGATCTGAGACCTCTACATTATGAGGCCTACTCAGAAGGGTATTTTCAGCCAAAAAAACACAAGCTTGTGGCTGAAACAAATATTCCTGATGGTTATAAATGCACATAATACTCTGTATTTCTTCACCACGATGGCAAGGAAATCCGCAGTCGTGACTTGTATTCAAGGGGTGGGAAGCAGACTTTTCAAAGCATGGTTTTCCACGGAAGTTTGGGAACACCCACTAAAATATATGCTTGTGGTCATACCCAAACCAGTCTCTAACCCCTTTGCAATCTGGAAATCGTTGGATATTAATGTAATTCCCATTCGAAGATGGGAAGGGCAACTGAGACCCAGCAGGTGCCTTATTATACAAAGTGCCCCGGAAACCCAATAGGCGGTGCACTTGCTTTGCACGCCCACTGGGCACTTTGTAATTACAGAAGAGGCGCAGATGCTTGGGCGGCTCCTTCTGTAATACAGATAGCGCTGGCACACATATAGCACCTCCACTAACATCAGAGGGAGTTCCCTCATTTGCATTGGGGTGTGGCCCCATTCAAATGAGGGAATCTCTTTGCTTTTACACCCACACCATATTATAGACGCAGGTGCTAAGGTAAAGAAGCAGTCAGGAGGTGTACTGACAGTGCGCCACCTAAAATGTAAAATGAACAGATAATGGAAGGAATGCGGAACAAATCAAACATCCAACACCAATCACAGACCTGGGTTAAATCCATTGGTCTGTTGCTCACCATGCCATTCCAGTTTGGACCCAGCCATATGCATATCAGTCTTGACCCTGCTCTCCATCGGAACAGTCCAAACTGCCAAGCCACATCCTATCTGGAGCGGAAACAAGCTTCCTGTGACCGGTTTTGGGGTATCACCCCTCATCAATCCGTTAGCATAGCAAGCATGGGACCCACGTCTGGGCATACCCTTCCCACTAAAAGGTTGTGCACTGTTGTGCACTGTCAGTGCGTCCCCTGATGGCATTCATCTGGAGGAGTTGAAGGGGGTCCTGCAAACCCGCTAGAGATCCCTTAGCTGGCGGCAACCGCCTACAAGGGGATTTCTCACCCCTCTTCAAAGTGAAGGTGAGTTGCCACCTGCAGAGTGAAACACAGAGAGGCTGCTTCAAAGCCTCTGGTAGTTCACTTGAATGCGCTGCTCCTAGGGCGCATGAGTTCGCTGCTGCCCTGGGGTAGTGCATTCAATCGAATACAGCGCACTCACCTTTTAAAAGGTGCACCCAGCACTAACAAGAAAAATGCGCCACGTTATATACTACAGCCCCAGATTTGCTGAGTGTGTAGCAGAAGAGCTTTCTTAACAGGGAAAAATTATTTCAGTGGAGAAGAAAAAACGGGAAAAAACAACATAATTGTGCATTTTCACAAGAGGCTCCATAGCGCCTCTGTGGAGTTCTATAATATACGGAAAACAGGAGAAGGAACAAGTGTACATTTTCACATAAAATCCCCAGTCTGGCACAGCTTTCGAGGTGTATGGCTGGGATGTTGGTGAACACCAAAAAATAAAATAAATAAAAGTGCATTTAAGTTTTTCTTGCTGAATATGTTATTGGCCACTATGCACTTTCAATCTGTATTTATAAAAAAGTATGATGATAAAACCACACAATCACACTAAAATACCTGCATTCAATGTGTCTAACGAGCTAGTTGTATTTGCCTACCTTTAAAAATTTCATTTTTACAGTTGAAACAACGTCAGGTTGTAATATACATGTGGTTCTAGAATATAGAAGAGGAATATGGGCCACTGTTCTCCTAAGTAGAGAAAGGATGTGTGTGCCTGCTGGGTGCTGCACAATGATCTGCAACAGAATAAAACAAAACAATGGGCAGATTGTGCGCAGCCTTAAACAGCGCACCTGACAAACGCTGTTTCAGATTGTAGGGACATATTCACCAAAACGTCACGCATCACCACACTGCACGACAGGGGAAGGGCAAAATGCACCACATTTAAAATAATATGGTACATTCCTGTCTTTTCCCAGGACTGGTGCACAATGCGTTGCTTAGCACCAACTCTGGTACCCTTACTCCATGCTGCAAGGGTGCCTACGTTCTGAGCAGGATTTTGTTTTGTGCAGAAGGATTGTTGTGCAGAATGCAGGTCACATAGAAAGAGGAAGTAACAAGGAGAAATAAATATATTATTCCTAGTCATGCATCCCCTGGGAAGGTGTAGCATTCCCAGGTCTGCCAGTATTAGTAAATCTGGAAAGGCTACAGAATCCATGGGTGGATGCGTCAGAACACCCATGGTCCACACATTA
Organism: Triturus cristatus; assembly: GCF_964204655.1. Classification (NCBI taxonomy): domain Eukaryota; kingdom Metazoa; phylum Chordata; class Amphibia; order Caudata; family Salamandridae; genus Triturus; species Triturus cristatus. The sequence goes on along the minus strand of NC_140585.1, from coordinate 471,377,718 downwards.
AAGGCCTTCCCGGGGCAGAGTAACCCAACATAGCGATTTGCGCTGCATTGTGTTACTATGCATTTATGAAGCCACTCGGGGCCATGCAAGGTGGCCTTGCATGTCTTGACAAATCAAACTCAAGGGTTGCGTCGCTGTTGTACTCCATTGTGTGGTGCAAAAGCGATGCAACCCCATGATAAATATGCCCGTAATGTCTGGAAAAGTACTCTTCAAGCTCCTATAAATTGGAAAAATCTCTGATTTGCCCCACATATAAAAGACTGTATCGAAACCACAAATGTGCGGTTAAAAAAAAGGTTGAGTAACCAAAGACATTAGTAAATGGAGAGAGAATAGGCGCTATGACTTAAGGGTACGGTTGGAGGCTGACGGATTGATGAGAGAAATCCGAGTACAGTGTCTGTGAGCCAGTGAGAGACAGGCCCCTGGGACACACTGAGCTGTAGTCAGACTCTAGTGTCAGTGCGCCCCCCACCCCCAGCCACTGTGTGGCTTTGCAGAGACAGAATTACTGTGTTACTGGACTGTCTGGCTGTTAAAGCCATTGATAACCATATGAAACCTTGTCGCTTGTCGAGACTAGTACTTTTTGTGCCATCCTTGTAAGGATGGTGCCATGTTGTCTGTCCATTATTATCCGCAGTACGAGACACTAAGGTGTAAGCAGAACATGGGACTTAAGACTTCAAGAATATCAATGCACTGGCGCATCCTACCGGCTTTCTAATATTGTTCTAATGCCTGTCAGCTAAGAAAGAGAAAGTGCTACTGGGTGAAAACAGTGGCATCCCTTTACTGACAGAATGATCAACTAAATTTCGATTTCACTTTTAGCTAAACGGTAAAAATCTATATGTTGCTTCCTTCGGGTTACAGCTTACAACTTAAAGTAATTTAAAAGAAGAAATGGCTTTTAATGCTTCTCATTTTATAAAATGAGCATTGTAGTTATGTGGTCTCTCTTCTACGAGGGAAACAACGTTTACAACGCTGGTAATACCACGCGAGTAGATAACAACGCGGACGTTACATCATCTGCATTGTTACCATGCATGGCATTACATCGCAAGTCATTTCAACGACTTGTGCTAGATGGCGCGCAACACTAAGGAATGTGTTGGATTTTAAATCCAACACATTCCCTGCTGTTGCGCTAACTGGAGTAGGAATAGTAATTTATACTATTCCTAAATCCAGCGCACCATCTAGCGCAAGTCGTAGAAACGACTTGCGATGTAATACCATGCGTGGTAACAACGTGGACGACGTAACGTCAACGTTGTAACCTACTGCAGGGTAATAGATGGTGTAGTAACGTCATACATTCCCTCTACGAATCTTTAACACTTTCAGTGTCCTAGCACCACATTTGCACATGCTAATAAAGAAGTTTTTAGTCACTTAGGGATAGATTGCAAAATATAGAACGAAATTATGCCAAACAGATTTGACTGTAATTTTTACGTACAGGGCTCCCACAGTGTAGTAATAACCATATGTTTTGAATCACCAGGGCATCAATTTAATGTCATTATCATGATCCTTCTACTAGAAGGAGGAGCCCCCAAGGGACCATTCATGGTGCTGCCTGTAACCTGAAAACACGCTAGGAACTAAGGGTCATATTTATGAATTTTGTGGCGCAGGATAGCAGAGCAAATCACCTAGCTGCGCTGCTCTACATCACAGGGAAAGTGCAAGAATGCGACATATTTATCCAATACTGTGCATTCCTGTCGTTTTCCCTTGCCCTGGCGCCATTTTGACAGCCAGGCAGGATTGTTTTTGTGTAGGAAGGGGCATCTTCCTGCAAAAGACAATCCTGAGAAGTTTTTTCCTCTTTCTATGTATGCCCCAAAATATTTCATGTGATTTTTCACATGATTTCCTGTCAATATTTGAAATTGTACCTTTTCGAAAACTCCATTCCAGTGTGTGGGTCCACTGCGTGGATTTCATCTACTGCTTTATTTTGGCTGTTGAATGGCTTCCCTGAAACTGATCGCTGGAAGAGGTATCTCCTCAGAATATTGTTGTATTTGTAGGCATGTGTTAGCATTAATAAAAGGCCCATAGCCTCATTTGAAAGCTCACATTCCAAGGCAGAAATTGAGATCCATTCTATATTCCTCTCCCATTGCGACCAATTTTTCCAGTTATAAAACCTCATGAGATTTCAAATTTTATAGGGTTTTAATGCGTGCAGGCGGCTGTGGGTGGTGTAGAGAGTGATGGAGGGAAGTGGGGGAAATGTAGGAGAGAGGGGGAAGATTTTGTAGGATATCCACCCAGCAAACTATCCATGAAACAACAGGTCAACGCCGTCTCCTCAGCCTGCTTCCACACGCTCCACGTTCGCTGCAAAATTTTCAATTGGCTACCCACCTGCACTCATCACCAGTTTTCGGGACTACGGCAACACACTTTATGCAGGCACCACCTGCAAACCCATGAGAAAACTTCAGACAATCCAGAATGAAGCAGCCAGACTGGTCCTCAACTTGCCCAAAAGGACCCACATCTCCCAGCACCTGAGAGACCTCCACTGCCTCAGAATCTAGAAGAGATTCCGTTTCAGGCTTCTGTACCATGCCTACAAAGCCCTCCACAGCCAAGGACCAGCATACATGAACCACCACCTACATTTCTCCCAGCTACCCATAAACCTCAGCTCAACTCACCCTTGCACAGACACCGCGCTGCCGCCACTCCCATACCAGAGGACGATCCTTCTCCCACCTCGCCTCCAAATCCTTGAACACCCTTCTCCTCCACCTTCGAACTTGGATGTTTTGCTAGGGATGTGTGAAAGGTTTGACTTCTGGATTCTGTGCAGTCCTGAACGTTTTTTTGATGGCTCCCTTGCACACAGAATAAACCAGTCCACTAGCATCTTCTGTCTGAAATCTTTCTTGGAAAAAGTTGAGGGAGCTTTTGTGCATTGCTCAAAATTGTGCTTTATTACTAATGTGCAGAATATTAATCAACACTCAAATTCATATATGTACACTGAAATGATGCTTTTGAAAGATTTTGATATTACCTTTGAAAGGGTATTGTCCTGGCTTGCTAACTAGGCCTCACCTAGGCCTGGACGTCATCTTGTTCAAAATGGAGGTCGCATTCACTGTTAAATATTTCTGCTGCATTAAGTCAATCAAGTTTGCTTACCTCCTACTGACACATGTATCGAAGAATACACTTTAATTTGGGCTCACTAATATATCTTTTCTCCAAGGTACTTCTGCTTGCACACTATATTGCATTAACTCGCAATGGTTCACTGCTATTTATGTAACTAATTTGTTCTGACACCTCCCGATGATGTTAGGTTAGAGTGGGCAGAAGCAATATTCATGTTGTGGGCTCATGCTTAGATGGTAAGGATTAATGACAATTCTAAAGTCTTATTTCTGATTGGCTGAATTGTATTTCTTTGCTTACACTCTGATGATTCTGTACACACCATGTTTGTCCATTGGGAAATTTCCTATATAGTCCCCGGATTTTGGGTGAGCCATGAAGCCTTTCCTATACTGCTATAGATGCTACATGATTTCGCAACATACTTGGATTTAGTCTATTTTCGATTTTGCCTATTATTCTCTGTGGTCCTTTTATTGAGATCCTTCATGGCAACAATTTTATGAATTACCTGAGACTTGTTTCAATCAGTACTTTAATTGGCCATATCTTACCTTTAATGGTTTTGTAATAAAGTTTCATACATTTTAATTCCACCCTGAATCTCACTCATTGAGTATGTTTTTTCCTTATTTGACTGTGCTGATTTTTTACCTTATCTTGGGACACATTGCAGCATAAAAGTGATGTTTAAGACTGTCTCAATCCACCCACCTTTGACGTGCTTTGAGGTGTACGGTTTTTGGGGGACAACATGCCCACACACTACTAAAGCAGATGTTTTCTGCTCCATTACCCTTTGTGTCACTAGCAAGTTTTTGGCCACTTTTTGGCTATTCATAACATAACACCTGTCTACCTTATCTCTTCAAAGACAGTTTGAGTAAAGTTTGTAATTCAATTAATCCTCCAGTGTGCTATCCAAGTTTGCAGAAATAATGTTGATATTTGAAGACTGTTGCCATACACTTTGTGTGGAACTGTGCAACAGAATGGATTTCTACTCCCACCTCCTTCAATCATACAAACAAAATCCTCTGGCTAGCGCATAACTCATATTTTGTTTAAGGAATTTCAGGTTGTTTATCAAGACCATGTCAGGTCTCAGCTTGTGAGTTAGACACGCTAATATTTTCTCTTTGGGAGATCTTTGAGTTCACTATCTTTGGTCCATGTACTGTTACTAATCACAAAGTTTTGTTTCTCTTTTGTTAATCCATCTCACTTTTAAGTTCGAATCAGAGGCATCTTGACTTGCTTAACAAGAATACCCAATTTTTATCTTTTATTCCCGTCAGAACAGTGCTTATTTTATTTTCTCCCTCTGTGCACACCCAGCTATTTCTACTTCCCTGGTAATGTATGCCAGTCTAGCTCCAAACATGCATAGACAGGATTATTTTGCAATCTTATTCAATCTTGAACCAGCTCCAATAGGAACCCAATTTGAAAGTGTAACATTGATTCTCTTATGGGTACCCCAGAGCCTTCTTGCAGAACCACTAAGACACATAGTGGCCCATTAGGATGGCGGGCGGATTGCCCCCGCTGGGCTGGTGGTATCCACTTCTGGCCCGGCGGGGGCGATCCACCAGCCATCTTTGCCTGATTGACCCTCTGCCATATTAGAATGGCTGGGGGGGTCTGCGGTGGACGCAAAGACAGTCTGCCGCTTTTCCGCTGGTCGCCTCGTCGACTGGGTGGAAAAAGGGCGTGATATGGTGGCGGTGTCTGCAAGACACCGCCATCCATATCATGAAGTTGGCTGAGATGTGCGCCGCCATGGAAAGGCATGCGGTTTCTGCTTTTGGGGACCCGTTGTGGGCCCCTGGAGTGTTGGGGGTGGGGGTGCACATGGGGGGTACCTATGGTACCCCCCTACATTGGTGTGGACAAGGTGGCAGGCTTCGTACGGTGCTTGTCACCTTGTACATGCCAATGCTCAACGTGCATCCACAGCATTGTGGAAGGCGGTTAGCACTGCCTGCCACAATGTTGTGGATTGGGGATGCCACCGCCATGGTGGGGATGGCATCCTAATGGCCACAGCGGGACCGCCGCACCTCTGGCGGACGGTCCCGTTCACCGTTACGGTGGCATCATAATAGGCCCCATAGTATTTTCTGCTGCTCAATCACTATTTCACCCAAGGCAAAAGCATAACTTCAGTCAGGGACAGTAGGGTCTAGGGCTCTTCCTTCCTGGGCACCTTACTGGCCAGCCTCATGTTGAGATTGCTCTCTGATGTGCTCTGCCTCTCCTATACAGACACGGAACATTCTACAATTAGCTGACTTATTTCATATTTATACTGCTGGTACAAACACTGCTCTCTACTTCCATATATTTTTTAGTTGCATAGTCATCAACAGAATCACCTGGGGAGGATGACCATTCCAGGATTTCCAAGGCATAGTGCTTTAACATGAGGCTCCTGCAATCACCTAGGGTTGTATGGCAGGAAATATGTGCAGGGTTGCTAGGGCCTTCATAGGTGAATTCCACACATCTACAGGTGCAACTCTCCTTAGAGTGCTTACTCTTTTGCCCTCATATGGCAGATTAATACCTCTTCACTTACTGTTTTCTAAAATAGATCAAATTATTGAACACCCATTCTTCAAATGAAGAATGTTATCACATCAAATCTGTACAACAACAAGCTGGAAGGTCAGGAGTGGACTCAGCCACTCCTTCTGCCCTCCTCCCTTTACAAATGGGTACAGAGTTTTTAATACTTTCAGATTTATCCTCTGTCCTTTCTTTGTCCAAACTTCCTTTCAGTTTCTTGCTCTTCTCCACTTTTGACTGGACTGACTGGGATACTGGAGGTTGTGGCACAAAAGGCCTGATTACAAGCTGCATGGTACCGGGGTAATGGTCAAATCGAATGTGATTTACTGACATCATACGGTAGTGCTTAACAATTACAAGTACAAGCCAATGAGGATTTACCACATGGACCAGTTTTTCTAGTAATAAAACCACATGAAATTCAAAATGTCATGTTTTTCTAATTACAATTTTATTCAAGTTTTTTCCTTCTCTCTTCAAAACAAACAAAAGCAAAACCATCAACACATGCAGAGCAGCAATTGCAGATTGGTATGCATGTAGAAATACAGCTACATCTGCTGTTGCATGGCCACCACTCTGTCTCCTTATACTAAGGGCTCCTATACAGCACTTCCTGGGACAGCCTCCAGCCTTATAAACATTTTCTTTACCAGAGCGTATGGATTCATTCTCCTCTTCCTGTCCATCAGTGTAGGGTTTTAGAGCATCGCCATTTGTTTCAGATACCTCTTTTTGCAATATGAGACCAGTCCCTACCAAGGAATGAAAACCCCTCCCACCCACCTAACTATCCATTATTCCAAGTAATGCTATTTTAGGTTCCAAAACTACGGCATTGCCAACTACACTCTCCAAGGGGAAACAGAATTTGCCACAAAGTCTAAACCATGTACTGCCTTCACAGCATGGTTTTTCCAATGAGGTTTCATTACCATTGCATTCCTTTATCACAAGAGTCTTTACAACAACTTGCCATAGAGAAAGCGGAGTTGGACTTCAATGCCCAATGCTTTCCCTACTGTTGGTCAGACTGGAGTTGGAATAGTGATTGGTACCTCTTCAAAGTCTAGTGCTTTCACCTAAGGCAAGTCGTTTCTCAGTGTAAAGGATAGAATATGTCTCATTACATCGCAATGCATTAAATCGCGGGCTTTTACAACGTGGTCTTTACAATGAGAGCGTTGTTAGAATGCGATGCATTTACATCGCAAGTCATTAAAACAACTTGCACTATGGGGCGCGTTGGACTTAGGAATGGTATTAATTACTATTCCTACTCCAGTTTGCGCAACAGTAGGGAAGGTGTTTGAATTTATTTCCAATACCTCAGCGCCCCCAAGTGCAAGTCGTTGTAAGGACTTGCGACGTAAATGCATCGCGTACTAACAATGCAGTCGTTGTAAAGACTGCATTGTAATAGTAGCACGATGTAATGTCATTGTTGTGAACGGTGTGTCCCAAAGGATATAGTGTTAAAAGTGGGTCATTGTAAAGATCGCGTTATAAAGCCATGCATTGGATGGCTTGCGTGGATCCAGCATACAACTGTCTCCAAGTGTCTATTTACATACATCCAGTACTGCATAATCACCAGACAGCTCCAAAGGGTACGCAGGAGTGTGCCCTCACAATGCGGACAATAAGGATTTGGAGCTCTGGGTGAAAGTAAACCCTATGAAGGTATTTAAATTGAATTAGTCTCGGGAGGACAGGGATTGTTAGAAAACATAGAGCCATTGTTTGCTCCTTATTCTCGAGAATCCTAACATCCAATTCCCACGTGTCTCTCAATTTCAGAAAGGGATCTGGTGCATTAAGTATAAGGGACCTGTTAGTACGCACAATACCCCTGCTTCATAGTTGTCTTGGCCGGCAGAGGATTGAATTCGGGTATCACTTTCTATTTTTCCCGATAGTCACCAAGCACATGTTGGAGCACGAAGATATTGGAAAATTGGTAACTAAGAAGGATGAAGTCTGCCGCCAGCTGTTCAAAGGATTATAGATTACTCGTTGTCTATGCATCCCTGTGATTTGAGAAATCTATGAAGTCCCATTCTGGAACCACTGTAGCTTTGTCACATGTGCAAGCACTGTTCCATGCCACAAGGAGGTTTTGCTACCAAATATTACTCAGTCCCACCTTCCCACATAATAAGGGTTTCTAGAGACAGGGGGCAGGGAACGAGGGATCAATGCATAATAAAGCATGAAGAGCAAATTAAATGGCTTGAGTGAGTCCAGTTCCAGCTGAATGGCTGCATCTCCTCTATCACAGATGGATACACTATTGAATGCAATCAGCTGGGACACCCAGAAATATAGACAAATATCAGGGACCCCGAGACCCCAATCAAAGGGGGCCTTTGTGCATTTAGAAAATGAGATGCTTTGAGAGTCCACTCAACCAAAAGAGTCCTGTGAGTAGAGGGGAAGTACTTGAAGTGAGTCTTGACTATATTTAGTTGAGAGGTTTGCACCATGCTTGGGGTTTCATGCATTATCAACATATTTATGGACTTACACGACTTCACCATGAGGCCCAAAGCTTCCCTGTATATCTGTAACATCTGAAATATTCTGGGATATGGGAAGTCAGGCTGTGGAAAAATGTGAGGAGGAAGTTTGCATACAGAGAAACCCTGTCTTGAGGCAATCCATCCCATTTGCACCCCTACAACTGAGCTTCAATTGGTTCACCACAGGTTGTATTACTTATGTAAAAATAAGTGGAGAAAGTGTGCATCCCTGATGCATACCAGTGAGGATACAGACAGAGACCTGTTCGCAAACACCTGAGAAAATTGAGCTGCATAAAGAGTCCTGACATATCCAGGAAAATAGAGTCCAAGTGCAATCCTTCGCAGCACATTGTAGAACTAAAGCATAAAGCAAATGCATTGTGTCAAATACTTTTTTTAAATCCACCAATAAAGGTGTAGTCTTCCCCTGCAGTGCACCAGCATATCCCATGGCCACACGTAGCCACTTAAGGTAGTGTCTTGTGCCTCTATTTATCATAAAGCCATTTTGGTGGCTCTGTATTGAGAACCAGAACTAGCTTAGTGGCAAGACTTTTAGCTAGGAACTTGGCTTTAGAATTTTTGAGTGAGATTGGCTTGTATGTGCCCACCTCCGGAGCCTCCTCGAACATTGCCAGGAGATGCGGCGGCAATAGCGAGGTTTATTTCCTAAAGAATTCTGCTGAGATACTGTTTGCAAAAGACACACAATTGATGGACAGAATGAAGAACAAATCAAAGCATTCACCCCCAGTCAAAAGATCTGGGTTAAATCCATCATTCTTTTGCTCACCATGCCACCCCAGTTTAGACCTGACCATATGCAAATCAGTTTTGACCCTGTGCCTCATGGGAACAGTCCAGTCCGAACTGCCAAGCCAGGGCATCCCTGGGTGAAACTCCGAAACCGGTCCTAGGATGCTTGTTTCCAGTCCAGGGAGGACCTGACTTGGCAGATCGGGCTGGACTGTTCCCATTGGGCACAGGGTCAAGACTGATTTGCATATGGCTGGGTCCAAACTGGAATGGCATGGTGATCAAAACATGATGGATTTAGGCTCAGATCTCTGTACTAGGGTGAATATATGACATTGTTCTTCATTCTGTCCATCAATAGTTCCTTTTGCATTTGTCGCCCCAAGTGGGACGGGTATGCTCAGACGTGAGTCCCATGCTCTCCATGCCACTGGAATCAAGCTATCCTGTCTGAAGAGGGTTGAAACCCCAAAACCGGTCCTAGGATGCTTGTATCCAGTCCAGGGGGGTCCTGGCCTGGCAGTTTGTGCTGGACTGTGCCCATTGGGCACAGGGTCAAGACTGTTTTGCATATGGCTGGGTCCAAACTGGAATGGCTTGGTGAGCAAAAAAATGATGGATTTAGGCCCACATCTCTGTACTGGGGTGAATGTATGACATTGTTCAGCATTCTATCCATCAATAGTTCTTGTTGCATTTGTCACCCCGAGTGGGCCAGGTCTGCTCAGACGTGAGTCCCGTGCTCTCCATGCCACTGGAATTACGCTATCCTGGCTAAAGAGGGGTGAAACCCCGAAACCGGTCCTAGGATGCTTGTTTCCAGTCCAGGGAAGACCTGGCCTGACAGTTGGAGCTGGACTGTTCCCGTTGGGCACAGGGTCAAGACTGATTTGCAGATGGCTGGGTCCCAACTGGAATGACATGGTGAGCAAAAAAACGATGGATTTAGGCCTAGATCTCTGTACTGGGGTGAATGTATGACATTGTTCTGCATTCTGTCCATCAATAGTTATTTTTGCATTTGTCACCCCGAGTGGGACGGGTATGCTCAGACATGAGTCCCATGCTCTCCATTCCACTGGAATCAAGCTATCCTGGCTGAAGAGGGGTGAAACCCCGAAACCGGTCCTAGGATGCTTGTTTCCAGTCCAGGGAGGACCTGGCCTGGCAGTTCGGGCAGAACTGTTCCCATTGGGCAGAGGGTCAAGACTGATTTGGAAATGGCTGGGTCCAAACTGGAATGGCATGGTGAGCAAACAATGATGGATTTAGGCCCAGATCTCTGTACTTGGGTGAATGTATGACATTGTTCTGCATTCTGTCCATCAATAGTTGTTTTTGTATATGTAACCCCTAGTGGGACGGGTATTCTCAGATGTGAATTCTGTGCTCTCCATGCCACTGGAGTCAAGCTATCCTGGCTGAAGACGGGTAAAACCCCGAAACCGGTCCAAGGATGCTTGTTTCCAGTCCAGGGAGGACCTGGCCTGGCAGTTCGGGCTGGACTGTTCCCATTGGGCACAGGGTCAAGACTGATTTGCATATGGCTGGGTCCAAACTGGAATGGCATGTTGAGCAAAAAAAACAAGGATTTAGACCCAGATCTCTGTACTGGGGTGAATGGATGACATTTTTCTGCATTCTGTCCATCAATAGTTCTTTTTGCATTTGAGATACTGTTTGGGCAGTTGATATATCTGTATATGCCACTTGCATTTCTGCTTCTGAGATGGCTATCTCTATCTCAGCACTACCCATGTTTAAAATTGGACCTACGATGAGATCATTTATAATTGGATAATCCTTTTTTATCTGAATTAGGGAGACACCCAGAGTAAAGCTCTATTTTATGGAAGGAAAAGGTTTGTGTAATAACTGTGTTTTTTTTTTATGTGTTGCCCCTGTTTGTCTAATATCATCAGAACAATCTTAGCTGATGTGCCTGTTTTGGTGAATCGAAAATGCAATTTACCCGCCTTATCCTACCTTTTATCTAGTTTGTGCAGAAGTAGCAGCAGGGCATAGCTGGCCATATTCAACAACCTTCCCTACAATTTTTCTCTCAATATTTCCAACTGTCTACAACTAGCATCTAATGTATGACCTGACCATTGGGCTTCCATGAGCCTTATTTGGTCCTCCAGTTCTACCATTTCCTGTGCCCTGTCTTTGTCTCTGCCTTTGTAGTAAGACTAGAGAAACATATGATGGACAGAATGCTGCACAAACCAAACATCTCCCCCAGTCACAGATCTGGGTTTAGTCCATTGCTTTCTTCCTCACCCCGCCACCCCAGTTTGGACCACCCCATATGCAAATCGGTCTTGAACAAGCATTCTATGACCGGTTTCAGGGTATCATTCCTCATCACCTGGGCCAGCTTGAATCCAGTGGGACAGTGAGCACGAGACCCACGTCTGGGCATACCTTTCCCACTTAGGGTGACAAGAGCCTGCTGAAGCATAGGGATGTGTCCAAACTAGTATGGTGAGCAAAAATACCATGGATTTAGGCCTAGATATCTGTATTAGGGGTGTGTGTTTGACATTGTTCAGCATTCCGTCCATCCTTTGTTCTTTTTGCATTTGTCGTCCTAAGTGGGAAGGGTATGCCCAGACATGGGTCACATGCTCACCATACCACTGTAGTCAAGTTATCCTGGCTGATATAGGGTAATACCGCAAAACTAATCTTCGGTTGCTTGCATCTGGTCCACGGAGAACCTGGTCTGACAGTTCGGGCTGGACTATTCACATGGGGAGCAGGGTCAAGACTGATTTGCATATGGCTGGGTCCAAAATGGTATGGTGTGGTGAGCAAAAAAACAATAGAGTTAGGCCCAGATCTCTGTACTGAGAGGGAGTGTTTTATATGGTTCAGCATTCCTTCCATTAGTTTTATTTTTGTAAGGTACAGGAAAAAATATTAAATACACAGCTCACGGTATTTATCTCTGCCATGGACTTTCTAGATCCCTCACAATACGGATTCCGGCAGGGTCACAGCACTGAGCCAGCCCTGGTCATGGCAGCATAAGAATTAATATTTATACTGGACGCCGGGCGTAAGGCCACCCTGATCTTGTGAGATAAATTGGTGGCCTTTGACACAGTGAACTGTGAAATATTAGCTAACAGGCTCTCCGGTTTGGGAATTAGAGGCTTAGGGCCAGATGCATAGAGTGTGAAGTATTCGGCTCCGAGCAATTTAAACTCCCCTGCGTGGTGCCACAGGGTTCGTGCCTGAGCCCTGCGCTCTTTGATCTCTACGTGTCTCGTGTGGCAGCCACAATCATCAGACGTCACTGCTTCTCAGTGGTATCATATGCGGATGACACCCAGCTAGTGGTCTCAGTATCAAGCAATGTCGAAGAAACAGCAGATCACTTTAACAGCTGCATGACACAGCTAAACCAGTGGATGAGGTCCAATTGCCTGAAACTTAATGGCGTTAAGACAGAGGTTCTACTGTTGGGTACTATACCTCCTTCTAGTCACCTAAATGGTGGCCGTCTAGTTTGGGAGACTTTCCTGTTCCAATGCAGAAGGTGAAAAACGTAGGTTTCATATTCTATGACAAACTGACTTTTAAGAACCAGATCAATACACTCATCTCTTCTATCTTTTTTATCCTAAAATTCAGCCCATTCAGCCCATTCATCCCACCCGACTCCCTGAAAACATTGGTCGCAGCTCCGGCCCTGTCCAGATTCGATTATGGCAATGCCCTATACATGGGTATTCAAACATAGTTTCTGCAGCAGCTACAGCACCTCCAAAATGCGGCAGCCCGACTACTGCTGGATATCCCCAGGTCTCAACCAGTCCTCCACTGCTCAGAACTCTGCACTGGCTCCCAGTGGACAAGAGGATTAAGTTTAAATCCCAATGCCTAGCGTTTAAGACCCTGCACAGCGCTGGTCCCCAATTTCTGAAGAAACACTTAATCTGGTATGCGCCTTCCAGAAATCTTAGATACGCACACAATAGAGTACTACAAACCCCTGGATCAAGAGAACAAGATGGGGTGGAAGAAGTTTTCTGTTAGGGATGGTCAAAACATGTTACTCACTTCCAGCCAGCATAAAGGACAGCCCTACACTGTTAGCATTTAGGAAATCTTTAAAAACCTGGCTCTTCACCAATTAACTAGGTCTCACACAGTTCTGTCGGCACCCCTCTGATTCTGCTGGTATAAACGCCTAGATGCCCTAGGGCATTCGTGCGCTATGTAAATGCTCAAATCAAATCACTTGTCCCCCTAAGTGGGACAGGTATGCCCAAACATGGGTCCTGTGCTCACCATGCCACTGGAGTCAAGCTATCCTGGCTGATAATGGGCGAAGCCCCAAAACTGAACCTATGATGCTTGTTTCTGTTTCTGGTCCAGGGCGGACCTGGCCTGGCAGTTCGGGCTGGACTGTTTCCATGGAGAGCAGGGACAGATTTGCATATGGCTGGCTCCAAAGTTGTATGTCGTGGTGAGCTAATAAAAGGATGGATTTATTCCCAGATCTCTGAACTGACGGTGAGTGTTTGACATAGTTCAGCATTCTGTCATTCATGTGGTTTTTTTGCATTTTTTGCACTAGATGGAGCGAGAATGCGCAGAATTGGGTACCATGCTCACCATGCCACTGGAGTCAAGCTGTCATGGCTGATGAGTGGAGATACACCAAATCCGGTCCTAGGATGCTTGTTTGCGGTACAGGGAGGACCTAGCCTGGCAGTTCAGGCTGGACTGTTCCCATGGGACTATGGTCAAGACTGATTCGCATATGGCTTGCTTCAAGCTGGTATGGGGTGGTGAGCAAAAAAACTATGGGTTTAGTCCCAGATCTCTGTACTGGGGGTGAGTATTGACATTGTTCAGTATTCCAGCCATCATTTATTCTTTTTGCATTTTTTGCTCTAAGTGGGACGGGTATGTTCAGATATGGGTCCAGAACTCGCCATGCCACTGGTGTTAAGATATTCTGGCTGACATGGGGTGGTACACCAAAACTGGAATTAGTATGCTTATTTCCAGTCCAGGGAAGACCTTACCTGGCAGTTTGGGCTGGAAAGGTCCCATGGGGAACAGAGTTAAGACTGATTTGGAACCACCAAATGTTCAGACTCAACTTCCCCTAATGCCCTGAATCTATTTTCTAATGTTTATCCCTATTAAGGAATGGTCGGAGAGCCCTCTTAGGAGAATTTCTACTTGGATAGCAGCAACCAGGTCCACTGCTGGGATGAAAACATAATCAATTCAAAAGGAGGAGTGACGTGCACTAAAATGAAAGGACCCTGCACTCCCGGAACGTCACTTTTAGTGACGGTCCGACATCACACATTGCATTGTCATATCTAAAAGGCCTAGTAAGCCACCCTGCATGGCTTTTCATGGCCTTACAATGATGGATGGAGGCAATGGAGCACAAGTCACAGCATTGCCTCATGCTAGATAGGGAGGTAGGCCATGGTGGATGTTCCTATGTAACACCCATGGCATTTCACACATTCCCAGATTTATGAGAATTCGTAAACTTGGCAATATGTCAAAAGACAACTCCTCCCCAGGGGTGGCATAGGGGAGTTACAACGAGGAGAAATACCACTACTTCTCCTTTTTTCCTCTATGTGTGCTGCACACACAGAAAAAGGAAATTGCCTCCATTTATTTTTTGTGCAGAAAAGTGTCCCTTACTGCACAAAAACCAATCACGCTTAAAACGCAGACACCCTTGCATCATGTCACAAGCGTGTCTGCATTGGCGCAGACATTTGTGTGCCAGCACAGGGCTAAAGGAAAGGAATGCGCCGTATCTGATAGATAAAGCGCAATCCTGCCCTTTTCATTTGACAAAGGGCAGCGCAACAGGTAGGCTTGCAGCACTGCCCTACATTCAAAGATTGCAAATGAGGTCCCAAGTGTTACAGATCTGCATGTTAAGTCGTTAAATCTAGAGTTCAAGGACAAACCAGAATGGTACACTCTTGAGTACCAATGAGAGCTAGAAAAAAACACATTTCATACCCAAGAGTTGTTTCTCCAGTAGGAGGAGGACATTCTGTGCATACTTTTTGATATATAGGAACCCACCCCACCCTTTATTTGATGATTTATACTGTTCACTTTCCAGGAAATCAAATGGTCATGGACTGTGATCATATCACACTCCTTGAGCTGATTTTCTGTTTATCCCCGGTGGGTTGCCTCTCGCCCTACACTGGATCAATCTCTAATAATGTGTAATTTTCCTGCAATGCCAAACATTCTTTGGAGCCGACAAAGTAGCTGCCCACCATTCTCACTCTCCCCCAATAACTGGAGGGACGAGCAAGGCTGTTTCTTCCCCAACTCCCTCTACATCTACCCCAGAAGAATCTGTGGCCCTCAGTCAACTGATTAACATCTAATCTATAATACTGAGAAATTTGAGGAGGAGGTGTATGTGACAAGTCACCCCCGACCACCCATGGATGGTTGTGAAAACAGCATAACCTTCTGACTGTCATAGTGCATTCCACATACCACATGGGCATTCCTTAGGATAATATCTCAACCATTACAATTGAGAAGGCATGCTATGATAGGTCTTGATGGGGCAGCTGGAGGGAGCTAGGACAACAAGGTTTTGTGTGCATTTTCAATAAGATAGTATTAAGAGAGATCTTCCAGCAACACCCTTGTCTTCAATTATGTAGAGAGGAAATGCTCCATATTTATATATTAAGAATATTTAGAAAGTGCACAGCTACCCAACAGGCTTTCCCGGCGCTAAGAAGGACAAGCACAGATGCAGCTAGTTGGAGGGGAGGAAATTAAACCTGGCTATAAAGAAAGGTATTGAGTTTTTTACAAAAGGCTGAAAGAGACTGACAGATCCTAAGTTCCAAAGGAAGAGAATTCCACAGTTTTCGTTCAAGGTAGGAGAATGAGCAGCCTCTCATATGGGTCCGTCGCACTCTGGAAACTGTAAAAAGAGAAAGGCTGGCCGATCTCAATTGGCGGGTGGGTAGGTAAGGCTTGACAAGGCTTGAGAAGTGAAATCTCTTAGTCGGTGTTGGTCTCAGGTAGTCTGTTAACTAGGCCTGGGCAAAAATTTCGTTCCGTTCGCGGAAATTGCGATAATTTGACATTTTTGCGTTCCGCGGAGAGCGCGAAAATGTCAAAAATTCCGGTTTCCGCAGCTTGGCGATAATTTGTTTCTTGCTCGCGCTGTAAAATGATACATTCTCGCGCGCGCGCGATCGCCTTACCTGAATCCCTGCGTTCGCCGACAAGTTTTCTTGATCCGGTCGCGTTCTCCATGAGATGTTGTATTGTTTTTAGCCATTTGCGCTGTCTCGCGACAGTTCGCGCCCGCAGTGACGTCATGCGTCGCGCGATCACGTCTTTCTTCTCGCGATCATGCACCGCGAGAACAACTCAAAACAAGATGGCCGCGCCCGCAAGCAACCACATGGGTAAGTTGGCGACCCGCAACCATGCAGAAAATCTCGCGAACATGCCGGAAAAAAACTTCCGCATCTTTGCGATATTTCTGCTTGTTTGCGATAATTTTAAACATTCTCGCAATAATTTGCGAAGGTTAATTCCGCAAATTCCGCCCACCCCTACTGTTAACCCCAGGTATTGGTATGGCATGGATCTGGCAGGTTCTTGTGTCTTCACACTCGGGGGGACAGAGTTGACTTCACAGAGCTTGAGCACCTCTTCCTGGGTGGCTGAAGCATCGGTTGGGCCTAGGAACTGCAAGTCGATAGGCTGGACTCTGCTGGTTTGGTGCCTGCGGTCTGCAGGGGAGTCGGCCCTCTACTCCAAGAGTAATTGGGTGATTTGCAAAGTGCTGGAGGTCCTCTGGGGTTCTTGGAGTACTCACAGTGGTAGGATGACACAGCACACCACAATGGTTGAGTCTTTGCAGCAGCAGGCACACTTTTGTGCCCAAAGTCGGCAGCAGGAACTCGATTCTCGGGTTCAGGAGTTTTTTGTCCATTTTCTTTTTAGAACTGTTGAGTCATTGCAGGGATTCAGCTGAGGAACAGAACTATGCTTGGGATCATAGAACATTGGCATGCAGGGACTGAGACACCATACCACCTCAGTATCATAAGCCAGAGTCCGACTAGCTAAAGTACCTCACTTGCCCTCCTCACCTTACAAGAGGAACAAGTGAATTGGCACTCCATAGCACAACACTTTCAACCCTCTAAGGGATCGCAGAAACACAACACACCCTTTATCCTTTTCACTCCTACACATCTACAATAAAATAAACAAGAGAAATGAAGGAAGTTTAGAATATTTATTCAAACTGTTGTGTCCTAAAATGCAGAATTCCCGCCACAATAATTAAACAAATGCACACTAAATATACTGTTAGCATGGTTAATAAACGATGTATAATAAAAAGCCGTCATGTTATTATACAGAGTATCCTAAACCTCCCTCAGTCCCACTGAAGCTAGATGATTATATGTATCAAAGATCTCTGGGACTAGTGGCGGGCCCCATACCTTAGCATACACAGATGGATGTTCTACATCTCAGCTGATTTAGCAATCTTGTTTCTGAACCCTCACTCAGTGTGTCTACCTAAACTCCTGTGCTCAGTTATTTGACAAGACATGTGTGCTCATAAACAGCAGCTGCATTCTTGTGTTATGTCTAGATGCTAGTCCCTGACCAGAGAGAATAATAAGGGACATTGTTGCTTGACCTTATCTGTGGAAAAGAATGGAACATGAAAAGATATGCAGCTTCCGGGTGAAAGTACAATATGGCACAAAAGCAAGTGTGTTTGTATAGTAACGTGTGCAAAAGAATAAGCTGCTTACAACGTGCACAATTGGAATAACATAAGGAAAACTACAATGAGCCATACAGGAAACATGACACCCTCCCATTAGTCAGATTAATAGCACTAAAGAGAATACCAAATGTAACAAATGCAATCAGAAGGTAAGGATACTCAAAGCTTTGTTTATGATTGGGAAGTACTAGAAACGAATAGAAGAAAATGTCAATTTGGAAAAATAATCAAGTTATGGAGCTTTGGAGGATAAAGACTCCATAAAGGAACCTAATTCCGCACATGATGATTGGTGAACTGACTACGTCACGAGCAACAAAGATCAGACAAGATCTACGGTCACAGCTGATGCTGAGACAGTACCGGGCAACCTGCATCCATGCTATCAAAGCCTGTATCCTGTGATCCATGTGACGAGGCACATGTTCCCTTGTAGGCTGTGGCTCAAACATCGCATTGTGAAGAAGTTGCAAACCCAAAGGGCAGTCCTGAAAAGGGATCGCTAAGGGACTCTTTAAAGTCCAATGTCCAAAGTGGCGGGTGTCTGCGAAGCCAGGCAAATGTCCAGTGCCCATTCAAAGGGGCTCCAGATACGGTGGAACTCAGGTTGTACGCAGGTACACCAAGCAGGTCAAAATGTTAGGGAACAATCAAGATCCAGTTCCTGCAGTAGGAACATTCCAAAGATCTGAAGCATACGCTCATGGTAGCGTTGGAATGGTGCTAGTTTCAGAGCAACCACAAAAAGAGCATCAATTGCAGAGAAGCAGGAGCAGGATGAGAATGCTGCAAATGAGAAATAACAGCAACAGGAATCCTCCAAATGCATGAGAAAACTGGAGTGGATAAAATCCGTTATTACTCCACAGATGTTTTGAAAAGAACTAACAAAGCCGGAACCTACAAACTTAAAAAAAATGGGCAAGGCTGGCCATACTAAAGGTATTAAAGATAAGGGGCCAGTTGTACTGAAGTTTTTTGCGGGCGCATATGGGTTTTAGACCCGTTTGCGACCCCATAAAACGTGTGGCCCATGTACTTATCCTATTTTGCGAGTTGCAAAACCATTTGCGACTCGCAAAATAGGATTAGCAACTCGCTATTAGAAAGGGGCGTTCTAAGGGTGTCCCTTCCTAATAGCGACTCCTGAAGCTATGGATGACTGTTTTGCAACCGCAATTGCAGTCGCAAAACAGTCGCAGTTTACCACCCTTCACATAAGGGTCATAAACCACTTGCAAATGGGAAGGGGTCTCCAGGGGACCCCTTCCCCTTTGTGAGTGGCTCTAAAAATATTTTTTAAGGGCAGGCAGTGGTCCCAGGGATTACTGCCTGCCTTTAAAAAATGAAACTGAAAAGTTTCAGATTTCTTTTATGAATGCATCCCGTTTTCCTTTAAGGGAAACAGGCTGCATTTAAAAAAAACTTCTTTATTTAAAAGCAGTCCCAGACATGGTGGTCTGCTGACCCCAGCAGGCCACCATCCCTGGGAGTGGCAGCCATTCCCAATGGGGTCGCAAATTGCGACAGCCTCATTAATATGCATGAGGCATGCAATTTGCGACCCCATTGGGAATCTCAAACAGTGCATCCCAATTTGTGAGTCACAAATACGACGCAATTTGCGACTTGCAAATTGGTGGGTAGTACGTCTGGCCCTTGATGCACTAATTCTCTGAAGTGCAGAAGAAGATTTGTATTTAGCAATGACGCTTTAGATGTTTTAGCCACCTGCAATTCAAAGGTCTTGTGAGCAGAAGGAAGAGCTGCTTCTTGTTGAAACAATACCGGTTTGAGTCTGCTCAGCTTGTTGAACTATGCCTTCAAAGTTGGAATGGAAGGCCACAATGAGCTATATACAATCCCTTGCGGAGGGGGAAACAAGACATTGTTGCAGCAAGTGACTAACTGGCAAAAGGACAAAATATACAGGGGCATATTTACAATAACTGGTTCAACCCTGTATATCAGCAGGGATGCGCCAGTTATTGTGCGCCACAGCTCCGCCACCATGGATGCGCCACATTTACAATGAGGTGCACCATGGGGCGAAAACGGCACAGATGCGTGACCCATCTGTGCCGTAAAAGTGCTGCATTGTTGGAGTTGCATCGCAAGCGCGACGCAGCTCCAGCAATGATCTGGGGAGGCCCTATCTTGTTAATGCTGCGTCAATCCTTACACCTGCTTTAGGCATGCGCAGGGTTTTGACGCAGCATGGGCCTAAAAGTGACTGAGTGAAATCTTGTAGATTTCACTCAGCCACTTTTAGGAGGCATTCCTGCGCCGGAATGTCACCCCCCTGCGCAGTAACGCCTACATCTGGCGCAGGGCTTTACAACGTGATGCATCTCCCAGATGCGTCACGTTGTAAGTACCCCGCACCATGGCACAGGATTTGCGCCGCTGTTGCGTCACAAAAGTGACGCAACAGCGGCGTAAATGAGGCGCAAGGGGCTTGTAAATCTGCCCCACAGACTCCAGCCTGCATTCCACAACAGTCTTGATCGCGAAGCATGAGATAACTCCCATTATAGAATGCCATAATAAAAGCAAGACTTGTGGGAACAAGAATTCCTTTCAAATAACAAGCTAAATTAGGTGCTGAAGTATTACATGTGTTAAATGGTAGCGGCAGTCGTAGTCGATAACCTTTCAAGTATTGCCCGGCGGTAATCGCCTCTTATACCATTCGATGCTAAACCAATAAAGAGGCAGGCGCCGGAGACTGGAAGGCAGGAAACAAAGTTTTATTCCGTCGGAGTGGAACACATCAGATCAGACAGCGAGGTATCGTCACGAGGTGCTCTAACTGCATATCTGAGGCCTGGCCTCTTATACACAGGTTTATGACTTTATTGCAGGTTTATCATACATGGAACATCCTCAGAATCCCCACTTCAAGCTCGTTCCCACACATATCTACAGTGGAAGTCCCCACCCCACCCACAGTAGGAGATGGCTATCACACAGCTGGACATTCCGCCAATTCCCGGGGGTGTGTGCGACCGGTCGGGTCTCAGGGGGTGGGGGGCCTTGATCTACTGTAATCCCTTTGATGTGGGGTGTTTCCCTTACAGTAGGGGCAATAAACTGCATTCGCAGGGCTAGGTGATGGCCTGGGATCGGTTCGGACAATGGGGCGCAGAGGAAGGGGGTTATCAAAGAGATGCATGACCATGTATGGGATGTCGGTCAGGCGTGGGATGTGGTTCCATGGCAGGGTCGTGCAGAAGGAGAGGGTTTATGGCCTGTGTATGAGAGAGCGGGGGTGGCTGGCGCGCGGGGGAATGCTTGCAGCGCCAGGGGGACGCGCTGGCGATCGGCAATGAGCAGGGAGAGACCAGGGTGCCTAAAATGGCTGCCGTGCGCTTTCCTGTGTGTCGCGCTGGGGAGAGACAAGATGGCGCAGATAATGTTCAGTTCGCAAGCTAAATTTCTACAGTCCTCCCTTTTAACATATCTCGCCAGCTTGTTTAGTTCGGATCTATCCCCATAATACTACGAACTTCCACCTCATACAAAGCTTTCATTCGCTCCGCTTCAAAGTTCAAAGTCTTAGGGCAGATGCAGTTCATACAAAGTGAACATAAAGGTGGCAGACACTGAATCCCCAAGCAACATCCACATAGTATCACAATTGGTATTAGGATAAATGAAAACAGCCTCCATCCCCAACTTCTAATAGTGTCCCAAAACCAACTTCCCAGTGACCATTCTTCTTGCTCCTGATGAACCTCTGCGGAAAGTCTGTGGAGGTGTTCAATTGCTTTGTAGACTGAGGGTGAGTTATCCGGTACGTAGGTACAACAGCTGGACCCAATGATGCGGCATGCTCCTCCACGATCAGCCAGAACCACATCTAGAACGAGGCGGTTCTGAAGAGCCACCAGGCGGACGGCCTGAAGCTCGGCGGTGTTGTTGGCGAGGATGCCAGCCGTAATGTTCATCGCCGTTTTGACTGCCTGGGTTAAGTGGCGGATGGCACGGCTGTTTGCCATTGGACCCCAGAGTGGAACAAGACCTTTTACTGCGTCCATGAACTGTGCTCCGGTGGAGTCGGCTTGCGCAATGTCTTTGGCACGTTTCTGTCGGTGATGGTTTGCTGGAGCCACATGTGTCGGAGGAAGGACAAAAGCGATGTAGCAGGTGCCTCCCCAACCTTTCGGAAGCCAGGTGTAGGCCTTAGTACCACAGACGAAGTACATATTGGGGGAGGCAACAAAGGAGGGTGGATCAACTGAGTCCAATGTTCGGGTGATGAGGCAGGAGCTGTGGCCCACCAGCTGCGCCCCCAGGCCTTCGAGGCACACAAATCCAGTGATGTTGATGACGGATAGGGCCACTGTTAGGGTGGCGGCCGTTCGTTTCCGGAGGTAAGAGAAGGTGGGTCTGGCTGGGTTGTTGAACACCTGCATTTCAACTCGTTCTTTGGCAGGGATGTGAAAGGAAGTGTTTGATCTCAGAGGACAGAAGGGGGCAGAAGTTCTTCCAGTTTTGTTCAGCCAGAACCCATGGTAGAAGTGTGACACAGTTCTGCCGGAAGTGGCATTGTCCTTGTAGCTTTCTTGCAGGAGGATTAGCCAGGCGAGGCAGGAACCATGGACAGAAAAAGGTGAAGGGATGAAAGGGATAGAGTGTCCAGTGGCATGTGGTAGCAATCGACAGATCCAGCAATTAGTGGCATTGGCGGCAAGATTGTGTTGGTGGAGCAACTGCACAAAAGAGTTATTCCAGAACTCCTTACGCCTTTCTCGGAGTTGGAGTGAAGGTGAGATCAGATGGTGTTCTTTCATGGTGATAGGTTGAATGGTGGTCAGCAATGTCTTATGAGCGGGTGCGCTCTCCTCCATGATCCAGAAGGTGACCATGAGGAGAAGGCAAAAGAGAAGGGTAATAAAAAGTGCAATAGTCTTTGAGCTGTGCATTTTGTCAGTCTTTGGGTTTTTGTAGTGGATCTTCCATCTTCCATCATCTTCATGTCGGGTGCTTCCATCATCTTCAAGGGACTCGGTAGCGGGCAGAACCACAGACTTTGTTTAGTCTCTCTCCTGGTGGCCTTTGAGGTGGCTAGGCAACCGCTCTTGAGATTTCAACTTAGTTTGTGGTCTGCTTAGCCGAAGTTCCCTCCTTTCGTCGTAGGTTATACCCTTCTTTGGATGGGACAGTGGGATCGGGATACTTCGTTAATTCAAGTGTCTCTGTATCCGGGCAGTGGCTCAGGGATGGTCGGTCTTTGTCCAGTAGTTCCTCTTGGGCGGTGACGTTGTCCGTGGTCGTCAGGGTCGATGATACCTTCTTGCAGTGGTGTGCATGCAGCCAATTGCGCTTCCCCTCCACTCGAAGAGCTGTTCGGGTGGTGATCAGGACTTGCAGAGGGCCCGTCCACCGGGGCTCCAGACTCTTGGTGCGCTGGAAGTTACGCACTAAGACAAAGTCACCCGGTTGGATGTCGTGCCCGGGGCCTCTGGAAACGTCGGGAATGGCTTGCAGCACCTGCTGATGGATAACAGACAGCGTTTTAGTTAGGTTGTACAAATAGTCAGACATGAGGACGTCCGGGACGTCGTGGATGGATGTTGGTTTCGGTGCAGTCCAAAGGTTCATGGGCCGCCCGAAGACGACCTCGTAGGGGGTTAAGTGGTGTTTGGTGGGGGTTGGGTAGGCTTCCACCCACTTGCTGAAGGCGCACACAACGACAAGTACGTACTTCAAACCTTGGCACCTTTCTAACTGGACGTAGTCCATTTGTAGGACTTCAAAGGGGTGATTGGGAACCCCAAACCCTCCCCGGGGTACAGCAGTTCCTTTCCCAGGGTTGTGTTGGAGGCAGACCAGGCATTGTTGGACCAGACGTTTGGCTGAGTCTGAGATTTTGTCGTTGTGCCAGACTTTGGAGATGAGTTCGATCATGGGAGCAGACCCTATGTGTGCGTGGGAGTGTGCCATGGTCAGCATGGGGATCAAGTATGAGTCAGGTAGCAACCATTTGTTCGAGTCTTTAGTTCGCCAGCAACCGTCATCGTCCTTCAATCCCACCCGGGCCCATTCAGTTAATTCGTGTGGTGAGCTGGCTAATTGGATGTCCCTCATCGTTTCCCTAGCATCCTTCCACTTCTCAGTTTGTGACCTGGTTACGTACATACGGGTCGTGGACCTATTCTCGGCTGTGGTTCGGGCAGTAATGTCAGCTAGTGCATTTCCCTGTCCTATAATGTCTGTCACTTTCTTGTGTGCCTGGCATTTGATCACAGCCAGCCGTGTGGGGAGGAGGACTGCTTCGGTCAGGGCAGAGACTAGATCTCCATGCAGGATGGGTGTGCCATGGGAAGTCAAGAATCCCCTCTCCTTCCAAAGGAGCCCAAAGTGGTGAACTACCCCGAAGGCGTACTGACTGTCTGTGTAAATGTTTGCGGTAGTCCCTGCTGCTAGGATGCATGCTCGTGTGAGAGCAATCAGTTCAGCCGCCTGTGCGGATCGCTGTGTGATGCGGGCTGTCTCAACAACTGTTCGGGCTGTGGTGACTGCATAGGCAGCGGAAGTGGTGCCATCGGGGAGCTTGATGCATGAGCCATCCACCCATAGTTCTCCGTCAGGGTCCGGGAAGGCAGTATCTCGAAGGTCAACCCTACTCCTGGTCTGTTTGTCGGTGAGAGTCACATAGTCATGTATGGGGGGCGCATTGGGGTCAGTGTCAGGGAGGGGTAGTAGAGTGGCTGGATTCAGAGTGGTGCATCGTTTCAATGTGATGTGGGGTGCAAGCAGAGTCAGTTCATAGCCATTCAGTCGTGCGCTAGTCAGGTGTTGAGTCTTGGTCTGGTTCAGGAGGGTGTCAACCGCATGGGGTACCAATACAGTGAGGGGGTTCGAGAGCACGATCCCCTCACTTTGCCGGATAGAGACAGCAGCGGCGGCTACTGCTGGAAGGCAGGCGGGCAATGCTCTGGCTACAGGGTCAAGAGTGGCAGAGAAGTAGGCACAAGGGCGTTGTTTAGGGCCTATGGACTGGGTTAGGACAGACAACGCGCATCCCTCCCTTTCGTGGGTGTAGAGGGAGAAAGGTTTAGTGTAGTCTGGGGTTCCTAGGACTGGGGCCGAGCAGAGGGCGTCTTGTAATTCTTTGAAGGAGGATTGGCATTCGGGTGTCCAGGGGAGGGGGAAGGGGACATCTTTAGCCAACAGGGAAAGCAGAGGTTTTACAATAAGACTGAAGTTTGGCAACCATTGTCGACAAAAGGAGGTGAGGCCTACTAGAGACCGCACTTGCTTCTGAGTTTTGGGGACAGGGGTTTCTAGGATGGTCTGAATTCGGTCAGGGGTAAGTTTCCTCCCATCCTTGGATAGGAGGTGGCCTAGGTAGGTCACTTGGGGTTGGCAGAACTGTAACTTCTTCCTGGAGACCTTGTGACCGTTCTCCGCGAGGAAGTGGAGGAGGTGAAGGGTGGCCGTGACAGCAAGTGGGGTGGTGTCGGCCGCCAAAAGAATGTCATCGACGTACTGTATTACCACCACTCCATCGGGTAATTGGACTGTATCTAGTTGTCTCTTGAGGGCTTGACTATAAATGCTAGGACTCTCAGTGTAGCCTTGGGGTGCCCTACAGAATCTGTACGACCGGGCTTTCAAAGTGAAGCCGAACAGGTAGCGGCTGTCTGGGTGGATGGGGATGGAGAAGAATGCGTTCTTGAGATCAATAACAGTAAAGGTGGTGGCAGTGAACGGAATTAGGGTGAGGATGGTGGTGATGTCTGAGACCACGGGGTACTGAGGTATGACTACTTTGTTAACTTCTCGTAAGTCAACAATGAAGCGGTATGCTTTCTCATCTCCCTCGCCTTGCTTCTTTACAATGGGTAGGATAGGGCTGTTGCAAACATTACTGACTACTTCTTCTACTACTCCTGCATTGACTAGGGACTGGATGATTTCCACCAATGCCTTCTCACCTTCGGGCGATATTCGATACTGTGGAAGCTTTGGTAGCACTGCGTCCGGTCGGACGGTTATGTGTACTGGGTCGATCACCATGCGCCCTACATCTGAGTCGGTTTTAGCCCATAGATGTGAGGGTAACGTGTCGAGTAGGGACAGGTTAGCATCAGTTATAGAGAGCATACGTCGTGTGTGACAAGGTCTGAACAGATCTGGGTTATCGTGCAGGATGACTCGAACTCCGTCTGGGGAACATCTGATGGTAGCTCGGAAATGTTTTAGCAAATCGAGTCCCATAATAGCATCGGGGGTGTTGGAGGAGAGCAGAAAGGTCGTGTCAGTGGCGTTATCTTCTAAGTCAAAGGAGATTGGTGCTGATAAGGGGTTAGTGGAGGGCGTTCCATCGAAGCCTATTGAGGCTACGTGTGAGCCAGACAAGGGTCCCCTAGGAATCAGTCGTTTAGATAACGCACTACGTGTCGCCCCAGTATCTACCAGGAATGGAGACTTTGTGCCCAAGACCTTAGCAGTGACGTAAGGACCTTGCTGGTCAACACGGAGTTCGACTGGATCCCTCCCTTGCCCCTGGCGGTCCTATGCGAAGTCATGGGTGCTTTCGTAGTCGGACTGCTGACACTGGTTTTGTCGGGGGCGATCAAAGGTGTTTGGTCTGCCTGGCCTGTCGTTGATGGCGTCCTTTGTGTACCCTCTTCCCTGTCCTCTATTTCTGGGGTCATATGCTGTGTCTCTGGGGTCCCTATTTTTGTTCATTTCCAGAAGGACCGGGCACTGGGATTTCCAGTGTCCGAACCCTCTACAGAACGCACATTGGTTCCCATCTAAGTCTCTCCGTCCGTTGTAGGGTGCAGGTGTATGGTCTCTAGGGGGTAGCTTTCTAGAGGCGGTTGGTTGGTAATTCCCTTTAGGGTGTTCCCTTCCTATGGTCACCCCTTGCAACTGTGCTATCATTACCCTCTCCTTCAGTTCCTTTTTCTTCCTCTCTGACGCCCTATCGTTCTCATTCTTTTGGTTTTCGTAGTATTGGGCCATCTGGAGGATTGCTGCGGGTTTGGAGGCTGCCCAACTACTCTCGCTGGTCTGTAGCTTCTGGGAGACTTCTTGTGACAGACCCTTCACATAATTCTGGACAAAGAGGTGATGTCCGGTTGCGGTGGTCATGTCCTGGCCACTATAATCGGAAAACACGGTCTAGAATCGAGAGAAGTATTCAGACACATCCTCCTGGGGTTTCTGGCGACAAGCCGTCACTATCGACCAGTCTACCTTTCTTTCTGGGATTAGAGTCTTCAACTTCTGTACAATCTTGTCTGGGAGCTCCAATATGGCTTTCGGGGGTTTCTGTCCCGGTTCTCGCTGTTTGTCTATGGTATCAAGTTGTACCCAAGTATATCCGAACGGCTCAGCGTGGTCAACTCAGCCGGCAGACATAACCCGAAGAACAAGTCGATATCTGCTAAGGTCATTATTGTTGAACCTAAGGCTGTACCTAGTTCGGTGTAGAAGGCAGTCGGGTTCTTTCTTAAGTCGGGTAGGGTTTTTCTAAAGGTCAAAATGTCTTGTCGGTCCCACGGCTGGTAGACCCAATTATATACGACTCTTCCCTTCGCATCTTGGTGGTTGATGTCGTCATGTGTTCCCTGACCTCGTGGGGGGGCCGAGTAGGGGGCGGCCTCTTTGATGGGCATCATGGCATCAGCCCTTCCTGCCTGGGGCTTAGTCGCTATGGGGGTTTCTGCTTTGGTTGTCTGTCTGTGCTCTTTAAGGTGCCGGTAGACCTCGAGTGTACGAGTGAAGAGGTCCGTCACATCGCCCTCTCCTTCTTCCCCAATGTCTACCTTCCTATATAGGGCCGCTAATCCTTCGGGACCTTTATCGTGTTACCTATCCTCATATGTATTCAGGGCGTGATAACAAAGTCTTACGACAAAGTGTCGTCTGCGGTTGTCGGCATACGAGTTATACACGTCTGTTATATACTCCTCACTTTCCTTTCGCTCCACCAGTGTCCTTACTATCTTGTCGATTCCCGCTTGTTCATCCTTTGTTAGTCGATTCATTCTGGTGGGATCTTTCTTTCTCATCTCAGGGTCATCCAACGTTATGGCCAACGTTGTGTTCAGTACAAGAGGCTCGGCCGGCGCGGAGGCCGTGAGGACCGAGGCCCCTGTACTGCTTTCGCTTGTGTTTGGGGGTTGTGGGTGTTGCACTACCGGTTGGGAGGGTGCGTATGGAGGGGGCATGTAAATGATAGGGGGACCTAATAGCAATTCGTCATTCGTTCGTTGTTTAGAAGACAACTCAGGGTAGAGCATAGAGGGGGTCCTAACAGGGTACTGGCCTGATGTTTCAGGCTCCTGTCTTAGTTTAGCTTCCCTTCTCTCCTTTATTTCTTCTTCTAACTTTCTAGCGGCAAGGAGAGCTGCCTTTCGTAATTCCTTTTCTGCTTTTACTTCTTCCCTCTTTTTCCGTTGTGTTGCTTCTTTGCGCCACATGCCGACACTGTCAAGCATAGTAGGCGTCGTTTTATTACTACGCAGAGCTATTTCTAGCATTTCTATTTTATGGTCGTCGAAGGATCCCATCAGTGGCCACTGACTCTCGGGGTCCTTCTTTGTATATTTATGCCATAGCTTGCTATAAGCTACGGCGACTAGTCCATATTTAGTGAACATGTCCTTATTAGGGGTGCCCTCCAGTGGAGCTGGGTGGTCCACCTCTAATAAGCGGTCCGGGCAGAACCAACTACCAATCAGTGGGGAGAAGATAGGCATGACGGGTTTCAACGGGGACAAAAGTCAGCACTACCTATCTTTTCACTGCTTGCAAAGACTAGATAGAATATCTCTATTCCTCGTTATTTGTAAGCAGAGAATACCTCCAAAGAACCAATATCGAACAACTGGTGTTCGGACAATCAATCAATCAATGGGGAGATAAAGATAGGCACGACGGGTTACAATGGGGACAAAAGTCTGCGTTACCTACCCTTCACTATTTGCAAAGACTAGACAGAATATTTCTATTCTACGTTATTTGCAAACAGAGAATATCTCAAAAGAGCACTATTCTTCAAAACAATCAATGTTCGGACAATCAATCAATGGGGAGATAAAGATAGGCACGACGGGTTACAATGGGGACAAAAGTCTGCGTTACCTACCCTTCACTATCTGCAAAGGAAGAGAGAGTATTTCTACTTTTCTCCGTTTGTAGACAGCGAATATCTCAAAGAGAACAATCAATAAGTAATACTAGTATTTTCAATCAATCAATCAATCGTTTCGCAATTTGTCGTGTTTTACGACCTTACCCGGACCGCGTGGACAGTTTCTCGTCTTCCGCCTCCAGCGCCCGATTGTCCTCTACTCTCCGTATTTGCCGCGGCACTCCTGATGGTTCCCAGTCAGGACCGTAGATCACTCGAGAGAGGTCTGCTCGGAACCAGTGAAGTTCGGATGATCGGCTGCCAGACGAGGGTCTATCGGGCAGGAGCTCTCCCGATCGTTGCAGTCGTTCACTCTGTCGTCGGGACCTCTCCCACTGGATCCACGTGTCACTGATGGGCCCCACGCTTGGGACGCCAATTGTTAAATGGTAGCGGCAGTCGTAGTCGATAACCTTTCAAGTATTGCCCGGCGGTAATCGCCTCTTATACCATTCGATGCTAAACCAATAAAGAGGCAGGCGCCGGAGACTGGAAGGCAGGAAACAAAGTTTTATTCCGTTGGAGTGGAACACATCAGATCAGACAGCGAGGTATCGTCACGAGGTGCTCTAACTGCATCTCTGAGGCCTGGCCTCTTATACACAGGTTTATGACTTTATTGCAGGTTTATCATACATGGAACATCCTCAGAATCCCCACTTCAAGCTCGTTCCCACACATATCTACAGTGGAAGTCCCCACCCCACCCACAGTAGGAGATGGCTATCACACAGCTGGACATTCCGCCAATTCCCGGGGGTGTGTGCGACCGGTCGGGTCTCAGGGGGTGGGGGGCCCTGATCTACTGTAATCCCTTTGATGTGGGGTGTTTCCCTTACAGTAGGGGCAATAAACTGCATCCGCAGGGCTAGGTGATGGCCTGGGATCGGTTCGGACAATGGGGCGCAGAGGAAGGGGGTTATCAAAGAGATGCATGACCATGTATGGGATGTCGGTCAGGCGTGGGATGTGGTTCCATGGCAGGGTCGCGCAGAAGGAGAGGGTTTATGGCCCGTGTATGAGAGAGCGGGGGTGGCTGGCGCACGGGGGAATGCTTGCAGCGCCAGGGGGACGCGCTGGCGATCGGCAATGAGCAGGGAGAGACCAGGGTGCCTAAAATGGCTGCCGGGCGCTTTCCTGTGTGTCGCGCTGGGGAGAGACAAGATGGCGCAGATAATGTTCAGTTCGCAAGCTAAATTTCTACACATGCACTGTGAATTTTAACCTATTTACAAACGAGTGAATATCTGACAGTAGAGTTGCATTCTTCTCCTGTAATAAAAACTTCCTTATTAGTACATTCACCATGATATGTAAAGGGAAGAGACAATAACTCATGAATGAAGCTGCTTCCAAGCAGTTCATATTCAACAACAGGGAAATGTTTCATGCAGGCTGTAAATTGAAATGTCGAGATAGGCAGTGAAATAACACCATGTATTAACCACACCATTTGAAGCGTCCAGCTAAACAGGATAATCCATTTACACTGACTTTGTCCATGACACAATATTGACATGTCATTCTGCACAATATCAGTAACAGATGATGCAATGTTGTTTAAATTGTAAATACGACATGACACCTTATTAATACTATTATCAACAACCGCAAGCACATTATCGAAATTATCTTGGTCAATTTGTCTTAAACGCACAACAACTTCTATGTGGGACAATTTCCAAATTTCATTGTAAGTAGCATATATGAATCTCTTAGAATGTGGGGATTTGGGACTTAAAACAAAACTCGCAAATGAAGAATTAAATGTACCATTCTGCACCATGCTATTTAATCGGTCTTCAGTGTAGTTTGTCAAATTCTGCCAATTATCAAAGCGGGCAATAAAGGGAACGGTCAGAGTGTTCATTTCTTTGATTTTTGACTCTACCAGAAAAGTAGTCTGTTGGATCATTTCTTTCTAGAAAATCATTTGTGTGGGAATTAAACACTGTAAAAATAAGGTTTGTGTGCCCTGAACCTTCCAGGACTTTGTACCCAAAATTGATGTTGTCCCTCCAGTAATAAAAAACATTGAGGGCTAACTGATTGGCAAATGAAGCTGTGTAGATGAGCCTAGTCTAAGTAAGCATATCTTTTTTGGTGGGGTTGTAACTAATTTGAAAAAAATGAGGGGTGGCATATCCCATAAAATATGTAAACTTGCCTTTTTGCTTTTTGTAACTCCCTTGTGTGGAAGTTGGACATTGTTCCTATTGTGTATAATTACAATAGGGATGCTTTCCACTGGCTCTGTGCGGAAAATGATGTCTATAATGATGATACATGAACATATAAGCAGAATTGGCAGAATTAAGGTATAGATCTTCTGATTCAAAAATAGTATAATACTCTAGTTCAGAAAGCATAGAATTTATCAATCAATCAACAGCATTTGTAAAACGCAGCACTGCCACCCCTAAGGGTATCTGAGCGCTTTGTCTCCATGGAAGAGCCAGGTCTTGAGTCTGTTTCTGAAATCTGTCAGAAAGGGGACTGTGCAGAGATGAAGGGGAAGGTTGTTCCAGGTCTTCGCAGTGATGTAGGAGAAGGAGCTGCCATTGCTGCAGCTGGTATCAATGTGGAGGTGTGTGCGAGGGCTAGTGTATAGGAGTGCAGGTGTCTTGTGGGTTGGTGGAAGTTCATTCAATGGTAGAGGTAGGCAGGACCTAAGTCATGGAGGGCTTTGTAGGCATGCATGAGCAGCTTGAACTGGCATCTTTTCTGGATGGGGAGCCAGTAGAGGTGTCTCAGGTGGGGTTAGTTCAATTGAGGAGGTCCAGGAGGAGTCTTCCTGCAGCATTCTGTATGGGATGGAGTCTCCTGAGGAGCTGGGTACAGATGGCAGCAAAGAGTGCATTGCCATAGTCGAGGTGGCTGGTGATGAGGGCCTCAATGAGGAGCTTTCTGGTGTTGGTTGGGATTCATCTGAAGAGTCAGCAGAGTATGCGAAGTGTGTGAAAGCGGCTGAGGCGGCTGTATTAACTTGTCATTTCATGGTCAGTTGACTGTCAAGGAGCATGCAGAGGTTGCGTACGTGGTCGGTAGGTGTGGGTGTGGGTCCGAGTTCTGCAGGTCATCAGCTGTTGACCCATGTGGAGTACTTCTTCTTGAAGATCAGTTCTTCCTTTTGTCAGAGTTGAGTTGGATGCATTTGTCTCTCATCCATTTGGCTACATCGTTCATGGCATTGCAGAAGTTGGTTTTGGCATTGGAAGAGTCCACTGTGAGTGAGAGGATCAGTTAAGCACCATCTGGGTAGAAGATTATTTTGAGTTCATGAGATCTGAAGACATCTGCGATGGGGTCATGTAGATTTTGAACATAGTGGGGCTGAGTGATGATCCTTGTAGTATGCCGCATATGATCTCTTTGGGTGTGGAGGTGAAGGGAGGCAGTGAATACTCTTTGTGCATCCTGTAAGGAAGGAGGCAATGCACTTGAGAGCATCTTGTTGCATGCCTATGTTGTGGAGTTTGTTGATAAGGGTGTTGTAGGAGACTGTGTTGAACTTTGCCGAGAGGTCGAGGAGGATCAAGGCCACGGTTTCTCCACAGTCGGGGAGTGTTCTAATGCCGTCTATGGTAGAAATCCGCATGGTTTCAGTGCTGTTATTGGCATCGAATCCTGAATGAGAGGCATCCAGTAGGTCGTTTTCTTCCAAGAATTTACATCTCAGTTATCCAAATGTAACCCCGGTACTATTAAATCAGCCATAGAAAATCCAAACACATATGGTATCTACAGGATCTCCATAGGGCCAAATATGTCAAATAGAACTTTTTCCCAGAGAATCTCATCAGTTACTGGAACAGCCAAAATGTTGAAGTGGGACAAGTCTCTTCCCAGGTTATGCGAAGAAGAATAGGGGTCAACACCCTGTGAACTAGTTCTGTAGCAGAACATTCCGGGAGGTAATGGCCATTGATTAACAAGAACAAAATGGACACAAATCCAATCCACATGAACAAAAACACCAAGGAAAGTATAAATCAGACATATATTTGTGTGTTTTAACCATGAAATAAAAACAGAAATCCGTGCTACAGATGTATCCAACACAGAACAGTCTGAAGAAAAATCATCTTGATCCATATAGTACTCGGGGGTACTCAGCTGGAAAACAGGAGGCTGTGACTCATCAGTAGGGCTAAGAAATCCAATTCAGAAGGATTCACCAATGGTGGATCCATATAAATGACATCCGTAGTAGAAGACATAATAGTAGAAACAGGAATTGTATTGGTTAAATTGTAAGCTTGGGCAAGTTCACGTTGTTCTGCTATCCAGAACTCTGCAAAGTGACAAAAAAGAAAACTCCACCAATGCATTGTGGAGTTCTGCAAGCAACAGAGTGCGTTATATCATTCCGTTCACACCGATTTTTAACACTGGGTGTTTGTCCCTCACTGTAAAATCAACACAAATGGCACCACATGCAGCATAAGAGGGTGTTGCTTCTTTCTGCCAGTCAAGTAGAAGTTCTACTTGAGCTATAGCTTCCTCAACATGAACAAAGGTTTCTCAACACGAGCAGTAGCGACCATCCACGACCGCCCACATTGAGAAATCTCTCTGGGATGTGGTCTAGCATTTGATTTTCCTCACTCTAGCTTGGCAACTTAACATTGGCGAGTGTGAGCTTGGAAAAATCCCATTATTTCAGAACTCCACGTACTGTGCAGAGTGTGGGAAACTCAGCAAACAAAGTGGAGTTCACCGCCCTGGCAAATTAAATTGTTGGCGGAGGTCTCAGACTCCCCCCTTCCCAGCTGGGGATACTCAATTCCCTTTTGATTTGCCACCTTTTCTCAAATGAGATCCCCATCTTTCTTAAGGCAGCCGGAAACTGGAAGTCTATCTTCAGCACTTGAAGAGAGAGATACAGGCAAGTATCTGTAAGACTGAGTCTCACTGAACTTTTGTAGGTCATGTAAGACAGCACAATGGTTATCCACATCAAAGGATGAGGCTGCGACCACAATGTCTGGACAGCCAAGGTCAGAAACATACACCTTGATACCAAAAAGCTCTTCATATGGGTCCGCCCACCCAGAGTTCTTTTGAGGAGATTATTTAATGCTTGTTGAACCCCATAGAGATGGTTCAAACAACCACACCCTGTACCTAATACCCTTGTGGTTAAGGACTGCTTTAAGTCACAGTTCATTCTTTCCACAACAGAATTGCCATCGGGCCTATATGGTGAAGAATAGTGCATTTGTGCACCCATGGACTTCATTGCATCATGGTACACTTTAGAAGCGGAGCCAGACCTTGGTCTGACTGGAATGCACAGCAGACATAAGTCTCGATGAAGAATCTGGAGCAAGAATCCACTGCAACCAAGATAAATTTGAGTGTAGTATCTTAAATCAATGGACTACAATGATCCAAGCATATGCAGCCAAAAGGTTTATTAGAAATAAAAAGATCTGTTTGCGAAGGACGAGACACAGTAGAACTTTTAATCTGTTGGCAGATGTCACAACAGAGAACATATTTTCTAAATTGCTGGTATAAACCCTGCCACAAATAACGTATGTAAAAGCAAAATAGTAGCAGCCACACCTGAGTGAGTGGAAGCTTCACGTTCATGTGCAGCTATAATCAGATCATATCTACGGTCTGCGTTGGGTATCACACAATCGTCAACACCTAGAATATTGACAAAAGGAACATTCTGGTCATCTAAATGATAATTATATTTAGAAGGAAAGCCCTTCAGTAAAGGGGTATCGTTTGGAGGCTTCATTAGCCAGAGAATTCCCTATAGCATATGCTCCCAGACTTTGATGACTCAATTTATGTATAACATGTGTTGTGGCAACCTATCCATAAAATCTGCCACTTTAACCTAAAGCAGTCTGTGATTAATTGTATTACCCTTGGAATCTTGGGACTCGTTTTGTTGCGAAAAATGTAAATTATCATTAACAGATGATACACCAAATTACAAATCACACACAATAGATGTAGGTATTTTAGGATCTGTATTTTCATGTGCAGGAAATAAAGCCTTCAGTTCAGCCAACTGTGCAGTGCGTGCTCCTATAGACTGTGTGCAAGTTGTTTGAGAGTTGTTTGAGAGTTGTGGAAGAGGTGTGGCGCAGCGGCCAGGGTGCCTGACTCTGACTCGATCCCCGGTGCCAGCAGCAGGTTAGCCCAGCACCATGTGACTCTGGGCAATAGCTTGCTTAACCTTCCCGAGGGCCCCCAGTGCCGGGACACCATTTCGGAGGTAGCTGTGTGCTTTACAAATACTGGCATTTAATTTTGATGGTGAAAAATGGCATCTAACATAGTGACAATGCCTATAGTTCATGCGGCAGAATATCACTGCTTAGAACCTTTAGCAGGTTGTGCTGAGCCATCAGTATAAATGACAGTCTTCTATTGATCAAGAGGCAGAACTGAAGAAGCAAAAGGGTAAACAGGCTCATATTGCAAAAATTATTGTTTTTGTAAGGAAGAGTCAAAGAAGAAGTCTGCATCTATGGCTGTGAAGGATGTAGCTCATTGAATCCAATGGGGATGGAGGGATTTTTTGTTAGGAACTCTAGCTTTAGTGACCGCCTCTAAAGCTGGCACTGGAGAAACAGCAATAAAGTGTTTCTCCCTGAGCAAGTTGCCATTTTTAAAGGTTGGCCATCTGCAAAGCAGTGAGTATTTTTTCAGTAGAAGCAAAACACAGTCCTGCAGTGGAATATAATTGTAATTTATATGCTATTGATACAGTTTCACCTTCATTATAGGAGACATACGTAAATCCAATTGCACCCGGAAAAACGCAGATGACTAAATGTTTGGTATTGACATGTGTATGTAAGTAGTGTATTTCAAGTAAGTCAGATTGTAAAGATCAGAGTATTTCAGAGTGTTTCGAGGTCCAGAAGGAAGAGGAAACATCATGGTGTATTAAGGCATAAAGTGGTTTGATATTCTATGCATAAGCAGTTATACATGTTCTGCCAATATTCAAAAATCCCAGCAGGGTCTGTAGCTTTTAAAGTGTCCTTGGAGGCTGAAATTGTGCACATTTCTCCAGAAAGTAAGAGGCACAATTCTTTCCCTCATTGGTAAGTTCAAATCCTAAGAAAAGGATACTAAAAAAAAAGCTGTATTATGCGATCCACTGTCGCCAATTGCAATCATGGTGCTAGGGAACCTATAACGATGGGTGTCTAGCCCATGTAGTCAATTGTACCTCTTTTTCATGTTTGGCCGTCTTCTTTTCTAGGACTTCAAACACCTTTTTACCTTCCTCAGGGTGTGTGTGTGTTATATTAATATATTTATACACACACACACACACACACACACACGCACACACACACACACATACATACACATATATATATTTTTTTTTAACTGAAAAAAACATAGGTTTCAGGCACATTATAGTTAGAAATTATCATGTAAAAATCTTAGAAATTCACTGAAAAAAACATAGGTTTCAGGGACATTGTAGTTAGAAATTAGCATTTAAAAATTCTTAGAAATTCAATGAAAAAAACATAGGTTTCAGGGACATTATAGTTAGAAATTAGCATTTAAAAAACCTTAGAAATTCTGTGAAAAATCCCATAGGTTTCAGGGATGTTATAGTTAGTTGAACATTTCACTCCCACAAAACCATAGAAATTCGGATGTTATAGTTAGTTCAGCTAACTATAACTCACCCCCCCGCAATGCACTGCTGATGATGTCACATAATACATCATTCATGACATGGTCAGTGGCATCACTGATGACATCTCAAATGACATCACTGATGACATCATCCAGTGAATGTGTGTTTCTATCAAGTTTAAATATGTATTATACATATGCCAAGGTGTATTGAAGAATGAGTGGGTGTATAAGTGTCTGCATGAAGGATTTAGTAGGTGCGTGACTCGACTGTTTAAGTGAGTTATTACATGTGTCTTACTGAATGCATGGGTTAGTGACTAAACTGTGTGAATGTCTGTATTAGTCTGTCTGCTGTTGTATAAGCTTCTGCATGGGTTGGTCAGTAGCTATATGAGTGTCTATATGGGTTATTGATTGGTTGCCAGAGTATTTGTATGGGTGTCTGAGTGTGAGTCTGGGTGTGTGGGAGGTGTATGACTCTGTGCATACATGTTTGAAATGATTGATTCACTGGGTGTCTTGGTTCAAGAGTGCATGTGGAAACAGCTGTGTGGGTGGGTGAGTGTGTGTATGGGTGTGTTAGTGAGTGAATGGATGTGTCAGTGGTACATGCCCAAGTAAATACATATGTAAAAGGCAGTGTATGTGAGACTTGGAGTATTTAAATAACTATACGTGAGAGTCAGTGATTGTGAGAGTGGCTGTATGGGTGAGTGTGTACTTGTATCAGTGATTGCATGAGAGAGTAATTATGTGTTTGTTTCTGTTTGAATATGTGTTGTATGTATAACTGTATAGGTCAGTAAATGGAAGTGAGATTGATTCTTTGCATGACTGACTAGGTGTGTGAGTAACTCTGGATGAGTGCTGGAGTGTGAGTGTCTGTGTAGGTGTATGCATGTATATGTTAGTGTTGTACGAGTGATTGTATGGGTGAATGAGTGGATGTGTGTGTAGACCTAAGAACCAGTGAGTTGATATGTAGTAACTGGTATTGGTGTGTCTATGGTTTCGAAAATAGTATTCTGTATTTTGGAATGGGTGTATCAAATGTTATATTCGGGTGTGAGGAGGTGCATCAGATTATCACATGGATGATGTCATCTGTGATGCCACTGACCATGTAATGAATGATGTAATATGTGACGTCATCAGCAGTGCATTGCGGGCGCGAGTTATAGTTAGCTGAACTCACTATAACGGACGAATTTCTATGGTTTTGTAGGAGTGAAATGTCCAACTTACTATAACGTCCCTGAAACCTATAGGTTTTTTTCAGTGAATTTTTAAGGTTTTTTAAATGCTAATTTCTAACTATAATGTGCCTGAAACCTATGGTTTTTTCAGTGAATTTCTAAGGTGTTTTAAATGCTAATATCTAACTATCACGTGCCTGAAACCTATGGTTTTTTCAGTGAATTTCTAAGGTGTTTTAAAGTGTTAATTTCTAACTATAACGTGCCTGAAACCTATGGTTCTTTGAGTGAATTTCTAAGGTTTTTTAAATGCTAATTTCTAACAATGATGGGCCTGAAACCTATGGATTTTCAGTGAATTTGTAGGGTTTTTTAAATGCCAATTTGTACATTTAATATTTATACATCCTTTTATGTTTTCTCTTGAAAATTACAAGTTTTAAAGCAAAAGATATTTTGTCACTCTAATATTCTATATTAATTTTCTTTCATTTTCATTTAATTATGTAATGTACTATGTCGTTTTAAAATATATGTATATTTTTTTTCTCCCAAAAAATACTGGAGTCGCGTACCCATTGTGTACCTATCATGGTGGGTGCGTGAATTCAAGCCGCCATATTGGAAAAGTCGGGAAGGAGCCGTGTTTGGTTTTGACGGGTGCGCAGTGCATGGCCCCTCGTAACGTCATATACGTATGGGATCGCGCCATGTGCGCGATTAGTATGTGACGGGTGCGCGGTGCATGTCCCTGCATAACATCATATACGTATGGGTTTGTGTCATCTGCGCATTTCGTATGCGATGTGTGCACAGTGCCGGGACCCGTGTGATGTCATATATATGCTGGGTTG
Source organism: Triturus cristatus (assembly GCF_964204655.1). Lineage (NCBI taxonomy): Eukaryota > Metazoa > Chordata > Amphibia > Caudata > Salamandridae > Triturus > Triturus cristatus. Next base: position 471,339,070 of record NC_140585.1, on the reverse strand, counting down.
CGCCAGGTGCGCGACTGCCGCAAAAAAGGTTATGTTTTAAAACTATATGAATATAACTTTAATGTGCATATCAGAACAAGAGATTATCTAAACTATTTATAAAAATAATATATTTGTACTTGTAATAAACTTATACATTGTTAAATATATTTTCGTGACGTCACGTTGGGTGCATGCTGGTTGCACACTGGGGGCGCGACTCCCATGAGACTTTGAAAGAAACTATTTAATTGGTTGACAAGGTTTTCCATTATAGAACTTGAAGGACCCCACCCTTTTTAGTCATTCTCTCAGCTGCATCAGAGGAGAGACACCTGCTGTGTTTTTAGGAGCAATAGTGAGAGTTTTTTGGTGTTTACTTGAAAAACGTCTGCAGTGGCTTCTTCTAATCCACCAATAGACCTTGCATCTGATGATGAAGATTTGGGATCACCTCCAAAAAAAAGAACAGAGTCTATTGTTTGGAAATTCTTTACAATTTCGAAGGGAGAAAGAAAAGTGAATGCAAGGAAGGTGAGCTGCCTGCTCTGTCCCAGAGTTCTATCAAGAGGCAGCGAGAAGAAGTACTCATGTGGCACTTCCAGTGTGTATAAGCATCTACAGACTATACATCCGAGACAATTTGCACGAGAACAACTGCGACGTGCTCAAGAGGCCACACAAACTGACCAGGGAGCTGGTCCCAGCACTTCTGGAGGCTCAACCTCTGCATCTCGCGGTCCAGATATCCGTACAGAGATTGCGACACTCGAACAGCATTGTATAAAATGCAATGCCATTTTATGCTGTGGGGAGCAATCAGTTGACGCTGTATGTTGAGCAGCAAGAAATCATTGCTGCTAAAAAAAATATTTCAATTGGAATGACATTTTAATTCCAAATGGTTAAAGTTTTGTCTGCTTGTTTTTTTGTTTTTCAAAAAACAACCCAAAAATCTCAAAATTGTCTAAAAAACATACAAAAAAATCAAAACAAAAAAGAAGAAAAAACCCAGTTCTCTTCAGAACTACCTTATTTGGTTAAAAAAGAGAAATAGCTGCATGCTCACATCTAGGTGATTGCTAGAGTACATATGTAGAGCATGATTGATTCTAAGAGTGCATGGGTAGTGACAGGGAGATGGCTGGACTGCATGAGTAATGCACAGGTAATTGTAGGTCTACATGTGTTAGTGCCTATGTTATTATAGAAGTAGATGGGTACTGACTGAATGATTACACTATTGCAAGGAGAGTGCATGGTGATTTTATAAGTGCTTGGGTTTTGGCAGAGTGATTGGATAAGGAAATGAGACTGGCTGAGTAACTGGAGGAGTGCATTCGTAGTAACAGGGAGATTAGTAAATGACATAGGTAGCAGTCAAAGGAATTTAGAAGTGCACGAATAAGTGCCTGGGTAATTGCATGAGTATATAGGTACTGACTGGATGATTAGAATACTGCAATGTGAGTGCATGATGAATATATTAGTGCATGGGTTTTGGCAGAGTGATTGGATAAAAACATGGGACTGGCCGGGTAATTGAAGGAGTGCATACATAGTAACAGGGAGATTAGTAAACTGTGCAGGTAGCAGTCAAAAGAATATAGAAGCGCATGAATAAGTGCCTGGGTAATTGCAAGAGTACATGGGTAGTGACTGGATAACTGGAGTATTGCAATGTGAGTGCATAGTGAATTTATAAGGTATTGGCGCAGTGATTAGATAAGGACATGGTACTGGCTGAATGATTGCAGGAGTGCACAGAAAGTGGCAGTGTGATTGCTGGATTGCATGGGTACTACCTGGGTAATTGGAGGAGTGAATCAGTAGTGTGGAGGTGGTTAGGGGACTGCATGGATAGTGCACATTTGATTGTAGCACTGCATGTGTTAATGCCTGAGTCATTGTACAAGTACTTGGATAGTGAGTGGATACTTATAATGTTGGAAGTTGACTGCATGGTGAATTTATAAACGCTTGGGTTTTGGCGCAGCGATTAGATAAGGACATGGTACTGGCTGGATAATTTGAGGAGTGGACGGACAGTGACAGTGTGATTGCTGGACTGCATGGGTACTACCTAGGTAATTGGAGGAGTGAATCACTACTGTGTAGGTGGTTAGGGGACTGCATGGATAGTGCACATTTGATTCTAGCACTGCATATCTTAATGCCTAAGTAATTGTACAAGTACATGGATAGTGACTGGATACTTAGAGTGCTGCAAATTGACATCATGGTGTATTTAATAAGTGCTTGGGTTTTAGCGCAGTGATTAGATAAGGACATGGTACTGGCTGGATAATTGGAGGAGTGCACGGAGTGTGACAGTGTGATTTCTGGACTGGATGTGTACTACCTGGGTAATTGGAGGAGTGAATCAGTAGTGTGTAGGTGGTTAGGGGACTGCATAGATAGTGCACATTTGATGGTAGCACTGCATGTGTTAATGCCTGAGTCATTGTACAAGTATATGGATAGTGACTGGATACTTAGAGTGCTGTGAGTTGACAGCATGGTGAATTTTTAAGTCCTTGAGTTTTTCCACAGTGATTACATAATGACATGGCAGAGTGATTAGAAGAGTCCACAGGGAGTGGCAGGGGGATTGCTGGACTGCATGTGTAGTGCTTTGGAGATTTTACCCTGCATAAGTTAGTGCATGAGTCATTGCATGAATATTTACAACAAAGTCAACTATCTCTTCATATTTCCTAAAAAAACATCCTCAATAACATTGCATATAATACAAATATCAAATATATAAAATGGTTCTTTCTAAGAGAATTTTCTAAATACAACATCAAAGAACAGAAACGATAAATTCATCAGCTTCATGAAAGGGTTTCAATGCTTTTGCATTTGACTTGTGAGGGACATCTAGTAACGACTAGTTGAACTGCGGCTCTATGTAGAATTATTTTGATATTGGAAACTATAATATTCATTGCCCACTGCTAATCTCGTCCCATAATGCTTTGCAGGGCCTTTGGTTGGGATTGTATTTTTGCTCATAACTGTGCTTGGGGTGGTTCTAGGAGGAAGGGACCACCACTAAGTCGTTCACCAGCATGATATGTTCTTTGTGTTCAAGGCATCTTCTTGGTCCTCCCCCTAGGTTAGGGGGGACCCCAAAATCATCACCTCTCTCATTGCATAGTATTTTTATTCACACTTTTGTGAATTGGTTATATGTTTTTTAGCATGTAGAATGGCTTTATCAAAGCATTTGTTAGTATTGTTGATTTTGCTGCTATGCTACATGTTGTAGCACGGTTTTTGCACTGTGCTACGTGCATTTTGTGTAGTGCATAGTAGTGCAAACTATGCATGCTCCATGAGCGAAGCGTAGTACTATGCCCAGGGTTAGTGCTTGGGTATTGGCGGAGTGATTGGATAAGGACATGGGACTGGCTGGGTGATTGGAAGAGTGCATATGTAGTAACAGGAAGTTTACTAAACTTTATAGGTAGCACTCAAAGGATTGCAGCAATGCATGTGTTTGTAACTGGGTCATTGCATGACTACATGGGTAGTGACTGGATGATTTGAGTACTGCAAGGAGAGCGCCTGAATGAATTTATAGGTGCTTGGATATTGGCAGAGGGATTGGATTAGTACATGGTACTGGCTGGGTGACTCAAGGAGTGCATTCGGAGTGACAAGGTGATTGCTGGACTGCATGGATAGTACCTGGGGAATTTAAGATGTTAATGAGCAGTGTCTAGGTGGTTAGAGGACTGTATGGATACTGCAGAGGTAAATGTAGTAGTGCATGGATAGTGTTTGGGTTTCTTAACCTTACCTTTACAATAGTAGATATCAAAGTATTCTAAAGAATTTTGGCAGTTGTTTTTTATAATTTTAATTTTAAAAACTTTCAAACTTTAGAATTAAGGTCTGTAAAAGAGAAGAAAAAATACAGTTATAACATATAATGTTATGATTTTAAGAGCACAACATAATTTTACCATTATATAACATATTCAGTTTACCCTTTTTGCTGTTCTCAGAATATACTGTTAAAAAAACAAATCTCTGTCCAAAATATTTACAACAAAGTCCACTATCTCTTCACATTTCCTAAAATAAACATCCTCAATAACATTGCATATAATACAATATCAAAGAACAGAAACGATAATTGAATCAGCAATTCTTCATAACTTCTCTATAGTCTAAATGATGTTCTTTAAAACATTTGCAGTGAGAATATCCAAAATAAACTTCTTGATTCATATCAATATCTTCCCACTAGATCGAATGATATTCCTGAATTCTTTTATATAGAAGTTATCCAAAATAATCTCATTAATTCATGTTGACATATTCCCAATAGGCCGCATCATGTTCTCGGAACTTTGGCATTAAGAATATTAGGGATGAATTTGGTAATTCGTTAGGCAAGCAATATTTGAAAACCAAATGGGCATCATTACAATATGTCCACCCTGAATTGCACTTTAAATCGACAGTGTAGTGTCCAGATGTCGTAGAAGGTCCTTCGTGGAAAATAATTGCTACTGCTACGAAAGTTCTTCCTGGTATTAATAGTTGACTTGCCACAAAACTTTTAATTAAAGTTTCCAATTTTCTTCCATCTGCTCTGCAACGTTGTATCATTGAAATTATATATTGTCCAAATCTTTGTATAAATAATGTTAATAACATTTCTGATTTGCACTGGCTACACTCCATAAACCGATTAGCTGATTTAACTAATTTGTTAAAAGACACTGTTTTACAATCTGGTAATGTCAAATATATGAATCTTTCAGTGTCTATCTTAGTGGTAGAAGTATATGCACAATTTTCACATGCATGTTTCCATGTATAACAAAGTTTAAACAGATTTTCAATCTGTATTCCTTCGTCTTCCAATACTGCAAGCATATACATAAGAAATTCCTGAACATCTTGTTGCAAATTCTGTGTAAATTGTGAAGAACCAGAACATATATCCAGAAGATTCCGAATACCAGAAACCCTTTGGGTTTTAGCTTTATCAGTTCTCAACTTTTCAAAAATAGAATACAAAAAGGAACAAAACTTTTGTTCTCGATTCTCAATAACTTGCTGGTAGAGATTTTCTAGAAAAAATACGACGTTCACCACTACATTAGCATAGCAGTTGATACCTGAACTATTTTCCAACTGATATCCAACAATCTCTTCAACACTGTCCCTTTTCTTTTGTTTGGAATCCCAAAATTGTCTTGATTTTGTTTCTTCTTTCCAACTCCACTACAGAGATTCTTATATCTTCATTTTTGACCTACTGCATGCTTTTCACATATAGGATATTCACCTAAATTGGGAGCATACAGTCTTCTTAATCGATTGTATCCTACACAATTTGCATCTGCACTAATCTTTCTCAATTCAAAATTAATCAAATACAATCCAGATAAAGTTCTGACTCGGGACAATGCAACTTATGCCATTCCCTCTTTAAACACAGTATTTCCAATGTTTACCAAAGCGCTGTCTACACTTAAATCTTGAGATTTATGAATTGTCACTGCTTATGCTAAATATAGAGGAAACTGTTTTCTACGAACATACAAATCTTTAACAAGCAAGAAACTAACAGAAAAACGAGCAATCTCTTTTACTTCTTCAATCTGATCAAATTTGATCTTCAAAAATTCAATTCCATCTCTATTTTGATAATTAACAAAACCAACAACTTTTCCCATTGCTCCATTTACTAAACCTTTTTCCACATCCAAATTACGCCGTAAAATTATCCGACAGTTTTCACATACATATAAATTATTTTCTAAACCAGCAGTTTTAGATATATTTTTCCAATGAATTCAACTTTGTTTTTAAATTTTCTGTAAAATAATAGTAATACCTTCGTGCTCTATTTTATCAATGGCTTCCATTTTTATTATTTGTTGTTTTTCCAGCTTTAAAAGTTCTTCATTGAATGTAGAACACTCTTGCAGTGTTGGCATTAGGCAGATTATAGATTTATTTTCTCAGATTTTTTGTATATTATTTCCGGAACAACATCACCATTTGGAAACAAGTTTGTAAGTAGATGACTTTGCAAAGCTTCTTTTTACCATGATCTGTCAATACACCAATTCTTATATCTTGAAGAATACTTCCATAGTCTTCATCACTTGCCTGTCGCATATTTTTATTAGTTTCTTTGTATTAAAAATATGACCAAATGTTGACATTTCCAATACTTCCCAAAGATTTTCTGGTGTCTTCATGCACAAGTGTTTTATATACTGGTTGCCCTTTTACAGGAGTAAGTTGCAGTAGATCGCCAAAAACTATCACATGTTTTCCTCCAAATAAGACATCGTATTCTGTTTTTAAAATTTGCTGCATTCTTAAATGCACAAAGGCAATCATTAGGTTTGAGACCATGCTCACCTCATCAATAATCAGAAGTTTCATTTTCTTTAGCACGCTTGAAACTTCATAACATGCTTCTCCAGATAGCTTTTGATATTCCACTTTGTTTTCATGCTCTACAGGTAGCATTAGTAAGCGATGTAATGTAATTCCTTTAATATTGTGTGCTGCCAACCCAGTTGGAGCAGTTACAACACAAGATAAATGTGATTCAGAGTTTTTCTGTAGATAACTGGTCAAACTTTAGTTAAAAAACATTTTCCTGTACCAGCTTGATCACTGACATACATTCGGATAGGGTTAAATGATGTGCATGTGCATTCTTTCTTTTCATGAAGAAAACCATGGTCGATCTATTTTCTCACTTGCTGATATATTTCTTTCTGTTCAATATTAAGTTGTTCTTCCAAGTTTCCTAAGTCCATAATATCTTCTTGAGCTTGATGCATTGCTGTTTCCACTTCACTCATGGCGATTGCTGCTTCATTTTCAAGAATTGGTTGTCCTAGTGGATCTTGACTCAGTGGAGCATAACTTTGACTGTCTTGAGAACTGTCTCTAGCAATCTGAGCTGCAATAGTAGCTTCTTGATCAATTTCTTCATTCAACATTTTGAGATAATTTGCAAAAACTGTGCATTCAATGCTATCTTTCCATACATTAAAAGAATCTTCATAGCACTGAACATCTCCAAGTAATTCCAGTTCCGTACGCCAAGGCTTGAAGAGTTGAAGAAGTGCTAAATAGTAAAATTCTCTTTTATCAGGAGTATCACAACTCAGGTTCCTATGATTAATCAGAGTTTCTTTACTATGTTTCACCAAGCATCCTTCTGAACCAATCACTGCATATTTTTCTTCATTTATGTTCTCTGTAATATTTATTTTAAAACTGTAATATTACAGCACTTCATACAGACATATGTTTTCAAGATGAGGACTTCTATTTGGATAGTACGTATCCAACATGTTTGTTTTAACAATATGTGTGCTTTCCGGTTCATTTAATGCTAAATATTCGATTTCTTGTATAGATTTAATTACTCGATTTCATGTTGTAGCAAGACCTAGACTAACCCAAATTATTCCTCTTGACTTTGAATATAAACTTGCAGTCGACAACCGATCCGAGCATTCGTAGGATCCAATCTTTCCATGGGACAGCATCTTCAAACTAAAGCTGGACAATTTCTTACTAAGACTCTTCTCGTGGGAAATTTCTTCCCACATTTCCTTCAACTCCGTCTTTTCTGATTTTGTCATGTATGATGTTACGTACCGAGCAACAGCAATGGAATTATCCGCAACATACTGGATATCCATGTTAGTATTCAACATCGACAAAATAACTGGATTATAATCATTAATATACTTTGATTGTTCACTTCTTTTTAGATTCAAAGTATTTTTGGGAGATTTTCAAGTGATGGTATGTCTCACTGCTGACATGAAACTGTTTACTCTTCCTTTGGATATGACTGGACGTGGAAAACCAAAACGACATTTGGTATAAAACTTTTCTTCGACTTGTATTTGCGTCTACAGTATTTGCCACATCGATGAGTTTGAAACCGTAACACTTGTTACCTTAAGGTGTTTTCTTCTCTTGTTTTTGGATTGCACATGTAACATTGTCTTCAATCAAAGATAAAACAGTTTCATCCGAATCAGTTCTAAATTTGGATGTATCCTTGATCCATAAAAGCATATGTATATGAGGAGTACCTCTAGCTTGATACTCCTTTCTCCAAAATAAATCAATAACTTCTCCAAGAGGAGGATTGTTTTTATTGCAGATAAAAGACATCATAGCTTGAAACCCATGATTAAAATATCTGCAGACATTTGCAGGATCCAAGGAACACAGTTCTCCAGGTGTCTTGAATTCAATGTTTTTAATATTTGAATTTGCTTCTCGAAGAAATTCAAGTAAATCGTCCCATGCGTATTCAGCACAACATTAGTGTAACAAACCACGTAGGAGATCCTAAGTTCCTTAAAATGCATTTAAGTTCTCCATGACGATGATTCCAATACTCATTAGAACCACGCTGACACGCCATCAAATTAATCAATTGAGATTCTAAATGATTATCTCTCTCATGTACTTTGTCCATGAGTTCCTTTGCAGAAACATTTTGAAGATGAACACCTGTTTTTAATATTTGGTTGACTGCATTTGAAAATCCAGACAAGTCACTTTCAAACAAAAGATGAAATATATATGGGATACATTGTCAAAATCTTGGATCTTCTGAGTACAATCTGGTTGTCCGATATTCTGATGCGGGAATCTGTACTGGTCGTTCATCATATTGTCCACCTTTTCCAGTGGGGAAGAGCTGTGGAAAACAACGAGCTTCCAAACTTTTTTCCAAAACACTCATGGGATTCCCCTTTGCTTTCTTCATTTGGAATAATTCAATAGTATTTCCTATCACTTCTTTGGAATGTAAAGGATGTACACTATAATTTTCATAAATTTCTTCACTTTTGGACATGTCCACTTTTTCAATTTGGCCACTTGACATTTCGCTATCATCTCCTAAAACTCTTTCTTCTTCTTCCACATACACATTTTTGTAGTAATCATTGTTTTTTATGAGATATAATGTTGCCTTTTGCACTGCTGACATCTACTAATTCTTGCCATATTTCTGACTCTTCGTAGGAACACCTTTAACTAGAATAACTACCGGTTCAGTTTCCTCTTTCTCTACACCAATAGTTTCAATATTTTTCTTTAAACCTAAAGGTAAATATACAACTCTTCCTTTTAATCCTCTCTGTAAATCTATGGGAGGCGACTTACCTGTTTTAGGCTCCATACAAACAATAGCCTGAAATGGGTGCACAGATTGAATCGGAATAGACTCATACAGGTTTAAATCTACCAGTTCTGGAGGAACAGCTACCAACTCTAGGTTATTATGTACATCTCAAGCTGGCATTTTGTTGTCCTCTAAATTGTTATAACAATATTTACAAATACGTTAATCACTACCCAAATGAAAACAATCTTCTACCAACACATAAGTTGCAAATTCCTTCCACTTACCTTTGTTTTTTTTTCACTTTTTAAATACAGATCGACATTCCTAGTTTCAGTTTTATAGTGAGTTTGTCGACAACAAATACAAACATAATTTGGTCTTTCACAACAAATTACCTTAAAATTCGTAATTTCTTCTTCAAACTTCTCAGTACTACTATGATCCACGTCTTCTTCAACACCTACTTCTATCAATGTCTCACTTTGACTACACTCTTGTTCAGGACCAAAGTAACAAAACTCTATTTCCTCACAAACTTTTTTTACATCTAATACTGACCCATGCATAAGAGCACTGTTTAAGTCTCTTAAAATTATTGCTGAACTTTTTGCGTAATACAATCTTCGGACTAAGTTCCGCATTTGAGAATGATGTACTGCTAACAATCTGAAATGATGAAAAACACTTTGTCACACTTTTCTAGAAAGACAGGCCAAAGAATGACCTTACAAACCAGTGTTTTTTCTCACTTTGCAAGGATCTAGTCCTTGCAGGATCCTAATCCTTTTTGTAGCACTTTTTTTACTATATGCTCGTAAGAAATTCCATAAAATATCAATAGACTCTTGTTATATACTGCACATACTACTATAATCCCAAGTATACACTGGGGCTTTAGTACATCTCCCTAGAACCTCATCAGCTATCACTTCTTCTACATTTCTAGGAACCATCTTTTTTTTTTCAATTGGAGAACCGTTTTATACTTCATAAGCACGGCCACTAGTATCAACTGTAATATATTGGTTTAAAAATAACTCTCTTCATTAAAAAAAGGCTCTGAACTTTCACCCCCAAAAAAATATTACAAAAGTTAGTTCTGTTAATTAGTCTCTTCTCTTTTTTTATTTTTGTCCTTCATAAAATGTGTTGGCTTATCTAATGATCAAATTCTGTTTAAAACTAAAATGAATAATTTCCTTTTTAATTCAAAAGCCTTCTTGAGAATAGTTTCAATCTGTTTCTTCTTTTTATAAAATGCTGATTTTTTTATATTTCTACTACTAACAAATTAAAGACAACTGTATTGTAAAACATTATTTTCCTTATTTCATCATATTGATTCTTTCTCATTTTACCATATATTGTTTTTTGAAAACATGATTTCCCATTAATTTCTCCTTTTTTCTTCACATTCTTCTTTGTTGTTGAGATATTCTTTCTACTTCTACATTGTGCAAATTCTTTCAAGTCTTTGAAAGTCTTTTAATAAATTATTTTGTTCTCTTACCACAAGACATTTTCTTTTTTCCCACATGTTGTAGTTCATCCAATTCGTGCTATTGTTTTCTTCAGATAATAGTCCTTCTTTTATTGTTTCCTCTTTTCAGTTTTTTTAGTCATGGTAAGTTTTTTTGATGATGATGAAGAATATTTGTAATTTAAAAAATACATATAATATTATTAAAATAAATCTATAAAATATATTATTCTATTACTAAACAAACATGTTCTACTTAAAAACCATTTAAACGCTTTGTTTTGAAATCCCAATCCATTTACTGCAGTACCAGGTACTAACTGGATAATTGTAGGAGTGAATGGATAGTGTTTACGTGTTTGGAGGACTGCATCAGCAGTGGATAGAGGATTATAATACTGCATGTATTAGTACCTGGGTCATTGCATGAGTACATGGGTAGTGACTGGATGATTAGACTACTGCAAAGAAAGAGGATGGTGAATTTGTAAGTGCTTGGGTTTTGGCACAGTGATTAGATAAGGACATGGTACTTGCTGAATGATTGGAGGAGTGCACAAAGAGTAACAGTGTGATTGCTGGACTGCATGGGTACAACCTGGGAAGTTGGAGGAGTGAATCAGTAGTGTGGAGGTGGTTAGGAGACTGCATAGATAGTGCACATTTAATTGTAGCGCTGCATGTCTTAATGCCTGAGTCCTTGTAAAAGTACATGGAAAGTGACTGGATAATTAGAGTGCTTGAAGTTGACAGCATGGTGAATTTATAAGTGCTTGGGTTTTGGCGCAGTGATTAGATAAGGACATAGTACTGGCTGGATTATTTGTTTTTTCATTTTTTGTGTGTTTTTTAAACAATTTTGAGATATTTTTGGTGTTTTTTGAAGAACAAAACTTTAAACTTTTGGAATTAAAATGTGATTCCAACTGAATTTTTTTTTAGCAGTGAGATTTCTTGCTGCTGAACATTCAGCGTCAACTGATTGCTCCCCACAGCATAAAATGGCATTGCATTTTATACAGTGCTGTTTGAGAGTCGCAAACTCAGTACGGATATCTGGAACGCGAGATCCAGAGATTGAGCCTCCAGAAGTGCTGGGACCAGCTCCCTGTTCAGTTTGTGTGGCGTCTTGAGCGCATCGCAGTTGTTCTCATGCAAATTGTCTCGGATGTATAGTCTGTAGATACTTATACATACTGGAAGTGCCACATGAGTACTTCTTCTTGCTGCCTCTTGATAGAACTCTGGGACAGAGCGTGCAGCTCACCTTCCTTGCATCTACTTTTCTTTCTCCCTCCGGAATTGTAAAGAATTTCCAAACAATAGACTCTGGTCTTTTTTTTGGAGGTGATCCCAAATCTTCATTATCAGATGGAAGGTCTATTGGTGGATTAGAAGAAGCCATTGCAGAATTTTTTCAAGTAAACACGAAAAAAACTCTCACTAATGCTCCTAAAAACACAGCTGGTGTCTCTCCTCTGATGCAGCTGAGAGAATGACTAAAAAGGATGGGGCCCTCCAAGTTCTATAATGGAAAACCTTGTCAACCAATGAAACAGTTTCTTTCAAAGTCACATGGGAGTTGCGCACCCAACATGCAACCAGTGCGCACCCAACACGATGTCGCAAAAATATATTTAACAATAATATAAGTTTATTACAAGTACAAATATATTATTTTTATAAATAGTTTAGATAATCACTTGTTCTGATATGTACATTAAAGTTATATACATAAAGTTTTAAAACATAAACTTTTTTGTGGGAGTCGCGCACCTGGCGTGACCCAGCACGTATATGACATCACGCGGGTCTCGGAACCACGCACCCTTCGCATACTAATCGCACACATGATGCAAGCCCATACGTATATGACGTTACTCGGGGCCACACACCGCGCACCCGTTGTAAACCAAACGGGGCTCCTTCCGGACTTTTCCAATATGGCAACTTGAATTCGCGCACCTACCATTATAGGTACACGATGGGTACACAACTCCAGTATTTTCTTGAAAAAAATAAATAAATTTATTTTAACCTCCCCGTGCTAAGCCTTATTTTGGTTATTTGGGGTCGTTTGCACTTCTGCCCCTGTAACTTTTTCACCACATGAGGTATCCATGACAAATTTGCGTCCTTTTTTTCCAACATCATGGGGATTCTAAAGGTATCCAGGGTTTGCGGATTCCCTTGGAGGGCACCCAGAAATTAACCAAAATATAGCTACATTTGGTTTTTTGGGGGGAGAAATTGGATAAAGGGCTACAGATGAAAGTGTCTGTTTTTTTCCCTGCAAATGGTATAAAAAAAGGGGTTGTAGTGCTCAAATCACCATCTTCCCAGCTTTCAGGGACAAGCAGATTTTTGTCAGAAATCCAAAAATGTTTACACAGTTTTGCCATTTTTCTGGGACATAGCCTGTTTTTGCTATTTTTGTGCTTTCAACCTCCTTCCAGTTAATGGTAGAAATGGGTATGAAAGCAATGATGGATCCTGAAAAGCTAAACATTTTAGAAAAGTAGACAAAATTCTAAATTCAGCAAGGGGTCATTTGTGTAGATCCTTTAAGGTTTATTCATGGAAACTAACAGTTAAATATAGGATAAAATGAAAATTAGTTGAAATGAACAGCCATTTGTGTCAACATTTTCACCTGTAACTTCTTCTAATTATGACAACTGTTTAAAAGCAATATACCGTTACGTTTGCTGGACCTTTCTAGTTGTGGGGATATATAGGACTTGTAGGTTCACCAAGAACCTGACGAACCCAGAGCCAATAACTGAGCAGCGTCTTGCAAGGGTTTTTTATTATGCTCCGGGTATATAGCAATTCTTTTTGGAAAATGTATACATGGAAAAATTGGTATGAAAGGCACCTATGTATTTCTGAAATGAAGTATAGAGTTTAGAAACAGTAGATATTTGCACATTTTCGAAATTGGCAGTACTCATACTAGAATGAGAATTAAAGGCCATTTTTCAAAATGACTTCTTTTTTACACATTGTCTTTCATTTGAAAGGCAGAAATGCATCGAAAGACAATAGGTAATAACAGTTGCTGTACAATACTGTGCTACCCTGAGTCTCCCAATAAAAATGGTACCTCACTTGTGTCATAAGGCCTTGTGCCAACAACAGGAAACGGCTAAAAACACAACGTGGATACACCACATTTTCACAATGAAAAATGACACTTTTTTTGCAAAGTGCCTAGCTGTAGTTTTTGAACCCTAGCTCTGCCTGCACTTGTGGAAACCTAGCAAATCTATATATTTTTAAAAACTAGACACCCAGGGGAATCCAGGACGGGGTAAATTGTCTAGCTTTCACCAGGTTCTGTTACCCAGAATCATTTGCAAACCTAAAACATTGTAAAAAAAAACACATTTTCCTCATATTTCCGTGATGGAAAGTTGTGGAATCTGCGTGGATCCACAATATTCCACCTACCCTGTGTTCCCCAAAGTCTTCCAAGAAAAATAGTACCTCACTTGTGTGGTTAGGCCTAGTTCCCGTGACAGGATAAGGCCCAAAACGCAAGGTGGACACACCACATTTTCAGAGTGAAAAATGATCCTTTTTTTGCAAAGTGCCTAGCTGTAGATTTTTAACCCAAGCTATGCCGGCACCTAGGGAAACGTAGCAAACCTATACATTTTTTGAAAACTAGACACCCAGGGAAATCTAGGATGGGGTGACTTGACTCGCTCTCACCAGGTTCTGTTACCCAGAATCGCTTGCAAAACCTAGAAAGTTGTGGAATCTGCATGGATCCACAAAATTTCACACACCCCGCATTCCGCAAAGTCTTCCAAGAAAAATGGTACCTCACTTGTGTGGGTAGGCCTAGTGCCCACAACAGGAAACGGCCCAAAACGCAAGGTGGACACATTTTCACAGTGAAAAATGACCCTTTTTTTGCAAAGTGCCTAGCTGTAGTTTTAAACCCTAGCTCTGCCGAAAGATAGGGAAACCTAGCAAACCCATACATTTTTTAAAACTATACACCCAGGAAAATCCAGGATGGGGTGACTTGACTGGCTCTCACCAAGTTCTGTTACCCAGAATCCCTTGCTAATCTGAAAAATTGTCCCAAAAACATTTTTCTCACATTTCTGTGCTGTAAAGTTCTGGAATCTGCGTGGATCCACGAAATTCCACACACCCCACATTCCTCAAAGTCTTCTGAGAAAAATGGTACCTCACTTGTGTGGGTAGGCCTAGTGCCCCCAACAGGAAACACCCAAAACGCAAGGTGGACACACCACTTTTTCACAGCGAAAAATTACTTTTTTTGCAAAGTGCCTAGCTGTAGTTTTTAATACCTAGCTCTGCAAGCACCTTGGGAAACCTAGCAAACCTATACATTTTTGAAAACTAGACTCCCGGGGGATGCGTAGGAAGTATGGCTTGCGTGGATCCCCCAACGTTCTCTTACCCAGAATCTCCTGCAAACCTCAAATTTAGCTGAAAAAATAACTTTTTCAAAACATTTTTGTGTGTGAAAGTTGTGGCATCACCGGGCTGACACAAATTTCCTACCACCCAGCACTCCCCCGGGTCTCCTGATAAAAATGGTGCCTAACTCGTGTGGGAGTCCTAAGTACCCGGGACAGGCAAGGGCCCAAAACGTATTGAGGTGACATCAAAATTACCTCTCACACAACAATATGGCTTTGCAACGGGGGTCACCTGGGTTTTCGGCCCGTGCTCGGTGGCCATCTATGGAAACTTACCAAACCCACACAGTTCTGAAAACTAGACACCCGGGGGATGCAAGGGAGGTATGGCTTGCGTGGATTCTCCAAAGTTTTCTTACCCAGAATCCCCTGCAAACTTTAAATTTAGCTGGAAAAAAATCACTTTTTCCACACATTTTTGTGTGGGAAAGTTGTGGCATAACTGGGCTGACACAAATTTCCTACCACCCATCGTTCCCCCTGGATTTCCCGATAAAAATTGTGCCTCACTCATGTGGGAGTACCAAGTACCCGTGATAGGCAAGGGCCCAAAATGTATTGAGGCTGACACAAATCTCCTACCATCCAGTGTTCCCCTGGGTCTCCCGATAAAAATGGTGCCTCACTCGTGCGGGAGGCCCAAGTACCCGCAACAGGCAAAGGCCACAAACTTATTGAGGCAACGTCAAAATTGCCATTCTGGGAAGCCCCCACCCCTACTAATAGAAAAGCTAACATAATAGCTGGCGCCTAGTGGACTTTCTGACCCCCTGGGGGGCAGATCAGGGGCTACTGCCCCATCTGCCTCCGGGGGGCAGAAATGCTGTGGCATCTTATTTGGGGGGGCATTGGCATGCCCATTCTGGGCAACCCACCCTTGAACTTTGGGGTAAAATAATCCCTGGTGGCTAGTGGGCTTTCTGTACCACCGGGGGACAGATAAGGGGCTATTGCCCCATCTGCCTCCTGGGTGGGCAGGAAGACTATCATTTTTGGGGGAGAGGGGGCCTTGACATGCCCATTCTGGGCAACCCCTACCTATATAAAAATAAATCCCTGGCGCTTAGTGGGCTTTCTGCCCCCCCCGGGGGCAGATCTGGGGCTATTGCCCCATCTTCTTCCTGGAGGGGCAGCAAGTCCTTAGTTTTTTTTGGGTGGTATGGTGGGGGCATTTGCTTACCCATTCTGGGCAGCCCCCACCCTGGGCCTATAAAACAAATAATCCCTGGTGTCTAGGGTGCTTTCTGCCCCTATGGGGGGCAGATTGGGGGCTACTGCCCCCATATGCCCCCCCAGGGCGGGCAGAAAGCCTGCAATTTTATGGGGGGGGAGGGGTAGGGGCATTGACATGCCCAAATTGGGCAGCCCCATCCTAAAATCATAAGGAAACAAAAAAATACCTGGCATCAAGTGGGCTTTCTGCCCTCCCGAGGACAGAAAGGCTGTAATGGTGGCAGGTTAGGGGCATTGCCGTACCAGTTTTAGGCAGCCCCCAATTATATGTGCCAATGAAAAAATCCCTGGTGTCAAGTGGGCTTTCTGCCCCCCAGGGGGGCAGAAAGACTGAATATGCCCTATTTTAGCTGGGGAGAGCAAAGGCCCTTGCCCAAGTGGCTGCCCCCCCTCCCTGGTATTTAGGGGGTGGATTCCTGCTTGGGGATCGCCCTGCTGGGGCAAACCCCAAGCAGAAATCCACTATCACAAAACGACCTGGCTTTGAAAGGGGGTAACCTGGGTTCTTGGCCCCGTTCTCGGCGATCACTTAGGGAAACGTACCAAACCCACACATTTCTGAAAACTAGACACGCGGGGGATTCCATGGAGGTATGGCTTGCATGGATCCCCCAAAGTTTTCTTACCCAGAATCCCCTGCAAACCTTAAATATTGCTGAAGAAATCACCAGGCTGGCACAAAATTTCCTAACACCCAACGCTCCTCTGGGTCTTCCGATAAAAATGGTGCCTCACTCGTGTGGGAGTCCCAAGTACCCGCGACAGGCAAAGGCCAAAAACGTATTGAGGCAACATCAAAATTGCCATTCTGGGAAGCCCCCACCCCTACTAATAGAAAAGTCAGCATAATCGCTGGCGCCTAGTGGATTACTGCCCCATCTGCCTCAGGGGGGGCAGAAAGGCTGTAGCATATTAATTGGGGTGGGGGCATTGGCATGCCCATTCTTGGCAACCCCACCCCAAACTTTGGGAAAACAAATCCCTGGTGGCGAGTGAGCTTTCTGTCCCACCCCGGGGGACAGAAAAATGGGGCTATTGCCCCATCTGCCTCCCAGGGGGTGCAGGAAGACTATCATTTTTTGGGGAGAGGGGGCCTTGACATGCCCGTTCTTGGCAACCCCTACCTATATAAAAAAAAATCCCTGCTGCTTAGTGGGCTTCGGCCCACCGGGGACAGATCAGGGACTATTGCCCCCATCGTCTTCCTGGAGGGGCAGCAAGTCTTTAGTTTTCTTTGGGTGGTAGGCCCACTTCTGGAGAGAAACATCAAGTAATGCCGTGCGTGAGCCCTCCATAGTCCAACATGTTTCAGCATACACAGCCTTGATCATGGACAGATGGCAGTTGAAAAGTGCGTACGTGCCTGTATGTTTAAATACTTTTAGTCATATTACTGTTCAACAAAACTGCTTCTCCCACAATGCACCATGATGATCAGGTAAGGGATTTGATGGGACTGATAATCATTCTGGAAACTGAGCCTTATTGATTCAAGGTGACTTTAACAAATATCACTGTTGACTTTTACTTTCCGTGACGGTTCTTTCCATATGGATGTTATTAACATTAAATGCATCATGAATTTGCGAGAATATTTGGAACTTTTCTAAACAAAGAGTTCTATCTCGTGAACTGCAACACTTACCTGATCATCATGGTGCATTGTGGGAGAAGCAGTTTGGTTGAACAGTCACGTGACTAAAAGTATTTAAACGTGCTGGCACATATATATATATATATATATATATATATATATATATATATATATATATATATATATATATATTCTGACAATTCCTTCTAAGTCCTTAGAAGGAAAAACAAAGCCATGTGCGGTTCTTTAAATTCTTTTATTCAGCCACTCTGCCAAACGCGTTTCGAGTGCAACGCACTGTTGTTCACTGACAATTAAAATCAAAGCGAGCGGCCATTTTACATTGTTTTCCACGTGATTTGACTAAACTACAATAAAGGTGCATTAGAAAACAGACTTGTAGTTTTTTTGTTATTGTACTATTTTGTGTGAGCAGCACGCGACAATGGACAAAACGCCTTAGTTAATATTCATTTTGATATTGAATAAAACATGCGTAAAAATGTACTGTATAAAATATACAATTAAACGGGCTTTTTTTAAAATACAAATATATACAATGATAATTAAATATTATACATAATTTTAGAATAAAGAATGGTGACCGGACGTATCCGGTCGCCAGACATTTTGAGAAATTCCACAATAAAGATGTAAAAGGGTTAATGTACTTTGTGATTGATGCTGTGGCAAAAAACTCAAGAGGTGGGAACCGTGAAAGAATTTTGAGAAAATTGGAGTCACGATATATTGTAGAATTAAACTCTACACAACCGGATGGTCTGAACATAGAAGAAGATTTGTATACTCATTTAGTCTGAACATCGAGATATTTCACCTTTATCAGTTTTAGTGTAGGGTTTTAATGTTGGGTTTTAAGATGATTTTAAGACTTGTAGAATAAATGAAATTGTATCAATGATTGTGACATGCCCACTGGGGCAATAATGAAGAGCAGCAAAGAGAGGCAAAGCCTTGTTTACATGAGCCCACCGGGGCTTTATTGAGAAACAAAGGAAATATTTAAAATATTTAAAATTATGTATAATATTTAATTATCATTGTATATATTTGTATTTTAAAAAAAGCCAGTTTAATTGTATATTTTATACAGTACATTTTTACGCATGTTTTATTCAATATCAAAATGAATATTAACTAAGGCGTTCTGTCCATTGTCGCGTGCTGCTCACACAAAATAATACAATAACAAAAAAACTACAAGTCTGTTTTCTAATGCGCCTTTATTGTAGTTTAGTCAAATCACGTGGAAAACAATGTAAAATGGCCGCTCGCTTTGATTTTAATTGTCAGTGAACAAGAGTGCGTTGCACTCGAAACGCGTTTGGCAGAGTGGCTGAATAAGAGAATTTAAAGAACCGCACACGGCTTCGTTTTTCCTTCTAAGGACTTAGAAGGAATTGCCAGAATTTAATAGGACCCGCTTCTGTGGGGTCCTCCCGTAACGAAGCGACTTCCGTTTTGGAGGAGGCAGTTTCTACACAGAAGATGCTCTTATATATATATATATATATATATATATATATATATATATATATATATATATATATATATATATATATATATATATATATATATATATATATATATATATATATATTATCTACTGGCGGTCGCCAGTAGATAGTTATAGTTAGGACCTATTTTCCATAGGAAATCCGCAACATTCTATTGGGAATTTCTTTGCTGCTCATTGACGAATCTTCGCGAAATTCTCCAAACTTTTGCCCAGCTCTGCTCCGCTCCTACCCTGAAAGTTTCGTGGTGATTCGTCAAGCGGGGGCCGAGAAAAAAGGGGGGTCCCAAAACGCGTTTTCCCCATGCAATTTCCCATAGGATCTGTTGTCACAGCTACAGCCCGAACCGCTGAACGGAATGACACCAAATATGGCAAAGAGGTAGTCCTCAGTTCGGACTCGTGCATTTTGCATATTTGGTGTGAATCTGTTCAGTAGTTTCTGAGAAAATTAGGGTAAAAAAGTTAGTGATATCTATGGCCGCGGAGGATCCGCGGATCCTACCCGCACCGTACGCGAACCCTCCCCGAACCGAGCGCTCACCCTCCCGATCGCGCGCTGAATGCTAATTGGCTGTCAAGCGTCTCTCTACATTCGAAACCAGGAACTGTTGGCGGCCATTTTCTGCCTCGGTAGAACGGAGGCTGAAGAAGCAAGGGGAATAAGGGCGTAAAACATATAAAGGGGGCAGAGTGGGAATACTCTGACCCTCTGGAGGTGCTTAGGGGGTCCCAGAAGGACCCCCTGGAGCCCCCCTTTTTAAAAAAAAAAAAAGCGGCGAAATGCGCGCATGGTGCGCGCATCCTCTCGCATTGGATGCACGGATTCTCTCGCGGTGGGTGCGCGGATCCACAGCAACGTTTTTTGAAAAACGACAAGAAATCATTGGTTGTATAACAACTTTCTACACTGAAAGGTAGGGTGTATATTTTTGTTTTTTAAAGGTATGATTGTTATTGGTTAACAAAAACAGATTGTAAGGAACATTATATATGATAAGCTGGTATGTTGAAAAGTCAAGCACACTTCCTGTCTTGTGTAGGAACATTGTGTGATGAACTTGTGACCTGTGAGCTCAGTGCAGTGTTCCATGACCTGTTTCTATGGTAACAGGCAGAAGGCAGATTGGGGGAAGGGTTGAAATGTATTTCAGTTGGAAAGGGTTGAAATGTTTAACCAATAGAAATGTGTGTTTGCTTTTGAGTTTATGTGCGAAGGATTGTGATTTGATGTTTACATGTATATATGTGGAAAATGAAAGGGAAACTTTTCCATTCTTTGCTTTTGCTGAGAGGTGCACAGTGTAGAGATTCTGTAAAAGAAAATATGGTGAGTGATTGATGTACTCCTTAATCTAGAAAAGAACTTGAAAGATGAGTTATTTAATTGTGAGGGGATGTATGTGAACTATTTTGATTTTAATCAGACAAATGTATTTTTCCTGCTAAAGTGTAGGGAGTACTTTTTTTCTCTACAATGTATGTGCATGTAGAAACCATTCTGTGATTGGCATTTGTGGTTTTCATGTGTTTGTAGAGAGATAACTGTGCAGTTTTTATATTTTGGTAGAATTAGAAACCAGTCATTGTTGATGAATTTGTGAAATGAGTTCTGTAATGTTTCTATACTAAAATGTAGTACTACTTCTAGATGAAGAAATGTGTTTTCATATAGTGCAAGGGATAGTGTTGTTTGTCTAGAATCACAAGTGAGTCTGTGTGCATTTAGGAACCACTGGGAGAGAAGCATTTGGTAATATTGTGTATTTGCTGACAGATAAGTGTTTTAAAACCAGTCAGGTTGTCAAGTTTTAGTAGCATTAGAAGCCAGTCTTTGCTTATGTGTTGATTAAATGAGTCAGGCATTGACACTAAAGTGCAGTTGTGAAATATGTAGATTGTGTGCAGTTCCCTTATCACTTCCAGTGAAGTGAATAAGTTTTGGTAAACTCCTAGGAATACTGGTGCTTGTCTAGAATCACACTGTGAGTCTTTGTGCATTTGGGAACCACTGTGAGAGAAGCGTTTGGTAACATTGTGTATTTGCTGAGAGAAAACTGTTTTAAAACCTGTCATGTTGTCAAGTTTTAGTAGCATTAGAAGCCAGTCTTTGCTTATGTGTTGATTAAATGAGTCAGGCATTGACACTTAAGAGCAGTCGTGAAATATGTAGAGTGTGTGCAGTTCCCTTATCACTTCCAGTGTTGTGAATGAGTTTTGGTAAACTCCTAGGGATAGTGGTGCTTGTCTAGAATCACACTGTGAGTCTTTGTGCATTTGGGAACCACTGTGAAAGAAGCGTTTGGTAACATTGTGTATTTGCTGACAGAAAACTGTTTTAAAACTTGTCATGTTGTCAAGTTTTAGTAGCATTAGAAGCCAGTCATTGCTTATGCGTTGATTAAATGAGTCAGGCATTGACACTAAAGTGCAGTCGTGAAATATGTAGATTGTGTGCAGTTCCCTTACCACTTCCACTGTAGTGAATGAGTTTTGGTAAGCTGCTAGGGATAGTGTTGTTTGTCTAGAATCACACTGTGAGTCTGTGTGTATTTGGGAACCACTGTGAGAGAAGTGTTTGGTAACATCGTGTATTTGCTGACAGATAAGTGTTGTAAAACATGTCATGTTGTCAAGTTTTAGTAGCATTAGAAGACAGTTATGGCTTATGCTTTCATTATATGAGTCAGGCATTGACAGTAACTTGCAGTTGTGAAATAGGTAGATTGTGTGCAATTCCCTTACCACTTGCACTGTAGTGAATGAGTTTTGGTAAGCTCATAGGGATAGTGGTGCTTGTCTAGAATCATACTGTGAGTTAGTGTGTATTTGGGATCACTGTGAGAGAATCATTTGGTAACATCATGTATTTGCTGACAGATAACTGTTTTAAAATCTGTCATGTTGAGAAGTTTTAGTAGCATTAGAATCCAGTCTTTGCTTATATGTTGATTAAATGAGTCATGCTTTGACACTGATGTGCTGTACTTAAATATGTAGATTGTATGCAGTACCATTAACTCTTCCAGACTAGTGAATGAGTTTTGGTAAACTCCTAGGATAGTGTTGCTTGTCTAAAATCACACTGTGAGTCTGTGTGCATTTGGGTAAGGATTGTGAGAGAAGCATTTGGTAACATCGTGTATTTGCTGACAGATAACTGTTTTAAAACCTGTCATGTTGTCAAGTTTTAGTAGCATTAGAAGACAGTTATATCTTATGCTTTCATTATATGAGTCAGGCATTGACACAAAAGTGCAGTCATGAAATATGAAGATTGTGTGCAGTTCGCTTACCACTTCCACAGTAGTGAATGATTTTTGTTAAACTCCTAGGTATAGTGGTTGTTGTCTAGAATTATACTGTGAGTCTGTGTGCATTTGAGAACCACTGTGAGAGAAGCATTTGGTAACATCGTGGATTTGCTGACAGATAACTAATTTAAAACCTCTCATGTTGTCAAGTTTTAGTAGCATTAGAAGCTAGTCTTTGCTTATGCATTGATAAAATGAGTCAGGGTTTGACACTAAGGTGCAGTACCATGTACTATTCTGATCACTGTGGCAGAACTGAAAATTTAAAAGTTTTACCTAAGCACTGTCCTAGAAGTAGTCTGATTGTTTAGTCAGTTTCTAAGTACCAAATAGATTGCTTAAAATAAAAGTGTTCTGACATACTATACACTTGTCTTTTACACCTTCAATTCCCTAGTCAGTATCCATACACTTCCAGGAAACATCCTGTCACTTCCTTTGCAGTCCTCTAGAGACCCATTCAACAGCATTTACTAATCCATTGACTGTGCCAAAACTCTCTCATCTGTTTGCACTCTTCTCGTGCAAGATTGTTTGGATGAAGGGTCCTTAGGTGTTTCATCATACTTGCTGTGCCGCACGAGTATTTTTTGTTAGGATCTCCTCGTAACAGAACTCTTTGGCAAATCTTGCGAGTGACGAAGGTGGCATTGGTCTTTGTTTGCTCCTTGGAAAAAGTCAAAAATTTCCTCACCACTGAAGAAAAACGTTGTTTGTGTGGTGCCTTCTGCAAAACATTTTCTTCAGGTTCGGTAAATATTTTAAAGCGGCAACATTTACAGTTTTTCTAAGTTGAACTTTTAAAATTTTGTTAGCTGTATGCATTTTATATATCTGTGATTTGTTTCTTGTGGTATTTTGTTGAGAATACCATGTTGTTTTTTTTTAACAATCTTTCTTATTTTCCAGGTCTGTCGTCGACATCCATTGTCCCCACAGTAGTGTTCCGCCTTGTTGTTTTTTATTATTGTTGTTACATGTTGTTTATTAGTTTATTGTTCATATATATGTTAATAAAAAAATAAAGTTTGAAAATAGTTTTTCGTTTATATATTTATTATTATAAAATATAAAGTTTGAAAAAAAAAATTAATAACGTTTTTCGTTGTTCTCTTAACTGCAGTGTGACTCTTTCTTGTTCTTATTACTGTTATTTGATGGAGTCCACCATGGTGTTAAATTTTGGGGGACTTATCGCTGGAATACTGGTGATATCAACAGTTTGCACTAACTTCTGAATAGTGTGTTAGATTTATCTCAACTTTACTTCCGTTAAAGTGCTGATAATGAAATGGAGAGTAGCCGTTCCCGTGCAAAAAGACATGAGGTGCACCTTTCCGCTTTATTCTAAATACTAAAATCCTGTATTGAATTGCACTGAGGTATTGGATGCAGTTACAGTGTACACACAAAATCTATTAATAAATCTCATTGTATTCATATTGATTGGGAATAGTGCGTCAGGTGCTGGATCTTGATGAGATACACTGTTCAGTTCGTATATTCTTCTGCACACGAAAAAAATCCCATCACAACTTTCACACCAATTGCAATGCGAAACAAATTCCGGCGATAAGACATGTTAGCACCAGGGATTTTACACCTGCTTTCTGCTGGTGTTAAGCAGGACAACTACCTGCACCATGAAAGGGAACACAGTCAAGAGCCACACCAGACCACCCACAGGTACCATAGAGTCAATGAGCATGATACAGGGATACTCATGAGGGACAGAAGACTCATCTCAACAACTCCAGGACCGCCAATGCCCCCCAAACCCACATCTTAGTAAGTGTGTCCCTGTGGTCATTGTCTTAGCATGATAGGCACGAGCCCTGCAACATCATAGTGTGCCGTCACCTCAGCGTTGGCAGTGAGCCTGGATGTGTAGCTACGCACGCATCCTCCTGCATGCACAACTGGCGTGTGCTGGTCTGGGGTTCACAGGTCAGTGCAGGGGTGTGCCTATCCGGCAAGGGGAGCGGGGTGTCTCAGACATGTCCGTGTACAGGAAGTGCGGTAAGTGTGTCTCTGTGTTCTGGTGTGGCCTGCTACAAGAGCCGCAGCAGTTGATGTTGTAAACTGGCTTGCACCACCTCCAAACGGCACAGTGATGTTGTAGTTGGAATGTAGCAGGACATGCGTAAATAGGCATTACAATGGTGTGCTGTATGAGTGCACGAGATACAACAGGGCACTGTACAAAAGTGTGGGGGCTCGTGGGAGGGAGGTGCAGCCGTTTGGCAACATAACACACAGTGAACTTGACCATGTGCCACATGCTGGGCATCTCATCCATGATAACCACGATCGCAGACATCCCACAACACCAACGACTGGCCTTTGTACACATCCTGTATGAATGCAGCATGGTTTTCACTTCTATGCTCGTTCAGTGGTGTGATGTTGGCAGGTTGTGTGACTTGTGCTGCTTGTTGGTGTATTTCATTTTGGCCATTGTTAGTCTATATGTGTGTTGTACTTAATTGTGCATGTGTGCCATTATGCCCATCTCCCCCCCTCCCCCCACTCCCTGCTTCTTCCTCTTCCTACTGCTGTTGTGTCTATAATTTTGTTGCTGCACACATAAATACATGTAAAGAATACATTAGAATAGTTCCTTGATTCTTTTAGGTTTCAAAACTTCTGTATTGGTTTCTTTTTAATTTTCCATATGAACCGTTTTTTAAATATTCAACAACACATAGAAGTCAGAAGTGCAACGTGTTCTATCAACACACTTTCTAGAACATTCTACAACACGTGCAGGTTAAAAGTTCATCAATTTTTTAAAACTTAGCAATATTTTTTTGTAACATTTTCTTGAATATTTAACGACACATGCAGGTTAAAAGTTGACGATTGTTTTAAGTTCGAACAGTGCCTTTCAAATGCAAGTAGCAGGTGTGGTTGATCTGAGCAAATTTTATCCTTTGACATGTACTCCACGTTGAAACTGCTTTTTCTTAACCAATCACAAAGATGCTTTTCCACAAAACTAATGTGCACCCTACTTTTCAAAAAGAATGCTTTTCATGATATCTTCAGAGATAAGTTATAGATAGGAATTAGCATTTAAAAAACCTTTGAAATTCACTGAAAAAAACATAGGTTTCAGGGGCGTTATAGTTAGGAATTGGCATTTAAAAAACCTTAGAAATTCACTGAAAAAACCAAAGGTTTCAGGGGCGTTATAGTTAGCTGGAAATTTCCCTCGTACAAAACCCTAGAAATTCCCCTGTTATAGTTAGTTCAGCTAACTATAACTCGCGCCCCCGCAATGCACTGCTGATGACATCACATATTACATCACTCATGACATGGTCAGTGACATCACTCATGACATCACTGATGACATCTCAAATGACATCACTGATGACATCACTGATGACATCATCCATTGAGTATGTGTTTCTGAACAGTTTTAATATGTTTAATATATATAGGGAAAGGCCTGTTGAAAAATAAGTGGGTGTACAAGTGTGTGAATGGATGATTTTCTAGGTGCGCAACTGACTCTATAAGTGAGTCATTAAATGTATCTTACTGCAGACTAGTGACTAAACTGTGTGAATGTCTGTATGTGTCTGTGTGTTGGTGTATAAGTGGCTGCATGGTTTTGTGAATAGCGATATGAGTGTCTATGTGGGTTATTGATTGGTTGTCTGAGTATCTGTATGGGTGCCTGAGTGTTTGTGTGGGTAGGGTGTGTGTGACTCTGTGACTAGATGTGTGAGTGGGTGATTCAGTGAGTGAATGGTTTTAAGAGTGCATCTGTGATGGACTGTATGGTTGGGTGAGTGTATGTATGGGTGTGTTAGTGATTGAATGTATATCTCAGTTGTACATATGTCAGTAACTACATATGTGAAACGCAGTGTATATGTGTGTAAGAGTATATAACTATCTATATGTGAGAGTGTGTGATTTTGGGAGTGGCTGTATGCGCCATGCAAGGATATCTGTGTCATGTGCTGTTTGTTTTTCTGCAGGAAGACACAGAATTTGGTAGTATTTTTATGAGTAAGTGAACATGAGTGTGTTTAACTGTATAGGTGAGTAAATTGGACTGTGATTAATTATTTGCATGACTGACTAGATGTGTCAGTACCTCAATGGATGATTGGCGGTGTGTGAGTGTCTATATAGAGTGACTGTAAGTATGAGTGACTAGGGTGTGAGAAGATGCACTAATTTATCACATGGTTGACGTCATCAGTGATGTAATTTGAGATGTCATCAGTGATGTCACTGACCATGTCATTAGTGATGTAATATGTGACGTCATCAGGAGTGCATTGCAGGGGCGCGAGTTATAGTTAGCTGAACTAACTATAACAGGGACATTTCTAGGGTTTTGTACGAGTGAAATGTCCAGCTAACTATAATGGCAAATTTGCTGTCCCCTAGTAATCTAGAAGTAAATGGTTTAGGCCCACCTTTAGTTGTTAACATCCCAGTAGTGTCCCTTAGTCCAATTGACCCTCTAATTAGGGGCCCTGATGGTCGTGTACAAGATGATTTACTATTGAGAAATAGGCCATTGCATTCTAACAGAATAGGACGAAAAGAAGCAGAGGGGGAATCAGTAAAAGACAGGGTAGAGGGGAAGCACGTAGAAAACATTATCCATCAAAAAGAAGGTAATTATAGTAAGACCAAAGCGAAGATTGTTCAACCATGTATTGATTTACCCCCACAATCCACACCATATACTGTGGTACTGACTGGGGTGCCCGAGCTTAAAAGGGATAAAAGGGAAACCTATCTAGAGCTTAAAAATAAGGTTATTTTTTGGTTGAATACTAATAGACCCCTCCCAGGGAAAATACAGGCTGAAATCTTACATGTTCGGAGAGTAGATTGGGTTGGACACAAATTAAAGGACCTTCCTGGTGACTGCATAATAGTCAACTTGAGAGATAGACGGGCAGTGAGGTACATCTCTGATTTGAACCACCAAGGATATAACAGTGGTATCCAAACTTTGGATTTGAGTAATTTTTATCCGCCTACATATTTAGCCCCATTGAAAGCAACCTTATGGAAGCAAGGGGGACCTATGAATGGCAACAGAGGCAGGTTTGATATACCTACATTTAACCGTTTCGATATGCTGCAAGGGTTGGAGGATGTTGATTGACTGGGTATGGATACTTCCTCCGATAACCATATATCAACGCAAGGATATGTCAGATTGAAGGGAGGTTATGTTAATGAGGGTCTAAATAACATACAGATGGACGATGGGTTTAGACACAGTAAAAGTATTAGGACTGAGGTGGACATACTGAAGGAGAGTAGCATAGGTGTGAACATATCCCTAGTGACTGAGCAAGAGATTGGAGGTCCCAGGGATGTGTTGGATAGTGAGACTAACAATGTCATGTGGTCAATTTTGCATTGCAATATAGCAGGTCTAAAGTCAAATTGAGGTTAACTTAGTTAATAAATACATGATTGTTAGCCTACAAGACACCTGGTCCACGGTGGCACATCAACTATGTGGTTTTAAAACTTTTTTCTCTCCTGCTATTAGTACTCCCCACGGCAGGGCCAAAGGTGAGCTTTGCACATATGTGTCAAATATGTTTCAATGTAATAAAATTGAGTTCGCTTTTAATGATACGTATTACCACATAATCAGGATAATTGTTGATAAAGCGTTTAGTTTGATTTTGGTAAATTTTTATAACGTCCACGCAGAGGCTGTGGATGATACTTTAAAAACCATGGCCAGTGATATAAAAACGACTTTGGGCGGGAGAGCTAAAGATGCCTGTGTTATATGGAGTGGAGATTTTAACTGTTCAATATGTCAAAGAGGAGAAAGAGGAACCTGTGGAGTAATGCTAGATAATGACATTAGTTTAAGTCATTTCGAGCACTCTAAGTGCGGGGACCTCTTAAATGAAATTATCTTCGAATGTGACTTGGGTTTTGTGAATAGAATGGCTGGACACGAAATACCCTTCTACCCCACATTTAATGGCAGAGGGGTAAACTCAACTATTGATTTTATATTGATGTCTACTAGACACGGGGCAATGGTACAGGCATCCAGTACATTGGATAACCCATTGAGTGACCACTTTCCTCTTAGTCTAGAAATTTTGAGTAGGCCCAAAGTTCAACATGGAAGCTGTACTCGTAAACCTTATCTAGACAATATTGTTATGCACAGAAAAAATGGTTATTCTTTAAAGTGGACGAAAGTGGTCCCGGATGACTTTCTCCACAACCTGATTGTGAATTGTGTCCAAAATTTTGATACTTGTCGGGATTGGAATATCGATGATGCTGACTTTATAAAAAAAAATTTTTAAATTGCCACACAAATTAAAAAAAGCCTATGGGTCGAACTGAAAAACCCTAAACAGAAGCAAACAAGCTGGTTTGATATGGCTTGCACTAAGGCATATAGTAACCTCAAACATGCCTTAAAACCCCCCGATAAAGATCGCATCTTAAACAAGGCATTGAGAAATATTTATAAGAAGTCCTTGAAAAAAAGAAAAGATATTTTAAAAAAGGAAGCTTGGTATACATTGTGTGAGGCATCTATGCGCCGAGATACCGCTGCTTTTTGGCAAGCAGTAAATGCCCCTTTTTTAAACAATAATACTACGGCCAGGATAGAAGTAGCTATTACAGAGCAAGAGTGGGTATTCAATATTATATACTATGGTGAGTCATGGGGATGACATCTTAGCAAAGGAAGATATATTGGAGGACTCCAATCATTTGAAGACTACACTGGACCCGGGCATTTCCTTAGTGGAGGTAATTGCAAGTTTAAAAGAAAGCCTGGGGGGAAAAGCACCTGGACCCGATGGGGTTCCGGTGGACCTATATAAAAACAACACCGACCTCTGGGGTCCGATTCTTACCCAGCTTTTCAATGCTACATCTCGTACCGGTCTTCTATCTTCTTGGTGTGAGTCTATAATCGTTCCGATATTTAAGAAGGGCGATAGGGCAAGTTGTCACTGTTATCGCCCAATATCGCTTTTAGACTCCACCATTAAGATTTTCGGCCGTGTAATTTTAAACAGACTTCAAACATGGGCTGATGAACATAAAATAATTCGTGATTTACAGTATGGGTTTAAGAAAGGCCTGAGCACCATTGATCAGTGCCTGAATTTGCATGTCCTCATAGAAAAATATACCAAAGTGAAGGGTGGCAGCATGTTTTTAACTTTTGTTGACTTGACGTCAGCGTTTGATTGCGTCACCCATAGTAAACTTTGGCAGATCCTCGAGAAATTAGGGGTAGAAAAATCGATCATACATTTTCTCAAAGAACTTTATTCAGGGGCAAGTGCCAGAGTCAGGTATGGAAAAAAATGGAGAATGTACAGAACTATTCAGTATTGCAAGGGGAGTGAGGCAAGGGTGTGTCCTGGCCCCTTTTCTCTTTATGCTTTATATTAATGACGTCAAAAGAATATTATTAAAGGAATGCAAGGACATGCCGATGGTGGGAAAAAGATCAGTCCCAGCGTTATTGTATGCCAATGACGCGGTCCTCATGGGTAGGACACCGTTGGCCATACAAACTATAGTCACTTCCTTTTCTGAATTTATGGTTGGCCTTGACTTGAGGATAAATTGCTCAAAGACCTTCTGTATGAAATGTGGCCCTGGGGCTAACAGAAGGAGAAAGACAGTTTTTGTTGCTTTTAGCCCAGTTGATTTTACTCCAACCTTTCCATACCTTGGCGTTCTATTTGACCACACTGGTTTATGGAATAATGCAATCAAGACAATAAGGTTACTGTTTTGTAAATCAATAATGGCTTTAAAACATTTTAGTAATAAGATGGGCAGGAAACCAATTGGGGAGTTGTTAACGGTTTATAGAGCAACCTGTGTTTCGATCGCCTCATATGGCGCAGGACTGTGGGGATACGCAAATGTGAAGTCTTTGCAGGCGGTAGAAAACATTTTCATGAAATATCTTCTAGCTGTTCCAGAAAGTGTTTCCACATATGTTTGCCACGGTGAACTGGGTGAACCATATCTAGAAGATATCATAAAGGTCGCTCCGGTTCTGTTATGGCATAAGGTCTGGACCACCGAGGAATGAGAATTTAACCGTACAACCTTGATTGATGCGATGAGGCTAGATAATAGCGGCAAGGTTGGATGGCTAAGCTATGTGAAGAAATTTCTTATGGCTATAGGTCTGGCAGATTATTACGATGATCCTTCTTTTTTGCACGATATCCCTAGAAAAGCCCTGAAGGAAAAGGGTATGAAATACTTGGGAGAGTGCAGAACCGCCACTGAAATGTTAAAAAAAACGGTGATCGCACACCAGCTAATAACGATTACGAGCAAAATGTAGCCATATGTTATGTTACAAATGAGTGATTACAAGAGGTATTTACTAACTCGTTTTAGATTAAACTTATAATTCAGGTCACCTAGTTTCCCTAAAATGAATAATTGGTCAAAACATCTAAATAAATGCCCATGTTATGAGCAGTCAGACATTCATATTCTTTTCTTCTGTAAACTTTATTTAATACCTAGACGAAGATGGATTGTGCCGATATTAAAGATTATGGAAGTAAATCGTTGTCGCCCTGCCTTTTTAGCTGTTTTAAAATTAGATAACATTTTAACTGTCGTATCTATCTCTGCGTTCCTTAAAAGTGTTTTTAAACTTCGGAAATCTATAATATCCTGATTTGCGATGACATTATTGTGATTACTGTGTTTTATTGGATGAATTTATTTTCTTAAACATGTGATTTTATCTGTACTTTTATGGTTGTTTTGTTTTAATAACCGAATAAAGTTACAATTGAATTGAATTGAATGTTGACATTTCACTCACAAAACATCTGAGAAATTCAGCCATTATAGTTAGCTGAGCAAACTATAACTGGCGCCCCTGCAATGCACTGCTGATGATGTCACATATTACATCACTCATGACATGGTCAGTGACATAACTGATGATATCACTGATGACATCATCTAGTGACTGGGTGTTTCTAAAAAGTTTAAGAATGTTTTTTTATATATATATATATATATATATATATATATATATATATGCTATTGTGTATTGAAGTATGAGTGGGTGGATGAGTGGATGAATGATTGATTTAGTGGGTGCATGACTGACTGTATAAGTTAGTGATTAAACTTGTCTTAGTGAATGCATGGGTAAATGACTAATCTGTGTGAACGTCTGTATCAGTCTGTCAGTCGGTGTGTAAGTGGCTGCATGGGTTTTTGAATAGCTACATGTGTGTCTATATGGGTTAATGATTGGTTGTCTGAGTACCTGTATGGGTGCCCGAGTATCTGTGTGGGTGAGTGAGGGTGTGTGACTCATTGCATGGATGTGTGAGTGGGTGATTCACTGGGTGTATGGGTTCATGAGTGCATCTGGGAGGGGCTGCATAGGTGAGTGAGTGTGCGTATGGCTGTGTTGGTGAGTGAAGGGTTGCCTCAGTGGTATATGTGTGAGTAACTACATATGTGAAAGGCAGTATATGTGAGTGTTGGAGTATATAAGTGACTATATATGAGAGTGAGTGATTCTGAGAGTGGATGTATGGATAAGTGTGTGCTTGTGTCAGTGATTGTAGAAGAGAGTAATGTGTTAGTATCTGTATGAATAAGTGAGGTGGTGTGTGTATAACTGTATAGGTGAGTAAATGGCAATGTGATGGATTCTTTGGGTGACTGACTAGGTGTGTGAGTAACTCTATAGCTGAGTGGCAGTGTGTGAGTGTCTGTATGGGTGTATGAGCGCATATATGAGTGGATGTATTAATGAGTGACTGTGTGTATGAGTGACTGTATGGATGAGTTAGTTGATGTTTGTGTATACCTATGAATCAGTGAGTAGGTATAAACTAACTGGCATTGGTGTATCTATGGTTTCGAAAATGGTATTCTGTATTTTGGAGTGGGAGTATGAAAGGTTATATTAGGGAGTGAGGAGGTGCATCAGATATTAAATGGATGATGTCATCAGTGATGTCTTTTGAGATGTCATCAGTGATGTCATCAGTGATGTCACTGACCATGTCATGAGTGATGTAATATATGACATCATCAGCAGTGCATTGCAGCGGTACGAGTTATAGTTAGCTCAGCTAACTAGAACAGCTGAAGGGGTGCAGTAAGAAGCACGAAAGGTGCAGAAAGCAGCAAGAGAAGTGCAGATGAAGGAACAGAGGTGCAGAAAGATGAAAAAGAACTGCAGAAAGAGGTAAGAAAGGTGCAGAAAGAGGCAAGAGAGGTACAGAAAGAAGCAAGAGAATTGCAGAAAGAAGCAACAGAGGTGCAGAAAGAGGAAAGAGGGGTGCAGAATGAGGCAAGAGAAGTGCAGAAAGAAGCAACAGAAATGTAGAAAGAGGCAAGAGAAGTGCAGAAAGAAGCTATAGAAATGCAGAAAGAGGCAAGAGAGGTGCAGAAAGAGGGCAGTGAGGTGCAGAAAGAGGCAAATGGGGTGCAGAAAGAGGCAAGAGAAGTGCAGAGAGAAGCAACAGAGGTGCAGAAAGAGGCAAGCGAGTTGCAGAAACAGGCAAGAGATGTGCAGAAAAAGGGAACAGGGCTGCAGAAAGAGGCAAGAGAGGTGCAGAAAGAAGCAATACAGGTGCTGAAAGAAGCAAGAGAAGTGCAGAAAGAAGCAACAGATGTGCGGAAAGAAGCAAGAGGAGTGCAGAAAGAGGCAAGCGAATTGCTGAAAGAAGCAACAGAGTTTCAGAAATAGGCAAGGGAAGTGAAGAAAGAAGGAACAGAGATGAAGAAAGAGGCAAGTGAAGTGCCGAAAGAAACAACAGAAAGAGACAAGAGAAATGCAGAAAAAAACAACATAGAGTGTTACAGAAACAGATAAGAGAGGTGCAGAAGGAGGAAACAGGGCTGCAGAAACAGGGAAGAGAGGTGTAGAAACAGAAAGGAGACACGACAGGTGCAGAAAGAGGCAAGAGGGGTTTAGTAAGAGTCAAGAGGGGTGCAGAAAGAGGCAAGGGGGTGCAGAATTAAGCAACAGAGTTGCAGAAAGAGGCAAGAGTAGTGCTGAAAGAAGGAGCAGAAATGCAGAAAAAAGCAAGGGAAGTGAGAAAGAAGCAACAGAAATGAAGAAAGGGGCTACAGAAGTACAGAAAGAAGCAACAGAGGTGCAGAAAGAGGCCACAGAAGTGCAGAAAGAGGCAAGAGAGATGTACAAAGAGACAAAAGAGGTGCACAAAGAGAGAAGAGAGGTGCAGAAAGAGGGAAGACGAGCGCAGAAAGAGGCAACAGGGGTGCAGAAAGAAGCAAGAGAAATGCAGAAAGAAGCCAGAGAAGTGCAGAAAGAAGCACTAAAGGTGCAAAAAGAGGCAAGAGAAGTGGAAGAAGAGGCAAGAGAGGTACAGAAAGAGGCACAAGAGGTGCAGAAGGAGGCAAATGAAGTGCAGAAAGAGACAAGAGAGTTGTAGAAACTGGCAAAAGAGGTACAGAAAGAGGGAATGGGGTGCTGAGAGAGGCAAGAGGGGTACAAAAAGAAGCAAGAGAGGTACAGAGAGAAGGAACAGAAATGCAGAAATAAGAAAAAGAGGTGCAGAAAGAGGCAAGAAAAGGGGTGCAGAAAGAGGCCTGAGCAGTGCTGAAAGAAGCAAGAGAGGTGCAGAAATAGTAAGAAATGTGCAGAAAGAGGGAAGAGAAGTGCCTAAAGAGGCAAGAGAGGAGCAGAAAGACACAAGAGAGGTGCAGAAAGTATGGAAGTACTTGACCAAGGCGTAACATCAGTTAATTTAAAGCTGCAACAGCACCGGGCTGTATATATGCTGTACTACACTCTGGCGGTTAGATCTAAGTGAGCTTCTGGTAATATGGAAAAATCAGTGTGTCCAAAATGTTGGCTACGCGAGGCAGACCTCAAGCATATGTTTATTGATTGTCCAAAGCTTGATGTACTCTGGAGGGGGTTACTACTATTCTCAGTCTACTCCTGGGTCCTAATTACCAGCTCAGTGAAAAAGACATTTTGCTGGGGATCAGAAGTGGGGATGTTAGTAACTGGAACTTCTTGGCAACCATCATTATTGTTTGTGCCAGTTTATGCATTGTTAGAGCCTGGGTAGATGTTATCAGTGCAAGTGTTAATGAACTATGGGCTCTACTCAGAGAGGTTTATGAGATGGAACTTGCTCTGGCTAAAACTAGGGGACCGCGTTCCAGGTTGAAATTTTATCAGACTTGGACTGACTAGTTATGGGAGTAATAAAGTGTTGGCAACCCATGAAGGAGGTTAATTTTCGTATATGGTTTTGTACTCCTGGCTTTAAAGGTATAAGATCTTTTTTCTCTATTTTTCTTATTTTTTATTTCTTACTTTTTTTCTTTTATTTCTTTCATGTCAACCCATCTAATGTCATGTATATAATGTTTGTTTTACTTATGGCTCACAAAATAAAAATCCATTAAATATACATTAAAAAAAGAGAGGTGCAGAAAGAGTGAAGAGGGGTGCAGAAAGATGCAAGAGGGGTGCAGAAAGAAGCGGGAGAGGTAAAGAAAGAAGTAAAAGAGGTGCAGTAAGAGGTAAGAGGGTTGTAGAAAGAAGCAAGAGAGGCACAGAAAAAAGTAAGTGAAGTGCAGAAAGAAGCAAGAGATAAACAGAAAGATGTAGGAGAACTGCAGAAAGAGGCAAGCAAGATACAGAAAAGGGAAGGGGGTGCAGGAAGAGGCAAAAGAGGTACAGAAAGAGGCAAGCGAGGTGCAGAAAGATAAAAGAGGGCTACAGAAAGATGCAAGAGGGGTGCTGAAAGAGGCAAGAGGGGTACAGAAAGAGGGAAGACGGTACAAAAAGAAACAGGAGAGGTGCAGGAAGAAGTAACAGAAATATAGAAAGAGGCAAGAGAAGTGCAGAAATAAGCAGCAGAAATACAGAAAGAGGCAAGAGTAATGCAGAAAGAAGCAATGGAGCTGCAGAAAGAGGCAG
Source organism: Triturus cristatus (assembly GCF_964204655.1). Taxonomy (NCBI): domain Eukaryota; kingdom Metazoa; phylum Chordata; class Amphibia; order Caudata; family Salamandridae; genus Triturus; species Triturus cristatus. Next base: position 471,303,358 of record NC_140585.1, on the reverse strand, counting down.
GAGAGGTACAGAAAGAGGGAATTGAGGTACAGAAACAGGCAAGTGGGGTGCAGAAAGAGAAAAGATATGTGCAGAAGAAAGCAACAGAGGTGCAGAAGGAGGCAAGAGAACTGCAGAAAGAGGCAAGAGAGTTACAGAAACAGGCAAGAGGGATACAGAAAGAAGGAACTGGGTGCAGAAAGAGGCAAGAGAGTTGCAGAAAGAGGGGACAGGTGTGCAGAAAGAGGCAAGAGAAGTGAGGAAAGAAGGAACAGAATTGCAGAAAGAGGCAAGAGAATTGCAGTAAAAAGCAACAGAAATGCAGAAAGAGACAAGAGAGGTGGCGAAAGAGGCAAGAGATGTACAGAAAGATGGAAGACAAGTGCAGAAGGAGGCAACAAGGGTGCATAAAGAAGAAAGATCGATGCAGAAAGATGCAGGAGAAGTGCAGAAAGAAGGAACAGAGGTGCATAAAGAGGCAAGAGAAGTGCACAAAGAAGCAAGAGAGATATAGAAAGAGACAAGAGAGGTGTAGAAAGAGACGGGGATTGGAGAAAGAGGCAAGGGGTACAAAAAGAAGCAAAAGAAGTGCAGAATGAAGCAACCAAGGTGCAGAAGGAGGCAAGAGAACTGTAGAAAGAAGAAAGAGAGTTGCTGATACTGGCAAAAGAGGTGCATTAAAAAGGAACAGGGGTGCTGACAGAGGCAATATGGGTACAGAAAGAAGCACAAGAGGTACAGAAAGAAGGAACAGACATGCAGAATGAAGCAACTCAGGCGCAGAAAGAGGCAAGAGAAGTGTGAAAAAGAAGGAACAGAAATGCATAAAGAGGCAAGAGAATTGCAGAAAGAAGCAACAGAAATGCAGAAAGAGGCAAGAGAGGTGCAGAAAGAGGCAAGTGAGGTACAGAAAAAGGCAATAGGGGTGCAGAAAGAGGCAAGAGAAGTGCAGAAAGAAGCAGCAGAGGTGCAGAAGTAGGCAAGAGAACTGCAGAAAGAGGCAAGCGAGTTGCAGAAACAGGCAAGAGAGGTGCAGAAAAAAGCAACAGAGATGCAGCAAGAGTCAGGTGTAGTGCAGAATGAAGTAACAGAGGTGCAGATAGGGGCAACAGAAGTGCAGAAAGAGGCAAGAGAGGTGCACAATCAGAAGAGAGTTGCAGAAAGAGGCAAGAGAAGTACAGAAAGAGGGAAGACAAGTGCATAAAGAGGCAACAGGGTTGCAGAATGTAGCAAGAGAGATGCAGAAAGAAGGAAGAGAAGTGCTGGAAGAAGGAACAGAGGTGCAGAAAGAGGCAAGGGAAGTGCAAAAAGAAGCAAGAGAGGTATAGAAAGAAGCAAAATAGGGGCAGAAAGAGAGATGAGGGTTGGAGAAAGAGGCCAGAGGGGTACTGAAAGCAGCAAGAGAGATACAGAAAGAATCAAGAGAAGTGCAGAATGAAGCAACAAGGGTACAGAAAGAAGCAGGAGGAGTTCAGAAAGAGGCAAGAGAAGTACAGAAAGAAGCAACAGAGGTACAGAAGGAGGCAAAAGAACTGTAGAAAGAGGCTAGAGAGTTGCACATACTGGCAAAAGAGGTGCGGAAAGAGGTAACAGGGGTGCTGACAGAGGCAAGAGGGGTACAGAAGGAATCACGAGAGGTACAGAAAGAAGAAACAGGCATGAAGAAAGAAGCAACTGAGGTGCAGAAGAGAAGTGCATAAAAAGGAACAGAAATGCATAAAGAGGCAAGAGAACTTCAGAAAGAAGCAATAGAAATGCAGAAAGAGGCAAAAGAGGTACGGCAAGAGACAAGTGAGGTACAGAAACAGGCAAGAGGGGTGCAGAAAAAGTCAATAGAAGTGCAGAAAGAAGCAACAGATGTGCAGAAGTAGGCAAGAGAACTGCAGAAAGAGGCAAGCGAGTTGCAGAAACAGGCAAAAGAGGTGCAGAAAGAAGCAATAGAGGTGCGGAACCAAGCAAGAGAAGTCAAGAAAGAAGCAACAGAGATCCAGAAAGAGGCAAGAGGGGTGCAGAAAGAGGCAAGCAAATTGCTCAAAGAAGCAACAGAGGTTCAGAAATGGTCAAGGGAAGTGAAAAAAGAAGGAACGGAAATGCAGAAAGCGGTAAGTGAAGTGCCGAAAGAAGCAACAGAAATGCAGAAAAAGGCAAGAGAAGTGCACAAAGAGGCAAGAGAAGTGCACAAAGAGTCCAGAGAGCTGCACAAAGGGACAAGAGAGGTGCAGAAAGAGGGAAGACAAGTGCAGAAAGAAGCAACAGAGGTACAGAAGGAGGCAAAAGAACTGAAAAAAGAGGCTAGAGAGTTGCACATACTGGCAAAAGAGGTACGGAAAGAGGGAACAGGGGTGCTGACAGAGGCAAGAGGGATACAGAAAGAATCACGAGAGGTACAGAAAGAAGAAACAGACATGCAGAAAGAAGCAACTGAGGTGCAGAAGAGAAGTGCAAAAAAAGGATCAGAAATGCATAAAGAGGCAAGAGAACTTCAGGAAGAAGCAACAGAAATGCAGAAAGAGGTAAAAGAGGTATGGAAAGAGACAAGTGAGAAAAAAGAAGGAACGGAAATGCAGAAAGTGGCAACAGAAGTGCACAAAGAGCCAAGAGAAGTGCACAAAGAGACCCGAGAGCTGCACAAAGGGACAAGAAAGGTGCAGAAAGAGGGAAGACAAGTGCAGAAAGATCCAACAAGGGTACAGAAAGAAGCAGGAGAGATGCGGAAAGAAGCAAGAGAAGTGCAGAAAGAAGCAACAGAGGTACAGAAAGAGGCAACAGAAGTACAGAATGAGGCAAGAGAGGAGCACAAAGAGACAAGAGAGGTGCACAACGAGATAAGAGAGGTACAGAAAGAGGAAAGACAAGTGCAGAAATAGGCAACAGGGGTACAGAAAGAAGCAAGAGAGGTGCAGAAAGAAGAAATAGAAGTGCAGAAAGAGGCAAGATAAGTGCAGAAAGAGGCAAGAGAGGTGCAGAAAGAGGCAAGGGAGGTGCCAAAAGTTGGAAGAGCTGTGCAGAAAGAGGCAAGTGGGGTACAGAAAGAAGCAAGAGAGGTACAGAAAGAAGCAAGAAAAGTGTGGTATGCAGCAACAGGAATTTGTATTTATTTATTTTATTTTGAAAGTTTTATAGAGCGCGAACAAGATCCTTGCAGATATCAGAGCGCTTTACATTACAACCAACTGTTAGTTAAACAAACAAGAATGTTCAGGTAACACTCGTATAAAACAACATTTCATGCAAATAGCGTAGGAGGCTTAAACATAGTAATGGATATTATAACAGGATCTAAAGAACTCAGGTACTGAATAGATTGTGCTCATGTAAATTTTGCCATGAGAAACAGTTTAACTTCTTTTTTTAAAGATGCGGTAGAGGCATTCAGACTGTTTTCAGGGGGAAGTGTGTTCCATATTTTGGGCGCCATCCCTGAGAAGGATCGTTTATACGTTTTCTTTAGGTTTTCGGCACTCCTTGAGGATCTCAGACCACCAGAGATCATCAGTTTCTGCGCAAGGTAGCTGGGAGTGCTATGACGTAAGGCTTTATGCGTCATGCACGCAACTTTTAGGTGGATTCTAGCTTCAAATGGTAGCCAGTTCAAGGCTTTTAAGTCTGGGGAAATGTAATCTTCTTTTCGAGCCAGTGATGAGTCTTGCTGCAGCGTTGATAGAAGCTCTTAGGGGCGGTGTTGCAGATTTTGGGAGGCCACATAAGGAGACACTTCCGTACTCCATTCGAGGAATAACTAGAGCTTGTACTGCCAGCTTGAAGTCATCGACTTGCAGGACGGGTTTCAGCTTCCTCAGTGTGTTTATCTGGAAATTTGCTCCCTTTGTAGCGTTACTAATGTGTTTTTGCATCGTGAGGTTGCTGTCAAGAGTAATTCCCAAGGATTTTCCTGAGTCCACGATGGTTGGTTGAACGTTGAATGCGGTAAGCTGTTTGATCAAGTCATGCATTAAGGGGACTTTGGCAGGTGGTGCTATGAGGAGGAATTCTGTTTTTAGCGCGTTCAGTTTGAGATGGTTTTCTGATAGTCAGGACTGGGTGTTCCGAAGTGTGGAGTTAAGCACCTTAATGTCTTCTAGGGAGTTGATCTTGAGATATAGTCGTGTGTCGTCCGCATACATATGAAATTGTACGTTAGATGCCTGTAGAATTTCAGTGAGAGGTTCCATGAACAAGTTAAATAATGTCGGCGAAAGTGAGGACCCTTGCGGAACCCCTAGTGTTACAGGTAAGGAATTGGAGAGCGTGTTGTTGACCTTGAATTTTTGTGTACGGTTATGGAGGAAGGCGGTAAACCAGTTTAACACTGTGCCTGATAGACCCATTCTATGCTCCAGGAGATCTATTAGTTTCTGGTGTTTGACCGTATCAAAGGCTGAGGAAAGGTCTCGCAGGATGAGTAAGCACGATCCGTTCTGGTCAAGGATTTGTAAAGAGGCAAGAGTGGTGCATAAAGAGACATGAGAAGTGCAGAAAGAAGCAGCAGATGTGCAGAAGGAGGCAAAAGAGGTGCATAAAGAGGAAGGAAAAGTGCTGAAAGAGGCAAGAGAGGTGCAGAAACAGGCAGGAGAGGTAGAGAAAGAGGGAACATGGGTGCAGAAAGGGGAAAGAAAGGTGCAGAAAGAGGGAAGAGGGGTGCAGAAAGAGACAAGAGTGGTGCAAAAAGAAGCACGTGAGGTACATAATGAGGCAACAGAGGTACAGAAAGAGGCAACAGAGGTGTAGAAAGAAGCAGAGGAAGTGATGAAAGAGACAAGAGAGTTGCAGATAGAAACAAGAGAGGTGCAGAAAAAAGCAAGAGAAATGCAGAAAGAGGCAAGAGATGCGCAGAAAGATGCAAGAGTGGTTTGTGCACCGTTAGTACGAATTTAACACCCATATTTAGCAATAAGTAACAGGTGACCATTCCAGGTGTGCAAAGGGCCTTCCACCACGCTGTAACACTTGCCGTAGCATTTTTGGTAACATTTGAGCCGTTTGAGCTAGAAACAAGTTTTTTTTTGTTAAAATCCGCAGATTATGCAGCAGATGATGGATTATGTGGCAAATGCAGAAAATGTCTAATTATGTGGAAATCGGTGCAGCCGAAGAGTCACATAATACCAGTGGCCCTGTTCATACCTCTAACTTGGTCCAGAAGTGCTCCTCAGTGGTTCCTTCTTTTTTTTGTCTCATTGAGTTTATAGTTTAGCTTCTATGGAAACGAGGTAGACTGAACCTGAGGTTACCACTCCACAACACAGACTACCATACAACATAATTACTTTCCATAACACATAATTCCTATACACTAAATAGCACAAACTTTCTATCCACATAATTTCACTGCACAACGTACCACTTAATTCCACTACACACAACATACATCTACTCCACCCCAAAAATCATTAGTAAAAATCTTTTACATTGACAACTCCAATACCTCTAACTCTCACAAATGCGAGACCTATTACATTGCAAATGCTTCTTTAACTAGTAGTCATGTTTTTAGAGGGGTGAAGAAAGGGGGCTGAGCCTCCAACCAGCGCTTACGGTATCAGGTGAGCTTCTTGGCCCCCAAAGACCCTCACGAGTAAAGTGGACTTCATTCCCCAAACAATAATGTGTGCCAGGAGGTGCATTTGAAGAGTGAAGGAAAAAGGGTGGCATGGCCTGCAAAGACCTCCTAGCAACCCAACTATGTGGGACTTACTAGAGGTAACAGGAGGGGTAGTTGGCCCCCAAGGATAGCAGGATTACTAAGTTCTCATAGCAGGCCACTCCCCCTTTGCTCATCACTCTGCAGATAAGATCCCTTGTGCACTCTTGGATAGGAATTGAAGTCCCCTTCGCTACTGGGGGTCCTTAGGGGCCAACTAGCCTATCTGTTACCTCCAATAAGCCCCACAAAGTGGAATTGTTGGGAGGTGGACACAGGCCATGCCCCCTTTCTCCGCCACTCTTCAAACGCACATCCTGGCACGCTCTTGTTTGAGGGATTAAGTCCCCTTGCCTCCTGAGGGTCCCTGGGGGCTAACTAGCCCTTCTGTTACCTCCAGTAAGCCCCGCACAGCTGGATTGCTGAGACTGGACTGAGGCCACACACCCTTTTTACACCACTCTGCAAACGTGCCACCTGGTACACTGCTGCTTGGGGGATAAATTCCACTTTAGTCCTGAGGTCCTCAGGACACAAGAGGACCTCATCACCCAACCAGTAGTGCTCCAAGAGGCGCATTTGCAGAGTGGTGTAAAAAGTGGTGTGGCCTTTGACCATCTCTCAGCAACCCTCTGTGTGGGGCTTACTGAAGTACCTGGTGGGCTAGTTTGCCCCTAAGAACCCTCACAAGTGAAGGGGGCATCAGTTCCCAACCCAGAGTGTGCCAGGAGGTGTGTTTGCAGAGTGGTGCAGGGAGGGGGCGGCCTGAGACTTTTTTTTTTTTAAGGGAGGGTGGTGCGTGGCCCCTGCCTGAGCCAAATTACGGCCTAGTGGACTCCATCCCCCGGGGCCCAGTAAAAACTTTTTTTATGGAAGGGCGGGCCACGTGACCCCTCTTCAATGAGCCACTTTTGGCCCCAGGGACTCCCTAAGAAATAATGATTAAGAAAGGGAGGGGGACTGAGTGGCCCATCCCTGGGCGATTTTACACCCCGGGGACCCCATCCCCCAGGGCTCGGTCATCCAATTTCTTTTTTTAATAAAGGGAGGGGGGTCGAGTGGCCCCCTCCCAGGCCATTTTTGGCCCATGGGATCCCATCCCCCTGGGACATGGCCATGATTTTGGGGACTGTGGGGGGATCCCCAATGCCCTCGCAGTCCCTGCCAGCTCCCCGCCTCCTGCGGGAGCCGGCATTGCTTTTGGGCAAAGGGAGCTGCTAATATGCAGTTCTCTTGCCCAAAAGCAATACTGCTTTGGGGCAGTCACTGTGACCAACACCTTCAGGTATCAAAATCTCTTATGGGAAGTAAGCGGCTCTTGAGAGGGACATTGTGCCATGTAGTTACTTCTGAATTATAGTTCAAAGTGTTAAAATGCTATCAATATATGATAATTTGAAGAGTTACTAAACAGAAAATCTATCACTGAGATTTACATCACTGGTATGATATTAAAGACACTTCATGATGGCGGTGCTAAGAACCAAAGGAAGTACAAGGAAATCGTAGTCCGCTTTTCGCCACAATCTAGGAGGAGTAATGTGAACTACATAACAACAGGATTGACATTGACTTTCACTGATAGCATTTGATAAAGGCTGTTCTGCCAAATCGCATCATGCTGTGTGAAAGAAATGCTTTCTTTAAGGGAAGCACTGAGCTGAATAAATGCATTTTTAAACCCGCAAGAGTGCTCCGGTTGTTCCTGGTGGATGGATATTGGGATAAATTTATATTTATGTATATTAAATACTGGTGATAGCCAGTAGGTAGTTATAGTTAGGACCAACTTTTCCCATAGATTAAAAATTTTTGTTTTGCTAATAACTTTAGCACTGTTTGTTGCATGTACACAAAATCTTCAATAGTAGTGTACAACTTATTTGAGCTGCTGTCTGGAAAGTTTTGGCTTGATTTGTCAAGCATGGGCCGCGAAAAAGGTGCGGTCCCAAAATACCTTTTCACCATACAATGTCAATGGTGACTTTGCAGTTTTTAGACACAAATACTCCCTGAACCACTGAATGGAATCACATCAAATTTTGCAGAAAGTTAGATATTGATCTAGAAAGAGACCTTTTAATAATGTTGTGCACATCTCATCAGTAGTTTGGAAGTTATTAAAGAGAGAAATGTATTGATATCTAGGGACGTGAATCCGCGGGTGCCCATGGGGGATCCACGGGTACCTGTGAATCTGAAGCTAATTCGGAAAAAAACCTCATAATTTCTCACACTATACCCCGCCACACACAGCCAAAGTCTGCATGTAGCATGAGGTTGGGTGCATGTAGTGAGATTTGCTACAGGGCCTGGACGAAGGTTGTGGAAGGCAATAGTTGTATTAATGTTTGGTATTTATATATTACTTTACGCTAAAAAAACTTAGAAATTCACTGGAAAAATCAAAGGTTACAGGAATGTTATAGATAGGCTCATGTTTTACCCACACAAAACCATAGAAATTCAGCAGTTATAGTTATACTTTTACTTACACTTATCTAAAGAAATTATTACTTGTGCCAGTAAGTAACTGAAGGCCATGAGTTATAGTTTCTTTTCGTATTTATTTAGTCTTCATATCACCGTAGCGTCTGCAAATCCCGTAGTGCTCTATCTATCTGCCCTGCAGACTACTGCATTCGCCCGAGATCTTGGCAAAGCCAGGTGGATCCATCACCTCTGACGGTGCCTCAGTGTATTTCTTGGACCCTACACCGCTTCCAAAAACCAGCCCAAATTTCAGATGCACTGTCCATTTTACATCCCACATCTGAGTGCCAAATCCAGACTGCTGCCCTGATCCAGTCCTTAACATTTGAGGGTGGTGAATCAATCCACATCTTGCAGACTTCCCTCCGTGCAATAAGTATCAGATAAAATAATAACTCACTCTGCTCACACTGTAGGAGTTTGTGCGTTATCATGTCAACTCCCAAGAGAACTAACATTGGATTCATAACAATCACAACCCCAAAAAGCTCTCTCAGGATGAACTCTATTCCACTTGAGGATTCCTTTTTCCTGGGACACAAGAAGAAATTATGGTCATCATTAGCTTCCACAAAACCACACCTTCTGCACTTGGGGGAGTCAAAGGGGCGAACTTAGCAATTTTAAATGGCATGCAATAGGACTGGTTAATAGCAAAAAGATGCTTCCGCTTTAAGTTCTCTCGTTTAACAACAGATTATAGGAGCTTCAGAGCATCACACCAAATTGGTGAAAGACATCTCTCCACACTAAGCACAGAGGATTTAAATTATTTTTGTCTGCAGTCAAGAGTCTCCAGTACCAAGCTGCGACCTCCTTACGGTTAGGTCTTACATCCTGAAGGGAAATCTCAAAATCCCAGTCTCCCCCTATCTCCTATTTTGAGCCCGCAAACCAGGAAGATAGTTGCACAAATTTAAATCTAGACAGGCTGTCTCCAAGTGTCGCTCTAAGAACATCCCAGGGGAGCAGCCCATGAGTTGTTATCAAATCTGCCCAGGTGACGATCCCAGCCCGCCTTAATGAGGGACTAAGCCCATCTTTCATACAGACCAGGGTGCCCGGGGAATCCCATATTGAGGCAAAGTCAGAGTAATAACCTATGCCAAGCAATTTCCTGATCCTGTATCATAGGCTCAGTGCAGACCTTAAAACTTTCAACCACACCTTTTTGAGAAATATAGGTGCACCAAACTTATTCAAGAGTCCCTCAGCATTCACTTCTCTAACCATTTCACCCAGGAGCATCCCCATAGTAGAGGTATCGAGTTTCCTTATTAACATAAAAACATTCTTGAACTGGAACGCTGCTCACTACAGATTTAAATTCCGGAAGAGACAGGCCGCCTTTATCAAGTCTACATCTAAGCTTTTTGCAATCCAGCCTGGCCCCCATAGCAGCCCAGATAAAACTAACTATTTTTCCCTGGATTTTATCAATACTAGGTTTTGGAAATGCAAGAGGGATGCAATTAAAGAGATAGGTCAATTTAGGGAGACTCGCCATCTTTACTAAATTCACATGCCCATAAATTGTTAGATGCAATTTCTTCCACTTGGAAAGCAATACATGTTTCTCCCTGGCAACTCTTTTTAGGTTACACTGGGGGATTTAGTCTACCTCATTTACAATTGAGATCCCTAAATAGTTAATGCCCGAGCTGACCCTCCCACTCCAACCTTTGACAATTCAACACATCACTTCAGTTTTGAAGTTATTAATTGAATACCCGGAGAAAGCACCCAATTCTGCTACCAGCTGTTCTACTCTCTGGATAATTATAGGATCTGATGTATACATCAACAAATCATCAACATATAGTAGGATCTTACTGCCAGAAGATGAACTAAAAGGGGCAACCTGTCCATCTGCTCTTATAAGTTGTGCCAAGGGTTCAATATAAATATTGAACAACAGGGGTGACAGGGGGCAACCTGTGGCGTACCCCTTGATATTCTAAGACTTGTGGTTAACACACCATTAAGAAGAATCCTGGCCGACGAGTTCTTGTACAGCCTCTGAAGGGTATATTTAAGGCCATGCCAAATCCAATGGCTCCCAGAACCTCCCATAGGGACTGCCAACACCGGATCAAATCTATTGCAACCACGGCCAAGGAGACCGAGCGAGTCGTAGCAAGGTCTATTTTACCCATGAGTTGTTGCGTGAGCTCCTGAATTTGCCTCTTGGGGATTAAACCCTTTTTGATGTTTGTGGATTAACTGTGGGGCAAGCTTAGCCAGTCTCCCTGCCGGAATGCTCATAAAATGTTTATAATTGCCATTCGGCAGAGAATTTGGGCAATAAGAATCTGCTTTGCCAGGGTCCTCAAAGGGTTTTAGGACCAAAACTATTGTGGCATCCTTCCACGTTTTTGGGATCTACCCTCTCTATTGATATATGGAATTGAACAGACCCTCCAGAACTTGAATCAGTTCTTCCATTAAAAGTTTGTGCACTTCGACCGGCAGGGCCCATGAGTTATAGTTTCTTAACATAAGCACAATTATTAGCATAACTATTTCTGAGAATTATACATAATCCTGATCCTGCACTTCCTGCATGACCAGTTTGCAGAAATGTCTCAGTTACATGCAACTCATCCTCATCCTGAGGCTAAATGAATGAGCTACCCACAACACCAGACTGGAATTCCAAGGAAAAAGATCCATGGTACATCTGTTGGCCTTTCTGTTCTGGGTGATAGGCCCACCCATACGATTAGGGAACCATTTTCCAATATGAGTGTAGGGGCACAGAATAGTTAGACCATTTGCTAGTATCTATTGAATTTCAATCGATTTATTGCTTACAAATATAAGACAGTGTGGAAGAAAGAATCCATGTTGCAAAACATGCTCTGAATCAAATGATTTTTCACATACGTTCAAAGTCATATAAATTGCCACTATTTCTAAACCTAGATTCCTGGTTGAATTTAAAAAATTCATAGCTTTCCTTTATACCCATTGTCCATTAGATTTAACCATATAAATTAGACCATGGTCGGTTCAGAATGAAAAATCGTTATAAACTACAGGTTGGTTGATGGGTCTATGTTTGTCCTGTTCTTGCACAACCAGCAAACACTATATATCTCTGTGACTGGAAGAGTCCAACAGATGTATTGATATGTTAGATTTGTAAAATGGCCCTTTGGGAAAAAATTTACAGATGAAAAAATTGTCACATATTTCTTCTTTTCCTATTTATAGGTTTTTTTATTTTTATTCTGTGGTATGTTTCTTTAGGGAAACTATGAGCAATCTACACAAATTACACATTTTAAATGCAGCATTTTGTCTTCTTTTTAGAAATGTGAATCTTTTTGGGTTCACTCATGGAGTTCCTTCCTCTTTTTCACCACAAATGGCAAGTTAGGTAAAACCACAAAAAATAGGAAATACTAGTGCATAAACATTCTCAAATATCAAAACAAGGTTCAGCTTGAGGGGTAAAATCCTCAGTGCTAAAGTGATTAAAGGTTAAGCCATTGCTTTTTTAGTGGGGATCGCAATGCTATTAATTCACCCTCGTCACAAAGCTGAATGATCATTCCACTCTAAGCAGAAGTAAATCTAGGGATGGTTCAGAGTGGGAAAGCAATGAATATGAACAGTAAGCAGTTTCTCAAAAGATCTTTGACTATCTACAACATTACTGGCCCACATGTGAGTTATGAGAACTCACCCGACAATGAATCTGGTTAGCCTCTTTGAATCATTCAAAAATATATAAATGCAGGGTCAGATTCTTTTGGGTGGAAATGGTAGCCTGTGAGTTTATTCCGTGAATAGCAATTTTATTGGCCAGCATTCCATCCTATCAGAATAGGCCCAACTACTGGGAGCTTTGTGATTGAACAATGCCAGCATCTCCCTGGAGCTCAATACATTATTTTCCCTAACACATGCAGCTTTCTTTGTTCAGCCATGGAATCTTATCTTACCTCAAATACATCAGTAAAAATGTTTTGTAGGTTTTTCAAACTGAATTTTACTCCACAGGCAGACAGTCTAAAGTAAAGGTGGATTTCACCCTTTTATATTTCAGAATGTTTTTATCGCCCCCTAGCAACACCTATACTCACTCAAACATTACGCTGTATTAGTTTGCCAGATGCATTTTGCAGCATACAATCTGTTGGACCTGACATCCTTGCTGTGGTAGTCCCCCAAACTGTTTGCCTTTACTCCTTCTGTTTTGCTAATTTCATTTTTGTTGGCTTCAGGACTCTGTGCACATTATCACTATTAATCATTGCTATAGGGCTTGTGCTCTTAGTGTTTGTGCTCTCAGTTTCGAAAATGGTAAAGGTGTCCTACATGTATTTAGCACACTTAATTTACTTATAAGTCTTATTGATATTACATGTGCCCAAAGCCTAAAAAATAAATGTTACTAGTGGGATGGCAAAACTCAATATTCCACCCCTAAAGTAGCCTTTTAAAACATGTCTCAGGCCTGCCACTGCAGCCTGTAGTGCTGTTTTAAAGGGTTTTTTCGACCTAGAAAAATAAGCCTTTTGCTAGGCCTGAACCATCCTTTTTATAATTTATTATAACGTAGGCTCCAAAGGCTCATAGGGCATGATGCATGATGCATTGTATTTAAAAAGTTGGAAATCTGGGCTTAAGTTTTGCATGTCCTGGCAGTGAAAAACCCCTAAAGTCATTTTTCACTGTTGCAAGGCCTACATCCCTCATTAACTAACTCTGGTTTACCTTATTACATTTAATCAGTGCTAACTGAGGATTGTTTATAACAAAAAACACACTGTTCCCTAGTAACAATACTTTAGATGTAAAGTGCCAAATGGCAAAAAAACAGAACAATTTCAAGACGCATTATGTCACAGTGAATGTCGGTGCAAAATAAACATGCTTTGTGCTCTCTTTTGAGGTGATACAATTAAGTCAAAAATTGTGGTCAACAAATGTACCAACAAGCACATAAACAGCATGGCCCTTTGTAGCAAGGTCTCAACAATCATATAGGGTCTCTGTTTTTAAAGTCGACAGAGTTTCAATTGAAATAAAAATGGTGGGATCATCATCAGGAATTAAGGGGATATACTCAGCCCAAAACAGACATTAGGAAAGGTAATGCAGTTGCTAAAAGAAGGGGTTTTTGTGACAAGCCTCAGGTACAGGTTGGACAGGAGTGAGGTCCCCGGCTGGACCCAAGGCAGGAAGAAGGGTGTCCTCCCGCAACTTGTCCCCTGAAGAACTGGAGGACGGGAGGGCTCAGAGGAGGTATCAGCTGCAACTAACTGAATTGAAATTGGGCACAATCATGGAGGTGACTGCTGCAAAGTGAGTTTTAGAGGGGAGGAGGTTGGCTCCAAAAGAGGCTTCCAGCCTTGGAAGAAAACAAACTTCTGTTGGCACATAAAGTAAATCTAATTGATCGAGACCTGAAAGCAAAACAAGTCTCAGGGTCCAACACCAATGGTGGCAGAAGCAGTGGCTAGTGGGGAAATGGAAGGTTCATTACCTTAATGATCTTGTTTATAGCTATGTGGTGGGAGATGACATTAACAAATGTTTTTCAGCTTGTGAGATAACCCTAAGAATGCATAGGGTACCAAAAGAGGATTAGGGACTAGACTCTGAAAGCATATCTCAAATATTTGGAGGGATACCCAACTAACATTAGAAGTGGATGACCAGATAAGGTATGCCACCAGGAAATCAATTATTACCAGTATATTTTGCCTAACTTTAGAGAAATACAGGCTAAGGTTCAGAGACAGCCACAAACGGTTTGACCAATCTTAGGTGGATTTCATAGATTACTCCAGTAAGGCACTGAGTGGTTGGGTGAGGGGCAGTAAATCAAGTTATTTTGATGAGCAATATGATCTTATTCAGAGAAAGCACATGTTTAATACTTGCTTTATGGAAGTGTGCCAACACCTGATTGGCAGCAAGCTCACTTCACCCAGAGAGCTTGTAAAGGGGCGGACCTCTGTATCAGCACAAGAGTGTCCAAAACGTTACTCAGGGAATCACCAAAAGGGTGTGCAGGGTCTCTGCCAGATAAAAGATTGTGGGGAGACAAAAACAAAAACAAATATTTCTCAAAGGGCCTCCAAAACATTTCTCTGGTGAAGGATTCCCAATCCCAAACTGATCAGAAGAAAGGTGGTTATCCTGAGAAGAAAACCTCAGAATGTTTTGCCTCTAAATGCTACGACTACTAGAATTACAGGCTTGAAAAGAAGGACCCCCCACTGCTCTAGAAGGCCTCAGCCCCTCACGGGTTGGCAGCCACTGAGAATGGCCACTGTAATGTTCGAGGAGGAGGATGCCCTAGTTAGTATGAGGAGAAGTGCAGAGGTCACCCTAGTGCCCTGGGTGACAGTGAGATGTTGTCAAAGACCCATATGCCTAGTAATTCTATGAAGTATAGGTAGTGGTTCACTCTCAATGTGCAGTGGGTGGAGACTATGAGAGACAAAAGAGCCAATACCATCAGGTATCATCTGGAGTCCTCAAAGTAGGTAATTATCTTTGTATCCCACCAGGTGTGGTAGCTGACAACCATAAGAGTCACTATTCCATGGCTCTGGTTCCTTTGAATCAGGGTGGGTCTCAGACTCCTTAAGAGTAGCAGTGAGTCTAGCAGTGCTTGTGGATTGGCTGCTTGGTAAAGACATGGAGCACAGCAGCTTGAAGAGTTGTTAGGGTTAGCTGAGTGGGTGTGCCTGACCACAGGTTCAATGGCAGCCTGAGAGGGAAGTCAAAGGACCTGATGCCTGGAATAATGGCCCAGGTACCTGTCAAAAAGAGGCTTTTCCTAAGACTCCCACTGTATAGGTTGAGACTGCACTAGTGTGACATCTCAGAATACACTGGGGAAGACGTTGCTGCCCTGGGGGACCTACCGAGCTGGTCAATTGACAGAATGAAGGGGGGCTATCCCAGGCAGAGTTTCTCAGGGGGCAAAGAGAGTACCCTACTCTTGAGGGCCAACGGTGGCAGGCTGAGGCCCAGGTAGCGGGTGACATCTCTTGTGATCACGTGATTTATTGTGAGACAGATCTCCTGTATGCTGAGCCTAAAGTTCCTGAGCCTGTGTTGTTGGCCCCCCCAGCATTCCTACTGGGACTGGCTCATGATGAACCCCTGGCAGGACATCTGGAGCAACACAAGACCTTTTTCAGACTTGCAACCAACTTCTATGGGTCCCAGATAAGACTGACTTTAGATCCATTATGCAGGTGCTGTTTTACCTGAAAGGCCAGTGGGAAGACATGGAAACAGATAAAAGCTCACCAGGTTCCCCTTACAGAGGGTGGCCGTGGATATTTTTGGGACCTGGACCCCTAGACTGCCCTAACCAGCAGGTTTCTCCTTGTCATGGTGGACCATGCCACTTGATATCCAGGGCCATAACTGTAAGTACATTGACAGTGCCTACAGTGGCCAGGGCACTGATGGGAATCTATATCAGAGGTGGTGTCAGACTGAAGTGTCAGCATACATGAAATCATTGTGTGACGAGTGTGGTGTAACCGACAAGTTCTCCACACCCTACCATACCCAGACTAATGAGCTTGTTGAGCCATTCAACAAGATCGTCAAAGTCATGATCATAGACCTATCAGAGCCCGTGAGGTGGAAGTGGGATGTACTCTTGCCGTACTTGTAGCTCACTTCAAGGGAGGTTCTTCAGGCGGGAGTAGGGTTTAGTCCCTGTAAACATCTGTAGGGCCAGCATCAGAGGACCTATCAACCGCAGGAAAGAGGGATGGGAGCAGCCCCCAAGAACCCTCCCCCCAGAACGTAGTCAACTGCATGTTAGCCCCCAGGACTCAGATTAAGCACTTTCTGAAGAAACTCACAGAGAAACTGGAAGTCTACCAGAAAGTAATGAAACTGGCATGACCAGAAGGTGCCTCTGGTGGAGGTCCAGCAACTGTGGTTGATGGAGCCTGTGGAACCAGCAGTATTGCCGTACCAGTGGACCAGGCCCTATAAGGTGAAGGACGGCAAGGGGGAAGTCACCCACCTGGTAGATATCAAGACCCGCAGGAGCCCCTCAAAGTTCCTGCATGTGCACTGCGTCAAGCCCCACTTTGAGAGATCTGAGGTAAATGTGCTCCATTTGATGGATGATGAGGTAGAGGAGGAGAGTGAACATCTCCCAACCTCCTTTCTTCCCGGTAGCAGGTTGGGTCAGGGAAAGGTGTTGTCATCTCTCCTACCCTGAGCCCAGAGCAATTTGAACAGTTTGTCCCCTCACTTACCCCAAGGTTCACCATTCGGTGTACCCACAACATTTACACCGAAGACAACATGCCTGTTAAGAACAAAACCTACATGCAAACTGAAAATGTGATGGCCAGTATTAAGGTTAGGTTCCAAAATGCTGGAACTGTGAATGTGTGAGCACTCCTACAGCCTTTCATCCAGTCCAGTCGTTCAGGCACCCAAGGCGGACCCATCGGATGTACCATCAGAAGTCCAGTTCTATTTGCACTATAGAGGGCTAAAGACTACCAAGACTAATACTTACCCCACTCCCCGAGCTGATGAGCTCATCGACCAGTTGTGAGTTGCCAAGGTTTTGACTAAATTTGATGTAATGTCAGTGTACTGCCAAATCTAAATTGGTTCGACATTTTTCTTGTGTTCTGTTTTCACTTTATTACTGTTTGTGGTCTGCATGAATACTTACATATTGCCTCTAGGTTAAGCGTGACTGCTTTGTTCCAAGCTACCAGGGGGTTAAGAATAGGTTAATTTAGTAATGCTTGGCAACTGATTCACAAAGTGGAAGCTGTCCCTGCCAGAGGGCTTCCACTTTGGGAATTATGTTGAATGTCTTGGTGGGAGAAGACAATTGTGCATAGACCATCTGTCTCCTACCCCATATACTCCCAAACGAAAACCGTTTTTAAAATGGATTCAGTCTGCTTTTAAAAAACATATTTCCTTTTTTGGGAATGCAAATGTTGGGACGCAGGTTTCCTATCCTTTCCAGGTCTCCATCAAGGCATTCTCAGCAAAACACAGGGATGTTTCAAATTGAAACCTCTCTAATTATTGATTAGGCAGGTCATTTTGTGACCTCCTGTAACTGGACAATTTGTGATGTCACCTATTAGTACATAGTTCACATTGCACACCTACAAGCACACTAGTTGCTGTGCAAAGTGTGCATCTAAGTGTGTGAATGGGTGATTTTACATTGGACCCATGTATTTTAATTTCTTCAAATGACATGTTATAAAAAGTGGGTTTCTAGTTGTCAGAGGTATGCACCGTGTCCAAGCAGGAACCACAATCCTAGTCAGGGTAAGTCAGATGCATACCATAAATTAACCTTTGCTCACCCTCTGGTAGCTTGGCACAGAAAAGGCAGACTCAACTTAAGAAGCAATGTGTAAAGTATTTGTACAACACTTCAAACAGTAACACAGTAAAAACACTAGAAAATGACTCCACGCCAAGTTAGTAAAATATATTATGATTTTATAAATAATACAAGACCAAAACAACAAAAAATTCAATATGTAGAAGTCAAGAATTTTTAAAGATTAACAGTAAAAATAGTGCTTAGAAGCAATGAGTGCCTTTGGGGTTACCTGATCACACTGGACCGGGGTAAATTCAAGAGTTCAGGCCGACCACGGTGGACCGCAAGCTGGTGACAGGAGCCATGCAAGACCCGATAAGCAAGAGTACCTTGATTCTGGTTGCAACCGCGAGATGCGAGGTGCAACCAAGCGATGCATTGGTGTTGATCCTGCAGTCGAGTTGATGCATTGATTTTCTCCATGCAACAATGGTGATGAGCCAATTTGCAAAGATGAAGTGCCAGTTCCGAGATGTATTGGTCCCAAATGCAATGCGCCAGGTTTTTCCACACAGTTGAAGGGATGCATCAATCATCTCTCCTGCAACTGCTGCGATGCTGTGGTTCCAATGCATCCGTTCCAAAGGAGATGCACTTATTCTGAGTGTGATGCACCAGTTCTGTTCCTGCCACAGCAGTGATGTGGTGATTCTGACTCATGCAATTGATGATGCATTGGTTCGACTGGAGTAAGCACTTGGTTCCACTTCTAATGGACCAGGTACAGAAGCAGGGGGTAAAATTTTGATATCCCTGAGTCTTACAACAGGAGGCAAGCCAGCATGCCCTTAGAGGTCACTCAAAGTTCAATAAGGAGTCCAGTTCTTCTCAGCAGGGCAGAAGGTAGCAGGCAGTAGGGGAGCACAGCAGAAAAACAGTTCTTCAAGAGCATCAGTCCAGCAGAGTGGCAGTCCTTGTAGCAGCACAACAATTCTTCCTACTGACATTATTTTTTTACAAGTCCAGGAGCATCTGATTGGGTGTGGGCAAAGACGTAGTACTTATACCCAGTATCGCCTTTGAAGTGCAGTTGACTTCAATGTGGTGCTGGGAAGTGCACAGAAGTCCTCCCACTCAGCTTTGGCTCCAGTCTCCCTACAGGGGGGGATGCATCGCTTTGTGTGGGGACAGGATACTGCCTAATCAGGTGTGCCAGCTCCTCTGTCCCATCCTGCATGGGGGAGAATGTTTGAATTATTCAGCATTCCGTACATCATTTGTTGCTGTGGCACTTTTTGCCCTTAGTGTGATGGGCATTGGGGGGAGCTAGAGGGCGCAAAGCAAAATGGCCGCTCCGTAGAGCAGCTCCGCTGGCTGAGACAATGATCCGCCCATTATCCTGCTTATCTAGTGTCATCGACCCCTCATCTGCTGTGGCCGAGTGGCAGAGTGTGGGGGCTGGACTTTTGCATGCTGAGCCATCCTGTGGGAGACTTGTGAGCTGAGAGAGGGGTCGGCAAACTTTTGGGCCTGCAGCACCAATATGGCGGTCCAGGGCAGGCCCTAGTCGCAGTGTTGTGGTGAGTGGTGTGCTACTTTGGCCGTGGCCTGAACCCATCGGGGGGGATTTTCGTCCCCTGACCAGTGCTGGGTGGGCTGCGCGGTTTGTGCTGGTGAGAGCGGGTGCCCAGTAACGGTTGCCTTTTGCTGCCTGAACTGCGCTGTTTCTTGCCCGACCCCACGTGGCGCTTCGGTCACGGGCTGGTTTGGCGGCATCTCCCACCCGTGGCTTGGCACTTCGGTAGCTGGTCTGTGGCGGCGCGATCGTGGCATACTGCCGGCTGCAGGCCAGTGTGCTGGGCAAGTATTGCGGCGTATGCCTCCCCTGTCTCGCAGCCCTCTCCAAGGCGGTATCTGCTGTGGCCCCCGCTTCTGCATGCCGCCTGGACCCTTGCCCCTACGGATCTGGCAGCCTCTCACCTGCAACCTGGTAGTGAGACCTCCTGCTGTGTCCAGCCCTGAGTGCGCCTGCAACCTGTAACAGAGGGTTGCAATAGCGAGCTCCAGCTGGTGAATTGCTGTGCCGGATTGGCCCCGCTACATGCCTGGGGACCCCATACTCTCTTCTATTGGACAGTGACGCGTGGTGAGATCCAGCCTTGAGAGGCGCTTCCAAATAAGCTGGCAACTGAACCTACCGGTGGCCAGAGACTACTCCCTGCCAAATCCACCTGTGGACCCATGACAGGCTGTCGCCTCCATCCCCTATTCAGTAGGGGTGGGCGGAATTTGCGAAATTAACTTTCGCAAATTATCACGAAAATGTTTAAAATTATCGCAAACAAGCGGAAATATCACGAAGATGCGTAAGTTTTTTTCCCGCATGTTCGTGAGATTTTCTGCATGGTTGCGGGTCGCCAACTTACCCATGTGGTTGCTTGCGGGCGCGGCCATCTTGTTTTGAGTTGTCTTGCGGTGCATGATCGCGAGAAGAAAGACGTGATCGCGCGACGCATGACGTCACTGCGGGCGCAAACTGTCGCGAGACAGCGCAAATGGCTAAAAACAATACAACATCTCATGGAGAACGCGACCGGATCAAGAAAACTTGTCGGCGAACGCAGGGATTCAGGTAAGGCGATCGCGCGAGAATGTATTATTTTACAGCGCGAGCAAGAAACAAATTATCGTCAAGCTGCGGAAACCGGAAATTTTGACATTTTCGCGCTCTCCGCGGAACGCGAAAATGTCAAATTATCGCAATTTCCGCGAACAGAACGAAATTTTTGCCCATATATATTCTAGCCACAAGGTCTGCTGCGCGGAGGCACCTATCTCCCGTGCCCCGCGACAGGTCTACTCTTCGCCTCTGCGCTGTCTGGACTTGATCACCTCTGGGCCTGGGGGTCTGATTCAGGACTGACGCCCTGCTCCTGCATACTGGAGGTCACATATGGTTGAGACTGATTGCTGCAAAGACCGCGCAACCGCTTGTGGGGCGTGTTGTGGCCCTGCTAATAGTCTTCAGCACCATTGCTGTGTGTCTCTCTCTGCTAGCCTGATTGCCCTCCCTGTCGCTGTCTGGTCCCAACTACGCGGCCTTTGGAATTGGGCACTTCCTGCATTAACCTGCTTCCCGCTCTTGGTGTGCCATAATGGGGAAATCTGAGCGCAGTCATACGTGCCTCACCTTCGAGCCCCGGAGGTCAGCCAAGACTACTCAACAGGCTGCCTCGGATCAGAACTTGATGCCCCTGGTTACTATTTGTCCAATATAATTAAGACTCTCCTCGCAGTTCAAACCAGTCTGCAGTCAATCGATGGGAAGATTGACAATCTGAATCTCCGCATCGATCATATGTCGCAGAAACTGGATAAACACGCACTAAGTCTAGGGGAGGCAGAAACACATATATCAGACGCAGAGTATGGCCTGCAGCAAGTGACCACAACGACGACATCCATGGAGAAGGTGCTGACCTTAATACAAGCATGCAACGAGGACTTGGAGGCCAGATCGAGGCGCAACAATGTGGCCTTACTGGTTTGCCGGAATCCACAAATACGGGCCGCCTCAAGACATACATTGAGAATCTACTTCGTGAAATATTTGGCGCTGAACATTTCTCTCAGGTGTTAATTGATGAGCGGGCTCATAGTTCTCTGGCTGCTCACCACCCTCCTGGCGTGCCACCACGCCCCATCATCGCCCGTCTATTATACTACCGGGACCGTGACACTATCCTTCGTATGGCTCGCGAGAAAGGCGATATCACCCATAAGTGTAACACTCTTGCTTTTTATCGTGTCTTCACAGTGGTTGTACAGGAGGCTCGAAGAGAATACCTGCCTGTTAAAAAACTTCTCATGTCAGCAAAGATCTCCTATGCCATGCTCTACCCGGTGCGGCTGCGCATTGATGATAATTGAAAGCCTAGAATCTTCATCACTCCTAAATCTGCTATGGACTTTGAGAAGGCTTTGACAAGGCGCACCCGCTCCCCCACTGCGGCGGCATGAGGTGCTGCTGGTTCAACTGGAGAAATAACAGATGAATGAGGACATTGTCACGATACGTGAGTTGCAGACTGATGTTTACCCTCCCCGTTGTGCTTTGCTTTGTTTAGAGAGTACCCTTGTACTCTCCCGGGACTGGACGGCGAGATCTAAAGCACTCACAAGGTCTTGACCTGTACCACTGCTAACGCCTTTCCTACTGCAGACGTGAATGTTACCAAGTGTTTATTGCTATTGAAATATTGTGTGATACTAGTCAGGTAAAATCATCGCTATTGCTCAGCCACCTCCCACTACACCGGGAGGGGTATTGTGTTTCTACGCCCCCCCCCCCCTGGGTATTCTCCGTTGCTGTTTTCTCCCTTGGACTTGTATTTGAGGGTCACACTGGGAGGTTCAGAATGGCTTTGGCATGTTGGGGTTGCTGAAGTGGGTGGGGGTGATGGGGTGAGGGGGTTCAGAGGGTTTGGTTTCATGGCTACCTTTATTGTCAGTATTGTTTTTACTGCAAACGTACCTTCATATATTATCGCGATCTCATGCTCACGGTATGCTATGTTTCTGCATCACATCCCACTCACACTGTAGTTAACTGTCTTACCTTGAATGTACAGGGTTCAATTCTCCAAAGAAGATTTGTCAGGTTCTGGCGTTCTTAGATAGACATGAGGTTGCAATTGCCCTACTTCAGGAGACGCATCTCACACCCCAATCAGCGGGCTGGGTCACAGTGCGCTGGCTACCGCTTAGCATCCTCCTACTCCTCATACTCGCGAGGTGTCCTCATGTTAGTAAAGAAGCATCTGCCTTTCACCATGCTCAAAACCTGTATCAATGATGCCGGGCGGTATGCTATAGTGCATGGGAAGTTAGCGGGCACTTTAATTACCATAGTGAACACTGAAAGCCCAAATATAGATGATCCGGGGGTTTTCGAGCGCATAATCTCCATATTGTGCGTCTGGCCAGAGGCTGTGATATTGTGGGAAGGTGATCTCAGCACACATTTAGATCCCACCCGGGACAAGGCGAGTGGCAGAGGTGGTCTTTCACCTAGGGTGGCCCAGGTTATAAATGAAGGAATGTCTTAGCTGGGTCTAATAGACGTCTGGAGACAGTGAAATATGGAGGCGCGAGAGGGCACACATATTTCCACAGCGCACAATAGTTGGTCTCGGCTACACTACAGGCTCCTGAGCGAGACGGGGGGAGGCTGGGTCTCCTACATAGCTGGGTTGCCTCACACACTTTCTGATCACAGCCCAGTTTCCATGACACTACACCTCCCCTGTGCCGCGCGCCATGCATTCACATGGCGCCCCCACACAGAGGCTCTCCTGACCCTCTTTATGCCACCACCATTCGCGATGCCATTATGCAATATTTTACGTATAACAAGGGCTCGGTGGACAATGGGATGCCCCGCTGGGAGGCCTTCAAGGCCACTATCCGGAGCACGTGCATCAGCACTTCCGCTGGTATCCTACAGGACTTGCGAGGACAGCTCAGTAAACTTGAAAACATGTTACATGATCTTGAGCGGGAGTATGAGGTTTCGCCTTGCGCCCAGACATTGGTGTCGATTAAAGAGGTCACACTGAAATACACTGAACTAGCTGAGAGGGAGGTCAAATATATTTCTCAGTGGCATGTTGCCCGCACGTATGGGGAGGGTGGACGGCTGGGACAGTATCTGGCTCGCAAGATCACAGATTGCATGACCCAACACACTATTTCCAAGATCACTGATGCCACTGGCCATGACCACTACACTATCCCGGAGATTTTAGAACAGTTTAGAATCACATACGAATCACTATACACTACGCAGGGGGTAGCTGACAGTGATGACATGGATGCATATTTCTCCGACATTGCCATCGCCTGGTTATCGGCTGGACAGAGGGAGTTTCTCTGTCAACCGACTACAGAAGAGGAAGTGCGCCCAGCCATTAAGTCTCTCCCAAACAAAAAAGCCCTGGGCCCAGATGGCTTTCCTAGCGAATTCTACAAAGAATACGCAGAGGAGTTAACGCCCCGCATATTAGAAATGTATGCTGAAGCCTATGACTCTGGTGAACTGCCGCCCACATTACGGGTAGCTCTGATCATTACCTTACTCAAGAAGGACAAACCACCTCACAGCTGTGGCTCATACTGGCCGCTCTCACTTATAAATACTGACGCCAAGATATTGGCCAAAATATTGGCCACTAGACTCCACCTGTTTATGCAGGGCTTGGTTCTCCCGGACCAGTCTGGCTTCTTTCCTACTCGCTCTACATCACAATACGTGCGAGCTCTCTTCGCTACTTTTCACATACTTGATCCCGGGCTGCAGGCAGCAGCTGTCATGCTTGACGTCACCAAAGCATTTGACTCTATAGAGTGGAGTTACTCGTTTTACATATTGCGTCATATGGGCTTCTCACCTATGTTTATTCACTGGATAACAGTGCTGTATACTAATCCAACGGCACGTGTTCGGGTGGAGGGTAGCACATCAGACCCTATCTGCATTACCAGGGGAACGCATCAGGGATGCCCCCTATCGCCCCTTCTTTTTGTGCTGTCACACAAACCTCTTGCCTCCATCATCAGTCAGCATCATCGGGCCGCGGCCCTTCATTTTGACCATCGCCCGGTCAGCATCTCTTTGTATGCAGATGACATGTTGCGTTTCATATGCGAACCCCACACTTTTTGGCATCAGTACTGCAGGAATTTATCCGCTTTGGTTTGTTCTCCGACCTGCAGATAAACTGGTCCAAATCGGTGATCGTACCACTCACGTAGTGCACCACGCCTCACGAATTAGAATATTCACTTGAGTGGTCCCGGGACCCCGTGAAATACTTGGGGATCTGGGTGCACAGAGACCCTGATTTTTTTAATACTGTGCGTTATTTGCTCCTTAAGCTTGTCTGGGGGGGATCAGGCCCGGGTGTCCTGGAACACACTTATCATGGACTACAAACATGGGGGCTTTTGCGTACCTGACTTATATTTGTATTATCTATGCACACATGCACAATACGTGCACTATAGGGATGGCACGCATTAATTCATCCAGCACATAGCCATAGAGTACAGAGACACCCACCCTGTCCCCTTAGGGTCCATGCTGACACACTTTAAGAGACAGACCCCCCGCACCGAAATCAACATGGTTGACGCCACTATAAAGGCCTGGCAGGCACTGGGCTGCATGGCCGGAAAACTGCCATTGTACTCCCCTTTCTTGCCTATTGCGCTCCACTCGGATTTGTCGGTGACACATGAGACGGGAGCCATGCGCGCCTTCCACCAGGTAGGAATAGTCAAAATGCAAGACTTGTTTCCAGAGGGCATTTTTTTTATCAAATGACGATCTCAGTTACATACAGAATAAAACATCACTATTTATGTTCCTCTTCCACAGATTAAAGAAAGCGCTACAAACTCACTATCACACCTTCCCTGCAGAACCCGTACCATTACAAACACTCCACACCCTGCTTACTAGCCCAATGCGATGCAATCTTCTCTCTAAGCTATATCACGCTGCTAGACTGGAGAGGCCGCAGCCCCACAACCGAAGTTTTGAGACATGGAATGCTCGTCTGGACCTGTCTTTGACACTACAAGACTAGGTATACTGTTGCCAGCTCACAGGGCCCTAACCTCAAATGGTAATCTCCGCATAATACATTTCAAGTATCTACATAAAGTTTACTATACTCCCAGTAGGTTATTTAAATATGGACTCCGGGACAATGACCTATGTAAGCGATGTGGAGCGGCAGATGCTGACTTTTGCACTTGTCCTGGGATTGTCCCGGGGTTGCCCAGTTTTGGGTGGGGGTGATCCGAACATTATCCAAAATAGTTGATCTAGAGTTGCAATGTTTCCCCACATGTTTGTTTGCTGGGATTGGTGCCTTCTGTGAAGGGGGTCATAGGCAAACTGGTGAAAGTGGCTCTATTAATGGCCAAAAGGTGAGTGGTAATGACGTGGGAGAGCACAGTGGTGCCAACAACTGCACAATGGCTTCAAGACTTAGCGAGTTGCCGGGACTGGTCAATTCTCTATTCGGAGGAACTCCCTTCCTCATCTCGACCTACTGATATATGGGAACCATTATTACAATACTTACATACTGTATTGCCAGATGAGCCCCCAGATAATACAGTACGTTAACTGTATGATGTATACTATAGCACACATGATAATCTATTGTGCATTGTAGAATATTATCACAAGACATTTACCTGATATAAATGCCTTTTGCCACGAGTTGTTGCATTGTTTATTTGATTTGTATATGATCATTGATGCTATTCTTGTATGCTGTACACGTTCACCTAAAAGCTCAAAAAACAAAAAAGTTTTTTAAAAGTGTGATGGGCATTCCCAGACGTGGGTCCCTTGATCACTGTGCCACTGGATTCAAGCTAGCCTGGCTGATGAGGGGTGATATACCCAGAAACGGGTCCCAGGATGCTTAATTCCAGACTAGAGAGGACCAAAGCCTGGAAAGTTCAGACTGGATTTTTCCCATGAGGCAATCACAAGGAGATGATGGACGGAGCACTGAAACTTTTCAGATACTCACCCACAGTCACAGATCAAGGTTGAATCCATCATCATTCTTTAGCTCAAATCGCCACCCAAGTTGAGAACCAGCCATATGCAAATCAGTCTTGGCCCTGTCCCTTATGTAAACAGTCCAGCCCAAACTGCCAAGCCAGGTGTTCCCTGGAACAGAAAAAAAATATTGGGATCAATTTCAGGGTACCTCCCCTCATCAGCCAGGCTAGCTTGAATCCAATGGCACAGTGACCAAGCGGCCCACATCTGGGCATACCCTGCCAACGTAGGGTGAACAAAGCAAACACAAAGAGATGATGGACAGAGAACTGAATCATTTCAGATACCTACCCCCAGACACAGATCGGGGTTGAATCTATCATCGTTCTTGGCTCACTTGGCCACCCCAGTTCAGACCCAGCCATATGCAAATCAGTCTTGACCCTGTTCCTCATGGGAACAGTCCAGCCTGAACTGCCAAGCCAACACTTCCCAGGACAGCAAACAAGCATCCTGGGACCAGTTTCTGTGTAACACCCCTCATCAGCCAGGCTAGCTTGAATCCTGTGACAAAGTGAGCAAGGGACCCACGTCTGGACACAGCCTGCCAACTTAGGGCGAACAAAGCAAACACAAGGAGATGATGATTGGAGCACTGAAACTTTTCAGACACTCACTCCCAGTCACAGATCTGGGTTGCATCCATCATCGTTCTTTAGCTCAATTCACCACCCCAGTTCAGACCCAGCCATGTGCAAATCAGTCTTGACCCTTTTCCTCATTGGAACAGTCCAGCCCAAACTGCCAAGCCAGCTCTTCCATGAACCTGAAACAAACATCCCCAGAACAGTTTTTGGGTAATTCCCCTCATCAGCCAGGCTAGCTTGAATCCAGTGGCAAAGTGAGCAAGGGGCCCACATCTGGGCATATCCTGTAATTTAGGGATAACTAAGCAAACACAAGGAGATGATGGATGGAGCACAGAATAATTTCAGACACACACCCACAATCACAGATCTGGGATGAATCCATCATCGTTCTTCAGCTCACTTTGCCACTCCCGTTCAGACCCAGCCATATGCAAATCAGTCTTGACCCTGTTCCTCATGGGAACAGTGCAGCCCGAACTGCCAAGCCAGGTCTTCCCTGGACAGGAAACAAGCATCCTGGAACCGGAATCTGGGTAACACCCCTCATCAGCTAGGCTAGCTTGAATCCTGTGACAAAGTGAGCAAGGGACCCACATATGGCCATAACCTGCCAACTTACGGCGAACAAAGCAAACACAAGGAGATGATGAATGGAGCACTGAAACTTTTCAAACACTCAACCCTAGACACAGATCTAAGTTGAATCCATGATCGTTCTTCAGCTCATTTCGCCACCCCACTTCAGACCCAGCCATGTACAAATTGGTCTTGACCCTGTTCCTCATGAGTACAATCCAGGCCAAAGTAATTTGTTGCCACAGCACTTTTCGCCCCAACTGGGATGGGTATGCCCATATGTGGGTCCCTTGCTTGATGTGCCACTGGATTCAAGCTAGCTTGGCTGATAATGGGTGTTGTACCCCTTATAATTATTTCCTGTCCAGAGAGGACCCAGTTTGGCAGTTCAGGCTGGACTGTTCCCATGAGGGGCCGGAGCAAGACTGAGTTGCATATGGCTGAGTCCTAACTGGAGTGGCGTAGTGAGCAAACGTATGATGGATTTAACCCAGATCTCCTGACTGGGGAGAATGTTTATTTGATTCAGCATTCCATCCATCATTTGTTGGCACAGAACACATCTTTCTAAAAGTCACATTTCTAAAATAGTAATGATAAATTAAACTTTCCCACAAAAGAGGATTTATGATTACCATTCCAATTATATAAAACATAACAGAGCTGCTTCTTCTCAATTAAGAATTACAACTTATAAGTGTAGTAAAGAATTTCCAGTGGTAATCTATAAGATGGGTAGGCCTTACATTAGTGAAAAACGAATTTGGCTATTTTTCACTACCAGGACAAGAAAAACTTAACAGTACATGTCCTACATTTTAAATGCACAGCACCCTGTCCCATGGGCTAGATAGGGCCTACATTAGGGGTGACATATGTAATAAAAGGGGAATTTAAGGCTTGCCAAGGGGTTTTGACATGCCAAGTTGGAATGGCAGTGTAAACTACACACACAGGCTCTGCAGTGCCAGCCCTGAGATATGTCCAAAGTGCTACTTGTGTGGGTGACACAATCAGTGTTGCAGGTCCACTAGTAGCATTTACTTGACAGGCCTGGGGCACATGTAGTGCACACTACTAGGGACATATAAATACATTGAATATTCCAATTGTCAAGAATAAGTCAATCAAACTATGTTTTAGGGGAGAAGCACCTGCACATTAGCACTGGTTGGCAGTGGTAAAGTGCCCAGAGACCTATGGCCAACAAAAATAAATCAGCAAAAAGTTGAGGCAAACAGGCAAAAAGTTTGGTGAAGACCACTCTAAGGCAGTCAGGTCTAACAGCATCCTGATCAGTGGAAGTGTTCAGGTGCTTGTAAAAATATCAGCATATATTTATTCCGGCAACCAATGGTAAATAGCTAAAAGAATATTCATGCCAACTGAATAATCAGTAATAAGTTTCGTATTTTCTGCAACAAAATATTAGAATGGCTTAACTTTTGCTATAGCACAATCTCCCTCTGGAAGAAATATACGTTTAATCTAGTGCTTTGTGCAGTGCTCTGGGTTTTCTTTGCTTACTTTCTTCAATACAGTCCGGCCCCCACCATCTTTTAATTACCACAACAAAACAGGGGGTGAAAATGCCCCAGGTAGGCTAATATAATAACTTGGCCAGCAGGAGGCTTTGATGTCCACTCTAACTCAGCTTCTGGTAGCTGCCTGAATGTCAACCAATAGCGACAAAGTAAGCTGACATTATATCTACGGGTTATCATTATAATTTTTTTTCAACCTGATCGATCGCTTCTCCGACCACAATGATGCTTCAGGGCATCTCTCACTGCAAGGGAGTGATTGACCATTGGGTATCATTAGGAAGAAAGAGCTACTTCAGTTTCTCCTTTAGTCCTGGACTCAACTGACCTTTCACTCAGGAACCAGCTGGAGCTGAGAGATATTTAATTGAATGGATTCTTCAGATGTATTTTGATTTTTTTTTCTGGAAGAAGGAGGAGGACGGCTGGAAGAAAAAAATCCTATGACCTTCAAAGCCTAATTGATAGGCTTTTTCATGGGCCTTGTTTGAGATTTGCTTTCTGGTCCCTGTTGTTTGGTAGGAGCCCCTTAGAACTCCAGGAGAGGTGCAGAGTCAACTGCAGGAAGTGGTTCCCTAGTGACCTCTGAACAATCAATAGCACGCAGCCCGAGCCGCGCGGGCGAGCAGTGGTTGCAGCTAACATCTCTCTGAAGCTGCATTAACAGGCAGGGCTCATCCTAATTTCCCAGACCTCTCTCATTAGTGTGAACAACTACAAAAAGGCCTGAAAAGTACTGAGGTGGACTTCTAAAATAAAAATAAAATGTCTGCAGCTCGGCTTAGTTTACAAAAAAAAAAAAATCGAAGACAGCAAGTCGCTGGGAGGAATCAAAATACATCTTTTTTCACAGTCTGTGTCGTTTCTATACCTTTAGCTATTTTATGGAAAAAAATATTGGTCTATGTGGAATAATATTATTCGGGGAATCTCTTTTTGTTCTCGACGTCGATCTCCCTTTCACATAGGCATTGTTTTTTGTATTTATTTATTTTTTAAATAAAAAGAATTCAGTGGATCTCTGCTATGTTAAATCGATCGCAGGGGAGTTTGGTGCACGAAAACCCAGCTCCCCTTTCATTTGGAGGGCGATGTAATTAGACATTAGCCTCTGCGAGAGAGCATGGGGAGGCGTTCACGACTATACGAGGCTCCTCTGAAGTTTGGCAGCCATGGGCAAACCAAAAGGGAGTTTTTTTGAGGATCGAGGAGGAAGATCAACAGATAAACAGCTAATTGTATACACTTAGGGAGAAAATGTTTGAGTGCACTCCCTGTGGAGCCCCCACACTTGTGGAAGAAAAGCAGAAGGGGAACTAGATCTGAAGTATTTCGACATTAATGCTTGTTTTCAAAATTAAAGATTTATAGCGCTCGATAGGGCATTTCTGCTGTAGCCTGAACTCCTCTGTAACATAGGGGCGGGAGAGGAAGCGCTGCTACGGGATACTAACACACAGCTCCACGATTTCAAACATTTTCATCAGAAGTGGCCCTTTTTAAAATAATTGGAGTCTGCAGAGATGAAATCTCACTTTTGGCTCAAATGAATTTTCTGGAAATGTCATTTGATTTGAGAAATATGACTGATCTGGCCGATTCCTCGATAAGAAACGAAATGAGCCTTTGTCCTTCAGGATATCATAGACTTGAAAAAGGGATTTTGTGGCTAATGCCATCTGATAGATATGTCCTGCTTTGAAAGAGGAAGTCCATAAGCCTGGGGGAACGGCTGCAGTCTGAATGTGTCTTGAATTCACAGTTGCAGCGTGTTCTGCCATGCAAGTCAGAAAAGACAGATTCACTCCCGAGCAATAATTAGAAACCAACAGGCAGTAGATAGCATGATAAACTTTAGAAAATAAAGCGTTCCCTTTCAACTCGTAATGTCTGCATTTTAGAGAAATTATTTTCAAAGTCAAATATTTACTGGTAAGTAGAATGCTACTCCACAAGTCTGAATTAAAATAAATATGTTAACTTCAGCCGATATATATACTCGTAATGTAAACTGTTTCAAGTTTACAATATTTGATGTACAGTACTACCTTGACTTATGTGTTATTTAAGTTGTTCAAAACTTTGAGTGTCGTTTCTGTAGTACTAGAATTAGAAATCGATGTGCTTACAATGTTAAATATAGAAAAGCAAGACCATGGTGTGTTATTTTTTTGTGTCTGAGCCACACCGGCAATTAAGAGAGCAGTCACATAGTCACTCACATACCGTTGTCCACAGACTTTGTTGGAACTTGTTCGAAGGTCACAGAACACAAAGGAGGTAATGTGCTGTAATTGTATCACTGGGAACAAAATTGCCCTTTGCCGTCCTGGGGGCCTTACCTATCAATGGATTATTAGCTGGTCACCAAGGGCAACCATTTCCACTTGACTGTTAGAACTGAACCTAGCCAGCACCTGGATACCTTCTTGGGTGACAAGAAGCGCATTTACAAATCTACTGATTGAATGAGGAATAAGGACTAAGACTAGAACAGTATAACATGTGTGAGGGCCAATGCCAACCATGTAAAATTTTATATATATATTACCTACTGCCAGTTGCCAGTAGGTAGATATAGTTAGGACCTATTATCCATAGGAAATCCGCACCATTCTATTTTGAATAACTCAAACAAATTTTGTTGCGTGCACTGCATCACATTTGGGGATGCAGTGCACGCATCGAAATTCGTTTTATTAATTTATATGTTAACTTACCTGTAAATCTCCGTAATCCATACTTTACTACCCCCCACCCTGGCCCTCCCCCTCCCCACGTCACCGCCCTGCAGTTACTCCTACTACCGACCGCGGCTGGTTTCAGGGCTGTTATAGTTAGCTGGACATTTCACTCGTACAAAACCATTGAAATTCCTCCATTATACTTAGTTCTGCTAACTATAACTTGCGCGCCCGCAATCCACTGCTGATGATGTCACATATTACATCATTCAAGACATGGTCAGTGACATCACTGATGACATCTCAAATGAAAAGAAGCAGAGAACTCTGGGTAGTTCTCAAGTTTAGGTGAAAAGCAGCTCCTGTATAGAGCACTCACAACACCAGCGACACTCTAGATCTGCTCACCTCAAATGTCTGCTTTTCTATCAAAGTCTTTAAGCATAGGATTAGCACAGTGCTATCCACGGCGAGATAGAAATGGACAAAGTCTTTTGCCATTTCTACAGCAAAGGCTTTTGTCATTTTACAGCTCGGCGAGGACAGCACTGTGCTAGTCCTATGCTTAAAGGCTTAAAAACTTTGCTGTAGAAATGGCAAAAGACTTTGTCCACTTCTATTTATATATATATATATATATATATATCCTGCTCCTCTGCACCGTTACAAAGCGCGTCACTTCGTAGGCGGGTGCTTCCTCGCGGCGATGCTTCCGCGATACAAATTTTCGCTACCGATTCTTGTTAATCCAAAGAAACCAGCACTCCCGGGGTCAGATTGCAGCATATATCCTTTAATTCAAAAGCGGAACAAACAAACGCGTTTCAGAGCTTGTCCTTCGTCAGTGTTTGCCTAACACTGACGAAGGACAAGCTCCGAAACGCGTTTGTTTGTTGCCCTTTTGAATTAAAGGATATATGCTGCAATCTGACCCCGGGAGTGCTGGTTTCTTTGGATTAACAAGAATCGGTAGCGAAAAAAAAAAATATATATATATATATATATATATATATTATCTACTGGCGGTCGCTAGTAGATAGTTATAGTTAGGACCGTGTTTCCATAGGAAATCTCAAAATTCTATTTTGAATAACTTTGGTGCCGGTTGACGAATATTCACGAAAGCTTCAAAACTAATGGGGCGCTCCTCTCAGCTCCTACCCTGAAAGTCTCGGGGTGATTCGTCAAGCGGGGGCCGAGAAAAAGGGGGGTCCCAAAACGCGTTTTCCCCAATGCATTTTCCCTTAGGACCTTTAGTCGAAGGTACAGCCCGAACAGCTGAACAGAATTACTTGAAATTTGGCAGAGAGGTAGTCCTCAGGTCAGGGATGTGCCTTCTGCATATATGGAGTCAATCTGTTCAGTAGTTCCAGAGAAAATTGCAGTAAAAAGCACATACATATCTATAGCCGTGCACCGTGCGCGCACCGCGCGCGCACCCTAAAGTGCGCGAGCGTAATTCTGATTGGTTGTTACATGTCAGTCAACGTTCGAATCGGTCGAAATCAGGATGTGTCGGCCGCCATTTTGTTGTTTTCAGTGCGAGAGTGGAAAAGGAAGGTGGCGAACGTGAAAAGGGGGTAGGGTAGAGAGTTCCTGACCCCCTTGTCTTGGTCAGGGGGCCCCTGAAGGACCCCGAAGGCAGAAAAAAACATTTAATTTATTTATTTTTTTAAGTCGCGGGGGTGCGCGCACGGTGAAAAACCATTAAAAAAAAAATATGTTAATACGTAGTTTATTGAAAAATAAATATATAAAAAAAATAATAATACATACATAACTAAGCATTTAAAAAACCATACAAATTCACTGAAAAAACCATAGGTTTCACACACGTTATAGTTAGTAATTTGCATTTAAAAAACCTTGCAAATTCACTTAAAAAACCATAGGTTTCACACATGTTATAGTTAGGTGGATATTTCACTCGTAAAAAACCAATGAAATTCCCCCGTTATAGTTAGTTGAGATAACTATAACTCGCGCGACCGCCACTCTATCACAAGGATGATGTCATCAGTGATATCATGAGTGATGCCACTGACCATGTCATGAATGATGTAATATGTGACGTCATGAGCAGAGGATTGCGGGCGCGCGAGTTATAGTTATCTCAACTAACTATAACAGGGGAATTTCATTGTTTTTTTATGAGTGAAATATGCACCTAACTATAACATGTGTGAAACCTATGGTTTTTTAAGTGAATTTGCAAGGTTTTTTAAATGCTAATTCCTAACTATAACATGTGTGAAACCTCTGGTTTTTTCAGTGAATATATATATATTTTTTCTCTGATATCACGTGCAGAGTATCTTTTTTCCTATTTAAGGAAGTGTTTTGAAGTTTCACGTTGTCATGTGAACAAGGCTCTAGTGGAGCCGAAACGTTATGGCAACTAGCACGCGAACAAGC
Organism: Triturus cristatus; assembly: GCF_964204655.1. Lineage (NCBI taxonomy): Eukaryota > Metazoa > Chordata > Amphibia > Caudata > Salamandridae > Triturus > Triturus cristatus. Next base: position 471,269,482 of record NC_140585.1, on the reverse strand, counting down.
TAAATAAATATTTGCACAAAGAATACGGTCCGTGTCTGTACTGTCTGGGGCAGGTGCCACGAGGAGGCAGCCTTGACGAGGAAACAGAATTGGAGGATATATTGAAGTATCTTGAATAAGAAACAGGATCAATGGGTTGATGAACAGTATAAGATTTATTGTAGTAAGGAAGATCTCATCCAACCGCCAGCAGTCAGTCCAATAACTGAAGGTTTCTAGAACATTGTCAAGCACAACAGTCCATGACATCAGTAAGTTCTGTCATGAGAACACTAACTCTTTAACATCACATAACACGAGATACCACACATCTCCCTTCCCCAAATGCAGAAAACAACATTATATACAAACTTAATAAGTACCAAATGCAGAAGGTTAAATGAAATCTGCCAAGTAACTAGGCTTCACAACCACCCTGGTAGATTTTCTTGGACAATTCGATTTCACACCCACTCCACTACTATCGTGTGAAGCAATGTTATCATTCCCCTTTGACTCAGTGTCGACACCACATTCTAACTCCCCCCTACACACAACTACCCTATTTAAATTCCAAATGCGATGATCTTGGGTTTGAATTGCATTTTTAAATATTTTAATCACCTTAATAGGTTTCATGTACTTGGACATAGAGCTGCCTAGTACACCAGGACGTTTGATCCTGACCCAATCTCCAACATGTACCACAGGTTCTCTTTACAGCATGTTTTCTATCAAAGTAATCTTTCCTTATTTTCCCTTTTTCTTCTTCAACTCTCAACATCTTCTCCCCATCACATTCCTTTTCTTTTCCTTTTTGCAATTCATATTTATTGACCCAAAATGGTTCAACACATGTGTTAGGAAGTCCACCCCGAAACAGTAAGAAAGGAGTTTTCCCAGTAGTTGTATGTGTAGCCAGTCTATATTCCTCAATTTTTGCAATAACCTCTTTTTTCCAATCTGTTCCAACACTCTTCGCTAAGGCAATAGTCTCCTTAACAACTTTGTTAAATCTTTCTACCATCCCATTAGTCTCTGGGTGATAGAGAGCAGAGGTTTTGTGTACAATTCCCTTAGAGGACAAAAATTGTTCCATTTCTCTTGAAATTAACTGAACACCATTGTCCGATAAAATGGAAATAGGCAAACCTTCCCTGGCAAATAGAGACTTCAAACACTCAATTACATTACCAGTGTTGACATATGACATAAAAAATACTTCAGGCCACCTAGACTACATGTCTATGACCACTAGTAGATATGTTTGATATTCTTTCCCTTGAATGGGACCAACTATGTCCAAAGCAATTTCCTGCCAAGGTCCGTTTGGACGTTTCCTTAATACCATAGGTTGTTCATGTGTGCACTTCGATTTGTCACTGATGGCACATGACACACAATCTCTAATAACACGCTCAATCATTCGGTCCATACCTGGCCACCAATAAGACATGAGCAATCTTTCTTTGCACTTAGATAGTCCTGAATGAGCAACATGCACTGAGTCTACCAATTCCCTTCTTAGACTAGTGGGAGGGATCAGTCTTGTTCCCCTAAACAAGAGATTGTTGTCCACTGACAATTCATTTCGTACGCCCCAAAAACATTTTACATCCTCTGATACATTTTTGTTGGAACACCACCCTACTTTTAACAAGGACATAACCTCACACAAAGTTGTATCCTTCTGTATTTCATCCAACCACCTATCTTCCGATATGATGACCTGATCTACAACACAAACAATTTCATCATCCTCTTCATACTCAGGACTGTCCTCACGCAAACTGACAGAAGGCACCAAACGCGAGAGAACATCCGCTACCCCATTTTCAATGCCTGGAATATACTTGATCATGAAATTATACTCCTGTAAACCAATCACCCACTTGGTAATTCTACCAGATACTAGATCCAAACCTTTCTTACTGAAAACCTCAACTAAAGGCTTATGATCCGTATGGACCTCAAAATCTACACCCCACAGAAACTTCTTGAGTTTTTTTACGGCCCAAAACACAGCTAGAGCTTCCCTCTCAACAACTGAATATCGAGTCTCTGGATCTCTAAGACTTCTAGACAGAAACATAATAGTTTTCATGCCATTAGTACCACTCTGCTTGAACACAGCTCCCAACCCCTTCTCACTCGCGTCTGTCACCAAAATGGATTTACCAGAAGGATTAAAACTCTTCAATGAAGGAGCTAGTCCCAGCTTTTCCTTTATGGCCACAAACTCATCCTCACATTTCTCTGTCCACAAGTACTCCTCACCCTTTCGTAGTAACCTTCTCATATTCACAGTTGCTAAAGCAAACCCTTTGATAAACTTAGCGTAATATTCAATCATCCCTAAAAAATTCATAAGGTCAGACTTATTGGTAGGAGAACACATTTTTGTGATTGTTTCAACCAACTCGGACTTTGGCTTCACACATTCTCCTGAGATGCTATGGCCTAGGTAATTAATGGTGTTAGATCTAAATGTGCATTTTTCCACTTTAATCGTGAGGTTATGCTTACTCAATGCCTTTAACACAGCTCTCAACCTACAGTCGTGTTCCCTGTCATTTTTTGCAAAGACCAATATATCGTCTTGGTAGACACACACTCCAGGGAGATCCTTTAATACTCTTTCCATTACCCTTTGGAATACTGAGGACGCAGACACCAACCCAAAAGGCATTCTTCTAAATCTAAAGGTACCAAATGGAGTAATAAACGAGGTACAATCTCGAGACGACTCATCAAGTTCAATTTGATGATACGGCGAGGTCAAATCTAACGTACTGAAAATCTTTGCTCCATCAAGTAATGTCAACAATCCAGTAATATTGGGCAATGGGTATCTGTCCACCACAACACTCTTGTTTAGTTGTCTCAAGTCGATACACAAACGCAAATTGCCATTTGGTTTGCGTGCTGCGACAACTGGAGCAAGCCATTCTGATCCTTCTACTCCCTCAATAATCCCACCACTGCTCAGTTTTTCTATTTCCCTTTTCATGTCATCTCTAACTGATAGTGGAACATTCCTCACCTTACATTGTATAGGAATTGCATTAGATTTTAATTGTATTTTGTGCCTATACCCCTCCAGGCATCCCAAGGTTTCCCTAAATACATTAGGAAATTCAGATTTAAGTATATGAGCATACATGTCATTGGCATTCTTATCTACAGATTGAATCCTCTCTCTCAATTGTATCGGAAAATGTGCATTTGGGTCAAGATACACTCCTAAATCCCCTTGATGCAGCCAACTAATAATGCTGTCTCCACGCTTTGAAACATAGATTTTCCCATTGATCAATCGATCCTTATATTCTACTAGACCATTGAAATATCCATGTAACTTTATTGGTTCTCCCCCATAAGCTAAAGGTATAATGTCTGGTTTGGTAAGAGTAACCTTTCCCTTGAGTTTAGATGCTTAAAAATCATTTGATACTATGGTGATCTTCGCACCGGAATCAAATAGTACCTTAGTACGTTCTCCTTCCACCATAATTTCATCATAAGGACCTGTTTTTTTTCTGTTTTTTCCTCAACTTGTACCACAATTTGTCCACAAATTAGGTTCTCAGAATCATCCCTTTGATAAATTTCTACCTCTTTGACCTTTGTCTTTAGTTTACTTTTATAAAAAGCAGTGAAATGCCCCTTTAATTTACACTTTGAACATGTTTGACTGAGAGACGGACATTTTCTATCATTAGCCAGATGATCCGTTTTACCACATCTATAACACTTTCTTTCTAACCCTACTTTATCTGATTGTGTTTTAGTATTCAGGTCACATTTTTCTGTTTTAATCTTTACCACCTCAACCTTGGCCCCTTTTTCAGCATCTTTCTTTATCACCGCAACACATTTCAAAGAGTGTTCAATGCGTTTTGCAACACTTAACACCTCATCTAGAGACGGTTCATCCCTCAACCATAACTCTTCTTTAACTTTTTCCATGTTACACCCAAACATAAATTGGTCTCTGATACGTTCATCAGTTAAATTATCAAACTTGCATGAAGAAGCAAGCTTCCTCAACTGAGTTATGTAATCCTCAATTGACTCATCAGTAGATTGCATTCTCTTTGCAAACTGATACCTTTCCAGGATAGTTCTAACTTTGGGCAAATAATGCTTATCCAGCTTCTTAATACAGATTTCATAATGATTTAGACCTCTAGCTTCATCAGCTGAGAGATCTGGCAAATTATCAAACACATCTTGGCCCTCCGAACCCAAACAGTAGAGTAATAAAGCTGACCGTCTTTCAGCACTTAATGACGGACCACATACCCTGGCATATCTTTCGAAAACCACCTTCCACTTTTTCCATTTAATTGGAGGAGAACCAGGACACGATAAGAAGAAAGGTGCTGCAGTAACATTCTGCATGGTTGTACAGCAAATGTGTAAAATCTCAATACTAAATTTACCTATAATACCTCAAAGGAGTGCTAAGCCTATAATACTCTCAACTTGCTCTACTTCTATTTTTTGCTCACACCTAATATAATGCCCATTGTTATAGTAGGTGTGACCCTACATGGTACCATTTAACTTGGCTTTTACTTCTAGATGCTTCTTAATTTTCAAATCAAATTAGAATGAGTTTTCTCCTTTGCTTTTAAGTTAGCTCAAAAACCTTTTTAAAATTATATGTACACACCAACTACGAATAACTCACTAAGGACCTACTGTTTTGAGTCGCTGATATCATATAACTTAATACAACATACTCGGACACGAACAGACGCGATGTGGAGAAATTCCCAGTTGCTAAGCAACCGTAATCAAGATGGCCACCACGCACATCCAACGTAACGTGATGCGCAATGACGAGATATGCGGTGCCTGTGAAGTCAATCTCAGAATCGGCTGCGCGATGACGTGTTGAAAAGTTCTTCGTGGAATCCCAAGATCAGCTCCCGACAGGAACGAGAACTCCGACTTAAGAATGGAAGTTCCAGTTCCAGGTACGCCGCTCTGTGTCCGTTATGAAGCAAATGTTTTTCTTTGAATGTTTCGGATCGAAGTTGAAAACCTCTTGTAGAAATTAATCCTTTGAGAAGAGAACAATGATCAATCAGACCAGGATGCAAAGTCAATGAAAGATAACATCATATGTGTCCGCCTCGCACAAAACCACACACCGCACACCACCAGTTCCTCAATAATAAAAATTTCAGAGCTGATGAGTGTGGCACTACGAGACTGCCACATCGAACAAAAGTCTCGCTGCTAGTGCGCCAGGCTTCACCCTATGAAGCATCCAATATAGACTGACTGTATGAGTGCTTCTCCAACTCCACAAGACGGTAGACTCATAAAATCGAATCTGCCAAGACGATAATGATCTCGATCCAGGTGCACTTGAAATTAAACCTGCTTCATGTATAGTCCAATATTAGATAGTTGATGGTAGACTGATGTGGCTTCCTCTTAGTTTACTTCGGAACAATTTGAGGAAAAGAGTCTTTTCAGCAACTTAACTCTTGTGTTGATATCTTCCCATTCTCATACCCGACTACGCCAGTGAAGTATCTTGAATAAGAAACAGGATCAATGGGTTGATGAACAGTATAAGATTTATTGTAGTAAGGAAGATCTCATCCAACCGCCAGCAGTCAGTCCAATAACTGAAGATTTCTAGAACATTGTCAAGCACAACAGTCCATGACATCAGTAAGTTCTGTCATGAGAACACTAACTCTTTAACATCACATAACACGAGATAACACATGTATTTATATATATATATATATATATATATATAACTCCAAGACAACGCTCCTTCTGAATTGCTGCGACCCAAGGGAGCTGGCGCACACGCCGGCGGAGCACGCCGGAAATTAAATATTCCAAAAGTCAGATAACGTGCGCTCTCAGGAACAAAGTAGATCAACACAGATAGCGGAGAAACGGGTGTTTATTCACAACGCGTTTCGACTTTACAAGCCTTGATCACGTGAATAACAGTGCTATGGTGGCAATGAACTTAAAAGAGTGAAGGGCTGTCAAAACAGACAAAGGACCAAGTACATGGTAATCATACAGTATCCTACTGTGGCGGCCATCTTGGAGTGGTCAAATACCAACAAAAGCATGGAAGTAATCGCTCCCAAGTTGTCCTACTGCTGCATTGAGAACAAATAAGCCACAATTCTAATGAACAAAATAAATTGAACAACATAAATGATATCTGAGCTGCATTATATCCTATAACCTGGCAAGTGCCTGCGATAGAATGTGCAGACCACCCCATGTGACTCCAAATGGAGAGATAAAATTACAAAGGCAGAAGATGTGACCTGTATATGCGGGATGTCAGGACGAGCATAGCAGTAGTCAAATCATGGCGACAGAAGGAGAATAGTATGTGTTCCCCAAGTGGGGCTAACCGTGTTGACCAAGTGATGGACCAAAGTCTTTCACACGCCCATGTGTCCAGAACTGGTGATGACCTCGGTGAGATGGAGGGGAGAGAGGGTAGGCTGCCCGTGCAGAGTGAGTGTCAGTGTTGGGGCCCCTTCCTCTCCTCCTGAAAAGAAAATAAGAATACATGGTTAAAAACAGATGCAAATGAGTCTGCATCATACACAATTCTAGTGCAAGTTCTAAAATGGGAAGAAGGGAAGAAAGTGCACACAAGTTGCAACGATAAGACATAATCCAACCATATGTACATCATGCATAAACACATAGTCCAAATACATCATTCTCTAAGGTGTATGGCCAATTCTTCGTCCTGATTGAGACCACCAGGGTTTTTGCTTTGGAAATCAACAATGTATTTGGATTCCCTTTGTCTCAACCTCAGTACCCTGTCGCCTCCCCTGGGAATACTGGGGATTTGTTCAAGAATAAAGTATCTCAGTAATGTCGAATCAGAGAAATGATGGTCCCTGTAGTGCCGTGCGACAGGATATTTTTCGTCCATGTGTGTTATGGCCCTACTGTGTTCCAGTACCCGCTTTTTGGCCTGGAAGGTAGTGCTCCCTATGTACCATTTGTTACAGGGACATACAATCACATAGATGGCAAATGTGGTGCTACAAGTGAGAAATTGTTCTATCTCTTTGTACACTCCATTGTATGTGATCGTTTTGAGGAATGTACTTTGTTTGCATGCCTTGCAATGGCCGCAGGGAAAAAATCCCTGCAACCCATGTGTGTGTCTGTCAGGGTACATAGTGATGTCGCTGCGTACCAACATGTCCCTGATGTTCTTCCCCTTCCTGTATGTGATACTGGGTCTCTTAGGAATACTGGTGCCAATGATGTTATCAGTAGTGAGAACATTCCAATGTTTGGTCAGGATATGTTTGATGTTGTCTGAATTGGTGTTGTATGTCATGATGATGCGCGTGGTATCGTCATCATCCTTGGATGTCAGTGTCTGTTCGTTGGTCAATGTAGAAGTTCTAGAAATCCCGCTGGCCCTGTCTCTAGCTCTGTTGAGTACCCAATTGGGATAACCTCTCTCTCTGAAACGTTCAAACATCCCCTCACTCACTCGCAAATAGGCTTCCTCTGAGTTACAGTTTCTTTTGGCCCTCATGAGCTCGCCAAATGGGATGCTCCATTTAAGTGTCTCAGGGTGGCTGCTCAGTGCATGTAAGATGCTATTGCCAGCTGTGGCCTTTCTAAAGAGAGTGGTGTGCAGTTGGTTGTCCAGGATGTCAATGCTGACATCAAGATATTCTGCCCTAGTACTGCTGACATGCCCCGTAAGAACAATATTGCTGGAGTTATGATTCAGGCACTCGATGAAAGCCAGTGCTGCTTCCTCGTCACCATCCCAGACAATAAAAAGGTCATCGATATAGCGCAGCCATCTAATGACGTGCGCAAAATGATGGGCAAGGTCTTGCTTTGCCCGTATGGTCTCCTCCCAGTGACCCATAAATAGGTTGGCAAAACTGGGGGCAAAGCAAGATCCCATCGCGGTACCTGTTGTTTGCCTGTAGAGTGTACCATCGAATAGAAAGATGTTGTTGGCGAGACAGAATTCTATCATCCCCAACAGCATCCTGCTATGTTCCCTGAGTCTGAGAGGTCTAAGCTTGAGAAAATGTTCACAGGCCAACAAACCTTGTCTATGTTCAATGATCGTGTAGAGGGATTGTACATCCAGTGTGATGAGAAAGAATTTCTCATCCCACTGGATGTCTTGGATCTTGGTGAGGAAATCTTTCGTGTCCCTCACGTAGCTAGGAAGTGCCATGACAAACTCCCTAAGGAAATGGTCCACGTATTTGGAGACATGTTCCGTGACACTCCCTCTCGATGACACGATGGGGCGTCCTGGGGGATCTATGGGGTTTTTATGTAGCTTGGGCAAAAGGTATAGTACTGGGAGCACAGGATGATCGTTTTTGAGGTATCTGTACTCCTCCCATTCTAAGATCCCTTTATCTTTCCATACAAGGAGTTTGTCCCAAAGATCGATAATGCTGAGATTGTATATCTCCATGGAAACACAGATATAGCTTTGAGAATCATCTAGCTGTCTGAGAGCTTCCGCTACATACTTGTCCCGACTGAGAATGACAACATTGCCGCCCTTATCAGCAGGGCGCACTACCACATTGGAGTCATTGGCAAGCTCAAGAAGAGCCTGCCTCTGATCGAAGGATAGGTTGTTATATTTAGAGTTGTTTTTCTTCTTGTTTGTTCTGTAAGTACATAGGGCTTTGGCAACACAGTCATGGAACGTATCAATGTTGTCATGAGGAAGGGAAGGGAGAAACGTGGATTTGGGTTTGAAACCTGATGATGCACTGTCATCCATGACGACCCCACAATCGATAAGGGTCTGAGTGTTGCTGGTCGAAACAGAGTTATCATCCCCATTGATCACGTTGTGGATGTTCACATCAGTGGCACTCGTTGCTTCTCGTTCTAGTTCTATGAGATTGATCAAGGCATCCATATCTCCTGTGGACATCTCATTCTGGTGTTTTGGGATGAATGATTTCGTGCCTACAGTATTGCCCAATCTTTTGAGTGCATGCCATTTTTTCAGCTTTAATTTACGAGTGAATTTAAACAAATCAATCCTTGTCTCAGTGAAGTTGAAAGATCTGGAAGGGCAGAAGGACAGACCCAGGCAGAGAGTTTTTTTCTCTAAATCACTCATGACCCTGTTTGACAGATTAATGACAGTTTTATTTACCATAGTCATATCCATTATCGCATCCTTCTGGAGCGGGTTCTGTAGCTTCCCATGCCGCCCCTTCCTCTGCCTCTCCTCCCATCGTTGGTGGATTCTCTTTCTTCTGTTCCTTCGTTTCCTCGTCCCCTTCCACGTCCTCGACCTCGTCCCCTCCATCCTGGTGTTGTCTTCGCCGGAGCCTCCTTTGTCGTCCGTCTGCTCCGGCGCAGGTGACGATATTCCTCTAAAAAATTAACTTGTCGTGTTGTTGTCTCAAGGCTGTTGGTTTCTTCCGTGGAGATGTCAGATTCTATATCACTGGCTGTGGACGTTGATGGTGTTGGTTCCGTGTCTCTGTCATCCCTCGTGGATGATGGTTTGTCTTTATGCTCGTACAGATGGTCATACTTGCGGCTAAACGTGAGAATTCTGCCAGACTCGTAATCATTATAGTCCCTGTTCATCTTTCTCTCCTTCCGTGCTTTGATCTCCTCTTCATGCTTTTTCAGCCGTTCTTTCATGTTCTGTAGAGATTTCTCTATGGTCTCTTTATCTATGATATTTCTCAATTCTTCAGTGATTTCCTGTATTTGTTTCAGAATTGTCTCTCTGTCAATCCAAGCGTATTTAACTAAAATCTCAAGCATGCGCCTGGAGCTTGTGGCTGAGTTCTCGGACCATTCCTTGAGCATGGCTGGATTGGGTGCTTCATAGGTCGGTGTTGTAAAAATTCTTAGACCCCTGGGCACCATTTCCTGGTCAATGTAGTTCTGGAGTGAAATGGCCTCCCACCATTTCGAGATTTCTGTTCTTTTGAGTTTCTCAAGTTTACTCATTTTGTCGTCTGTGGATACCATCGTGGTTGTTCCTGGTTTGTTGCCTGTCAGGCTTTTGGGTTTCTTGGCAAATATCACCAGGGCAGCCGCCCTGCGTTCCTCCTCTTCTTCCATGTGCACTACACCCGAGTGCAATGTCCGCTAAATGCGTGAGTACTCTTCCCCTTGTGAAATACAAGTTGCTCCTGCCAGTCCAAGGTATAACTGGTGTAAAGGGTGCCTAGGAAAGCACCACCTAGATGGAAAAAATGCTGCAGTGACCCCCTAATTACTGTAGTTGATAATAATGCCACATGGTGTAAAAATACTTATGACGAAGATTATCGTGCCAAAACACGAAAGTGTGTACTGTGGACGGGGTCTGTAGGGCAAGTACCGCGCTATCGTGGTTCCTCTGATAGTCGCGTGTGGCTGTTAATGCAAGTTACAGTCAAGTGGTGCTAACAAATTGTCCGGGTACCATGCGTGGAGAGAGTGTGTTTACCCGCCGCAAACCCAGAGGACACAAGCCGTGGTGGCAGCTACGTGTAGTGGTGAGAGAATGAAGCGCGACCCCCCCGCCGCTTCCCCGGGAGATGAGAGACGAGCGCCACCAAAGACCCCCACCCTCGCCTCCCAAGGGGCGGACAGACAGGGTCAAGCACTTACCCTCGGTACTACGAGCTCCTCGAAGTGTCGGGTTGCCGGAAATCACGGTTTCTCTGTACGCTTGATGGACGGCCGGTCCGGTGCAATCCTCAATAGTAAAACTCCAAGACAACGCTCCTTCTGAATTGCTGCGATATATATATATATAGAAAATCAACAGCAGGGAACACTACGCTACATGCCAGCAGCGCACATCCCCACCATACAATCAGGAGCATACCTCTAGGAGAACTAACACGTCTAAAACGTATTTGTAGCACGCCTGAGGATTATGAAATATGCAAGCAGGAGACTCTAAGAAGATTGCGCATTAGAGGGTACAAGGAATCTATCCTTAATGAGGCAATCTCTAAAGTAGATATGAAATCCAGAACGACACTCTTATCTCCCAAGAGCCAGTCTGAAGACAAAGATAACTTGAACAACATCCCTAGACTTATTACGGCGTTCAACAGGCAGGAGAGACAGATTAAGGCAATTATCAAGCGTAATTGGCCTATTATTATGACAGATGGTGTATTAGCTCCTATAATGCCAGGATACCCCACGATTACCCATAGGAAGGGCCCTTCCATGAGGACACAGATCGTGAAACCATTCCCGGAACTAGCTGCTGTAAGACCTTGGTTACAACCTAAATTGGGATTCATTAAATGCTCCTCTTGTAGAGCCTGCAAATTCGGAGTGAATACTGATACCTATTCTACCCCTTTTAGCCCCAAGTTGATAAAAATTCAGGGTAGATTCACTTGCAAAACGGAATTTGCAGTGTATGTACTGACGTGCACCTGCGGTCTTAGATATGTGGGCAGCACTAAGCTGCAGGTGCACGTCAGAATCCTACAGCACTTACGAGCCATAGTAAACAATGATTCCTCTTATCCTGTGGCTAGGCATTTCAAAATGGTACACAACAACGATCTGAAATGTTTGACATATTTTGTAATAGCAAGTGTACCTAAACTGAGACGTGGGGGAAACAGGGAAAGAATCCTTAGGCAACTGGAGTCTAAAATGATTATTGAATTAGATAGCAAGACCCCGAATGGATTGAACAATACAGATGAGATGTACCATTTTTTGTAAACACTAGAGAGTTACATTTTTGGGCTTAGTTAGTATAGAAGACATATGTTTTCTTTAATATGAATAACAAGTATAATAATCTTTATCAAATATTTTTTTTACTAATTTTTTACCTTTTATCAATCTTTAGGAAACTCCCTGAAATACGATTTTGGGTATATGATCTCTGATCATACAGTTAAGATTACTATAATCCCCTCTTCCCTTCGCACTTTGCACATGTAAACATCAAATGGTGTTAGTTAGGTTTTTAGCCCGTATTTTAACTTTGTTAAATGTGGGTTTTTAGCCTTCTTTACTGGCTATTTTGATGTTTTTATATAGGTACATGCACAGATTTTTTACAGTTGATTATTGCACTTGCACTTTACGGTGATCCATGGATAAATTAGTTAGTTAGTATTTTCAACTTAGATGTGTAACACTGCACTGATCAATCTGCTTACGTATGATGCAGTCAATTATAACAGCATTTAGGCTGATATGTTTTATTACGACCATTAGATTAATACTGTTCTATCCTCTCAAATTGTTGCATTCTGGCTATATATTTATCTATCTAATGGCTTAACAATTTTTACATCTCATGAGGATCAAAAAAATATATGTTTTTTATTATATAAATAATTTTTTATGGAAAGAAAATTTATTTATTAAACATATTTATTAGCTTTTAAATTTAGCTTTTAATAAGGATTTTTTAGTACTAATTTCTCTATTTTGGTCGTGTACTGTAACAAAATTGTTGATTGACTAGCATTTAAGCAGTAATGGTTTAACGTATGTGAAGAAAACAGACTTTTCACATTGTCAATGCCGTGAAGTAAATGTTTCACTTTCTATGTCTATGCACCATGTGGTGTGGTTACCCCTATCACTGTTGAGCATTTAAAAATAATGACGAGAGTGCTTCAAGCTGACTTGTGAGCAAGGGCTCTTGTGGCCCGAAACGCGTCAGGTTCGAGGTTGAGAGAACAATAAACGCCATCTTACCTCATTCGACTGGGTTTGCTGTCTCTGTTCGCCATTTCTGTGGAGGTGCAGGGAAATCTTCGTTGTTTCTATATATATATATATATATATATATATATATATATATATATATATATATATATATATATATATATATACATTTATATATATATATGCAGTCGCCTGTAGGTAGTTATAGTTAGGACCTATTTTCCATAGGAAATCTGCAGCATTCTATTTGGAATAACGTTGGCGCTGATTGACGAATCTTCGCGAAATTTTCCAAACTTTTGGCCAGCTCCGTTCCACTCCTATCCTGAAAATTTCATGGTGATTCATCAAACAGGGGCCGAGAAAAAAGGGGGGTCCCAATACACGTTTTCCCCATGCATTTTCCCATAGGACCTGTTGACGCAGCTACAGCCCGAACAGCTGAACAGAATTACACCAAATTTGGCAAAGAGGTAGTCCTCAGTTAAGACTCATGCCTTTTGTTTAACCTCTTCTGTGCCCATGACGAGATAGTCTCGTCATGGAGCACTTTTGCGCTGTGCCCATGACGAGACTATCTCGTCATGAACCCCGCCCGCTAATGTAACGGCCGGCACAGGAGGGGGAAAGGGCGGGGCACTGAAGGGGTTAAATGGTTTAAATCCGTTCAGTAGTTCCTGAGAAAATTAGAGTTAAAAAGATAGATATCTCTGGGCGGAGCCTAACCACACATCCCATCGTGAGATCTGATTGGCTGTCAGTACTTGATCCAAGAAGTGTTGGCAGCCATCTTGGGACCAATCTACATGATAGCACCTCATTAAAAAGCATTGCAGTTAGTAGAAGGTTTTAAGACTTTAGTTACATTATAAATCATTTGCTGATGGTACCATACTCATTTTAGGAATTGTGGTGTGTTCTAAGGTGATTTTACCATGTGAAAAAGCCTTCTGCTGTGATATCATGAATCATGTTTAAGAGAGAACTGTTTTCTAATGCTTTTCCCACAGAGGTTTGGAAGGTGATCTATAAGCTAAACTGAAAGCATATTTTCTGTAAATTCACATTATCTTTCTCAGTCATGTGAGAATGAAGTCTGACATTCTCAGTAAAACATGCACATCCAACAAGGACAGAGAGTGTCAGTTGATTCCTTTGTGTTCTATTGCAGCTTCCCAGAGTGTTCTAAAGAACAACTTGAGCGCTAACAGTCCTACTTATGACAAACGTATTGCACACCTGAAGCCATCTTCATTGGAATAAAGTGGTAAATCTTAAAACATTTAATTTAAAAAGGAACACAATGAGGGGGTTCATTTAGCCATAGAAAGTATGATTAGTGCTGCGGAAAGAAAAATGAGGGCACATTTTGAGTGACTTCTCAAATCCTCTTCTATTTCATTAAAAAATTCTGACATGCAGACTGAAACATGCAGTTTCAATACCAGCAGCAGACTTCCCTGGTGAGCAGTAGCTTTACTACAGTGATCTGATAAGCAACTAGAGTGCTAACATTCTGAATTGATGGCAAATGTGTGACACATCTGAATGCCTTCTTGGTGGAATCAAAGTAAAAAACTGAAAGTATTTCCTACTGAAGAGACTGTAGTAAATGAGGAAATTAGTAAACTTCATAACAAATAAGTCTCCCAAAATGGCCACCAGAGACAAAAGAGCCCAAATGTAGCCCAAATATCACCCAGATGTAGCCCAAGTATAGCCCAATGACAGAATGTCCCAGAGTGTTCTAACGAACAACTAGAGCGCTAACAGTCTTACTTATGACAAAAGTATGACACACCTGAAGCCATCTTGATTGGAATAAAGTGGTAGCACTTAAAACATTTAATTTACAAAGGAACACAATGAGGGGGTTTATTTTGCCATAGAAATTATGATTAGTGCTGCAGAAAGAAAAATGAGGGCACATTTTAACTTCTCAAATCCTCTTCTATTTCATAAAAACATTCTGACATGCAGACTGAAACATGCACTTTGAATGCCAGCAGCAGACTTCCCTGGTGAGCAGTAGTTTTACTACAGTGGTCTAATGAGCAACTAGAGTGCTAACATTCAGAATTTATGGCAAATGTGTGACACATCTGAATGCCTTCTTGATGGAACCAAAATAAAAAAAACTGAAAGTATTTCCTACTGCAATAAATGAGGAAATTAGGAAACTTCATAACAAATAAATCTCCCAAGATGGCCACCAGAGACAAAAAAGCCCAAATGCAGCACAAATATCACCCAGATGTAGCCCATATGTAGCCCAATGACAGAAGTGTGCAAAACACTTATTTTTTGTGTATTTGCAGTTTTATATAGTGCAGACTTGTCAGGTATTGAAGTGCTTTACATGAGCATTGGTTACATCACACAAGATCACATTAATTTTGGTTGTAGACATGGGGAGATTAAGTGATTTGACCAGAATCACAGAATGTTGAGCTGAAGCAGAAACTCCAACCTGGTTTCCCAGTTGCAAAGTCTGCAGCTCTGGAAGTAACACCACATCCTCTCCCCTAGGTGTAACATTTAATCAAGTGGTCAACTGGATAAAAAAACATAAAGATTACAAATAATTTAAAATGTCTTTGTCACTATTTGAAAACTCAGAAAATATGTCCTCATTTTAGATTTTTAGAGCACTAACCATAATTGTGATGCAAATAAGACCCTCTCATATATGTAATTTCTAAAGGAAATGCTCTAGGTATTACAGTTTTGATTGCATCAAGATGACGTCAGGCATTCCACACGTTTGTAATAAATATAGAATGTTAGCAATCTAGTTGTTCATTGGGATACTGTTGAGAGGCAGAGGCCAGGGGCACGGACTCTGAAAATTGAAGGCAGGTAGGAGAGTGCAGAGGCAACAATTTGACCACACTGGGCAGGCAGGAGGCAGGAAGGGAAGTGGCAGCACAACAGACTATGGAGGGCAGTGGAAAGGGGGGCAGGGGCAACAAACATAAACAATACAGGACTGGCAAGAGAGGCTGTGGCAATACAATAGGCCATTGTGGGCAGAAGGAAGAGGCAGTGGTAGTACAACCATTCATGCCAACAGACCCGTTTCAGCCAGGAAAAGTCCAATGTTTTTAAGCTCAAATTGGCTTTATTTGATCTGTCTCCTGTCTACAATCTCCTCTTTTTCAATGTAACTCAAAGGGGAAAATCAATACCACAGTTCTTTTTCAAAATCTCCCTCTTACCAAGTTCAAAATGTTTGCAAGTATGGTAGATTGGATCATGGTAGGCAGTAGGAATTGGGGTAGGGACATGGACTCGGATAACAGAGGACAGGAGGGACATGGAGAGGTGCACAAAACTGACCCTACAGGGCAGGCATCAGGGTTTGCAGCAGCACAATACACCACACAGGGCATGCGGGATGGGAGTGCAGCACAACAATCCATAGAAAGCAATAGGGAGGGGACAGGACCATGCACATGGACAACAGAGGGGACAGAGGCAATGGTAGCTAGCTGACCATAATGGTCAGACAGGAGAGAAAGCTGCAGCATAACAGACCATAAAGGGCAGGAGGGACGGACCAGGGGCATTACAATGGAAAAGAAAAGCCAGAAGGGAGGGAATAGGGGTCTGCACATGGAAACAGAGGGCTGGGAGCAAGGGGGCAGGGCAGGAGCAGCAAGATGACCATGGAGGTCAGGCAGGATGGGCACTAGAAACAAGACACACCATGGAGAGCAACAATGAGACTATGATGGCATACACACATACCATGGAGGGAAGGTGGGAGGGGGTCAGGGGCAGCTAGCTGACCACACAGGGAAGGTGGGAGGGGACATGGCAGCGCAGAAGATGATGCATGGCAAGCGGGAGGGTTAGTGGCAGCACAATGGCTATGATGGGCAAGAAGGAGGGTGCAGGGGCATGCACAGAGGACCATGGAGGATAGAAGGGAGGGTCAGGACCTGGGCACAGACAAGAGAGTTCAGGGGAAGGGGCCTCACAACAGATCGCGTGGGGCAGGCAGGAGGAGCAGTTGCAGCACAACAGACCAGGGAGGGCAGAAGGGTGTGTCAGTAAAATGGATCATGGAGGACAGGAGGAAGGGGATAGGGGCATGTCATGTGGACAGGCAGGGTGGAGGTGGCAGGGACAGGTTACAGTCATCTGACAATTCTAGGCAGGTGGGAGGGGAGTGGCAGCTCAACAGAACACTCAGAGTATATAGGAGTGGCAGGTCCATGGAACATGGTGGGCAAAAAGGATGGAGCAGGGGCATGCACAAAGACATCGGCGGGCAGGGGGAAGGAGAATAGGGGCAGCAAGCTAAGCACAGAGGCTAAGCAGGAGGTCAATGATGGGCCATAGAATTGGGCAATGGAGGGCAGGAGGAGCTGGCTGGTACATCATGCTAAATGGAGGGCAGTGGCAGCACATCAGACCATGCATGGCAGGAGGGAAGAGGCTAGTCCATGGATTCAGACAATAGAGGATAGGGAGGAGGTGGATGTAGCAGCAAGCTAACTGTTCAGAGAAGGTGGGTATTAGGAACTTTGTTTGTAAAATGTGTGTCTGTGCGAACTACTTAAAATATGAACAAGTATGCAGCATAATCTCACTTTTATTCAGGAAGAAGAGGACGCTTGTGACTGAGACTCCGGCCTCACTTGGCAGAAACACCCCCTGACCTTCCACCCCCATCGCAAAATGTAATGCCCGTGAAAAGGGTAGGTGGACGCAGTGTTATATAGAACATAGTCGGGAGAGCACGATTGAAAATGAAAACTAGATATAGTATATGGTATAAACTATGCACCAAAAAGTGTGATATAAGATGAACCGGGGCGTGAAATATAATATGCAATACATTGTGCGCAATGACAGATTCATTGGAGAGCACGAGATAGCACAGGCACAAGCGCGTGCTATGCGATAAGCACCTTGGAGAATAATATGCACAGGGCAGTGTTGTGTAACCTAACTAGTCTCTAAAGTTGTAATATAAAATATGTGCTGGGGAGTGTAACGTTGCATATGCAATGTGACAAAGATATGGATCCCAGATTGTAATATGTATGGCATAGCGCTGTGCGTTATAACATAGGCATCGAGGAAGGCACGTTAGATGGGGCAATATAACCAGTGCGAAGGCAAGTGTGGCATGACATATTCACGGGGTGGTGTTACAGTGCACATGGGCTAGAGAGTTTCTTAGCATACCCACTAGCTGGTGGAATACAACACAGAGGTGTGTGGCACTCGGTGGGCACTGGTGGGTGTAACACAGCATTGGTCTCAGCCAGGAGCACGCTGTGACTCTCAAGTGAGGTCTGTCTCCTTTCCAGAGAGTAAAATAAAAAGTATTACACATCCGGTGGTGGATATGTGTTTTATTAATCATGAGGGGCGTTTCTTTCATAGTTTGGTCAAATTTTTGTCGAATCCCCTTTGAATGGCTTGGTGTGCGTGTGTATTAAATGTGCCCGTCAATAGCTACCCATGTTTGTATAAATAAACGACAAGGGTGTCTACTTGGAGAGTACCCACCGGCGGGGGCGCCGGGATTAGGCACGGTAGGGCGTCAGACATGTCAGAGCTTCACTAGCAGTGTAAATACATTCCACGTGGATTCATTGTATGCATAGTCGCCTTTTAATGAATGTCAGGCAAATCGTCATGGTGATAGGTAGATACGGTTTGTCCAGCATGTCCTAGGTGTTTCTATAAATATATATATTTTAAAAATAATAAAAAACAAAGGCCGGCCCGGGGAATGGGGTCCCTGGGGCCATAAGTGGCCTGAGGAGGGGGGCAACGCAGCCCCCTCCTAAATATTTTTTTTTTAAAAAGGCCATGACCGGGGGTTGGGGTCCCCGGGGCCGATTAAGGCCTTGGGAGGACCAAATTATTTTTTTTCTACAAAAAAAATTAGGGTGCAGGCCCTGGGGGATGGAGGCCCCAGGGCCAATAAATTAGAAAAAGAAGGGGGACCACACAGCCCTCCTTCTTAATAAAATAAATAAAAGACCGGCATTGCGCCGGTGGCCACGCCCCCTCCTTGCAGCACTCTGCAAATGCACCCCCTGGCCAGTTGTAAGTTGGGGAATTAATTCCCCTTCAATACTGAGGGTCCCTGAGGGCCAACTAGCCCAACAGGTATCGCCAGTATGCGCCAGGGAGCTGTGTTGCAGACAGGTGTTCTGAGGCCACGCCCCTTTTTACACCTCCATGCAACCTATTTGGCTAATTCGACCCTAGGTACCCTTAGGATTCAAGAGAACCTAGAACGGCCACAGGGCGCTGTTACACAGAGGTGAAGGGAGGGGACGGGGCCTGAGGTGACATGTGCAAACACGCCCTGTGGCGCATTTTAAGTTGGGGAAATAATTCCATTTCAATCCTGAGGGACACTGGGGGCCATCTAGCCCACCTGGTGCTTCCAGTAAGCGTCACTGCTCTGCGTTGCAGAGAGGTTGTGCAGGCCGTACCCCTTTTTACACCTCTATGCAATGGCGCTTACTGGACGTACCTAGAAGGCTATTTTGCCCCTAGGGACCCTTTGGATTCAAGGGTACTTAATCTCTCAACTTAAAAAACGGCAACAGGGCGTGTTTACACAGTGGGGAAGGGAGGGGACGGGGCCTGAGGTGACGTGTGCAAACACTCCCTATGGCGCGTTTTAAGTTGGGGAAATAATTCCCCTTCAATCCTGAGGACCCCTGGGGGCTAACTAGCCCACCAGGTGCTTCCAGTAAGCGCCACTGAGCTGCGTTGCAGAGAGGTGGTCCAGGCCGTGCCACTTTTACACCTCTCTGCAACGCAGCTCTGTGGCGCTTACTGGAGGTACCTAGTGGGCTAGTTGGACCCTAGGGACCCTCAGGATTCAAATGAACTTAATCTCCCAACTAAAAACGGCCACCGGGCGTGTTTACACAGTGGTGAAGGGAGGGGACGGGGCCTGAGTTCACGTGTACAAACAAGCCCTGTGGTGCGTTTTAAGTTGGGGAAATATTTCCCCTTCAATCCTGAGGGACCCTGGGAGCCAACTAGACCACCAGGTGCTTCCAGTAAGCGCCACTGCACTGCGTTGCAGAGAGGTGGTCTAGGCCGTGCCCCTTTTTACATCTCTCTGCAACACAGCTCTGTGGCGCTTACTGGAGGTACCTAGTGGTCTAGTTGGATCCTAGGGACCCTCAGGATTCAAAGGGACTTAATTTCCCAACTTAAAATGGCCACAGGGCGTGTTTACACAGTGGGGAAGGGAGGGGAAGGGGCCTGAGGTGACGTGTGCAAACACGCCCTGTGGCGCATTTTAAGAGGTAGTGTTAATCCCCTGCCCTATTATATACTAGGGGCTTACAGAGGAGGTCATGCTAATCACAGGGGGACCCCAACGCATAGTGTTCCCTAGTGCATGTAGGTGTTTTCACTGTATTCTGAGTGTCTTTTAACATAGCACTGGCTCTAGGACTGGTTAGTCAGACTCAGTTACCACCAGTATCCGTCTGAAAAAGTTGAGGGTACAGGATGATTTTGCAACAAGGCTTCTTTCTGCTCTTCTGTTTGTTCTTTCTGCATGTTATCCTTCTTCCTGCACTTTTCTTCGTCTTTGAGGACTTCTGTTGCTTCTTTCTGCATTTCTTTTTTTCTTTCTGTGCGTTTTTTCTTCTTCCTTCTCATGTCCTATCTCTGTAGGCATAGTTAGAAATTAGCATTTAAAAAAACCTTTGAAATTCACTGAAAAAACCATAGGTTTCAGGCACGTTATAGTTAGGAATTAGCATTTAAAAAACCTTAGAAATTCACTGAAAAAACCATAGGTTTCAGGGGCGTTATAGTTAGCTGGACTTTTCACTCGTACAAAACAATTGAAATTCCCCCGTTATAGTTAGTTCTGTTTAGTCCATTGATTTGAAAATTTTAGTTTCTATTTTTGAATGTGTGTATCAAAGGTTATATTAGGGGGAGAGGAGGTCTGCCACTCTATCACAAGGATGATGTCATCAGTGATGTCATCAGTGATGTCATTTGTGATGTCATCAGTGATGTCATGAGTGATGTCACTGACCATGTCATAAGTGATGTAATGTGTGACGTCATCAGCAGTGCATTGCGGGCGCGCGAGTTATAGTTAGCTGAACTAACTATAACAGGGGAATTTCAATGGTGTTGTACCAGTAAAAAGTCCAGCTAACTATAACGCCCCTGAAACCTATGTTTTTTTCTGTGAATTTATATATATATACATATATATATCTATATATATATATATATATATATATAGATATATATATGTATATGTCTATATATATAAATATATCCATATCTCCAAACAACATCCCTCCGGGAACAGGAACCCCAGACCCTGCAGGGCGGCCTCACAAAAATGGTCCCGGAGAAACACATCCATTGACACATCATCACGAACAACAGTGAGGCCCAATACCGGAGTAAAGCACTTTATTTGCAGGTACAGCAGCGCCATGAAAACTCTGTCTCCTTACGCATTTCGTCAACCTTTTGCCTTGGTCACAGGTGGAGTGTGCAAATGCAAAGTGCAATCGTGCGTGCCTTTTCAATTAAAAGTCACATGACAGTTATACAATACTTCAGTACCCATGACGCATTTCAGTGGGCATTTTACTGCATGGAATCTTATAACATCCATCTGAATTTAAATCAAAGTTCTTTATCATATCTGCATCAAAATAGAGGGTTTAATTAATTCACACTGTCCAGTGTTTATTTTGCGTGCCTGGTGCTCCATGTCATAATGTCTCTGTAATAGAGCCTGTCCTCCGGCACGGTCAAAATGAGGGGTCACCCCACTACGAATCCCTTCCTACAAAGCCACAAACGTGCTATTTAGCATATCCTTTGGTGGGCTTGTGGCGATGAGTGAGTTGAGCTCCAGATTAAATACCCAAACAACATGCCTTGGGGCACAGGAGCGTCAGACCCTGCAGGGAGGCCTCACAACAATGGTCCCGGAGAGACCCATCCATTGACACATCATAACGAACAACAGTGAGGCCCAATACCGGAGTAAAGCACTTTTTTTGCAAGTACATTTTCATACTCCACCTGTGACAACGGCAAAAGTACCGTTGTTACCAGGATCTCCATTCCTGGCTTCAGAGCTCGCCCTGCAGGACCGGGGCCCCCCGGTAGAATGGAGATGCTTTACTAATGTTAACTGAGGGGGCATGGTCTGCTTGTGGAAGTGCCAGCAAATAGGATTTCCGTTGCTATTTGGCAGCATTCCATTCGAGAAAGGGAGAAGAGAAGGTTAACTCTTTCCCTGATGGCACCGCATGACAAGCAGTTATTTTCAGAAAGCGGAGGAACCCGCTCTATGCAGAGACTAATCAAGGAGCAATCCTTTGGGACATTGTAATTATACGCAAACATTGCAAAATTGAAAACATGCCATGTCTCGATGCGAAAGTAAAGAATATTGCATTTTGGGACTTGTAGTTGAAATACAAGCCATGTGACCACTTGGACTACAATTGAAAATTACACTCACCTGTGACCAAGGCCTAACGCCTGAAACGCGTAAGGATTTATGGGTGTTCTTACCTCCGCTTTCCAAGATGAATAAAAGGCAAGCCTGTCACTCAGCCAGTGTTGGGCTCTTTTTGTGTGAGGTGGAAGTACCTTTGTTACCAGAATCTCCATTCCTGGCTCCAGAGCTCGCCCCGCAGGACCGGGGACCCCCGGTAAAATGGAGGTGCTTCACTGATGTTAACTGAGGGGGCATGGTCCGCTCGTGGAGGCGCCAGCAAAAAGGATTTCTGTTGCTATTTGTCAGCATTCCATTCGAGAAAGGGAAAAGAGAAGGTTAATTCTTTCCCTGACGGTACCGCATGAAAAGCACTTATTTTCGGAAAGTGCAGGAACCCTCACTATGCAGAGACTAATCAAGGAGCAAGTACATTGGGACATTGTAATTATACGCAAACATTGCAAAATTGAAAACATGCCATGTCTCGATGCGAAAGTAAAGAATATTGCATTTTGGGACATGTAGTTGAAATACAAGCCATGTGACCACTGGGACTACAATTGAAAATTACACTCACCTGTGACCAAGGCCTAACGGCTGAAACGCGTAAGGATTTATGGGTGTTCTTACCTCCGCTTTCCAAGATGATTAAAAGTCAAGCCTGTCACTCAGCCGGTGTTGGGCTCTTTTTGTGTGTGGTGGAAGTACCGTTGTTACCGGGATCTCCATTCCTGGCTCCAGAGCTCACCCTGCAGGACCGGGGGCCCCCGTAAAATGGAGGTGCTTTACTGATGTTAACAGAGGGGGCATGGTCTGCTCCTGGAAGCGCCAGCAAAAAGGATTTCCGTTGCTATTTGGTAGCATCCCGTTCGAGAAAGGGAGAAGAGAAGGTTAATTCTTTCCCTGACGGCACCGCATGACAAGCAGTTATTTTCAGAAAGCGGAGGAACTCGCACTATGCAGAGACTAATTAAGGAGCAATCCATTGGGACATTGTAATTATACGCAAACATTGCAAAATTGCAAACATGCCATGTCTCGATGCGAAAGAAATGAATATTGCATTTTGGAACTTGTAGTTGAAATACAAGCCATGGGACCACTGGGACTACAATTGAAAATTACACTCAGCTGTGACCAAGGCCTAACGGCTGATACGCGTAAGAATTTGTGGGTGTTCTTACCTCCGCTTTCCAAGACGAATAAAAGTCAAGCCTGTCACTCAGCCGATGTTGGGCTCTTTTTGTGTGTGGTGGAAGTACTGTTGTTACCAGGATCTCCATTCCTGGCTCCAGAGCTCGCCCTGCAGGACCCGGGGCCCCCGTAAAATGGAGGTGCTTTACTAATGTTAACTGAGGGGGCATGGTCCGCTCATGGAAGCGCCAGCAAAAAGGATTTCCGTTGCTATTTGGCAGCATTCCGTTCGAGAAAGGGAGAAGAGAAGGTTAATTCTTTCCCTGACGGCACCGCATTACAAGCAGTTATTTTCGGAAAGCGGAGGAACACGCACTATGCAGAGACTAATCAAGGAGCAATCCATTGGGACATTGTAATTATATTCCAACATTGCAAAATTGAGAACATGCCATGTCTCAATGCAAAAGTAAAGAATATTGCATTTTGGGACTTGTAGTTGAAATACAAGCCATGTGACCACTGGGACTACAATTGAAAATTACACTCACCTGTGACCAAGGCCTAATGGCTGAAACGCGTAAGGATTTATGGGTGTTCTTACCTCCGCTTTCCAAGACGAACAAAAGTCAAGCCTGTCACTCAGCCGGTGTTGGGCTCTTTTTGTGTGTGGTGGAAGTACCGTTGTTACCAGGATCTCCATTCCTGGCTCCAGAGCTCGCCCAGCAGTACCCGGGGCCCCCGTAAAATGGATTTGCTTAACTGATGTTAACTGAGGGGGCATGGTCCACTCATGGAAGCGCCAGCAAAAAGGATTTCCGTTGCTATTTGGCAGCATTCCGTTCGAGAAAGGGAGAAGAGAAGGTTAATTCTTTCCCTGACGGCACCGCATGGCAAGTAGTTATTTTTGGAAAGCGGTGGAACCCGCACTATGCAGAGACTAATCAAGGAGCAATCCATTGGGACATTGTAATTATACGCAAACATTGCAAAATTGAAAACATGCAATGCCTTGATGCGAAAGAAACGAATATTGCATTTTCGGACTTGTAGTTGAAATACAAGCAATGTGACCACTGGGACTACAATTGAAAATTACACTCACCTGTGACCATGGCCTAACGGCTGAAACACAAATGGATTTATGGGTGCTCTTACCTCCGCTTTCCAAGACGAATAAAAGTCAAACCTGTCACTCAGCCAGAGTTGGGCTCTTTTTGTGTGTGGTGGAAGTACCGTTGTTACCAGGATCTCCATTCCTGGCTCCCGAGCTCGCCCGGCAGGACCCGGGGCCCCCAGTAAAATGGAAGTGCTTTACTGATGTTAACTGAGGGGGCATGGTCCACTCATGGAAGCGCCAGCTAAAAGGATTTCCGTTTCTATTTGGCAGCATTCCATTCGAGAAAGGGAGAAGAGATGGTTCATTCTTTCCATAACGGCACTGCATGACAAGCAGTTATTTTCAGAGAGCGGAGGAACCCGCACTATGCGGAGACTAATCCAGCAGCAATCCATCGGAACATTGTAATTATATTCAAACATTGCAAAATTGAAAACATTCCATGTCTTGATGCGAAAGTAAAGAATATTGCATTTTGGGACTTGTAGTTGAAATACAAGCCATGTGACCACTAGGACTACAATTGAAACTTACACTCACCTGTGACCATGGCCTAACGGCTGAAACGCATAAGGATTTATGGGTGTTCTTACCTCCGCTTTCCAAGACGAATAAAAGTCAAACCTGTCACTCAGCCGGTGTTGGGCTCCCGCAGCTTAGCGATCATTTTTTTCTTGCTCGCGCTGTAAATCAATACATTCTCGCGCGATCGCCTTACCTGAATCCCTGCGTTCTCCGACAAGTTTTCTTGACCCGGTCGCGTTCTCCACGAGATGTTGGATTTTGGTAGCCATTTTGCGCTGTCTCGCGAGAGTTTGCGGCCGCATTAAAGTCATTTTTCATGCGATCACGTCATTTGTCGCGCGATCACGTCTTTCTTCTCGCGATCATGCACCGCGCGAGTATGAGAAGATTGAGATCTCGAACATGTCATTCTACATCGCGAGCCAGAGGATGAGGACGCGGGCACGTGAAATCGAACGCGAACAGGAGAAAGAGACCGCGAACACGTCATATCCAACGCGACAGGGACAAAGAAGAGAACGCAATCATATCGTTTTCGACACGCCGGCGGAAGTAATGTGAAGCTCGAGAACTCAACAACGTAAAATTTACAATTTGGAGAGGAATATCGGCTCTAGCAGCATGAAACCATCTGCAAATACTGATTTCGGATGAAAAGAACTCCTTACATTCACATTTGGCTTTCCTTTTTTCTGCAAGGAGTCATTTTTTTACAAGGTGGAGAGAGGGAGGAAGTGACACAGAATCTCCAACTTCCTGTTCCTGTCCAGCAGGCTCCTCCCAGTGCTTTGTCCATCTCCTGCTCATTCTGCCTTTGGATTTGGAGCTGGAAAGATCACTCTTTTTGTCTGCTGCATCATTGCAATTGGATTTCAGGATTTTTGGAATAGGATATTTTACAAGTAAGTGGTTGTTGTGTTTGATTGTGGGCATTGCAGTTGTTGTGTAACTACAATTTATTTTTGATAATTAATTAATTATCATCATTCCTTTTTTTGATTTTTTTTTTAAATTTTGTGGGTTGTAGTAGTAGGCCCGAGCTAGCCATGGGCATGGCCTCATGGGTGTGTGTGTGCATGATGGAGCAACTGTTCTTTTTGTTTTTTGAATATATTTCATTTTCAAGCACATTTAGGGCATGGATGGCATTGGATTGAGTTGGGGAAGTGTGTTTTTTGGGGTGGCCTTGCTGATGTTGTTGGGCCTGGCCATGTGGCTGGTGGCCATTTTGAGGCCTAGGCCTGCAAGCTTGCCTGGCCTTGTCTGCCAACAGGCCTGCTTTCATCCACTGCTACCAGAGCAGGTAGCCCCAGCTTTAGTAATCTACTGTTTTCTGTGTGCTCTGGTGAATTTAGACATCATTTAGGGCATGGATGGCATTGGATTGAGTTGGGGAAGTGTGTTTTTTGGGGTGGCCTTGCTGATGTTGTTGGGCCTGGCCATGTGGCTGGTGGCCATTTTGAGGCCTAGGCCTGCAAGCTTGCCTGGCCTTGTCTGCCAACAGGCCTGCTTTCATCCACTGCTACCAGAGCAGGTAGCCACAGCTTTAGTAATCTACTGTTTTCTGTCTGCTCTGGTGAATTTAGACATCATTTAGGGCATGGATGGCATTGGATTGAGTTGGGGAAGTGTGTTTTTTGGGGTGGCCTTGCTGATGTTGTTGGGCCTGGCCATGTGGCTGGTGGCCATTTTGAGGCCTAGGCCTGCAAGCTTGCCTGGCCTTGTCTGCCAACAGGCCTGCTTTCATCCACTGCTACCAGAGCAGGTAGCCACAGCTTTAGTAATCTACTGTTTTCTGTTTGCTCTGTTGAATTTAGACATCATTTAGGGCATGGATGGCATTGGATTGAGTTGGGGAAGTTAGTTTTTTGGGGTGGCCTTGCTGATGTTGTTGGGCCTGGCCCTGTGGCTGGTGGCCATTTTGAGGCCTAGGCCTGCAAGCTTGCCTGGCCTTGTCTGCCAACAGGCCTGCTTTCATCCACTGCTACCAGAGCAGGTAGCCACAGCTTTAGTAATCTACTGTTTTCTGTGTGCTCTGGTGAATTTAGACATCATTTAGGGCATGGATGGCATTGGATTGAGTTGGGGAAGTGTGTTTTTTGGGGTGGCCTTGCTGATGTTGTTGGGCCTGGCCATGAGGCTGGTGGCCATTTTGAGGCCTAGGCCTGCAAGCTTGCCTGGCCTTGTCTGCCAACAGGCCTGCTTTCATCCACTGCTACCAGAGCAGGTAGCCACAGCTTTAGTAATCTACTGTTTTCTGTGTGCTCTGGTGAATTTAGACATCATTTAGGGCATGGATGGCATTGGATTGAGTTGGGGAAGTGTGTTTTTTGGGGTGGCCTTGCTGATGTTGTTGGGCCTGGCCATGAGGCTGGTGGCCATATTGAAGCCGAGGCCTGCAAGCTTGCCTGGCCTTGTCTGCCAACAGGCCTGCTTTCATCCACTGCTACCAGAGCAGGTAGCCACAGCTTTAGTAATCTACTGGTTTCTGTGTGCTCTGGTGAATTTAGACATCATTTAGGGCATGGATGGCATTGGATTGAGTTGGGGAAGTGTGTTTTTTGGGGTGGCCTTGCTGATGTTGTTGGGCCTGGCCATGTGGCTGGTGGCCATTTTGAGGCCTAGGCCTGCAAGCTTGCCTGGCCTTGTCTGCCAACAGGCCTGCTTTCATCCACTGCTACCAGAGCAGGTAGCCACAGCTTTAGTAATCTACTGTTTTCTGTGTGCTCTGGTGAATTTAGACATCATTTAGGGCATGGATGGCATTGGATTGAGTTGGGGAAGTGTGTTTTTTGGGGTGGCCTTGCTGATGTTGTTGGGCCTGGCCATGTGGCTGGTGGCCATTTTGAGGCCTAGGCCTGCAAGCTTGCCTGGCCTTGTCTGCCAACAGGCCTGCTTTCATCCACTGCTACCAGAGCAGGTAGCCACAGCTTTAGTAATCTACTGTTTTCTGTGTGCTCTGGTGAGTTTAGACATCATTTAGGGCATGGATGGCATTGGATTGAGTTGGGGAAGTGTGTTTTTTGGGGTGGCCTTGCTGATGTTGTTGGGCCTGGCCATGTGGCTGGTGGCCATTTTGAGGCCTAGGCCTGCAAGCTTGCCTGGCCTTGTCTGCCAACAGGCCTGCTTTCATCCACTGCTACCAGAGCAGGTAGCCACAGCTTTAGTAATCTACTGTTTTCTGTGTGCTCTGGTGAATTTAGACATCATTTAGGGCATGGATGGCATTGGATTGAGTTGGGGAAGTGTGTTTTTTGGGGTGGCCTTGCTGATGTTGTTGGGCCTGGCCATGTGGCTGGTGGCCATTTTGAGGCCTAGGCCTGCAAGCTTGCCTGGCCTTGTCTGCCAACAGGCCTGCTTTCATCCACTGCTACCAGAGCAGGTAGCCACAGCTTTAGTAATCTACTGTTTTCTGTGTGCTCTGGTGAATTTAGACATCATTTAGGGCATGGATGGCATTGGATTGAGTTGGGGAAGTGTGTTTTTTGGGGTGGCCTTGCTGATGTTGTTGGGCCTGGCCATGTGGCTGGTGGCCATTTTGAGGCCTAGGCCTGCAAGCTTGCCTGGCCTTGTCTGCCAACAGGCCTGCTTTCATCCACTGCTACCAGAGCAGGTAGCCACAGCTTTAGTAATCTACTGTTTTCTGTGTGCTCTGGTGAATTTAGACATCATTTAGGGCATGGATGGCATTGGATTGAGTTGGGGAAGTGTGTTTTTTGGGGTAGCCTTGCTGATGTTGTTGGGCCTGGCCATGAGGCTGGTGGCCATTTTGAGGCCTAGGCCTGCAAGCTTGCCTGGCCTTGTCTGCCAACAGGCCTGCTTTCATCCACTGCTACCAGAGCAGGTAGCCACAGCTTTAGTAATCTACTGTTTTCTGTGTGCTCTGGTGAATTTAGACATCATTTAGGGCATGGATGGCATTGGATTGAGTTGGGGAAGTGTGTTTTTTGGGGTGGCCTTGCTGATGTTGTTGGGCCTGGCCATGTGGCTGGTGGCCATTTTGAGGCCTAGGCCTACAAGCTTGCCTGGCCTTGTCTGCCAACAGGCCTGCTTTTTCATCCACTAGGATCAGAGCAGGTAGCCACAGCTTTATTGATCAAGTGTTTTCTATGTGATCTGTTGAATTTTTAGACATCACCTTCCTGAGAGTGTAGTGTGTGGCTGTACACAGTACTAGTAGTATAACATAGCTCTAGTTAAAAAAAAGTCATAAATGGCTAGACTATCTTTTGTTTGCACTAGTACAGTACTAAGTAACTGAACCACAAAAACAAATGCAACATTTCACTGATGTTCTTCTCCTGTCTTCTTTGCTTTTAGGTGCACAAAAGACAGAGTATCACCTGGCTATCCGTTGTACTGCCAGCCAGACAGAAGTCCTGCTGCGCATCACGCCCACGTGTGACCAGAACTTGTTGTGCATCTGCCTCCTGCCTGACATCGGAAGAAGATGGCCCCAAAGAAAGGTACCAGGTCCAGTACCAAGAAAGTTGCTGGTGAGAAGAAGGAACAGAAAAAGGAAGTGCCATTAACCACGACTGGTGGTGTGCCGGCCAAGGTTTTTTTTGGCACCAAAGCGTTGTCCGGGAACCGAGCTGGGAGCAGCACAGCGGTCCAGCAACCCCACCAACCTAGGCCCAAGGGCTTTACTGTCGCAGAGGTAGCCAGTCTACTAACGGGCAGCGATGTTGAAGAAATGTCATTACCGCAAAGTAGTACACAATCAAGTTCAACGCAGGCGCAAACTCAGCAGATCAGTGTGCAGCCGCAACAAGAACAGCAGCAGCTGCAGCAACAAGAACAGCAGCAGCAGCCGCTGCAACAAGAACAGCAGCAGCAGCCGCCGCAACAAGAACAGCAGCAGCAGCCGCCGCAACAAGAACAGCAGCAGCAGCCGCCGCAACAAGAACAGCAGCAGCAGCCGCCGCAACAAGAACAGCAGCAGCCACCGCAACAAGAACAGCAGCAGCAGCAGCAGCCGCCGCAACAAGAACAGCATCAGCAGCCGCCGCAACAAGAACAGCAGCAGCAGCCACCGCAACAAGAACAGCAGCAGCAGCCACCGCAACAAGAACAGCAGCAGCTGCCGCAACAGCCAACCATAGTAGTTGTTGCTCCTGACGTAGGGGCATTTCAGGAAATCGAGCTTCCTGCAGACAAAGTGGAGCGAAGTCAAACCACTGTTTCAGAAGATCAATTGTCTTCCAGACCACCAGCAAGGAAAAGGAGGCTTAGTCCATCATCTTCTTCTTCAAGCCCCGCTTCTGATGATCGTGATGACACTTGGGTCCCACCAGCTCGGTCTGAGAGTGAAGTACGCCACAAGACATTGCTTCTGAAAAGGAAGGTCCCAGAAAAACTTAGAGTTATGGAGGTAGATGTAGAAGAGGGGGGTGATGATGTTGATGAAGACGAGCCAGTCATCACGCACATTACTCCCGCCCCAAAGGGATTGGAGACCGACATTCTCACCCTATCCAGAAAGGCTGCTACTGAGCGGGGTGTAGCACGGATCTCACCAACACAGGTTACACCACCACTACCTCCAGCTGCCATATTTTGCAAGGCCCGGCAGGGACCTACATCCAGCTCAACCATCTCAGTAGGAAGTGGTAGTAAAAGTCACAGTGTAGGTGGACAGGGTCACATATTTTCAAGCACCCCCTCAAGTTCATCTGGTGTTGAAAGTGGCACATCCAGCAGTGCCAGAAAGTTCTCCTCCCCAGTTTGGGACTTCTTTTCTGTTAGCGCCAAGGAGGAGAACGTTGCTATATGCGCAATTTGTCGGCAAGGTGTTCGGCGTGGTAAGCTTGGTACAAACTATGGTACCGGAGGACAAGCAAGTCATCTAAAAATACACCACAATATTGTGTGGGAGGATCACCTACGTAAGTTAAAAGAAAGTAGGAAAACTAAACCCTTTGAAGTTGGTCAGGAATCAGGGAGCGATATTATTGTGGTGGCAGGTGAAGAACAGGGAGGCATTTCTAGCCCTGTCTCCAGTAGTGCAGTCACTGCAGTGGTAACGCCCACATCCTCCTCAGTAACATCAGAGTGTCTGCCATCTGCCCGAAATGGAAAGTTCCCAGCCGGTCCTATTTCGCAAGAATTGCCGTTCCTGCACTACATCATGATGTGCTGGAATTGGTTGGTCACGGTTTGCAGCAGAGTGCTGTGCACAATATCCACCTGACAACAGACATGTGGACCAGTTGCCAAGCCACAGATTACATGTGCATCACTGCACACTGGATCTCTTTTGTGGGGGTTAGAGATCAACTATCTGCACGAGGTGTTGTTGACACAGCTGCGATTTTTGAAAGGTACTCGGAAACATGCAACTGTAGCCATGTTCGCCATGGAGAAATCTCATACGGCTGAAAACATTTTAGAAGAGTTTTGCACCAAGGTTTTGGAATGGCTGCGGCCCAGAGGGCTTGGTATTGGTTTTGTTGCCACAGACAATGGCAGTAATGTACTTAAGGCCATGGAACTTGGTTCCTATTTCAGGGTTCCGTGTTTGGCACACTGCATAAACATTATAGTGCAAGACTTTCTGAAAAAAGAACCCATAGTAAGCAATTTACTGGCCATCTGCCGAAGAATATGCACTCATTTCAGCCATTCTTTTAAAGCTCGGAAGCAGCTGAGGATCCTCCAACGTGAGCGTAGGATGCCAGTCAAGGCACTCATCCAGGAGGTGGCAACACGTTGGAACTCAACGTATTACATGCTTGATCGTCTGTACGAACAGCAGAGGTCACTCAATGAATATGTCTGGTACAGAAGCAGTGATGCTAGTGTTAAAGGCATGACCCTTCAGAGGGAGCAATGGACCCTAATTCAATGCCTGACTGAGATGCTGTCTCCTTTTGAGGTCTTCACACGTGAAGTCAGCAAGGAGGACTGTACAATGGGCCAAGCTATCCCATTGTTGCAAATGCTAGAGCATGAGCTGAAAATGTGTCTGAATCCTACAAAGGTGTAGAGGACAGAAGGCAAGCCCATGACTTGGTGGAGAGCTTATCCAGGCGCTTATCAGAAAATGTAAGGATACAAAATAAAATTTTGTCACAAGAACATTACATTTGTGCCACAATTCTGGATCCACGTGCAAAATTAGGACTATTCCTTTCTTTTTCCGACAATGATGTTGCCCGCTACAAAAGTTGTATAGCTGAAGCAGCCATCAAGTTTGAAAACGAAGGGCTGCTAATTAAAAGCCCGCCACATCAACCCACAACAAGTACTGATACTGAAGCAGGCCATGCAGAATCAAGTGCAACTTCGTCGGCTGAGGGCAGTGCGGTTGGCTCACAATCGCAACACTCACCATCACCATCGACTACAAAAACAATAACTGGATCATTCGGCCGAGTACAATCATTATCAGATTGGTATGTAAAGATGGGCTGTAAGCACAGTGCTGATGCACAGAAAAAACAGCACAAAAGCTTACCAGCAGCAACCCTGAACATTGAGCGGATGGTCCAGGCCTATCTGGACGACCCAACAGAGGTGTACATTGATCAAAACCCAGTGCAGTATTGGTATAGGAAAAGGTCTGAATGGCCACAGCTCAGCAGGCTGGCAATAAGCTATCTGGCTTGCCCTGTCGCAAGTGTCTCTTCCGAACGTGTTTTCAGTGCTGCTGGTTCCATTGTAACCTTGAGAAGGACCAGTCTATCTCCCAAAAACGTGGAGAGGTTAACAATGATCAAAATGAATCAGCACTTCATACCACCGAATTACACAATGCATGAATCAACAGAGGAAGATGAGGACAGCGGCTCAGGTGACGGAAGTATTGTGTCAGATGATTACCTACTACTGGAAGATCCCCCAGAGTTTGAGGACGAGCTATACTTCCCTGACAATTAGGCTCGCACTTACTGTCTTCCTCCCTTTTTTCCCCCTTTGTTTGTGTCTGTCGTTCCGGTTATAAACTTGTGAATCGCAACCAATGCATTATCACCGTCTTCTACTCTTCTAATTTAAGATACAAGTTTCAGGTGTCTGCCATTTGACACTACAGTCCTCAGAATCCAGCTCCTCCGCTCGATCATACTGCATCTCCTGGTCAATTCCATTTCCCTCATGAATGATGATTGGATGATGGTAACAACAAATTCAAACTTTCCTCGTCCTTCCAAAACAAGTGGACCATGAATCTGATGACTTCTATAGCTATCCTCCTTCAGAGCCGAGAGAGACTGGCCATTAACTGAAAATAAGATGCAACAGGTAATGATTGATGCCATGCATTGGCCGCAGAATAGCAGACTGAATGATGTAGATTTTGTTGTGTGTGATGCGCATGAAAGAATTGATGTAATTGTGCACTGCCACTAATCAACATTCTACAGAACACACTGATTTTCCCCTTCTGGCAAACAAGAAATGTGTACTTCTCCTGCATCTTGGTGATACATTGCTTTTAATTCAATACAGGAAGGGGACTCACTCAATCTGCGCAATGCAAATGACTGTGACTTAACAGCACCGTCCATCATGATGATGGCGAAAGACGGCCGGCAGCGTTAACGAGATGAGATGCAACAGGTAATGATTGATGCCATGCATTGGCCGCAGAATGGCAGACTGAATGATGTAGATTTTGTGGTGTGTGTTGCGCATGAATTGATGTAATTGTGCACTGCCACTAATCAACTTTCTACAGAACACACTAGTAATTACTAATTTTCCCCTTCTGGCAAACAAGAAATGTGTAATTCTCCTGCATCTTGGTGATACATTGCTTTTAATTCAATACAGGAAGGGGACTCACTCAATCTGCGCAATGCAAATGACCGTGACTTAACAGCACCGTCCATCATGATGATGGCGAAAGAGACGGCCCGTTAACTTAAGATGAGAAGGAACAGGTAATGAATGATGACAATTAATGGCATGCATTGGACACCTGACTCTGAGCTATTGGTCTTTGTGTTTGCGTTGTTTGTTGTGCACAAAGTGATGTCAAAGTGTACTAGTGGTAATCTATCTTTCTGTACACAATAAAGAATGACTCAAGTCAGTAATATTTATATTTCTACTCTTGTTGTGTCATAAAAATTACACTTGTACTGCAGGCCGATCTCCAGTCAGTCAGTAGAAGTATCAGAGCTGATGATGAAGTCAGGAGGATGTTTCATGAGTGGCATAAAACGGAAAAGCCTAAAGGTAAACACGTCAACAACAACCACAGCACACCCAAATGTCTGTGTAGAAGTTGAATAGAGTGTAGCGGTGGGATGACTGCAGTGCATTGATTTTACTAACTTTAACTGTAAAATGCTATGTTTGGAATGGATAATGTGCTTTGCGTTTGTCCAACTCTTTGAGAGAAAAAAAAAGGACTCTAAAGTGTTAACGTAGGATGTGCTAATGGTAAGCACTGTGGGCCTGATCTCTCCTGTTACTGTTGAAGGTCTATGCTGGAAACAGACTACAGTAGAGATGATGCATATGCATACATGCCACCTCGGAAAGTGTTCTTGTTGCACTACACCATCACTTGTGCATTTGTTTTCACTTTCTTTCTGAATATCCCCTTTGGTTTTCAATCTAAAATTACAGGCCGGGCCTTGTCCAAAACTTTGTAAAACATTACAATGGCATATTAATTACCTTACCAATCAATCACCTTTTTATTCCAGCCGGACAGTGGCGAGTGGTGAGGCGACACACCCAAGATTGATGGACGAGAGGAGCAAGAGGAATGCCGAGATGCAAAAAACCAGTCCACATTTTTGACCAGGATAAGACAGTAACAGTATCCACTTTTCACTTCTTTTAAATAATTTGATTAATATCTTGTATACATTCTTTACAACAGTGTGTTCTTGGAGTTGTTATTATCAATCATCATTACGTTTGCTCTGTGTTTACGATTCTTCACTACCAATATTTAACATTTCTATTTGCTATCTGTTAAAGTATTAAGGCCGGAACAGAACAAGAAATAGAAGTGTATGTAATCCGGGTCTCATCATCATGCATGCATTTCCTTTTCCTACCTTAACATATGGAATGGATATGGTATGGTAGTCTTCAATGATTGTCGTTTGTTTGTCTATGTATGCATACTGTTTTTCTATGTCAAACCTTTCCCAAAATCCCCCTTCCCATCCAATGAACGGACCCTAACCCTCTTCCCCCGGGCTGTGTGACTTATTGTCGAGGTGTAACTAAATTAAATGTACACCAATACTTAATCACACACTTGCTGGGGCGGATGTGGTGAAAGCAACACTACTTCAATTTCAATGCAGAGCGATGATCTTCTTCTGCTTGCCCACCCATGAGTAGGATATTTCAGAGGTTATTTTATTTAACAAAGGAACATATACCTCAGCATGAATTGCCGGCATTGATTGGATTTGTTTGTTGTCATTCCTCATATACAGCACTAACTGTTAGACTGTAGGCATAGTCAAGTCGACAAAACTATAGTTTGTAACTCTGTCTAGTAGGCTATCCTCATAATAACCAGCATTCAGTTTTTTTTTGTCAAATATTTGAGCATATACATGTTGCTCGGTAAATTCTGTGATGTACTTCATTCAACTACTCCTCTAACAGTCTCTCAAAGGCGATTGACTATCTCCTTTTCTTTTTTTGGAAATGCTGCCACCCTGCCAGTGTATACTACTACTACTATACTACCACCACCACCCCAATCATGGCATGTATGAAAAAGGAAACCATCTTCACCATGCAGCCAGTGCTGTGCCACAGTTGGACATAAACATCAAGCACCGGTAAGAGAGAAGTTTGGGGGAGGCAGAATTAATAATGGACATGTTGTCAATGATTTCAGTTTCAAACACCACTCCAAAGAATGCATAGTAGGACCAGTCAATGAGTGAGGTGTGTCGCATCTATCTGTTTGTGTCTTATACAGTCAGCAAATTATTGAAATCAAACACACGCTATGGGCGGCCATGCACCAGCAAGGAAACAGTGTGATGTAAAACAGTTACCCCACCTACAAAACATTAACAACATTGCATGTAACATAGAAAAATATATTTAATTGACCCTAACAAATAAACTAAACCCACAAAAGCTGAAACACCCACCTCCCTAACACCAACGACTGTCCATAGAAGTAGAGAACGCCCAAACGAGTGAAGAACGAACAGGAATTAAAAAAGGGGCAGTGACAGGGACTAACTGGTGGGGCGGGACTGGAGGAGGACACGCATCTGGTCCTCTAAATGGGCGACGCGGCGTCTAAGGCCGCGGCAGTTGCAGCCACAGTGGGGGAGGGGAACCGGAGATGACACGGTGGCGGCGGGCAGCCGTCCGGCGGTGGCGCCGTACCGCTGGAGGGCGGTGGCTGGGGCCCAGGGCACTGGAGGAGGCTTCAATAGCTGCAGCAGCCTCCTCCTCCTCCTTGGCTAGGACCACCAGCCGCCGGTATTCCTGCTGGATTGCCTCCAGCCTCCGGCGCCGTGCCTTGGCGGCCAACTCCTTACGGTTGAGTTTCGGAGTTGCTGTGTATCAAAAAGAAAAAAACAAGACAATTGTAAAATATAGTCTTAATAAAACAGTAGGACAAGGTAATTATTTATACACATAGTGGCATGGTAGAGTAGCACTATAAAATAAAGCACAGTAGTACATAACATTTTAAATGTTGCCCGTCCTTCTTCCTTCCACCTGTCTTACACTTTTTAGTTGAACAGTGCACCAGGTGCTCTTCTCCATAAAACTTTCAAAGCGGAGTTGAAATCAGATAGATGAGGACATTGGTTACTCAATACTCCGGCTCCTAGTCCTATACCAATTAAAGGGAATTCTAGTCTTCTAGTTCACTCTTCAAACGTCCCCAAGAACTCATACTTACTTACGACATCGGATAGCGGGCGGACTTTGTCCGCCCGCCATCCGACTGCTAAAAAGGGTGGGGGTCCCGTGGGGACAATTAATTAGGATGATGCGCCCGGCACAGTGGCGGGCGCACCCTGTTTTTTTAAATTTAAATTCTGGTTGGCTTTGCTGAAAGCAATGCTAAAATGTTGTCCTGCTTTTCCAAGCACAACATGACGGGCCTCGCACGGAGCCTGTCACGTTTTGCTTTGAAAGTCGGGGGGGTACCATAGCATAGGTAGGTACCCTCCATGGGGGCCCCCAAGCATACTCTGCAATGTGTGCATGCCTTTCCGTGGCGGACGGCAATGCCGCCACGCAAAGGCATTCCAAAATGCAGATTATATGGCTGCCGGTGTGGTGAGAGAGACACCACCGCCATATTGAACCCTTTTCCGCCTGGACATGTCTGAATATTTTCTACAGGGATGGCGGGAGGTTTGCCCCTGCGGTGACGGCAGTGAATTCCAGCCGGCCCGGCGGGGGCAATACGCCCACCATCCTAATGGGGCCCTAATTCACAACTGTACAGTATACATATACATACAGTACACCTTTGCAGTGAGTGTGCTGTCAAGTTCAACAATAGTTAAAGATTATGAATCTAACTTACCACCGCCTGCCACTGGTGCTGCCACTCCCCCTCCGTTGCTATCTGCAACTGCCGCATCCTCGCCCTCGGCGTCGCCTTCGCTGGCCCCAGCAATGGTGGTCGGTAGTGCGCCTAGAAAACATTACACATTTATTAGGCGACATATACACCTCCCCCCTATTGATCAGTAGCAAGGTTGAAAAACGAGTTAATACTAACATACATCACTAGTACAAATCAGGTAGTAGTAGAGTCGACACTAAGTTATATGATCATTCTAACATTTGCTTGATTAGCCCTAGCCATGCACATGTGACGTTACCTTTACCTTGCAGCTTCTTAAGACACCTTTGAGCCCACATGACCTGCCTCACACTGCTACTGTCTAGTCTACGCGCTGCGTACAAGCGGTCAACAAACATTAACAAGCCACTTTTTTAGGAAGAACTGGTGTACTACTGTTACTGTTAGTCCATATTGCTTATCCATAGATGCTACACTTTTTGGCACGGCTGAGAAATGCTTGCAAGTTGCAATATACTAACGCACACCATTTCTTTTTTCGCATTACAGACGCAAGATTCCCTTCTACGAACCAGAGCTTCTGAACGATGCACCAACTACCAGTACTAGGTTCTTCTGAGGTGAGGGGTCCCTTCACTCACATCTTCATTTATAAATGTATATAAACTAAATTGCTATGGGATGGTGGTGCTGCCTTCCACCACTGTTCAGTTATCATGATTTAATTCCCAACTGTATAAGTGTAACAATGCATATTGTTTTAATGTTATTGATTTGCCGGTTGGTGCTGCTAAGAAAACAGTGTACAGACCTTCTCAAATTGAAATAAACATTTTAAACTTACATAGACTTCGTGGTATTTGGTGTGGAGTGGACTAACTTACACGAGTGAGCAAATTAAAGTAAGGGTTTGCATGTGAATTGCTTCCACGACAGAGGTTGGGTGTGTTATGTTCTGGGTTGTCTACTTGTTGGTTATCTTGGGGGGAGGGTTCCGAGACGTAATAGGTATGACAAGACAGTACTATAGTCAAGCAGTGGAATTGTGGTGGGTGCGGAATTTCTGATTGAGGTGTGCAAGGAAGGTCCAACCTACCATCACCAACATCCTATTTTCTGGTGCAAATGTATGTGCAAGATCCCTACAACAGTGGTATGTCCTATAGGGTATCATATCAAAATATTAAGAAAACTGGTAGGGCTGTTGTTGCTGTGAATTTTCAAAGCCTCAACATCAATAAGAGTAAAAAGTAGTACAAGACAACGACCCAACGGATTGTACGAGCTACTGGTGAATATGAGTTTTATATTACAACCTTTCACAAAGAGTGGCACTGGCCAACTGGGCAAGACTAGCTACTACAGTACAGACAGACAGACTGATAGTATGTAGTAGTACTCAGTCATCATAGCGGAGGCAGGGATAAGCTTTTTGAAACCGTACAGATCGAAGGATAATTGGTGGTAAAAATATAGCATTTGGAAACACACTATAGTTCGGGAGAAATGGGGCAGTAAAAGATATGGAATAAGAAATATTATTAAAAACAAGAAGACTTACTGGGGCCAGCAGAGGAGCCCTCAGCGGTGTCCTCCTGGTGGTGTTCCTGTCCCGCCGACTGTCCAGTCCCTGTCGGTCTGCCCCTGGGTGCTGATGGACAGGAGAGATATAAGAATTAAGAAAGAGACAAACATTGATGGATGGTGTCAAACAAATACAATATTTTTCAACAACGGTCAAAAAACACTTATGTAAACAACAATTGCAATAACTACATTGACCGATCTCATCTGGTCAACATGTAATATCGTGGGATTCGCAGTTCGACTACTTAAGTTACTATTTATCAACAGTAATCCATTCTTCCATTCTGATTCCAGAAAACTAAGTTACAAGTAAGCCTAAGTATTAGTACAACGTACCACCCAACCTAGCCCACCTATTCCAGGCATGCCAATTGTACATTAAGTATTCATTTCCACTGTATTCCTCAACAATGTGTATGATCCAATCATGGAGGACACATGAACATGACTACATTTTTTGTATACACCAAATTTTGGTTTGATTGATGCTGATCTGCTACTGCTAAGTAACTGCAAA
Source organism: Triturus cristatus (assembly GCF_964204655.1). NCBI lineage: Eukaryota > Metazoa > Chordata > Amphibia > Caudata > Salamandridae > Triturus > Triturus cristatus. Next base: position 471,229,941 of record NC_140585.1, on the reverse strand, counting down.
GCCTACCTCCACTCATTGAACAAACTAGAAAAGGTTCTAAAGACTGCCGTACTAGCAGCACGTCACGTAACTGAGTGAGGGGGGGCATCACGCATACCACTAACCAATTAGAAGCTCATACAAAGTACCTAAACCTAAGTATCAATCCGCCCCTATCTATTAGTGACAGGACAAAGTAAGGAGTGGACGTGAGTCACTGTAGCATTACGTAACTTAATTTCTCTAAAATAAACTCGTAAAGAATCACGCTAAGCAAGCGCAAACGCAAAGCTGCAAACAAGTAAGATTAGTAGTAGCGCAGAAGAGCACCTGTGTCATAATCACAGAAGACTTTTAAACGTTATTAACCTGGAATGTATTGTAAGCAGCAACATTCTAGCTGGTTGGAAGGAAAAAAAGATATTCGCAATATATAACATAGAGCAGAAGAACAGACACAAAGTTGTAATAATTAAATAGGTACTCACCAAGCCCCGGGACCTCCACTCCTAGCAGGTCCAGCAGGTCCTGCTCACGGTCCAGGATGTCGGACCACCGGTGCGTCAGCTGTGCCTGGGTGCGCCGGACCCCAGAGATGCGCGACACTGCCCGGCGCACCTTCCCCCACCGCTGCCGACGCTCCCGGAGGCCGTACCCGGACCCAGGCCTGCCACCTGCTGCCAGGGTTGAGGGGAGGTGGCACTGCACAAAGAAAATTAGTGCAGCCAACTCCGCTTCCCCAAATAAGGCCCGTGCATGCACCCCTTGTGGGCGCCGCCTTCCGCAAGGAAGGCGGTCGCGGCTCTGGCTGCGCCGGCGAACAGCCCTGCCCTTGGACATGGTTCTGGGGACGGGGCGGGAAAGAAAAGGTAAAATAAATAAAGGAGTAAAGGAAATAAATAGCGGGCAATACAAAGAGAAAAAGTAGCTAAAAAACAAACAAAAACTAGACAAAAACCAAAAATATAGAGGCAGGAAAATAGTTAGAGAAATAATAAGTAATAAAGATCCAAAAAAAGTGGCTATAAACAAAGGATTGAAAAGATTTAGGGAGGATTGAAAATCAGGCCCCAGAACCATGCAATAGAGTGGAAAACAAGATGGCCGCGCCCATTGCGACCACGTGCGCAAGTTCGCGCGAAATTTTCTCCCTGAGCAAGCAAAAAGCAACGCGATCAAGTTAAAGCGGTCGCGAACAGGAAATATCGACCGCGAACATGCATTGCGCGACCCGGAACAGGAAGTAAACATCTCCAGAGGGCGGGACAAGTGAAAACAAGATGGCCGCGCCCGTGAGCAACCGCATGGGTAAGTTGGCGACCCGCGATCACGCAAAAAATACCGCGAACAGGCGGCAAAAAAACTTCCGCGTCTTCGCGATATTTCTGGCGTGTTTGCGGAGATTTTCTGCATTCTCGCGATAATTTGCGGAAGTTAATTCCGCAAATTCCGCCCACCCCTACCGTTGTTACCAGGATCTCCATTCCTGGCTCCAGAGCTCACCCTGCAGGACCGGGTGCCCCCTTAAAATGGAGGTGCTTTACTAATGTTAACTGAGGGGGCATGGTCCGCTCGTGTAAGCGCCAGAAAAAAGGATTTCCGTTGCTATTTGGCAGCATTCCGTTCGAGAAAGGGAGAAGAGAAGGTTAATTCTTTCCCTGACAGCACCGCATGACAAGCAGTTATTTCCGGAAAGCGGAGGAACCCACACTATGCAGAGACTAAGCAAGGAGCAATCCTTTGGGACATTGTAATTATACGCAAACATTGCAAAATTGAAAACATTCCATGTCTCGATGCGAAAGAAATGAATATTGCATTTTGGGACTTGTAGTTGAAATACAAGCCATGTGACCACTGGGACTACAATTAAAAATTACACTCACCTGTGACCATGGCCTAACGGCTGAAACGCATAAGGATTTATGGGCGTTCTTACCTCCGCTTTCCAAGACGAATAAAAGTCAAACCTGTCACTCAGCCGGTGTTGGGCTCTTTTTGTGTGTCGTGGAAGTACCGTTGTTACCAGGATCTCCATTCCTGGCTCCAGAGCTCGCCCAGCAGTACCCGGGGCCCCCGTAAAATGGATTTGCTTAACTGATGTTAACTGAGGGGGCATGGTCCACTCATGGAAGCGCCAGCAAAAAGGATTTCCGTTGCTATTTGGCAGCATTCCGTTCGAGAAAGGGAGAAGAGAAGGTTAATTCTTTCCCTGACGGCACCGCATGACAAGCAGTTATTTTCGGAAAGCGGAGGAACCCACACTATGCAGAGACTAAGCAAGGAGAAATCCTTTGGGACATTGTAATTATACGCAAACATTGCAAAATTGAAAACATGCCATGTCTCGATGCGAAAGAAATGAATATTGCATTTTGGGACTTGTAGTTGAAATACAAGCCATGTGACCACTGGGACTACAATTAAAAATTACACTCACCTGTGACCATGGCCTAACGGCTGAAACGCGTAAGGATTTATGGGTGTTCTTACCTCCACTTTCCAAGACGAATAAATGTCAAACCTGTCACTCAGCCGGTGTTGGGCTCTTTTTGTGTGTCGTGGAAGTACCGTTGTTACCAGGATCTCCATTCCTGGCTCCCGAGCTCGCCCAGCAGTACCCGGGGCCCCCGTAAAATGGATTTGCTTAACTGATGTTAACTGAGGGGGCATGGTCCACTCATGGAAGCGCCAGCAAAAAGGATTTCCGTTGCTATTTGGCAGCATTCCGTTCGAGAAAGGGAGAAGAGAAGGTTAATTCTTTCCCTGACGGCACCGCATGACAAGCAGTTATTTTCGGAAAGCGGAGGAACCCGCACTTTGCAGAGTCTAATTAAGGAGCAATCCATTGGGACATTGTAATAATACGCAAACATTGCAACATTGAAAACATACCATGTCTCGATGCGAAAGTAAAGAATCTGCATTTTGGGACTTGTAGTTGAAATACAAGCCATGTGACCACTGGGACTACAATTGAAAATTACACTCAGCTGTGACCAAGGCCTAACGGCTGATACGCGTAAGAATTTGTGGGTGTTCTTACCTCCGCTTTCCAAGACGAATAAAAGTCAAGCCTGTCACTCAGCCGATGTTGGGCTCTTTTTGTGTGTGGTGGAAGTACTGTTGTTACCAGGATCTCCATTCCTGGCTCCAGAGCTCGCCCTGCAGGACCCGGGGCCCCCGTAAAATGGAGGTGCTTTACTAATGTTAACTGAGGGAGCATGGTCCGCTCATGGAAGCGCCAGCAAAAAGGATTTCCGTTGCTATTTGGCAGCATTCCATTCGAGAAAGGGAGAAGAGAAGGTTAATTCTTTCCCTGACGGCACCGCATGACAAGCAGTTATTTTTGGAAAGCGGTGGAACCCGCACTATGCAGAGACTAATCAAGGAGCAATCCATTGGGACATTGTAATTATACGCAAACATTGCAAAATTGAAAACATGCCATGTCTTGATGCGAAAGAAACGAATATTGCATTTTCGGACTTGTAGTTGAAATTCAAGCAATGTGACCACTGGGACTACAATTGAAAATTACACTCACCTGTGACCATGGCCTAACGGCTGAAACACGTACAGATTTATGGGTGCTCTTACCTCCGTTTTCCAAGACAAATAAAAGTCAAACCTGTCACTCAGCCAGAGTTGGGCTCTTTTTGTGTGTGGTGGAAATACCGTTGTTACCAGGATCTCCATTCCTGGCTCCTGAGCTCGCCCTGCAGGACCCGGGGCCCCCAGTAAAATGGAAGTGCTTTACTGATGTTAACTGAGGGGGCATGGTCCACTCGTGGAAGCGCCAGCTAAAAGGATTTCTGTTGCTATTTGGCAGCATTCCATTCGAGAAAGGTAGACAAGATGGTTCATTCTTTCCATGACGGCACTGCATGACAAGCAGTTATTTTCGGAGAGCGGAGGAACCCGCACTATGCGGAGACTAATCAAGCAGCAATCCATCGGAACATTGTAATTTTATTCAAACATTGCAAAATTGAAAACATGCCATGTCTTGATGCGAAAGTAAAGAATATTGCATTTTGGGACTTGTAGTTGAAAAACAAGCCATGTGACCACTGGGACTACAATTGAAAATTAGACTCACCTGTGACCATGGCCTAACGGCTGAAATGCGTAAGGATTTATGGGTGTTCTTACCTCCGCTTTCCAAGATGAATAAAAGTCAAACCTATCACTCAGCCGGTGTTGGGCTCTTTTTGTGTGTCGTGGAAGTACCCTTGTTACCAGGATCTCCATTCCTGGCTCCAGAGCTCGCCCTGCAGGACCGGGTGCCCCCTTAAAATGGAGGTGCTTTACTGATGTTAACTGAGGGGGCATGGTCCGCTCGTGTAAGCGCCAGGAAAAAGGATTTCCATTGCTATTTGGCAGCATTCCATTTGAGAAAGGGAGAAGAGAAGGTTAATTCTTTCCCTGACGGCACCTCATGACAAGCAGTTATTTTCTGAAAGCGGAGGAACCCGCACTTTGCAGAGTCTAATTAAGGAGCAATCCATTGGGACATTGTAATAATACGCAAACTTTGCAAAATTGAAAACATGCCATGTCTCGATGCGAAAGAAATGAATATTGCATTTTGGGACTTGTAGTTGAAATACAAGCCATGTGACCACTGGGACTACAATTGAAAATTACACTCAGCTGTGACCAAGGCCTAACGGCTGAAAGGCGTAAGGATTTATGGGTGTTCTTACCTTCGCTTTCCAAGACGAATAAAAGTCAAGCCTGTCACTCAGCCGGTGTTGGGCTCTTTTTGTGTGTGGTGGAAGCACCATTGTTACCAGGATCTCCATTCCTGGCTCCAGAGCTCGCCCTGCAGGACCGGGGGCCCCGGTAAAACGGAGGTGCTTTACTGATATATATACATCATACATACATCATACATATTTGCCTTAAGTGTTCAAGTAAATCCAGATCAGAGTGGCTAAGAGGTTTTGAGGTGGTCACCACAAATTAACACCAAACACTGCATCAATTGAACTATGTTGGAATGTCGTTTATTAGTAGTGATAAGTTGGGTCCTACCAGTGGTAATAAGGCCACAAACACCATAAAAGTTTCAGTCAAGGTCTCAGTGAATTATTTCTTTGCTTCACCCTTGGTAGCTGGCTACGAGCATGCAGACTTAACTTAGGACAAATGAAGCAAACACAAGGAGATGATGGAGGGAGCGCTGAAACTTTTCAGACACTCACCCCCAGTCAATGATCTGGGTTGAATCCATCATCGTTCTTTATCTCACTTCGCCACCCCAAATCAGACCCAGCCATATGCAAATCAGTATTGACCCTGTGCCTCAAGGGAACATTCCAGCCTGAACTGCCAAGCCGGGCCTTCCCTGGGCCGGAAACAAGCATCCTGGGACCGGTTTCAGGGTAACATCCCTCATTAGTTAGGCCAGCTTGAAGCCAGTGCTAAAGTGAGTCAGGAAACCACGTCTGGGCATATCCTGCCAACTTAGAGCAAACAAAGCAAACACAAGGAGATGATGTCCGGAGCACTGAAACTTTTCAAGCACTCACTGTCAGTCACAGATCTGGGTTGAATCCATCATCATTAACTTAGGAGACAGGTGTTTAAATCATTTAAAACACCAATACATTAAATAAGTAAGACACAACACACAAGCAATTCCAACACCAATTTATAAAAATAGGAAATAATTTTATGAACAAATAGACACCAAAACAACAAGAAATGCAATGTAGGGAACCATAGATATGAATATTTAAAAATAAACACTTTCTAGTGCTTAAAAATCAGTAGCGCCAACTGGGGACATCTGGTTGTGCTTGATTGGGACAAAGTCAAAGTTTTAGGCTGACCGCGATGGAGCCTTGGTGGGATACACTAAGCAGGAGGCCTCTGTCAATATTTTACCTCTGCACTTAGAACATTTTCGGAGCTTTTTTCTCTCGTCATTGAGCAAGGCAATTCATCAGGCCGGATCGTGTTGATGTCATCGGCCTGGTTCAGCGTGAGGCCCCGGTCAATTCCAGGAAGTCTGGTCAATGGCTGGAACTTTGGATCGTGGTTCGACGTTGGCAGCTTGACTCTCATCAACAAGATGGTCACCTTGTGGAGCTTTTTGAAAAAAATTCTCCAATCTTCTCCAAACTTCTGGAGCTCCTTTCAGAAGGTCTGTTTAGGATTCCAAAGAGTCTGATCCAGCGGAAGGCCAGGGATGAACACTTCACAAACCAAATATTTCAATGGGGCCCATACACATTTACTCAAATGTTCATCCACACTCCCTGGGGGGGTCAAGCTTTATAATTCACTTAAGTTCTGATTAGTTGACCTACATAAACCACAAATCAGTTTGGAATAATATTCAATGCCTAACTAATCTTCTCAAATCAACACTCTTTCCTCTGGTTGATGGACCATTAGTTGAGTTAGTTGATGATGATATTAACAGCTATACAACTAATTTACAGATCTCAGTGAAATAACCACATTCTCTGGGTAAGATTCATAAGCTTTATCTAAGATTTCAGTCATAAATTGAACACTCATTTAATACAGATTGACAGTGCAAACTCCATCATTCTTCAAATGGGATAGAACATTTTAATTTAGCAATACACTCAATAACACAACCTCATTCAACAAATCAATGAATAAGATTGGATAGATGTAAAGACAAAAGGCACATGATAAGATACATTTGCAAAGAAATATGCAAATTTTGAGACAGAATAATATTTACCTGATAGAATATACTGAAAACCACCCCTCTGGCCAAAGGACTGGTGGGGACCCCATGAGTTAGAATCAGGATACAAAGACTATAGGACAGATTGAGGACAGGCCAGATACTTACTAGACTTCTCTACAAACTCAACGCACCAGGGCGCATCCCTCTCTTACACTCTCTCCCTCCAAGATGTTCTTCCAGAATCTTTGAATGTAATCAGGCCGTCATTTGGATCTAAATTCACAGTCTCCTCTCTCTTCTTTTTCCTCTAACAGCAGCTATCGCCTCTCTCTCTTTCATCTTCTTTCAGCGTCGACGACTACTTAACTAACTTAAGTCACTCGAGTTATAGTCTACATTTCTACACCTCCCACTCTCAATGGTTGCAAATATTGGTAAAATACAGAATATGATTGGACGGTGCAAGGGGAGTTGTCATCAAACTATGCTGACATATTCACTTTTATTAAGGTACTATTGTCTCGCAATCCCTTCCCCTTTAGCTCATTCACAATTTCCTCTTCCCATACATATATTGTCACCATAATAATAGTTCATTCAATACAGGCCACATAGACGAGTGATACACGCCTTCTCTTTCCCACGTCTTCTGCCCTTGGTGCCTGGCAGCTATTCAGCCTTTTCGGTCATCGGGTCACATTATAAATTCACTGAGCATGAGCGATTTCTGGTCAACCGTTGCCATTTTCTCCACCTGTTATAGGTTTAACAGGCCCGAATGCACACTATTAATAAAAGAGCCATTAACAGATGTTATTTTCTTAAACATATAATTCTCACCGTTCACCACCCACTTCTACTCTATCCCATGTTATTATTATTTGTCTGAGCAAAAGCATTAACAACAGCAGCTTTCTTTTAAGTTCAAGCAAGCAGATGCCGGGCATTTGGAACCTCAAGACCACATGTTACTCCTTCTTGCGCATGTATGACCTTTTTTCCTCTCAAAATGAGTTAGTCACGTTATCTCTAAGTAATTCTGGTTTGCACATGGGCAAAGTGTTTTTCCGAGTTAAAGCGGGTTTTAGTTGCATTGCATTTTATTCCACATTAATGAAGCATGCATAAAGATTTCCTCCCATGCGTCAGTCTGGTGTATATTAGTTTTGTCTCATTGACAGTTTTAACGGTTAATGGAGGATTTCTCCGAGCAAGTTTCTTTTTTCTCGAATCTTTGCTCCATCAAGTCCACAACACAAATCCATGGGTCTAGAAGCTTAGAGATGATCCTTGGGATTTTGGAACTTTGTTTCCCACGATGCACTTGGCAAATGCCTTAAAAGTCCACTGGAAGCTTTCCAAGATGGGAACTTCTTGGTGGAGATTGTGCAGGTGAGCTCTGTTAAACTGTTGCTGTCAGGGAGTCCACTCCTTACTCCTTGTGAAGCCAGGCAAAGTCCTTAGGGATGCTGTTAGACCTGTCAGCCCTTTGGGTGGTCCCTCCTCATCATTATTTATTTTGTCCCACTTTTGCCTCAAACCCTGTTAGTATTTTTCCTTTTTGGGAACCACCAGACTTTTTCGTATTGATGCAGATTCAGGGAGCCATTTTATCTACCCCTGGAACTTCTGTCTGAGGGCCTGGAGCACAAAATGGAGGCCACCCATTGTCACCTGTGACATCACTGGAACCTACTAGAACCTTCTGCAACATTCTGGAACCCTGTGACAGTTGGAGGCGGTTTGGAATGTTGAGAAGCTGAGCCAGAGTTGACAGTTGGAGCTGGCAGTTGGCACCTGACTGGTGAAGAGAGAGCAGCAGAAACCTGAAGGAGGAAGGAGTGAGGCAGCAGGGGTGGAAACTTGTGCCTGGAGTGGGGTCCATAAACCCACCCTTGATACTAGTCCCTACTGACTGAGCCCAGCCTGGAGCCCTGTGTGGGAGAAAGCAAGAAAAACCATCTTAAGGACCTGGACAGCAGGAACAGGCCTTAAAAGTAAAGAACACCAAGTACCTGACCTGGTTACTGGTAACTACCTGAAGTCCGACGTCGAGAAGCCTAGAGACCTGGAGCCCGAGGTGGAGAAGCGGCCCTGACTGGAAAGCAGACGTCGTACCCGGAGCCGCCAGAGGTCGAGAGAGGGCGCCGACGGAGGTCGTGGAGAGTACCAGAGGTCGAGGAGAAAGTCACCCGAGGTCGAGTGTGCGGCGTCGACGGGGGAGTGAAGTCCGCCCTCCGGAGTCGCCGGAGACCGAGGTGAAGCGTGCCGGAGGTCGGGAGTGGAGATCGCACTCCGGAGTCGCCGGAACCTGAAAGGAATCGTGCCGGAGGTCGGGAGTGGAGGTCGCACTCCGGAGTCGCCGGAACCTGAGGAAAGGAGCACCGGAGGTCGGGAGTGGAGATCGCACTCCGGAGCCGTCGGAAGTCGACATCGAGCCAAGACAGCTGACGTCATCGAACCGGAGGTCGACATCGAGCCGAGGCTGCCGACATCGAACCGGAGCCGTCGGAAGTCGACATCGAGCCAAGACTGCCCGACGTCATTGAACCGGAGCCGACATCGAACCGAGACCGCCGACATCGAACCGGAACCGCATACCGGCGCCGACAAGAACTGTCATTGAGCCGAGGCCGCCGACATCGAACCGGAGCCGCCTCACGGCGTCGACACGACTCCAGCGGCGTCGGAACTTCATAAAAAGGGCAGTAAGTGGAATAGAGGGCGCCTAAGGCCCTGTGAAGCCCTAAGAGACCATCCTAGAGGCTAGAGAGGTGCTGGAACCAGCTTGATTGTGCCAGGGGTGAGCTGAGACTAATACAGAGGGGTTGTGTAGTGTGGGAGAGCCAGATCTCTAGATTCCCCCTTGACCTACCTCAGTTTAGGCCTCAGCCTTGTCCAAGCCAGGGAGTATACCCCTCAGGCCATCCACCTAACCACAAGCTGTGACTGGGCCAAATCAGCCCATAGTATTTTAAATGTGATCTGATTTTACAAATGTCATTGTTGGCTGATAATATTTATTGAGGGTACTGTATTTATTGTATTTATCTAAGTTATTCCTGTGATGTATTTATTGTCCTGAGCTAACTTATTCCTGCACAGTATTTATTGCCTCACAGTATTTATTTGACCTGATCCTATTTATTGCACCTGTAAAGTGTTATTATTTATTTGACCTGCCCTTTTTAAGGAAAAGCCTTGTATACTGTGATTGTATTATTATTTATTTAATCAGCAACTAAGAGAAAAGAAGATAAAGAGATATATTTTCAGTATAATTTTTAAGGTGTAGTGTCGTTTTTGGAACGGATGCACGCATGGTTATTGTGTGGGTATGACCTATGCTTAGCACGGTGCGTGATCCCTGACCACTCGAGCCAAGCTACCACAGTGTATGTCTGGGAGAACACCACCACCCTTCCGGTGTGGGGGGGGTTTTCTAACAGATGCAGTTCAAGATTGTGCAGCAGGTGCAGTTCTTCAGAGTTCAATAATTTGGGTGCAGATCAGGGTTCCAGAAGGGCAGCCCTTCTTCTCCTTGTTGTTTCAGGCAGGGGATCTGAGTTGCCATGTAGCTCTCCCATATTTATTCAGTGCTCCTGGGCATCAAGCAGGGGGGCACCCCTGACCAATGGGATGCAGCGTCCTCTTCATTCTGGCATATTCTTGTCCCAGAGAGCACTATCCTTCCAAAATCCAATATGGCAAAACTCTCTCCTGGAGGGTTTGATCTTGCTAAGCCAACCCACAGGTGTGTCTCAGGTTCCCTAACACTCCCCTTCCAGCCCCTTTACAAATCTAATTACTTGGGCTCCTGTATGGCTGGTGGTGCAGGATGTTGTTGTGAGCCTGTACTACCCTAAACTGTCAATCTTCCTTTGAAGACCAGTTTGGCTACTCCAGTCAATCTTGCTTTGTGCTCTGCAGCTTGTGGTTCTCCTCTCACAGGAGATAAGTTGTCTCTAGTCAAGCCACTTCACACCTCATTAAGACAGCTTGGCTCAGCCTGGCAGAGGCTGGCCAATCAGGAGAGGGCAGCTGGAAGGCTGGATTTTGGCTTACAGAAAAGAAAGTTCTATAGCTTCTTTTCTGTGATAGTTATAATAAATCAAACAGTGGCAAGTTGCTGGATTTATTCTATCATTTTGATACTTTGAAGTATTTTGTTAGCTCCTTTCTTTCAATAGTTATACTTTAATAAAGTATTACCATGTTAGCCTTTGGAGCCATTGTGCTATAATGGGGTTAAATGAAATTGGAAGTTCTTCCCTCACCAGGGCATATAAAACATATTTATAATGTCCATGCTTAGAGTTACAAATCACCATACCCATGGGGCACCTAGGGGAGACATTCAGGTAACATATTTAAAAATAAGGTAGTTTAAGATTTTGGAAGTATCGCTAATCCCAACGTTAAATTTCCATATATTTTTAATATAAAGGCAGTCTGAAAGGCAGGGCTGCCTTTAAAATGATAGTAGGTAACACAGCAGTGCACACTTAAGTGCATTAAGTCTACTGGACCACTAAACCTACTTACCCTATTGTATACTAAGGACTTACAGCTAGACTGTCAATACTAATTGTAATGAATCCTAATTACCTCTTAATCAGAGCACTGGCCCTGTGTCTGGTAAGCAGAGCCCAGGGCACAGTCAGAGTCAGCTACCACCAGTATCAATCTGAAAATGGGAGTGATCAGGGCAAAAAGGGTGACTTTCTCACAGACTACAGTTGAGATATAGGGAGATGAAGTTTAGACTGCAGGTCAGTAAATGTCTTAAAGCCCCCCAATATGAGTAGATCTTGAAGTTACTTAAAAGCTTTCAATATTGCTTCCGCCAAATGTATAGCCCTTTGATCTATTTTGAATTTAGCTTGCTGACATATTGGTGCGTTTGCATTGATGTGCCTACTAATCTTGAATAGTTATGCTTGTAATGCTAGTCTAATGCACTGGATTTGATAGACCACGTGATCCTCGATTTGTCATAATATCGCATGGGCAAAGTTTCCCTAGCAGACAGCATCCTCTTCTCTATTGCCATGCATGACAGTACAAGGCCACCTGCACAAACGTAAGATCAGTGTACTAATTGATGCACCAAATAATAGGAAATCATATGGTAGTGCATCTGATATCATGATGTTATACAGTTTGAAAATGTAAGGTTAAGTCTTATCCTGCCCCATGTGCATTTCCTAATATGTGATTGTACCTCTTTCAAGAGTGTGTATGGGTTAAAAAAGGCAGCATGTCAAAGACATTGTTGATCCAGAGTCCTCTTTTTATCTTAGTTACTGGACCATGTTCCATACGGAAAGCTACCAGACAATGCAGGAAGTCAGTTGACGTCTGTTTCCTATGAGGTGAACCATTATCAGTGATTGGTAGTCCTATGTTAACAAATGTGCCCTTATATTCCAAGTTCTTTGCAACCTGTGTGAAGCGGAAACAACCAATTGCTCCCTCCTCATACTAAGTCTGAGAGATAAAATCTCACTCTTAGTCATGTTAATTATTTATCCAGAAAAGGAAAAAACCTGTGTCTTAGAAACCTACTTGAACTGTGAGAAGAGTATGACATATGCATAAGGTTTGTTTCTCTGGTGTAATATGTCTATTGCAGCTTTGTCATTTAACTGCACATAACAGGTGCTAGTGGCTCCAGTGCCAGTAGAAATAAGAAGGGGGATGATGGGGAGTACTGACTGGTAACCCTCGTCATAGAAAACTGCTACACCAAAAACACTCCACAATTAATCTTACCAATTGGGTTAGTGTATATTAGTAGACTTTTTTGTATGAAGCTGGCTTCTAGTGCCACCCTTTCTGGAGCTCGGAACAAGTATCCCCACTCCACACAATCAAAGGCCTTGTCAGCAAAGTTGTGTTTGATGGTGGAGGGTCCCACAAAATGTCTTTCACCAAAGCAGATGAAGCCCTACAGTTTTGAAAACAACTGGCCAAAAAACAAAAACACAATAAAAATTTTAAGTTGAATGTTGGGAACTCTCAATTTCCAATGAGCGGTGCAGAATAAGAAAATTGTTGCAATAGGCAATGACAGACATTTTTAAAGCTTTTCACTTGCAGCTCTACAGATGTTGTGATGAGGGTTCCACTGGCACCGCTGAAAAATATTTAAACATTAATGATGGCTTTTATAAATAGCGATTGTGATATATACGCACTCATTATCCATATTGGTGCAGGCACTCTAAGATATCTGAGTTTGGTTCATGCCTGTTAGTGCAATCCGCACTTAGTACTATTTGATCACTTTTAGAGGAATAGGTAAATGTAAATGTAAATGTGTTGTACTTGTATAGCGCACTATTACCCTAGGGTGTCCTGGCGCTGTACTCATACCGCTGTGGAACCCTTCCTGGCTTTTCCCTGTGAAATGTCCACTCCTGGGCAACCCCAACATGAAGCCAGGCATCCCAGCGCTGTTGGGGCAGTTGTGGAGATTAAGCAAGCTATTGCCCAGAGTTGCAGAGTGGGACCCATGATTAGAATAGGCACCGAGACGAGAATTAACAGGTCCGAGGAAATTGAGCCCAAGACCCGCCAAGGCGGGAATTGAACCTTGGTCCCGGGCCAGACCTCTGCATTAGGGTCTGCTCTAACCATTGAGACACACTTCTCCACTAGGTAGAGTTTTGTTTCTTTTTTTATTGTGGATTTTAGAAAGGGTGGTCTCTAGTTGACAATGGTTTGCACCTTTGTTCAGGTAGGGAACCATGCTTCTAGTCGGGGTAAGGGAGTTATGCCCTTAAACAACCGCTGCTCACCCACTTGGTAGCTTCGCACGAGCAGACAGGCTTATCTCAGAAGCAGTGTGTAAAGCATTTGTGCACACATAGAGTAACACAATGAAAACACTACAAATGGACATCACACCAGTTTAGAAAAATAGGAAATCTTTGTCTAACCCAAACAAGGCCCAAACGACAAAGAAATCCACCATACACATATCAAGATATCTTAAAAAATAGGTTAATGACAAAAAAAAAGCTTGTAGCAACAAATAGCTCCACCTGGGGCTATAACATCGTGGCCACTAAAAATCCCAAAGCACGGCGCCAACCACGAGGTGTACAGCTTCGGGTCGGAAGTCACGTGGACCCCAAAGATGAGTACCTTGGTAAATGGTGAAAACAAAGATGGTGACGGCATCAGGGATGTGATGCTTTGTTGGTGGCGGGCTGCGGCCGTTCCTTACGACCACAGGGGAGGTGAGGCGTTTGTATCTTACCATGATGCAGGGGAGGTGAGGCATCAGTTCCTTACTGTTGCTGGGGAGGTGAAGTTGTGGAGACGTCAAGGTGTCAGTTCCTTATCACAATGTGGGGTTGATGGATTTCTGAGGTCACCCACGTCAAGTATCAGCTCTGCGATGATGCACCATCGGCGTCCGTGAGGTCAGGGCTGCGGTGCAAGTCAGGGCATTGTGTCGTGAGCATCACAAGCAGGTTGCTGTGTTGCTCGCTGGCGTCAGTGTTGCTATTTCCCTCTGTGCCAGCTGAAAAAGCAGTTCCAGGTGCAGTAGGACAGAGGGAATTAATTCCTTGTGTCCCTGAGACTTCAGAACCGGAGGCAAGCTCTACACCAAGCCCTTGGAGATCTTCTTCAAGCAGGATATACAGCACACAGCAATGTCTTGGTCCTCAGCTACTGCAGGCCAACCCCACACAGCACACAGCAAAGGGGCAGTACTTCTCCTTCAGTTTTCCCTGCTCTTCTCCTTGGTAGAGGTTCCTCTTGAGTCCAGAAGTAATCTAAAGTTCTGGGGTCTGGGTCCCAATAATTATAGGGGTATCTTGGTCCTACCTTAGGGGTGACACACATGTAAGAAAAGGCGTGGTTAGGGCCTGGCAAGTGAGTGCCCCAGCCAAGTTGACATGGCAGTAGAAACTGCACGCAGACACTGCAGTGGCAGGTCTGAGACCCCTGCGAAAGGCTACTTGTGTGGGTGGCACAATCAGTGCTGCAGGCCCACTATAAGCATTTGACTTGCAGGCCTTGGGCACACACAGTGCACTGTAAGAGAGAGTTAGTAGTAAGTCAAATAAGCCAGTCATGTGAACATCAATTCATGAACACAATTTACATGGAGAGCATATGCACTTTAGCACTGAATAGCAGTGTAAAGTGCCCAGAGTCCTAAAACCAACAATAACAGGGTCAAACATAAGAGGCCAAGAAGCAAAAAGTCTGGGGATAAACCCCGCGGAAAAAGCCAGGTCTAAAAGTGGACAAGTATGAGTACCTACACTGTCAGTTTTGGACAGCAGTCTAAGTGGGTGAGAAATTGGGGAGGTGGGAAAGTAATGATGTTAATGTTTACGTGATGGCAAATGGACATGCTTGGCTACGTAACTATAAAAGAACTAGAGCCCCGCAAGTCAGATTCCCAATCATGGCTATAAGTTTCAGGTATCAACGGGATCAGAGCTTGAGGTGTTCACATTGGGTGAAAATTATCATCTTGAAAGCCCTCATTCTGAAATTCTGTGACCTCCCATAGAGGCATATAACTATGTATAGCATTCATAAGACCAGTATCTCTATGTACATACATGAAATTCCATTTCTTGTGAAAGCTTGTGAGAAAAGCATTTCTATTTGCGTTAAATCCCTACTACTGTTCTCCATGTCTCTCCCACTCCTGCCCAATGGAGTGTTTGCATTAGTCTGAAAGTATTATCTAGGATTAATCAGCATCTTGCTTCAAAGTGTTTCCGATCTCTCAAATGTACTCCTTCGTTGAAACTGCCCTAAGTACTAGTCCGATTTCTCTCCAGTTGTTAAAATGTGGACCTGTTAGCCCTACAGTAAAATCCAGGTAATGGACTTGGTATACAGGATGATGGAAATTATGTCACTTTTTTCCTTCGGACTAGTCCATCCAAACATTACCATTGTGGCCAACAGGCTTCTAACTTTGGGTCCATGTCATTGGGGAAGCCATGAAATAGATTCAAATAAAACTTGGGCATAATCTCTCTCTACTGAATATCACAGTTTCGATCTATCCACTCCAATCATTTCTACTGCTAGGTTGGAAGCTCATGTATCCCCTCCCACTCTTTTTCTCACAAGAAGGCATTCTCACTAGGTTCACTTTTGCCACCGTAGGTGCTTTACCTCTAAACTCAAAACCAAGCAGGTGCTTCTGAACATCTTTTAGGACTAGTTAGGATATGTAAGTAGACATTCTGGGCAAGGAAGAGAAGGCATGGAAGCAAATTGTTAATTTTACTGAACCAGGACAACTTCAGTAGTTCTCATCTGTACAGGTCCCTAAAAAGGATGTCAAGCAATAATGGGAGGTAGCAGGTGTTAAGAGTACCACAAGTACTGGGAACGTAGCCCCCAGACAGAGAATGGGAGTGTTGGTACATACAAAGACCCATCTATATATGTAGGGGAGGTAGTCATGATCTGAGCAAGCCACTCCCATTTCTTGGAACTTAGAGTAGTTGCCTTTAAACCCAGAGATTCTAGAAAAAGCCTCCAATTCTTCGGTCAAGGCAGGTATGGAGCTAGCTGGGCCCACTAAGAAGCATACGTGTCATCAACCAATAAAACGGCCTTGTACTTTGCATTTCTAGTTGTTAACTCTTACGACCTGGTCATTTTCTTTTTTGGTACCGTCGTCTTACGCCTTTTGAGAATTGGCTATGTTGGAACAAGAAGAAAACTTTTCTGGAGAGAAAAAATCATTTGAGCTGTTGATGGACTGTAAAACCGAGCTAGTAGAGCATTTTAATGGCCCGGTTAGCACTTTTCTGTCATTGTTGAAATTGAACTGCCCTGTATACTCGACCAGGATGGGTGAGGGTCATTTTAGTTGTAAGATCACAGCTCCAAAACATAACATCTTACGTTCACAACAAGACCAAAAAGTATTTAAGTGGTGTGGGTCCTTTGCAAAACCTGATGGTCTTATATGTTATGCTATGCTGGTCATTTGCACGAAAGTTTGCACCACACTTAAAGACGTCTCCTCAAAATTAGTGACAACAGTAAGAGCAAAAGAAACCAAAACAGCAGCAAAAGTAAAGTATGAAGCTGAAAAGAACAAGTGTTCACTCATCGAGCAATTCACCATTATAAAATGATTTGACCTGATGTGGTGTCCTGCTTGTCTAGTACATCATGTAATGTCACATTAGGTTATGAATACTTGTAGAGTATGTAGAGCGAGCATCTGACCCTGAAGGGTATCCAGGCCCTGGATATGGAGGTGCTGGCCGAGTCTGTGGTCTAGGTAAAGAGTCTTTTCATCAGTTTCTTGAGGAACTCAAGGACTCAGGAGGTGACTCTGATGTGCACTGGGAGGTAGTTCCAGGCATTAGGAGTAAGGTACAAGAAAGCAGGACCTCCGACTTTGCGGATGCGGGCTATGTGTGGGAGTAGGAGGTGGTCAAGCAGAGGTTTGTAGTAGGGTGTGGAAATTGATGGTAAGAGGGACCTAGATTTAGCAGGGCTTTGCACATGCTTCTGAGGAATGTTTGTCAATGGGGAGAAAGTAGAAGTCTTTTAGGCATAAGGTGATGTTTGTGTGTAGAGGGAGGGTGAACCTGGCTGCTGAGACCTGAAGTCTTCTGCTCAGTTGGGCAGTGATGCTGACACAAAGTGCACTGCCACAGTCCAGGTTGCTGGTGAGAAGGCCCATGGGGAAGGTTCTGCATTTGTTGATCGGAAGCCAATTGAAGATTTATTTTTCATAATCTTTAGGCTGTAGGGAGGAAAGGACTGTGTTAACTTGGCTGGTCATTGAGAGATGGCTGTCCATGACTATTCCCAGGTTGTTGGCTTGATTGACTGGGCTGGGTGTTGGTCCAAGACCGGCCTACCACAAGGTGCAGCTCCATAGAGAAGTATTCTTGACGAAATGAACCATGTCTATTTTGTCTGTGTTGAGTTTGACAGTTAATCAACATCCACCTGGTGGCTTCGGACAAGCAGGAGGTGAAGCTGGTCCATGTGCTGGACATTTCATTGGATAGTAAGTAAGTAAAAATGTATTGTTTCTGATTAATTAAAACCATTACAAAAATTCATATTGAGGACACATTTTGTCAATTCAGAATTTAAAAAAAATAGAAAAAAAGAGAGATCTTAATTGTTAAGAAAATGCAATTATAAATTAAGAGTTTTAGAAATCTCCTTTATTCCTTATTTTTCTTAACCACCATCATCTGTTTTAGATTGTTTAAACATGACTAGTTTCAAAAATTTTACCAACAGTCTATTCAATTGCAGAAGTCTTGGGTCAAAGCATGCAAAGACTGCTTGTCTCCGTGTACGTATACTAAGTTCATTAAAGGTGGTTTTCAGGAGAGCTACTCTTTCCTCTTTTAGCTTCTTGCAGGAGCATAGCAAGTGTTCCATATCTTCTTTCCCTGTGCCACACAGCCTACATATGGTCCCGTAGTTCCTTCTCAGCCATGGTTGTAAGTGGGGTATGGCTGGTAAAATTCCTAGCCTGTGTTTTAAAAAGGCTTCTTTTGATTTCCTGCAATACCACAATCCGAAGTAAGCCTGTAACTCGGGCGATTTGTAGGTGCTCAGAATCATCTATGCATGGCGTCTGTGGGCAAAGGTAGCTTTGTCTTCTATGAAGGAAAGTCTCTTTATATTCTTGTTGACTACACGCTTAAATTGTGCATGCGGTAGAGAATTTCCCATAGTTCATTTAAACCTGTGGTAGCTAGTGACTCCTCTAAGTATTTTTTTGCAGGTGCAGTGGAGCTGCCACGCAAATCTTCCCAAAGCTGGTGATTCAGTGTGTTTTCAGGTGAATTCTTTATTTTGTACCAGCACTTTTTTTTTGTTTTGCTTTATTCTGTTGCTGAGAAAACATCCATAAAAGCACAATATATTTACATCTAGATTTAAAAAAATAATAAGAAGAAGAAATAGACAGCCGATTATAATGTTCTCAATAAACCGTACCTCCAGTAGGGTAACAGTCTAAACTCCAAATTGGCAAGCTACGACAATAGGAGTATAGTATGTTATGTAAAAACATTTCAGAAAAACTTTTACGGGGGCATCAGATTCTAAGACATCAGCAATACAAAGGCCATCGTTCATGTCGAGAGAGATGGGTCCCAATTCTTACTCTAAGTTCTGCCTATGCTTAACTACCAATTTCAAGAAAATTGCTATCGATTTAGCAAAAGGTTCCGCATCTAAACACAGAAGGGCGAGAAATGCTGGTCGGCACCTACGTAGGCCCATGACTTTCAAGATTGGAACAACCCACTGTTTCCTCAAGTCTTGGTAAAATTTGCAAAACAAGATTGTATGAATCGTTGTTTGGGGGGAGCTATCATCACAAGAACAAGGTTGAGGACATTTTTCCCAAGTATTCATCTTGGGGAAAGTGACCAGATGGGGAAAGATATTTAATCTAAGCCTAGTTAGCAAATATCTTTCATAGCCCGAAAGATTAAAAGTTAAATAGGGCTGGACCATCATCGATGTTTGAATTTGTAGTGAGTGTTGAGCTGTAGGTTTAGAGACCTCGCTAGACAGTCGTAAAGATTCTAGATGGGCCAGGCATGCCTTTTTAAAGCGCTTCCTCTTTATTGTTGCAATTGAGGGAGGGAAAGAATAGTACTGTGGCAGGCCAAGGTCACTAAAGAATATGCTTACATACGCTATCCAGCTGAACTTTCGGGCTTTATCAAGAGATATACAATCCTCAATAAATTCCCGGCAAAGTGTTGTTTCAGTGGTCGACCATATGCGGTGCCACAAGAGAAGGGGTTGAATCTTTATCAAATCTGTTATGTATGTCAAACCCGTTTCCAGGTGGCATGCGTAGGTCGAAGTCCCCTACGGGACTGTGAGAAGAAATCTTAAAAAACTGTTCTCCACCCTTTGCAGTTCCTCAACCTTGGTAAAACCCCATACCCCAGCCCCGTATATTGCACTAGAGACACATTTTGCTCTATATATCTCAAGGAGTTCAACAATGAGACGACTACCTAACTTGTTTGCGAAGTTAACCACAGCAGCTGTTGTCCTCTTGAAGGTAAGTTGCCTAGATTCAATAGCAGGCTTCCAAGAAGATTTGTGGTCAAAAACTACGCCCAAGTAGGGATAGGTGGTAGTGCGCTCTAATTTCTGGGTTTCAATATACATGGGCTTCATATTCTTCGCCCTTAGCCCTGCAGACATGACAAACGTCTTTTTGATGTTTATCTTTAGGCCAAGATTGGCCATAAAAGTGTGGTACTTTGCTAGGGCGCGCTGCAACTCCATGGGGGTACGAGCTATAATTACAGCGTCGTCCGCGTAGAGTAGAATCGGTATTGGGCGCTTATTTATAGTGGGGAGGTCCTGGGACCCCGAAACCATGGCTTTTTCCAGGCCATTGGTATACAGGTTAAATACAAAAGGTGCCAGGACACAACCCTGCCTTACCCCACGTTCCACTCTAAACGACTTTGTTAACTCACCTCCCACACCAAATCTGACTCTAGCTGTGGCATCTGAGTATAATTCACGCAGAAATGTTAAAAGAGAGCTCTCGATACCCATGTCTTCTAAAATGGCCCACAAGTTAGTGTGATTAACGCAATCAAATGCCGCTGAGAGGTCAACGTATGCCATATAGAGTGCCCCCCCTTTGCGTTTACATATTTACCAATTAGTAGTGATAGATTAAGCGCTTGCTCTATAGTGCCCAAACCCTCGAGAAACCCACCCTGTAGGTCAGACAGAACTTTATTGTCTGATGCCCACTGCTGAAGTCGATCTAAGATAACGCGACCGGCCACTTTCCCCAACGAGTCCAGCAAGGAGATAGGCCGGTAGCAGGATGGTGACTTGCGGTCCCCATTTTTAAATATAGGAACAAGAATAGATTGAGACCATGAGTCAATAAGACCCATATCACATGATGCCTGAAGGACCCTAGTTACGATTGGGGACCAGAATTCCATATTAGATTTAAAGAAGTCAATTGGAACCCCGTCAGGGCCTGGAGCCTTACCAGTTTTACTGGCCTTCAAAGCCAGTTCCACTTCCTTGTGTGTTATGTAGATAGGCAAGGGAAAGGGAGTTAGGTTTGGCTCAGATAAAGGCAATTGAGTTGCGGATGGAGGGAGGCTGAATATCCGCTCAAAATAGTCAACCCACACCTGTTCGTCAATCGCAACATCAAGGCTAGGATTCACCGTAGAGTCTGCGAGAAAGGGTGTTTTCACAACCTTCCAGAAAACAGCACTATCCCCCATGGAACATGAAGTATGTAATTGAGTCCAGAGATCTTTTTTCAACGTTTTTTTCCTAGTTTTTTGTACCTGTTTGTACTTCTTCCTAGGAGCAGCAATTTCCGTGGTAATTCTATCCTTTTTATTTAGTGCTACTTTTAAGTTCTGATAGGCTTTCGTACAAGCACTATCGAACCATCCCTTCCTTCTAGAATTACCTGTTTTTGTGTGGACAAAGAGGATTTCGCTAATTGATGTATTCAGTAACAGAAAATTGGCCATAATTTCCTCGCTAGTAGTGTCTAAGTCAAGACATTTATCAAGAGCTGGTCTTAAGTTCGTAAGCTGTCTAGTAGTGATGGCCTGGGGATCCACCTTTTCCCACCTTAACGAATAACCATTAAGTCTATCTAATGTGAGGTTATTTTGGGTTAGATTCGTCGTAATTGTACGACTCTCTCGGCCCTTGGTAAGTGTTAAAGTAACGCTAATTGGGTGGTGATCACTGATGATAATGTCATGGGTTTTACAGTTCAGTACATCCTTCCCAGCTGTTACTGAAATGAAGATGAAATCAATTGCATTTGACTTCCCTCTACCATTAAAGGTAGGTTTGACCAGAATGGGAGGGTTCGCCAGATCGTTAACAAGGCCATGTTCTAGGCCACATAAGGTTTCGTTCATACAGTGCCCGAATGGAGTGTGGGAAAAATGGGTTATTGGGTCACCATTTTCATCCACAATGCCGCAAACTATGTTAGTACTATGCTTGCAAAGGGTCTGATTAAAATCCCCGCCCCAAATTATGGTCAAATCCTTCCATACCTTGACTATTAATTCTTCAACGGAGGAGTGTATTAATTTTATAGTTTTTATCAGCTCATCCATAGGAAGGTTATTACAGAAGTTGACAAGTACAATGGCATTGGTATTACTCTGATATAGAACGAGGATTTGGAAATTGACATCCAACGTTATAGGAACTATACTTGTAAATTGGAGGATGTTTGATACAAAAATAATTAATCCACCCTTAGCTCTACCAGAGGAGGATGATAAGGCTGGGGAGAAGAATGTTTTATAACCCTCGATATGTAGTTCTAATAGCGCTGAAGTTTCTTGTAGGCATAAAATGCCAAAGTCGTGGACAAAGTCTAACCAGGCGCCATTTACAACCTGTGCATGAAGCCCTGCCACGTTCCAGAATAAAATCTTCAATAGTAGGTCGTCCTTAGTTAACACGGGATCGACAGACGATCCCGTGGTTTCCTCCTGCAGCCTCACTTTCCCAATATTTGCAGGGAACTCTTTGTTGATTGCGTCATCATATGGCATGGGAAATTTTTTCCTTGGGGAGATTAGTAAGTTAGTGGTACTACTTGTACAAGAGTCCCCATACTGAAGTCAGTCTACCCTTTCCAAATCGGAGAGTACGTCGAAGTAATTAGGGATTGGAATATTGTATCTGATACCCCTTCTCTCTTCCGGATCCAAGTATACGGGATCCCTTTGACTCATAAAAGATTGGCAAGAGAAATATTAAGGATTGAAAAAGCTCAGATCCTTGGTAAGAATTTTACTCTCACCAAAGATAAAGGGCCGATTACATATGTGATGGACTACCCGCTTGTCCCCGAAGTTGACGACGATACAGTCCCATGGGAAATCCTTTCTCCTATGCCCCAGCCAGTTTATCCTTCTGGCAAATAATATTTGTCCGGATAAATCTGGCGGAAGTGGTCTGTTGTTATTCAACCAATAAACGACTTAATTTCTTAATTCAAGAAAGGACTCTACTTTTCCTTGGGGCAGTTCCGGAACGCCAACTAGGACTACTGTATAAGGCAAAGATTGTGGAGGTAGATCAATGTGTGTGTACTGCCTCTTTGATCTGTATGGCGGGAAAAATGCCTTAGCTGCACAAGAGTTATTATTCACCCGACCTGTGTATTCAGCATGTTCTACAGCCATTCCTAAAATACCCCCCCCCCCCTGGTGATCTTACTAACTTCTTCTGGATTCCTCGAGGCCCTCTGTGCAGGGCTACCCATGGTTTCTTTGAACTTCAATGTTTGAGAATCTTGAGACCTAAGATTGGATGGTGGCTGAGTAGTAGTACTAGGGCCGATTTGTTGTGATATATCGGGGAGTTGCTGACCAGCAGACTTCGTGGTCGAGCTGTTCTTCAATAATTGCTCCAAATTGTCTAATTTTTCCCCTAGACGCTTTACCCTTTCCACGAGGGGAGCTATTAAAGATTTCATGAGGGTTTCTATTTTATCAAGAAGTCACTCATTAGACGGGGGAGTAGATGAAAGTAGCGGAAAGCTGGTAGACTTTTCGTTATTTACAACGTGAGACCCAACGTCATTGGTTACTGTAGCCAATGTTGTGGGCACGCTGTTATTGAGATTTTTCCGTTTCGGTGCAATGACTTTCGCAACAGTCTTCTTTTTTCTGGAACCCCCTGAAGGCTCCTTAGATTTTTTAACCTCTGGACCATGGGTATTAAAGTGTTTCGTCTTATTCCTAGCCTTCTGCCCTCTAGTAGTTACTCGCGGGCCAACATTGTTAGCACTCTGGGAAGTAGGAGAGATCAGGATTGGCTTGGTGGTGCTTCATGTATCCCGCTTGTTATTGAGTCCTCTGGCTGGGGGTCAGGGATGGGCTCGTTAAGGAAAGAATTGGGGGAGATAGATAGCCTAGTTGATAGAGACAATGGCCCATCAGGTGCATTGCTCATTCTAGAGGGAATATCTTGAGTTGTTGGGAGATTATATACCCCGGGAAGTGCAACAAAAGAAGTTGTCATTATTGAATCTTGGGAGTTTTTAGTAAACATTGATATATTGGTGGAGGGCAAAAGGGGAAGAGAACCAGCTGGAAGCGAGAGGCGTCGTTCAGTGTGCTCTATAGCATTTGCCACCACCCCTATTGTTTTCTGCAGCATTCGATCTATTGCTGTCAAGGTGGGTAGTGGAGAATTTGGGGGTGGCTTATGTTTTGGGGCTGGTATAGATAACAGAGGATTATTCTTCCCCATAATTTGCCGATTTCAGCGCAGTTTGGGCAGTAGGCACTGCAGAACACAGGAGGGTATATCAGTTTTTGTGAAACCAAGGGGGGTAGTCCAGCCCAGCCCCTGCCAGCCACTAACTGTCACAAATGGTCCGCCCTTGTCCCAGGCTTCTCCTGGCGCCGCCCGCGCGCGTCCCGCGACGCGGGGGCTCGGCTCTGATTTATGCGCCTCCGGGCGCGGTGAGGGCGGGGGCGGCTTCCGCCGCTAAGGATCCTGGGTCTTGTGGTCCTCTACCCCATGCTGGCCGCGCTGTGTTGTTGTGGGCTGCGGCGGAGTGAGGGAACCAGGGCAGTTACCGGCAAGGCGAGGTAAAAGGAAACGGCAAGAAAAATATCCCCACAGGCAGGTTTTCTGTGCTCCCGCTCCACCGGGGCTCCGCTCTGATTTATGCGCCTCCGGGCGCAGTGAGGGCAGGGGCGGCTTCCGCCGCTAAGGATCCTGGGTCTTGTGGTCCTCTACCCCACGCTGGCCGCGCTGTGTTGTTGTGGGCTGCGGCGTCGTGAGGGAACCAGGGCAGTTACCGGCAAGGCGAGGTAAAAGGCAACGGCAAGAAAAATATCCCCACAGGCAGGTTTTTTGTGCTCCCAGCACTTGATATATGATCCTCGCCTTGCGAGCAGTTGCTTGGTTAGTCCAAATTCTAACCAGATTTGAGCCTGTGAGGTATATGATGGTAAGTTTAAGAGGACTCTATACGCTTTTGAAATAGTGGTGTCCAACAGTTTTGCGTCTGTACCTCTTAAGGCTTCACTGCCATAAGTGATTGATGTCTGAATTTTAACTTGAGCAACACGCAGTAGTGGCAGAAGGTTAGGCCTAGACAGTTTAGTTGGATAGGGAAAGGATGAGCTTGGGTTTTTTGATTGGGGCAGTCTTATTATGATGTTGAATGTGCATGTTGCAGTGCTTTTTTGTATTTAGGCGTCATTCATTCTGTGTACATGTGCATCTTCTGAGCGCCATTCCAAGTTCTGTTCTCCTATGAGCAGATATACAATTGCCACTTTGGGCAAATAGTTGCAGGACGGCAGAGTTCGAGGAACGCTGGAGGATGGGCTACGTTGATTAACCTAACATTCAATAAACTACATTGTGGTTTACTCATCTTTGGATCTGTTTTAGTTATCCCCGACGCTCTCCGCTACATATTTGTCGATTGCAGTTCCTGGGCAATGTTGGATGGTCATCGTGGAATTTGTCTAGCTGCCCTGAGCAGGATTTCGGCTGCTATATTCAGTGAAAATGTACACCGAAAAAGACCCAGAATTTTATATATTGGTGCCTATAACTGTATCCGTGCTTACGCCAATCAGGAATCGGCCTCACTGCTATTTGCGCAGCATTCTGGGGATGCGTCATTCAGGCATGTGTTGCCATTGTTGTTGACATGTCTGCCTGGAGGCTATGTGCCACCATAGTGTTTGCCAGCTGTCCCGACACAGTGATTTAGTGTCAAGTGCTCTCTGAAGCTGGGCAGATTAACGGTATTTTGGTAAACCTTTATTGATGTTGGTACCTTACCGTGTCTGAGTCTGTAACTTTGAATCTATTCTACTGACTATTATTCTTATTTATTGGACACTTGGTAGCTAACTTTGACTATTTCGGGTGGCGACTCTGCAGCAACCTCCACATATTTTAGACATTCCCAGCAAACCCATGTAAGAAGGAAACATTGGGCATGGGTTTTCAAGAACTACTTGGTGGTTATTGATGGAGTGAGATATAGCCATGCAAGGAATTTGGAGATTTTGTACAATTGTTTAAGTACCGGAAGGCAAAAGATGTTCGACAATCTACCCGAGGTTCAAGCTCCAGGAGAGAATGCTGCTGGATAGAACAAGTGTGTAGAGGCAGAAAAGAGACTAGTGCAACACATTTCTGAACAACCAAGTGTTGTTTTAGAATGATTTAATTTTTATTCTAGGAAACGGCTTTCCGAGGAAAACCTTGATCAGTATGGTCAGAGTCAGTCTGAATATTAGTCATCACTTGTTGTTTTGAGAAGGCAAAGGACCAGTACTTGAGAGATCAGATAGTATTCCATAGTTATTCTAAAAAAGTGCAAGAGCACCTACTCAGTTGCGCTAATCCCAAATTGGAGGAAACAGTCAAAATTGCTAAGGGTATCGAGCGATCTGCTCTTTCAGTAAAAGTGTTGGCTGGTGCGTCTGGTGGTGTGTCCAGCATTGTAGATAACAGTAAGAATGCTGTAAAGAATGTAACAGTGGTAGATTCAATAAATCTTATACATGTTATAGGTACGGATTGCACAGCCATATGGGTAATAGTCCAAATTGTCCTGCACAAGGAAGTAAGTGCAATAAGTGCAAAAAGGTTTGGCATTTTATGAAAGTCTGCTAAAATACTGGTGCTGTGAAAGGTCAATTGCGTTCCTAATGTTGTATAACAGTATTTGTTTAAGGATGAGGAGAGTGGTAGTACTGTGGCCCTATTAACTGTGGGTGAGGATCAGCCTGATAAGTGTATGCAAACTGTTTGCCATGATGCTGGTCTGATTGGAAACAAAAACAAACAAAAAAAAAAGATTGGTTTTTCTGTAAGATTGGAATAGGCTAGGTAGATTTACAAATTATGATAGATTCAGGGTCACCAGCGAGGATTATTACCTGTAACTCCTGTTCTCTCGTAGGGGAATTTCCATTATAGTCATAAGCACCAAACAGTCCCGCCCATCCGCAGGGGCCCCAGAGTAGTTCCCCAACACATCTTCCCAAGTGTGGAGCCCTGCCCCTCCCCAGGAAGGCCCGCAAAGACACCCAAGAAACAGACAGACCACGCGGCCCACACACCCAGGCTACAAATGGCCAAATTCCTCACCATGAAGAAAATAATATGATGAGATTTTTATTAAAGATTTGATACTGTTTATATTTTTTTGGCACTTTACTTACTCAGGCTTGGGGTCCTGAATGTAAGGTGTATGAAACGTAGATAAGTGTATGTATGACTGAACAATACTGATGGGATTGGTGAAGTTATTAGGGAAATATTTGCGACTTCTCTACATTTTGGCATGCAACAGAGAAGTGCCCCCATCTCATGACTCAGAAAGCCCAAATAGACAGTGATAAATTACAAATGATTTTGGCAATAAGTCAGCCCAGACCTTCCATTACAATACAAAATACACCATGCACACAGTGGCCATGGTGGACACTGGCACATAAAGAGAGTATGAATGTATTATATTATCCAGCTATACCACTGGCTTACAATAAATTGCTGCCACACACCTTGGAACATAGAGTGATGGAGGAATTGCAAGTTTAGGACCTTAATTGTCTAGGGCACATATTCCCAGTGGGATATTTCCTGACCCTCGTCCAAAATAAGGCGCAACTGGACACTATTCCTCACAAGATATTTATATACCATTGCCTTTGGTGAGCGACTGGGCAGCATTTCCAAAATGTTTGCACAAATTTGCGCCTCTAACACACAGTGTTAGAACAAACCTGGTTGTAGGATGGGTATCTAGACTGTGCAACACGGGCACTGGTCTGTATGACGGATCTGATCTCCCGTTGAAAAGATGGTGGGAATGTGACCTTGGACAAGAGATACCTAAAGAGACATGATTGTTCTACTGCTTCCAGGTTTAATTAGTATCTTTAAATTACAGGCAGAAGCTATTACATTTTCAGGTTCTCAAGAGATTACACTTCTCACTCGATGTCATAATTCGATAAAATATCATCGCTATCCCATGTATTCAGCTGGTTTCCTACATTTGTCTGGCAGTGTTCAGGTATATCCATTTTTTAACAGGAGATGAATGGCCTGTTGGCTGATATTTCGGGACATCTCATTCAGATGTTTCCTTTAGTGACTCGTGTCTGGCTTCCCCAAGAAGGAGTGAAGACTGGTGTCTCCTTTGATGCTACGCGCTAAATGTGGCCATGGCTTGGTAAAAGGTTTCCCCTCCATCTCTGAGGGATGAAATCCGAGATGCAAATTTCTAGAATGACTCCACAGATCATTATGCACAGATGCATACAGCCACCCTAGGACGGCTGGGGCCCCTCTGAACTTAACTTGAGAGAAGGGCATTAATATAATGAGAACTATATCCTGGGGCTAGAATTGATGCAATGTGGCTGTCATTATTGCACGATGGTGACATACCTCTTTAAGCGTGTATCGTGGGGTGAACTGTACTGTCTTTACTTTGCAGTAACTGGAATATGTGTTACTATCTAATTACCATTATTGGTTGTATAGTTATATGAAAAAACTAAATTAGGGATTAAAAAAGTCCTTGTCAGCATTTAGTGGTAGTGCGCCTTCTTTCATCCGGATCATTTAACACCTGCTAAATAAATGTAGCAGAGTTCCCCTACTATTGCTTGATGAATGGCCTGATACCAATCCCACTTAGCTGGGGAGTCTGAGATATAAATAACACTTTTTAACATATTGTCCAATACATTTTTCAGAATGCTGATGTCTGTATTAAGTACAATAAAATCAGGGAGCCTTGGTGGGAGCACTTCCAACCAATGAAGATCTGATGCACCTGATTGAGCCTCTGTTAAGTCCCTGACACCAAGGTGGGAAATATGACGTCCCATACACTATAAGCACACTTTAGCAGAGGCTGGATATTCTGGAGTGGGAAGAGATTGCTATCCTCACAAATATGCACACTTGTCCCAATGTTAAGACATGGAGGATGGCCATACGAAGCAGAACATGTCTTCTCGATCTGTGGAGGATCGCACCACTATTTCATTGCTTAAGGCTTGGAGAATATGGTTTCACTGTACAATGATTGCACCAAGATTGCAATCAGTATATGTCTATTTGTTGTTTTCATTGTAATAATGAAATCAATCAAATTCAGTGAAAACAGAATGGCTTATGTGCAACTCCTTCAACAGTCGATCGGTGTGTTATGGACTACTTCTTCCTATTTGTTTAATTCAAGCACAATCAAATTGATGCACTGGGTTAAACTGAGCATTTGATATAAGCTGTATTTGTCATGGCTTTGTTAATGTCACTGCCATTTTCAGTAGCAATAATTCCAATTCCGAGACCCCGTGGTTTAAGCCATTCATATATTTGGGCGCTTAGTTTTTTGTCAGCAACTGTGTACTTGATCTTCATAGAAAACATTGAAACTGTTGCAAGCCAGCCAATGATCACATTGGAATAATATATCAACAAAATAGGGACAAAGGGGTAAGTTTAACGAGGTCCAATGTACATACCCCGTCAAGTAATAATGCAAAAAGGTACAGAGTTCCTCTAATAAAGACAATAAGAGGGAGAGGGAGCAATGTATTGTCAAATGTCAGGGGAAAACCAAGAAAAAAGGGGTGGACTTGGCTGTGGGCGACGCAGGTCAGAACAAGTATCAGAAAGGAAAATCTTGTTGGAACTAGGGCTCTCACACACCCAGCAAGCTAGGTGTCATGCTTCATCATTTGAGCCTGCCCCTCGTCAGATCGGTGCTGCAATATCTGACGGGCACCCAATAATGGGGCTCTTTGGTGGGGATCTTTTGTTCCTGCCGGTGGGTGCAGTGGGGGTAAGGGGCCCTAGTGTGTGTAGATGTGAGTGATAAATGTGTGAATATAAAATAGGTACTGTTAGTCCACAAGCAAAGAGTTTTTATTAAGGTGGTAAACAGCCTAAGTAAAAATAAATTGAGGTGGGTGTTGAAACTAATGATTTATGTTACTAGTTATGCAAGCCCTACTCTCAAAAAGATCAACATATTTCATGCCATGGTAGCCATAGTGGTCAGGGCACTTCCTCAGGATCTGTATAAAGAACTATCTACAGTAGAGGGTACGTGAAGAATCTACATACCTAACAGGTTTCAGCAAGGTAACCTGAAACAACAAGACGTGAAATGACAATAAACAATACATGCAGGTGCACTCATATGGTGAAAAAAGGGCTCTTGTCTAATAAATGGCGAAAAAGCAAATATCATAAGGGTAGATAAATATAAAGGGGATGAAGAAGTATTAAAACCAAAGAAATGGTGGTGCAAAATAGTACCAACCAAAGCGGTGAGATTAAAAGGTATCTCACAGTAAAAATGCGTGGAGGGTGATAGGAGGACCACATTGGAGGCTCACCTGTATTGCTAACAAGGGATTCTTGCAGCAGTGTCCGACGGCATATACGGACTCCGGTGTGGGTCCTGGATGCGGGTGCCGGTAATATGAGACAAAAATTAGAGGGAAGGCAGGTCGCAAAGACGACAGGAGGGGGAGCGTGTCGCTGCTCGGGAGGTCCCATGAGGGAGAGAGAGAAAATGGGAGGATAAGACACCAACCAGTTACACGCTACCATGGGCGGTGCGGTGTGCAGCCATGGTGGACATGCAACCAAAGGCGGGCGGTCTAGTGGCCGATGGTAACAAGGGAGGCAGGGTAAATAAACCAGACTCGCCTCGTGGCCTCGAGCCCACAAACCGTCCCCCCAAGGCAGCGAGAGATGTCCATGGACGTTGGCGCCAAGGTAGTGCCAAAACTTGGAGTGTGTACCGTGCCGCTCCTCAATTGAATTCTCACCTGGCTGGAGTTCCGGGTAGGAGCGAGCACGGGGGCTGTAAAAACGGAAAGCGCTGCGGCTAGTAAACCTACCCCTGCCGCCAGACCTGGGATGGTGTGTGGTGAAACAAAGAGCAAGCCTGATAAGCAGCACCAAGATGACGTGTGGAGTCACGTGACCAGGGAAAACTGAGTCGGCAGCGGTGGCCATATTAGAACGGGGTGGCAGTGCAATGAATACTACGGGACCTGTTCAACGCGTAGAGGCGTGGCAGCGGGAAAGAAGGGGGTTGATATGGAGTTGTACTAGGAAATACACAAGGAAACTAGTGCGAAGTCCGAGTGGAGTAAATTAACACACGGATGACAATTGACGTGAAGTGGCGCGTCAAGAGCACCGCTGAAGTATACAATAGGCAAAGTGACCAGGGGAGGAGGGAAAAGGGCGGGATAGGTGCGGCGCCCGTTAATGGTCCCTCCAAAGGGTATCATACTGGAAATGCCTCAGTGGACAAAGTATGTGTAAGGGAGTTTAAAAATTATTATATGAAATATAATAATATATAATAGTCCCAAGATCGCTAGGCAGCGAAAGGGTTCTCATAAAGTAGAACTAATGAGGGGGGTTAAGACAGCTGTAAAAAATGGAGGTGGACAAAAGATGGAACTAGGCCTGGGGACAGGTAGTTCCAATCAAGTGAGTGCACCCCATGGAATGTCATCGTTCAAGCCAGTCAAATGTGTAGATAATCTGAGGACCCATCTCTGTTCAAGCCTGAACAGTGTATGTTTAGAAATCTGTGGATGAGCCTCTAGAACTACCCAGCTCATTGAGTCAGCGGGATGTTGTGCTTCCTTAAAATGGGTGTATAGTCTGGTAGTGACTCTCTGACAGCGTATGTTATTTCTGTGTTCCGTTATCCTGGTTTTTACAGTGCGTGTGGTCATCCCTACATATTGTAGGTCACAAGGACATGTAATCATGTAGATGCAGTTTTTTGTATTACAGTTAGTGTGTTTGGTCAACACCCAGGGAAATCATTCTTGAAAGTGATTCCCTTAGTAGTGGTGGTCAACCTACATGCCATGCACGAGCCACAGGGAAAGTGCCCAGTTACTGTGGGAAGGTCCCACATAGTACGTTGTTTGCTGGTTAAATTCGGCCTAGGTCTAGTATGGACCAGGAGGTCCTTGAGATTTTGTATCCTTTTTTAAGCAAACCTAGGTTTTGGTATATTCAGACTACCTGTGTCTAGAATGTTCCAGTTACTCAAGATGATTTTCTTGATTCTTGTAGAGTCTGGTGTAAAAGAGGTAACACAGGTGAGTATGTCGGTGTTCGGTTTGGTTCGTGATTTAAGAAGTGATTCACGTGGGTTGTTCCTTGCTCTTTTCATGGAGTTGAGAACTTGTTTTTCAGGATAGCCCCTAGCCTTCAAATTGGATGATAGCACTCTTGCCTCTGTATTATAATCAGAAACCCTTGTGCAGTTGCGTCTCATGCGCAAAAATTGGCCAAAGGGTAGATTATCCCTCAACATTTTGGGGTGGTGGCTGTCATAACGCAATAGACTGTTGCGATCGGTGGGTTTCTTATATAGAGTTGTGCTTAGGGTGCCATCAAGTAATGTGATGTTTAAGTCTAGGAATGGTATAGACTGTTCTGATATGGTATGGGAGAATCTAAGGAATTCATTCTGCTCATTAATCCATTTAATGAAGTCAACACAGTTGGTGTGTGTCCCATGCCAGAAAATCAGGATGTCGTCGATGAATCGTTTCCAAAGTGTGAAGTTCTCCCGAAAGGGATTGGAGGTGTTGAAAATCATGTCTTTTTCGAATGCTGCCAAATAGAGACACACTACACTAGGAGCGAAAGTGCTCCCCATCGAAGTACCCTAGCTCTGGTGGTAAAGTTGTTTGTTAAATTCAAAGAAATTTTCAGTCAAAGCCAGGGTAGCACAATCAACAATAAATGTTACGGGTGTGGGTGTAGACCAATCTAATACTCGCAGGGCGGTCTCAATGACAGCCAGCGTGGCCCTCTGAGGAATGTTAGTGTAGAGGGCCTCCACATCGAGAGTGACAAGGTAGTTGACATGACCTGTATCTGTGAAGTCGTCAATGATCTTCAGAACATCAGTTGTGTCTTTTATAAAAGAGGGAATGTCTCGTACCAAAGGTTGCAAAAAATGGTCACAAAATTTGGAAAGGGGCTCAAGGAGTGAGCCAATTCCGCACACAATTGGGCGACCTGGAACCGGGGTGGTCCCCTTGTGAATTTTGGGTAGAGTGTAAAAGAACGGAGTCCTAGGTTCTCGGGTCATGAGGAACTCCGCTTCTTTATGGGTGATCCAACTGTTGGATTCAGCCTCATGTACCAATGTGTCAATGGTGGTCTTAAGGCGGGGTGTGGGGTTGGACGCTATGGGGGTGTAGTATCTCTCATTAGAGAGCTGGCGTCTGCATTCTTTTTCATAATCAGCAGTAGATTGGATCACAATGGCACCACCCTTATCTGCCTGCTTGATGGTGATCGAGGTATCTTCTGAGAGGTTCTTAAGTATAAGGGTTTCTTGTTTGGTGAGGTTGTGAAAAGGTGTCTCTCTATGAGGTAAGTTAAGCTCTTTGAGGACTGCTTTTTCAAATGTAAGAACCTCTACTGGGACCATGTTGTTATGTGGGGTGAAAGTAGAGGGATTCCTCAGTCCTGAGTCACCCTCTTCAGTGGGTGGTTGATCCTGAAAATAAGATTTAAGTCGTATCTTGCGAAACAGGTTATGAACCTCGCACTGGTCTCTAAATGGGTCTACCCTAGGGGTGGGGACGAAGCCCAGGCCTTTTTGTAGTAATGATTTTTCAGGAGCTGAGAGGACACGGTGTGAAAGATTCACTACTAGTTCCTCTTGTCCTTCGTTCTGCTCCTGGTGTCCATTCCGCTGATCGGTGGATCTTGCCAATGGACCTGTTTCTGTGAACCTCTTCTATTGCGCCCTCTTCCTCTGCCCCAGCCTCTGCCTAAAAAAGGTTGGTCGTTGCCGTTGAAGAACTGGGGAGGGCATTGTGGATATTGAGGAAACTGCCAGAAGGGTGGTGGTGGTGGTCCTTGGAAGATAGTGGGGCCATGGAATGCTGGACCATTATAGAACCTATTGGTGCGCTGATTCCTCTTAGAGTTGTTGCTTCCCCAACTGTTAGTACTCGAGTTACTATCACTAGAGTCTCTCCTTTCTGAGGTATCATCAGAGGAGTAGCCTATTTTATCTGAGGTGTAATTAGCTTTGAGGTATGGATATACTTTCTCCTTATCGAACTTTTGTATATCCTTCTGTAGTTTGGTTATTTTCTGTTTCATTAAGTAATCTTTATTCTCAGGGATCTCGGTGTTGATTTCTGCAAGTTTGGTTTTATATGCCGTAATCTGAATGGCTGTTTTCAGAGCCCCTTCAGCAATTTGAATCCTCACGAGGATGGCATCCGCCAGTCTTCTCGCGGTGTTGATTATTAAGACTAACCAGTCCCTAGTACATTTCCATGCCACTAGGGACCATTCTTTCTTAAAGGTGGCGTCATCCAAAA
Source organism: Triturus cristatus (assembly GCF_964204655.1). Lineage (NCBI taxonomy): Eukaryota > Metazoa > Chordata > Amphibia > Caudata > Salamandridae > Triturus > Triturus cristatus. The sequence goes on along the minus strand of NC_140585.1, from coordinate 471,195,849 downwards.
ATAATCTATGGAAGTTGCTGACAATGAGGCCTGAGGGTGCAATGTTGGCCCGCAGGTATTCTGTCATGAGTGCACCATGCAGTGTTATCTTTAGCCAATCTTTTTTCAGGTGGGTTAAGGTGGTCCAGTCATCCGACTGTGAACCTGCCGCTGAACTACGATCGGCCCCTAACTGAGCTGGTGTCCTATTTAAAATGTCCATAACAGCATCATCGCTAAAACTCAAACTCTGATGGAAATCCATAGTGGGTGAGTAATGTGTAACAAAAGAAAAGAAAAAAGGGGGGGGCAGTCAAGATTAAAGTTGTAATCAGCTGGTAACCTAAGAGTCCCACGGGCCTAACCCGTGCAGGTATATCAACAAAATAGGGACAAAGGGGTAAGTTTAACGAGGTCCAATGTACATACCCCGTCAAGTAATAATGCAAAAAGGTACAGAGTTCCTCTAATAAAGACAAGAAGAGGGAGAGGGAGCAATGTATTGTCAAATGTCAGGGGAAAACCAAGAAAAAAGGGGTGGACCTGGCTGTAGGTGACGGACGTCAGAACAAGTAAAAGAAAGGAAAATCTTGTTGGAACTAGGGCTCTCACACACCCAGCAAGCTAGGTGTCATGCTTCATCATTTGAGCCTGCCCCTCGTCAGATTGGCGCTGCAATATCTGACGGGCATCCAATAATGGGGTTCTTTGGCGGGGATCTTTTGTTCCTGCCGGTGGGTGCATTGGGGGTAAGGGGCCCTAGTGTGTGTAGATGTGAGTGATAAATGTGTGAATATAAAATAGGTACTGTTAGTCCACAAGCAAAGAGTTTTTATTAAGGTGGTAAACAGCCTAAGTAAAAATAAATTGAGGTGGGTGTTGAAACTAGTGATTTATGTATCTAGTTATGCAAGCCCTACTCTCAAAAAGATCAACATGTTTCATGCCATGGTAGCCATAGTGGTCAGGGCACTTCCTCAGGATCTGTATAAAGAACTATCTACAGTAGAGGGTACTTGAAGAATCTACATACCTAACAGGTTTCAGCAAGGTAACCTGAAACAACAAGACGTGAAATGACATTAAACAATACATGCAGTACTGGAAGTGCCAGTGGATTAACTTTTCTTAAATCCCTTTAAGGTGACCCAGTGAGCACTGTTACATATATATTACCTGCAGCTTGATCACTTGTCTATACGTCTGTAGTGAGATGGATGGACTAAAAATTGTTCTGTTTTAGCATGTAAGAAAAGCAATCTAGCCCAGTGTTTGGCACTGCTGCAGTTGAGAAACATTTTTTAGCTTGGAACTTTCTATTTTATGCAAAGGGGCTACATTTGAGAAAACCCTCTCCTTCCATCAAAGGCAATTTTCCAGGTGTATAAAAGGACATATCGTGGTGTGTATGGTACTGTGCATCCTTACTCAAATAAGTCCTCATAGTGTTTGTGTTTATGTTCCTACCTTCTTCGGAAGTAGGATTTTGGATACTTTGTGGTAACCTTGATATCATCCTTTTGCATGTGTGAGCAGAGCTTGTTGCTGCTGGTGAATACACACTGTGGGACCAATTACGAGTTTGGCAGTTTGACTGCCCAACTGTCGTGGCAGTGGTCTCTAGAACACTGCTGCGCCAATGCTCTTTAATCCGCCATATTGCGAGTTGTGCTGCCTGATACGCCGACTAAGTTGATTGCATGTCTGCCATCTTGGCAATGCATCCTCTAACGATGTCAGGGTCGTGGTTTCCCACCGATCCTATTAAGACAACACAGTCGTACTGGCGGTCTCCTAGTGGCAGTTACCCAATGGCAGTAGACCGCTGCAGTTCGCTCGCTGAAAAGCACCACAACATTGGCCATTGGATGAATTGAAAAACTACACATCTGATGTCAATTTGCCAAGTAGGCACACCTGCAAATCACACTATAAAACACACCCCATCCCTGACCAGGATCCTTTGCTTCTCACCTGCAGGACACAAGACAGGCCACACCATTTACACCATTGTGAGCTAAGGCAGCCCTTTTTTCATCTTCCATCATCCCATTTAGCACTCTCCACACCATTCACACTTTATTTTTCACTGATTCACCGATATCACTTGTTTTGTTACTATTCATTTGTCACTCATTTTTTTATAGTCATGGATCTCCCTAAAAATCCATGTTTCACAGAGGCTGAGTTGTCAGTCATGGTGGAAGAAATCATTAGATGAGAGACACACATTTTTGGATCCCAAGTCGAATATACTCCTCTCAGTAGGAAAATGGAAATGTGGTACAGGATTGTGTGCGTACCACGCTGCGCACACAGCAAGAAATTAAGAGGAGTTGGCATGACCTGAGGTTCAAGGTGCATACCCTGGCCTCTAAGCACCACCTGGAGGAGATATCACTGTGCTGTGTAGTTGCCTAATCTAGCCACTGAGAAATTATATTGAACAATATACATGTTAACATCCATTAGCCCGGGAAGAGCCAATTTTTCAATTTCTTTCTAAACCCTCTATAGCTCTCAATGAGTTGAATCTCCAAAAGCAAATTCCATTGACACAGGCCAAATATGAAACAAATTTGCCCCCGGTTCTTGCTTTCCTTATTCTCTTGATTTTAGCTAAGGCCGAATTTCAAGAGCTCAAGTCCGGGGTAGGTTGATAAAATTCCACTCTGACTAGCAATATCTAAGGTTCTACATTGTGCAAAACTTAATTCGCATAACATAATAGTTCAAAATGTTCTCGCTTTCACATCGGCTGCCAATGCAGAGAGGCTAGGCAGGCTGAAGCAGAACCAAACCTGTGCGTGTTGCAGATTAACTTGACTGCGGCAGATTGAATCACCCGCAATCTTGTGAAGAGGTAATTAGCCATCCCAGCTAATAATGCATTGACATAGTCCAGTCTACCTGTGATTAGGGCCTGGACTATGGTTTTTCACAAAGCTATTGGAATCCATGTAATCATTCTTCTTAGCAGCTTAAGAGTGCCAAAGCATTTACTGCATGTAGCCCTTACATACTCTTGCATGGAAAGTTGGTCATCAATGATGATCCCTAAATGTTTTGCAGATTTCTTGGGCCTGGATATCTCCTCTAGTATCTCCAGCCACCAGGAGGCATCCCATATCTGATGCGCTCCTCTGAACAACAGGATCTCTGTTTTCGCTGCTTTGAGCTTTAAGCAATGTTTTGTCATTCAACCTGCTATCAGTAAGGCAACTCTGTAAATTACAGCCAGTCCCATTGTGATCCTCCTCCAGTGATATCAGGAACTGAGTATTATCTGCATAGGACTGATAATTTGAGCCGAATGGGGCTTAATAAATATTAAAAAGAGTGGGGCTCAATGATGAGCTTTCCACACTTAGACCTAAAAGAGTGGGGTCTGCAAGCACGCAGGTGCACTCTCTGTATCCTATTCAATAAAAAGATGCTTAGCCACTTGAGAGCATTAGAATGTAAGCCAATCTCCTGAAGTCTGCCTATCAGCAATCTATGAGAGACAGAATTAAATGCTGCAAACAGGTCAAGCAGGATCAGGGCTGCTGCCCTGCCCTGATCAACTACTGACATGACATAATCTAGCACCACTAACAGTGTGGATTCAGTACCATTGTAACCTCGTAAACCAGTCTGAGAAGGGTCCAGCATTTTATTAGTCTCCACGAAATTGGTCAATTGTTAATTCACCAATTTCTCAAAAGGTTTGGACATGAAGGGAAGAAGATATATTGGCTGATAATTGGAGAGAATTGACACATCCATGCCATCCTTTTTTGCCAGAGGTAAGAGTACTGCTTCCTTCCAGATCTCTGGATAAGTTTCTTCTACCAAACATTGGTTGGAAATCTGTGTAAAATGGGGCCCAAAAATAATTTCTAGTTGGTAATAAATAAAATGAGGGCATGGATCCATCTGCAAGCCAAATTTAACTTTCTTCATCAGCTGTACTACCTGAGTTTCTGATAAAGGTTCAAAGATTCCCAAAGAGCCTTGGTGTCTGGATGGGGGTCAGAAAGGCCTGTGCCCCCTCAAATAAGAGGGGTTTGTTCTCAAAGGATGCATAGATTTTTACCATTTATCAAGTATTGGTAAGTTGAGATAGAAAAGCTACCGCTACTACCATGAGGCGTTGTGACTGTAACTCTAACCAAGATGCTATACTCCTTTTGCCCCTTCTCACTGGTCTACCAGGTCACAACTGATGTTCACTAATCATGGACTGTGCAATGAACATGCAATGCTCTACTGAGATACATGTCTGACTACTTTGCTTGATGGTGTCCTGGTCTCCCCAACTGAAACTATTGCTGGCATGAGTGACACCACACCAACTGTGTGCCTCTAATATATGTAAGCCATGAAAGAAACTCAGCTTATTAGCAGTAGCAGGTGACCCGGTAAATGTACAACCAAGGTGGTGTTTGCCTATATTATACACAACTAAGCCTTAGAATGGTCAATTACACGTGTTATGGCTACACTGTTGGTTGAAATGTTTTGGAGATGCATTGTTTATCCCTCAAGTCAAACGTGCACATAGCACCACATCTAAAGAGATGGTCAATTATACTACATGTATTGAATGTCTCCAAATGTCTAGTAACCAACTTCAACACGACACAAATAGATTACAATACTAATCTGTACCAATGTTGTTCCATCCTAGGTTTCTATTTACTGTGACACAAATGATGTGGATGTAGATACCACACTTCCACCAATAACAATGTTCTCTATTTCTCAACAGGTCGATTGGGGACAGCACCTGGTCAGAGTTTGGCCGTGGACCAGACTCCCGCTCCACCCCAGGATGAAGCCCTAAGTTTTGGCATCACTCCTGGAGATGTGGACATGGATGACGGTCCTAGCCCATCTGGTCAGCCTGGGCAGACGGCAAGAGTGGGGCTCACTGTGCCCACAACAACACCTCCCAACCCAGCTGCAGCAACACAGCCAACCCGTTCACCCCCTACCTGTGTATCTATCACAGTCAGTACCACCTTGTGCCCCCCACCCTGGATTCTCAGGGGGTTATCACAACCCCAGTCACTGAGGAACCAGGAACCAGAGGAAGGGTGCAGTCTGTGCCCAGGGCACAGGCCTGTGGGGCAAGGGTTCATGGGAGGGTAACTGTGTGCCTGAAGAATAAGGCCTTGTGGGCCACTGACACCCAGGCCTCCATCTCCCACATGCTGGGAGTCTTCCAAGACTGTACACCCAAACTCTGTGACAGAAATTCCCAGGACCAATCAATGTCCACGTCGTATGTCTGAACAGCATCATATACCTGCTTCTGTCACAACTACGAAATGTCCAAAGGAGTATGCCATGGTGTAGGAATCTAAAACAGACAAACACAGATTAGCTAGGAAACAATACATATGACACAATCACATAGTCAACTTCTAGAGGACAGAGTTCAAGACAAAATTCAAAGCTATACAAAGCTACACTAAACAAAAAACAAACACATTCCACCATTTTTTCAGAGCCTTCTATTCCTAGTATGTAGCATTACAATCCTCCTCAAATTATTATTATCATTTGTAGTGATTGTGACACACTTAACAGTCATAATTACTGTCTTCCCTACCAGTAAAATGGCAGATGTCTGACCTCGAATATAAGATGATGGATGATGTGCTGAAACCTTTCAACCACTCACCACCAGTCACAGATCTGAGTTTAATTTATCATTCTTTTGCTCACTATGCCACCCCAGTTTAGACCCAGCCATATGCAAATCAGTCTTGACCCTGTTCCTTATGGGAACAGTCCTGCCAGAACTGCCAGGCCAGGTCCTCCCTGGAGTGGAAGGAAGCACCCTGGGACCAGTTTCGGGATAATACCCCTCATCAGCTAGGCTAGCTTAAATACAGTTGCACAACGAGCAAGAAAAAAAACGTCAGCGCATACCCTTAGCCACTTAGGGTGAACATAGAAAACACAACAAGATGATGGACGGAGTGCTGAAACCTTTCAATCACTCACCGCCAGTCACAAATCTGGGTTTAATCCATCATTCTTTTGCTCACTACGTCACCCCAGTTTGGACCCAGCCATATGCAAATCAGTTTGGCCCTGTTCCTCAAGAGATCATTCCAGCCCAATCTGCCGGGCCAGGTCCTTCTCTGGACTGGAAACAAGCATCCTGGAACCAGTTTCGGGGTACTACCCCCCTCTTCAGCCAGGCTAGTTTGAAACCAGTGGCATAGAGAGCAAGGGCTCCATGTCTAGGGATACCAGTGCAATAAATCTTTTTATGTCAAAGTCCAATGGGCTGTTTGTTGCATATTCTGCACTTAGTGCACATTGTTGAAGATGTCTGCAAATGCTTTGATTAAAATGGTTGTAACCGCCTTGAATGACTGTGTGTGGGTTTAGTTTAAGTATTGTTTGTATTAGTGCTTGTTCAAAGTTGCTTATCAAAGTTGAAGCCGGGAGTAGCTGTTTGTTTTAATTTTAATGTGATCTAGTATTTCATAGTAAGTGCTACTTTGTTTATTAGATAGAAAGGTGTAATTGAAGGATATATTAGTGTTTTGGTATTCATCGAGTATGGTGTATATCAGAATGAATTGTTTAGGACAACTTTTCAATGTTCTGTCCATTATCCATGTTTGCAATTGGGTTAACCTTAGCACATTATCTGCTGTAACAAATATAATAAGTTGTTTATCATTGTTAAGGTTGTCATGCAGGAGGAAGCGTTCATCATTATGTGTGGTGGTTAAATGTTCAGGTATTTGTATGTCTTGGTATCTTCTAGAGGCAGCGGGAGTATCACTGCTGGCTTATTTAGTTTGTGCTTCTAAGCATTTTAATGTGGGTCTAGCTGGTACCCGTCCTGACCCATTGTTTGTCCACCATAATCTACATCGTTCCTTACAAGCATCACACATGTATGGGTTGCTCCCTTGCAGAATTCCAGCCCTGTCCGCGGGTCAGCAACACTTGTAATTCATGGAAAACCAGGGTTCATCTGACTCACAACCCCATTTTGTTGTTTTTGCATGCACCAATTGACAATATGTTACAAACTACCACGCCTCAAGCTTTTTATTTTGGCGGATATGAATTAATTGATATCTAAATGTTGTGGCATGCTCGCACAGCCCCTGCAGTGGGGGGGGCAAGCTCCAGGGGGGCCCCCCTAAGCGCAATACCTTTGCCTGAGAGCACCAGAGTAAATCCGGAAGGGGGGCCCTCCATGCACTTTGCAGGGAGCCCCTTTCAAGGTTCGTTACACCACTGCGCAAAGGGGATGCCTTCCTTTGATCCCTTAGTTGCTTTGTTGCCCTGCCAATCATATATAAACTGGACATGCATCTGGACGTGTACCACAATAGCAATTCTGGGGTGCATGCTATTTTTAAACCCCTCTCCTTGAGATATCTTATCCAAAAGACCATTGCTTTTTCAACCAACCACGGCATTGCCAGGCATTTATTTGTTTTTTGTTCCCCATAGGGCAGTCAACATTGAAGTCAACATCAGTCCTATTTCCTGAAACATAGACTTTGCCATCTGCTGCTCACCTCCTCCATCTCACGAACCATTTCATATGTGCAAGCATTAGTCCTCTTGAAACACTGTTGGCTGTGATCTGATCTTGAATGGCGCAAAACAACATGATGTTACCAAACAAGATATCAGTAAAATAATACACCTAAGGGTGAAACCTCAACTCTTAAATTGGAATTGTTTGATTCATAAATAACTGTGAATTAATGTATATTTCTTTATAACTGTTCTGTACTTGCTTCTCGCCGCCTATGTGCATGCAGCAGTCCTAGCCAGTGATGCTGCTCAAGAGCGTGCCATTCAAGCAGCCACGCTCGATCAGCTTCCCACGTCATCTCTTTCCTAAGACGTCAGCAGTACAGCTGTACAGGTTCAGCATCGTCCTCCCGTTACTCAGATGCAGCAAGACACCAGCCTGCTCAGGCCTGCAGCTCCTTACGGCCCAAAGCCTGGGCTTGCATTTAATGACTGCAGCCTTCAACGGGGCTGCGCGCGTCACTTAGCATTTCCCTCCCCGAAGCCCCAACTCCCTACGACGTGGAGGTTCAGCAGCGCCGTGTATAGGGTCACTGCTGCTCTCAGCTGTAACTTTAGTCTTTACTTTGCTCTCATCTGGGCAGTTGGCAGGCTCCTCATTGGTTCCGATGTGTCTGCACATCTCTGCTCTTTGTTCAATGACAGCAGCTGTGAAGTTAGGTAGACAATAATCGAATGATATTTGCAGTCATGATCGGACCAGAGAGCGAACCATGTCTTCATATTGCCCAGCTTCCCCTGTCTGCGTCAATATACAATAGTTGCGATATGTTGTATCTGGGTGGTACCTGAGAAAAAGACAGGTTTCCTAAACTAAAACATTGCTTTAAGCTGCTTCCAAATTTTCCCTTGTCACTGTAGCATTTATTGTGTGTGGGTACATTAACCAACAGAAACCCAAACTTGCTTGGTACTCCATGCTGAAGATACCCAGTGGTACAAAGCTGGGTGTCGTGTCCTGGCAGAGATACGTCCCTCTGCTACGGAAGACTTGAGGGAATTGCCATGTTTTAAAACAAATCGAAATAAATCTGACAAAGTTAATTCCCAGCTCCATACCCTTGCCAGAAAGTAAAGTCTGTGTCCTAAGTGTCATTTGGAAGATGTCATATGCAGCTCCAAAATGCACATAGTGACAGAACATGATGTGGGGTCATACCAATAAACAACATTTACCCATTCGAAAGTTTATTTTTGAGTTACTTGTTTGATATTGTCTTGTACTAAATCCAAGAAATGTCGCAGGGATCCCACATATATCAACATGAACTGTACTATATATTTTTCTTTTTAGGTTGCTTTGATTTATAATAGATGCATCAACTCAGAATAAGTAGGAAAATACAACAACCATTGACAAAGCCAATAGGTCGTTGTGGTTTTTGAAGTATGAGGGTTTCTTCAGTGATTGGTGATTTTCTGTCTGAGGTTGCACAGATAATTTAGGGGGAATGGACAAATGTGTAAAAGTGTGGACAAACGGATGGATGAATGAGTGCATGAAAGAATGAATGTGTAATTTAACTGGGTGAGTGCATATAGTCATGGATATGTCAATGAAAGAAGAGTGCATGGAAGATGGCAAGTGCATAGAATGATGAATGACTAGGTGAGTGATTACATGGGCAAGTGAAAGGATGAGTATAAATGAGAGCATGGTAGAATTAATGAATGAGTGCATTCATGCGTGAATGAATGGATGACTAAATTATTGAGTGAATGCATGGATGGTCGTGGGCAGAATTCTGTCAGTGACTGAATTCAGTAGGTGGCATGAGGCTGCTCTGCGCACCAACTTCTGATGTCCACTTACTCATCCATGCATTTACACACACCTTCATCCACTCGTATAGCCAAGCACTCATCCATTGATCCCACCATATACCACTCACAAACAATCCCTGCACTCACTCACCCAACTATATACACACCATTGGACTCATTCTCTCATTCTCCCATTCTAACATTCCACACAATAAATGTCATAATCCCGCCAATTACTGAAAGAAGAACTTTCTGTTATTAAAGCAGGCCAGACATATTGGCTTTGGCAATGTTTAGCATTAAGGTTTTTTGCAAGAACTGAAATTATTTCTCCTAAAAATTATGTTTGTACTCTGTATTGAATGGTTATTGACAGCACATATCATCTCACCGGGATCTGCAGTATAAAATAAACATTATCCATCTGTTTTGTAATAGGATTCCTAATTACGAGTGCAGAAATTAGAATTATTATGAATGCCTAGAAGTGTATTTTAATTAATGATGTATTGTAGCTTTGCTGAAGACTAAGAGTCTCTTGTAGATGGAGACTAGAAGAAAAACGTTTCTTTGTCAGTAATAAGAAACAGATTTGGAAAATGACACTGCATGTTGTTTCTCAAGGATGATTTCGATTTACGTGAGAGAATGACGTGACATATCACATGTTTTGGGTAAGCCTGGGTAAAGCACTATGCTACGCTCGCGTAGTTTGCGAAGTTCGCGCTACTTCGCACTACGCGAACTGCACGTAGCACAGTGCGAACATGCGTTGCGTAGTGTTGCGTAGTACTGCGGTCATTTTTTGCTTGCTCGCGGTCCTCAACGTCAAGTTGGCGACCGCGAGCAAGCAAAATGACATCCCGGCGAGACTTTTTCCTTGTTCGCGATCAGCAACTTCAAGTTGGCGATCGCGAGCATGGAAAATAAACCTCCCGGCGAGATTCCCAACGCGAGGAGGTCAGGTTTCTCATTGCGAGTGGTCGCGTATGCTCGCGACCGCTCGCGATGAGAAACTACCAGTTCGCGTTGAGAAAGCTGAAGCTCGAGTAAAAATCTACTCGAGCAGCAGAAAACTACAGCTCGCACTGTGCAAGATGCCATTTTCAATGATTGCACAGTGCCGGTTGATTGTCCGCACTGTGCAATCATTGAAAACGACATCTGGCATAGTGCGAACAAGGTACTACGTAGTTCGCGAAGTGCTACGCGTAGCTCGCGTAGTGCGAACTTCACTTTGCGTAGCTTCGCAAAGTGGTACTTCGCGAACTACGCCCAGGCCTAGTTTTGGGCTTTTTAATGCACAAAATAGCAGTGAAATTAAAAAATATATATTTCACAGGCAAATGTGAAATATAGAAAATAGCTCACACTTGCCTGTGAAATATGGACTTCATCAGCATAATAACAACACCCCAAACCACTGCAGATCTTTAACATTGTCAAGACTACTAGGATAATGCAGTATGGGGCACTATATAATGTGGCAATAATATCTCAAAAATCTGTCCAAAAATGCTAATTATACTGCACATTTTCTGTTGGTATTATTGTTATCTGAAACACACAAAAGGTGATGGGAGGCTGCTTGCAATAGGTCTAACCACTGGCAATCGTTCGGGGTAGCACTCCAACTCATTTTTCTTTTGCTCACAATGCCACCTCTGTTTGGAACCAGCCATATGCAAATCACTCTTGACCCTGTTCCTCATGGGAACAGTCCAGGCCGAACTGCCAAGCTATGTCCTCCCTGAACTGGAACACGAGCAACCCAGGACCAGTTTAGCCCTAGTTATGGGCTCATCAGCCGGGTACTGCTTGGCTCCAGTGATACCGTAAGCATGGGACCCACATCTGGGCATACCCATGCCACTTAGGGTGGTACATGAAACACACAAAAGGTGATGGGAGGCTGCTTGCAATAAGTTTTACCAATGACAATTGCTTGGGGTAGCACTATAAACCCATTGTTCTTTCGCTCACATTGCCACCTCAGTTTGGATCCAGACATATGCAAATCCATCTTGACCCTGTTCTTCAAGGCAACAGTTCAGCCTGAACTGCCAAGCTAGGTCCTCCCTGAACCGGAACACAAGCAACCCAGGACCAGTTTTACCCTAGGCATAGGCTCATCAGCCTGGTACAGGTTGATTCCAATGATCCCCTGAACATGATACCCACTTCTGGGTTATCCATTTGCGATTGATACATAATTTTTGGTGAAATCAGCAAACGTTGCAAATTATGTGGCAAATGCAGTAAATACATAGATATGAAGTAAATGTAGCAGCCAAAGAATAGCCTAAATCTACTGACCATCAGCATTGCTCATTGTTTTATTAAAAGTTTACTGAAAAAGGGCAAACAAAGAATAAACATTGTAATTCCAATCAGTACATATTGTTCACTGCACTTTCATAAATCAGTTTTTTCAAGCTAACTACCCCAAAACAAATATGTAATACAAAAATACATAATAGGCATCACAAGTTATATGGTTCTATATTCCCAAATCGAGGTACTGGTGACATATACATACCACTTTGACTTTGGACAATATTACACAATCACTAGTTATGTATTCTCTGGATAAAATCACACAATTGCCTCTCTCTTTCACTCTCTCTCTCTCTCTCTTCTATAGGAAAAAACATTTAAGGTTTGCTAACAACTTTGGCACAGCTTAATGATCACAAAACATTCCAAAACAAACACTCAACCACCTCAGCAGCATCCTGGAAAGTTTTAGGTTGATCCATCAAGCGGGGGCCAAGAAAAAGGAGGGTGGTTCCAAAAGCAATCAATTTTCCATAGGAAATCGCAAAAATGGCAGAACAGAATTATACCAAATTTGGCAAGAAGGTAGATCTTGGTTCTGAAAGTGTGCTTTTATGATTTGGTGTAAATATGTTTAGTAGTTTTTGAGAAATAAAAGTTAACAAAGTGTACAGTATACACTGTGGACAATCTGGGGAGCTGACAGATATCATGGTCTCATAGGCTGCTGCAACATCAAGAAAGATGTGGCAACAGCCATTTTAGGACTCAGGGACTCTGTCCCCTATCCTGGGAAAAAAAATCAAAAAACATATTGGGAAGCAGGGTATTGTTACCTTGCCCACTAGGCCTGGTGGTATGTAAGATAGGGATTGTCCCTAGGTACCACGAATCTGCGGTTCCTCAGATCCAATAAAAAAAAAAAAATTGTCAATTTCTGAAGGCATTTCAGATCTCTAAAGACAAGCTCCTGACTGTTGCAAATATGTTTCTCAATTGCCTTTGAAAATGCTTTGGCGCATAGGGAACGTATAATCTAAGAGTTCAAGATGGTTAACACCACTGACAGTCTTGTGGGAGTACCGTGGCTCCATAAAACACGTTGTTCTCCTTTGTTTTACTTCTGTATTTCATGTAGCATGTCCATCAGGGACACAAAGCTTCTTTTCAGACAGCACCCACAATGTGTGCACATCATCAGCTTCTTCTACTTCTGAAAGCACATATGTTCTGGACGTCTTAGGTATGGTATATGAAAAGGTAAGCATTGACCATAGTGCATGCCACATTCCTAGCACATGACACATTCCCAGCATGTTGCACAAAAAGAACAATGGTTCTGCCTCTGAGCACAGGAAGGGGGGTGTGTTGTTAGCCATTTTGCAGGGGTACAGGCACAGTTGGCAGAATAAAGGATAGCATTAACATGTTTTCTTTTGATTTAGTGATGCCAAATGGGGCTGACAGGAACCGTTTCCATTTATAACCAGGGCCATCCTAGACTTTCTGGCTGGAACACTAGAATAAGAGAAAAACTCTTTGGACTTTGAATGAGGGGAAAGCACTTCATCTAACTATGGGAGAGACTAAAGGAAGACCAGGGCTTCTTCAAATGCAGGATGAAGGCAGTCATTTTTGTTTAAGGCTTCTGTTTTGTTCCAATTAAAAAGAGGGGACGCGCTGAATATGGAGGTGGGGATAGTGTTAGAAAGTAGCCAGGATTGGGTGTAGGAAATTCTCCATTCACTGGATAGTGCAAGTGAGAAGACTAGCATCTTACCACCACCTCTTCAGAACACTCCTGGGTCTAGGAAGAAACCACCATTAAAGAAGAAAAACATCCTAAGTATTGTACAAAGAAGCGTCAAGGATCTACTCTACATGGCCTAAATGGTTGGCCTCCTTTTTACCTACCCAAGGGACACATACAAATAAAAAGGATGCAAGGCTCCAGCATGGCTCAGCCTATGAGCATGGAATGGACCTCTCAGGAACTCTGATTGAATAGCAATCCGCTGCCTAGAATACAGTCTGAGGTTCAGACAGTGACAGTGACCAGACAGTGAATAGAGACTGACCAGAAAGAACATTCCCAGCAGCTGTAGGGAGGTGGAACACTGTACTTTTTTCCACCTCTGGAGTAGTGGAATATGGTATTGAGGCTTCCTCCCAGAGGATACAACCTAAGTTGGCAAGAGAGTCAGGTTGCCCACTTAGAGCTTTTTGTTGCGCTGAACTCTATTTTTTTGTACTTGACCTTATTGAGCCCTACTGGATGGTAGTGCCTAAGAGGCCCATTAGCATGGCGGGCGGATTGCCACCACCCAACCGGCGGTGGCGATCCGCCCACCAAAACACCCCGCCGGACGGCCTTTTACCCCTGCCACATTAGCATGGCGGGGAGGTACTGCGGCAGAAGGAAAGACTGTCAGCCGCTTTTCTGCTGGTAGGCAATCATCACGATTGCCTACCGGGCGGAAAAGGCCTGCAATATGGTGGCAGTGCCCTTCAGGCACCACCATCCATATTATGATGTTGGCAGTTTAATGCCTTTCCATGGCCTAGACTCTGCCATGGAAAGGCATGCGGGAATCGCTTTGGGGGCCTGTGGTGGCCCCCTGGGGGTGTGAGGGGGCTGGGGGGTGCACTTTGGGGTACCCATGGTACCCCCCTACATTGGCATACACAAGGTGGCAAGCACCTTGTGTATGCACCTTGCAGGCCTATGCACAACATGCATTTACTACATTGTGGCAGGTGCTGCTCACAGCACCGCCCACAACAATGTTGTATATGCGGGATGCGACCGCCACAGTGGCGGTCACATCCTAATTGGTGGTGCGGGACCGCCGTACCACTGGCGGCTGGTCCCAGCACCGCTAGGGTGGCGGGCAGACTGTAGTCCACCCGCCATCCTAATGGACCCCTAATTTTGACATTTTTTCCCTCACTCAGCGCATTTGATAGCAAAACCAACAGCTTCAATAGGGCCTCAAAAATGAAGTATTCAAGACACTTTTACTGACTTCAGTGTTGGACCTTGCCCCACCAAGTAGAGTTGCCCACAAAGTAGATTAAGTAAGAAGGTAAAACCTTTGACTGGGTTGACCACTTAGGTGTATATGACTTATGCTGTAGGCCTGAAATCAAGCGTAGGTCCCAGTCAAATGAAATTTTTCTTTGGCACTTGACTTTTTAAAGTGCCTTTTCTGGGTGACATTAAAAAATACAATTTCCTATCTCTGTTTCCCCTTAGCTAAAGTGAATTGTTTTGGTGTGGTTTAGCTCAACATTGTTTCCTCCTATTCTAAATTGGTTAGACAATTGTATTTATTGTGTCCTTGGCTTTAAAATTATTAGTACTACTTGGGGATTTCATGCTGCTTGTGACATAGCTATCAAATGTTAAGTAGAGGTTAATTGAGGCTTGTTTTGAGAAGTAACTGGGTTGTTTATTACGTTGATATGGAATCCCCTTTTATAAATCTATCACCCACTGTAAGAAATTGAGGGGCAGATTTACAAGCCCTTTGCGCCACTTTTGCGTCACTTTTCCCATGTTAAAAGTGACGCAAAAGTGGCGCAAGGGCCTTGTAAATCTGCCCCTGAGTTTTTAGTTGCAAAGGACACAAATAATAGGTACATATTTGTTTTATTACTGGGAACCAAGTATACCACAATGTACCACTTGATGGTCTCAGAGTAACAGAGCAGAGAAGCCCAAGGCCTACTCAGGGGAGGTGATGTGGGCTAACAATTCCAATTCTCGAGCACACAACAAAACTCAATAAATTCTTGTCCAATCAGCGCTTTTTCTTATAAAAAGCAAAAGTACATTTATTACACACACACACACACACATGCTACAAAATAATATGCATTTATTTACAAATATATACATTCAGGAAGATGCAAGTACTTTTGGTGGCACTCTCATATTAAATTTCACCCCAGTGGGCCCTGAACTCCATAATCTCAATGCTCCCCGCCAATACAAGATGTAACATCACAATATTAAGGGATGTCATTATTGATAAGTTAGGCCTACATACTTTGTCAAGGGGTCATCACATCCAAATAAAAAAATCAAGGATATTGGCTTTGTCAGGGAGTAAGATGAATATATGAGGCAGGTCTATTGACTTTGTCAGAGTGTCACCACCATAATACCTATAACCACATGTTAAACTTTAGCAACATACCACCATTAATTATATGCATTGCAGTGTTTATCACCAAAATAATGTACGAGAGCATTTGTTTTACAATCTTCAGGCAATATAATACAGCCACAGCACCAACCACAAGGGTCTTCATACCCCAGAGTCCAGGAACAAAGGCTCATGCCCAGTGAAAGCTTAAAATTAATAGAAGCCTCTGCTGGGGCCATTGGTGCAAGGCCCAATAAGACATTAGGCTAGTTTTTTCTAAAAACATTCCTGGGAGCTGCTGCATCTCCTACAGAACCCCACAAACACTAAACACTTAATTGGTGGTGCCCCTGCCATCTTTGGGTTACTAGAAGATAAACAGTATATGGATATTAAGCCCTTGCAGGACAATATAAAGTGCTCCAGAGTCATGGCCACACAGAGCATCACTTTAAAGGCCATCCATTATTTCCACAAAGGAGAGAAACTACATTGTACAACGAATGATTGAGTGACGGCATGGATGGCATGGAGGAAATGTGATCTTAAGTGAAGTAAAGCATAAATTAGAAATGCTCAAAAGATTTCAACCTATTTTGGAAGCTATTGCAGAGCATGTACAGATTCAGATAAAATTGCTGGTCCATGCCCAGAGTGGATAGTTGGTTGGTTCAGCCATTGGTTCTATGAGTGCTATGGGAATCAGAATAATAGACCGAGAATATTCACTTGTGGTCGTGCAAGATTACAGATCCTCCATGGCTGTCTGGGTCCTGAAAACTATAAAAGGTACTCCATTTCTGCCACACCCTACTTGGCAAATGGTGCTGCACAATGAAGCAGCTGCTTGCCATCCTGCTTAACAGGTGATCTGTCCCTGGACCGGCTTTAGGGCAGTGCGACAGGTGCAGCCTTACCTGGCGCTGACTTCAGTGGCGGCTGACATGGCTCGCTGGTGGGGGGCGGGTGCAGGGGGTCGCATGGGAGAGGGCTGCACAAGGTGTGGGAGGTCACGATTGCAAGAGGGAGTGGGTATGATAAAAAGAAAAAAAACGTACTTTGCCGCTGGGTCCCGCGTCTCTGCTCCTGCTCTCCTGCCTCCGACTTCAGGAACAGGAAGCAGGCAGCCAGGCTCCCTCCCCATAGCCAATCACAATGCTGCAATGCAGCGTTGTGATTGGTCTGAGTGCCGTGACACAGCGCTCAGCCAGGGGATGGAGGGGTGGGCATGTTCTCCATGCAGGCTGTAATGCAGCCTGCATGGAGAACAGGGAAAGAGCGCATTACTGGTTTGGGCGGCCGATCAAACAGTCATTGTACACTTAGGAGTGGGCAAACCACTTCTTCCCTTTCCTGCTCCCAGAGCAGAGCAGCCCCTGAAAAAGCAGTGGGGCAATGCTCCTCTGCCATAGCGGAGGAGCTGCCACTGTCTTACTTTGGTGAGGTCCTCAGCGATTAAAAGTAAGTTATGGGTTTCAAAGCATGGGAACTTTGTCTAGTGGCAGTTTTTATTCATCATAAAGTAACGTAGAGGAATAATCTGCCTGCTGCAAAGAACGTTTACCATGCAGAGCACAAAGTTGTTTGAATGACCTACGAGTAGCACTTTAAAAAAAATGAAATGTATGTCAGAGAGAGGCTGTGGAGAGGTTAGGCGCACTGTTGGAGAGTGGAAGAGAGAGCAATCGTGGAGGAGGAGGACATGGTGGGCCACCAAAAGAGACTGCTGCAGAAGGTGCTACCAGTGCTAAAGCTGGCCTTGATCACTCCACTCCACTTCTGATGATTCAATTAGCTCGCCCTCTAGCCATATCGTTCAACCACAGATTTTGACATGAAAACCTGTAAAGAAAAAAACAATTAGGACTAACACTAGTGTTAAGATTTAAGGAAGGTACAGAGATAACTAATTACTAACTGCAGTACTTGGCTTGTTTAAAGTTTACTAAGTGCCGATTCTAGGAGTCCAAAACAATTGCAACATATATCTTCAAAGTGAAGGATATATGCTGAACCTTAAATTAAGTATCCAGTATATAATGTGTCTGTTTATTTGATTTATTTCAATTAATTTAAATTGTTACAAATGTCATGACACATAGAATACAAGTTAAAAAAGACAGAATTCGATGCCTGTAAGAGATTTTGGGCAATGTTTTATACAACGTAAAATGTGTATGGCTGGCCTCAACACACGCCCAATGGAATGCCATTCATGTATAGAGTGTAACTTGTCGGCCAAACTACAGGAACCCAGTGGGGCCTAGATAGTGCCCATAAAATTAGTCCTGCTCCGAGAGAACAGTGGCCAAGAGCAGGAAGCATAGAGTGTGTGAAGTGCGGAGTGCTGATGATAAAACACAGTCTGTGCCTGTGGATTAGGAGGCAGCATACAAGGGGACAGGGATAATGAAGGGTGAAAGAGTCAAGAGTGTCAAATAGGATCAAAAGTGTACCGTCCAGCTAATGGGGTATAGAGGTGAGGCCTCAATGGTGGCAAGTGCATGGCTATATTGGGGAGATGATAATGAGAGACACTCTCAGTGTAATAGTCTCATGAGATAACCCATGTGCGGCTCCTCCCCTTTTATTATTCCCCGCAGGCCATGCCTGGCCTGCGGATGATGTGTATACAGTATCCGGTTATAGGCCGAAACACAGGACCGCTAACTATTACATCCCTCCAGAACTTGCATCTTTAAACTCAGTTCCAGGAAGACGGGCAAACACTTAAGAAAACCCTGGCATAAGTCTTTGACGTTTTAACATGCAAAGTCCAGAAGATGCTGGTTGGGTCGGGGATTGGGTTGTAGGCTGAAGCAGTGTTGTTGTGTGGTAAATATTTCTCCTTTACCGGGACTGAATTTGATACAGGAACATAATAAAATAGCTCAATGAAATGAGAGGCAGAATCCGTGATATTAGAGTTTCAGAATGGGCTTTATTCCAATAAGCGATTATAATCGGATGCTTCAAGTTCCATCACCACGGGAGTTCAGGAAGTGAAGTACATACTTTATTGACAAGCAGTAACTTTTATAATACATACATCATAATGAAGTGAATACAGTAGGCGTAACAATTGATAAGGACATTGACGTTTGGTGTGCGTAGCCGAAAATGGGTGTAATAATGAGTAAAAAGGAACATGATTGGCTATGATGTAATACATAGGTGGATCTATAAGATAATACTTGGCATTGATGCGCGCGCAGCAGTCTGACGTGAAATTGACGTGTAACTAGGGGGTGACGAGGACTTGACATTTAGCTCTACGTGTGGAGACAAGAAGTCTGGGGGGTCAAGTCAACCTAATCCCAAATCATATCTACATCCTATGTTTAAAGAACTATGTTATCCACAAAAGAAGGACTCTCGGACAGAATCTATTCTATACTGACTGTGCGTGCGTGTACAAGCGTCTAGGTGTCTACACTGAATGCGAGGGGGTAGGAATATTCCATGGTAACAGGGCTATGAATTACTTGCATGAGGACAGAGAAGATGGGCCTTTTTGCTTGGTAACTGGAAGAATGTTTACTTAAGCTACTAGGCAGGAATGCATCGGCTGAGGGGGAAGCAGATAATTCGAAGGTGAAATACAGTTCTTGGCAGAGAATAGGCTGATGTCAGGCTTCGTGAGCCGCGCAGAGAATGAGACAAAGTTCATGGTCACGGATGCAGGCTTGAACTGGAGCTTTCAGAGACAGAAGGCAAAAGGAGTTCGATGACAGAATCAGGGCCTTCTTGCCTGAACTGTAAAATGGCATAAGTGAACCATATAAAGCCGGTGGCCTTTCATATTTAGGAATGGAATATCCAGCCCATTTATGGCGGATCTGACAGAGGACATGTTGACGGTGGACGCACATGTGTCTGCGTCATTATTACTGGAACTGGAGGGAGCATACATGTACTTGCGACATGCACATAGAACCGTTGGGGTCCAAGATAGGGGACATAACTGACCAGAAAAATCCATATTTCCACATTCCCTCCTTGTCCCCTTCTTGCCCTTCACGAGATATCAATCTTCATCAATCCATTGATCTGTTCATATAGCATCATTTGTTCTTCTTTCTTCTTCCGGGATCTTGGATGAAAATCTTGATGTGGAATGCACGATGTGGCACACAGACCACAAATTGCTGGTCCACATTGCAGACATAGACAGCAACTGAATAGTATGAGAAGGCTTATACCTAGGAAGGATAGAACTCTCCATCCCCAGGCTGATACCGTATTCCAAAACCAACTGGACCAAGTCCAAGTGCCTGGGTTCTGGTGTATCTGGCTTACTATCTTATGAAGGCGAGTGATCGCTTTATATACGGATGGCGAATTTTCTGGTATGAATACGCAGCAACTTGATCCGATGACCCTACAAGCTCCGCCCCTATCAGCCAGGATGACGTCAAGGACAAGACGATTTTGAAGCACAACAATCCTCATAGCAGACTGTTCTTCTGTTAAATTGCCTAAGGCGGAAATAGTTTCATTCACTACTGCTTCAAGGGTTCTAGTTAATCTACGTATTAGCTTACTATTAGTAACAGTACCTATATAGGGAAAGATGCCTTTATTGAAATCTACATACTTGTCCCATGCCGTCTCAGTGTAATCGACAATGGGGAGATCTCTCCGTTCTCTATTGTGTACTAAATGAATATTTCTGTAATAATCAGGAGGAGCTAGGAAAACAGGTGGCAAAAGGAATGCTATGTAGCAGGTACCATCCCAATCTAGAGGTAGACGCATATATGCAGTCTGACCACATATAAAGTAGGAGTGGCTCTACTGCGTGTGGTACTTGAACTGTCAATGGATGTCCTAACACTATGGCATCGCTCTGTCTGATTGCTAGAGCTGTCGCTGCTACTGATTTCAGGCACGCAGGCAAAGCCTGAGCTACTGGATCTAATGTACTAGAAAAATAAGCACATGGTTTGTGTGCTCCTGCTTGTTCCTGTGTGAGTACTGACAAGGCAGTACCTTCGCGTTCTGTAACAAAGAGTGTAAACTGTTTTCTGTAACATGGTGTTGCTAAAACTGGTGCTTGACATAAAGCTTTCTTTAGGCTTTCAAAAGCTTGTGTATGTTCCTGAGTCCAAGGGAGAATAGTCGATGTGGCTGCCTCCTGGGTTGTCAACTGAATGAGTGGTTTTGCTAGGAATGCATATTGCGGGATCCACTGTCTACAATATGAAGTGAGGCCTATGAAAGCCCGCACCTCCTTTTGTGTCTTGGGTATTGGCATGTTAGCTATCAACTGAATGCGGTCGGGTGTAAGCTGCCTCCCCTCCTTGTCCAGCGAGTGTCCAAGATAAACAACTCGCGGGACACAGAATTGCAGCTTAGAAGGGGAAACCTTGTGCCCTTTTTCGGCTAGAAATTGTAAAACTGTCAGTGATGCTTTTTCACATTCAGCTTCGCTTCTTGCGGTGATCAGCAGATCATCGACGTATTGAAACAGAGCCGTGTTAACTGGCATGTGGATACTGTCAAGTTCTCGTTTCAATGCTTGGCTATAGATGCTGGGGCTTTCTGTAAATCCTTGAGGTGCGCGTGAGAATTTAAAGCTACGTCCATTTAAACTAAATCCGAACAAATATTGGCTTTCCGGATCTATTGGGACGCTGAAAAAGGCATTCTTGAGATCGATTACAGTGAAGAATGTCGCTTCGGAATCAATAGCTGTCAGTAATGACGAGATATCTGGGACCACAGGGAATTGTGGCACAATACATTTGTTTAACTCGCGCAGGTCAATAACCAATCGATATACTGGCGGGGCCTTCGGATCTGTTCGTTTAAGAATCGGTATTATCGGTGAATTACATATATTGGAGTCTGTTTCCACAACTACTCCTTGGGCAATGAGCTCGTCAATGATTTGTAGTAAAGCCACTACAGCATCTGGTGGTAACTTGTATTGTCGCATTCGTGGTAGCACCACTCCTGCCTTTAGTGTGACTCGATATGGTGTAATATTCATGCAACCAACATCAGTAGGGCCTTGTGCCCATAGACGTGTAGGTAAAGTCTGTAGTCGGGGATCCATGTCTCTAGATACATAGTGACCTTTAAAATCACGTAAAAACAATCTTACTCCTTCCGGAGAACAACATATTATAGCTCCTAGAGCTTTTAACGTTTTTATTCCTAATAGATTTTCTGGACATGATTTAGTAAGTAGTAAATCTGTAGTTCGGGTCAGAGGTCCTATCGTGAGTGGCAGAGGCTGTGACACTTCATTAACAATAGGTTTGCCTGAAAAGCCAAGGGAAATATTTTGTGAGCCTGAGAGGGGTGCCCCTGGAACTTCACTACGTTTTATAGTTGTTCGACTTGCCCCTGTATCGAGTAAAAATTTTCTATCTTGACCTAATAATTTACTATGTACATAAGGTCCTTCTTGATCTACAGGAATCTCGATAAGGGGTAAGTCAACTTCCCTCTCTAGGCTAGTTCATGCGTAACGCTGATACTCGGGATATTCATACTATGCGGTCTGATACATTTGTCGTGTTGTTGTTTGTGTGGCAGCAACAGGTAATGGGGGTGCAGCTGGTACAAACTGTATTGGCTGTTGTGCGGCTGGCATTGCCTGGACATGCTGTATAGCTCCTTGTTCATTCTGGTCTTGTCTTAGTGGCCGTGATCTTTCTTGTGTTTTACCTATGGCGATATTATGTTTTAGAACTGGACAATCGTGTACGTAATGGCCTGGCTTTTTACAATAATTGCATGTCCCTTTTACAGGTCCTGCTGAATCGGAATGTGTCATACCCTTTTTATGTCCTTCGGCTGGGACTGTCTGGGAAACTAGCATTTTCATTTTTGTGTCTTTCATGCGTCTGTGTTCATGTTCTTGTTCCTCTTTAATTCTATTGTGGTGGTACTGTAACATTTGTAACATTTGTGTTGGAGTGTTACCTTGCCAGGTACTTTCGAATTTTAATACTCTATTCTTTACTGGAGGCAGAGCATTTTCTACTAGTTTTGTTACAAACAGATGTGGGTATGATTCGCTACTTGCTTTTATGCCACTATTTATACCAAAACATTTTTCGAAACGGGCATAGTAATCACTAGTGTCTTCATCTTGCTTCTGTTTACAGGCTGAAATTGTACCCCAATCTTCCTTTTTCGTAGTTAATAATCGTGGCAGTACCTGTACTAGTAGTCCCGGTAATGCCTTAGTTTTGTCCCCAAGCCCCGAACCTGGACCTCGGGCCCTTTCTTCTGCTTCTAATGCTGACCATTCTATCTTTTGATCACCTACCTCCCACTCTTTTTCTTTGAGTTTCTCATAAATGCCAGCAGGCATCAACACCTTTAATATTGTCATAATGTCGGGGTAGGTATACTCTCCCATGAGTAACATGTCTTTAATTTCTCGGTGAAACCCCGCTGGGTCCTTGTCATGACTGGGTACTACTTTCTTCATTTCTAATAATTCTATTTTCGATATAGGCGTATATACAAATACGCGTTTAAACTCATTGTCCTCACCCTTTATTGGGTGCACTTCTCGTAAGGGATTCTGTCTATCTATGTGGTACGTAGTTCTTTCCTTGGCGGACAATGGAACGTGTTCTGGACACACGAAAAGAATATACTGCTTTCTTGATTCTAGAATTTCTTTAATTAATTCAGTACCTGGACCTCTCCATTTATTCATAAGTAATTCAGTCAGTATGTCAGGCAAGGGACCAGGGTCCGAATGCTGACTCCGATACAGTATAATGAGTTGTTGGATCATATAAATCCCAGCTAACCTTTGTTCATCTGGGGTAAGATTCAAGAATGTGCGTACTACTGTATCATCACTATATTTTCCGGGACTGTCCACCCAATGGACAGCTGCCCTTGCTAAATCTTGTTCATCCATAGAATCGAGGAAATGATAACCCCTTCGTTCTTGGAGTAGTTTGTCGGCGGTTTGGAACGAATGCTCGTTAGACCTTATATTAATTATAGGTATTTGAAAATTCCTGCTATTATCTGGACACGTCGGATGCATTGAGTCAGTATGATATCTAGTCTGATTCCTATTACAAGATCTTCCTCTACCTACATAGGCTATGGTGTCTGACTGTCCTGTGGGCAGTCCTGGCCCTTCTTCCTCGTTTTGTTCGAACTCGTCTGTCTCTAATCTCTCTTCGTGTAGGCGTTCTATTTCTTTACGGATCTTTCGGCACATGGCTATTATACAATTTTGTTTATCATGTCTCCCTTCTGATATATTCTGGCTCCATCTTGTAAGAATTCTCATGGCTTCCGGGTCTACCCCCGGTCGGTCTTGATTTCTGATCACACAGTTTATGAGGAAACGTAACAGTTCCCCCTGTATCTCTACTTTCTGGTATTCCATAGCTCTGTAAATACATTCTGGATCTCGCCCTGTTTGGACAAAATGATATAGATTATCTAGATGCGCAGTCATTCCTGGTAACTTTGCTAAATACACTGCGGCTCGTCTGATACGCAATGATGCTAGGGTCATTTCGTCCTCTTTTCCAGGCACCGGGTCATATCTACAATCTATAAGAAGTTCTTTAAGCGCACGGGCACTAAGGAGTTTGGGTGTACGCGAATGCGCTGACTCTTGAAAAGTAAGCTTATTTATTCTGGGTGGTGTAGAAAAGACATTGGCAGCTCCTCCCGCGGCTCCATCTGGGGCGTCGGGTGTAAAAGGATTCGTTGAACGTGACACAGCAACTACAGGTGTGGACACAGCCATAGAAGTAGCTGTAGGAGCGGATACAGAAACAGATGTGCTTGCCGGAACTTGTGACTCGATTTGTTGCCGTAGGGATATGGGTACTGGATCTTGGCGTTGAACCTCCCTGGTAGGCGGTCTACGTGGGGCGGAATTGGCATACTCGGGAGCTGCGTCATCTAAATAAGAGGAAAGAAAAACATCTTCTGCGGTTCTAGGATGCCCCTTAGGATGTACCTTTATTGGGAACAATGGGGTTGGCAAGTCTTTTGGCGTTTCCGGAGTAGCCTCAGGTAATCCTTCGGCCAGAAGGGGATACATACCATTCATAAGGGCATTTCTTTGTCTGTCTACTTGTTCTGATTTCACTCGGATACCTTCCTCAATTAATAGATTTTCTCGAACTTTAGTGGAATTCTCTTTACTCTTCTCTTCCTGTCTACGTGCTTTTTCTGTTCGTCTATGTGATTCTTTACGCCATAATTCAACGGCGTCTTTCTGTGACTGTCTGACTTTCCTTTTCCATAACTCTTCCTCGACTTTCATGATGCACTCTGCATCCCAGGTCCCCGCTGTGGGCCACCTCTGACTTTCTGGTAATCCCTTGGTATAGTCTACCCATAGATCAAGAAATAATATGGCGTCTAATCCATGTTTATGATACATAAAATGCCCCGGAGTGTCCCTAGGAGGAATAGGGACGGCTTCTTCGAGAACCCCTTTTCTGGTAGTGATCTGTCTTAATTTCGAAAAGAGCGGCATCTTGAGAACTGACCTTATACTTGATTTTGACCTGATACTTGAATTTGAACAGACTCAATACAATAAACACGATAATGAACAGTCATTCATACCACGATATACTTAAATACTTCAAACATTTAACATTAAACCTTTAACTGAAACAACAATGATGATCGTCTGCATGACTAATCACCAAGCTTAATTCTCGACAATAACTAGACAATAACTAGACACTTCGGAATACTTGATATACTGCTAAACAGTACAGATACACTGTTAAAACAGTGCAGACCGGATTTGTGTACCCAAACCCGTCTTGACCGGCACAACCTATGTGCACGTCAGAAATGCCTCCCCAGTAATGGTACTCACCGGGTAGCTTCGGAAACGGAAGGCCTCAGTAACTTGAACTTGACTCGGATTTGGACTGGACTCAACTCGACTCGTCGGACACTGGGCTTGACGTCGGACTGGTGGGTCTCTGTATACCTCGGATCTTGCTCTCTCAGCTAGGCTCTGGTCGGGATACTTCGCACTTCTCACCGCCTCGTCTGGGTGTTGATTGCAGTCTCAGTCGCCCCCGCTTGACCGGAGGGAGATACAGGAAATCCTGCTGGTACGCGTTATTGTCCGTCCAGCTGTGGCAGGAGACCGGGCCTGCAACGCACCGCCGGCGCGTGAGATGAGAAAGTGTCCCTGTTCGGGCGCCATCATGTGGTAAATATTTCTCCTTTACCGGGACTGAATTTGATACAGGAACATAATAAAATAGCTCAATGAAATGAGAGGCAGAATCCGTGATATTAGAGTTTCAGAATGGGCTTTATTCCAATAAGCGATTATAATCGGATGCTTCAAGTTCCATCACCACGGGAGTTCAGGAAGTGAAGTACATACTTTATTGACAAGCAGTAACTTTTATAATACATACATCATAATGAAGTGAATACAGTAGGCGTAACAATTGATAAGGACATTGACGTTTGGTGTGCGTAGCCGAAAATGGGTGTAATAATGAGTAAAAAGGAACATGATTGGCTATGATGTAATACATAGGTGGATCTATAAGATAATACTTGGCATTGATGCGCGCGCAGCAGTCTGACGTGAAATTGACGTGTAACTAGGGGGTGACGAGGACTTGACATTTAGCTCTACGTGTGGAGACAAGAAGTCTGGGGGGTCAAGTCAACCTAATCCCAAATCATATCTACATCCTATGTTTAAAGAACTATGTTATCCACAAAAGAAGGACTCTCGGACAGAATCTATTCTATACTGACTGTGCGTGCGTGTACAAGCGTCTAGGTGTCTACACTGAATGCGAGGGGGTAGGAATATTCCATGGTAACAGGGCTATGAATTACTTGCATGAGGACAGAGAAGATGGGCCTTTTTGCTTGGTAACTGGAAGAATGTTTACTTAAGCTACTAGGCAGGAATGCATCGGCTGAGGGGGAAGCAGATAATTCGAAGGTGAAATACAGTTCTTGGCAGAGAATAGGCTGATGTCAGGCTTCGTGAGCCGCGCAGAGAATGAGACAAAGTTCATGGTCACGGATGCAGGCTTGAACTGGAGCTTTCAGAGACAGAAGGCAAAAGGAGTTCGATGACAGAATCAGGGCCTTCTTGCCTGAACTGTAAAATGGCATAAGTGAACCATATAAAGCCGGTGGCCTTTCATATTTAGGAATGGAATATCCAGCCCATTTATGGCGGATCTGACAGAGGACATGTTGACGGTGGACGCACATGTGTCTGCGTCATTATTACTGGAACTGGAGGGAGCATACATGTACTTGCGACATGCACATAGAACCGTTGGGGTCCAAGATAGGGGACATAACTGACCAGAAAAATCCATATTTCCACAGTTGACTTCGGATGGATGGTCTACATGGTGACCATGGGTGTGGTAGCGAATTGGGAGGCAGAGGCCCTGATGCAACAGAGTCTGGGTTGTTGATCTCTTCCTCCGCTCGGCACAGGGTATCTCTGTCCGGGTCCGGTGAGTTCCGAGAGTCTGACTCTAAGGACACTGACGGGACCTCCTTAAACCAGGAGATGTTTTGGGCTATTTCTTGCTTCCTTTTCAGGCTGTCACCATGGTGCCCTTGCTGGTAACGACTGTCCATATGCCTGGTTCATGGGCGGTCCAGAACTTTCCTCCGGGCCAGTGATCTTTAAGCAGAACTGTTGCACCTGGCCGGAGTGACCAGTGCACGGAGTGGCGTCGGATGCTTGCCCAGCGATTTTGCCGTTCTCGCCTGGGTTTCCTGGACGTCATGGGCCGGGGGTGTCCACCCTGGACACGTGGGGATCAGGTCTCTCCGCAGCCCTCTCATCATGAGGGCCCAAGGGCTCTGCAGTGTGGTGCAGTGTTGGGTGCTCCTGTATTCCTGGAGGAACTTGTAGACGCGCCGCTTAGGGTCTGCTTGTTCCACGTTGGCAATGCGCAGCATTTTATTTAATGTCCTCATGAATCACTCCATGTCTCCATTGGATTGGGGCATGACATGACGGTGATGGATCCCTCGCTGACTGAGGAAGGTGGCAAAAATCAGCCTCTTGGAATGGTGGTCCATTGTCGCTTCGGATCTCAGTGTGGAACCCAAATGTGGTAAGCACTTTGTCCAGGACGGGTGCCACATAGGCAAATGCGGTCGACACGACTGGTTTCACTATGAGGTATTTGGAGCATGCATCTATGAGGACGAGCATATGTTTCCCTCCATGGAAGATTCCAAATTCTATACTCACTTTTGACCACGGGATGGTGCAGGCCTCCTCTGTGATTATCGGGGTCGGTCGCTCAGGTGCGCTTGTCATCTGGTAGGCTAGGCAGCGGCATATTAGGTCCTCAAGCATTCTTTTGAGTTCTAGAAACCAGACCTTTCCTCTCATTCTTGCCTTCATTTTGGTCACTCCTTGGTGACTCCCATGGGCCAGTTGAGTTGCGTGTTGCCTTAGAGCTTGCGGGATTACCAGCCTCAGGCCTCGCAGGAGTACTCCATGTGATGTGGCACTCAGGTTGCTGAACACCCTCAATATTTTTGTCAGCTCTCCACGGTCCTCAGGTGCCCACGTGTTGGTTTGCTGGAGGTATGTCTTCCATGACCCTTCTTGAACCGCTTGATGAGTCTGGGTGCCGGTGTATATGGGTTCTGGCTCAGCGCTTTCTTGATGTCTTCATGCGTCATTGCCTGGCAGGCATGCCACAACAGAGATCATTTTTATGTACTGTTTCGCATCCTCCAGGTCATCCGTCTCCTCCTTCAGGGGAGGTGTCAAGACAGGAAGTCAGCAGGGTTCTTTGCCCCGGGTCGGTAGACTACCTTCATCTGGCAGGGCTGGAGTTTTAGGGCCCATCGCTCAATTCAGGGAGGTGGATAAGAGGCTGACCCTTTGAAAAGGGGGACCAGAGGGTGGTGGTCTGTTACCACAGTGAATGGCTGGCCTGTCAGGTACAGATGGAAATGGTTGCAGGCCCATTTTATTTCGAGCGCCTCCCGCTCAATTTGAGCATATCTTGCTTCAGTGGGGGTCAGCGACTTGCTGATCCAGCGGAGCAGCGGGGAGGCCAGACACAGCGGGGCAGTGACCCAGTTGCTAATACAGGCACCCCTTTACAGGCTCATGGGGCATTTTACCTCTTGAATACAAATGAACTGATTTACGATACCTAATCAGGTATCAAACACGTGCATTGGGAATCGACATGCACTGAAATTCTTGTGTCTATTAGTGTAATTTTGCACTCCACATAATCTTGTGAGTGTAGATAGGGATCGCACTAGTCCTGATGAAGAAGCTTGGGGAGCTTCGAAACATGTTGACTCACCTAGGAGGCACAGCTCATTGAGGCATATCTACCTCCCCCCCCCCATTTTAATAATACCAGCTCACAGGTATATTAAAAATTATTTCCTAAATCGACGAGCCAGGTATTTTTTAACCTCACTCACGCATCCACTCCTGATCCTCGCACTCACTCCCCTACAAAACACATAGTTGTTTTCACAACAAAAAGGTGCTCCCACATAATCGTAGGTTGTAGCACGCCCCGTCCTGTAGAGGGGCGGGAAGACCCCTATGATGAAGCATGACACCAAGGGTCCTTTTGGTGTGTGAGCGGTATTTTTACAACACTGTGTGTTTTTCCCACCATTGTAGGAAACATACTTTACCCGGTAGGACATGTCAATATTCTTTCTACCCTCCTGGTTGAACATGTATCTGGAGAATTCTAGAGACGGATGAAAGCACAAACACTTTTCCAAGAAGAGTGTCACGCCATGTTCACTGAGGCGACGCAGGGTGCTCCACAGATGCCTGTGATGGTCAGGGGCAGTGGCAGAGTGGATCAGGATGTTGTCACTGATGTTTCTCACCCCGGGCAGACCAGTTAACATCTCGCAGATAGTGTTCTGAAACACCTCTGCGGCTGAGGATATTCCAATGTTCAGTTGTTTGTAACAATGCAACCCCAGGTGTGTACTGAAAGTTGTAATGTAGCGGCTTTCAGTGTTCAGGTCTGTTTTTGAAAACCACCTGGATCTGTTGACGTTCCGCAATTATGTCATCCATGGTTGGTGTTACGTGGCGCTCCCCCTTGATTGCCCGGTTGCGTAACCTCATATCGATGCAGAGACGTATGGCTCCTGGCTGCTTGGGCTTCTTGGGCTTCTCCCTGATGACCAACGGGGACACCCATGGTGTTGGTCCCAAGACTTTCTCAATCACCCCTTGCTTCTCGAGCTTTTCAAGTTCTTTTTTTTTCCCACCAGGGTCCTCAGGTGAAATGGGACTCGCCGATGTCATAGTGCCACAGGGGTGATGGTCTTGTCAATGTGTAGTTTTATGGGGTCGCACTTGATGTGTCCGAGTCCTTGGAAGAGTTGTAGGAACTGGTCCAGTATCTCATCAACTTGATTCACCTGGACACTTCTGGCAAATGATACCAAATCAAGGTCTTCCGCAGTGTGACTGCTAATTAGGATGTCCGCTTCAGGGTCTATGACATGGATGACAGTTATGACTTCCTGGTCTTCAGACCTGATCAGGATGGATATCTTTCCTCTCAGTGGCAGAGGGGTTTGGCTTCCATAAGCAAATATCTTGGTCTGGGACAAGGTGATCGGCGGTCGAGGTTGGAGGCGCCGGCACTGTTGGGGGCCCATCCCATTTAAGGACCCCCCTGTATCAATGATCGCTCTCACTTCCGATCCTGCAATCCTGACTACACATGCGGGTTGTGGCCTTCTGCGGCTCTTGAGTTCTTGTGTGAACAAGATTAGGTATGTTCCCACTTCGTCTTCCGACCCTTGGTACCTTTGGCTGGCTCTTTGTGGTTCCTCCTTCTGCGTGGAGTCTGCTATGGACAGCCGTCGCACTGTTCGTGAGGGTGGCCTTTGTCCTCTGGTGTCTCAGCCTCGATTTCGTCTTCTGCACACTGCTGCAAAGTGGTTGGGAATCCTACAGTTCGCGCAGGTTTTGCCTTGTGCGGGGCAGTCCTTTGCCTCATGTGGCTCATGCCTACAGTACCCACACTGCATCTTAGACATTTCAGGCTTTGTCTTCCTGGGGGTATAAATCTGTGTCCATGCTCCGAGAGCATAAGCTCGTTCCGTTTTGATGGTCTCTGGTCCTCCCTGCATCTTCGTGAGGGCCTGGTCTAGTTCATTTGATCTTGCTGCGGATAGATCGTGGGTCCTTGCTAATATTAGAATGTCTTCCAGGTCGATTTTTGGTTGGCGCACGATGAGGTCTCTTAGCGTCTTGTCTTGGCACCATTGGGTGATCTGGGCCCTTATCTCCTTTGGCTGATCATCCTCCATGCAAGTGCTGGCCAGTTTGCGCAGACGAGTGTAAAATGCGTCAATTGACTCACCTTCCTGTTGGCGTGCCTGACGCAGCTTGAATCTTTCGAAATAAGGGTTACGTTGGGAGTCGAAATGCTCATCTAACGCCGTAACTGCAGGCTCGTACTCCATGGCAATGCCAGTGTTTGGCAAGTGTATGAATAACTTGAACATTTCATCTCCGGCATGGTGGAGGAATAACAACCTTTTCACTGCCACATCGGTATCCCTTGTGGCTACAAAATAGTTATTCAGATGTTCTATCCAAATCTTCCACCTCGGGAATGCTGTAGCCAGGTCTTCCAGTTCACTGAAGGGTGGCAGCACCCCGGTAAGTACGTGTTGTACTGGGGCTCTTTGTTGGGCTTGTACGTGGTTATCATCAGCCATGCTTTTGGTGGATAGTGTCTTTCTTTTTTCTTACTGTGCCTTTTCACTGCCTGTGTCTTCCCTCCCCCTCCCTTTGAGGTCATGTATTCCTCTTTTATTTTTCCAAGTACACTGCCCACTTGTCTTTACTTAATGGTGTGCTGCTTAATTGTGCTTTTCTTTCTTTTTTTTCCAGGTCTGCTGCCCACTTGTCTTTCTAGGTGTGCTTCTTAATGGTGTGTCCCTTCTATTCCCACTTCGCTGTGCAGCGTTTTTCTTTCTTATTTCCTCACTCTTGAGGGATTGGCACCATCAGTATTCTCTCACGCCCCCTGGGGCCCCCGTGCGTAGCAGTGGCACTTTGCTACTCTTTGCGAGCTCGCACTGGGCTGGAGCATGTGTCTTTCTTCCTTTAGGCGGGGTCCGCCGTTGCGCTGAGCTAATCCACCCTTGTGGTGGCTGGAACTGGCCGGCAGGTGGTGTGGCAGCTCAGGAGTGCAGGACTGGGTGCTCGGTGATGGGGAAGAGCGCTGGGTGTTGCCAGGCATCTCTGCGCAGCAGCTGGGTGCCTGGGGCACTCCTTTGGGGCAGGCATTCACCTGTGATGGCTGTCCCGAACAGCGCTTCTCACCCGCTGCTGGAGACACGGCACGCCCCGCCGAACAGCGCGGGGGTCATTGAGCACGCTGTACAGGGATCAATAGCAGGGGCAGCGGAATGAATCAAGGACACGGCCCATCCTCGTCGCCAGTGTGCTGTCCAGCTAATGGTTATAGAGGTGAGGCTTCAATGGTGGCAAGTGCAGGGCTATCTTCAGGACATGATAATGAGAGGCACTCTCAGTGTAACGTTTTGGGAGATAACCCATGTGCTAGTCCTCCCCTTTTATTATTCCACGCCTGGCCACGGATGACGTGTATACAGTTTCCGGCTTATAGGCTGAAACACAGGATCGCTAACTATTACAAAAAGTATGGGGCCTGTGCTTGAAATATTTTTGGGCAGCCAGCAGTGAGCACATAGACACAAAGGTGCGAAGTGAAACTTGTAGACGCCTGGACTGTACTATTAGGCAGGGGACATGGGCCACCAAAGTGTTAATTGTAAAATCATAGGGCCAGCTGTAGGAAGCCAAATTGCAATCGCAAACGCTGAAATTCGCCGAATTTCAGCGTTTGTGATCGCAATTCAGCTGTGTGCAATGTAGGAAGGCAAATACCTACTTGCAAATTATGGAATCACAAAAATTGTAGTTCCTTATTTTCCGCAAGCATTTAGAGATTCGCAATTTGCAAATCCCTAAATACTATGCTAGTAGGCATCACAAATTGCGATATTGCCTTAAGGAATCGCAAATTGTTGATTTCCTTTAAAAAAGCACTCTTTTGCTTTTTCAAAGTGCCATATGGCACACATACATGCCCATAAGGCATGTATGTGAGCCACATGTGCACACATGCACATTACAGGGGTGCAACAGGGTGTCCCTTTGGAACCCTTGCACCCTTGAAATTGCGCACACAATTTGCGAGTACCTATTGGGTACTCGCAAATTGCGTGCGCAATTCCCATTCATTCCTATGTGCCTTTAGGCCCATAGGAATGAATAGGAAGTTATTCCTTGATTGTGAATCGCAATTTGCAATTCGCAATTAAGGAATATTAAGGAATCACAATTATTTTTGCGATTCCTACATACATTCCATTTTGCGAGTCCTTAATACCGATTCTCTAAAAATCGCTATTAAGGACTCGCAAAACTGATTTTACCCACATCTGACCCATAGTCTCTATTTTACAGTCAGTTGCATGAACCTGGGTTCAGTTATAATTTTGCTTAGTTCTAAGCCCTTCAGTTTTGTGCCATATGCTAAAGTGCATGGCCCTGATTGTGCTTCAGAATGTCAGTTCACTTAGTCCACTAGGGTTCAGATGTGTGTTAGTGAGGCTGGTCTAAGCGATTTTGCAGCTTTTCAGATAAATCAATGAATTTGGTGAATCTTGCCAACTACGTGGGGATTCCAGCTTGAAAACCATCCATTTTGCCTCTCTACATGAATGTGCACCATATTTTAAAAAGAGCGGCATTATTAAAGTGCTCCATGCATTTAGGAGGGCAGGACAAATGCATATCAGGTGAACCGAGGATCCCATCTGGGAGTGACCAAGTCTGCGTGCCCCAATATTGGCAAGTGACTTCTAGCTGTCATTTACATCTTTGATTGAAAAAGCCATAGGATCTACTTGAGGAGAGGCTTTCTTAACGCGCAATTTAAGTATGGCTGGCAGTGCTTTTCTCTGTGTGAGTTCAGTATAACCTGGATGTTGCTGTTAGAATCTTAGATGGAATTAAGGTATTCCTGCAACGATAAAACCCTGACTACTTTTTTAATTCAGTTATTTGAGATGTGGGATGGTTTACAAGGTTGACAAGGTTTTCACAATTGAACGCAACCAGATTTATTTGAGAGCAACAACAGTCAGATGCTCTGACCAAAAATTATTTTCATTTATAAAAATACCAGTCAAAGGGCCTCATGTAGGTAGCCAAATACCGGTCGGTAACGGCCGATTTTCGGTAAATATGCCGTTACCGACCGGTATTCAGACAAGTGAGATGTAGGAGTCCAAAAACCAATTTTCGGTAAATATGAGGCGGTAAATACCGATTCATATTTACCGAATTCCAAAATACCGATTCAGAGTTACCGAATACATAATTAACGAATCGGTAAATATGAAGTGGTAAATATGAAGTGGTAAAAATGAAAATGACATGTAGGAGCACTCGGTAATTAAGAAATCCAAGAAAATCGGTAAATTAGAGTCGGTAATTAACACGGATTGAAAGCAGGTGGTAACCATCAACAATGCATATAAGCAATCCCAAAATGCTACAGCGTGGACAACATGGCCGCTATGTACGTCATTGCAAGGCGCCTACGTCTACAGGCAGCAGGACTGAGGGTGTGGCGACGGGAGGAACAAATCTACAGACAGCGCATCACACTATTCCAGCTGACTGATGCAGAGATACATGAGAGGTACAGGCTAGACCCCGAAACCATCATGGACTTAATCAGGGACCTACAGCCACTCCTGGACCATCCAATAAGAAGGGCGCACGCCATACCCCCACATGTGCAGGTGCTCTGCAGCCTACATCTGCTGGCATCCGGCAGTTATCAGGTGGTGATAGCTGCGGTGGGTGGGGTATCCCAGAGTTGCCTGTCACGTTTCTTCAGGAAGTTCCTGGATGCCATGATGCAGAGAATGCACCACTACATAAGCTTCCCAAACACACAGGCTGCACTGCAGAAAACAAAAACAGACTTTTATCACATGGCACAGTTCCCCCATGTCATCGGCTGTATTGATGGTACACACATCCCAATCTGTCCACCAGCTGATACAGAGCACATCTACAGGAACAGGAAGTCCACCCACTCCATCAATGTGCAGGTGATCTGTGATGCAGGGAACATCATCACAGATATTGTTGCAAAGTTTCCTGGGAGCACCCACGACTCTTACATCTTCCAGAATAGTGGGATCTACACACGACTGAGTGCCGGAGAATTCGGAGAGGGATACCTGCTAGGTAAGTAACAGTGACGCCCTTTGAAACCTGCAAATCATAGTGCATAGAGGCATGTTACTGATGGTTCCCTTATACTCATCCAGGCGACAGTGCATATGCATGCCGGTCATTCATCCTCACTCCCTACCTACACCCAGCAACCCAGAGTGAGAGACGATACAACGTGGCACACAAAACAACACGCAATGTGGTGGAGCGCACGTTTGGACTACTGAAGAGCAGGTTCCGCTGCCTGCACAAGAGCGGAGGCGCACGCCAGTACAAACCCATCACCTGCTGCAAGATTATTGCCACTTGTGCAATGCTGCACAACCTTGCCACGAAAAAAGGTACAGATGTGGAACTGACATATTTTGAGGACAACGAGGATGACTCAGGCCAGCCAGAGGGCAACGCAGCTAGAGTGCCAACTGCAATCGATGGGAGAGAGAGACGGGCAGATATCACATGCAACTATTTCTGAGTAAGTAAGGGGACACAGCGAGTTGTGAGAAGTCCTGACGTAGTTTTAATGTGGCACCACGCCATGAACACATGAACAGGCCAATCTGGCAATATATCATCTATACAAGGAGTATGTCCAGGGTTACGTCACCCAATGGGAAGTGGCTAAGCAGGGCGACATCAATGTTTGCGCATACGCGCTGCAGTGGTGGATTGCACGGCCTGTGCATCCTCACTAGAGCCAACCCCAAGCCGCCTGCTGCTCCTGCGTGCTTCTGGGACGGGGGGTGTGATGCTGCTGCTGGTGTCGATGCTCTCCGCAGCATCCCCTGCAGCAGTTGTCGACGCCTGACTAGTCAATAGCACCCCTAGTGCACTTGTCACCTGCACCATCCCCCGAGACAGGTCGCTGCAGCACTGTGTTAGGCCCTCCTGCATCGTCACAGAGCGCCGGCACAGTAGAGAAGTCGCAGTTGCCAGACGGTTGAGTGCCCTGCTGGTAGTGTCCCTTCTCTGGTGTTCCCGGCGCCGTGCTTCGATGTCAGCATCTAATTTGCTGCACAACTGCTGGATTGACTGGGACACGTCCCAAATGCCCGCAGCCATGCCGCTAATGTTGGTGTCCATGTTGACTAATGTTGTCTTCATCACCCGCATGTGCCTCTGGACTGACATGACTGCCTTTGATTGCAGGCGCTGTTGCTTCAACATTTGGCCCTCGAGCCCCAAGAAGACACCATGGCCGTCAGTGGGTGCTGGTGGACTCTGGACACGCGACCTGCGGCGCCCTCTTGCTTCCGTCTGTGCTGCCTGTGAGGTGTGGGGCACAGTGGCATGGCTCCCTTCCTGGGGCCCGGTGCGGTCTTCTGGGCCCATGCTGTCGTCTGACGAGGTGTCTAAGGCTCGTAGCCTGGCTGCTGGACGCCTCCTCATTCTCACACCTGCAAGCGGAGATGTGGCCGGTGATTCGAACATGAGTGGCGATGCTGGCTCTGGTGGTGGTGATGCTGGCTCTCGGTGAGGTGATGCTGGCTCTCGGTGAGGTGATGCTGGCTCTGTGTGCGGCGAGGCTGGCTGTGTTGGTGGTGCGGCTGCCAGTGGGCCTGCTCCCTGGTCTGAACTGGTGCTGGCTAGAGGTGATTTATGTGGCCGGTGTGCTGTCTCTCCTGCAGCATGCCCTGTCCTGCATGATGTCACATCTGTGGACAGAAATACAACATTGGCTCAGTGTCCCCGAAGGGCTGCATTGCAAGCGTCACAATAAATCATTTCACATTCCAATATGTCCCCTGTCTCCTTGTGCCTCGAGTGCGTGACATGCCTTGTTGCCCTGTAACATTTACGTCATGGTTAGTGTTGCCCTGACTACATCTCCCGGAATGCATTGCCTGTCTGCACTGACACGTGTGGACTGCAGTGTGATTCTCGTTTCACAATGGGGGATGTGGGATAGGGGTAGGGGGGGCTACATTGCTGTGCTTTCGTCTTACCTTGGTGTGTTGCGGCTCTGGCAGAGCTGTCGGCGTCCCCAAGACCCACGACGCTCTCTTGCTCGATTGTGGCCGCCACCAGCTCCTCCAGTTCGGTGAGGGCAGGTGCCCTGTTGGTTCCACCTCCGGTCTGGCTGGCCTACTTCTGGATGTCGCCCATCTTCCTCTTGGTTACAATCCGGAGGTCATACCAGCGCTTTTTGAGGACCTCAATGTCCCTGTGGGTCACTCCCACAGCATTGACCTGCGCCTGGATGGCCAGCCATATGTTGCGCTTTTCAGCCTCAGGCACTTGCAGGGATTGCCTTCCAAACAGCTTCTGGTGCTGCTTCACCACCTCCTCCACCAGCACCTGGAGATCCTTGGGGCTAAATTTCAGCTTCCTCCTCCTTTCCCCTCCGTCTTTCTGTGTTCTCTGGCTGGACATGCTGTTCGTCTACCCGCTCGCACATGCAACGGCTCCCTGCCTCTCCTCTGCACTCCAAGCTTCTGCAGGGTCGGCTAATTATGTACACCTGCCTGGGTGTGGCCACTTCGGCTAATTATGTACACCTGCCTGGGTGTGGGCACTTCCTGGTTGGGTGGGCTGTCGTTGCACTGGATTAGCTGTTTCGTCAAGTCATGTGATTTGATTTACCGAATCCGTACATACCGAGGTGGTATTTTCCGATTCGGTAAATACCACCTCGGTATTTACCGATTCGGTGAATAACACCTCGGTATTTACCGAATCGGTAAATACCACCTCGGTATTTACCGATTCGGTGAATTCCGATTCGTGATTACCGAATGTTACCGAATCGGTAACTGTTACCGAATTTTTACCTACATATAACTTACCGATTCTAATTTACCGATTCGGTACGGCTCGGTATTTAAGAACCGGTAAAATTTATTTACCTACATGAGGCCCAAAATGTCTTTCATAGTATTCGAAATGATGCATGGACTCTACAGTAACACCATGCCTGCCCAGTTCTCCAGAGAGTGTTTGATCAAACCAAACTCAAGACGTACTATGGAATTGCGGACATGTGAGGGGATTTGAAAGATGTGCTTGTAGGTGAGGCATTTCACCAACTCCATGGTGTCCACTAAGGTCCCCTTAAAGGCTATTTGTCCATAGCAGATAGAAAGAAATAGTTTTCCTCTGATTGCCTTCCAAATAATAACAGTATCTGGGCTGCGTAAGGTGGAGTGTAGTTTGCACAAGGCACAGACTTGCCCTTTTCTTCTGTGTAGTTAATGTGCACCTTGGGCTTGCCGTTGCTCACAAGCTACACACCCAGACAGTTGTAGTTGGGAGTGATCCTTATTTTCAAGTTTGCCAATCTCCACTGCAGCTTATGTTTATTGTGGTAACGGTTGAATATGACAACCTTTGTCTTCTTGCAGTTCACCATTAGTTTGTTGTTAAGGTTATTGGCATTTAATGCATCCAGGGCACTCTGCATTGCCACTTTCTTATGATCAATTAGTATCCTATCATCAACGTACTGCATAAAGATAAGACACTTGTTTGGGGCATTTGTCAGTGTACCACTTTAGCAGTTACTGTATTTTGTGTGAACTTTATTCGGACCCAGGTTTAGGACTAGAGTGCATTTATGGCATTCAGCGGCTTTTTCGGGATTCCCCAGCTTTTTTATTCCAGAGGATTTTCCTATCCATGCCATTGAAAGCTACAGAGTAATCAACAAAGCATGTGAAGAGCAGATGGTTGTTTGGCTGGTTACCCTGCTCAACCAGGTAGGCTAAGGTCATGATGTTATCTGTAGTAGAAGACCCTTACCCAAAGCCTGATAGATAAATGGGCAGAATGCCCCAATCTCTGGCCAAGATATCTGCATTGTTTAGTAATGGGCTTCCATAAGCCTTGGCTTCAATGTCCAGCAGCACAATCTTTCTGTAGTTTGCAGAGTCCATGGTATTTCCCTTTTTGTATATTGGTTTTAAAATTGATCCCTTCCATGATTCTGGGATTATAGCATTTCCACTGCAATGCTGGTAAAGAGGGATAAGAAGGGTGTCCTAGAAAAGGTAATCCTCCCTGAATAGGTGGCCGGGCAGCCAATTCAGGACAGAGGGCCCCAACTCTCCCTATATTCTTTAGAATTTGAATCATGCGGCTATGATCCCATGCTCTGGACTTGTTGGAGGCCGTCCCCTATTTTTAGTATGTGAGCAGTTGGGCACTGTGCTGTCACGTGGCACTGGAAGACTGATGCTGCTGGCTCTGGTGGGAGACGTACAGCAGAGTGTTTGGACTGCTTAACCCAAGCATCTGCTGGGACTCCATTGCATCTGTCATGGGAATGACCATTTAATTTATTGACATATGGCCAGAATTCCGGCTGGTTATGTTGTTTCAAAGGGCTGTAGACATGTAGCCATTGCAGGTCTTCTTGTTATCTTGTTATGCTGTTATATACTTTTGTGTTGCAGTTTTCTGGTTGTTGTGTAGCTCCTCAGTCCCAATTCATTTGTAGAGGCGAGTGTCGTGCCTCAGGGCTCTTTTAATCTCTTTCACCTTCAAGCTATAGCATTGTCTGTAGCAGTACTCCTTTCCCTTGATCAATTGCTGAATACTGTTTGTTCTTCCTTTGAGTAATTGATACAAGGCTGCTGCTATTGGTGGCCATTGTATAAATGTATCTGCTCCAGAACAGTTGGTATTCTCTGACTGGCAGTTGCTTTTTCAGTGTGCCAGGCTCGATGTGACTATTTTATTCCATTTTACTCTTTTTAGAAGTGTTTGAATTTCTTCCACAGTGGGGAACCCAAAGTGTTTAATATGTGAGGGCTGAGTGACTGCAAAGTTATCAAGGCAGATACCGGAAGGTGGTCACTGGATTGCTGCTTTATTGAGAAGTCCAAACGTTGGTCCAAGAGGGCATTACTCATGAACACATAGTCCAGTGTTGAGATGTTGTTGTATGATTTGGGCCTTATTGTAAGTGAGAGTCTGTCTTGTGCAGACTTCAGTTGATGCATTTTAAGGAATGTACTTAACATATTGCCTTTTTGGATCAACAAGGAGTTTATCGTCAAGCTATGCTGTGGTGTTAAAATCACCAGTGATTATTATCTTACTGGCGGGGTGGTCGTGAATTAGCTTTTCCAAGGTGCCCACAAGTTCTTTCTTCTCGTCAAGCCTCGGGCTCTCTTTGCATTTATTAACAGTATTGATGTCAAGTGTCCCTTCAGTTTCAGATCCAACAGTAATACAGCCTGTACCATATACGTGGTTGGGGTAATTTTAACTGATGCTATTGCCAACGCCAAATTTACATAGAATGATAGACCTCCGGAGGGACTACCGAATAAGTTGATCTTTTGGACAGGGTGCTGTAATTCTGCAAATGCCCAGATTGGTAGTAGGGACAATGACCAGGTTTCTTGTAAATATAGCAAGTCTCCACTCTGCATAAAAATCAATGCTTCACAGTTGTTTATTGTAGACTTGAGCCCAAATACATTCCAGGATATAATCATTAGGGGCTTTGCCCTGGCTTTCTTGTGAGGTGTCATCTGGGTGGCTCTCTGGATGCTAGGAATAGGTTGCAGACTTCCTTGCCAAATTGGCTGTTAGCTAATCTCTGCCACTTGTTGTAAGAAACTGGCTCTTTATATACTACACCAAAATGAGGTATAGTGTGTATAGTCCAAGTGACCCCAGAGGTAGGCAGAGGTTAAAGTTAGATAGAACCTTACTCTCGAATTGTGGTAGAGTGGTCGAGCAGTAAGGCAGTATCAGAGGACAGTGTTAGCATTTGATGTACACACTCAGTCAGCAAATGAATTCATACACTCAATAACTGAACTGTAGGCGAATTGTGTTTGTATAAAAATATATACTGTTGTTTTATTTTTAGAACCAAGCAAGCCTGGCACAGGTAAGCATTAACCACTTTTCAGTAATAAGTTACTGGATATAGAACAGTTTGAAAATGCAATAGCTATTGTACTTTGTTTGATTTACAGGGGATGCAGTAGGTTGCAACACTTAGCAAATACAGTACATTGAAATGAATAGGCTTTTGTCAGTAAATGACAGGTAAGTTACTTTTTACGTTACTTTTCTAACTCAGTGCTGGATACCTAGTTTCAGCACTGGGACATTTCCTATAAACAGGTAAGTAATTACGTTTTGGTTATTCGCATGATTTTAAAGAATATTTTTAGATTTCAAAACTCCACACTTTTTGGAAGAAAATTGTTAATGTTATCCTATGGAGGAAAAACAAGTTAACGGTTCACAGGTAATTAATTGACTGTGAGAGTTAAGGTTCTGGGGTTAGACTCAGAGGTCCTCCAGGGTCAGTGATGCACTGTTGTTGCACCCTCAGCATCAGTAGGGCGGCCGGGTGCAGAATGTTGAGGCCCAATGTTATCCGATGGGGGATAGGGGGCCTCCAGTTGGTGGCTGCTGGCAAGCAGGCCACTGGGTTGTGGGAGCAACACCCCTAGGGTTAAGGTCAGGGCAAATGGTGAACAAAGTAGCACAAAAGCGACACTGGGGCAGCCGGGTGCAGAGTGCTGTTTGGACGTCGGTTGCCCTGTTGCTTTTAAAGGAAAACCTCCGGTTTGCAAAAGCACTGCAGGCAGGGAGACGAAGGACTTCTGGGTGCGACTACCACTTGGAGAGGTAAGTTGGGAAGTTAAGGGTTGGTTAGGCACCATCGGTTTTGGCACACATGGCCGTGGGGCGTCGGGTGCAGGAGTGCCTTTTGGGGTTGGATCTTCTTACCAGCTCCTGGTCGTGGTTAGGGGGGCCTTCTGGATTAAGGCTGCAGGCATCGCCTGGAGGCTTGAGGCATGTAATGGGTCACCAGATCACTGGGGTGACCTCCTTGTGGAGTTTTTCCTCTCGAGCTCGGGCCGGGTTCGGCGGGTGCAGAGTGGGCTGGATTTGCGGTCTCTGGCTGGTGCAAAAAGCTGCAGTTTGAACAAATACGGTGTTCACGGGATGCAGTCTTCAGAAGTGAAGGCAGGCAGGTCCTCCAGGTTTCTTGAGGTTGCTGGCTGCAGGACACACCAGGATTTTGCAGGTGCAGGTTCGAGGGGGCGACAGGCCGGTAGGGCTGGGGCCGAGTCAGTGGGCGTCGTCCTCTTTTGTGAGCTCTGCACGGCTCTTCAGTCCTTCTTCTTATCTTCTTTCTTGTCTGGATCTGAGTTCTTGGTTCAG
Organism: Triturus cristatus; assembly: GCF_964204655.1. Lineage (NCBI taxonomy): Eukaryota > Metazoa > Chordata > Amphibia > Caudata > Salamandridae > Triturus > Triturus cristatus. The sequence continues at coordinate 471,153,690 of NC_140585.1, read as the reverse complement.
GGCTGCCCCCTACATACTGTATTTAGGGGCCGTTTTATGGGTCTTGAGGTCAGTAGCCAATGGGCTACTGACCTTAGGGTGACTACAACCTTGGTGTGCTCACCCCATGTGGGGGGATGTGAGCACAATCCCTAGTCCTGGTTGGGGAGTGCCTGCCATCTGCAAGATGGTGAGCACTGGAGAGTGGGCTTCACTATGCTTTCCACCACCTGAGGGGTGGAGTTGGTAGAGGTGGGCACACCTCCTGAGCTGGCTAGTTTTTCCCGCCTATCTTCCCGCTGAAAGGGAGGGGAGTCAGGAAGAGGGCCTGGTCCTGATAGCAGGAGAGGCAGGGGGGTTGCATTACAAAGACAGCCAGACCTTTGAAGCTCCCCTGCCACAGATGGCTCTTCCTGGCCTAGGGAAGGTGTGAATTAGGGGTGGGCGGAAATTGCGTAATCGCGTTACGCAAATCTCCGCGAAACGGTAAAAAATCTCTGCGAACATGCAGAAATTCCGCGAACACGCGGAATTGCTTGTTCGCGATGCTTTTTTCCTGTTCACAGTTGCTGTTTGCGTGCTCGGGGAGAAATATCTCGCGAACACGCATTTTGAGAACGCGAACAAGAAAACATTTCGCGAAGTCGCGGACAGCAGAAATTTGGGCAATTTCGCGTTCTCCGCGGAACGCGAAATTACCGAAATTCCGCAAATTCCACGAGCGGAACGGAATTTGCCGCCCAGGCCTAGTGTGAATACCTCCGCCCAGGAAAGGCTTTGTTTCTGGACTCAGGGAGCGTAGGCTCTTACCCCAGGGGTCCAGAAACATGTCTCGGGGTGGCAGGCTGGTGTTACCAGTCAGAGAACCCACCAGAGGCTGGTCATTTTTCAGGGGGCATCTCAAAGATGCCCTCTGTGTGAATTTTTCATTAAATCCCACACTGGCATCAGTGTGGGTTTAATGTGCTGAGAAGTTTGATACCAAACTTCCCAGTTTTCAGTGTAGCCACTATGGTGCTGTGGAGTACGTAATGACAAGCTCCCAACACCATATACTCTTAATGGCAGCACTGCACTTACAATGTCTAAGAATTGACTTAGACACTGTAGGGGTACAGGGCTCATGCACCTGTACCCTCACCATTGGCATAGGGCACCCATCTAGAGGGGTGACTGATCTATGCCAGGGCAGTGGGTTGTAGGCATGGACTCTTCACTTTGTTCTGCACCAAAAAACATGCATCCTGCCAAAGCAGTGTGTGTGTGAAAAGGTACAGGGCCTCTTAGGGTGACACAATAAGTGCTGCAGCCCTTAGAGGTCTTTCCTAGTCACAGTGCCCTGGGTACCTGTGGTACCATTTACCAGGGGCTGCCCTGTGGATAAAGATTCCAATTGGGTTAGTTTTGGGGAAAGAACACTAGCCCTGGGAACCTGATTGGTAGGGACCCAGGGCACATCAAGTCAAAGTGCATCAGTAGTCTGGCAAAAAGTGGGGGGGTTAGTACAACAGAAACTCACTTTCCTACACTTGTGCAGTGTGGAGCTAGTGAGCCTGGCATGCTCCTACATGCTACAGTTGGCCTCTTTGGGGAGAAAGCACACCTAATTCTCAAGCTAGGAAAGTGATTACTAGGTAGAAATGAATGGATGCCTCTTAATATGCACTCCACTTGCTGTTGCTTCAGCTTTTTGCTGCAGTTTCCCATCAGAATGTGCAGGTACCTTTCTTGTTCTTGCACCTGAACCCAGATCCTGCAGGTAGCAAATTGAGGTATTTCTGCTATTATCTTTTCGGCAAAGGTGCTGTTTTTCCAGGTGGCTATTATCACTTCTATTGATGTGCTACGACTCATAGATTTTAATTGTACCTGTGTCATATCATCTGATGTGTAATGTGCTATTTCTGGAATGTGTTGCAGAACTAGTAGGATTTTTGACCTATTTAGTGTGTCCATACTCCCTCGTGAGGTGTGCTCTGGGATAAACACAGTGATGTAAGGATTGGAATGGCAGTTTGTAAGCTCTGGATTTGATTGACTGGAGCATGTGTGTTTATTAGGACTTTGGTTGCGGTTCCACAGTGAGACCAGCTACGAGTATCAGTACTGCCACAGTTGGCGGGTTCGAGTTCCCAATTTGGCATGGCTTGCGGAGTGTTATTGCATCCTACAAGAGAAGCCAATGGGTTTGGCTTAGGAGAGTTTGTAGGTGCCTTCCGGATCTTCAGCTCAGTGGCTAATGACAAAAAAACATACCGGAGTGTACTGAGTTTTTCCAGGTTTGGGAGACATGAGTAGTTGTTTCCTTGGCAGCTCCAGCTTGTGTGACTGTCACACAGGAGCACTGATTGCAGCTGCCAAGTAGGAAATCTTGTTGGGGTTGTAGTCGATCTGGGCTGGGGCAATACCAAAGTTATTTGAGTTGTCCATGGTGGATCTGCTTGTGGCTGAACTCTTGACCGGGCTTCTGTTTGGTCCAGCTCTATTTTTGCTCACGGTGTGTGCTTGCCTCAGCCTGTACAGACTGAACAGATTGTACACCTTATAAGGAAGCCTCCAGCTGTTTTGAAGATACTGTCTTGCATTGTGTTGAGTATTTAGATATCTTCTGGGCCCTCTGAGTGTGTTGGTCGTTGCACCACTGGAGTCTGGCTGTGGTTCAAGTACCATTGATGTTGGGTGGCGTGGCTACGGTATCTCACTTTTTCCACGTTCTTCCTCACTAAGGGGCATATTATCAAGACAGGTGATAAAATTATCGCCGCTTTAGCGGCAGAAAACTGCCGCTAAAACAGCGATAATGGGCTTGATAATATGCTCTATGGAATTCCAATTGAAGCTCAGGTTAGATGTCCTTCACATCTAATATGGACTTCAATTGGAATTCCATAGAGCACATTATCAAGCCCATTATCGCAGTTTTAGCTGCAGTTTTCTGCCGCTAAAGCGGCGATAATTTTATCACTTGTCTTGATAATATGCCCCTAAGTGCTATGGCCTGGGGTGAGCCCTGGGGTGAATTCTTACATTTTCCTTTTGCTCGAGGACCAATTTCCTGCTGTATGCTGTATATGGTGTGACCCCATCCCTCCAGCCAGTGACCTAACTTCAGTCCCTTGTCCCCTCGTTGATTGAAATTATGGTTGGTGCAAGATGGGCAGTGAGGAACGCAGGCTATAGCTGGGGGAGACAAGTTCTCCATGGGTGCTTCTTGGCAAAGTTGACCGGGCCAGGCTGAGGCCAGAGAGCACGCCCGGTCTGCAAGCCATGCCCAAACCTAGTTGGACAGCTTCCGTGAGCTGGGGTTCTACCAGTGCAATGGGGCCTAAACCTCTGCTACTTCACCGCAAGCCCTCCCATGTGGCCGGGCCTGCTGTCACCAAGGGCCGCACTGCGTTCATATCTCTGATGTCTCAGAAGTTCGATGGGGCCAGTACAGCAGAGGAAGCATTTGGGGTGCACTAGTAGCACGTACTGGTGGACTCGGGCGTTCTGATGATTGACCGGCGGGTGTGGGCCAGTCCTGGTAGACCCCGGGAAGTCTGGGCTGCCGTCCCGCCTAAATACAGCAAAACATCACCAAGCAGTATGGGCCACACAGCACTCTCAGCGGGCTGTACTCCGCGGTAACCAGCTCTTCATCTCCTCCATGCTACATCGTTATGCGTACTGCGGCTCTGTCAGGCTAGCAATTATTTTTAAAAAAGAGATGCATTCTGAACTTATTTAGTGGACTAGCTAAGTTTCACTTGTAGAAATTGGACTAAAAATTTGAACTTTAAAAACAAAAACCAGAAAAGACTTGGGATTAGGTTTTGAAGGTAACCCTTGAGTAGGTATGTGTATGAGGTCAGGCAAAAATGTATTACAGGATGTTGAGAATTAGCTGTGTGCAAATAATAATTCCTACTGTTTGCTTATTCTGTGTTCACAGTGATCTAAGAAATAGAGCGTTAGTGTGAAGAAACTCTACAAGGAATCACTGTGAAGGAACACAGCTGTCCAGAAAGGTCTGCTTTCTTTTCTCGAATTCCATTTCTTTCCCTCCTTCCCCTAAACGCTATCTTGGACCTGGTGTTGTGCTCACTTGCCCTGGAAAGCGTGGATGGGCTTTGGGGGTCAGATTTCACGCACTGCTCCAGCTGAATCCAAGGCTCACAAGTTAGTCAATTACATTTTTTAACAAAGTTCTATTGGCAATATGTGTCTGACATCCGGGCCTGGAGAGGGGAATATTTTATTAGGTGCTTTTCGTATTGTTGGTCTTAATTTTAAATGTTATATCTTCTGGGTGCTCCAGTACGTCCCAGGGCACCCTGAAACTGAGAGCCCACCGCAGCCCTGTCAACTACCTGACACAGCTCCTATTCTCTGCTGCCATGCAGGAGTCAGTCGCAATTCTTTTGTGATCTTGCTGGGTGGAATCAGCCTTTCTTTCTGGTTCCCACCTATGGTGGGAGCTGTGTTGAATCTCCGTGCCTGCAAGCAGCATGGCCAGAGCAGCAGACAGCTGGTGTGACCTGTCTCACCTCCCCAGGTGCAGGAGCAGTCACAGCATACAAAATTCTAGCCATTGTGACCCAGAAAAATGACTAATGGTCTGGGCACCAGCAAATTGGGACCCCGGGGCAAAAGATCTGGTTCGGAGAAGGGGTCCATGCACGCCCTCTCTTAATCCAAATAAGATAAAGAGTATTATGGTGAACCCCAGAGGACTGGCCCTCCCGACGAGGAATCTGAAATGGGCAGCACAACATGCTTGTTCTCTTTTATTTCTGAGAACAAACTTCCCAAGGATGCTGGAATGATTTTCATGTGATTTGGCTAGTTTTGCTCCTTGTGGTCAAGTCTAGCCACCAGGAGCATTTTCATCAGGCCTCTAAAGGGGCGAATTTCATTAGGAGCTTGAGTCCCTTTCTCCCTGTGCAAGTCTTCACCTCTGCCTGGCTTGTGCTCCCTTGTTACTGGTGGGGGTATCTGCAACCAGCCAGCAGAACACCCTACCGTCTGTACTCTCCAATTAGCATGGCCTCCGGGCCATCTTGCAGAGCCCCCAAGGGCCAGTGGAGTCCAGGTCTTCCCTCAGCTGGTCCTCAGGGAGCATAAGAGGTGGCAACACCACTGGCAGTAGAAAGACCCATCATAGTCCTATTCATCAGGTGCTGAGAAAGACCTTAGTCCATCTTGGCAGGGCTTAAGGTGGCTTTTCTTTCCAGGTAGTCATCCTTTCCTCCATTGTTAGCTTCTGGCCCAAGGTCTTCTCAACTGTCTCTCCATTGTGCAGAGGTTTTTAAGTGGAGGTGGAAAGTTCCAGATGCAAGGAACCCTTGGCCAATCCTAGGATGCCACATATCCCTCCAACCCTGCCCCAACACTCCTCCACAGCATTCTGGGACAAGCCAGCATAAGACATACATCTTTCTCTGGAAAGAGCTCCTCTAAGAGCCTCAGCTCTGCCTGTAGCTTACATCACTTCCTCATCCTATCACACCAAAACGTCAAAGCCAGCTCCTCCCGTGGTGCCTCTGTAGGTCTGGCTTCCTGTTTGATCTAGTGGGCCTTTTCTGTCAAGGCCAAGGTGCAGTGTGACAAGCTAGTTATTAGATACAAATGCACCCCTTTCCTCTCCCAGCAACTTGGTCAATCACTGATAACTGCTCCTTTGTGAGGTGAGGCATTTTCCCCTCTACTAGGAAGTAGAGTTATGTTATGTTATGTTATGTTATGTTAATTAGGCTTTTAAAGTGCACTTTTACCCATGGGTGTCCTGGCGCTGAGCACTGTCTAACTAGTATCCCTCTGCACCTAAACTCATTCTGTGAACAACCACGTTTTCAACCCCTTCCTAAAAGAAAGGAGATCCGCGGAACTATGGTTCAGGACATATTTCACCCATAAGTATAAGACAATGAAAGTACTATAGTTGTACTATGATTTCCCTTCTGAGCAAGGATACTTGTGCCAAATTATTGGGCTTCACATGACAGTAGTTTTACTTGCACAGCCTGTACAAGTGTGCACAAGCTTGTGCACATGTTCATGTGTAATCATCCCAGTGCCCCTTACCCTAGCTGTGCAAATTCAGCCTTATCTTAAAGGATGGGCCCTGGCAGTAAGCTATTATGAGACTCAGGTAGTTAGCCTCACCCACAGTAAAGATTCAAAAACCATACAGTGAAAAATGAAAACTCCTGGTTGACTAAATGGGTGGAACCAATTTGCTACACCCACTTTATACCCTTTGTCTGCCATCCACAAGCTGGAATTTTTAAATGCAACTATATGTAGGTGGACAAATGTTTGCACAGCTATAGCTTAGAGTTGAAAATACCTTAATAATTATGAAAACATACATTTTTGAATTAGGCTATTGTTTTGGATCATTTCTCTCTTTTCGAAAGCTCTTTCTATCCTGCATGCAAGGTATACATTGTGTTTAATATAGCTTAAAATCATTGCAACATGTGTCAAATGAAAGTGTCCTCCTTGTGCATGGATCTGTATTTACTTGTGAAATCTCGTAAAAAATGTGCACTTTGTTCAAGGACACATATGCCAGAATTTCATAGACCGAAATATCTTCGGCAGAAACATTGGATCTTAAATATCATTTACATAAATATTGTCCCACTGCATGTAGATTTTTCTGTCATAAACTTCAACAGGGGGATATTTAAGACACAATATTTATGTCAGATAATATTTTGACAACAATATTCTGGTTGCATATCATTCAGCGAACAGCAACCAGGAAAAGACTAAAAAGTAAAATTGTTCTTCTCATCATCGAGAATGTTCTTTTCAAGTGTTTACATGAAAAGTCACAAACAAGGCACGTGCCAAGAGCAATTAACAAACTATTATTTATAGTGTCTTTGTATTACCTTGGTAACTGAGCTAGTTACAGCTTATTAGTGATGTTAATTATTCTTTTACAAAGATGGTATCTAATCATATGCTTCAATATCATATACAGTATGAGGATTTCATGCTTGCCAAATGATCGTGGCCACACTTATCCCTATTTTTAGAAAATTTGATGACAGGCTTGAATGTTATCTTAATGGTCCATAATGGTTGTGCTGTAGACAGTGGCAGCTCCTCCACTAAAGAGGAGGAGCATTGCCCCACTGCTCTTTGAGCAGTGCAAAAAAATAAAATGACAATAACAGGTTATAATTATCAATTTATTTTTCGCAGCAAACTCACGGCTGAGTTAAGGCGGGGCGGGGCTGGGTTGGCCATAGCCGAGGTAGGGGTGGTTTGCGCTCCCTAAGTGTGCATGATGGTTTGGCTGGGCCCCTCACTGTGCATGTCACCTACCCAGCCGGGCTTCTGGCATTTTTCTCAGCGCCTCTTGCTGCTGACAGCTTTCCTCCCCCTGCCTTCTGACGAATCGTTGATGGTCGACTGTTCAGCGGATCTATCCTTCGGCTGTGCTTATGCCTGGTAGTGCTTCTCCAGATGGCTGCGGAATAACTGGAACAAGGTCACCCCTCGCGATGCCTTCCGAGAACGACAGCCGCTGCTTCCCATTCTGCCTTCCCTCCAGCTTTGCCTCTCGTGGGCCTTCCAGGACTCGTGAGTCCTTTTCCAGGTACGGGGGTACAGAGGCGGTGAGTATCCCAGAACTGCAGCGCGTCGCCCCCAGGCTGTTCTTTGCTTCTGGGAGTCGCGGCCTCCAAGACTGCATTGCTGCCTCCCTTTCGAGGGGACCGCTGCACCAACACCCAGGCAGATTTTCCAGGACCTTGGCATGCTGATCTACGGCACTACTGCCCCTGCGACCCAGAGCCTGTGCATTTGAATGGACCTGTGGGGTTCAACTCCCTCCAGCACTCAGCACTCCCTCAGCACTTTTGGAGGCTTCCCCCCTTCGGCTCCACTCCGTAAAATCCGCTCTCAGGAGTTTATTTTGGGCCTTGACGTGTGTGTGTCCTGCCATTTCGGGATGTTTTTGTTGGCGCACTCAACTTGGATCCTCCATCTTGTCGACCCTTGTCTGTTTCCCCTTCTCACTGGACTCCATCATGGCGATCCTCTAACTTTTCCCTCTACCGCTGGACTGCTCCTCGTTCTTAGCCTTACTGTCCTTTAATTCTTACCCCCCTTAAGTCCCCTCCACTTCTTTCTCCTTTTTCTGGCTCAGAATCCTGGGTTCGTGAGATTAAGGGTCCAGGTTTTTCACTTTTCATTTCCCTGTCCTGATCTGCTCTCCTTACTCCTTTTTTACTTTTCACCCTTACCCTATTCACCCCTTATGATACGCTGTACTCTGTTACTCCATGCTCTTGTAATTAATAGTTACTCTTGTCTGTTATGTAACTTTGTGCAACAAATGTAATAATTATGTTTGGAACTTGCAACTCGCTGTTCTGTATGTAAAATGCTCTGATACCTCCGGGTCTAGTCAGCGCTATATAAAACTCATCAAATAAATTTTTTTTTTTTAAAATGTTCTCCACCAGGCTTTAATGGACAGCTAGGAGCCTGGGTGCTTCCTTCCATGCTGCCATTGCCGAGAGAAGAGGACAGAGGAGAGGTGGTGGTGGCAGTGTTCACAGGTATGTTTTTTTTGTTTTGGTTCAGCCTCCCCGCTCTACCATCCCATTCCAAGGCAGCCGCCACTGGCACTTCTGGTAGGTCACAAGCTTAAATCTGAACCTAATCTTTGACCTTATGTGTCGGTTTACATTATCTATTTAACATCAGTCATCGCTAAGCTTACTAAAGATTTACCACAAACCACCAGGCCTCACATTAACTTTTTTTTCATGTCAGTACTTGACTTGTGCTGGAAAGTATCCCAAATGTGGCACAAACTAGCACTTTTCTTAACATAGAGTTACTTCACGTCAAAGGGGCATTCCATGGATGGTTCTGGCTTTCATATGCTTTGATGCAAATACCTACATGCTAACTTTAATAGACAGGGATGCACATCAAAAGCATAGGCTTCCTTGATGCAGGCATTATGTTGTGACATGTCTCCAAACTTTTGAAATTTGGATGTGGGGTGCATTGTGCAGCCATATACAAAGTGGGAAAAGTTGTAAAGCATGTTAAAATATAGCATTTTGTACTGGACAGGTATCCTTCCAGGAGTACGCATATGCTAAACATCATGGAGACATAATTTCACTATTATGCAAGGGTATGTGCTCACACAAGGCAGTCTAACGTGTACCATTACTCCATGAAATGTGCACTATATAGATAGAGAGAGGACCAACACAGTTCACACGATTGGGCACCATCTTTGAACGGACATAAATCTATATAGTGTAATAACAATGCACATAATACACTCCAGTATTGAACAACCTTATAACTGGAATATATTCCTAATCAAAAGTAAAATAACTGTAGTATTACAACACCAAATCATATGCATTTGACTCAATGGTAACTGTTACTCCATTGCTAAAAGAAATTAAAATGATTGAATTCATAACAGAATCATTCAAATATATGGTTTGACATAAATGTTTGCTGTAAAGTTTACAAAACAGTTGGTAGGAGAAACATCAGTATGTCACAGAAATAGATAACATAGCATTCAGCCCGAGTGATCATTACAAACTTCACAGCTCATATTTTAGTAAAAAATGCACCAAATAATCAAACCATAGAGCTCAAGTGAGCTAAATGTTTTTTGTACCTGCAGTGTGTCAACGCCTTCCAAACGTACTGCTTCATAAGAAGAAAAGAATAAACAGATTGGTACAAAAAATAGTTATCCATGTTTCCAAAAACAAGATCATCGACCAACGCGTTCATAAGAATATTCCAAATAGAAGAGGAGGGTAGGTGGCCCCCCTCCAGGCCCACCTATATCCACCACAGCTGAGCTAGGTGTATTCTCTTCTCCCTGTGACTGCAAAAAGTGACTGCAAAAAGGAAAACCCAATGTTTGTGTAAAAAGAAAGAACTAATCTGTTAAAATACAATTAAACCTAAAAGGGCAGCTTGTCCTCTAAAAACAGCAAGCCACGTTACAAAAATACAAAATGTATATATACAATAAAAGCAACCAACCATCATGATTAAGGGTGGGCGTAGTTCGCGAAGTAGCACTTCGCGAAGCTACGCAAAGTGAAGTTCGCACTACGCGAGCTACGCGTAGCACTTCGCGAACTGCGAAGTAACATGTTCGCACTGTGCAAGATGTTGTTTTCAATGATTGCACAGTGCGGACAAGCAACCGGCACTGTGCAATCATTGAAAATGGCATCTTGCACAGTGCGAGCTGTAGTTTTCTGCTGCTCGAGTAGATTTTTACTCGAGCTGCAGCTTTCTCAACGCGAACTGGTAGTTTCTCATCGCGAGCGGTCGCGAGCATACGCGACCCCTCGCAATGAGAAACCTGACCTTCTCGCGTTGGGAATCTCGCCGGGAGGTTTATTTTCCATGCTCGCGATCGCGAACAAGGAAAAAGTCTCGCCAGGATGTCATTTTGCTTGCTCGCGGTCGCCAACTTGACGTTGAGGACCGCGAGCAAGCAAAAAATGACCGCAGCACTACGCAACACTACGCTACGCGTGTTCGCACTGTGCTACGTGCAGTTCGCGTAGCGCGAAGTAGCGCGAACTTCGCAAACTACGCGAGCGTAGCGTAGTGCTTCGCCCAGGCCTAATCATGATAATGCTAGGTCAACTCAGATGTACTGACATCTTCGTTAGAGTTCAATCCAAAAGGTGATTTTATATTCTAATCAATTATATGAGAGAATTCTTTCTTTCTCAATTTCAATAGTCTGTCACCCCTCTGGGATCCTTCTCAATTTTATCTATACCCCATGTATTCCAACCGGTTATGATCACTGTAGGCAAACTCTTGAAAATATCTTGCCACCAGAAAAAGTTTATCACAGTTGGCAATTGCTCTTATACATTCTAATACCCTTCTACCTATTGGGTTCAATGGTGCTGCCAACATACGTTAAAGCCTCAGGGGCAGCGAAATACATAGATCAGATATTTGATAGAACATGTTATAAATTGAGAGATTTTCTTTGATATCTTGTTATATGGAACATAATAGCAACTGGTGTTTTGGAGTACTTGCAGGTTTTACAATGGCCACTTATATAAAAGTTTCTCAACTCCTCAATATTATATTTCTTTTTAGTAGGAATATCACTTTGTACGAGCACATCCTTTAATGATCTACTTCTGCAGTATGTTATGGATGATTTCTCATTCCTACCCATGATGCGATCACACTTCAAAAGGACCCAGTTTTTTTGCAAAATCTTACACATATCCCCTGATCTCCTGTTGTAGATAGTAATAGGCCTCAATGATCCAACATGCTGGGCCTCATCCTCCCTCCTTGCTTCAAATAAAATCTGATCCCAAAATGTTTCTTCAGCACCCAGGCAGGATACCAGCATTCCATGAATCTAGTAACCATAATCTCTTGGTCTGTCGGAAAATCTTTCAATTTTGTCAAAACTCATTTAAGTTAATCTGAAGATTTAAATTGAAAAAAGCCTCCATCTTCCTGTAATGTTGTGGGAAAATACATGCAGGGGCGCTAGGACCTGCGGACAATGGAAAAGGAAAGGTGGGAGGCGGTAGGAGTGGGAAAGGAGGAGCTGGGGACAGCAGTTAGTTGGTGTAGTTAGAAGGAAGCAAAAGTATAGCAATAAAGCTCCAGTGCATTTACTTTCTTAGAGTCAGTGTCATCTGTCCTGCTGAAACAACACGACAAATGGCGACGAGAGTAGTCGTCGGAACCCTGCTGACCACCCTTGTGTAGACGCAAAGCAAAGTCAGAAGCCCATCTAGAGTGCCTCCTCGCTGCATGACACGCCTATCGCTGTGCCGCGGCTTGCCATGGGCACGCGTACCTTCAGTCGCGGAGCTGCCTCTGTTTAGACGCGGCCCCGGGAGCCTTCCCCGGAAGTGCATGATTGCTGTTGTGCTGTCCAAAATGTGTGCCGACATGCCGTTAGGAGCCCACCCTGTGCGTGTGCACCTGCCTCTCACTTGGGGCCTGTCTTTGCCCCGGAGGCAGGATCCAATCCCAGGTTCCTCCGTTTACTTTCTGCTTTGCTTTACACGCCGTGTGTGCAGCAGTGTGCTATCACTGGGCAGCTTGCATGCTGTTTGCTGCCTCGAGCCTCTGATTCAGGCCCCTGAACTCTCGCGAGAAGTGAGCTCTGCTTGGCGTCCATCTTGAAGTCAGTCGGGTCCTCCAATAGATGGCCTGGATTCAAGGGCGGCCTTCTTTAAGTCAGGCATCTGCAAGAAGACTACAAAAAGTCAATCATACATTAATCCTTTTCAGAAATATTACCAACCACATTTACAACAGTACCACACATGGCATTTACTGCGCCTGCTTCATTCTTGGGCTTCACGTGATTTTTTCTCTCCAGCCCCACGTACAGCAGTACTCCAAAGTGCAGTGATAGTGCCAGGTGACATACGTGGATCTTCCCGAGCCAAGACAAGCACCTGTCACATTAAAAGCAAACATGTCTGTCTCTCCCAATACGAGACAAGGCCCGATTCCCAGAACAGAGGAGCCCGGCCAGAGTCCCCTACATCATCGTCGCAAATAGGAGGGCACAGCCTTGCCATGTTGGGAGTCCCTTTTCTGCATCCCCTGGAACCCCTGGCTCTCGTATCTGGTGGAGGTATGGATCTTCGCTGGCAAGAGTGGCAGGAAGATTTTGAGGACTTCATGAAAGGCTCGCAAGTTTCTGACTCGGATCGACAGCTCATTGCACTACTCAATCTAATTGGAAAAGACGTTGGCCAGATTATTAAGGAACTTCCATCTGATGTTGTGTTTTCCTATGTGTATGAAGCACTTAACAGAAAATTTCTTCACAAAAGAAACATAGATTATGAATGCTACACCTTCAATTTGGCCTCCCAAGAGAAAGATGAATTCATGGGAGAATTCATTTCGCGCCTCACACGGTTAGCACTTTACTGTGCATTTGACTCCTTCACGACTGAAGACGCTCTTGGCTTGCAAATCATCAAAGGATGTCAATCAGAGTCCTTACGCAGATGCCTTCTGAAGAAAAGTTACTCCCTCGATGAATTTGAAGAAATTTCTAGAGTCAATGATCAGGCAGAAGAACATGCAAAAAAAATGGAATCTGGAAAAGTTGAAAAATGAGAAAAAGCCTTTCGGATTCAATCTCTCTACACGGACAGACACTAATCTGCAAGTCAAAGACCATCGAGGTCCAAGGATCATCCTCAACATCCAAGTCGTCATCGCAATCCCAACCGGACTGATAAGAGACAGGAGCGCCAACTTACATGTTATCGCTGTGGACAAGACTTCCCCCACACTGAGCCGTGTCCCACATTAGGTCAGAGATGTAGGAGGTGTGGCAGGGACAATGACTTTGAGAAAGTATGCAGAGCATCATGCAAAGACACTCACAGACAGTCAAGACAGTCCAGTTCTCGCCATCATGCCAAGGCAGTATGGGACCGCAGGGACACTGTCAAAAAAATTGAGGTTACCAACCTGCACACCCTGTGATGCAAAGTGTAACTAAGATATGTTAATGTTATCCTATTTTTTCCAAACGTGCTGCTGTGTGCTTACGGTCCAGCCTATATAGACCTGTTAATGCTACATAATGAGGATGTGGTTAGGAACTAACATCAGCGCACTGTTGTAATGTGCCTATGGCTTCTACCAAAAGATATACAAATTATTCTTTTAAACAGTATTATGATCTTTTTAATTAATCATATTTGTTTATGACTAATATCACTTTTTTCAGTGTCTTCGTGATCAACACAGTTTCATATTCAATACAAACAGAACATAAATGTTATTCAATTGCAAAGATGTTGTTCGATGCTCATTGTTTGAACATTCTAAAGAACAGAAAATGAACAAAAACCCAATGCATTTCGGCTGCAACACCTTCGTCAGGGGCATAAACATAAAAACAATAATAAGTTGTAATACATCTGAGTTCAAATTCTTTCTTGATTTGTGAACCACCAGCTGGAACAGATAGAACAAGTAAAAAACAATTATATTGTGGTATCACTCTATATCCATTCTTGCCACCACTATCTCACGTGCTGGGAAAATGGAGGAACCTTAAAACCATGGTAGGGAGACTAAAATTAAAAGGTGATGAAGAACGTGGAAACTGAGAGCAAACGGAGTACCCAAAGATGAGATTTGTGATGAAAAGTGAAGCGTAAGGTATGAAAACATACTTATGGCGAGGCCATAGAGCTTGCTCTGTGCAAGTGTGAAAATGAATCGTGAAGCATCACCATGAGGCAAAACACGAAAAAACCTGTGACTATATCCTGCCCTTCGCTGTATGAAGGAAAAACACGGTGAAGCCGTGTAACCCTCAAAGCGAGCTATTTCCTGTGTGAGCAAACATGATAGATATCAAAATAGGACTCATCGAATGTAGTTAACTGACGATCACACAGACCAAAAAGTTAAACGTGTTTACCTGTGCCGCTATTACCGTGACATACCTCCGTGAAGTAGACTCAAATTATGAACACAATCTGTGAAGAAATAAAACCGACTGTCAAAAACCACTTCATGATAACTGAAAGAGACCTGGATCTATGGTGAAGAACTAATCACTCGCTTACCGAATGTTCAAAGGCGTTCAGAATTGAACGGATACTAGGTCAAACCTAACGATGAGCAGTAATCTAAAACGAGAATTATCCGTGATTATGAAACACTTGAATGGACCCCCGTGAAATCTCATAAATCTCGAATGTCAAAACGTTTATTCAGCTTACCTTAATCTAGTGAAACACCAACGTGAGCAGTAAACTCTGAGTCAGCCAAGTTTGCTAAACCTTAGCAATGTCCATATTTAAATGCGTGCGTGATGTCCCTACGTGTCTCTTAATCTTTATCGCATGCCCAATAGGATTCAAATTATCCTCCTATTTGAAGTACCGAATACAACAAAACTTTATTGACAGTCGTCTAAGTGCACATGCAGTTCTATTGTGGTAATGAGATTGATGTCTGGTATAACGGAAGGAATCCTCCACAATAGAGTATGTTTTAGAAAAGTAATCAACTATCGAATTGACATGCATATAGTGCCTGTTAACCTGGACTCAAATCTGGTGCCTGACTAGCGTCCTTAAAATAAAATGCTAATAGGAACGTGTAAATCTATGTGTGAAGCAATGTGAACGAATAATAAAAAAACGAGTGTCAATAAAACCTCCTCTGTGAAAAACCGTAGTCCTCTCTATTAATATAATGTACACATCTATATAGTATAAGAGTGATAATTTTTCAGAAACCGAGTAAAATCAGTGTATGTAAAACAAGCTGATGTCCCTGAAAAGGATTACACTGTGTGTAAAGATCTGATGTGAGAGATAGTGGGAGCAAGTGCAGATGTACAAAGGGCAAAAATGTAATAAGTACGACGAGTGCCATAGTAGAATAAGCATCAAATATACAGAATGATAATACCACAAAATGACATAAACTGACAGAACTTCCCATGTATTATCATAAACATAGCATCTCATAATGATCATTTAGACCTTTTGGAATGATGGTGTCGAGGAATTTAATCCAAAAAGTTTCACGTTGAGCTAACTTCGTGTTCAATCAATGCCACTTTTATGTGAAATGTTTTCCAAAACGGTAAATCTTTGTTGTGAAATGGTGTGTGTGTGTCATGTCTATCCAATGTGCTGCGAGACATGAGTGTCTATTCTTATTGTGTATTGTGCTTTTATGCTCAATTATGCGAGTTTTGATTTTTCGTGAGGTTCTGCCCACGTACACTAGTCCACATGGGCAACGTATCGCGTATATAACTTCCTCCGTATTACAGTCAGTTGTATGTATAACTTTTATAGATTTCCCCGTGTGTGAATGATGAAAGATATTTCCCAGGATGACATTTCCGCATTGTCCGCAGTTGAAACATTTTTTCATGCCCCTGTCTCCTGAGGTCAAATGGGTAGGTTTTGGTTTCAAAAGTTCTTTGAGATATTTAGAATGAGTATGTGCAAACAGAGGTTTATCATTGAATAATTCTTGAAAATCGGGCTCTGTTCCACAATATCTCATCTCTTTCTGATGATTTTATTGGTTTTTGAAGCTTCAGCCAAATGTTTCAACACAAATACTTCGCGTTTGTTTGTGTTTTTTTGTTTGTTGAGGAGAAGATCTTCACGTCTTTCCATCTCCACAGTAGATTTAGCATTTTCCAAAATCTCTAATGGGTATCCTCTTTGGGAATATCTTTTTGCTTGATCTTGAATTAATGTGTCAGATTCAGTGGGGTTTGGGGAAATCCTTTTAATTCTGATAAATTGTGAAACCGGAAGGTATCTTTTTAGTGAAACTGGATGGAAACTGGAAAAGTGTAAGGCGTTATTTTTATCCATAGGTTTACGATATACCAATGTTTCTAAACCTGTCATGGTATTCCTGATTTCAATATCCAAAAATTTAATCTGATGGGTTTGAATTTTGTGTGTGAATTGTATATTTTGATTACATTGATTGAGTTTTGAGATGTTGTCTTCCAGTGTAGCTCGATAACCTTGCCATATGATCAGAATATCATCAATGTATCTCATGTACATTACTAAATGTCTCTGCCATTGCTCATTGTTCAAAATATGTTTATCTTCAAAAGATGCCATGTAAGTATTTGCGTATAAGGGGCTCCAGGAAAGCCCATAGACATGCCAGTTTGTTGTAAGAAAAATTTCTCATCCCAAGTGAAATAGCTGTGGTATTAATGAGAACTCTAGTAATTCCAACAAAAAGACTCCGTTCACTTGTTTGAGTTGACTGTTAAGTATTCACCATTCCACTGCCTCTATCCCCTCACCGTGCGGGATTGAGGTGTACAGTGCCACCAAGTCTATTGTACAGAGTAGAGTATCTTCGTTGAATTTGTTTTGTATGCTTTGCATTTTGATTAAACAATCTGTGGTATCTATGACATAAGAGCTCCATGTCTGGACCAATGGTTGCAGATAAAAGTCAATGTATTGGCCAATGGATTTGTGTATCGAGCTACATCCCGCAACAATATGGCGGAATGGAGGATTGACCGCATATTTGTGCATCTTGGGCAACATATACAAATGGGGTATTTGTGGATTTGAAGGTTGTAAAGAATCCGCAAGGACACTCCCACCAGCTCATCATGTTTGAGTCTCCATTCTCACATCACCTACAGGTCGCGACGCTCAGAATCTTGGGAGACAAGGTCACTCTCGCCCATATCACAAGACAGTGAAGAATATGTCTGCATGGTTGCAGAACCAGATAGGCTAACAAAATACCGCAACTACATCTTCAAATGGGCAAACACCTGGCCAAGTTCATGCTGGACAGTGGGGCATCTCTCAACTACATTTCGGGCGCTTAGTACTACAAAATCAATCCACAACCCCACATTCACAAAGCTGCTGTGCAAGTTTAAACATGGATGTGAAAAGAACCTCTTCCTTGTCTAGGACAATTTCAGACTGATCTCACATACAAAGATAAAACTATTCCAGCTTGTTATTGAAGGGCCCGAAGCAGACTGTCTCCTTAGTTTGCCCACAGCTGAACGGCTTCAACTAGTGGAAATATTATATCGAGTAGACGATGAACCTGACATAGTCCACAAGTTCCCAAAATAATTCACAGTGCTCGGGAAGTTGTCTCACTTTCAAGTTCGCCTGCACATCAATGAACGTGTGACACCCATAGCCCAACATCACAGGAAAATACTGTTCCATCTTCAACACTCCATGGAGAAGGAACTGCAAGATCTTCTCCGGGTAGACATCATTGAGAAAACTTCGGGACCTACACCCTGTGTTTATCCAGTGGTCATAGTACCCAAAAAAGGATCAGCGGCAAAGTACGCCTCTGTGTTGACATGAGAGCTCCAAATATTGCCATCGAAAGGGAGAGGCACTCTGGACCTCACATCAGTGACATGATCACGTCGTTGAATGGGGCACAAAATGTTTCCAAACTAGATCTTAAAAAGGGCTATCACCAGCTTGAACTTCATGAAAAATCGAGATATATCACTACTTTCTTGACTCATCAAGGCCTGTTTAGATACAAACGTCTCAGCTTCGGAGTCTCTTCTGCGGCTGAGATCTTCCATGAAGTGATCAGAAGGGCTATCATGATATTCCCAACACCCTCAACTACAGTGACAACATTTTCGAGTATGGAGCAACGGTACAAAAACATGACAAGGCACTAGGCCGGATATGTCACGCCCTCCTTGAAGCAAACCTAACACTTCAATAAAGATAAATGTGAATTCCATAAATCAACATTGAAGTTTTATGTACACTTCTTCTCAGGCACAAGAATGAGACCAGATTCTGAAAAAATCACAGCCTTGAATGATGCCCCTCGACCTCGAGATGCTGGGGATCTGTGTTCGTCTCTAGGAATGGCAAGCTACTGTGCATGTTATATCAAGGATAATGCCACGCTCAGCTATTCCTTGCAAAAACTAACTAAACAATTCCACATATTCTCTTTTTTTTTTTTAAATATATTTTTATTATTTTTTTTTGTCAACACAAAAATGAAGTTTGAAGCAAAATTGTACAAGCTAAATCATAATCACAAACATAATCATAATAATCACATCTTTTACATTAAATTAAAGAAAGAAAAGAAAAGAAAAGAGGGCAGAAAGTAGTCAATTATGTAACTACATTAATTTCCCTTGTACCAAGCGGCAGTATAAATAAGCAACCGTTTATATACACATTTTAAAACAGTGATCCCCAAATCAACTTGAATTTGTGCATGGATTGAACACCCCTCGCTCTAGCTAGTGCTTCCTCCATGTTGTGTATTTGCCTGACTAATACCCACTAATCCATTACTGTGGGAGCTTTTGACGATATCCAGACCCGTGCGATTGTGAGTCTTGCGCAGACAAGCAAAATGGTTAAAAGATCTTCGATAGCAGATATCAACTCCCTTCCCCCATCAGTATTTCCATGACCGTTAGTGGTGTGTTGAGCCCCAATTTTTGCTACAAAATATTTTCCCCCCTTCTGCCAAAATAGCGAGAGTTCAGGGCATGTGATGAACATATGCTGTATATCTGCCGCATATAATTCACACCTGGGGCATTTTGCCCTATCGTTTGCCTGGGTATTAAGTGACCATTTTGCTATTCGATCAAGCGTACAATATAGTAAGCAGATTGTGCGAAACTGTTGCATTCGCAGATTGGAGGAATGAACTACCCCAGAAATGTTACTAAGTGCATTCGATATATTCTTAGCTGAGACCGCTATACCCATAATTCTGGTCCAGCGATCAGCTATTCTGGGGCTATCCTCCAATCTGGAGCACATAGGCTTTTATATGCTCTACTTATCAAGTATTTATCATTAGAGTCATATAAACAGTCAATTATAACTGAATGAGATAAGCTCATCAGTTTAAGATAATTAACAAAATAATTGTGTATCTGTACATATTTAAACTGCATGTTTCTGTCAATTTGTACACAATCTGCATTTTTCCGTACTCCATAAAACCACCATGATCGTATAGGTCCCCTAAACATGTTATCCAATAGTTTGCCCAGCGTTTCCCCGTCGAATCATGAGAAATGCTAGGCAGCCCTGGATTGCCCCAAAGAGGAAATTTGTCATTCATCAATGTCAAGCCATACTTGAGAGAGACAGCACGCCATATAGTTATGCAATCACGAACCGTCTTAAATATGACCCTTTTGTAATAATTCGGGTCATTAGTTCTGAACAGAAACAGATTGCTCTGTACTGCCAACTTAATTTTATGATAATAGGTACTCTTCTCACTGTGAATAAAGCTACGAAGACGACCAAAAAAAGCAGACCAAAAATAAATTTAAAAATCTGGGAAATCTAAGCCTCCATGACTAAAGGGGAGTTTTAGCAGTTCCAGGGCTTTTCTCCCTTTTTTATAGCCCCAGATGAAACTGCCAAGAATCCCATCTAATCTTTAAAAGTGGGCCCTCGAACACCGATAGTCGAAGGGTCTTACTCGATCTTTTTCCGCTCTGACTTCTGTAAGGCAACTATGGACAGATGGTGGCTTTTGAGACAGTTAATTGATCCCCTAAAAGCTACAGGGGCACAAGCCTATTTACAGGAACCAGCTCGCTTGAAGATCATTAGGAGCGGTCAATCGCTTTCTTTTACGTCTGAGCCTGAGGTTAAGGAAGTATTACTAAAATGGAAGAAAGAGGAGACTTTTTAAAACCGAGTTGGGACTAATGATAAGGCTTCAAATTGGTTAAAGCGAATGGGCCAGTTTTTCTAGACTGAGGCTTTTTATCTTAAATCATCTTTTCTCTTTTTTTTTTATTGTCCTCTCTGGCTAATTGAATTCAGGGGACCGAGACTTCTTGGCGGCCATTGTGGAAGCAGGTTTCCAGTTTAGCTGCCATACCACCGGCAGCTGCAAGAAGGGGATGATTCCTCTTCTAGAATACGGGTGGGAGGGTTGGGGGTTTGGGCAGGCTGGTGGTGGAGGAGGGTGTGAAGAAACAGAAAAAGTCAACTCAATTGAAGGGAAAGGGGAAAAAAGCAAATACAATTGTAAGAGGGAAAGAAAGCAGCAAGGTAATCAAAAGCTAATGGAGGTGGATAACGGAAGAGGCAGGGAAGAATTAATATTGGGATGGCAATGATAAGGTGTTTAGCCTGGAATGTGGCTGGTCTCAACAGCAAGATTAAGAGGCAGCTAGTAGCGGAGGAATAAAAAATGTACAGCCCCCAGATTGTTATGTTGTCAGAAACACATCTTTCTTATAAAGATAGAGGCTTCTTGAGACACTTAGGTTTTGAGGTGATAGTTTGCTCGGCACAAACGGTGTCTATCCGGGGCATAGCTATTTTAAGGAGCAAACGATTTTGAGTGGAAGTTTGTAGGATATTGTCTGATAATGGGGGTAGATGGGCTATCGCTCCAGTGAAAATAGCTGGTAAAAAATATGTTTTATGTTTATTATATGGCCCCAATGTAGATGATCCTACTACAATAGAAGCAGTTACTTTGGAATTAATAAATTGGGAGGGGGAGCGGTTGGTGATGGGGGATTTTAATTGTATAATGGATTATGGAGTAGATACTACACAGAGGGGGTCTTTTCAAAGGATGCGAAAGACACGGACAGCCGTATGGGAGTTGGGGCGTTTGCGAAAATTAATTAAAGATGTCTGGAGGACTATTTATCCCAATATAGCAGGTTATACGTACTATTCTGCCCCATACAAGCTATATTCAAGAATTGACATGGCCTGGGCATCAGATAACATTTTATGGTCAAGTAGTATGGAAATATGCCCGAGGGTCATGTCAGACCACAATCCTGTTCTTCTTACATTTAGGATTTCTCCTTAAAAAACTCCCGATCTTTCTCCTTTCCCAGATATCTACTTACAGATGAAGAATTTGTAACTCAGACTAGGGCACATCTTAAGGAGTTTTTTTAAGCAAATATAGGGACAGCCTCTTCCATAGTATTTGGGACCCATTTAAACAGTAACTAGAGGTTTTAACCAGCAATTCATATTGAGACAGAATAAAGAGCAGAAGAAGAAAATGGAAGCAACTATATTGGCTATACGGAAGATAGAAAATGAGCACATTGACGCAGTTACTAGAGGTCTTCAAAATGCAGATGAGTTGGGGTACGGCCTAGTGGATCATATATCTGCGCTGAAAAAAACATTCAGGGAGAGGAGCATAGCGAAATTAAATAAGCATCGGTTGGCGCAATACGAGTCAGTGGAGAAGATAGGTAAGATCTTAGCATTTAGAGTAGCAGATGATAGGGCCAAGACAATTATAAAGAAGGTTAAGGGGACTGACAACAAATTATATGAACATCCAAAACAGATATTGGAACAATTTGTGGCTTATTATCAAGTGCTATATACTCCGGGAACATCAGCCTAAGCAAGATGAAATTTCAAATTACATACAAAATAATTCCCCCTTATGTGTGGAGAATGAAACATCTAATTGTTTAGCCAGTGATATAGCAATGGAAGAAATAAAATTAGCAATTACCTCTCTACCATCGGGTAAAGCAGCAGGAGACGATACCATTCCTTTGGAATTTTATAAGCGGTTTTTGGAGGAGCTAGTGATACTACTCAGTCAGGTTATAAGATTTATTGGTGAAGAGGCTAAGACTCCTGACACATGGAAAATAACGCAAATCATTTTCTTTTTTAAAGGTAAGCAGGCAGAGGAGTGTGAGTCGTATCGGCCGAGTTCGCTCATGAATGCCGATGCAAAAATATTTGCAAAGATTCTTGCGAATCGACTATCTCCGGTGCGACCTAGCTTGATGTTGCCTTACCAACATGGTTTCATTCAGGGGAGAGACACAACTGCCCACGTGAACATGGCTGTCGATGCTTTTGATGCAGCAAAAACACAGTCGACCCCACTCGGTATGATATTGTTAGATGCTGAAAAAGCATTCGACCGAGTGGGGTGGGACACTTGTTGCCTTTGGCATCAAAGGGCAATATCATATGTGGATAAAAGCTCTATATGATAAACCTAGTGCCAAGATAATCTATGAGGGGTTACAATCAATTGTTTGCCCGATTCTTCGGGGCACCCAGAAAGGGTGCCCCCTATCACCACTTTTATTTGCCCTTTATATAGAGTTTTTTGTTTCAACCCTTCAAAATCAGAAGCTAATTAGTCCCTATATGCTTGGGGACAACTCCATTAAAGTGATAGCATATGCTGACGACATAGCGGTGTTCTCAACAGATCCGGGGGGGGCCATGCAAGTGATCACAGATGAAGCGCGAGAATTCGGCTTGATATCTGGGTACAAACTGAATATTAATAAAACTCAGATTTTACTGAATTACCAATCTGCGTTTCCAGTACAGGGGGTGTGTTCGACTGCTACATATTTGGGAATCAAGATGGCGGCACAGATCGAAAGAAAAATCCCTTTAAATTATGAGATCTTACTGAAAAAGACGGCTAAACTACTTAAGAGCTGGCACAGGCTACCCATTGGTATTATAGGGCGTATAAACATTGTAAAAATGAAGATTTTGCCAAAATTATTGTATCTGTTTAGATCTATCCTGCTGCGATTGACTATGTCCTTTTTTAAACAAGTCCACATATTCCAATGGACAACTAGATGCTATCAAGCGTTTCACTCGATCAAAGCATCTGTTCAGTCGGCCAACAATCTGGCTTACTTCAACCCTCGTCGAAAAACTGAAATCACCGTGAATGCCAGCCCTGTGGGGCTTGGAGCTATATTGGCTCAATATGACAAGGAAGGTGATCAACGTTACATCGTAGCATATGCCAGTCGTAGCCTAACTGACACCGAGAGAGCTTACTCTCAGCCCGAGAAGGAAAGTCTGGCTGTGGTCTGGGCCTGTGAGCACTTTTGCATATTCATCTATGGAAAACACTTTACGCTCATCAAGGACTATCAGGCTCTGATAACCATATTCAGAAACCCCCGGCCAAAATGCCATCCTGAATAGAGCGCTTGGGTATCCGTCTTCAAGAATACTCGTATCAAATTGTCCACAAATCTGAAAAAGCAGCAAATCCATATGACTACATGTCGCCACACCCTAAGACATCCTCAAGGTCAAACCCGTTGTTAGTGGAGGAATACATACACTTTGTCGTGGCTCAAGCAAAGCCACCCGCAGTCCCTCTTGAGGCCATTCTTGAAGCCACCACTGTTGATGCCACCCTGCAAGATGTGAAACACCACATCCAGACGAACAGCTGGAGACATCTAGAAGAGTCCGGACATAATAAACATGTCAACAGCCATGAACTGACCTCTCTTCAACATGTAAAGGATGAATTATCCATTACCTCAGATGGTCTCCTGCTAAGAGACAAAAGCATTATCATTCCAAAGCAGCTGAGTCAAGGAGTTGTCAACTTGGCACATGAAGGGCACCGAGGTGTCGTATCCACAAAGAGAGCGTTGCATAAATGGGTCTGGTTCCCTTCTCTTGATCAGATGGTCGAATCTACAGTGAACGACTGCCCTAAGTGGCAATTATTTAGTCGGGAAGAGCCACCTTCATCTCTACAAATGTCAGAACTGCCGGAGTATGTCTGGCAACATGTCACAGTAGACTTCTTCGGCCAGTTGCAGTCAAGCAAATACATTCTTGTCCTAATGGATGAATACTCCCGCTTCCCAATTGCTCACCTCATATCATAAACCAAAGCAGCCACCACTATACCCGTGTTGGATGAAGTCTTCGCAGAGTGGGGAAAACCGAAAGTAGTAAAAACAGACAATGGCCCGCCATTCATTGGACAAGAGTTTGCTTCTAACCATCTCAACTTTAGACATCGGATGATCACTCCCATGTGGCCACAGGCCAATGGGATGGTAGAAAGATTTATGGCCACTCTGAAAAAGGCCATACAGCAAGCTGAACTGTCAAGGCGAGATGTTCAAACGGCGCGAAATGAGGTGTTACAAGCATATCGAACCACACCACACAATACCACGGGCAGATGTCCAGAAACCTTGATGTTGGGCCGCACAGTGCGCACAAGAATGGGGAGACTCAACTGGTTGTACTCGTCAGGGCTCAGATCATGAAGAGTTAGCAGCGAGAGATGGATTCAAGAAAGCCAAGATGAAGGAATATGCGGACAGTCGTCGGAAAGCTAAAACTCCATCCATCCAGAAAGGAGACTGGGTACTTGTACGGCAAGAACAAAAAAGAAAATCTGACAGTCGATATCATGCTCACCCACTGCTAGTAACAAAACAAAAGGGCACTACGATCACGGCCGCCTCAGATGAAAAGTGAATAATAAAGAATGTGGCACATTTTCATAGATGCACACCAACCACAAGAGAGACATTGGCTGCGCCAGAAAGTGCAATGAAGGAGGACATTCACATGATGGGAAGTCAGCACCATTTTCCCATCCCCTTCTGGTGAGAGGGAGGGATCTATTCATGAGGTAGCCCACCGGCCACAGTGCCTTCATCGAAGGCCTACCCGCCTCATTGAAGAACTGTAACTATGTTCGTTTGTTTATCGTTTTGCCCTGTGGTAGATGTACCAGTTGATCTGCCGGAAAATCTTTCAGTTTTGTCCAAACTCATTTAAGTTAATCTGAAGATTTAAATTTAAAAAAGACCCCATCTTCCTGTAATGTTGTGGGAAAACACATGCAGGGACGCTAGGACCTGCGGACAAAGGAAAAGGAAAGTTGTGAGGAGGGAGGAGTGGAAGAGGAGGAGCTGGGGACAGCAGTTAGTTGGTGGAGTTAGAAGGAAGCAGAAGTATACCAATAAAGCTCCAGTGCATTTACTTACTTAGAGTCGGTGTCATCTGTCCTGCTGAAACAACACAACTCTTCCCTCCTTGTGTCAAATAAAATATGATCCCCAAAAATGTTTCAATTAATATTTGGACAGCTTTCTTCAGCACCTAGGCACCCCACCCCACCGCATGGGACGACTCCTGGTGGCCCCCCGCCCTAGGCAGCACTCCCCAACCCACCGACCACGCACGCAACCTCGGCTTCATCCTGGACTCATCCCTCACCATGACCAGACAGGTGAACTTGGTGACCTCAGCATGCTTCAACACCCTCCGCATGCTCCGCAAGATCTTCCGCTGGATCCCCACCGACACCAGAAAGACCGTCACCCACGCCCTCGTCACCAGTCGCTTGGACTACGGCAACACCTTGTACGCGGGCATCACCACCAAGCTGCTGAGGAAACTCCAACGGATCCAGAACGCTGCCGCAAGACTCATCCTGGACATCCCTCGCCACCACCACATCTCAGGACACCTGAAAAAACTCCATTGGCTCCCCGTCAACAAGAGGATCACCTTCCGACTCCTCACCCATGCACACAAAGCCCTTCACAACCTCGGACCCAAACTCATCAACAACCGCGTCTCCTTCTACACTCCTCCGCGCACTCTACGATCCGCCGGACGGCCCTGGCAGCCGTACCCCGCATCCGCAAAGCCACCGCCGGAGGAAGATCCTTCTCTTTCCTGGCAGCGAAGACCTGGAACTCTCTGCCCAGCCACCTTTGCGCCATACCTGAACACCTCTCCTTCAGAAGGCAGCTCAAGACCTGGCTCTTCGAGCACTGACCCCCCCCCCCCCCAGCGCCTTGAGACCCTTTATGGGTGAGTAGCGCGCTTTATAAATGCGAATGATTGATTGATTGATAGGCAGGATACCCACATTCCTTAAATCTAGTAACCATAATCTTTTGTTCTGCCAGAAAATCTTTCAATTTTGTCCAAACTAATTTAAGTTAATATGAAGATTTACATTGAAAAAAGCCCACAAGCTAGGTATGGAGGACAAGCAAGGGTGGAGTGAGATCTGTTAAGAAGTGGGAAGTAATTTTGATTTGATAATAGGTGATGTTGATTTTCTGATTGCCCTTTATGAACCCCAAGATGGAAGTACGACTGGTGACCTCAAATGGGTTCTGAATGATTTGGGAATTGTGTATGATAAGAGTGCCCATAGTATTTCAAGCCTAAATCTAATTTTACACCAATGTTACCATATGATCTGATAAATGCATTTCAGGTTAATATGGTTTCAGACTGGAAAACTTTGAGTGGAAACAACAACAAAAACATTAAAGAAAGATAATATTACTTGGTGTCAATGTAAGCCAATTGATTTTTTGGGTAGTGACAAAAAAATTGTGATACATTCTGTGGTCAAGAGGGAAAATATAGTCATTATGCCTCTGAATATTCATATAAATGAGGCTTTAAGACAACTGGGTGAGGAGAGCTACATGGTAATCAGTCAAGGCGATTATTTGAGCACTGTAGACAAACACAAGGAACTCCTTGTAGACTGGAGAGACACAGGCCTAATCGAATGTGAGGAGTACAGTTTTTTCAGGAAAGATCATTCTCCAATACCTGTCCTGTACCTACTTTCTAAGGAATATAAAGACCACATTAATTCCCCCAGAGAGGTCAGTTGTATCCTCAAGGGGGAGCCTTCTTGAAATACAACTCAAATTTTGACATCTTTTTGAGCCATTGGTGTCATAACTGCCCTCTCATATAGAGGATGCCAAAGATTTTCTTAAGAGGATTGAGGGCATAAACTGGAAGAGTACTTTTGTGTTAATAACATTAGATGTCTCCTCCCTGTATATACAAATATAAACATCAGGCTGCAAATGTGGCATGTGAATATTTATTGTGAGCTAGGCTAATTAGTTACTGTGCCCAGGCTTGAATGCTATTTAAGATGATAATATACTGTCTGAATTATATTATTTTCCTCTTCAATCGAACACTGTACAGGATTATTCGGGGGCCGCCATGGGTACTTGCTTTGCCCCTGGCTCTTTCAATCTCCTGATGGGCTGGTAGGAGAGGCAAGAGTCCATGGCACCAGACTATGTCCAGCATATGGAGAAGATGGTGATGTGGGTCAGATTTATTGATGACCTATTCATCATATGGAATGGAGATGAGGAGGAAACAAGCAATTTTCTGAATCGACTAAATCATAACAATGTGAACTTAAAATGTGCATGCTACATAGGCAGGGAGAGTATTGTCTTCCTGGATGTTTCCATAGAAGTATCAGGGGACAAATTGGTTTCCAAGTTATATCATAAACCAACATCAGGAAATATCCTGTTACATACCCAGAGTAATCATCCTAGTTTCTTGAAAGAGAGTATCCCCTATGGGAAACTTATAAGAGCGAAACGTAACTTTAGCAACCAAAAAGATTTACTTTAGGGGTGACTTATATGTATTAAACATTAAGGTTTGGGCCTTGCAAAAGGGTTATTTTGCCAGGTCGAAATGTCAATATGAAACTGCTGTACATGCTGCAGTGGCAGGTCTGAAACTTGTTTCAAAAGCTACTTTAATGGGTGGCACAATTAGAGCTGCGGGTTCCCTTGTAGCATGCACTTTACAAGTCCCAATGCCAACAAAAATGGGTCCAGCCACAGAAAGCAAAGCTTTGGGGAAAATCCTGGAAAATGGCAAAGTCCAACAGCATGTTTACATTTCTTGAATACATTGTTAATAAATCAATAGATAATGCTGACTGTCAGTGGATTAGGATTATTCGGTGTTCTCAGCCCTAACTGCATAGTTATATATTTACTACATTTGGCATGTAATTTGCCATATAATTTGCACATTTTACATATTTCACCAAAGATGATGCTTCTATCTCAAATTGATAAAACTATTACTTACAGCCGGTGTGCTACAGCAGTTGCATTTTTCGTTCTGAAACCCTAGTGCATAATTTGGTCGTTGAAGTTGCAAAAATTCTATTACCCCTGCCAATGCAAACGCTCTGCAAAGTAGTTTGCTGGTTTTCATTATAATGATGAAATCTGTATTTCACAAGCAGCCATATATTTCCCACATTTCATGATTCCCTCTGAAGTATGGGTTTTATACACCTGCATTTCATCCAATAAACATGCCAAAACATGTAAAATATTGATTTAAGTCTGATTTCCTTCATGTACATCTGAGTGGAGTTGTGTGATGTGTGGCTTGCTAAAGGGCCTTGATAGAGTAAATTACAGCCTGTTTGTGCTGTAGTACTACTGATATAGACTGGGTGTAATTTTATGAATTATGAATGACTTGCTATTTTGTAGGCGTGTTTTTCAATTTGCATGTCTCTCCTAGTGCTGCTCCTTGATTTTCCCCTTCCTCATCCCAATTGTAGTAGATATTGCCCATTTTTCATCCTCTCCCACTTGGCACCCCCCACATGTACTATGTGTGCATAGTTCTACGGGCTCTTGGTGGAGAACTTGAGACTTAATATTGGTATACACACATATCCATGTCCCCCAACTTGGGATTTGAATTTATAAGTAATACAGAAGTACTATGATAAGTCCTCGTAAATGCCTTGCTGATTTGCTTCCTTAGGGAAAAAATCATACTTTGTTCAGAAATTTTTAAAGCTTATTGGTTAATGTTTTTTTCTAACATTTGGCTGCAATAGATACCTTCTTGTGTGGTAGGGCCATTGCAAGAATGGTGCAAACACATATCTCAATGTATCTCTGATTCACAGAGGAATGTGGTGAAATTAACGATTGTTGCTTCTCCATTTGCCCTGAAATATCGATTGCTGCATTGGCATTTGGTACTAGGCGATTTTCAATTAGGTACTCTCTGCCATATTTGTAGGTGACAATGACTGCTAATGTGTTTGTCTGAAGCATTTGCAGTAGAATGTATTCTTATATTATTGTTACACATAACATTCGATACATTTGTTGTTGTCAAAATGATATTTCATCATAAACTCCAATGACAGGGGTGTGTGGCCTGGCGGTCTAACATGGAAGATGTGACGTAGCGGAGCTCCCTGTAGCCTGACCAAAATCCTGCACTTATCCTGACAGTCTCTACACATCGACCAAGCCCCGCGCTGGGGGAGATTCTGTGGTGCATAGTTGACATTCGCAACTGGTTCAGGTGCTGCATTCGGAGTCCTTGACGGGCGCTGCGAGAACTGGAGGTGTGCGGCCGACACAAGTGGGGCTGGTGGCTCCCCATGTGAGGCAGCCGGTAAGCTGTGACCCGAGCTGTATCCGTCGGCGGGAGGAGGCAACCAGAATTGAGACTGTGCAGCGGTCGGAAAGGTAGGACTGTCTGGAGCGGCGACTGGGGGCCCTGGGGTTGTCAACCCTGATTCCTGTCATTCCAGGAGTCTCAGCGGCTGGATCGGGCCGCGTCAGGCATGTAGACCGCGGACCACTGGTTCTCCCTGGGACCTAGACTACGTGGCTGGCCACGCTGTCCAGGGCCCCCCCTCCACTCTTGGCCTATCTTGCAAGGTGGTCCCGTGGTGGCGAGGTGGCCGAGCTGTGATGTCCTGCTCGTGACAGAGGACCCGAGCGCTCGTCGTCCGGCTCTGTAATTCGGCGGCCTTCTATGGCCGCGGAAGATGACCTTGTGGCCTTGTTTGCTGTGTCACCAGCCAGGATTGAATGGACGACGTGCAACACTGGGGCGCATTGGGGGGGACCCGGCTGCTAATTAGCACTACAGACTTGCACCATGCAGGGCCAGGGATTCTGCCGCCGTGAGCTGCGGGAGGCCCCACCCATACTCTTGGAGGCTGTTGATGGAGCGCTGAGCTCAGTCCTGCGCAGAGGCCTGGCGGGGTGATGCTATCAAGGGGGACATCTTCCTGGGCCAACTGGCCAAGGCGCTGAAACCTCCTCCAGCGGGAGATCCTGGATGTGGTTGGGTGGCCAGCCATAACATAACTCTTGCCGGCACGATCTGTGAGTTTGAGGGTTGGACCTGCTCTACTTTTGTCCTTCTGTGCTTGTGAGTCGGGGTGCTGTCCGGTGTGGCTGTCGGGTCTCTGCTACCCCAGGAGAGGCACAACAGGTAAGCCTTGTTGTGTACAGCCGCCCCCCCTGAGCTCCTATGTAACTATCTAGCAGATGCTGGCGGGAATGGGGGAGCGAGTTGGCACCGGCTAGGGGAATTTGGGATGCCCTGCTCACGGAGGGGGCTGGATTTGTTTTAGTGTGGCTTGTGGACGTGGTTCCCCCCCGGCCTCTTCCCCCCCTCATGGCCGAGTGGAAAGGGAGAAGAGTGCTTGCAGCCTGCACTGGATTATACCTTGGAGATTTCACCGGGCTCAGGTGCAGGTGTGCTGCGCCCCACATATCCCCACAGCATGGCCAAAGCCAACTAACTGGAATGTCGTCCAAACAGAGTACAATCAACAAGTGACCAGGGCGGTATCGCAGGGGCCTGGCCAAGGTGACAATGATGCTGCTAAGCCTAACAGTGCGGCGCTACTTGCAGTGATTACACAGTCCCGGGAGTCTCTTGAGGCCAAGTTTGTGGCCGTCGGCTCCGACATCTGTTCCTTCCACAGGATCTTAGGAACGCCGTGCAGTGGATTACAGAAACGGAGTCCCGAATCTCCACGGCAGAGTACACAGTGACCGGTCTTCAAAAGAAAGTTCTCACCCTCGAGACACTAATGAAAGGCCTGGTGATGAGAGTGGAGGATGCGGAAGGACGTGCTCGCCGCAACAATCTATGCTTTGTTGGGCAGCAGTGTCGAGGACTTTCTGACCAAAGGGCTGCTGAATTGACCCCCCCCTGACATGGTCTCCTCCTGCTTTTTGATCGATTGCGCACATCGGGCGCTAATGCAGAAGCAGCCACCTGGTGCTCGTCCCCGACCAATTATTGTATGACTTCTTAATTATAAAGACCGAGACACCACACTGCGACAGGCTCACGTAAAGGAGACACATGTTTGCTTCTCAGCGCATCATGGTTTTCCCGGATTATACCAGAATGGTGCTGCAGCACAGGCAGTCGTTCACTGAGGCAAAGACGCATCTTCGAGGCCTTAAGATCCAGTACTATCTGCTCTTTCCGGCTTGCCTTAGAGTGATCTACCAGTCTCGAACTCATTTCTTTGAAACACCTGAAGATGTGTTCCGCTGGACCAACGAGACTGTCAAACCCAAGTAGCACACTCTGCCAATATTTGACTCTTCCTCCGGGGGTTGTGGGTGAGATTCTTTGGGGGCGGCTGAATACCAGTACCGCCGTTCACGCTCCAAGAAGCGCTCCAAGACCCGTAGCAAATCTCGCTTGGGCCTGACAAAAGACCAACCATAACCCGCTGCATCCTGACTGATGCCCTAGTGTGCTCTGACTGTGAACTGAACTCATCTTGGGATGTCACTACCAATAGGGCTACCATGATCACCTCTGCCAAAAGACACTAATATGTGCAGGGGTTTGTTACAGGGGATCCATTGGCTGCATGTCGCTACCACCCCCCATTGGGGGTGGGCCACACTGCATGCCGCGATAGATACTTCTATGTTCATGAGGTATGGGGTTGGGGGAGGATGAGCAGGTGGTTTCTTGGAGAGTTCATGCAGTTAATATTTTTGGTTAGTGCCTTTTCAATCCACATGTACACGGTCTTAGATAGGTCATTCACATTCATGGCCCACACCTCTTTGTGGGACTCCTATGCCAGGTGCATCACGTAATCTGGAGGTGTCCGAGGGCCGGGACCTCGGAATCGTTAGTTGGAATATTCACAGTCTTCTGGACAAAATTAAGCAGGGGGCGGTGCTGCTACAAGCAAATCAATACAGAGTGGGTATCTACTCCTGAAGAAGACCCACCTATTGGGCACTAAGACACCGTACTTGGTGCGCTTTGGAATCATACAGACATTCTGGGTTTACCATGGGCTCCCGAGGAGTAGCAATTCTTGTCCATCGCAGAATTCCCTTTGTTCATAGTAAGTTATGGTCTGACCCCCAGGGGCGATACATAGTGGTCTTCGGAACGCTGTATGAAGAACCTCTTGTCCTTGGTAGCATATACGCCCCCCCATTGGCATGGAACCTGACAGAGAGATTGACAGCACTATGGATCACGATCCCGTTGGGATGCACGGTAGTGGGAGGAGATTGGAATGATGTGTTGTTTCTGGCAGGGGACAGATGGCGGAGTGGATGGAGACCACCGTTGGCTCAAGAATCTAAATTGCTGCCCATGATTCTGGGTATGGGCAGACTCTTGGCGGGCTTTACACCCCAGTGAACATGAATACACATACTTCTCTGGTGTGCATGAGTCATTTTCTTGCATTGATTATTTATTCATATCAGAAACCCATGCCCATAGATTAAAATCTGCTGGGATATTACCTCGGGCCTTTCGGATCACTCACCGGGGTCTGTACAGCTGACCCTGGGCCAGAGGCATTCTTCATTCCATTGGCGGCTCTCCCCTTGGCTCCTACAAGATAAGTAGTACCGGCTGCATATCCACACATCTCTTACTGACTACCTTTCATTTAACGCCGGGATGGTTTTATCCCCCATGACACTATGGGAGGCTATGAAGCCCACGCTTCGAGGGATAGATATCACCTTTTGTGCAGTGAGATGTAGACAGTGCAGGGAGACACTGCTTTGGGCGGAGGCCAGACTGATGGATCTGGAATGTAGCAGTCAGGGGTTGGGGGGAGCACTGAGCATACACAACAGCTTCTTAGTGCACAACAAACATATGCCAGCGAGCTCTTGGACGAGGCTCCACTTTACCAATCCCAGCTAATGGAGCCATACCTTGTGTCCCTCAATGCTGCGGCTGAAGACAGCTGCCTGCCACAAGATTGGAGTCACGTTGAAATAGTAGTCTTCCTCAAACATGGTTGACCAGCAGAACTCCATTCGTCCAATTGTCCGATCTTGCTCCTCAACGTAGAGGCTAAGCTCTTGGCTAATGTGATCACAAATTGCCTTGTCCCGTACGTTTCAGATCTTATTCATCCTGATCAAGCGGAATTTATGTCTGGCCAGGCTACATACCATAATATACGTAGACCACATAATGCAATCGCAGCAGTAGATGAGCGGGGAAAGCCTGCGGCACTACATTTTGCCGACATGGACAAGGCCTTTGACTCGCTTAGTTGGGTCTATCTCTTCGCCTTGCTCTGTCTCTTGAACATTGGCCCTCGCCTGCTAACTTTCATACGGCTTCTATACCCGGACATATCGGCGTCTGTTAGGATCGCGGATTCCATCTCGGGCTGCATTGCTATCACGTGGGGCACTCGCCAGGGCTGCCCCCCTCTCTCTACGTGTTCACCTTGGCCATGGAACCATTGGTGGCATGGGTAAGGATCGACACACAGATCCGGGGCTTTGAGTGGGCACAAGACATCTTTGACCACATTGCGCTATACGTGGATGATGTCTTCTTTATTCATACCCGAACTGATAGGACCGGCCCGCACCTCCTCAGGATCATGCAGATTTTCTGGGAGAACTCTGTCCTTTACATGAATAGAAGTAAATCGTATTTGTGGCCTCTGAGTGGGGGAGATCAGCTGGGCACATGGTCTTGATGGCTAACCGTAGTTCCTGACCGTTTTAAATATCTGGGGGTGTTTTTTTGCACATCTCAATCTATTTCGTGGGACAGGAATCTGGCCCCCTCTGGGCACAGACGGGGGATCAGGTCCACGTGTGGTCTCACCTGCCGCTTTCATTACTTGGCAGGTTTGCCATATTTAAGATGGTATCCTTGCCCTGCCTAATATATCAGCTCCAAAATCATCCTGGTTCCGGCTACTTAACCTAATCCTTGCTCGATTTTCTTTGGGGGGGGGGGAGCGGCACGTGTGGCTTTGAGAACCTGTTGTCAATCCACTTATTGTGGAGTCATTGCCACCCCAGTTGTTCAGGCCTATCATGCGGCCTCACACATGTTAGTCCTTAACGACTGGTGGTACTGAGGTACGGAGACCGGAGAGACCCAGCATATGCAGTGGAGCCCCGGCTGATGGGGGCCATGTCACTACACCAGATCTTATATTCCAGCCCGTTGCTTAAGGTACTGCCGCCGGCAACCAGGATGGTCTTTAAGGTATGGAAACGAGCGCTGGGCGTGATGGGCTGTTGGCAAAAACTTACGAAGGAAACCCCCCTGGTCAGCTTTCTCAAGTGATGCAGCTATCTGGGTTTCGGGGTTGGGAGGCCATTGGTATTGATACAGTGGGTGCGGTCATGCATGGAGGGAGATTGAAGTCTTTTCAGCACTTCGGACAGAATTTAATATGCCCTACACACAATTTTACAGGTACTTACAATTGCGACATGCCCTCTCCCCATATTTGGGGCAACAAGATGCCATACCTGAATTCAACCCCATCAAGGCCAAGGTCTTTTTGGGAGACCTAGGGGATCACAAAATAACTAAGATCTATTGTACGCTCATAAATAACACCCCCTCTACACTACATAAAACACAGGAGGCCTGGCAGTTGGACCTGGGGCTCCTTGACGAGGATGACTGGGTGGAGGTACTCGAATCCCCACGTGGCGCAGCGATTGCTGCCCGCTTGTGGTTGATCCATATAAAATACCTGCATCGGGTATATTTAGCCAGGTTTAGGCTATGGTGGGCGGGCTGATCGCGTCCCCCAGATGCCTGCACTGTTGGTCGGGTGAGGTCAACTTCTTTCATACAATATCGCAGCATGCGTCCCTGTCGCAGTTTTGGAGAGGGGTTGCTGCGTGCCTCTCGGAGGTCCTGGGATGGGATATTCAATTCTTGCCTCGATTGTTTAGGCTTCATATTGCCGAGGGATTGGATGGCAATAGATATAAGCGCCACTTGCTGTTTCAAGGCCTTAGACTGTCTAAATGTGATGTTGCTAGGGTGTGGAAGAGTGAGTCATCGCCATTGGTTGCGACCTGGAAGAAAGGCCACGGGGCTCATTTATGAGCCCCTGCGCCACTTTTGCGCCGCCGGTGCGTCACTTTTTGTGACGCACCAGTGGCATAAAACATGCGCCATGTTGCGCCATGTTGCGCCATATTTACAAAGTGACGCATCTAGGTAGATGCGTCACTTTGTAAACCCCTGCGCCACATTATACCTGCGCCAGGTATAATGTATGCAAGGGGGGCGTTTTGACGCAAAAAAAGGGTCGTAGAAGTGACGCAGTGAAATCTATGAGATTTCACTGCGCCACTTCTAGGGTGCAAATGCGTCAATTTCTTGCGCCTGCCTCACAGCAGGCGTAAGACTGACGCAGGCCCTTTCACATGGGGCTTGCCCCATGTGAAAGGACACATTGCTGGAGTTGCATCACTTTTGTGACCCCCTCCAGCGATGCGTCACTTTTGCGCCTACAGATACGTCAGAAATACTGAAAAGTTTTCCTTTTCCTTTTCTTTTTTTTTCTAATGTGTTTATCACATCAACACAGATGTTTTTATGGAAAATGTTGAAATCAATGCTGCTTGTCATTATATATCGCTGGTGTTCTATGCGATGTCGAACCTGTATCGACTTTCAACAATAAAATTGAGTTGTGAAAATAAGAAAACTCCAATGACAGATATACTTTAGAAATTGATCAGTAATGCAACAATTAGAGATCATCTGTGGTCCTGTTAAAAAGAGTTGGGATCCATATCGTGTTGGATTGTGGAATGTGGAACGTATAAAGCATTATCATCTGTGAGCCTTCTTACATGTCAGTTCATACTTCAAGTTGCTCCTGAATGCATACATAACTTAAGTATTACCTGCATGTCTGTCATCTTTATAAAAACTATTTAAGAAGACATGAAACATGAGATTAGAGCACACTTTTCTAGGCATACACATTTATTTATTTCCCTCACCTGGCAGGCCCTATTTTTATTATCCGGAAATACGATTACCTGCCATAACCTTTCTGACATCCTTCAACAAAGGTCAGTAGCATGGGCTAAGAAACCTTGCAAGGAATCAAATATTGGCCCTTTAAGCTCCTATGTTTAAAAATGATTGCAATGTGTGTACAGGAAAGGCTTCCTTTTTAGGCTGTTTTTACATATCAATGCACACTTTAATATGTAACGAGAAATGCATGCACCTTGAAATAATTTTCATATCAACAGCTCTGTTTATTGCATTGTTTACATCAAAAGGGATAAAGTAATGCGAGTGTTTTGAATAATTAGTAATAATTAACAAAAAATAGTTATATTGTCCTCAAATCACCTTGGTTACTGTGATATCTACATCAAATTGGATTATATATAAGTGTTAAACTGGCTGACCTGTTTTATTTTCACTTTTCCTTGAGTAGCGTTGTTTATAAATTTGAGTTACACAAGCATATAATAACTTTTTCAATGCATTTTTTTGCAATGATGAAGCAGCACTCCACAATTAATGCAAGGAGGAGAAGTGTATATGATTTAGATAGAACACCCCATTATAAGCATGGGCTTCTCTGCTCAGCAGCCAAACCAAATTGGCTCTTTGAGCAGCATTCCCCAATTACCACTCATAACCTCCCCACTCACGCATGCAAGCAGACTTTGCTGTTACCCAAATAAAAAGGCAAGAGGGAAAAAGATGGAAACACAGCCCCTTCAATGATAAAGGCAACATCGATGGTAAGGCTCACACTAATATACCATTTGTAAGAAAATGGGATATAAGATGTGAAGGAAGTGAGTCCTTCACATGTAATAAGTCTGAAACCTTCCATCTACCGGGAACCAAGTATCCCATTGTAGCACTTAACTTTAACAGGAAAAAGAAGCAGAGTAGTGCAAGGCCTAATCAAGAACGTTGTGTGATGCCAGTACCACAGCTCGCAGGCACACAACAAACAACACTCAAGAAATCATTATACAAATAGTGATGTTCAAATAAAAAGGAAAATTACTTTATTTCAAACATACTACTGAATACTAATCATTAATTAACAAATATGTACAAGTAGGCAGGTGCAAATATCTATGGTGACACCCTCATAACTTGTTACACCCTGAAAACCACATTACCCCACACATATGTTTGACACTATATAGAGGGGCGTCGTTATGAAAAGGCACGCTGACTAACTTAGTCAGAGTGTCACAACATTAATAAAAAGCAGAAATATGTCATGAATTAAACTAATGCAATACCATAGGTGAGGCAAAGTGCTCTTCCAAAGAACTCTTTAGGATTCTCAAGGAGTTCACCACTCCAAGAGCCAGCAATCTCGCCTGCCCCCCTACGCTGGAATTCTGCGATGAGCTTGCCAAGCATTTCAAAAGTAAGATAGACAATATCTATGACTCCTTTGATCAGGAATTAGAGAATAGGGAAGAAATCCTAATCCCAGATAATCCCCCCCCACCGAGACTGGAGACCTTTGCAACTATTACTATGGAGCAAGCCCTACCACTGTTGAAACATATTAAGTCAGGTTCCCCGTCTGATGTGGCTCCCCCCCACATCATTTCTGACCTAGCAATGGAGTTGGTAAATCCAATTAGGGAAATCTGCAATCTGTCTCTAGTAACCTCCTCCTTCCCATCGAAATGGAAGAAGGCATTTATTAAACCTCTGCCCAAGAAACCATCAGCAGATTGCGCTGACTTACAAAACTATAGACCCATTTGTCTTCTTCCCGGCTGCTCAAAAATAATGGAGACCCTGGTCAACCGACAACTTTCAGACTATCTGGAACATTATAATCTTTTGGACCCCTCGCAGTCTGGCTTCCGTGCAACTTAATTCTAACAAAACTGAGATCTTATTGTTTGGGAAAGCTGAGGACTTGTGGAAAGAGGAGTGGTGGCCTGGGGAACTTGGAGAAGCTACCACCCCAAAAAAATGGGCAAAAAACCTGGGCATTTTATTGGACAATAACCTATCTATGGAGGAGCATGTTAAGACTCAATCAGGCAAGTGTTTTGGACTGATGTGCACGCTAAAAAAGATTTTCCCTTGGATTCCTCTCTCCACCGGAAGGGTCCGTGATACCGGCACTTCTAGTCAATAGACTAGATTACGGAAACGCTCTGCTGGTGGGGATGAGGGAGGACCTGCTCTCAAGGCTACAAGTCGTTCAAAATACGGCGGCACGCCTAGCATTGAACAAGCCAGCATGTACTCCATCTTTACCGCTATTGAGAGAGTTGCATGGGCTTCCTATTAGGAAAAGAGCAGTTTTCAAACCTTTATGCCTAGTTTTCAAAGCACTTTATGGACAGGGACCTAACTAAGAAATTAGAATGGTATAACCCGATCCGGCAGCTAAGATCCAGTGGCCAAAAGCTCCTTCAAATGCGGAGAATTAAAAAAGTTAAGATGGGTGGCCGCGCCTTTTCCTACCTGGCCCCCAAATATTGGAATGCGTTGCCAGAAGACCTACGGGCATGTCCCAGCTTGATTATCTTTAAGAAACATCTAAACACCTGGCTATTTTAATTGAGTAATTCTGCATTAAGATGCCTGCTTCCCGGGCGCCGCGAGATCGCCTGGGGGATGATTTGTGCGCCATATAAATAATAATAATAATAATAATAATAATAATAATAATAATAATAATAATTAGGATCAATTTTGTGTGGTACCAACTTACAAGGACATACATTAAGGCCTGTCCTGACCACTGTTATCCTTGGGGTTGTCAATAAAACATTTCCAAATATGACAATGAGATTAATTAGAACATGTATTTATTGACTGCTAAATTTATAACATCTTTTCATAACCATGATTAAATCAAATAAAATGTCATTGTTAATATTGCCATTATTGATAAACATTATTAACTTAATTGAATGTGTGCAGGAGTCTTTTTTTACCTTAATCATGCTGCCACTTCATCTTTTTGATCACCCAACAGAAGTCCCTCCACTACAGAGCCCATATGCAAAAGCACAAGCTCCAAGAATATTTGAAGTTTTTCCATGGTCAGCTATATAACCCCCT
The DNA here is from genome assembly GCF_964204655.1 of Triturus cristatus. Lineage (NCBI taxonomy): Eukaryota > Metazoa > Chordata > Amphibia > Caudata > Salamandridae > Triturus > Triturus cristatus. The sequence goes on along the minus strand of NC_140585.1, from coordinate 471,114,388 downwards.
GTGATACTTCAGGGAAATCTTTTAGGGACATGTTCTGGGGCGCTGCTACACCTCTGTCACCCCCCACCCAGGAAATTCCTTAAAACCCTCCCTGTGGCACCACAATGACCTATATGCAAATTGTTGAGACCTTCCAGAGGACATGCCAGAAGTGTGAACAAATAATAAGCTGCTTTGTCACTCTGTGGTGAGGCTTTTTTGGATTTTTAATAGGCAGTATCACATTGAATTCCCCATTTTTTGTAGAAAACAGATGCCCATTCCGCTTTGATGGGGTAACGCAATAAGGGGTTGCTGGGTGTAAGAAATTGCAGTATTAGTTGAGGGGGGTAACTAGCCATTTTAAGCAATAATCGCAATCGCTGTCAGGGTAGACTAATAAAATCAGTAAATCAACCTGAGCTCAACACCCTGGTAGTTTTGGCACAGAGCAGGCAGGCTTACCTTAAAGGCAATGGTTAAAGTATTTATACAGTACAAAAATAACAATAAAGTTGAAGCAGAACACAAGACGAATTTCAATCTAATTTAGAAAAACAGAGTACATTTAAATAATTGAAATGACACCAAAAAGACAATAATCCAAAAAGGGGACTCAGAATTTTTAGGGTCTTAAAATTCACCCAAAAGAGCTAAACGGCAACCATCAACCAAATGCGGTAGGTGTTGAGCTAGGCATGATTTTAGGTCATTTGTAATAGCTCATGAGTTGGATACAGAAACCAGGTCCGACTCAGTCAGAAAATGTTCCATCTTCTTAGCGTCCCAATATAAGTCTTAGTGATATAGATATTCTGACGGAACAGCTACGGAGTATCTATACAGCTAAGACTGTGGTCACCCGCCAAATTTATATGATAGAGGACCTTAGATTTAATCACTGTGAAAACGAATCCATCTCTGGTGTGATTAAATATCTTCAATGGGCCCTACAGAGCAAGGGCCATCAGAGGCAGATCTCTAATTCTGTCCACCTAATTTAGTTGGTTGGAATTAGAGGTCAGTTTTTGCTGCCCGTCACTGCCAGGGAAACCCTGGTGGTAAGGAGCAGTGAAAACTGCTAAAGGCTTCCCTTGTTATGGGAGACGACTTCTATGGTCAAGAGTATGCCTGGGTGGAGTTTGCAAACTCCGCGAAGTGACTTAAAAACTCTGCTGAGTTCCACAAGCAGCGGAGTGTGGCTCGAACTGCCATTCATGATGATATTCCTGCCGCTCGGGTGGAAATTGCATCTGAGTAGCAACCTGCGCTCGCCAACTTACCATTGGCGAGTGCGAGCGAGGAAAAAGCGGTGCTTCGGTATGCACAGTGGAGTTTTCTGCAGTCCGTGAGGAGTGCGAGCGCAGAAAACTCCACAAACTCCACAAATGGAGCAGAGTTCACCGCCCAGGCCTAGTCAGGAGAGCATTTCCTTTTTTCTTTTAAAAAGAAAATCCCGCTTTGGGATTTTCTTTTTGAAAAGGAAAAAAAAAACAGTTTGGTGAACAGCCCCATCATGTTAATGGAGCTGTGCACTAATCTGTAAACAGCATTAAGAGGAACCGCAGTGACAGCTGTTCCTGCCAATGCTTTAGAAATTGCTGGATGGCACCTCTATCAGGGTGATGGAGTCATTTCGTACAGCTCCCTGATGGAGAAAATGAGTCATCCACCAAAAACTAAATCTGGCCCTCAGAAATTTGAAGTCCCAAATCTTCAATGGGTAAAGTCCGCAGATGTGGCTTGGGAGGGCTCCATTGGTCAAGTTCTGGGAGAAGCCATTGACTTTTGGTAGGAAAGCTTGGAGAGGAAGAGATTCAAAGTTCACAGTGAAGGTAGGTCACTATTTAACTACATACTTTTGGTGAATTTGCATGGTGAAGGTTTCTTCTACATTAGCACTTAATCACTTTTTTGGAGCTAGGACTCTTCCAGTGGGGCAAGGCTGCTACATGCAGCTCAAAAGAGCTCCACGATGCCCGGTACTTTCCCTGCAAGGTCCCACTGAATTTGATTTGCTGGTTCTGTAAAGCTCCAAGCAGGCGAAACCTGAATCTCTAGCTCAACGTCAACACACCTTCATCCGCTCAACTTGGGAGGTTGGTACCGGTCCTCCAGTGATCTTTGGAGTCAAAAAAGTTTCTAAGTTCCAGATTTCTCACGATGTTAGTAGGAGTTCACAGGGCCAGGACTTTAGGAAGAGCACTTTGGGGTTAAGACTCACTCCATCAGAAGGATCCAGGGCAGGTCCTATTAGAATTTCTCCACTAAGCAGTTGCAAAAAAGGACTCTTGTAACTTGTTGTGTTCCTGTAGCTTGAACAGGAGATCAGCCTTATCACCCTTTGAATCCATGGTATTTCCTTGATACAATAGGGAGAAGATGTCTGGTCTTTTCAGGGCTATTCTCAGGTCTCAGACAACAGAGTTCCACAGGTGCAGTAGTGTTCCGACGAGGGAACTATGGGATATCACATTTAAGCCTGGAACAAGCTTGCAAGTGTGAGTGACTCCTAACCTCTCCCGAATCAATAGGGTAAAAGTTCCCAGGGGTAATCCTACCCATGTTTGTCACATTTTCAGTTTGCCCTACAGCAATCCATGTCATAGTGCCTCTCTTTCCCTAAATCCAAGATGGTGAAACCCTTTTTCCCTTGCTCGGGGCCTGTGTGCCCACCTCGGAGAAATGAGTCACCTCTCTTCTGTGGTCACTTCAAGCGATTTTTCTGTTCCACTTTTTTCCCATTTTTCCCACAAAACTCAAAATGTAGGTGTATTTTGGCTAATTTCTCGGTCTCCTCCATGGGAATCTGCAAGCCCTGGGTACCATTTGAATACCTAGGCTGTTGGGAAAAAAGGAGGCAAATTTGGCATGGATACCTTATGTGGATTGTGGACAAAACATTATGGGGGCCTAAGCGCAAACTACCTTAAATAGCCCCAAAAAAACTTAGCAACAGTGGGGGAGGGAAGGCCTAGCATTGAAGGGGTTAAAAAAAGGAATCGTTGGTGTCTACTGTGTTTTTTGCTCCAGTGGGGAGGGCAGATTTGAAGTGAATTCCTCGTAGGATGTCAGAAATTCTCTTTAGGATTCAGAGGTCGGGGAGGGCATGCCCAATATTCCTCTGTGGGGGTCGTTTGGGGTCTAGGTGTGGGAATGTGGCTAGATGTCAGGGTAGAAACAACAAGGTGATGGATAGAATGCTTAAATTAATCTCAGCCACTGGCAATCATATGGTCCTCATCCCAATCAATCCATTTTCACCCACCTTGCCACCTCAGTGTGAACCCAACCATATGGACATCAGTCTTGACCCTTTTCCTCATGGGAACAGTCCAGCTTGCATTTCCAAGCCAGGTCTTCCCTGAACTGTAACACAAGCAACCCAGGACCTGTTTCACCCTTATTATGGATCTTAAGCCAGGCATACCAGTGACTCTCACTAATTCAAACATTACATCCATTTGATTTTGTTCACTTTAGTATGTCACCTCAAGTGGACAAGTATGCCCAGACATTGGTCCCATGCACACTGTGTCACTGGAACGAATCTGTAACCGGCTGATGAGCCCAAAACAAGAGCAAAACCGTATCTGGGTTGCATATGTTCTGGTTCAGGGAAGGACCTTGCTTGGCAATTGTTTTTTTTTTTAATTTCTGTTTTTATTATTGAAAATGTAACGGCCACATTGATGCATGAATATCTTAACTCCAGTGGCACAGTTCTAGGGATTTGACAGTTGCACATCGGCACTCCACACATAGCGAGACATGCTTAATAAGTCTGTTTATGGTGACATTGGATCATCAAGAAGGGGAGAACGGGGGGTTCACATATGTTTCCACGATACACATTCCACTTGCCCCAAACAGCCATCCAATTTTGGGGGTAACCACGTGCAACATAGACTTTTCTCCCTGACCATACACCAATCCATGTTTCCCTACCAGGCAGCCAATGTAGGAGGTTCCTTCGCTCCCCACAAACGAGCAATGTTTCTTTTGGCCACCATTTGCCCCAGCGTTGCCCATAGCGTGCCCTTGCTGTTGAGATCTGTAGGTTCCCACACATTCAATAGACACCTCTTGGCTTCGGGTCTTAACACAACTGCCAGAACTGTACTCATGCACTCATGGACCTTCCTCCAATATTCCTGGATCCACCCGCACTCCCAGATAATGTGCAGGAAGGAGCCCTCTAGGTCACATTGCCTCCTGCATAGCCCATCACTTGCCCTACCCATGTGCACCAGTCAGGATCCCGAGATGTAGATTCTTTGAAGAATCTTAAGTTGAACCAGGCGAAGCCTGGATGAAATTGCGACCTCACGTTGGGAGGCAACCGCTTCCTGCCACTCCTCATCATCTAGTTCAAGTCCATCCCTCTCCCATCACTCACGAAGGGGTACTAGCAGATCTGGAGTGTTGTGGATGAGTTTCTTGTAGGTGAGGGAGATGACCTACTCTGGCAGGTAGCTGTTAATCAGTCTGGCCTCTAATGGATAGAATTCTGGTGGGGAGGACCCCTCTGGAAGATTAGATTGACGGGAGTGCTGGACTTGTAAGTATCTAAAATACTCTGTGTCAGCTAACTGATGGGTTTGCTGAAGTGAGGAAAACAAGACCACCTTGCCCGCCCCCCCAGAGGTCACCTATTTGCGACAACCCAATGACGTCCCACTTATCGAACCCTTTCGTTCTCCCCAGGGAGCCCAATTTCTCCACATCCCATAATGGAGTGGCTAGTGTGAGTTTTTGGTCCCATCCCAATCTATGATTAACTATGTGCCAGATTTGGACAGAGTGTTTTATGGGCCCCGTTAACGGATATCTGCTGAGAGTACTCTGTTAATGTTTCGCCCAGGGAGTAACCACCTGTCCATCCTGTATCCAGGATCGTCACCGAGACGATACGTGCAGTGGTTGACAGCCACCAGATGTGCCGCCCAATAGTATTTTTGAATGTCTGGGAGTCCTATGCCTCCGTTGTACCATCCATGTGTGAGTTTGTGTAACGCTATACGTGGTCTACTGTCCCACAGTAAGTCTCTCTGGATGCTTTCTATTTCACTGAAGAACCTAGTCGGGACCAAATCGGGTGAGTTTTGCAGGACATATAGGAAGCGGGGAAGGGACATCATCTTGCAGAGTGCTGCTCTTCCCAACAGTGACAGCGGCAGCGCCTTCCAGGACGCGGCACCGCGCTTCAATCTTTGTAGAGGTAGAAGGTTGCGCTCATACCAAAGTTTAGTGTCAGATGTGATAAAAATGCCCAGGTACTTGAACCCTTCAGTTGCAACCTGTATGGGGCAGCCCTGAGGTGGAGAGGGAGGGTGCCCATGGAGAACATAAGGCAGTGACTTACTCTAGTTAATTTTGTACCCAGAGTTCTTCCCAAAACTGGTGAAAATATCCAGAACAATCCGGAGTGACTTTTGAGGGAAGGCGAGAAACAAAAGAATGTCGTCCGCATACAAGGAGATGCGGTTCTCCCAACCTTCTGCCCATTTGAGTCCCCGAATGGCTGGATCTTTATGTATCCAGGCCGCCAATGGTTCGAGGGAGAGAGCGAAGAGCAAGGGCGAGAGAGGACATCCCTGCCGGGTCCCTCAGCCAAGGGTGAATGCTTCGGATATCTTGTTGTTTACTACCACCTGTGCCAATGGATCCTAATACAGGAGCTTTACCCACCCAATGAAGTTGGGCTCAAAGCCCATCTTTTTGAGAACAGCGAATAAATACGGCCATTTGAGTGTGTCGAACGCCATGGTGGCGTCCAACGAAACCACCACCACGTCTTGTCGGATAGTGGCAAGGCGCCCCAGTACTCCATACAGTCGCCTGAGATTTAAGGCTGTGTTTCGATGTGGCATAAAGCTGGATTGGTCGGGGTGCACCAGTTTGCATATAACCTGGTTTAGTCTGCCTGCTAGTAACTTAGCTAAGATTTTAGGTTCCTCGTTCAAAAGGGAAATGGGCCTATAGGATGAGCATTCGTCCCTTGGCTTCCCTTCCTTATGTATGGTGACTAACGTTGCTAGTCGTTGATCTTGTAGGAGTTGGCCACAGTCTCTACTCTCCTCAAACATATTTTTAAGTTGTGGGGCCAACCTGTCAGGTATGAGTTTGTACAACTCAATTGGCAGTCCATTTGGGCCCAGGGCTTTCCCCGTCTGAAGGCTCCTAATCGCCAATGCTATTTCATCAGTTGTTAGGGCGCTGTCTAAAGTCTGCTGTTCTTCAGCTGTGAGGGTGGGCAGAGCTATGACTGCGAGGAGTACCATCGGGTCCTCCTCCGGCAAGTCTGAACCACGCTGGTAAACCCATTTATAGTGGTCCGCGAACTCATTAACTATGTCCTGTGGGTCTGTTATCATCGTGCCGAAGATACTCTTTACTGCCGGGACCAACCTTTGCACTCTCTCTTTCCGGTCTAATCAAGCAATTCATTTCCACGATTTGTCCCCCTTTTTGTATATTCTGCCCTCCCTGTGTCTCGCCAGAGGTTTGGCCATTTCTGTTGCAACGGCTTTATACTCCGTGTTTTTCAATTGCAATTGATGGAGAGTTTCCTCTGTATCCCCCCATCTACTTCTTCCTCCAGGCAGAGGAGATCTTGCTCTCAGCGAGCCATGTCCTTGAACTTTTCCTTACGAGACCCAGCAATGGTCGACAATGCCTGCCCCCTGATTATTGTCTTAAAAGCCTCCCAGAGAGTCGTGGAAGAGCCGACCGATCCCTCATTTTCCTGAAAGTAGTGGTTGAGAGCTTTTATGAGCGTGTTTTTTACTGTGGGGTTAAGGAGGTAACACGGATTAAGGGGAGCCACACAACCCACCCTCTTGTTGCTCAATTTTAAGTGGGGCCATACCGGCGAGTGGTCCGAGATTCCTCTTGCCATATGTCTGATTTCGCACACTGTCATCACCTGTGACACGTGCATGAGCATGTAGTCTATTCTGGAGAAGGTATGGTGTGACCCTGAGTAGAATGTGTATTGCCTGCTGTCTGGGTGGTGTGCCCTCCAGATGTCTGTGAGGCCTAGTGCCTACAGGAAGTTTGTGAGCCAGCTGTTAGCAACGCAAATGTCTCAGGCGGGTGCCGGTCCAGGTGGCCTGACACCACTGAGTAAAAGTCCCCTCCCACCATCAGATGACCCTCCGGCAGCGAGAACATGACAGTCCCAAAGTCCTTAAAGGTCTGAGTCTGTAAACTAGGTGGTACGTAAACCACCATTACCATGAGGGCGCGCCCCTCCCTTTGTCCCGAAACTGCCGAGTAACGACCCAGTGCATCGGTCCAGGTGTGCTGTATGCTAAACGGGAAGGTTTGTGTTGAAGCTACCCACATCCCCAACTAGCAGAGCGCCTGTCGCCCAAAAACCAGTTTACTACGTTAGGGGTTATCGGGCGTCACCACCTGATAGCTCCGCGTGGCCCCCTCCCAGCCCAATCCTCATGGAGAAACCCGTTGCAGCCAAATCGAAGGTCCACATAGACATACTTCATGATAGATACAGTTATCACCCTGCCATCCCCAATGTTATACATTAAGTGACATAGCAATCAGTCCCAAAATCAGTTGACTGCAGCAACGAGGTCATTTTCAATGCGACTCAGAGTTTACTGGGCTCAATGATTGTGATCATCTAGAGCGTCGGTCGTGCAAGTCCAGTTCCTCTCTTCCACAGAGGATCCCGGGGAGCCCTTATGAGTGTTTCTCCAATTTTCGGCCATGTCCAACCTGTCTTTCTGTGGTCGCGTCTCATCTAACCAGGACTCTACTTCAGAGGGATTTGTAAAGGACCAGATCTACCATCCACGATGATTTTGAGTTTTGCCGGAAAGAACATCATATATTTCACACCCCTGTCTCTTAGGGCTCGTTTCACTCCATCGAAGGTGCGCCATTCTTGTTGCACCTTTAAAGTGAAGTCCGGGAAGAACCTCACTATTGTATTCTCGTACGGGAGGTCACCATGTTGTTGTGCTGCCTGGAGGATAGCGTCTCGGTCCTTATAGTTTAGGAGTCTGGCTATGATTGTTCTAGGGGGAGCTCCGGGGTTTGGCGGGGTCACCGGTGCCCTGTGAGCCCTCTCCACGGCAAAAAAGGTTGAGAGTCGTTTGGGCTTCAGGCGGGTTGTGATCAAGTCTTCGAGGAAGGGATCCATGCTGGGGCCCTCTGACCCCTCCGGGGCCCCCACCACGAGGTTATTGTTCTGGTGGGCCCACCCCTCCTGATCCTCCAGCTTCAATGCAACCTGCCGAAGTTGATGGACCAGCTGTTGAACTTTTTCTTCCAACTTACACGTGGAAGTTTGAAGCTCGACAATGTTTGTTTCCATCACGGTGACCCGTTCTGCGGTTTTGTTCTTATCTGCCCTGAGGAGGTTCTTTTCGATTGATACTTTATCAATTTTAGTCTCCAGCATCATTCCCAATACCTGAATGGCCACCATGATGGAGCAGACTGATGTTCCTGGGCATCGGCCTGGCCACCCATGGCACCCCCCTCCAATGCTGACTGTCGAGGCACGGCATATTTATCCAGTTTGTTTGACTGCACCGTCGGGATGCCTTTTGGCATCATTGCAGTTGGCTCCTGGATTCAGGATCTACCACTCACAACGTGATTCCACTGTAGCCCAACTTTGCACTTCCTCTCCCAACCGGCACTGTTCACCCAGATGGGCCATCCCTAGTAGGCAGTGAGGCTCACCCTGGGTCCGTCCCACACCAGGTATGTAGGTCCGGGAGGAGGCACCAGGAAGGGGATGACACCGTGCCATGCCGGAGGAGCTCACAGGTGGTCCCCTCCCAGTCTTGGCCGCTCACCACTGTTCAAGCAGTCCACAAGATGGAGGGGCTTTGCGCCGGGTAGCAGACCCACCAACAAGAGTTGCAATATGTCAGGGTGGGCCGGGGAAGTCAAGGTACTGCCGCACTCACCAGTGCTGCCACGGGCCACTCCCTATAGAAACACTGGTAGAGCAGGAAGGATGCGGTCCAAACAAAAACAAAAAAATGGGGGTCCTCCTCCGCTCCATCCCCCTAGCCCCATTGCAGGTAGGTACCCCTCTGATCTGATCTCACTCTCTTGGCAGGTGTTGTATCATAAAGAAGGTGTGGTCCATAGTGCAGTAGATGACCATATCTCAGTTGCACACCTGAACTCTGGTCCGCCAATCTCGCCACAGGAGCAAGGGGAGACTGTAGGAGATAAGGACCCCCGCCGCCGCAGGGGTCCGCAATACAATGGCGGGAAGAGGCAATGCTCATGGGTTGATACACCCAATGCGGATGCTGTACCCGCCACAGCCCATGCAGCATGCGGGGAGATCTCAGTAGTGCCGGTGGAGCGGGCTGCCCCCAATCAGTCCCCCCGGCTTGGGCGCCGCATACGATGCAGGAGAGCCCGGCCCCACAGCCACTTCGTTGCTGCGTCCCCACACGACCCAGCCCGGCCCTTCAGATCTTACTGGGCAGGCCAGGCGGCGCGGCTCTAGGTCTCCGGTGGGGCAGCTCACGTGAATGTAGATACCCCAGTGGCGGTCCCTTCCACCCGCGGGCCAGGAGAATGCGCAGTCTGGATGCAGCCTGGATGAGCCCCGCCCAGCCTCTCCGAGGAATCCCTTTGCTGGTCGGGAGCCGACGCTCCCCGTCGTTCTGCCACGGCCGGGCGAGTCCGTTTGTCTAGATATTGGCACCCGGCAGGAGCACTTGGTGCCCCACGCCTCCGCAGACGGTTCTAGGGCTGCAAACCAAGGATTAAGGGCCGATATCTCGGACCTTCGTTACGGCCCCGACGGAGCTCTGTCTTTACGCAGCCATCTTGGCTAACGTCAGGCCACGCCCCTCGTGCTTGGCAATTGTTGCTTGACTGTTCTCATTCGAGCAGGGTCAAGACTGATTTGCATACAGCTAGGTGCAAACTGAGGTGGCACGGTGAGAAAAATAACGATGGACTAGGATGCAGCCCCAAGTAATTACCAGTGGCTGAGATTAATTCAAGCATTCCATCCATCACTTTTTGTATACTTTTCTAATGCCAGGAAAGGCAAGCCAAACCCTATTCCATTAAAAAAATCCCTGGTGCATAGTATGGCATACAACTGTATGGTTTTCAGGAGTGGGGGTGCAGCCTGACTCAGTCCCAACCTCATCGCTTTATTTAAAATAAAAACCCTGGATTTAGTGGGCTTTCTCCCTCACTGGGGTGGGCAGATTGGAGGTTAACTGATGATGACCTTCATGGTTGGGAAGCATCTACCCATACTTGGTCTCTGCTTAGGGATCATCAACCAGCAGTGATGGCCAAGCCAGGATTTACTAGGCAGACATATCACTGTTTTTAGTGCTTGGAGGGCTGAGATATGCACAAGCACTTAATACAATCAAAGGAGAAGGAACTAATTATCTCCTTCTCCTTCCTTTTTCTATAGCCATTTGTACTGAATGTCATTCACAAAAAAACACTAAGGTGTATATTTATCAGCCCCTTACACCGCTGTTTCATCACTTTTGGTGACACAACAGTGCCGCAAACCACCAAATCATATTTATGAGGCCTGGCAAAGCCACATTGTTTGGCTTTGAATGGCCTTATAGATATGGAGTATGGCAAGTTACTTCAAATCGCTGCCATGCCTTACTCTGCACTAGGGAGGGGTTTTAGGTGCTGCAGTGGGTGTTCCCATGCAACACCCATGGATTTTGACTCATCCCCACATTTACAAGACCATGTGTACCTGGAGATGCTCCAAAATGGTAGGCCTACCCATGGGAGGTGCAGCGAGGAGAAATAACTTTAGCTCTCATTGTTTTTTCTTATTACTATGTGTGCTGCATTCTGAACACATAGAAATGCAAAACGCATCCAGGAACTGTTTTTGTGCAGGAAGGTGCCCCTGCACAAAAACAATCATGCATGCAAACCAGGCACCCTTGCACCACAGTGGACGAGTGCCTGCATTATCGCTAGGGTGCCAAAATGGGGTTAGCACACGGGGAAAGGACGGGAATGGAATGTAAGCCATAGATATGGCGAATTCCTGACCTTTCACTTTGACGCAGGGTAGCGCAGCAAGGTGATTTGCTGTGCGGCCCTGCACCAAATCCCCATTAATTTGCCCCTAAAGCTTCAGGGAAGTTTATGAGCAAGCTCTTCCCCAACAGCTTAGATTTGGAGCCCTAGAAAGGGAAGCTCTCTGGTTTGAGCACCAGAGGGTCTTCCGGCCCCTTGTGATAGGATGAGATATCCAGGTCCTCCACACTGTGAAGGGAGTGCAGAGATGTGAACATTGTGCCCTCTGCACTAAAGGAGTTAAACATTTGCTCATGATGTCACGTACTCTCGTTCTCCAAATCACTTAACTAGATTATGGATAGTCTCATTCTCGAATGAACTGCAAAAGTGTATTGTCATTTCAAGTATGTGTGCGTGAAATTCACATAATTTGCATTTTTATATTACGTGAAATTATGGGAACATTTTGTGAAATTACATGTACTTACAAGAACTGCAAATGTGTAATTTAGCATTATATTTTAGCACAAAATGAGTCTTCACATACATTTGTTAAAGGAGGATGAAGTTTGCAGTGAATGATAGCACATAACACACAATTGCCATAAATAACAGCTGCTTACGATATGCGCAATTTTTCCTCCCTCCTGTGCTACAATTTTGCCCCAAATGATAGAGTAATTATACAAAAGGGTGTAAAGGTGTTTTTTGGGGAAATTGCTCAAAACAAGGGTAAAATGAAATTGTGCAAATTACGACACATAATTGTATTAACTCCCGGGCCTAGTTATATTTCCCTAAATGTTCACAAATATGAATAATCTTAATCCCAATATTCGCTAAAATATGGCTACTCTCATTCCCAAAACAATTTAGGATTTTTTTTAATTCACATTCTATACCAATTGCACAAATACAGGTGCTTACAGCCCAAAATATTCGAAAAATGGCTGCACTAATTCCTTAAGATTTGGGGATGAACATTGTGACATCCAGTGAGTACACAAACAATTTATTGTTTAATTGTGTTGCAACTGTTACAGTGCTAGGTCTTATGTAGTCATGAGGCTGGAATGAACAATTCTTAAAGGTTGCTTCAATAATAAGTTAGTTTCATGTGCATTTCAAGTGGAAGTAGTATATGATGAAGTAAGGCACTGTAAGAAATACCTGGTTGAGGTGGGTAAAATCCTCCTCAAGCAGCAACCACAATCCGTGTAAGGGTGAATTCACAAGCAAACCCCAAATTAACCTGTGCTTATCATTCTGGTAGCTCAGCACGGAGGTCAGGCTTAACTTACAGACAATGTGCAAAGTATTTATGTAGCATTTAAAACAGTAATTACGTGAAAATACAGCACTGAGAAAATTCCACACCAACTTAGAAATTAGAGTCAATGTTATTAAATCATTTAAGGCTAAAATGTCAAAAATCCAATCAGTAGAACCGGAGACTTGCTAATTTAAATATTTCAGTGAATATAGCGCCAAAAAGCACAAAGTGCCAACTGTGGATATCTGGTTGCACTAGACTGGGACAAAGTCACAAGTTCAGGCCGACTGCAATGGAGTTCAGGCTCGCTACAGGGACCCAATTAGATCTGATGAGCATTAGTACCTTAAATCCTGGTTGTGAAGATTTGCGGAGTTCTCATCCAAGGATGCGTTGAGCTGCAGAGGAGATGTGAGGTTCTGGTTGTAGATGTGTTGCACGTTGTCAATTCTGAAGAGCTGCAAGGCTGCGATGCGAGGTTCTGATTCATTGTCAAGGAGGGTGTTGAGGAGGGAGCTTGTGAAGCAAACTTTTGTGTCAAGGATGCGTCATGCACCAGCTGCTTCTAACAAACCTGTGGAGCTTGCCTGTTCCGTCATCGGGGCTGCCGTCGATGAAAGGCTTGCATTGTGAGGGCCTGCATTGAGGATACGTCCCACAGCAGCGGGTCTAATGGGGCTGTGGGCTGCAAGGGTGATGCAAGGTCCATGAGCTGACAAAGTCCACGCAGCAAAGGCAAGACATCAGTTCTGCTCATGGTTGCGTCATGCAGCAGGGGAAACACGTTGTTTCTGCTGAGTCCACAGATGGGCTGGCAGAGCACCTTCAGCCTTATTTCCAATGGTCCAGAAATGGGTTGGCACCACTTGGCAGGGCAGGACTGACAGATGGCCCTGTCTAGGTGCTGGGTTCAAGGTGTGGGGAGCCTGTTATAAGCTTCTGATCAGGAGGCCAGCCAACTAGCCTTGGAGTCACTCAGGAGTCCTGGGTTTAGAGGTGCAGGCAAAGTCCTTCTCACCCAGACAAGAGTGCACCAGGGCAGACAGCCAGCACAGCCGTTCAGCAATCCTTCAGAGCAACAGCCCAGCAGAGTAGCAGTCCTTCTTCCTGGCAGAGTCCACAGGTCCCGAAGTGTACTGAAGAACTGGTAACTGAGGTCCAATTCTACCTGGTGCCCACTTTTAAGTGGGAGAACCCAGAGGCGCTTGGAATTTCCTACCTCCCTGCCCTGGCCAAAGATTGTCTGGAATCACAACAGACTAGTTTCAAACCGCTTTCTTAGAGTGCTCAGGCAAGGCCTTTGTTATGTGCAAGTGTGGTAGGTGACAGTTCCTTCCCCTCATTAACTCAGGGTGGTCTATTCTGCCAACACCTAGCTTCCCTTTGTCTCACTGTCTGGAAGCAATACATAAAGTCCAACTGACCCAGTATACAGGCATCAGACACAAAATGGTTGGGACAAAAAATTCCATTTTCTAAAGGTGCCAGTTTTAGACCAAACCTGACCTGTCTACCTGCTCCCAATTAGAAGATACATATTATTAAATGAAACAAGGTAACCTCAATATTATCTTGTGGGAGAGGAAGGCCTTGCAATAGTGAAAAACAAATGTAGGAGTTTTCCCTACCAGGACATGTCAAACTTAAAAGTATATGTCATATTTTGAATACACTATCCCCTGGGGTGTTCAGGGCCTACCATAGGAGAGACATATGTATTAAAAAAGAAGGTTTGGGCCTGAAAAAAGGTAAATTTTGCCTTGTCAAAATTGCAGATTAAAGACTGCACACAGGCTGCAATGGTAGGCCTGGGGCATGTTAAGAAGGCCTACATAAGTGGGTGGCACAATCAGTGATGACGGGCCACCAGTAGCATCTAATGTACAGGCCCTGGCTACATGTGTTACCACCTTACTAGGGACTTACAAGTAAAGTAAATGTACCAATTAGGTATACTCCAATCCTACCATGTGTTTAGGAAAGGGCACAAGCACTTTATCACTGGTTAGCAAAAACGAGATCAGCAAAAATAAGAGGGGTGATGACTAAAGGTTTGAGGGAAGAGCACCCTAAGGCTGAGAGGTCTAACAGACACCAAAAGGAAGGATTTGTTGGTTCAATCTCTAGACCAAACTCAAACTCACAGCCAACATTCCACACTAACCTCTCATAACATACAGTTCTTGCATTACTGATCAAGCAGCTGAGCAGTAACACATTTATCAAAGGATTTAGACTCAATGCATTCCCTTCCTTTATCAGGGCAACATATGCAGATGTAACAGTAATTCATTAAATAGTGTCTGTGTTGTACTGAATATTATTATTGACTCAATCAGCAAACTGTAGTCGACTGCTGCATTTCCTGGAGGAATATGTGCATTTTATGCCTGTGACAGGTTAAACAGAAATACGATTCTGTTTTTCTAGAGCTTAGAAGTTCAAGGTATTGGAGGCATGTCCCAAGAGCATCTTCAATATGTGTGGTGATACTCCTGTAGCACTACTTAAAGTACTCATAAATAACCTTTTCAAAGCAATTGCATGAATCTATGTTTATGTTGGTCATATCTCTCAAGTGTGTTGTTCTCTGCAGTTTGTGCATAGAAATTCACACATGTAAACTTATGTTTTAGATGGAAATAAGGGAGTAGGAAGGGGAGTGGCTGGAAAATAAGGAATATCCGCTAAGAAGTGGGAGTAGGAAAAGGAAAATCAAGGAGTGGTTCACAGTAAAATGCAGATACAAAAACACCTTCATAAGGGTAATTCATTTGCACATTGCACATGGTCATGACATGCATATTATAAAGATGTTACCCGTACTGATGCACATACTAAGATACACATATGACAATTTTTGATTTAATCATATAAGCACACGTGACATGTTCAAAATCGATATCAACTCTACACGCACTAAACTACATATCATGACACAATATGTTTCATAAACACATAAGCACAATGGTACAAAGCACCACTAACACACATGAATTATCATGCCTGATCCCATTACCATTTGACAAAACCATTAGTAAAACTCACATACCAAACAATTTCCTCCATAAATTACTCCCTATAAGTTGAGAAATGTGAAATACACAGCACATGCCTGACTATAGACTTATATGCCTTAGAATTACTCTATTACAAGCAAACGATTTCCCACTGAGTTCTGAGACCATTCAGTGTTCTGTAGCACTGCTATGGTATCATTCATTGCTTAGGAATGCCATATCTCTGGAGCTTCATCTTTTTTCCTGTTTTACATCTATGTGTCTTAGATTTTCATATCGTAGGTGAAATTGTCTGCCAACTGTGCTTCAGAGGAAGTTACATAGTGGAGGTGCAGAAACAGCTATTTCTGAGCCATTATAACATAGCTTAACATCTGGGAGGATATCACCAGGTTTTGCACTGCAGTGGAGGTTCCCATCTGCATGGGCAGGGAGGACAGCAAGCATTGGGATGACCTCTGGGTCCGGGTTGGGTGAAGGCCGAATACACCTTAGGAATGTTCCCCAGCCCTAAACCAGATATCCCTGCTAACCTCACAGCAGAGTGGGGTCCTACAGTCAAACTATCCAGAGCGCCATTGGCAGCTTGAAGCCCATCAGGTGCAATCAGGAAGTGTTCTAGACACCTATTGAACTCTTACTATACCAGTATATTGCATGCTTTCTGATGCTATGTATTGTTCAGTTACATTGGCCATGTCCAAATTGTTATTTAAGTTAAGCAAGAAATATAAAACTACCATCATATAACACGTTTACTTACTTTTGACTAAACATGTTGGAATACATGTAATGCCATACATCTTGGAATTGGAGTATGTCTAAGTTTCAAAAGTGTGACCATGTCATCACATGATATAGTTCCTATGACAGTTCTTTGGCAGTATGTTGTACAAATATCATATTTCACAAATATCACTTAGTATGTATTCCCATTCCTTGATAAGTCATGCATGATACTGTACTACGGCTGTGTATAGTTTTTATCACCCATCACCCATCAGTTATATCACAGAAAGTGATATAACTGAATTTCCCATCATCCATCTACACAGGAAGTGACATTAATGAATTTTCCACCCTCCATCGGTAAAGTTAGTGACAGCACTGGTTTCCCGCCATAAACATTATTTAAAAGAAGTCAAGAAAGAGGACTGCATTTCCCATGATTCATCTTTCTAGGAAGTGACATCACTGGATTTCCCATGATCCATCTGCACATGAAGTGATATCACTACTTAAAGGCAGCTGCAGTGCCCCCCTACACCCGTCTGCATCTGGACCATGCCCAGCACCATTAACCTAGGTTATCTTACCTCTGCCCTGCCCTGCTCCTCTGTGCTCTCAACTCTATCCACCACTCCATTCCACATAACATGGCTGGAGTGTTTACATGTGCCACCTGCAAGTCCTCATGCTCTCTCCTATACTCTACACCCACCACACCCACAGCAACAGCTCCCAGCACCCCACTTGTTCACACCTACAGAAGCCAGTGACCTGGTTGGGCTTATACAGACCATACATTACCCACACAACATGCCACATTAACATGCATGCTCTTTAACAGCGGCTCAAAGAACATGCCATGGAGATATGGGACCTACTGCAGAATTGTGCGGCAAGGATGCTTACTGACACCCCCAATTGATGTTCAGCTAGACCATCTTTACATGCTCTCCACTGGCTCCCAGTTCAGGAGAGAATACATTTTAAAGCTCTCTGTATAGCCCATAAGGCACTGAATGAAGGAAAGCCCATAATTACAAACGCCATGATCCTCCCTTATAGGGCTAACAGGAAATTTTGCTCTAACAAGCTCCTTCTTGCAGTTGTGCCTAGGATCAAGAACTCGAGAAGTGGCGGAAGGCTTTTCTCGCTAAATGCCGCTAAGCTCTGGAATGACCTCCCGTTACACCTACGGAGGGAACAGTGCCATCTAAAATTCCGGAAACTACTTAAGACCTGGCTTTTCCCTTAATGATCGGTGCCTCACAGCAACTTATCACAGTGCTGGGATGCCTTCGGGTAGCCATGCGCTATACAAATGCCAATACAATACAATACAATACAATACCTACTGAGAGGTCACACTCTGGACCTGTTCTTTCCCACACAAACATGGCTAAATCGAACCTCTGCACTGGACATTGCTACAGGCATACAGCAACAAGATTGCCTGGGAAGACCATCAAGCACAAGCCCAGAGTCAGTCGTCATCAAAATCAAAGATACAATCACCTGCACCACCAACACTATTAACCCCACCAGCTACATGGATAACCTCACAATCAAGATATGGATCACAGCCAGTTTCTCTCTGGGAGGAACCTTCATTTGTGTAAAGACCACTGAAACCTCACATGTCACGGACTTCGTTACACCCCTCATCATCAAATCAAGCACCTTCATACTCCTCGGAGACCTTAACTTTCACCTAGAGGACCACAAAGACCCTAAATCTATGGCCTTTCTAGAAAACCTCAGAATACTTGGCATCACCCACACATTTTTGAACCCACCCATACCACCAGACACATATTGGATCCAATTTTCTCGTCACTCAGCATCTAGGGTTGGGCAGAACTCGTGAAGTTACCCATAAACTCTGACAGACTCCACGTGCAGTGGAGTTGTGGCACGTCGTGCTGAATTTTAGCTTTTACAGTATGAATAGATCCACACGGCACACCAGAGGGTGCTGCTACTTTCTGGCGCTGGAATAGATTTTCTACTCATGTGGCAGCTTTCTCAATGCAAGTGGTAGTGATCTGCCGCAACCGCCCATGTTAAGAAATCTCACCGGGAGGCGGTCTAGCATTTGATCTTCTTAGTCGAGATTGCCAACTTACCTTTGGCAAGCTGTGTGAGAGAAAAAACCCAGCCATATGTCGGTTGGTTGGGTTTTTTACTTGGAGCGAGGACTGAGAAAAACTCAACGAACTCTGCCGGAGGAGTGGAGTTTGCCAACCACCCTTATCAGCAACAACACAGTCAACAAGATAGTAACTATGATCCGGGCAGACCATGCTCTCCTTAGTTTTCAGCATACCCATCCTGCACCAACACAGACCTACCACCGCTAGAACCATACGACTCACCTGGAAAATCATCATAGAACAGGGATCAGCTTTTGCCCTTCTGCTCACTGGCACAAGCACACCAGCAACTTGCCGAAAGCCCAGCTTGATCACCACATACACCAACACCCTGGCTCCCCTCCAAGCGCAACCCAATAGCAAGAGCCTGACCACAAGCAAGATGGTACTTAGAGGAATTTAGGCTGATGAACAGCCACTGTAAGCAACTGGAACGCAAATGGAGAACAAGTCAAGGCACCATAGATAAAGATCCTACTTAATGGATAGAACACATGTTGAACTTGGCGCCTTCCACTTCGAAGCCCACAGACTTATCTGCATAATTCCTCAAAGTTTATCGTTTAGCCCCACTCTCTTCGAAGCATATACGATCCCTCTGGCCAATGTTATCCAAGCACACAACATCAACATCCTCTCTTATGCCGATGGGACACAACTCATGCATACTCTCCTTCTCAGGCAAGATCTCCGACACAAAGAACAGTTTCACCGCCTGCATGACCGAAGTTGCTAACTAGATGAAAGCCAACTGTATGAAGCTCAACACTGACCAGAGCAAAGTAGAAATCTTTGGCATTGGACTCACAGTGGTGGCTGGTCAAACTTTGACCCACACCCAGCACTCACGCCCGGAACCCTAGAAAAATCATCAACAGCAAATTGGTCATGACTGCACAAGTCAAGGCCATCACTGCATCCTGCTTCCACACCCTTAAAGTGCTGAGGAATATCTTCAAATTCCTCCCAAGCAACACTAGCAAAAATGCCACTAATGCTCTATTCACAAGTTAGTTGCACTACAGGAACAACCTCTTTGCCGGGATCACCAAGCAACTCACTTGAAGACTACAAACTATCCAGAACTCAGCAGCCAGGCTCATTCTCAACCTCCCACATAGAAGTTTAGTTATTTTCATATCTTTAGAAAGTTTTATAAAGCACAGACACAACCCAAGTGTACCAGATCACTACAAAAAAAAAATGACCGGTTCTATATACATGCCTTTTCAAGTAACAGCAAAAAAAAAAAAAAACGAAAATGTCTGTCCAGAGAAAACCATAACCCATTCAAAAAAGTATATTATAGTACAGTAGGGAAGAAAAGTTCATAACTTTTAAGTTTTGTGTTCATGATTGCATTCTTGAGGTGAAACAACCAGACTAATGGTACCTGTGACTCATCGAGAGTGTTGCAGGTGGTTCCGGTGTTGCCTCAGACCATTGCTATGGAAGGAATCTGTTTTGTAAAAACCTCTTGACCTCTTTCTTTAAGGCTCAGGTCAATGGGTATGTTTGAATTTCTGATCAGAGAGGATTATCTGGGTAGATCTGGAGAAGATTTGAGTGTTGGCCTATTTTAGAATCTGGAAGATTTCCGCAGGAGGGTGTCAGCACTCTGTAGGGTGTGGCTGCCTCTTGAGCTCATGAGTTTCTGAGTAAGTAGCATTGGTGAGTCATAAAGCCTGGCTTAGTGGGTCAGGTACCCTATTTTCAGATGTTTGTTGGTTCAAATGGGAGTCAGTAAAAACACTTGAGAGAAAGTTTAATATGGTAGAAAAGTATTGTTCCTGTAATCAATCTTACTGCCTCATTTAGGGTAACAGTGTGTGGTGTTGTTTAAACTTTTGGTAGTACTATTAGGGTTGCACTGCCATAGACAAGCCTGGATATGAAAAGTGTTAGACCTGTCAGCCTTAGGGTGGGTTCCCCCTCCAACATTTTGCCAACCTCCTACACATTTTCTGACCTCGTTTGTGCTGGCTGTAGGACTCTGGGTACTTTGCCACTGCTAACCAGTGCTAAAGTGCTTGTGCTCTCTCCCCTAAACATTGTAATATTGGTTCATTCCAAATTGACATATTAATTTACTTATGAGTCACAAGTAAAGTGGTACCACTTGGACCCAAGGCCTGAGAATGTAATGCTACTTGTGGGCCTGCAACACTGATAGTTCCACCCACTTAATTAGCCCCATTAACTATGTCTCAGGTTTGCCACTGCAACTGCAGAGCCTTTCTGTGTAGTTTGCACTGTGCCATGTCGACCTGGGTAAATAACCCTTTTGCCTGGCCCAAACCTTCTCTTTTTATACATATATATCACTCCAAAGTAGGCCCTGTATAACCCACAGGTCAGGGTGCAATATATTTAAAAGGAAGTACATGTACTTTTAAGTTTTACATGTCATGGCAGTGAAAAATTCCCAAAGCCGTGTTTACTATTGATAGGCCTATCTCTCCCATTGGATAACATTTGGATTATCTTATTACATTTTATATGTGTACTTTTCTATTGGAAAGAGATCAGACCTCCAAGTCTGCTGACTCTGGAATCAAAATTTAAAATCACAACTTATGGTGAAGTCGGATTTTAAATTGCAAATTTGAAATTGCAGTTTTAAAAATCTTGTAAGTTCTTACTTCAGCCATTTGGTGCAGGCTGCCTGTTTCTGTTCAGTCTGGGTTGGGTGACAGCATTCTTTGTGTATTTCCTCTAGACAGCCACAAACAAAGGGAGCTTAGGTGTGACTTGATGGGCCTTGATGGCTCATCCTGACAGGATGGAAGGGAGGAGCTAGGCACAGCCTCACACAAAGGGTTGCATGGCCCCCCTGTAGTGAGTCTGGAGCTAGGGAAGGAAGGGACGACCTATTTGCACTTTAAAGCCCTTTTTTGAAGTTTCCCCCACTTAGTTCAAAGGCACCACTAGGTCTATGTACTGGACCTCAGCCACCATCACTTCAGAACACTTCTGAACCTGTGACCACTCTGCCAGGAAGAACTGTTGTGTTGTTGGAAGGACTGCCACTCTGCTGGACTGCTGCTTTGCTGGACTCTTGCCTTGCCTTGCTGTCCTGTTTCCTGCTGTTCCCCTGCCTGAGTGAACAGGACTGTACCTGCATCACATGAACCCAGAGCGACTTCTAGGGTTTGCTGTCCTATATCCTGATTTGAAGTCTTCATGACATAAAAGACTTCCATCTCACCAGCATCT
Organism: Triturus cristatus; assembly: GCF_964204655.1. Lineage (NCBI taxonomy): Eukaryota > Metazoa > Chordata > Amphibia > Caudata > Salamandridae > Triturus > Triturus cristatus. The sequence continues at coordinate 471,092,996 of NC_140585.1, read as the reverse complement.
GCACCTGGACTCTGACATCTGTGAGGCTGTCCTGCCAAGTGGTGCCACCTCAGTTCTGGACCCTTAGAAGTGAGGCCTAAGGAGCTTCTTCAAGCCAACCCATACATGCTTATTGGAACTGGTGCATCTTCACCTTTGCGTGGCTTGGAATCGGCGTATCTTCACCTTTGCGTAGATCAGAACCAGTGCATCCTCATCGTTGCATGCAGTGGACCCAGCTCACTGCCTTCAGAACAAGCACATCACCCTCAGAAATGAAACATCCTTTACTACGTGTCTCGACACCGATCCATCCCTTTAGTTCACCTAACATCTTCATCTACAATGATTCAGCCCTGATCTAGGTACTTTTATTCAGAGGGCCTAACTTGGTCCCTGTATCTGGCCCATGATTTATCACGGTCAGCCTGAAATATTGACATGGTCCAGGTCTGGTTTGACCAGATATCCCAAATAAGCGCTTATTGCTTCTAAGCGCTAGTTTACAATTTATTCTTTAAAAATTAAAATAATGACTTCTACTTATTGGTTTCTTGTTGTTTTGGTCTTGTTTCATTTAAAAATGTATTCTCTATTTTTCTAGCCTGTTGTGGAGTGTTTTTTGTGTGCTTTCACTGTGTTACTGTTTGAAGTGTGGCACAAATGCTTTGTACATTGCCTCTTAAGTTAAGTCTACTGCTCTGTGCCAAACTACCATAGCTGTGACTTACCCTTGCTAGGATTGTGGTTCCTGCTTGGACTGGGTGCATATCTCTGCCAACCAGAAACCTAATTTCTAACAGCTAAGGACTGAACTGAATTCTGCAGCACACATAGAAGGAGCAAATTGCCTTCAGGGAAGGGAGAACCTTCCTGCATATAAGCAATCATCCCTGCAACACAGACACCTTTGCACCATGGTGCAAGTGTACCTGCATAGCAGGAATTATTCCTGATGATTTGTTGCAGGCATTGTTACCCATACACCTTCTATGATTTGCTTATAAATGTTAACCCTCTGTCCAGCACCCAGAAGCATGAAATCCTTGGTCAGCACTGCGTTCCTGCTGCCCTGCAAACTTGCCCTGGGTGAGTGGCCGGAGTGCAAGCAGTGCCACTAGCCGTGTCTGATCCCCACCATGACCAAATGTGACCTCCTGCGTATGTGCAACACCTTCACAGCCACAAAAGATGAACTAAAGATGAAGGCCAAGGGATGTACCCAAGTGTCTTTCTACAGAGGCCAACTCTACTCTGTAATTACACAGTCACCTATTCCTGCTATAGCAGTGACCTTTGCAATTCTGGCACTGCTGTCAAACCCTCTGTGTTGGCTGGACTTGCTGCCCTCCTGCCGCTGGTGCTGCTGAAACTCCTCTGAAGGAACTGATGGCTTCTTGGCTCTTTGAGATGAGATGAGGGTGATGTTGGTTTGGGAGAATAGTTACTAAGTCTGGTGCCTTGAATGTTAACTACACTTCTCTTCTCCTGTTTGTGGCCTGAAATGTTTCAACAGTTACCAGTTTAATTATTTTAGATTATTCGTAATTATTATAATGGACCTGGTCCGGAAGAAACCAAACATTACTGACCTTCAAACCATGTGCTTTCAGAACCAGGACATGTTAGATGAAGGCAGCAGAGAATGAGGCACCCACCCTGCTCTGGTCACTCTTATTGAATCAGAGCAGCAATCAATATCCATCACTGCTGTCCAGTGACTGCAGCTCCTCGTCGTTCCCTGATTGGTGCCCCATCCTCATCCTGTGCCTTGCTTTGAGTTCCACATAGATTGATGCGGAGGGCAGGACCTGAATTCTGGCTTCTCTTCCGCCTGCACCCACTTCCTCTTGCGGAGGTTGGCGGTCCAGTATTTCTACAGAAATTACCCATATTAAGCGCATGTTGCCAAGGAAGCGCGCAGTGGGTGCACCGCAGGCGCACCGAGGACGCCCCAAAGGCAAGCCCGTCTGAGCCTGTCCGCACACAGATCACGCACAGCGCCAGCCATTCTGCCAATTTCTATCCCAGTAACTCCATAAGCCATCCTCTACATTACTCCAGGGAAACTTTAATGCATCTTAAACTTAGCAGCAATCCCTGCCCGGGCGCGCCCCCTGGATCCTCTCCTGATCCCAGGAAAAACACAATGCCCCCATTGTACTACAGTGGTTCACAGCCCATACCTTTAAACTCTGCAAGATGCTGGAACTTCAAGCAAAGCAGGCCTGATCAGAGACTGTATATAAATCACTGTACTCTTCTCAATACTAGATCATTTATCGAAAATGCTATAGTATTTCATGATCTTTTAGAGGAGCAGGCAATCTACATAGCTTTTGTTACAGAAACCTGGGCAAATTCCTCTTCGGAACCTGACCTCCTAGGTGCTCTCCCTGATGGTTATCTAATTCATAGGATGGACAGAGTCAGGAAAAGGGAGGTGGAATTGCTCTCATAGCCAGAAAGGACTTTAATATACAGTTTAGACCAATTCCAGACACCACAGAGAGCGAAGCAGTAATTTTCAAAATCAAACTTGACAGTCAAAATACCTACAACGGCATACTCATTTACCGGCCGCCAATAGCTAAGGCCAACTTTTTTAACTCTATAGGCCAACTTCTGGCAAAACAATCTAACTTTACAATTCTAGGTGACTTCAATTTTCACCTTGATAATATTGGTGATTCAGACACTGAACCCCTTTTAGACCACATGGCCTGTACAGGACTTACTCAGTTGTTCAATGAGGCTACACACTCAGCTGGGCATTACCGGGACGGGGTCTTCTCCGATCACCCCAATCTGTTTTGTAACAGCGTTCTGCCACTTATTTGATTGGACCATAAGGCTATGTTTGATATCACTTTGCCATCTAAAAGGCCTATTAAGGTATCAAAAAACACTTAGCTTTCATCCATGGCATAAGGTTGAGGGAGAAGATCTAAGTAAGATACTTAAACATTCCAGTCAGTCCATCCCTATGGACCTGGAGGAGGCAGTGAGGAGCTATTATTCTTGGATCGACCTCGCCGGACAGCAGTTAGCCCCCCAGACTTTTCAGCAGTCAGCTAAACAATCCCCCTCTGAACCTTGGTACGATGAGTCTTTGAAGGCACAACAACTTCTCTCTAGGAAACTTGAAAGGAAATGGAGGCTAGAACTGGATGTCCAAACTAAATTAAACTACAGAGAGGCCATTTACACCTATAAAAAGCTCATTCTGAAGGTCAAATCAGACTTCATAAAAGAAAAAATAGAAGCAGCTAACGGCTGCACCAAAAGTCTTTTTACCATGGTTAAAAAACTCTCTAAGCTTCCGGAAACTCAAGTCCAAGAAAGTAGCCAGCAATTCTGTAATATGTTAGCTGATGCCTTTCAACTTAAAGCTAAACAAATCTTGCAATGCTTTTGTGCCCCAAAACAGCCCAAATGACAGCCACACCTCTCACACCAAAGTGGACGGCGCCTCGACCACCACACTTTCCATCTTTCCATCTATCTCGCTCGACCGCACCATCAGATTAGTCTCTCTAATCAAGTCCAGATCCCCCCTTGATCCCTGCCCACCAAAAGTCCTGCACATGGTCCCCGAAACCAATGCATCCGCCCTCTGGCCTATTTTTAACTGAATTATTACCACAGAGTATTTTCCCACCAATTGGAAAAAAGCTTCCATTTTGCCTCTCTTGAAGAAATCAAATCTTGATCCAGAGTACACTTCCAATTATAAACCCATCTCCAGGCTACCATTCCCTGCTAAGGTTATAGAAAGATTCCTAAATGAGGAACTGACCTCCTTTCTGATGGAAGGAGACACTCTGGACCACTCACAGTTTGGCTGCCGGGCTCACCACAGCACCAAACCGGTACTCATTACAGCCACGGAGGAACTCAGGTAAACCCTTGACAGATGGGATAGTGCTACCCTTATCCTTCTAGATCTCTCAGCAGCATTCAACACGGTCAATCATGACGTGTTGGTTGAACGCCTTGCCTCGCTAGGGGTTAGGGATGAAGTACTCCTCCCACTTAGATCTTTTCTGTCCAACAGGACGCAATCAGTGGCTCATGATGTATTAATTTCCCCAGATTTCTCGCTTCCTTATGGAGTCCCTCAGGGCTCATCTCTCAGCCCCACTCTTTTTAACCTGTATGTCACCCCCTTAACCAAACTGTTCAGAAGCTTTGGTTTCTTGCTGGTGTCCTACGCTGACGACACACAGATTATTGTGTCTATCAACAGCCGGGCAACGGATACGGCTTTCTGGTTTCAAGACGGCATGGGCCATATGGAGAACTGGATGCAGGCTAACTGTTTTAAATTAAATACGTTAAAAACTTAAGTCATGCTGTTTGGCATGACACCAGGTATCTGGTCTGAAAGCTGGTGGCAAAATGACATGGGTTCTCCTCCAAAACCTGCCAGCAAGGTAAAAAACCTTGGTGTCCTCTTCGACGCCAAGCTTTTCTTTGAATCACAGATCAATCAGACTACAGTTGCATGTTTTTTTATTCTTAAAATCCTAAAAAAGGTATTCCCGTTCATTCCATTTGAACTAAGGAAAACAGTGATTATGGCCTTAGTTGGCTGTAGACTGGACTACTGCAACGCCCTTCTTACTAGCGCAGCAAGCACAGCATACATAAACTTCAGGTGGCGCAGAATGCCGCTGCCAGAGTTCTGCTTGGGCTTACCCGCTTTGACTCAGCCTCTAAAGCTGTGGCTGAGCTCCACTGGCTACCTATCACCAAACGCATCCAGTTCAAAGCTCTATGTATTGCGTTCAAGGCTACACACGGTAAAGGCCCCAGGCAATTGTCACAACTTTTCAGTCCCTACATCCCGGCTATTTCACTGAGATCCTCAGGCAGTGGCAACTTGATTGTCCCCAAGATGCGTAAAGTAAAGTGGGGAGGAAAAATCTTTGCATATACCACCACCAAATTCTGAAACTCCCTGCTTACCTCCCTTAAATATGAACCCAACTTGTTACAGTTCAGGAAGCGCTTAAAGACTTGGCTCTACTAACTTACTTTACCAATCGACTTCACTGCCTGTTTGTCTATCCAGCGCCTAGATATCCTTGAGTCTGTGTAGCGCTTTATAAATTCTTCATTTCATTTCAATGTTTGTAGCACATCTGGTGCTTAAAATGCAGTCTGAAATAACTGCATGTTTTTTCCAAAATGAATCTTTTTTCCATCCCTGCAACACAAACACCCTTGCACCATGGTGCACGGGTGTCTATGTTGGTGCTAGGCAGCTTTTTTAGTGCCAGCACAAGAAAAAACACTGGGGTGCATCGTAGTCTTGTAAATATGGCACATCCCAGCATTTTTTTAAATGACGCAGCGCGGCGCAGCTAAATTACTAGCAGCCCGCACTGCGCCATTTCTTTGTAAATATATCCATCTCAAAGTGGCTTAACGCTGTCTTGTAAATAATGCCCCTTTCACGCAGCACTTCGTGTGAAAGGAGACGGCAATGGGTGTTGCAGTGGGTGTCCCACCGCAACATCCATTGATTTTTGACGCTGCCCCCCTATTTACAAGGTTGGCGTAAAAGGGGCAGTGCCAAAAAAAGTCCCGGGAAAACCTGGTCTTAAACTGGTGCAACAAGGAGAAATTATTAATTTTTCCTCTATTTTTGCTGTTTCTATGTGTGTTGCAGCACGCATATAAAGAGCAAAAAGCCATTACTGATTGTTCATGAGCAGGAAGTGATACCTTCCTGCACGTAAACAATCATTCCCTGCAACGCAGGGAACCGAGCACTTCTGCGGAAGGGGCCTGCATTGTAGCTAGGCAGGTAAATTTAGGGCAAGCACTAGGTAAAACGCAATGGTGCGCCGTAATATTGTAAATACGGTGCATACCTGCATTTTCAGAATGTTGTAGCGACGTGTTACCAATTGTAGCGTAACACTGAACTCCGCCATCCCGTGTAAGTATGCCCTTAAAACCGTAAGTAGTTCTATGCAGTTATACCATGGTATTTAGAACGAGTCTGTTATTGTCATGTTTTTCGTTAGATTCAATAAACGCAAACACATTTTGACACGGAAGAGATTGTTTTTGATGAAGCAGTTATTTAGACAGCCTGCCCAGACTTTAGAAAATTAAGAAATATTTTGTGTCACTGTTAAATCAAATGTCCTTAATCCTAGAGAAACTCCGAGAAACACATACCTCTGTGTGATTTAGCGGAAAACATTGAGATTCTGCACCTCAATGTCAACAACCCAAATAGTCGAGGTTTAAAGTTTTTACCAATTCGCAAAATCTTCTAGAGAATGGAAAGCAGCACCAGTCGCTGTTTTCTAGGTTTAGTCCTTGAAAGGTTTAGGGAATCCCCTTTTCTCCTCCAAATATCTATAACCTCAATAAGGTCACATGATAAAAATAAGAAACAAATTAAGGGTGTAAGTTTGAGGTGATCACAAACTTTCAGATCATTGGCAAGTTGAAGTCCCCACACACCATCCATAGCGATTTACTCATTGGGTGAACGAACCCATTTATCAGTGTGGCACCATCGTTTGTGAGTACAAATGTTGTATCACACAAGCATTTTGCAGATGTAAGAAAAACGCAAGCATCCTAATAGCTTTCTAAATGCCCCTTGAGACATAATTAAAAGGTACACCTGCACCAGGAAAAAGAATATGGGACACAACATCAGGTCAATGAATGTGATGCTTTGGCACACTGCATCCCTCTCCACCACCATGGGAGAAACAGACATTGCTAACTCCAGTGCGGACACAACCTCCCCACCTCAAATGCCCTCATCCACACCAAATGCTTCATGACCCATACCACCCCTCTACAAAACTTTACCACCTGCCATTTGCCAGAATCATGTATAACATGTGATTAAGTATTGCAAGTCCTGAAGGATAGTCCCTATTTCGTAGAGTTTAACTCTGAAAAATTGGAGTGTTGGCTGAAGCGGGGGAGGAGGTTAGTGTGAACCCATCTAAGCAACAGCCACAATCCTCATCAGGGTGAACCACAAAGGTCACTAAATTAACCTGTGCTGAACCCTTTGGTAGTCTGGCACAAACACAGTCAGGCTGAACTTAGAGGCTATGTGTAAAGTATTTATGCAGCATTTAAACAGTAATAAAGCGAAAACACAATACAAGAAAAAAATCTAATCAGCAGAACCGGAGATATGCAATTTAAAAGATTTAAGGTAAGTATAGCGCCTCAAAGCACAAAGCGTCGCCACAGTTATATGGTCTTGCGAGACCCAGTGAAAGTCACAAGTTCAGGATGACCATAATGGAGCACGGGCTGGATACAGAGATTAGGTTAACTCCGCTGAAAAGGTTACCTTCTGAAGTCTAGCACAAAGTGTCCAGTTCATGGTGGAGGAGGCCGCGGAGAGCAGTGAAAGCATAGGGGATGGTCACTGGATTGCATAAAAAGCAGGCTGGGGTTGTAGACGGTCATCACTGTAGTACAAAGATCCTGTCCGGCGTTGTGGACGGTTGTTGCTGGAGCATCACGTTGGTGGTCACCGCGGGCTATCGATGCTGTAGCTCGAAGTACAGATCTCATGTTGCCGGTCATTGCTGGTGGTCACCGTAGCGTGAAGAGTTGGGTTCACCAGAGCTTCGTGTAGGTGGTCAAAGCAAGTGGCACAATCTTTGCCAAAACACGCCTGTTTGTGCTCGCAAACAGATGAAAACTTTGGAATTTCTCCTTTTCGTCTGAGAGAAGCTCAACTGATGCCACACCAAGAGTCCAGGGACTGGGGACCTCTTTAGAACGTCAGGTACTCACTCCAGCAGAAGCCAGCAGTGCTCTGGCAGGTCGATTTGCAGGTCCAAATAGGTCCAGTGCAGCAGTTCAGGTTGGCAGTTGCAGAGGCCCCTGGAGCTTGTTGTGTCCCTGTAGCTCAAAACTGAAGGCAAGCCAAATAGCCCTTGGAGTCACTCAGGTGGCCTGAAATGACATGTGCAGGTCCAGTCCTCTTTCTCAGTTAGCAGGGCAGTCCTGCTGAGGCAGCAGGAAGTTCTCTGGTACCAAAAAATGAATGTAGTTTTTTTTTCTACCTGTTCTCAAAAAACTTCAAGGTGCATGTCCAACCTTTCAAATACACTGCCTGTACCATTCACTATGGGATGTTTAGGGCCTACCATTGAGGTGACATAAGTGTTAAAGAGTGACTTTTAGGTTTGACAAAAGGTTTATTTTGCCAAGTCGAGTTGGCAGTTTAAAACTGCATACAGATTGCAATGGCAGACCTGAGACATGTTTAGACAGGCTACTTAAGTGGTTGGAATAATAAGTGCTGCAAATCCACTCGTAGCATTTAATTTACAGGCCCTGGGTACATGAGGCTCCACTTTACTTGGGACTTACAAGTAAAAATTATATGTGCCAATTGGTTGTAAGCCAGTTTCACAATGTTTAAGGCATAAGCACTTTAGCACTAGTAACAGGGGTAAAGTACACATAATCTGATAAACCAACAAAAACAGGTTCAGAAATCAGGATGGGTGAGGGAAAAATGTTTGAGGGTGGCCCTCAGGGGAGGTCCAGGTCCAACAAACTCCATGGCTCATTAACTCAAGGGGAGTTAGCTGTAATTATGACCCTGGTATCTCCCTGAATAGTTAACAGTATACTCATAATTAGATAGTGAAAGTTATGCTTCAGAAAAAAGAATAACAACCCATATTTAAATAAATTAGAACATTCAGGTAGGGAACGTTAGTTACTGTTTAATGCTGTATAACCAATGCAACAATGTTTAAGCATTCCACATGGCAAAGTAAATACATAGGGTACACAGGCAGTAATATGAAAAGGTATTTCCTTGAATACCGTGACAGTGTCTTGAGATTGCACTAAAATGATTCTTTCTGTGGAGCAAAATTACCAATGAAGAAGTACATTTAATCTGTTTCTTATTATTCTATTAGTAAAGAAATCACCACTTTAATCAGAACTTACACACTTAAACATATCAACATAATAATAGTGTGAAATCAATATGAATTCCGAAAGAGTGAGTCAGAATACTCAAAACTGCCAGTGAGTGCTTATTAAAACAATGGCTGTATGTTTCTTGCATTGCATTGCATGTAGGTCTTGTTACCGGCCATAAATCCCTTCAATTTAGTTTTACCCAATAGGTCTCAGCCAGTCAAATAATGTTGTCCCTCTATAATCCTGCAAAATGTAAGATCACATCATCAATGGTTAATAAATGTGTAGGCCTCTTAACTGCCGACACAATGAAGAGTCTGTAGCAGGTATGGAAAAACAAAAAATACAATGAAAAAATGCGATTAGTGATATCGATTGACAAAAGTATGTTCTCGAAAGGGAAGGTTATCCTACCTGTTGTAGAATCTTCATACATTGACAAACTTTTTTTAAGGTGATTATGGCATTTCCAATTTTCAATCACATCCCCCCAATTTTGTCTATCAGACTCCACAACCCAAAAGCACATGTTCCCTTTTCTCTTCTTGAAACCCCTATAATTAACTGGCTTATATTCCACTTAAACTCACTTCTGCTAGCAAGCAGTAATCAGACAACTTACCATGGGAATCTACCCCAGGTGCTTGTGAACACAGACTAACAAACGAACGCTTGTTACAGGTCATCCTATTTATTTTCACTCTGGTAAATTGACTGACTACCGGACATTCTCCATTTGGACCTATTTTCTATCCACACCTATACTTATCTCTGACAATTTCCCATTATAACTCTATGAATCTACCAAGTAGAACCCACTCCAGGTGCCTGTTCGCCATGAACAACAAACACAAAGTTACTCCATAACTCACCACACCAAACTATGCATGTGTGTGTACATAAAAGGTAGAACATGCAAATAATAAATGCAATTATGATGCTCAATGTTTTACTCTAAATATGTGCCATCACAACAAATCGCAAGTGTTCCACATACACTATCATAAACCTTAAACTCAAGTGTAGTGGGATATCTGTGTGCTATCCACCTTGATCACAACAACAAAGAAATAGCTGTGATTTCCTGAATCAATACTTTTAATGAAAATTAACATTCACATTCTTGAAGAATCTGCAGGCTTATGCATCATCAAGGGCCAACCATGTGTTGGATGTCAGGCTGCTCACCATGACAATGTCTTCAGCACAAAGAATGACACTATCAAAAGCTGATTTTGAATCACGTTTCTGTATAGTGAACAGTTTTAATGTATCTCTATGAGTAAACATGGAAGTGATTTTTAAATATTCGGATGAACATGTACATTGGTTAAAGCATTCTATCAGTTTATGACTATTCCCTTGAGTACATATTGATTCTAGCACATCATGAGTATCTTGTTCTGCAGTACTAGATCTCCATCTAAATTTAACACTGTGCATTTTAGTCCCATATGTCAGAAACTGCGAGGGAGAAAGGGCAATGTCATGTGCCAGCCTAGCTAGGGGGATTAATTGCCCATTGTAGGAATGACCATCTTTTGCGTGGTATTCCCCTAGATGTTTCTATTCTCTACCATACTTTTGCTGGACCCGTTATTTTTGGCATTCACACTCTATGCATTTTACTCCTAACCAGTGGTCAAGTGTGTGTGCTCTGCCTTCCAAGCAGGAATACCCCTGATTGGTACATTTAATTTATTTATGCATTCCTACTAGATGGTACTACATGGACTCAGGGCCTGTAAATTAAATGATGCCACTGGACTGCAGCACTCATTGTGTCACCTACTAAAGAAGCACTGTAAACATGTCTCCAGGCGTGCCCCTGCAGCCTGTGTGTGCAGTTTGTAAGCCTTCTTTTTTTATTACTTATAAGTCACCCCTAAGGTAGTCCCTAAAGGTTCATAGAGCAAGGTGCATAGTATGTAGTAAGTAGGAAATATCAATCAACTAATCAATCATTATTTGTATAGCACTACAATCACCAGTGAGGGTATCCGGTCGCTGGCTTGCAGGGCTCAGTTGAAACAGCCAGGCCTTGAGTCTTTTCCTGAAGTCTGCCAGTGAGGGAGATGATCAGAGGTGGAGGGGAAGGTCGTTCCAGGATTTGGTGGCGAGACAGGAGAAGCCTTCACTGTAGCTTTGATGGATGCACAATGTCTGTACGAGGACAGAGCTGCAAAGGTCTCTGGATGGTTGGTGGAAGTTCAGATGGTGGTCGATGTATGCTGGTCCTAGGTCTTGAAGGGCTTTGTATGTGTTTATCAGTATCTTGAATTGTCATCTTTTCTGGACGAGGACACAGTGGAGGTTCCTAAAGTGTTGTGATGTGGGTCCATTTAGGTAGGTTGAGGATGAGTCTGGCCTCTGAGATCTGTATCATCAGTAATCTACTTATGTGTTCGATGGTGGTTCTTGCATACAGTGTGTTGCCATAGTCCAGCTGGCTGGTGACTAGGGATTGAGTGACGGTTTTCCTTTTGTTGATGGGGATCCTTTGAAGATTCTTCAGAACATGTGGAGAGTGTGGAAGCAGACCGAGGAGACATCATTTATCTGTCCTCCATGGTCAACTTGCTGTCCAGGATGATGCTGAGCTTGCTGGCGTAATCTGTCGGTGTAGGAGTCGGTCAAGTTTTGCTGGCCACCAGGTGTCATTCCAAGGACACGTGTTGTTGCCAAAGACCAGCACTTGGGTCTTGCCAGTGTTTAGCTCAGACAGTTGGTCTTCATCCAGTAGGCAACTTTCTTCATGGAATTGTGGAAGATGGTCTTAGTGGTGGAGGGGTCTGCGGAGAGTGAGACCATAAGCTGGGTTTTGTTGGCATAGGATATTAAGTTGAAGTCATGGGTTCTAACGATGTCAGCTAGAGGTGTCATGTAGGTGTTGAAGAGGGTGGGGCAGAGGGATGAACCTTGTGGGACACCGCAGATGGTGCCCTTGGCTTCTGAGGTGAAGAGAGGTGGGCAGATTCTCTGAGTGTGTCTGGTGGGGAACGATGCAATCCATCTGAGGGCTTCTCCTTGAATCCCAATGTGGTGCAGTCTCTTGATGAGAGTGTTGTGGGATGTGGTGTTGAATACTGCGGAGAGGTCGAGGAGGATAAGGGCTGCCAATTCTCCCTTGTCAAGGTGGGTATGGATGTTGTCTGTGGTGGTGATCAAAGCAGTGTCAGTGCTGTGCTTAGCACAGAATCCAGATTGGGAGGCCTCAACCAGGTTGTTTCTTTGTAGGTGTTCTGTGAGCTGCTGGTTTATGGCTCTCTGGAGGACTTTGGTGGGGAAAGAGAGTAGTGAGATGTGGCAGTAGTTCTGGAGTTCACTGTGTTCTATGGAGGGTTTCTTGAGAAGAGGTCTGACTTCATTGTGTTTCCATGAGTCTGGAAAGGTGGCTGTGGTGATGGATGTATTGAGTATGGTGGTGAGTTGATGGCTGATGTTCTCGCTTATGAGGTTAAAGAGTTGGTGGGGGAAGGGGTCCGTGGGTGCTCCTGAATTGATGGAGTGCACGTTGGCTGTGTTGTTTTGCATGGTAAGCTGCTCCCATGACGTGATTGGCGGGCCATGGGAAGCTTCCGTAAGGATAAGGAGGATGTGGAGGTCAGTGGGTTGAGGCTTGACGTTCTTGTAGATGGTTGATATCTTGTTGTGCAAATGGCCCGCAAGAGCATTGCAGAGTTTCTGTGAAGGGAGATCATGTTCCCGGTGGCTGCAGCGCAGGAGAACTATGATGCTAAAGAGTTCTTTGGTGTGGTTGGTGCTTGCTTTGATGTGATTTGCCAGGGTACAAGTTTACGCGTCTTTGAGTCATTGGTGGTATTCTTTGAGGGCTGACTTGAAGTTGGCACGTTCTGTGGTGTCTCTGCTGGTGCGCCATCTTCTCTCCAGTTGCCTGAGCTGTGTTTCAGTGTCCTGAGAGCTGGCTAGCTTGGTTGATAAGCAGGTCTTGGCTGTTTGATGGGGGTGACTTGGTCGGCTGCGTTGGTGATCCAGGTGGTGAAGTTCTGGACTGCTTGTTCCAAGTAGGTTGAGGGGTCGGATTGAGTGGTGTTGATGGTGTTCATCCATTGGATCTGTGACACTTTGCTCCCACTGGGGAATGGGGAGTTGGTGGGGCTGGTGGTGGTGTCTGGTGATCCTGCGATGGTAAAATGAACAATGGGGTGGTTGGTCCAAGTGAGTTCTGTGGCATGGCTGTATTTGAGTCTGTTGCTGGCCATGAAAATTGGATCCAAAGTGTGTCCTGCTCTGTGTGTGGGGTTGTGACCAGTTAGGTGAGGCAGATGTTGCCCATGTGTTCCAGGAGGTTGGTGGAGTTAGTGTCTGTGGGGTCATCCAGGTGGAAATTGAGGCCTCCTAGGAAGATTTAGTGGTTGGACTTGATGGCTAGTGGGGCAATGAAGTTGGTGAGGTTGCCTCTGATGGTCGTTCTGTCATCTGTGTGGAGTTGAAAGTTGGGGTGTTCCATGATAGGTTTGGTGTCATATTTAGTAGTTGTTTCTTTGTGGATGATGGCAATGCCTCCTCCATGTTTGTTGATGTGGTCCTGGTGAGTTATCTTGTACCTGTTGAGCATTGTGGTGGCAATGTCGGGGGCAGAGGAGGGGTTGAGTCAGGTCTCAGTGATGAAGATAACTCTGGGGACGAGGATGGAGATGGTGTTCAGACTTCAGTGGAGTGTTTGCAGAGTGGTTGGGAATTGAGCATGAGGCATTTGAGTGGTTCTGGTGTGGTCAGTGAGGTAGATCTGGCACAGGTTTCCCTGAGGGTGGGAGGTCCTGAGTTGCAGGAGAGGAGACAGCAGTGGCAGGTAAATGGTCCTTCTGTTGAGCGTTGGGATGTGAGGCAGCAGTTGTGTGGCTTCCAGGATCTAGGGCTCAGAGTTCTATGGAGGAGTATTTGTGGGTGGCCAGAGAACCAAGGATTCTGGCACTGGGTGCAGTCCAGGCACAGATGGGCTTTCCTTCGGTGTGCCAGTGGTGCGCCCGCTTCGCACCCGCACTGAGGACTCCATTAAGTAAGTCCTCAGAGGGGGTGCGGGAGCAGGGTGGCAGGAAGCTGGAGATGGGAGCTGAGCATGAAAATGGAAGAGGCTGGATGAGAGAAGAAATATCCAAAACTAATCCACAGGAAATGGCAGCAAAAGAGCAGGAAACTGGACAAGTACAACAAATACACTCAGGCAATAAACAGGACAAGCGAAAGGTGTGCTAGGTGTGTGCCTAAGGGTTACATGTCCTGCAGTGAAAGATCCCAAAAGTCTTTTTTCTCTGTGACAAGGCTTGTTCTCCCGTATAAAAAAACATGGTTACATTATAACATCTAATAATGCATAACTTCAGTTTAGGAAAAGCTAGAACCATGGTTTAAAGAATCAAATTAATAGTAATTTGAAATCTAATCTAATGGAGACGTTAGAGTTTGAATTACTACTTTGAAAAAGTCACTTTTAGAAAGTTGCCATTTTCCTGCCTAAACCAAATGGTGGGGGTGGTGGGACCAGTGTTCCACTCCTGTACAGGATGGCCTGGGGGGTTATACCTAGTCGTTTCCTGAGCTACAAAGGGTAGCCTGTGGGCATTATGCAGCCCCTATCTGAGTTTAGATGATACCTGCCCTGTCATAGGCAAATGCAAATCACACCTTCACCCTCCTGCCCTTTGGTTCACTAGTCAGACTCAAGCCAAACCCAGAGGAAAGCGAAGAAATGCCTAGGACCAGTTTTAGGGTTAGACAAAGGGGTGTCACCCATGCTCAGGCTTGCAAGGGGTATAAAAATGGCATCCACAGAATCTGAAGAGAGAACGTTCCTGGTCCTGAGAAGAGTCTGAAGAAGGAGTAACCTGCTGTCTGAAAAAGTTGGATTGGACCTGCTTGCCTTGAACCAGGACCATAGAAGTGACTGCAAATGTCAGCTAGCTTACCTCCTGTTTGAGCTACAGGGATAACACAAGCTTCCATATATCCATCCTGCTTTCCAGCTGACCGGACCCAACTGGATCTGACCTGATCCCCACTCCAGGCAGCTCTGGGGGTGAGTCCTGACCCCCAAGTGCTGGCTTAAAGGTCCTGGACCCTTGTCTGGAGTCACAGTGCTCTTCTCCCTGCCTAAATGAAAGTTTGACCAGATCTGCTGCAGAGCGATAAAGACCCCAAAAGTGCAGCACAACTTTTACTATAATACTTCACCTGATCCGATACAGAGTGACTCTGTGCCTCACAGAGCCACAAAGACCAGATCTTGACTGAAATCTTTACCGGGTCTGAAGCTCAGTCACACAAACCCTCACAGTACCTTTCTGCACAGCAAAAAGCTTCATGAAATCTGATGCCAAGCAACGCAGAGCTCTGCAGAACATCACCACACAGTATCCAATCCCGAATGATGCCAAGCTCTGGAAAATATAAAAACAACAATTGATGGATAGAATGCAGAACGATGTCATGCATTCACCCCAGTACAGAGATCTGGGCCTAAATCCATCGTTTTTTTGCTCACAGTTTGGTCTGGACTGTTCTCATGAGGGACAGGGTCAAGACTGATTTGCATATGGCTGGGTCTAAACTGGGGTGGCATGGTGAGCAAAAAAACGATGGATTTAACCCAGATCTCTTGACTGGGGGTGAATGTATGATCTATTCAGCATTCCATCCATCATTTGTTTGCGTAGCACAAGCTCTTGAAAATAGCACAATGCAAATCCCACACTTTTTGCTACTTTGCTGTCATTTTATTTTTTCACATATCCTCAATTTATTTTAATTGGTTTAGAATTGTCCTTGTGTTGTGTTTTTACTTTAATACTGTTTTTGTACTGCAAAAATACTTTATACATTGCCTCTAAGTCAAGCCTTACTGCTTTGTGCTAAGCTACCAGAGGGTTAAGCATAGGTTTATTGAGTGACCTTTGCCGTTCACCCAGACAAGGATTTTGATTATTAATCGAGGTGGGTTCTCAACCCTCTCAAGTAATAACTCAATTCCTTATGTCTATCTTGAAATATGTCACCTATAATCAGTAGTTCTACCTCAGTCCAGTGCGCCAGAGTAGTAGCTGTGTAGGAGCATATACCATATGGCAACCCAATAGAGGGAACAGTAGCAACATACAGTAGTTTAGATGATGTTCTTCGTGGATATCTGTCCCAAAACACCAGTGCTGTGAAAATCAGGGTATTAGGTGCACTTATCTTCTGCTTCTGGTCCAGAAGGTATGCAACTAGCTCACCATAGCTCTCAACTCCATTAGTCCCAGTTAGCCCATAAGTCAGTCACCAGGATAACCACTGGATCTGTCAAGTAATAACGTTCAAGATTAGGCAGCCCTAAATGACCTTCAGAGAGTGGTAGTTGCAGGGTGTCTAGAGCTGGAGGATGTCAATCAATGACCCATAAAATCCTGAGGTAACATTTTCAGGTCTCTAAACCAGCTTCCTGGAACCCCTACAGCAGGTTGGAAAAGTAATACAAAATCTAGTGAATGTGACCATTTTTACAAATGCCTCCCTGCCTATTAGCTATAATTTCAAAAGTCCATGTTGCCCTTCAGATTTCTCAGTGCTGTACCCAAATTAGCAGCCCTGAGTTCATTGATTCAGTTATTTATCCTCACCCCAAGTGTCAAGGTGTATTTTGCTCTCGGGTGATTCCTCCAAGATGCATTGATTGGACTATGAGGCGCAAACCTTTTTAATATATCATGAGATGCCAAACACGTCATGAAGGATATTTGTGGAAGGTAGTTCTCAAGCTTAAAATACTGTTTATTTTCGATTCAAGATCCATAAAACATTTAAGATAAAACATAACAGTCAATTCAAAGCTCCTTAATAGTTTGTTCACAATAGCAGGTTATAAAGCTATAAAAGCAATGCAACGTAAATTTTAAAGCTATATCCTTTTATGCAAAATAGTAATTACAACAATATTATTAAAAGTTTTATAAAAAAACAACCTTGCTATCATTTAAAAAAAAAACTAAGATCCTAGTGTGTCTAGAACGACAGTAGAGGGAGTTAGGAAAGAGAAAAGTCATTAAAATACATCATAATATAACCATTAGGTGAGACAAATTCTAACATATGAGGAAAAGGAAATAAGAAATAAAAACTTCCTTCACCATACATGAAAATTACTAATAATTATGGCTTATACTGGCAGGAAAATGTATAACTATATTTTTATTTTGCAGCGCTAGTTAACTAACTGATGCCGTTATCAGAAATGCAGAGGGATCACTCCAGGTATCGTTGGTGGATAAGCCAAGCAGGCTGCAGAAATTTGAACATGCTAATAATTACAACTTCCCTAAATTCAGACTTCAGGATCCTTATTGCTTGCACGTAAAGCCTGACACCTAGAAGGTGGCGTACTGG
Organism: Triturus cristatus; assembly: GCF_964204655.1. Classification (NCBI taxonomy): domain Eukaryota; kingdom Metazoa; phylum Chordata; class Amphibia; order Caudata; family Salamandridae; genus Triturus; species Triturus cristatus. Next base: position 471,075,689 of record NC_140585.1, on the reverse strand, counting down.
TATGATTCACTTCTTATAGGGAGGCCTGTACGTGGTGCAGAATAGTAAAAAAAAGGTTCAGGGTTTCAGGGACCAATTTGCAAACAGGACATACTGTACTTGACTCAGAGTACTATTCCCAGCTAGCGGTAAACCCGAGAATTGGGAATGATCAATATCTAAATTTAAGGTATAGCTGTCTTGGAAGGGAGCAATGGAAGCTTTACAGGTTGGAATATTTTAGTGATCAAGGAAATCATTGCTGAAGCTACCTGTCTTGCAGTTCGTGACGTCTCCACCCCAGAGGTATTTCCTACACCTATCCATAATTGATTGCCTTGGGATTTGAGCAGCTTCGTCGTGGGTATCCCAAAGTAAATGGAGGCCTAACATACACAATTGTTTTCTTACATAGGTCAACCCTGGCATTCTTAGATGGCTCTTGGTATTTCAGAGTTCCCTAAGAGGAAGTCTCTAGTGTTCCAATTTTTTGGTGGTCCATAGCCTATGCCAAAATAGCAAGGATCTCTGCTGCATAGCAATAGAGATCGGGTACAGTCCCAAATATTGTAACAAGGGAAGGCGAGGTGTGCTTCGTGGAGGTTGGATCAAAGCCTAAGAAATCTGTTTTCAGCCAGTGTGAGTTCCTTACCACCTGTGTGGCCCCAATGTTCAACTCTATATAGGGCTGAGCTTTTTGGTTTCAATGTGTACATTTCTATTGCTGGGGAAAGATTTTCAGATTTCAGTTTCCTTGCCATCTTAAGGATCGCCCCTGTCTCCTGCTGTAGTTTTACTCTTATTTGTTTGAACCTACCGTCCACAATTATGGGTCAAGTTCACCCCGAGATAGTCAAAGTCTTGGACTTGCTTAAGGGGTGAATTTTAGACTAAGATTCTTGTCCGTACTGATCTATATGGGTTTAGTGCCATAAATGTTGTTTTTGTTAAGTTCTACACCTCTATCTGCACACAATAGCAGGAAGCAATTTATAATGACCTAAATTCCAAGAGGGGTTTTAGACATAAGCAGAGTATTATCTGCAAATAATAGAGTAGGTATTTTGTTGGAGCCTACTTTTGGGGCATCATTGTTAGGAAAATCAAAGAGGGTAGTTCTTCTTCACGGTTGTTCAATAACAGCAGCATGCCAGCTGCACAAAACAAGACAATATGCATTTAATCCACCAGCAGGATTCCCCAATCTATGGGCCATATTATCAAGGAAGCCCAGGTTCTGGTGTGAACCTGGTCTTCTATGGGAATTCACAAGGGCATATTATCAAGCCCATTATCGCCGCTTTAGCAGCAGTTTCCTGCTGCTAAAGCAGCGATAATGTTTTCACCGTTCCTTGATAATATGGACCTCTGCTATTAATTCTAAAGAGTTGCTCAAAGGGCTCTATTGCTAGGGCAAGGAGCATTGGAGAAAACATGTATGGTTCCTCAATGGACTGAGTAGAATGGCAAAATCATCTTCCCTGTTTTAACTCTAGCTGTTGAGTTACTATGGGGAATTTTAATCCACATCTGTTTGCTGAATGTTGTCAAGAACTTCATCCCATAACCTATTGAGACACGTGTGATTGAGGTAGTACTCTTAGCGGGTTTGAACCTATTTTAGTCATGGTGGATACATGCTGTCATGTGCTGGTGAAGTTGTGTGGCTAAAATGTTCTTGAGCATAATAAAATCCAGTTTCATCATTGAAAGTGGTATGTATGAAGATATGTCAGCAGGATCTATGTGCTGCTTGGGAATAGTAATTATATGTGCCTCACTCTTGGTGTTAGGTAGCTTGCTGCTGTCCCAGGCTGCAGCATAAAGTCTAATCAGATGAAATACAAGAACATTGGTGTATGCAAGGTAACATTTAGCTAGTAAGTCAAACATACTAGGGGTTGTCCCATTAACAAGTAGCAATACTGATTCCCTGATTTTCACATCCCAATTGCTCAACTGCCTGTGCTGACACTCAAGTTCAATCTTTCTATGCAAACCAGAATCTTAGTAGCTCAAGCCTCTTCCTTTGCCTTTATGCTGAACCTGGTAATTTGGAAAGAAGGCTGGATTAATACTAGCTGGGATTGGACTATGTGCCCCAAAGAAGACAATATTAGACTAATTGGCATGACTGAATTTGTCGGCCTGATCAACCATACCAGAAGGCCTCCAGACATCTCAGCTTCTGGGGGAGATAAGCCTTGCGGTTAAGGCACCTATTCTTTCCATTAGAACCTCATATCTGTACCTCCGGTCGAGCAACTTCTGTTTCATTCTGATCTGTAAAAACTGCTTCTTGCTTTGCAAAGTCACATAAAAATCACAAGCAGTGATTTTATCATAGTGTGACACAACAGTGCTCACCCTTAATCATGCAAACAAGTAGAACTCAAACATACATCCTTGCTGCAGTCGCACTACAATGGAAGAGACTGGGTGAGTGCTATGTTCCTCAGTAACAGCTTTGCTGATCCTGGTTTCTCTATGTGTGTTCACATCAATAACAGGAGTAATATGTAATGGCATCTGTTAGAAATCAGATCATTGGTTGACAGGGTGTGAGCCCTGGGCAAGCAACAACCACATTTCCTTGCAGGGTGAGTCACAAAAAGGTAAATAAGTTAACCTGCAATTAACGCTGGGTAGCCTGGCACAAAAAGGACTCAAGCTTAACTTAGAGGCAATGTGTGACATATTTATGCAACACACAAACAGTAAAAAAGTGAAACTACAACATAAGAAAAATCACCAGCTAATTTAGAACCATAAAGTAATTTTAATAAACTATTTGGCAGCTAAATGCCAAAAATCCAATCAGTAAATCCGGAGATGTGAATTTTTTAAGTTTTTAATGGAACTATCGCCTAAAAGATTAAATCGCCAACCTCGAACATCTAGTCACATGAGACCATGTCAAAGTCGAAGAATATGGCTGATCGTGATGGACCGCAGTTCAGATACAAGAAGCAGATTGGGTCAGAGCTTACATTTTGACTTAGATAAATTCAGAGAAAAAGAGGCTGAGAACGTAATGTTCAGCTGGGCAAAGCTGCAGGTGCCCAAGGAGGTAGCTTCATCGTCAGATGGTCTTGCATCCAAGTCACGGTGAATATTTCTACATTCAGACTTGACACCAAAATGGAAACTGAACTTTTTCAGTGGTATGAGGTGAAGGGCTGTATACAATTTCATGAGATCGGATACTCCTTTTGAGAATGACCACTGAAAAGGATGTGTTGCTGCAGAGAATCAGTCAATCCAACTGGTGATGGACCTCGGACAGATAGGCACGCAGGTAGGTACCAGTCTCCTCCTGATTCTCAGAGGAGCTTGGGCCAACATTGTCTTAAATCCTCAGTTTTGGGATTGGCCATCTGGGCAGTATTAGCATCACAACCAAGGGTCTAGGACTGGTGTGACACCTCTTGGGGGTTGAGGACTCACTCAGGCTGGGTCCAGGTGTAGTTTCAAGATGGTGGCAACCATTTTTGTCCCTGTGGCTCTGCACGGGTGGCCAGCAAACTAGCCTTTGACATTATGTCTGGTAGTTCTGGATGCAGATGAAAGTGTAGGGCTCAAAAACAGGCCTTGCTTCTCAGGGTTCGAGTCAGGCACCAGGCAGCAGAGCAGTCCCTCCAGGTACAGCAGCAGTCTGACACAGAGCACAGCAGGTCACAACAGCAGACAGTCCCCTATAAGTCCTGCAGGTCAAGGAGTGAACTGAAGGGTGGGTCTGAAGTTACCCTTCTTCTGGAAGGTGGGAGAAACTTCTGGAAAGGTTCTTTGAAATGTGTGGCATATCCTGACTTCCCTGCACTGGTTTCAAGCTGGCTCCAGTGACAATGCAGGGTTGTAAGGCAGAACAGAGGTTATTCAGTTGTAAGTGGAGCTGTGCTCAGTGGCAACTCCCCATCCTGACAGATGATGGCCCATTGAGGCACACATAGTCCATCTATTGTGTAGCTGGGAGGAATTCACAAAGTCTAACTGTCAGCTACACCCAGCCATGTAACCTAAGACAGTCACAAAGGACAGGAAAATGCTGACATTCTAAAAGTGGTATTTTCAAAATTGTAATTAAAAATATGACTTTACAATTAAATGGGTTTCTTATTATAATTCCGTAGGCTTCAAGCATAATATATGTTCCTGCTCCCAATTAGGAATTACAGCTTTTTAACTGTAATAAGGAATCCCCGATATTATCCTATGGGAGGGGTATGCCTCACAGTAGTGAAAATTCTTCACTACCAGGACATGTAAAAGTTAAAAATACACAACCAACCTTCTAATTACACAGTACCCTGTCCTATGGGATACTGAGGTCCTAACGTAGGGGTGATTTATATGTAATAAAAGGGGATTTTAAGGCTTGAAAATAGGGTTAAAAGTCAAGTTGACATGTCAGTTTGAGACTGCACTCTGGCTGCAATGACGAGCTGGATCATGATTTAGGGTGCTTCTTAACTAGGTGGCACAATAAGTATTGCAGGTCCAATGGTAGCATTTAATTTACAGGCCATAGGTATATGGTGTACCACACTGTAAGGGATTTATAAGTAAATTAAATATGTAAATTAGGTATATGCCAATCAAAGCATGTTTAGGGAAGTGAGCAAAAGTACTTTAGCACTGGTTAGCAACGGTAAAGTGCACAGAGACCTCGGTCAACAGAGAAAAATTCAGAAAAAAGTGGAGGGCAAAAGGCAAACATTTTGGGGGTGACCCTGCAGAGAGGGCCAAGTCCAACAACATCAAATTTCCCTTTCCTCCAAATACCTAGATGATATTTATGGTGGCAGCCTACAAAGGTAAATATACACGTGAGTAAATCTACACTTTTATGCTTACTCTTCCACTTTGTAGTAAATGTACTACTTTAAGCTATTCAGCATTTGCAAATGTAATTTTACTACAAAGTGTAGGCTTACATAACTTAAGGAGGTGGACCCTAATTTAGTTTTTAGATTCTACTAGTAACATTTCACACGTAGGCAGAGATCTCCACCATGGGACAGGTCTCTCCCTGTGGTAAAGTATTGGGAAAGGTTTAACAGTTTATTAAAGTTTAGAAAAATAGTAACATTATTTTTAAGATAAATTTTGAGCTGAAGTAATTTAAAATAGTTATTTTAAATGTATAACAAAATAAAGAAATGCAATGGTATTACTAACTTAATTTTGATTACGTATAATTAATTTGAATTTACTGAATTCAATTAAAAATACTTTTCTTATAATTGAAATAAAAACAATTGTCAACTAGCGTAAACAGATTATTTTTACTTATTATGTTCCAATGAGGATCAATTGAAGTTCCTGCCTCCATTATTTCATATGGGATGGTATTGACACACCAGTGATTGGTCATGTGTGGTGCTGTATAACTTCATCTCTTAGGTAGAGAGCACTCACTAGTGTTTTGGGTCATTTTTGGCTGAAATAATTATAATAGAGCTGCTTGTGAAAATCAAGTTTTATTGCGGGTTGGTGCATGTAACTCACTAACCCCTCCCTAGCCATTTCTTAATCCCTCCTTACTTCTCCTTTAACAGCTCCCCTTTATTAGTAAATGTTTCCCATCTTACAGTCACTACCCCATCCCTCTCACATTTACTAATAAATCTTCTACCCACGTATGTGGAGGTCTCCGCAATTGTGGTGGAGATCCCACCACATTAACCATAGGAGAGACGGAGGTGTTGATCTCAGCATGCAGGTTTGTGTGAACAGCATTTTGTAGTAAGTTAGTGTTAGACCTGGCATCCTTGGAATGGTTTACCCTGACATTTTGCCTTCAGACGTCCTGTTTTTGCAGACTTTGTTTTTGTTGGCATTAGGGTTCTGAGCAGGTTACCACTGCTGACCAGTGCTAAAGTGCTTGTGCTCTTTCCCTACATCAAGATAGCATTGGCTTATTCACAATTGGCATATCTAATTTACTTATAAGTCCCTAGTAAAATGCATTACATGAGGCCAAGGCCTGTAAACTAAATGCTACTAGTGGACCTACAGAAGTGGCTGTGCGACCCTTTTGACGTTCTCCAAATCCCAGCTACCATCTCGTACAGCATGTTCCATAAATTTCAGCTCTGCCAAGCAATGAATGCTTGCTATTAAAGACGTTCTGAGTAGCCAGTCTTGGATTGGGTTCAGGGCTTTGTATTAAGTGCCTCTTGAGGAAAGCGCTGCCTTCACAGCATTCAGTTGACACCAAAACCTGCAGAATCACGGTAGGGTTGAACTTTCTAATGAGCCCAAATTTTTGTGGAAAGCGCATGTAGGAAGCCATAGACTGACAGGGGAGCATTTTTATCCCATTACATTCAGAGGGACACTTGCCTTGAAAAACTGTGTTTCTGGCATCCTCCCTATTCAATCATGTGATCCTTGGTTGCAGGTTGTGTTTAAAGACTCTAGTACTTGTTTCAGATTCCCCTTCACAAGTAAGGAGTCCATTGAACTGTGAATAATGAATGTCACACCAATATAAATACTGTGAGGTATACCAAGATATTGTAGTGATAACTCTGAGTTAAGAATGCGACCTCTCTGACGAAGGGCTTCCTCTCGTTCCAGATCACTCTTCCTGCAGCACCCTCCATAAAACCCTTCCCCTCGTCTGTCCACCACAAACCTCAGCTGTTTTGCACTACAGATTCAGTGCTGCTGGATAGAGGGCATATTGAGAGTATTTCTCACAAATCACAACTTTGGTAGCCCTGTAAAATTGTCTGTGCAATTAACCTGTCAACTTGTCACGATAAACCTCTTGCTAGGCTCAAACCATCCTTTTTAATTCACATAAGTCACTGCTTAGGTAGGGCCTAGATAGCCCTAAGGCCAGGGTGCAGTGTATTTAAAAAGTTTGACATGTACTTTTAAGTTTTACATATCCTGGTAATGGATAATGAAAAACTCTTAAAGTCGTTTTTCACTACGGCAAGGCGTATATCTCCCATAACTTTAGGATTGCTTTATTATATTTTATGAGAGCAATTTCCAAATGGGAAGATATGCCTGGGTCAAGTTTAGTGTCTCTGGAATCCTATTTAAAAACCTAACTTACTGTGAAGTCGTATGTTAAATTGCACTTCTGAAAATACCACTTTTAGACAGTGGGCATTATCTTGCCTAGGCCAATTGATGGCTGAAGCCTGTCTCTGATTTCATGTCTGGGGTGGGATTATGGCTGGGCTTTGGCATTCCCTCTAGACAGCCACACACAAAAGGAGCTTAGGAGTGAACAGATAGGCCGGCCTGACAGGAGGGAGGAGCTGGGCACAGCCTCACTTACACCTGAATGAACTGTGTCCTGTTCACACACAAAGGACTGCATACCCCCATTCATAGTGACTCTGGATCCAGGGCAATAAGGGAGGGCATCTGTGCACTTCAAAGGCATCTCTTTGAAGTATCCCCACTTCAAAGGCAGCAGTGGGCATAAATACTGGACCTCAAACACCATCACTTCATTAAACGTCTTGACCTGTAGATATTCTGCAAGGAAGAGGAACTGCTGTGCTGCTATAAGGACTGCCACTCTGATAGACTGCTACTCTGCTAGATTCCTGCTCTGTTGTGCTGACCTGCTCCCTGCCACCCCCTTGCCTGGGTTAGAAGGACTGGACCTGCATCTTTTGAACCCAGAACCGAGAGTGACTCCAAGGGCTTGTTGGCTGGCCTCCTGATCTGAAGCCTCAGGGACATAACAGACTTCCAAAAACATTGCATCTGCACCTGGACTCTGCCATCTGTGAGTCTACCCTGCCAAGTGGTGCCACCTCAGTTCTGGACCCTTGGACTTCAGCCCAATGTGCTGACAAGGGGAACCAATGCATCTCCTCTGCTGAACGGCACATCCTCAAACCAAAACCAATGCATCTCCATGGATGAGTGGTACATCCTCATGCAGATCTGATGCATTGACACTGCTGTGTCAGTTGGGCATGGTGCGGAAGGCCTGCATCACCCTAGCAGCCTTTAGAAACAAATAATCGCTGAAGGTGCAGCTCATCTCCGATGAGGTACCTGCATCTTTCATCGACGGCAGTCTGACGCCTACGATGACCTCTGTGCTGCAGCCTCACACCTCCACTGAAACAATGCATCAGATCAGCTCCATGCTGCATCCTCGACACCGGCCTTTGCATCACCACCTCACCACATCTCAGAGCTAACGCAGTGCTTCAACTGTGCGACACTTCTTGCCTCAAATCTACGCAACGGTCAGCATACAGGATTTAAGGTACTTTGTTCAGCGGGCCTAACCTGGTCCCTGTCACCATCTTGAACAACAATGTTAATGCAGTGTGCCAAACATGGGACCCTGAAATAGCCACCATCTTTCATGGCCCTAACTACATTACTGCCATTGTCCGTGGCAACAAAACCAATGGTAAGCCCTATTGGTCTCAGCCACTCAAACACCTTGCTGTTAAACTCATCCAAAATGTTTGCAGCAGTATGAGATTTCTCCATAGCAAACATGGCTACAGTTGCATGTTTGCGAGTGTCTTTAAAAATCTCAGCGGTGTCAACAACACCGTCAGATATCTTATCTTTAATACCCGAAAAAGAGACCCAGTGTGCAGTGATGCACATGTAATCAGTGGCTTGGCAACTGGTCCACATGTCTGTTGTAAGCTGGATACTCTGAACAGCACTCTGTTTTAAGGCTTTTCCAAGCAATTCCAGCAAGTCGTGATGTGGTGCTGGAACAGCAACTCTTGCGAAATTGTAGCGGCTGGGAACCTTCCATTTTGGGCAGATGGTGGTCACAAATTCAAGAAAACCCACTCCTTCAACAAAAGAAAAAGGGAGAAGGTCCAGGGCTAACATTTTAGCCAGCTTCACATTGTACAAACGTGCTATTGGGTGGTTGCGTTCGTACTGCCCCTCCGGCCTAGTAAACATGCTAAGAATGGTAGGCTGTGTGGTATTCCTTCCTGTGCTCAACGTCGCACTTCTTTTTAAAGCAGTACTCCTTGGTGTCTCACGCTGACTCTTACTCTTGTGCGACTGAGATGTGGCTGAGGATGTGGGCGTTACCACTGCAGTGCTGGGGACAGGGCTACTTTGTGTACCACTACCACAGAGAATATCTCCCTCTTCTTCTTCTTCCTGTTCCACCATGAGCGGACTTTCTACTCGTTTATTCCCAACAGCAATGGTTCCAGTTTTTATGCGACTAAGGTGCTCCTCCCACTGGATTGTGTGGTGTTTTTTCAGATGGGTCCTTTGGCCTCCGGTACCATAGTTTGTACCAAGCTTACCACGACTAACAGAGGTATGACAAACGGAGCATATAACAATGTTCTCCTCCTTTCCGCTAACCGTAAAGAAGTCCCACACTGGGGAGCTTGACTTTTGTCTCTTGCTGGAGGTGCCACTTCCAATGCCGGATGAACTGGAGGGTGTGTGTTGAATTTGACTCTGTGCAGTACCACTACCTACTTCTGCTGAGGTGGTGCTTGTGCTGGATGTAGGACGCTGCCGGCCCTTTGCTAATGTAAATATGGAAGCTGGAGTTCGTGTTGATGTTACCTGTGTTGGAGGTATGCGTGCTACATCCCTCGCAGCCATTTTGATAGTGTAAAAATGTTGGTCTCCATCTCCTCAGGCCCAGGAGTGATGTTTGTGATGACTGGCTCATCATCATCATCATCATCCTGCTCTTCTACATCAACCTTCATAAGTGTAAGGCTTTCTGGAACCTTCCTTTCCCCATGCCTGCTCTTGTGATGTGTCTCCCTCTCAGACTCAGTTTGTGGCTTCCAAGTGGCATCTAGATCACCAGAAGGGGGGCTTGGTGAAGAACTTGATGTACTAACCCTCCTTTTCCTTGCAGGGGATTTGGAAGACAATGGAACTTCTGAAGGAGTGTCTTCCTCTTCTTCCTCTGCATGAGGCTCAATTTCCTAAACTTTCCCTACTTCGGGAGGAACTACAGCTACTATTGCGGGCGGTGGTTGCGGCTGTTGTTGACCACTTATCTGCTGTGTTCCCTCCTGCGTTGATTGTGTACTACTTTGAGATAGCGATAAGTTTAGTTCAGTCTCAGCATCACTGCTTTCCACCATAAGGCTGGCTACCTCTTCCACACTTATCTGCTTGGGCCTGGGTTGGTGGGTTGGGCCCACTGATGCGGAGGTGCTGCCCCCAGCTTACCCCCGGACACTGCTGCTGCAGGTGTCATTTTTGGTGTCCCAAAAAAGGTTTTGGGAGGCACACCAGACTTAAGTGACACTTCCTTCTTCTTCTGTTCCTTCTTCTCCATGGCAACTTTCTTAGTACCGGAGGACCTGCTACCTGATTTCTTTGGGGGCATCTTTGTCAGATGTCAAAACAGCACTCAGTTGCACAAGTTGCAGAGATGCCTGGTCAGGTCACTCACATGTCACGTCGTGTACAGCAGCAGGACGTCGGTCTGGCACCACAATGGTCGATGATGATGACACACCTCCTCAAAGCAAAAAACCCAGAAGAACATCAGTCAAAAGATCAATACTATAATATATAACTTCTTAGTGTCTGGTGGGTGTTCACAATTATTACATTTTATGAAGTCAGTGAACAACAACAGTACAGCCATTTATGAGACTGACAAGGCCAGGGCTCCTGGTGTACTTGTACTGTGTACACTCAGGAAGAAGAATAGCAAAGAACAAAAACATAAATGTAGTGTAGCCTGTTTGCCCTAAATAAAAATTTGGGCATCTTATGGGATGGATGCAGCATCAGGGAGCAACAACAACGAACATATAGACATAAAAACTAAAGGCATTTATTTACAACACCCAAAAAGTGAAATATACCCCCGAAAAAAAGTAAAGCCCACATTTTACAATTCAATCCAAAGCCATACATGATGTTGAAATTTAACGCACAACACAAAAACAGTTGTTTAACTTCCATGCACCCGTGATGATTGATGAGTAGTACCCCTGGGCCTACTGTCCAACTAGGCCACAAGCTTGGAGGCCTATGGAAAAAGCACAGTGGCTGGTCCCACAAATACCACTTTTAGACAGTGGACATTATCTTGCCTAGGCCAATTGATGGCTGAAGCCTGTCTCTGATTTCATGTCTGGGGTGGGATTATGGCTGGGCTTTGGCATTCCCTCTAGACAGCCACACACAAAAGGAGCTTAGGAGTGAACAGATAGGCCGGCCTGACAGGAGGGAGGAGCTGGGCACAGCCTCACTTACACCTGAATGAACTGTGTCCTGTTCACACACAAAGGACTGCATACCCCCATTCATAGTGACTCTGGATCCAGGGCAATAAGGGAGGGCATCTGTGCACTTCAAAGGCATCTCTTTGAAGTATCCCCACTTCAAAGGCAGCAGTGGGCATAAATACTGGACCTCAAACACCATCACTTCATTAAACGTCTTGACCTGTAGATATTCTGCAAGGAAGAGGAACTGCTGTGCTGCTATAAGGACTGCCACTCTGATAGACTGCTACTCTGCTAGATTCCTGCTCTGTTGTGCTGACCTGCTCCCTGCCACCCCCTTGCCTGGGTTAGAAGGACTGGACCTGCATCTTTTGAACCCAGAACCGAGAGTGACTCCAAGGGCTTGTTGGCTGGCCTCCTGATCTGAAGCCTCAGGGACATAACAGACTTCCAAAAACATTGCATCTGCACCTGGACTCTGCCATCTGTGAGTCTACCCTGCCAAGTGGTGCCACCTCAGTTCTGGACCCTTGGACTTCAGCCCAATGTGCTGACAAGGGGAACCAATGCATCTCCTCTGCTGAACGGCACATCCTCAAACCAAAACCAATGCATCTCCATGGATGAGTGGTACATCCTCATGCAGATCTGATGCATTGACACTGCTGTGTCAGTTGGGCATGGTGCGGAAGGCCTGCATCACCCTAGCAGCCTTTAGAAACAAATAATCGCTGAAGGTGCAGCTCATCTCCGATGAGGTACCTGCATCTTTCATCGACGGCAGTCTGACGCCTACGATGACCTCTGTGCTGCAGCCTCACACCTCCACTGAAACAATGCATCAGATCAGCTCCATGCTGCATCCTCGACACCGGCCTTTGCATCACCACCTCACCACATCTCAGAGCTAACGCAGTGCTTCAACTGTGCGACACTTCTTGCCTCAAATCTACGCAACGGTCAGCATACAGGATTTAAGGTACTTTGTTCAGCGGGCCTAACCTGGTCCCTGTCACCATCTTGAACAACAATGTTAATGCAGTGTGCCAAACATGGGACCCTGAAATAGCCACCATCTTTCATGGCCCTTACTACATTACTGCCATTGTCCGTGGCAACAAAACCAATGGTAAGCCCTATTGGTCCCAGCCACTCAAACACCTTGCTGTTAAACTCATCCAAAATGTTTGCAGCAGTATGAGATTTCTCCATAGCAAACATGGCTACAGTTTCATGTTTGCGAGTGTCTTTAAAAATCTCAGCGGTGTCAACAACACCGTCAGATATCTTATCTTTAATACCCGAAAAAGAGACCCAGTGTGCAGTGATGCACATGTAATCAGTGGCTTGGCAACTGGTCCACATGTCTGTTGTAAGCTGGATACTCTGAACAGCACTCTGTTTTAAGGCTTTTCCAAGCAATTCCAGCAAGTCGTGATGTGGTGCTGGAACAGCAACTCTTGCGAAATTGTAGCGGCTGGGAACCTTCCATTTTGGGCAGATGGTGGTCACAAATTCAAGAAAACCCACTCCTTCAACAAAAGAAAAAGGGAGAAGGTCCAGGGCTAACATTTTAGCCAGCTTCACATTGTACAAACGTGCTATTGGGTGGTTGCGTTCGTACTGCCCCTCCGGCCTAGTAAACATGCTAAGAATGGTAGGCTGTGTGGTATTCCTTCCTGTGCTCAACGTCGCACTTCTTTTTAAAGCAGTACTCCTTGGTGTCTCACGCTGACTCTTACTCTTGTGCGACTGAGATGTGGCTGAGGATGTGGGCGTTACCACTGCAGTGCTGGGGACAGGGCTACTTTGTGTACCACTACCACAGAGAATGTCTCCCTCTTCTTCTTCTTCCTGTTCCACCATGAGCGGACTTTCTACTCGTTTATTCCCAACAGCAATGGTTCCAGTTTTTATGCGACTAAGGTGCTCCTCCCACTGGATTGTGTGGTGTTTTTTCAGATGGGTCCTTTGGCCTCCGGTACCATAGTTTGTACCAAGCTTACCACGACTAACAGAGGTATGACAAACGGAGCATATAACAATGTTCTCCTCCTTTCCGCTAACCGTAAAGAAGTCCCACACTGGGGAGCTTGACTTTTGTCTCTTGCTGGAGGTGCCACTTCCAATGCTGGATGAACTGGAGGGTGTGTGTTGAATTTGACTCTGTGCAGTACCACTACCTACTTCTGCTGAGGTGGTGCTTGTGCTGGATGTAGGACGCTGCCGGCCCTTTGCTAATGTAAATATGGAAGCTGGAGTTCGTGTTGATGTTACCTGTGTTGGAGGTATGCGTGCTACATCCCTCGCAGCCATTTTGATAGTGTAAAAATGTTGGTCTCCATCTCCTCAGGCCCAGGAGTGATGTTTGTGATGACTGGCTCATCATCATCATCATCATCCTGCTCTTCTACATCAACCTTCATAAGTGTAAGGCTTTCTGGAACCTTCCTTTCCCCATGCCTGCTCTTGTGATGTGTCTCCCTCTCAGACTCAGTTTGTGGCTTCCAAGTGGCATCTAGATCACCAGAAGGGGGGCTTGGTGAAGAACTTGATGTACTAACCCTCCTTTTCCTTGCAGGGGATTTGGAAGACAATGGAACTTCTGAAGGAGTGTCTTCCTCTTCTTCCTCTGCATGAGGCTCAATTTCCTAAACTTTCCCTACTTCGGGAGGAACTACAGCTACTATTGCGGGCGGTGGTTGCGGCTGTTGTTGACCACTTATCTGCTGTGTTCCCTCCTGCGTTGATTGTGTACTACTTTGAGATAGCGATAAGTTTAGTTCAGTCTCAGCATCACTGCTTTCCACCATAAGGCTGGCTACCTCTTCCACACTTATCTGCTTGGGCCTGGGTTGGTGGGTTGGCCCACTGATGCGGAGGTGCTGCCCCCAGCTTATCCCCGGACACTGCTGCTGCAGGTGTCATTTTTGGTGTCCCAAAAAAGGTTTTGGGAGGCACACCAGACTTAAGTGACACTTCCTTCTTCTTCTGTTCCTTCTTCTCCATGGCAACTTTCTTAGTACCGGAGGACCTGCTACCTGATTTCTTTGGGGGCATCTTTGTCAGATGTCAAAACAGCACTCAGTTGCACAAGTTGCAGAGATGCCTGGTCAGGTCACTCACATGTCACGTCGTGTACAGCAGCAGGACGTCGGTCTGGCACCACAATGGTCGATGATGATGACACACCTCCTCAAAGCAAAAAACCCAGAAGAACATCAGTCAAAAGATCAATACTATAATATATAACTTCTTAGTGTCTGGTGGGTGTTCACAATTATTACATTTTATGAAGTCAGTGAACAACAACAGTACAGCCATTTATGAGACTGACAAGGCCAGGGCTCCTGGTGTACTTGTACTGTGTACACTCAGGAAGAAGAATAGCAAAGAACAAAAACATAAATGTAGTGTAGCCTGTTTGCCCTAAATAAAAATTTGGGCATCTTATGGGATGGATGCAGCATCAGGGAGCAACAACAACGAACATATAGACATAAAAACTAAAGGCATTTATTTACAACACCCAAAAAGTGAAATATACCCCCGAAAAAAAGTAAAGCCCACATTTTACAATTCAATCCAAAGCCAAACATGATGTTGAAATTTAACGCACAACACAAAAACAGTTGTTTAACTTCCATGCACCCGTGATGATTGATGAGTAGTACCCCTGGGCCTACTGTCCAACTAGGCCACAAGCTTGGAGGCCTATGGAAAAAGCACAGTGGCTGGTCCCACAAAATGGCCGCCACCACATGGCCAGGCCACTCACAAAAACAAGAAAAGTCAGGAATACAAGACAGACAATGCCGGTCTATTGCAAAAGCACAATGCCTGCCTCCACAAAATGGCCGCCACCCATGCTCAGGCCACCCACCACAATAATAACAAAAAAGTGATTACAAAGGACAGGAACAGGAAGTTGTAGTCTCTGTGGAACTTACTTCCTCTCCTAAAAATATTTTAAAAAAAATAAAAGTGACTCCGTGCTCCAAAACTACAGCAGAATGACAACCTGAGGAGTTTTTTTTAGCAAAATGCACAAAATCAGCGTTTTTGAGAAGGCTTTATGTTGCTCGCGAGATATTGTTTGCCAGATTGCAAATGCTGCGTGTTCGGGATCGCGAACTGTGCAAAAAGTCTTTATCGCGTGCGCAAACACACATATTGAGAGCGCGAAAATGACAATAACTGTAAGTCCGCGTTGTCGCGCTGTGCAGAGTTACCGAAAGTACGCGAGCTGAATCCCTAGGGTTACCTACTGGCTGAAAAGCCCTATTTATTTAACACACACCCAAAAACTGCTATTCCACCCCAAAAAACACCTTTTGTAATTCAATCCAAAGCCATCCACGGTGTAAAAAAAATTCAACAGACAACACAAACTGTTTTTAATGGACCAAAGATTTGAGGATGACTACCGCTGGGCCTACTGGCAGACTAGGCCACAAGCTTGGAACAGAATGGCAAAAGCAAGCACACTGCTTGGATGGCTCCACAAAATGGCCGCTACACACCCACAACAACAAGAAATGGAAGACAGACAATGTAAGCCTATGGCAAAAGCACAATGCCTGCCTTCACAAAATGGCCGCCACACACATGGCCAGAACACAACAACAACAAGAATAAGCCAAGGGGAACAAAGAAAAGAAATGCAGGCCTTTATGGAAAAAGAAGCACACACTACTAAACTACCACCACAAAATTGCCACAAGCCACATGGCCACTCACAGTCACAACACGCCATGGAAAACAATGAACTGAAGCAGGCCTATATATGACCGGACCAAGGAGACCTGCTAAACAACACAGCTTTAATACAAAAATTAAAATCAACAGGGCTACGAAAGGATTGGAAAGAAGTTACACATCACACACACACACACACACACACACAAACAGTGAAATACACCACAGCCACATTTAGCATTTCAATCCTATGCCATCCATGCCCTACATGATGTTGAAATTCAACAGACACCACGAAACATGGACCCATGGGTACCCTACTGGCTGAAATTGCAGAGAAAAACAACTAGGCCCCTATTGAAAGTGCAGGCCACCCACAACAATAATGTTTAAAGACAATGAAAATCCCAGAAAAATGTAGGTACAAACAAGCCCAATGAAACAAACACACCAATTCTCCAACTTACTTGTAGTAAATTAAATCTCAAATCAAAAAGTCCTCAAATAAATCCAATCCTATGGTATGATGCAGCAGACAGACACAAAAAGTGATCCTTCCAGCTCCAAATCCAAATGAAAGTGAACAGCACATGGACAAAGCGCTGGGAGTAGCCTGCTGGACAGGAACATGAAGTTGGAGACTCAGGGGCACTTCCTTCCTCTTGAAAAAAAGAGTAAAAAAAATTAAAGGACTCCTTACACAAAAGACTGCAGCAAAATCACAATCTGATGAGTTTTTGGAGCAAAATGATAATTTTAGTGTAGGTTTTATGAAGCTCGAGAGATATTCTTCGCCAGATTATAGTTTTTGCATGTTCGGGATTGCGATCTTACCAAGACAGCCGCCGGAAGTCAGCTCGCGTGCCTGAATGAGGTGTTCGAGTTCGCACACTCTCGCGGGCTCGGGCAGCCATATTACAAATCTCGTGGCGCACGGGAATGGACAGAAAAGCGAGTTGGCGAACGCAGAATCACAGTAAGACGTTACCGCGCGCATGAGAATGAATATTGAGCGCGCGAGGAAGCAAAACTACTACGCTACGCAGTAGATTGCATAGTTATCTGCAAGTTCGCGCTCTACGCGAATCGCGAAGTTGCCTAAACTTCGCAAGCTTCGCGAATGGAGCGTAGTTCAACGCCCAGGCTTAGTCACCAGCCCCACTCCATCGCAGTCAGCATGAGCTTGTGACTTTGGACCGGATATCCCTTGTTGGAACTTTTTGCTTTTCTGCACTATTTTAACCCAAATCTGTGAAATCCAATATCTCCGGTTTCACTGATTGATTTTTTGTCACATTGGTCTTGCTTTATTAATTAAAATATATTAGATTTTTCTAACCTGGCTCAGAGTCTTTTTGTCCTAAGCTTTCACTGTTTTACTGTTTGAAGTGTTGCACAGATACTTTACACATTACCTTCAAGTTAAGCCTGACTGATCTTTGCCAAGCTACCAGTGGGTGAGAAGAGGTTAATTTGGGGATTGCTGGTGCCTTACCCTGACTAGGATTATGATTTCTGCTTCACCAGGGCTCACACCACAGTCAATCAGAAAACTAATTTCTAACATTTAGTTGTACTGGTGAAGTACAACTGACATAGTACAAAATGTATTTTGTGAAAAGCTCCTTTGAGTTTAACATTAGACAGCAGTCTCCTGCATTGTCATTCATGCATGATAACACACTTGCTGCACTCTCCTCCCTCTGACATAATTTTCTTTCTCTCAGTTCCCTTTGGTTACCCCACCACTCAGGTATTATTCTTGCACTTGCAGCCCTCTGAGTCCTCAGCTTTGTATTCCACGAATTGTACCCTGCCTGTGAAGTCAGTGATCTGTGTTTGCATTGTATCCAAGTTGGGGCATAGCTCTCCAATGGCACTTTCTGTGATTTTACCTCTCACTGTGAGCTTAAACTGATTTTTATAAAAGGGGTCAACATCCATAGCCACACTGTTAATTTCATATTCCATTGCCTTGTTTTTGGCCTCAATCAGCAGTAAAACTTTGACCAATTTATTTGGGGATGCAGGTGTGCAGGATTTTGATTCATATGGCTGCTTTGTTCTTGGCTGCTCATTTGATTACAAGAAGCCACTAGATCATTATCCATGGGATTGCCCAGATCACAGTGTCTCTTTGGACCCCTGGTGACAGCCATTCCATACCTGAAACAGCTGGAAGTTCCAGGTCCACTCCTTGAAACTAAAACTAGGGGGTGACATTAAAGTTGCTATTAGTTTCAGGAGGTAGCTGCATCCCCCGTGCCCCTAGAAGGCATTACCTGAAATAAGAGGTGTGAGTGAGAGCCGGAAGGCAATTGAATCCACTCCAAAGACAAAGTTCAAGAAAGTCACCTTACCACATGGCCTACCAACAGCTGACTGCAGTGACTCAAAAGCAGTCGGGCAGTGTTTTGAAGCAAATGTTATCCACTAGCCTCTACTATATGTATGAGAATAAGGTGCTACTCCCCGCTTGGGGGTTAACTGTGCCATGCATAGAGTTGAACCCAATTCACAGTCATCCAAGTAAGGTGGGACAAGAGTTTTCAGTGTAGATTCACCTCAGCTTACCTCCCATTTCTATGCCTTTTCACTTGTTGGCTGCCAGCACTATGCTTGGGAGAAGGCAGTCGGTCCATCTTGGTAGGTAGAGCTTGCACTTCTAACCTTTTTGCTTGCTTTCTATACTGGCTCCTCCTCTCCCTGTATTCAGATGTATTGCACTTGAAAATGTTATCACTCTTCTATACTGTGTCTGCTTGTATTTGGATGTGTTTGCACTGAGATTTATGAATTCAATAAAATAATTCAACACACCATACTTTGTTGTTAGTGGGGGCTTTTGTGACTCACTCTCAGGGTGGTAAATGGGTCCTCAGCGATGCTTGCCAAATGTATGTAGTTGCACAGATTGCATCAGTGCCCCAGCAGAGTCTGCAAGCAGCCACCTCTCCTGCATGCCTAACATTGATGCCAGATCAACTGCAGTCAACACCAGTGCCCAAAGTATGTGATGATTCGGGATGGCACCCAGCCATGCTGGAGCAGAGCAAAACATGTCTAACTACTTGGGCCCCTAGCCATGCCCCTGCATCAAAAATCGATTTGACCATTAGATTATATTTTGAAAATTGAGTGGAAAATAACTCGGGGAAATATATTTTGCTAGAATTTTCCATGCCAAGGATACAAACTAAGGATTTTAATTATATGTAGATCTTTTCCTGGAGAATGAATAAAAAGACAAGAGGCGTTTAGCAAAACAGGAACAAATTAACTTAAGGAGAGTATTGATAGAGGAATGTTTGAAAACAGTCTCAAAGGACAGACGTTTGGGCCGCACATACATACATATTGTGAGTAAAATACAACGCAATGACATTCCTTAAAAGGCATCATAGCAGTAAATAACCAGAAAAACAATCAGATATGAGGGACACAGTTGGCCCTCAACCTCGGAGAGAACTAGTGTGGGCCATTGTGTGCGTGTCCAGATGTCTGGTGTGGTGAGCATGTGATCACCTCGTGCGGTGTGCATGTCATGTCCTGGTTGCCTGAGTGTTCCTAACTACATGTGACATCAAACACTTGTGGTATTTTGGGAGTGTGCACCATTGGCCAAACATGTTTTTTTGGGGCCAATCTCCCAGGTTCTGTTTGTTATGTGGCTTTTCATCTGTGGAATTGGTCCGGGTTTTCCCTGGGTGAGTGTTTGGCTTTAGTCTAAGTTAGAAACCACCTGTAGCCTGTAACTTGATAGGTGTGGGTTGTGGTCACAGGGCCTGTCTGATCACGTATCTCTGACTCAGGGTTCATGGGGTGGTCAACTTGGGTGAATCGACAGCAGTGATCCGAGGTCTTTAGAACTTCTACAAATTAAGCGGTTGTCATTATTTTTAAGTGATACCGGCATCCTCAGTATTGGCGTACAGTTGTCACAGCGTTCATCGATATTGTCTTTACTGAGATTGACATTATATGCGTGCCTAGATCATGGCATACATTGAAATTGTTTCTATTGGTATCAACTCTGTTATGCGTGCATAGATTATGGCATACATTGACATTGTTTCTACTAGTATTGACACTGTTATGCAGGCATAGTTTATGTCATATGTTGACATTGAATTTATTGGTATTGACGTTGTTTGGACTGCATATATCATGGTATACACTGACATCCTATACACTCATCCTAGCATTTCCCCCCTCAAGTTGAATCTTCAACTACTTTATACTCCTCATGTCACAACAGTTACATTAGTCAAAAATGTGTGTGTTGCTGTAGTGTCTGTTACTCTTTCCCTAGCTATGTGCATACTACCTAATTTAAGGACTGCATGTTTACAGGAGGAAACACCCACTTGTAGGAAGCCACACAACAGAAGCACAACAATGAAAACGGGGATTAGTGATGTGAATTGTTTGGACACACATAGGGAGATCCAAGAAAAGATGCTATGCAACCAGTCCAGCTCAGGGACACCTCCCTTCTTCTTCATGTCAGCTTGCTGATAATGCAGTTCTTGGATGGCAAGCACAAGAGTTCTGTTGTCGAGATCATTTCCTGGATTAAAAGTAAAACAGGAAGTATCATTTTAGGCATGCACCCCACCCTCCATCGTGGTCATTACCTTAAGGCGGATGGCTCTCAGTTCTTCCTTGATAGTGTTTAGGCCCAGCTCAGTATCATTTATCATCTTCAGCAACTCCCACTAGGTTATCTATAACCAGTGGGCATTCACTTTTGTTTGCATGGTGAAGAAGGGTATCGATTCTCCTGCATTACCTTGAGTCTCCATAAATATTCTAAATTCTTCCTTAATGTCCTTGACTGAGACCATCCAAAATAATCAGGAGTTCTTCTTCTTTGAACCTGATTCAACAGAGTTGTTTTCTTCTGTAATGGATGTTGAGACAACTCAGATCGATCTTCTCCAGGGATGTCCAGCACTGGGGTGTGTATGGTCATGAGGGTGCAGAGGCCCCACCATCCGGGCAAGAGCTGGGTGTAGGCAAGTTCACTACACTGCCAGTAAATATCCATCAATTTGGAGATGCCTTATTGCAGGTCCGGTATATGTAATATCACGCCACGGTCTCTGTTGCTGCCAAGCAGCAAGGTCCTTTTGCCTCTGAAACACAGAGAATACAGTGCAAGTTTCATTGCAATTAGGGTTTGCCCCTTTCCCTAAAGCCATGTGTACCTATTAATCTTGGTATTCCAGATTTCCTAGCATGGGGCTCTCTACTAACATTGGACCCCACCCCATGAGACTCATTTCCCTTAGCATGATCAAGGTGAGCAGCTCTACACTGGAATTCTACATCCTGGGTCCACTTGTCCTTAAAGAAGGTGACCTCAAAGACATTTAGGGCCACCCTGGGACCGCAGACGAAGGAGGAAGTGGACATATTTGTGCACTGGTGTGGTGGTCTTGCTACCTCCAACAACCTTTTTTCTATGGACCCAAAAAAAGTCCTCCCCTATAGTGACACTTCTGTGCATCCTGTCTAGCTCGCTTTGGATATAGCTGGGACCACTAAAAAGGTATAGTGCTATTGGGTTGGTCTCATACCAGGTGATGTTTACTGTTCTCTATGGGTTTCTACTCTATTGGATTGAATCTTGGCCCTGATCTTGAACAGGTACAGATGGCAGAGGCATTTTGCTTTTTAGGGGCTATCTCCTAAAATAAGTAAAGCCTGTCTGCTCCTACAGCATAGGGTATCAGTGAACATATATAGCATGACCTGTTTGTGGTTTAAGTGCCTACGGTGGTCATATGTTGGTACAAGGTGTTGTGTAGTAGTGCGCTGTGTAGTTCATGCGGCATTCTAGCATTTGGTTCAGTATAGGCAAGAATGTCGAAGTAGAGTTTATAAGATTAGGTAGACTTCTTGCTCCAAAGGTGGCACAAGAGCACTCCAAGTAAATAGAGCATGTACAAAAATACAGAAATGCGTAACCTAGAAAACATTTGCAGGACTGTATGGTAAGAGCTGTGCATTGTAGGTTAGCTTGGAAAAAACAAATCATTAGGCAGTTCGCCTGAAAACTCCAGTGTTTACTTTTTGTCTATTCACTCTGTGAGCAATTTTTCCTGGTGCTAGAATTTTTGGGATATGGTGAGTTTAAGCTAATTTTAGTGCCTTTTTGTATTTTGCCCCCTCCCCTCTCCTTGCTACGGTGGGTACATAACTCTTTCTTCGCGGCCTCCTCCGTTTAAAAGTGTGATGTTTAACCAGTGCGGAGGTGTCTATTCGACCTGCATTGACTGCGTGCAATTGTGAGGGTAAGTGGATGTTTTATTTTTAGGCCAATGTGTCTGTTGACACGTGCGCATCAATTGGGTCTTTGCATGTGGTGTGGAATGTGGTTTTCTCTAATTGGGTTGAGTTGCTGGTTACACAATCCCTCTGCAAGGTCAGGGTGTTTGGGCTACTTTTGGGCTAATTTGTGCAGATTCCGTTGGCTGTTTTTCTGTGGTTTGGATGCTGCTATTTCTAAGGCCCCATGTCAAAGGCAATCGGGGTGTCGTTTGGGGCCCCCATATGGACCTGCCGAGCAATGGTTGATATTGTGTTTGTTTGCTTATTTTTTCAATGAGAGTCTTGGGTCCCATTGGGACTTTGTGTGCTCTGCATCTACGTAACGCTAATAAACTCGATGGAGTTTTCCATTCTCTAGTCACTGGGACGCTGTTCTGTGGAGTTCTGTGGTCATCTCAAACCCCCTTCCCAAAGCACATGGAAACACTGCCTTCCGTCATTGGAGCATCTGCCTCGTTTTAAAACCATAGAAGGGCCTCAATTTAGTGGTAAACCCTAAGGTGGGTGAGACTTACATAGCCTGCCCAAAGTTGAACTTGTGTTATTGGTCCTGGGTGCCCATTTTTATGCACCAGCGGGGGGCTGCCCAGCTCGCTTGTCAGACTTTTCTCCCCTGGGGTGTGGTCAGCTGACCTCGCCTTGGGGGACCAACAGCAGTGGGAGACCTAGGCCCCTGAGGGCACCTGGATGGAAAACTCTAGCGTAGATTCCCAGTCAACATAGTATGGCTGCCCTGAGGCTTTCTGTGTGTAAGTAAAGGTTTGAGTTTCCCTAATGCTGTGTCGCTAGTCCTTATTGTTGTAGTGGGTTTTCTGAAGTGGGTATTAAGTGGGTGCTGTACTAGAGTTTTGAATTCACTGTACTGCCACCCCAGACATTCACTCCTCCTTGCTGCTGCTGTGGGCCCGGTCCCTGTTGGACTGAGCTCCCTGTCTGTTGCAGCGGTTGCCCTGTCCTCAGCCAACCCCATGTTGCGGTGGGGTGGATGCAGCCTGATTTCATAAAAGCTGATTTGCAATGCATTTGTGTTGTTCTGGGCTTGGTTTTGGGGGTGGATGCTCTATGAGGGCTGTCCCAGTACTTTCTAGACAGCACTGGTTAGTCATGTGGCCCACTCTGTGACAATAGTGGTACTCTATGAGGGTGGTTTGGACACAGCCTCTCTGACCTCGACTGCTAGGACTGGGTGAATACCCTCTGTGGTCCGCAGGCAGAGCTCCCCTTGAGACTTTGCCATCTGGACATTCGCGGCCAATGTGACCCCCTCAAGAGCGGTCTTTTTCAGCTTCTGTTGGGCCAGTTTGGCGGTGTCTCTCAGGCCTGCTCCCTGTCCCTCTCCTGTCTTTTCCGGTAAACGTTTACTATGTGGGCCTGTATTTCCTACCAAGGTTTGGTGTCTAGCCCTACTATGCCATTTAGTTTGGTCTGGATCTCAGTGAGTAGTCCCCTTTTGACGATGTTGTAGAAGCATGCAACCTGGGGACCTGTGTCTGTCTAGGGCTGTCCTGCTCTTGCCACATTGCCCTCTCATTCTATCTAAGTATTCAGTCACAGTCTCCCTAGCTAAATGCTTTCTGCCATCAGTCCTACATCTGGACGGTCAGGAAATTTCTCCCTCAGGGCCATCCAGACCTGGTGTCTGAATGAGGTAAATGCGGCCAGCCATGATCAGTTCTGATAAGCTTGCCTGTGGGGATGCAGGTTCGGGAGTATGCTGTGCCGGTCAGCTCGCCGATGAGGCTGCTGAGCAGACTTTGGATGTCACCTTTAGCTAAGTTTAGACCTGTGGTGCTCTTCTCAAAGCAAACACAAGGAGATGATGGACGGAGTGCTGAAACATTTTAGACACTCACCCCCGGTCACAGACCTGAGTTGAACCCATCATCGGTCTTAACTCACTTTGCCACCCCAGTTCAGACCCAGCCATATGCAAATCAGTCTTGACCCTGTGCCTCATGGGAACAGTCTAGCTTGAACTGCCAAGCCAGGTCTTCCCTGGACCGAAAACAAGCATCCTGGGAGCGGTTTTGGGGTAACACCCCTCACCATCCATGCTAGCTTAAATCCAGTGGCAAAGTGAGCAAGGGACTCACATCTGGACATAAACTGCCAACTTAGGGTGAACAAATCAAACACAAGGAGATAATGGACGGAGTGCTGAAATGTTTCAGATACTCACGCCCAGTCACAGATCTGGGTTGAATCCATCATTGTTCTTTAGCTCATTTCGCCATTTCAGTTAAAGCCAGCCATATGCAACTTAGTCTTCACCCGGTTCATTATGGCTCAAAGCATCAGCTCCAATTCCTACCCCGTCCATCAATGGGGGAAGTTTGTTCCTGAGCCCTTCTTTGTCCATTTGTGCTCCAGGTACATAGAGGGTCCCTGCTGCTCCTTTCTGTTGTAGCAGACAAACTCTGGCACTGGGCCGTTCTGTCTGTTTCCCCCAGATGTAGCGCTCCCATCCTCTTAGCCATTCCTGCATGTAGAGGTAGTTTCAAAAGCTAAGAAAGAACCTCTATACTGACCTACTTTATTTTAACATTGGCCCAAGAGCTCATACAAGATACAAATCCCATAAGCAGCTTCTTACAACATTTGTTAATTCATAAAAATATGTTTTATTATTTATCAAAAAAATATTTGTTTCCATTATTTTACACATATATTCTTATTTACATCATATAAAAACATACATATATTTACAAATTCATATGAGATAAATAATGATGCAAATTTGAGACACAAATCACAGTCATGAGTAACCCCACAAACAACCATCATACCTAGACTCTCACCTACCAATCCTGATCAACCGCACAGTCCTTAATACAACACAAAGGTGACAGAGAAATTCAAATAATGTGAGTGATCCTATATTGATTCTGCAGAGACACTTGGGAGTTTAATTCTTCATCCCATCAAATTCTTCTCTTTTATTTGCCTCTGGTAGGATTCCCATATATCTGGAAAGGGTCTACGCACGTTTCAGTGGGAATTTATTCCAACTACCTTCACCAGGACCAACTACAGAATCAAATTCATAACAAAGGAAAAGTGGACGGGGGTTATCTGAATAATTCTGTTTAGCTCTCAGCAGATATATATGTGGCTGAGACGTATCTAAATCACAAACCAGATGAAACCCTGCATATGCGTGTTCTGAAACTTGCAGGCTGGTTCTATCCGAATTGAACAGCTAGTTGCTGAACTACATCCGTAAATTTTCTTACTGTATATTTTTAAAATTGGATTTTTTTTTATATGTATAGACTGGTTCCACCTGATGAGGAAGGACAATTATAGCTTGTGTCTCGTCATAATTTAGCCGTGGTGCAAGAAACCATGTGTTCCAATGGCCCAAATTGCTTCTAAAAATTGTTTGTTTGGCTGATTCTGACCGCAAACGAGTTCCATCAGAGTGTTCCCATGTAGAGATAGTTTCATCTTGGATCACCTCTACATGCTGAATGCAGTCCGCTGCAATGGCCATATTTTCAGGCTTGAAGGGATGATCATACTGACCCTACCTTTCTGTCCAGCAGACCAGTAGATGGCAAAAAGGCCACGCAAGGCCTCAATCTTTTCTATGGATACTATCACTCTAAGAGTTGGTCTGCCTGACCGGTACTTTTGGGGAGAGCGGGTGATGTCCTCATCATTGCTCTACTTGTGCGCGCTCAAAGGTGCTATGCTGCTCCAATTGTGTTCCGGTCTGGTTTTCCTGTGCCGATGGCCAGGTGATGTGTGTGCTTCCATTAGAGGCCTACCCTTGTTCTCTCTCCCTGCTGGGCTTCCGTGGTGAGAGCTCTCATTTTTCTATACTTAACTCATGCCTCTCCTCCTCTACTTCCCACCTGGACTGCCTTCTTCACTCAGTGTTGCATGCTGTTCTTATAGGAAATGTGTTGGCCTCAATCTCACTCCATAATACTTCCGCTGCTCCATAGGCATACCATAGGGGAGTTTAGCACATGGCTTCACTCTCGAAGTTGGAATTTGGATGACTGAGGCCCCTGTCTTTTCGTCACTGGTGGAATCCCCTTCCAGCAGGGCCAAAAACTTCCCTCTGATCTTTGGGCACCATTTGGAGCAGTCAGGATCATGTGCGAACTGTTAGGCTCTGGCCTGATGGGCCATGACCGATGGGTGGGGGGTTTGAACCCTTGGGGAGCCTGGCACTGGACTGAGCCGGAGCTGACTGCATCTGGGCCAGTTGGTCCCTCACACCCCCTGGGTCTGGTGGCTTGCTGCCCTTGGGTAAATGTAAATGTGAATGTAAATGTAGTTGAGCTTACATAGCACACAGCTACCCGCTGTGGGTTTCCCGGCGTTTGCTTAGGGAACCCGTCCTGGTATTCCCCTGTGAGATAGCAGGGTATCCACAAGGTGAAAGTCAGGCATCCCGCCGCGAGGGGCCGTTGTGGAGATTAAGCAAGCTATTGCTCAGAGTCGCAGAGTGTGAACCCGTGAGTCGAGGAGGCACCGGGGCGAGAATTATCGAGTCCGTGGAATTTTTAAGCCCACAACCCGCCGAGGCGGGGAATTGAACCCTGGTCCAGGACCGATCTCAGCTTCCGGGTCTGCCGCCTCTAACCCCTGAGCCACACTTGGGTAGGTCCACCAACTCCCTTGACCACTGGACTGGTGTAACCCAGCGCAGGTATGACCAACATCAGCTAGAGCACATCCCTGCCGGTGTATGTTGGGGGAGGAGCAGATGCCTCGCTTACAGACTTAGGAATAGTCTTATAGAATGGGGCCACCTCAAAAATGGCCTATAGTTCTTGTAGGGCCTCTTGCTCAGCCTTTTCCTGTGACACTCTGATCTATAAATTATTATTTTTTTTTTTTATAAAGCATAGACTTACTAACATGACATGAAATTTAAACATAATGCAAATTGCAAACTTTTAACAGCACCCTAATATCAATAATGCATAAATGGAAAAATCTAAAAGTGACTAAAAGAGAAAAGATTGACAGAATTTTTTTGATTATTTTGTCCAAAACACCTAAGCCCCCTCCTAGCGCCTACAGCCAGAGCAGAGGGAATGCCCCATGTAGTATAGGTGAGCCTGATAGTCTATTAGTATTGGCTCAGCAGAAAAAATAGCAACGATTTGTGCGGAGAAAAAGGAATACGTTGACAATTATCAGCCCTCTGTGGCCAGACACAAACTACACCTTATTCACCAAGGTCTGAATTTTTCCCCAACCGTACGAAATACACATTATTTCACACATATGATTAGTGTGTACTGACTGCCTAACGTCCAGCGGTCCAAGCGAATAACACCTCTCACTTCTTTCAGATACTACCAATGTAAAATATGCAATAGCACTAAAAACCTCTTTAAGACTAATAAATAAGATTGAGATTCTGGCTGTATATTACACCCAAAGCCCATGCATACTCTTGTACCACACCCAGTGGCCCATGCAGTGCCTGTCTGTTACCAGATATAAGCGAACCTCTGTATCATTCCCAGTGGTGCAAGCATTCCCTATCTGACACCCGGAGACAAGCAAACCTCTGTATCATGCCCAGCAGTCTAGGCAGTCCCCATCTGACACCCAGAGACAAGCATACCCTGTGTCCCCACAGTGGTCCCAAAACTGTAACCACCATCACCTTCTCTAGCATGCTGGCTAGTGGAAAAGCAAAAGTGATCTATGCACTTGTCCTAGTTTGCCACATGCCACATACTGGGATTAAGGATCAAATGTAGTCTCTTACTCTGTGACGGCTCTCTCCATATGGACTTCTGCCCTGTGGATTCAGCAGAACTTATGATCAATTATGGTGTCTACTCACTAACATTGTTGCACAGATGTGAATCCGTTTGGGCAGGGGTCCTTCCTTCCACAGCTATTGGGCTCGATAAAACAATTTCTCGTGGCTGGCTCGCCAAATATTGCTGTAATATGATTTTACCTTAAATAAATGAAAAGACAAGAGGCACATGGCAAAACAGGAATAAGTTGGTTCAGTTAAACACAGCGGCTGGGAGAGTATCGACAAAGGCACGTCTGAGGACATTCTCATATTACAGAAGGTTGGGCCGCACATCTACATATTTTGTGAGTACAATAAAACACTTTGACCATCCTTAAAAGGCACAATAGTCATAAATAACTAGAAAAACCTTCAGATATGGGGGACACAGGTTGCTCAAGTGTGTGCGTGTCCACAGGGTCGGTATGAGAATGTGTGTTCCCCTTGTGCAGTATGCATGTCTTGTTCTGGTTGGCTGAGTGTTCCTAACTACATGTGGTGTCTATCTTTTGTGGCATTTTGGGAATGCATGCCTCCGACCAAACATGTTTTATTAGAGCCAATCACCTAGGTCCTGTTTGTGGAGTGACTACCTCTCTGTGTGATAGAACAGGGTTTTCCCTAGGTGCGCGTTTGTCTTTGGGCTAAGTGAGACCCCACTTGTGATCTGTCACTCGATAGGTGTGGGTTAGGGTCACAGGGCCTGTCCGACCATATATCTCTGACTCAGGGTTGATGGGGAGGTCGCCATGTGTGAATCCGACAGCAATGATATTAGTTTGTTAGAACTTCCACAAATGATGTGGCAGTCACTGATATCTTATATACCAGCATCGTCAGTATTGAGCGTACAGTTGTCATAGCGTACATCAATATTGTCTTCACTGATATTGATCCAGGGGAGTTTGCAGAGTTTTGCCAACTGTGCGCTCCGCTGAGAACACTGAGTTTTGGCAAAAACTCAGATTCTACGCCGTGACGGAGTTTGCCCCAGCCACCCACCCCATGGAGGGAGTTAAGGGTGAGGAGGACCAGGTCTTACCTGGGTCTGGCATTCTCTGCTGTGCCCAGGCTGACCTCCTCTTGTCCTTGTCTCCTCGGTGCAAAAGCAAACCCCCTCTGCTGTACATCTTGGGAGAACTGCACATGTGCACCCATACGCGCATGCACAGCTCTCACAAGTCGTACAGCGTAGGGGTATTGCTTTTGCACAGAGGAGACCAGGACAGGAGGAGGGCAGCCCGAGCACGGCAGAGAACGCTTGACCCAGATAAGTGCTGGGAAGCAGGTGGCAGTCTCAGAGTCAGGAACCCTCCAAGTCTGCTGCCTGCATGTAGTGCAGAGCGGAGCGGAATTACACTGAGTTTTTAGCCAACTCCGTGGGACTCCATGTAGTGGCCCTCCGCCAACTCCGCCCACTCCTAGTATTACCATTGTTATGTGTGCCTAGATCATGGCGTACATTGACATTGTATTTACTGATATCAACACTGTTATGCGGCCATCGTTTATGGCATAGATTGACATTGCATCTATTGGTATTGACATTGTTATTCGGGCATGGTTTATGGCATACATTGACATTGCATTTGTTGTTGTCGGGTCTGTGTATAACATAGTATTAATTGACACCGTATACTATTCACCCATCCTAACATGTAGTTTAAACTTTTGGACATACTGTCAATGTGAGGGCACTCTACTTTAAACATGTAGTTTGCCACTTTTTTAAATAAATGAAGCAGCCTGACATGTTGGCTTACAAGGCACACTTGTGCAGGTGATCCCTTTATAAAAGCCTGTTTCTAATTTGTTTATTAGCTGCTCAACTATAATAACTTATTACAATTGACATCTCATGTCACAATGCCTGCTACCAGGGAAAGCGGCCAGGGTGAAAGGCAGGTTGCAGGAAAGTGCCCCTTTTTGCATGGTTACCCTAACCTTTTTCCAGATAACTGATGCTAACTTGACTGAGTGTGCCCTAGGTCCCTGCCGATCAGGTTCCCAGGGCCTGTGCTCTTTTCCAAAACTGTACCTTTGTCTCCACAATTGGCACACCTCTGAGCCAGATGTACTTCCATTCTAAAAGGTACCCCTGGTACCAAAGGACCTTGTGACCAGAGAAGGCCTCTGAGGGCTGCATCATTTATTATGCCACCCTTAAAGACCCCTCACCTTAACACACACACACTGTCATTGCAGGCTTCGTGTTCTGGTGCAGACTAAAGTGAAGAGTCAGCATGGCACACATCCCTGTGTGTCCTACCAACCAACACTGCCTGTGGCATGGTTAAGTCACCTCTCAAGCAGGCCTCCGAGCCCTCAGGCAGGGTACACAATACCACAGATGAGATCATTGCTGCATTAGCAATATGCTCCTACAGTGTCTGTGTCATTCATAGACTTTGTAAGTGCAGTGAAGCCATTGTGAGTACATTTGCTGGGAGTTTGTCAACATAAACTCCACAGCTGCATGATGGCTTTACAGAAGACTGAAAGGTTTGGTATCAAACGTCTCAGCATAATAAACCCACACTGATGCCAGTGATGGATTAATTGTAAAATGCAAGCAGAGGGCATTTTAGAGTTGCTCCCTGAAAAACAACGACCTCTAGTGTATTGGCTGGCTGGTCCCTGCCAGCCGGTCATGACTAGACAGGTTTCTGACATCATGGGGTGAGATCCTTTGTGCTCTCATAGGTTGGAAACAAAGCCTGCTCTGAAGGGAGATGCTTTACAATTTCATCTGGCAGGAACAGCAAAACTTAGCGGGTAGCCTCACAGACTATCACCTTGTGATGTGCTGATTTGGTCAGTTCCAACTAGTGGAGATGCCAGCCCCCCTGTCCAGACCCCACTTTGATGGCAGGACAGGTGGGAAAATTAGTAAGCAGAGTAGGAGCGGCCACGTCAGCCTGACACACCCCTAGGGTCACTAGAGCTGAGGTGAACCCCTCTCTTAGGAATTTTCCATCTTAAATTGGAGAATTAGGCCCAATAGGAACAGCGATGTACCACTCTCCCCAGAGAGAGGGAGGACCCAAATGGTGTAGTCACCCTAGTGAACAGTAGCCATTGGCTACTGCCCCCGACCTCAGTAACACCCTTACATTTAGTGATTAAGGGCTCCCTGAAACGCTACAGACAAAACTCAGCAAGAACCCCACCACCAGTAGCCGGCTCGACAACTGGACCTGTTCCCCTTCCAGAAACACTGCAAGACCTCCACGAAACACCAAAGACCTTCCAGCCTTCAACCAACGTCCAAGAACCTCCCTTTGGGTTAGAGGCTCTAGTCCCCGGTGCCCGCAGGCACACAAACCGTAGTAGTTGAGGACCGACACTTTTGTCGACGCGACTAATTACTGCAAAAGAATACCAAGACCACAGCAGAAGAGTACCTACACTTATGTAGACGCATCCCTGTCCTGATGGAAGAAAGCACTGCAGCTGGATGGTCTTCAAGACCCTCAGCTCAATGACCCAAGCTGTTGGCAGCCCCATTGCCATGAGCATGTACCCTCCTTCAAGTGGCCCTGTCAGCCCCCTCCTTCCCTGCCAGCTCGACCATGGCCTCTCTGATATGGCCTAACCTCTGCAGAGCACCTCCATTACCAACACATCTCCATTCCCTCAACCCCAACTGTGACTGCTGGGTTGGTAGTGCCTCCCTTCGATCTACCATGACCCACTGCTGATAACCACAACAGTACCAGTGTTGGCAGTCTACTGAATCTCATTCTCCTTAATTGCTCTCCGCTGACCATGAGAGTGACCATGATTGCCGGTATTGACAATTGCGCTGAAGTTAATGAATCCTGCACCTCTTTGGGTGCCCCAGCCTCCATTGACTAACCTTGGGCCACGCGATTCTTCTGGTTGTGTAGATCCTCCCTTAAACTGACCTGTGCCCAGTGCCGGTCTAAACACATGGAGTCTGGAAAAGTTAAGTTACTTACCTGCTGGTGCATAACTCTGCTTTTCCTTCCTTAGGATTGCATTATTGTATCCGACTGTCTTTCTGTTTCACGTACCCAGTGTTAGTGTTTCTGATTGACAAGCCCGAAGTATTTCCAAGACTAAAAAGCATTTCTTGCACGTAAAGTATTGATTGATACATACCAACCTATTGCCAGTAATCTGAAAACATTATGATTGAAAAGTACTTACTTGCAACTGAGTTCAACTTGGTTCTTAGAAATAAAAGTAACTAAAGTAAAATTTTTCTACAAACATTGGCCTGGAGTTAGTCCTTGAGTGTGTGTTTCTGCCGTGTATGATTAGTTACACCAAATGCATTCACACCACCCTCTGGTAAGCTTAACTGCCTAGTCCAGCTACCACTAAATTGAGAGTAAGATATTATCTACTTTAACCTCTGCCATTTCTTTGGGGACTCACTGGACTCTGTGCACACTATACCTCTTTTAGGTATAGTATATAAAGAGATAGCTTCCTACACAGGTCACCGTGCTTGATTAAACCTGCAGTTTCAGCAGGGAAAACCAAACCTTTCTTTGAGCCTTCTGATTTGTAACCAACAGCAAAAGTGACATTTATGGCAACATGTTCATTTTGTGCACACTGTAGATAATTATAGAAAAGATAGAATCTATCTGTATGTTTCTGCACATTCTGAGCTACAGACTTATTTTAGAATCTAATCTGTACTGAACTGATTCTCATATCTTTTAGCAACGCATATCTAACTGTTTTTTTCGTAAGTTTAATTTTGCTTTACTTTTGCATTTTTTACTGTTATTTTTCATGTCCACAAACATCTTATAACTTTCATATGAAAGAACAACACACCAAGGATTTAATCGGTTTGTGGGAAGGATGATGGTGTGACCATGAAATTTAAGGAATAAATGGCTAGATGTATGAACAGATTTTCCCATAGTCACAGAATGGGTTGTTTGATACATCTTGCCCAAAGTACCCTCTGGCATAAATCATAAGCATATTATAAATCACGTTCAGGTTCCATTACCTCATATAGGGCCTCATGTAGGTAGGCTAACATTTACCACTTCATAAATACCGAATCATACCGATTCGGTATTTATGAAGTGGTAAATGCTATGTAGGTAATCCGTCGGTAATAATTACCGAATCGGAATGGGTCGGTATTTAAGAATCGGTAATTACCGATTCGGTAATGGTAACTGGCTTCCCATTGATTCCTATGGGCCAGGAGGCCCATAGGAATCAATGGGGAGCCAGTTACCATTACCGAATCGGTAATTACCGATTCGGTAATGGGGGGAGCACAATCAAGGGTGGCAGGGTGTCACATTGACACCCTGTTGCACCCCTGATTCCTGCATGTGTGCACATGTGGCACACATACATGCCCTAAGGGCATGTATGTCTGCCACATTGCACACTTCTAAGCGCTTTAAAATGCATTTACACATCCATTCTTCATTTACCACCAACTATTAGTTGGTGGTAAATACCGACTCCAGACAACACCCACACACTCCCCCTACATCTCATTTCTGTATTCGGTATTTACCGATTCGGTAAATTACCGAATGCAGAAATGATCCCCCTACATCTCAAAAGCCTAAATACCGGTCGGTAACGGTATAATTACCGAAAATCGGCCGTTACCGACCGGTATTAGGCTACCTACATGAGGCCCATAGAAACTTGGCACATAGGCGTGTTCCTCTATAAGATCGTGGAACTCCTCTGTGTCTTACGATATCCTTATAACGGACAGCAGAGGGTACATAATATAATATAATATAATAGATTATATTATATGTTATAACCTGATATATGATATAATATAAAATGATGTGATATGATATATTATAGTATAATGTATATGATATAATATAATATAGTATCATATAATATGATATCATATTTTTCCCTCTATAGCAAAGGCACTTCAGGCATCATTGCAGTGCATTATAACTGCAGCCCAGCCAGCTCTGCATGACCACAGAGGTGTTTCTAGCTGATGTATATTTTTGTCATATATGTGGGAGATGTAAATAAACAGTGCAGCCCACATGTGATATTTCACCTCCATACCACTGGTGCATTTTCTGCACCATCTACTATTGGCTCAAAGAAAAGTTAAACAAACCAATTAAGTTAATCCAATGCACAGTACTTGTTTTGGGGGGAAAGCATGCGTGCTACACTACCGTGTCGCTGTGGTATAGCACACAGAGGTCTACAACCATAAAAACAGACAGGGAAATGTGGGGGTTTCAGACAAAAGTTATGTCCTTTCTTACATTACGGAAAGATTATATCAATAGTATTGCTAATATCTAATTAGTAAAAAATGCAGGCTTTAATAATTCAGTATAAACTTAAGCTCCTTGCATGAATGTTTTAGTATTCCACCCAAATAGATTTTTTAATATAGACTGATAACCATGTATTCATGAAAGATGTATATAATGTATGATTTTTTTAAATGATATAGAGAGGAAAACGTTCTTTAAAACAATGTAACAAGTACAAAACCGTACCATGTTTTATGTAACCAGGGAAATTTCGGAACGTGATTACCATTCTGTCTGCTTGCTTCTCTG
The DNA here is from genome assembly GCF_964204655.1 of Triturus cristatus. Classification (NCBI taxonomy): domain Eukaryota; kingdom Metazoa; phylum Chordata; class Amphibia; order Caudata; family Salamandridae; genus Triturus; species Triturus cristatus. Next base: position 471,041,145 of record NC_140585.1, on the reverse strand, counting down.
ATAAATATTATAATAAAAACACAAAAGGGGAAGAAGTGAATCAATTCTGGTGACATAGATTGTAATGACAGATAGAAATCGTATAAATGTAACCTGTTCTCATTACAGACTTCAGATGATATCTCTGTGGTCCATGCGGAGGCCCGAGATAGCCTCAAATGTATTTCTAATCGGGGTGAAACTGGCTAAACGATGAAACAGCAAGCATTAAAGCCGCACTGTGGTTTTTTAAATGCCTAAAGTACTGCAGTTCGAGGCCTAGCAGAAATATAAAATATGTATTTATATCCAAGTCACTCACTATGTTCTAAATACACATAGGCGGTGTTTCTATTCAATGTTGTACAAAGTGAAGTGCGCATTATGTGACAGTGTTTTCCCTGACCAATTTACGAGTGTTATACATCACTGTTCATTGGCAAATGTTTTCATGTAATGAATACTTATTGACAAATTCCGAGTTTCTGCTGAGCGATCCAACAATATACCACTGGGCATTCCTAATTATAGTGAGTGAGATGATACCCTAGGAAAGTGGAATTACCAAATGAATTTGATTAATTTTGCAAAGCCATAAAGACTATCGTCATTTAATTCTACTACTTAATTATGCAGACATTAATGATCTTATTATGATGGCGGTCAAACGAGTGTCCGACCGCCATGATTGTGGGATGGATACCGACTGACATGTAGTCGGTGGTTCCACCCGCCAAATTACCATCTAACCACTGTTTTTTATTGCGGCTTGTGCAGCAGCCCGGAAAAGGACTGCAGCACAAGCCACAATAGTAATAGGCATGTTTGAAACATCCATGCACCATGTGCCAGACATCATGAGGTGTCTGGCACAGGGTCCATGAACGTTTGGTCCCCATAGTGGAGGCTAACAGGGGTCCTGCTAGGGGCCCCCAAAGTCCTTTTCATCGGCCTGTACATGTTGTTCGGACCACCAAGTACTAGCCGAGGGAAATGGACATTGTAATCTCTACGGCGGAGCCTGAGTACGCACCGCCCCTATTGTAGGGATTGAGGTCCCACTGCTGCACCGATGGATTCCTTGAGCCCGTCAGAAAAGGAGTGGTCGGTCCTTAAGACCGATGCTTCCAACCGCCAGATCATATTCAGGCGGTCGGACCGCTTCTATGGATGTCAGTAGGCCCACCACTGATGACCCGTCGTTGGCGTGCCCACCGACATCGGAATGAGACCCTAATTTTTAAATTATGCAGCTCTTGCAATCTCATTTTCAGTGCAAAGTTGCAGTCCATTGCATTTCACTTAGAAGTGCTATTTCAGCCCCAGAACACTACTCCAGGTCTGATTTTTACCACTGTATCTGGTTCTTTTCTATTTTGACAAGTCTGCGCTCCCCGTGTTTTTCCCATTGAATGCTGTATCTACATTTATGAACATTATTGTTTCCTCATTTTTCTTTAACGAGAATTAATGGGTATCCAAGAAATTATGATAGAGAGAATATTTGAACTCAATGCTTGCTCGCACTTTCAACCTGGCCTTAAATTTCCTGCTTACTACTTATTTTGAAGGACTTTCTGAAACAACATTCTACTTTTTGCTGGGCATTATTCTCCCTCCCCACGAATATTGCATGCTTTCAGCCTCTTATATGTTTTTTAGCGCGTGCAGGCTACTATATTTTGGCCAGTTAACTAATTGAACTTGCATGTATCATGCTGAATTAAATACTGCTAAAAAAGTCTCTTATCCTGATAAACCCTGGTAGTTTCGTCTAACATTTCTTCTTTGCCTTTCAACTTTACTGCAGTGGCATCACTAAGGGGATGCGGGGTGTGCGGACCGCACCGGGTGACACCATCACATGGGGTGACACCAAAGCAAGAAGACACAGTGACAGTTCCACTGGCCCACACTAGGAGACACTCGCATACAGACACACAGACAGGCCGTGGAAGGGTCACAGAGATGCAGACAGGGTCACGGACAATCTGGTTCCCAGAAAGACGGGGTGACAGAAAAGCAGTCAGGCGGAGACTCTGGCTTCAGAGCCCCCAGACAGGGTGAATGACAGGCAGACACCCAGCAGGCAACCAGGTGCAGCCACAGGCAGACAGACAGACAGACAACCCCTACACAGAACGACATCTGGCGAACATACCCCAATGTGCAGAAAATGACACGACACAGACCGCACACGCCTGCCCTCACCCCGGAAGCAGAGCCATTCGAGGTAAATTCGGGGAGACAGCCAGAATCCTGTTACTTCGTAGACTTTTGGGGACGCACAAAACTTTTTTTCAGATTTGCAGCTGGCCTGCTTTATAACAACAGTAAAAAACAGACTGTGTTTGCACAAAGACAGCATGTAAATAAAATATACCTCCCTCCCCACTACGTTCAGGTAGACACGTTTGTGTGCGTGGAGAACAGAGGCGCAATGAAACACACACCCATGCACAGAGCGAGCCAAACCCTGGGGGCAGTGGTGTCACTAGGAGGTGCGGGGGGTGCGGACCGCACGTCACCATGAGTTACTGCACTGGGTGACACCAACCCTAGTGACGCCGCTGCTTTACTGCACTCCATCATTATACTCATGTCGTCACCTTTTCCGTTATGAATATATTGTATGTATTTAATCGCAAGACATTTTTCTGATTTTGATTTTTTTGCATTGATCAGGAATTGGGTTTCTTTGTCGTGTAATATCTAATAATAACCAAATTAACAGTCGGCACAATTGCCTAATGAAAATGAAATACTGAAGGAACACCGAGACTAATGTACAAGACTGTTTTGCTACTGAAAACTCTGTAGTTTGCAAAGTCACATGCTTTGCAACTGTAAAATAATGTTTTTCCAGAGCACTAAACCCCTTTTGTGAGTCCAAAAAGTTTTTTCAGACTAACAAAAGGGTTCATGGGTCTGATTATGATTCATAATTAGGATGGGGAGTAAATTGTGCTTCCACTGCTAATTGTAATTTTGAATGACATGTATCAATACTTCGATCGATGCAGTGATGGGCGGGATGGCCTGCAGGTGGTAAGACGAGGCGGACAGGGGCAAGCATAGGGGTCACAGTGGGGGGTTTCACAGGTGGTTGCCATTGTGGGAGAGTGCGCATAATAAAAAGAAATGACAAATTAATTAACTTCCTGTGTCTCTGCTCCTGCTCTCCTTGAGGAACAGGAAGCACAGCCGGGCCCCACTGACCAATCAAAACATTTCACTGCAGAGTTGTGATTGGTAGGCACCCAGGATTTCCTGACCAATCACAACGCTGCAATGTAGCGTTGTGATTGGTATTGAGCTTTGACGCTCAACCAGGGAATGGGGGCCAGGGCATGTTCTCTACGCAGGCAGCAATGCAGCCTGCGTGGAGAACGGGAAAAGTGCGCATGACTGGTTTGGGCAGCCCGAGAGTGCTGACAAATCAGTCATTGCGCACTTAGGAGTGGGCAAGGAGTGGGCAAACCACTCCTCCCCTGCCCTGTTCCGAGAGCAGAGCAGCCTGCCCACCCGCAAAGCAGCACAAACATAACATTATAATAATTAAAACTCACTATCATTTTATTTTCTACTTCTCGGACTGCTTGAAAGCTGTGGGGCAGCTCTCCTCTGCTATCGTGGAGGAGCTGCCACTGGGTATGTGTCAGGGTGCTAGGAAAGGTAGTGCCTCCTGCAGCTTTTATCTTGGCTCAGAGCCCTGATCACCGGTTTAAGACCTGCGCAGTGGCCCTCTGCTGGTCTGCAGCTCTGCCTCTTTTTTCTGCTTCCATTCCACCCTCTGTTCTGCCTGGTCTCTGGCTGTGTCTGCAGTCAGTCTCCCCAGGCACACACAAGAACAACAGATGGAGCCAGGAGTAGATGGTAAGATTTCCCAGCATGGGGCTCACTTTGTGCTAAACGGAAAGTTGGGAATTGTAGCCTGGATTGAACTGAGTTTGGCCTGGTTTGTGCTTGTCTCACTGCCTCCAATTTACCAAGAGTTTGCTAGCTGTGAAGACAGCATGTGCACTTGTGCGGATGGGAGCGTAAAGGAAGGGGGTTGGTTGATGCTGGGTGATGTTTACCTGCAGCACAAACACAGCACAATAACGGTATAAGATCCTGAAGGTGTGGATTTCGAAAGTGAGAGTGGAGACTGGATGAGGCATTCCCATGAGTCAGTAGCATGTGGGGTTGAGTCTGAGCAAAGACAGATTTTCTTTGTGATAATGCTAAACTAATAATGAACTAAATAACATGCTGAGACTATGAAAATCTCACATGATTTTTGGTGACTCTTGGTGAAAACCCTGTTGACGGCACTGGCTACAATTCTTCATAGTTCATTTTGGACCCACGGATAATGAACCAGAGTATTAAATGAAGTCATAGCTGTGGGTCAACAAGTCAACAGTTGAACTGTTTCATTAAGTCAACTAAGTTCATATGATTACTGTTCCAATGCAAGTACCTTGAAAAGGATGAAGAAGACCACACTCCACATAATGAATATGAACTAACCACAAAAAATGGCTTCAATGTGTGATTTAAGGAAGCAAACTTTAAGCAAGGCGACAGTGAGTTCCACAGAAAGCTCGGCAGCACATCTCAGTCTGCACCTGAAGAGATTAGGATGAAACAAAAATAATAATGTCATGTGGTGCCCCACTTAGCCGACATACAAGTTCACCTACGTTTACCTCGATTTCGACTTATGGAGTTATAAACGAGGCACCACAGTTGAAGAATTCTTTGGCGGTTGCTGCTGAGATATACATGCCTGTGATCTCTCAGTCACTGGTATCAATCAAAGCAGATTAGGATAATACATCAATCTACAGAAGTGAGGAGACTCTAAGAGCTAACCTAATGTCCACCACTATTAATACTCACACAGCCATGGGCAACTCCTTAGATTATCTCGATTTAACTAATGAACTGTATATTGTGGCTCAGACTGTGACTCAACAACAGATTCAATGCAGACATAGACTCAAAAGAAGATTCAAACACAGATTCAAACTCAGACATAGATATATGTACTTTTCCAGACACAACCTCAAGTATTACAAACCAAAACATTTATTGAAAAAGAAACTTACACATCATATGATGTAGATGGTGATGTGTCTCCAACTTATCCAGTTCTTGCAATAATAAGTGCAACAAGCAACACACTATCCAAGATATCAAACATGTTGATTGTACAATCTTTGAAATGGCCAATCAGGCAGCATTAATAAAGGATATCTCTGAGAGCATCTAACCAAATATTACAGAGAACATTTCAAAATAAGTCATTTTTTCAGAAGAACTATCTGAAACGCACAACAATGAGGTTGAATTCGAGATTTTATTAACTTAGTACAAATCATAACATACAAACTTAAGGGAACACAGGGTCGGACCGCCATGGGACCACCGCCAGGGAAATGCCATTCACTGGAGGTGGGGCAGTGGGCCTGAGGCCACAATAGGCTTGGCCCTTTGGTGCCTCATGCTCTATGTTTGCACATAGGGGGGCACTACGTGGGCCTCCCCCCTGTGTGCATGGACATCAGTTCCTGCATGGCATGGATGAAACAGTCCATGCCGTGCGGATCCTTGTGTAGTATTCCCATTGCGGTGCCTTTTTCAAAAGCATCGCCACCTTTGAAAGAGGCACTGCAGCGGGAACCTCCATGCTGCTCACCCGCCGCACCACTTTTAAGTTGTAATCAGGCAGGCAGGCTGTAGATACTCTTGGCAGTACCGGAGCGCTGCAGTGGTGTGCACCCTGCCATTGCACCGCCAAAAGTCGTATTTAGGCCCTACGGGCCTTATTATGAGTTTGGCGGACCGACCGCCAAAGGACCACATCCTCGACCATAAGGACACAGCTGCGCCTTTGGCCATCTGACCGCCATACGACAAGTTTGCTGAGGGTCCGAGGGTGTGCCTGCGGAGCTTTTGCGGAGGTGGGCATTGTTTTTCAATACATATAGGCGGAGAAGATGCTCCTGTGTAGGGGGGACCTGGAGAAATGAATCCACTTCAAATTCTTTAGGGAAGAACTGGAAAAGGGTGATTATACACATGGAAGGAGCTCCTAGGTGAAAATACTCCTGATTCAGATAGAATAAGGATATTACCACCTTTAGAACCAACTATGTCAGTCAAAACTATTTGTGCTACTGAATTGCTGAATTAGTAAACTTGCCCACCAGAACAAACCTCTGTGAATTGGGCAAATATTAAGGATATATTGATATTGTTGTTCATCTGAAATCACATGAACAATATCTAAAAGTCCACACAGCAATGCCTCTTCTAGAAAATCCAGGCAACTCTGGCAATCACAAAAAAGCAAAGAAGACAGATTTGAAACTGCATAAAATGTAGGATACAACAAGGATACCCTAATAAAAACCTCTAACAGCATTTTAGCGATAATGAAAACCTTAAAAGAAACAGTGAGAGTTAAGATAACTAGGAAAAGCTATGAGGAACAGAAGAAAAATGGCATCCTGTCTGATAAGTCCACAAAAAAATAAAAATCAAATTGTCCAGGTAACTGGTCAGGTCTCATAACCACTATTACACCAGAAGACTCTAACCAAACAATGATATTGAAAACTCATCATAATAAACCACTATGGTCCTTTGGGATTATGATTCAATGCTTGATAAATCATATATTGACGGAAATAATGCCTCACTACATATTGAGTTCTGTTTCAGTTACGACTCCGTAGGACCATATGTTATCTTGAATTGACAAAACGTATTCAAAATGATACAATCATTCATGGAACTAGAACACACTGATTTATGTGATCTAATAAGGGTCCAATTTCTGGCAGATTAAAGCTCAGGGAAAGAATTCACAGATACCAGCTAGTCAACAACAAACTGCTACACAAAAATATTAAATAAAACAAACCCCTTTCTTGAAAGCAGTGCAGTATTAAAAACACCACTTCTTAAGACAAGATCAGAAAAATTAAATGGGTTGAAAAATTAATTCAGCTCCGAGCCTATTCACAGGTCTGGATAAAACTATATCCAGCTAAATAGATTACCTACTATCACTGTAATAAATTACCAAAACGAAAAAAGAAGAAACATATACCTGCCAATTAACCAAATTAGCCCAGATACACAAAGACAAGGACAAAATTGGAATTTAAGTTTTCATAAAAGTTGCTTGACCAGGCATTCCTTGCACCAGACCCCTTCAAATTGCTGTTCTTATAGATAATTTACAAATATGTTCATGGAATAGTACAGGCCTGGATCAACAATAAAAATAAATGTTCTTGAACCAAGAACCCTTCCAAACACCTATCACATGGCTTGCCTGCAAGAAAACTGGAAAACAGCTGATAATATTTTTCTGAACTTTTGATGCACCAGCTACTAAATATCAAATGGTAAACCCCAGTGGTGGCATTTCAATGTTAATCAATAATACTTTTGGGCATTTGGAAAGCAGTCGGTTGGACTGCCAACCGCTACTATTGCAGTGGTCAGGAGACCACCCGACAAGCAGTCAGCGGTCCAACCGCCGCATTAGGATAGGACTGCCCTGCTAGTGATCAGAAAGTGCTCTTTTACACGATGGCTTGTGCTGCAACCCAGGAAAAGGGCCACTGCACAAGCCACAGTGCAAAGGAGCACATTGTGCACGTCCATGCACCATGTGTCATGCACAATGGGGGCACAAGGTGCATGAAGGTGCATACGGGCACTAAATGTGTCCATAGGCCACTTTACAGTGGCCCACGAGTAACGTCCCTTTCTGACAAGCTTTTCATGGCAGATGTACCACCATGAAAAGGCTGTCGAAAAGCGACGCCATAATCCTGATGGCGGTGCATGCCTCGGCACTACCTCCATTCGGGATAACGATTCCAACCACCACCCCGTCATGATCACCGATCCTGATGGAAATTGGGGTGCATCCCTGGGTGGAGAAGGGTCTGAGCATCAGCACTGTAATGTGGCAGGCTGGTCTGAAGGGCGGTGAGACTGGCACCGATGTGCTAACAGTGGCAGTCCCACTGCCATCGAAATGAGGCCCTTGGTTCTAAAATATTATAAAAATGACATCTAATTCCAAAATTATCAATGCACTATAGCAGACGTTTCACACTAACATCTTTATTCATCATATTAACCCCTTCGATGCTCATGACGGAACGGTTCCGTCATGAGCATCGGTTGAGCTGTGCTTATGACGGAACCGTTCCGTCATGACCACGCCCGCGCTAGAACCCTTCAGCACCGCGGGGGAATCCGCGCAGCGCTGAAGGGGTTAATGTGTATATCTGAACACAATAATCAAAAGACTGAAAACAACTTACCCCAATAATATATCAAACCAAAACTCTCATCAGATCAATGAAAAATACAACCATTTTAATAACCAGTGATTTTAATAACAATCTATTGCACTCCATTAAAGATGACAGCCAGGATGAATCATTTGACAGCTTTTATTCTAAACTAGAAATATTTTGGCCCTGATTACAAGTTAAGGTGTAATTGATTACCCCTAATAAATAATGATACTACTTGATGCGTCATATATTTGGTGTGATAAATAACACCTATTACAAGTCCATTGAGAATAACATACGTATCTTGGTGTTTAGTGCCCAAAAAAAGCAAGCTAAGATAAATACTGTGGGCTATATTATCAAGAACGGCGCAAACATTATCGCCGCTTTAGCGGCAGGAAACTGCTGCTAAAGCGGAGATAAAGGGCTTGATAAATTGCTCTAGAGAATTCCAATAGAAGCCCAGGTTTGATGTCCTTGACACCAGAACCTGGGCTTCTATTGCAATTCTCTAGGGCACATTAGTTTCCTGCCGCTGAAGCGGGGCTAATGTTTGCGCCATTCTTGATAATATGGCCCTGTATGTTTTCCCCTGTTGCATTTTGTCAGGCTACGTTTTTGAATGCAACCTATGATTATCGGATGCCTTAAATAAAACTAAACTCATAGGGGTTGATTAGGATGGCGGGCGGATTGCCACCGCCGGCCTAGCGGTGGCGATCCACCCGCCATCGCAACCCGATTTACCCCCGCTATATTATAATGGCGGGGGGTATAGAGGCGGATGCAAAGTGCGTCTGCTGCTTTTCCTCCGGTCAGCAATCGTTCCAAGTGCCGGCCGGGTGGACTTGGGCCACAATACGATGGCGGTGCCTAGCAGGCACAGCCAACCATATTAGGATGTCTAGTTTTTGAAATGCTGGCAGGGATTTACATTGGGGGCCAGTTGCGGGCCCCCGGGAGGGTGGGGGGCGGCACTTAGGCACCCCCTACATTGCCATGCACAAGGTGGCAGGCACCGCGCGGTGCCTGCCACGTTGTGCATGGGAATGCACAACATGGCATTATAACATTGCGGCGGGTGCTACAGCCAGCAGCACCCGCAACAATGTTGAAATCCCAGATGCGACCGCCGCGGTGGCGGTCGCATCATAATTCGGGTGGCGGGACCGCCGCATGGCAGGCGGGCGGTCCTGTTACCGCTAGGGTGACGGGCGGACTAAAGTCCACCCGCCATCCTAATCACCGCCACAATTCGGATCTATGCATAAACAGGAGTTAAACACAATTATAACCCACAACACTCAAACTCACTACAAAAAAAATGCTTAAAATAAACTACAGGAAAAAATTAAGACACCTACCCACAGGCTGTACAAATTCAAGAATATTTAAAAACATAAAAACACCTCAAAATGGAAATACTAGGATTAAAGCACGTAATTAAGAAGCTGTGTGAATAGAGCTACTTTCCTTGCTACTATCAAGAAAGACCTGTAAATGTTCCTTGTTGATTTTGTCACTAATGCCCCTCTAAAAGGATGTCATCATGATATTCATTATAGAATCAAAAGGAGTTTGACAAATGGAATTATGCAATTTAAACCAATCAATATAGAATCTAAATAGGTGCCTTCCCCTATATGCTGAATTAATTAACTTCAAACCTGTAACCCCAAAAATCACAGCACACACCTAAAATATATATTCAAAATTATAATTGTGTGATTTACAAAACTATTTACCAATTAACCAATTATTAATAAAGAACTAAAAAAAAATTATGAATTTATAACTATTTAACTCCTCTCCTTTACACCTGAAAATACAACCAAGACCTGACATATAATTTCACAACTATCTTATTCACACAATTTACATAATTAATTATCAATTAAATAATTAATAATAATTACAATTATTTATTAATTATATTTAATTTGAAATTGAAAGCTTCCATATTTTGTGGTTGACCATGTTCCTAAAAGTGTGAGAGGCAGCAATTGAGAGAAACTATTAGGTTAACTTGAATCAAGATACATATTGGAATTTGATAGTAAAAATCCAAAATAATTGAATATGGAAGAAGATCTGCATACTTTCCTTTAATCCTTTTTTAGGAGAGTAACCCTGTTTATATTTATGGAATAATTTGGATTTAGATACTATGAGAGAATGAATATCAGTTATTGAAGGGCAGTTCTTAGTGTGAGAGTAATATTAATATTTTTCAGCAAATTTAGATTTTGCATGTTTTGCAGTTCAAAATGCATTTTGTGATAAAAAATGTGGTAAAAGATAAGTTTTACCTTCAATATCTTTGATGACATATAAGATCAGGTGAGAGTATAAAAATGTTAAACAATATGGTGTCACGTATTGTGAACAAGACCGTCACACACGGTCAAAACACATCAAGCAGTCTATGTGAATTAAATACGGAGCGATTTAATCAGCTTGAAGAGCCGGCGTCTGTTTTTTGTGAACAGTGGTGCTTCACATAAGAACAGAGAAAGACGCCTTCATTATACTCGACACACCTTCATGATCTGGAGCACAGAGGCGTAAACAGTAACTGGAGTTGGAGTAATATTATATATATATATAACATCACACCACTAAACGCGCATAGAAGTGAAAACCACGCTGCATTCATACAGGATGCGTACAAAGGCCAGTCGTTGGTGTTGTGGGATGTCTGCGACCATGGTCATCATGGATTAGATGCCCAGCATGTGGCACATGGTCGAGTTCACTGTGTGTTATGTTGCCAAACGGCTGATCCTCCCTCCCACGAGCCCCCACACTTTTGTACAGTGCGCTGTTGTATCTCATGCACTCGTACGGCACACCATTGTAATGCCTATTTGCGCATGTCCTGCTACATTCCAACTACACCATCACAGTGCCGTTTGGAGGTGGTGCATGCCACTTTACAACATCGACTGCTGCGGCTCTTGTAGCAGGCCACACCAGAACACAGAGACACACTTACCGCACTTCCTGTACACGGACATGTCCAAGACAACCTGTTCCCCTTGCCGGATAGGCACACCCCTGCACTGACCTGTGAACCCCAGACCAGCACACGCCAGTTGTACATGCAGGAGGATGCGTGCGTAGCTACACGTCCAGGCTCACTGCCAACGCTGAGGTGACAGCACACTGTGATGTTGCAGGGCTCGTGCCTATCATGCTAAGACAATGACCACAGGGACACACTTACTAAGATGTGGGTTTGGGGGGCATTGGCGGTCCTGGAGTTGTTGAGATGAGTCTTCTGGCCCTCATGGGTATCCCTGTATCATGCTCATTGACTCTATGGCACCTGTGGGTGTTCTGGTGTGGGTCTTGGCTGTGTTCCCTTTCATGGTGCAGGTAGTTGTCCTGCTTAACACCAGCAGAAAGCAGGTGTAAAATCCCTGGTGCTAACGTGTCTTATCGCCGGAATTTGTTTCGCATTGCAATTGGTGTGAAAGTTGTGATGTGATTTTTTTGTTTGCAGAACAATATACGAACTGAGCAGTGTATCTCGTCAAGATCCAGCACCTGACGCACTATTCCCAATCACTATAAATACAATGAGATTTCTTAATAGATTTTGTGTGTACACTGTAAGTGCAGCCAATATCTCAGTGCAATTCAATACAGGATTTTAGTATTTAGAATAAATTGGAAAGGTGCACCTCGTGTCTTTTTGCACGAGAACGGCTAGTCTCCATTTCATTATCAGCACTTTAACGGAAGTAAAGTTGAGATAAATCTAACACACTATTCAGAAGTTGGTGCAAACTGCAGATATCACCAGTATTCCAGCGATAAGTGCCCCAAAATTTAACACCATGGTGGACTCCATCAAATAACAGTAATAAGAACAAGAAAGAGTCACACAGCAGTTAAGAGAACAACCAAAAACGTTATTAATTTTTTTTTCAAACTTTATTTTTTATAATCAGAAATATGTAAACGATAAACTATTTTCAAACTTTATTTTTTTATTAACATATATATGAACGATAAACTAATAAACAAAATGTAACAACAATAATACAAAACAACAAGGCCGAACACTCCTGTGGAGACCATGGATGTCGACGACAGACCTGGAAAATCAGAAAGATTGTTAAAAAAAACCCAACATGGTATTCTCAACAAAATACCACAAGAAACAAATCACAGATATATAAAATGCATACAGCTAACAACATTTTATAAGTTTAACTTACAAAAACTGTAAATGTTGCCGCCTTAAAATATTTACCCAATCTGAGGATTTTTTTTTGCAGAAGGCACCACGCCCACAACGTTTTTCTTCAGTGGTGAGGAAATTTTTTACTTTTCCCAAGGGGCAAACAAAGACCAATGCCACCTTGATCACGTGCATGATTTGCAAAAGAGTTCTCTCACGAGGGGATCCTAACAAGAAATACTCGTACGGCACGGCACGTATGATGAAACACCTAAGGACCCTTCATCCGAACAATCTTGCACGAGAAGAGTGCAAACAGATGAGAAACACTCCTATTCTGTATCTGTAAAAAAGAATCACAAATAAATGTATATTAATAACTTTCAAAATTATACTATTCCATTACTGTACAAACACATTTTATATAAATACTGACTAAGAAACTATGTCCCTGAACCACAAGTGTGACGATGGTTAAAACACTACATGCACAGTGCATACTACTTTGAAGCAGTTCATACCCTAAAGCCTACCTCACTAAAACTCTACATGCTAACTGACTAAATGATTACAGTACTATAAGGAGACACACTGGGTGAGTGACAGGGTGTTTGCTAGAAGAGTATGAATACTAACTAGGGAATTGAAGGTGTGAAACACAACTGTGTAGGTGATTAGAGGACTGCATCCATACTGCATAGGCATTTAAAGCAGTCCATGTGCTAAGGCCTGGCTCACTGCATGACTACTTGGGTACTGACTGAATGATTAGAGTATAGCAAGGAGAGTGCCTAGGTGAATTTATAAGTGCTAGGCTTTTCGCACAGGGAATGAATTAGTACTTTGTACTGAATGGGTCACTAGAGGAGTGCAAAGGCAGTGACAAGTGCTGGACTGTATGGATACTGACTAGGAAATTGAAAGTGTGAAAGACAAGTGTCTAGGTGGTTAGAAGACTGCATGCATAGTGCATAGGGGTTTGAAGAAGTCCATGTGCTAAGGTCTGGCTCAGTGCATGAATACGTAGGCACTGAGTGAATGATTAGAGTACTGGAAAGATAGTATCTTGGTGAATTTATAAGTGCTTGGGTTTTAGCACAGTGAATGGATTAGTACATGGTGCTGAATGGGTCACTAGAGGACTGCAAACGGAGTGACAGGGTGTTTCCTGGAAGTGTATGGATACTGACTAGGGAATTGAAGGTGTGAAAGACAATTGTGTAGGTGGTTAGAGGACTGCATGCATAGTGGATAGGGGTTTGAAGCAGTCCATATACTAAGGCCTGGGTCACTGGATCAGTAGTTGGGTACTGACTGAATGATTAGAGTACTGCAACGAGTGTGCCTGGGTGAATTTATAAGTGGTTGGGTTTTGGCGAAGTGAATGGATTAGTACATGATGCTGAATGGGTCACTAGAGGAGCGCAACGGGAGTGACAGGGTGTTTGCTGGAAGTGAATGGATACTGACTGGGGAATTGAAGGTGTGAAAGACAAGTGTGTAGGTGGTTAGAGGACTGCATGCATAGTGGATAGGAGTTTGAAGAAGTCCATGTGCTAAGACCTGGTTCAGTGCATCAATACTTAGGCAGTGACTGAATCATTAGAGTACTGGAAAGAGAGTGTCTTTGTGAATTTATAAGTGTTTGGGTTTTGGCGCAGTGAATGGATTAGTACATGCTGTTGAATGGGACTTTAGAGGACTGCAAAGGAAGTGACAGGGTGTTTCCTGGAAGTGTATGGATATTGACTAGGGAATTGAAGGTGTAAAAGACAAGTATATAGTATGTTAGAACACTACATGCATACTGCATAGACATTTGAAGCAATCTATTTGGTACTTAGAAACTAACTAAATAGACTACTTCTAGGACAGTGCTTAGGTAAAAGTTTTAAATTTTCAGTTCTGCCACAGTGAACAGAATAGTACATGGTACTGCACCTTAGTGCAAACCCTGACTCATTTTATCAATGCATAAGCAAAGACTACCTTCTAATGCTACTAAAACTTGACAACATGACAGGTTTTAAAAGAGTTCTCTGCTAAAAAATACACGATGTTACCAAATGCTTCTCTCACAGTGCTTCCCAAATGCACACAGACTCACAGTGTGATTCTAGACAAACAACACTATCCCTAGCAGCTTACCAAAACTCATTCACTACAGTGGAAGTGGTAAGGGAACTGCACATAATCTACACATTTCACGACTGCACTTTAGTGTCAATGCCTGACTCATTTAATCAACGCATAAGCAATGAATGGCTTCTAATGCTACTAAAACTTGACAACATGACAGGTTTTAAAATAGTTATCGGTCAGCAAATACACGATGTTACCAAATGCTTCTCTCACAGTGGTTCCCAGATGCACACAGACTCACAGTGTGATTCTAGACAACAACCACTATACCTAGGAGTTTACCAAAAATTATTCACTACTGTAGAAGTGGTAGGGGAACTGCACACAATCTACACATTTCAGGGCTGCACTTTTGTGTCAAAGCCTCACTAATTTAATCAAAGCATAAGCACAGACTGGCTTCTAATACTACTAAAACTTGACAACATGACCGGTTTTAAAACAGTTATCTGTCAGCAAATACACAATGTTACCAAATGCTTCTCTCACAATCCTTACCCAAATGCACACAGACTCACAGTGTGATTTTAGACAAGCAATACTATACTAGGAGTTTACCAAAACTCATTCACTAGTCTGGAAGAGTTAATGGTACTGCACACAATCAACATATTTAGGTACAGCACATCAGTGTCAAAGCATGACTCATTTAATCAACGCATAAGCAAAGACTGGATTCTAATGCTACTAAAACTTCACAACATGACAGGTTTTAAAACAGTTATCTGTCAGCAAATACATGATGTTACCAAATGCTTCTCTCACAGTGATCCCAAATACACACTAACTCACAGTGTGATTCTAGACAAGCACCACTATCCCTGGGAGTTTACCAAAACTCATTCACTACAGTGCAAGTGGTAAGGGAACTGCACACAATCTACATATTTCACGACTGCAATTTACTGTCAATGCCTGACTCATTTAATGAAAGCATAAGCCATAACTGTCTTCTAATGCTACTAAAACTTAACAACATGACATGTTTTAAAACAGTTATCTGTCAGCAAATACACAATGTTACCAAATGCTTTTCTCACAGTGGTTCCCAAATGCACACAGACTCACAGTGTGATTCTAGACAACATCCACTATACCTAGGAGTTTACCAAAACTCATTCACTACTGTGGAAGTGGTAAGGAAACTGCACACAATCTTCATATTTCAGGACTGCACTTTTGTGTCAAAGCCTGACTCATTTAATCAAAGCATAAGCAAAGACTGGCTTCTAATGCTACTAAAACTGCACAACATGACAAGTTAAAACAGTTATCTGTCAGCAAATACATGATGTTACCAAATGCTTCTCTCACAATCCTTACCCAAATGCACACAGACTCACAGTGTGATTTTCGACAATCAACACTATCCTAGGAGTTTACCAAAACTCATTCACTAGTCTAGAAGAGTTAATGGTACTGAACACAATCTACATATTTAAATACAGCACATCAGTGTCAAAGGCTCAAAGCATGACTCATTTAATCAACGCATAAGCAAAGACTGGATTCTAATGCTACTAAAACTTCACAACATGACAGGTTTTTAAAAAGTTATCTGTCAGCAAATACATGATGTCACCAAATGCTACTCTCACACTGATCCCAAAGACACACTAACTCACACTGTGATTCTAGACAAGCACCACTATCCCTAGGAGTTTACCAAAACTCATTCACTACAGTGCAACTGGTAACGGAACTGCACACAATCTACATATTTCAGGACTGCACTTTTCTGTCAAAGCCTGACTCATTTAATCAAATCATAAGCCATAACTGTCTTCTAATGCTACTAAAACTTCACAACATGACAAGTTAAAACAGTTATCTGTCAGCAAATACGTGATGTTACCAAATGCTTCTCTCACAGTGGTTCCCAAATGCACACAGACTCACTGTGTGATTCTAGACAAACAACACTATCCCTTGCACTATACCAAAACACATTTCTTCATCTAGAAGTAGTACTACATTTTAGTATAGAAACATAACATAACTTATTTCACAAATTCAGAAACAATGACTGGTTTCTAATTCAACCAAAATATAAAAACAACACAGTTATCTGTCTGCAAACACATGAAAAACACAAATGCTTATCACAAAAGGGTTTCTACATGCACACACACTGTCAATAAGATTGAAGAGAAAAAAAGTACTGCCTACACTTTAGCAGGAGAAATACATTAGTCTGATTAAAATCAAAATAGTCTACATACATCCCCTCACAATTAAATAACTAATCTTTCAAGTTCTTTTGTAGATTAAGAAGTATATCAGTCACTCACCATATTTTCTTTTACAGAATCTCTGCACAGTGCACCTCTCAGCAAAAACAAAGAATGGAAAAGTTTCCCTTTCATTTTCCACACATATACATGTAAACATCAAATCACAATCCTTCACACATAAACTCAAAAGCAAACACACATTTCTATTGGTTAAACATTTCAACCCTTTCCAACTGAAATACATTTCAACCCTTCCCCCAATCTGCCTTCTGCCTGTTACCATAGAAACAGCTCATGGAACACTGCACTGAGCTCACAGGTCACAAGTTCAGCACACGATGTTACTAAACAAGACAGGAAGTGTGCTTGACTTTTCAACATATGAGCTTATCATATATAATGTTCCTTACAATCTGTTTTTGTTAACCAATAAGAATCATACCTTTAAAAAACAGAAATATACACCCTACCTTTCAGTGTAGAAAGTAGTCATACAACCAATGATTTCTTGTCTTTTTTCAAAAAACATTGCCGTGTATCCGCGCAACCAACGCGTGGGAATCCGTGCACCCAACGCAATAGGATGCACGCACCGTGCGCGCATTTCGATGTTTTTTTTTTTTTTTTTAAAGGGGGCCCTAGGGGGCACCTCTAGAGGGTCAGAGTATTTCCACTCCGCACCTTTTATATGTTTTACACACTTATTCCCCTTGCTTCTTCAGCCTTGCTTCTACCAAGGCACAAAATGGCCACCAACAGTTCCTGGTTTCGAATGTAGAGAGACACTCGACAGCCAATTAGCATTCAGCGTGCGATCGGGAGGGGGCACGCTCATTTCGGGGAGGGTGCGCTTACGGTGCGCGTAGGGTGCACGGATCCTCTGCGGCCATAGATATTTATGTACTTTTAACTCTAATTTTCTCAGGAACTACTGAATGGATTCACAACATATATGAAAAAGTTTGAACTGAGGACTACCTCTTTGCCAAATTTGGTGTCATTCCATTCAGCGGTTCGGGCTGTAGCTGCGACCACAGATCCTATGGGAAATTGCATGGGGAAAACACATTTTGGGTCCCCCCTTTTTTCTCAGCCCCCGTTTGATGAATCACCACGAAACTTTCAGGGTATTAGCAGAGCGGAGCTGGCCAAAAGTTTCGAAAATTTTGCGAGGATTCATCAACCGGCGCCAGACTTATTGGGAATAGAATGTTGCGGATGGAAAATAGGTCCTAACTATAACTATAACTATAACTATAACTATAGCGACCGCCAGTAGGTAATATATATATATATATACATATATATATATATATATTCAAATCAGATTACATCGTAAGCGCGCTCTCAGAAACAGATGACTCCATGTAAATGAAAGTTAACCGCTGTTTATTCACAACGCTTTTCGCTTTAGAAAAGCTTGATCACGTGAATTAGTGCAGCAAATGACGGCCACACTTATACTGGTCATGGTAATTGACAACAGAAAAAGGACTTGCACATAAGGAATGGCAGACATCTTGGAAAGGTATATAAAGTTGAAAATATAACATATTGAATACACACATCAGATGCCTCCACCACGATAAAGCCAATCATAATAGAGCAATGAATATATGAACACATCTTAACCTCCAATCATGTGCGCTGCCCACAAATGTGTACTCGCACTGATTGCTACTTCTGCATAAATAATTTCAATATTCAAAATATGTACGAAGCTGCTTTGATCCTTGCATACAGTGCCCTGAAGAAGTCCTTCACATCTAACATGGGCTTCAATTAGAATTCCATAGAGCATATTATCAAGCCCATTATCGCCATTTTAGCAGCAGTTTTCTGCCGCTAAAGCGGCGATAATTTTATCGCCTGTCTTGATAATATGCCCCCTAATTTTTAACTACGTGCTCTAAGATGCAGTATTTTGGCTACCATAAGCAGGCAAATGATTAAAGATAAAACAATCAGCATTGTTACAATTCCATAAAACACAAAGGGAGAAATCATGCTACAATGATAGTGGAAACAGGTTATAAAGCACCTTGTGTACCACCCTCCCGTGGCTAGGAGCTAGGTTTTATAATAATAGAAGGTCTCTAGGTTTGAAAGGGGAACCCCACACCTCCAAGATAAGTTGAGGTGAATCACATCACAGGATCAGCAAAGCTCTCTGTAGATGGAAAGGTTTTTCTCCGAGTGCCAAAATCATGCATGCAATGCAATATTAAAGGCACCCAAGTTTCAGATATTTGCAGCTGTGTGCGTGTTGTGTCTAGAGCGTGGGCCGATTAACCTGAATCAACAGCATACATTATTATTTGACCTTGGAGACTTCTACACACAGAGTACAGACTAAGGTCGCAGTGTAAGTCTAGGGATGTGAAAAACAGACCGTTCTCATGCGAAGAAATGCAAGCAGTTTAACTTACAATAACAGTTACATGTAGTGTCATGTGCAAAAGCGGCCAAGTGGCAAAATGGCGTTTAAAATTCTTATACGATATGCTAACATAGCAATGTGTGCAAGCAGAACCCTGTCTTCACTACACCCTCGCCTGATCACACCATGAACAAGAGGGAAGCAATTTAGGAACGCAGAGTTCAAGTTCTAGTGAGACAGAACCAAGTTCATATTTTGCCAAACTGGATAATTGAAAGTGATAAGTTCGAAGTTGTGAGGTATAAAATAAAAACACCGAGAAGGGGCGGTATCCTGCCCAACCTGGAGAGAGAAAAATAGTAAAAAAATAGTTGAGTACAGTACACGTTGAAGATGGAGAATTGCCAATTTAATCCATCAGCGTATAGGCACTGTATGTTGCAACAGCCTCCAAGAGGAAGTCCTTGTTATCATCAGTAAAGGATTCAGCCATCCAATTTGATAAGCTCAATGAACATACATGTTCTTCGATAGCCGGAGCCTCTAGCACCATCAGAGGACAACTTGTGTGTTCTTCGAGATAAATTTGTGCCAGGAAATCATGTGCCGCTGCACATATAGCCCAATTCACTAGAACACCATGCGCAGCTGCGCAGGCCATAATCCTGATACCAGAACAGTCCAACCCTTGAGCCACTAAGGGACTCATTATCAATCATAATCCGGGGCAGGTGACGCCATATTGGAGAGACACAAATCCAGAGCCCATTCAAATTAACAATCCAGGCAATGGAACACAGGTTGCACGCACGTAAAATATGAGAACTGGAAGGATAATCCATAGGCTACACTCAAAGTAGCCAGAGGTAGCGTTCCACAGTATTCAAGCATCCGGTTGCGAAGCTGGAACAGACGGAGCGGGCTGTCTTGTGACACAGATTGTGCAGCCATTGCGGAGCAAACAAATCAACAGCAGCACTCCGGCAGTCAAGGCGAGAATTAATGGTGACCCGCCAAAGATGCTGGAAAAAATAGAATGAAAAAATGCCGGTATCACACCAAATATTGTTTGGAACAAGATCACAAGGCCGGAGCCCACAACTTTGAAAAAATGCGCCAAGCAAGTTGTTGACGAGGCATTGAAAATAGTGTGAATCAGAGCACCAAAATGAAGTGGGAGATCAGTATTCAAAAGCGCATGCACCTCAGTGCGGGTGTTAGCTACATGAAGGACAAATGTTTCACTAGAAGAAGTTAGGGCTACTTCTTTTTGGGACAATAGAGCCCTTATTCTGGTCATCTTGTTGAACTCTGCTTTCAAGGTTGATATGGAAGGCCAGATGTATATGTCTAGTCTCCCATGCGGGGGCGGGAAAAGAAAATTTTTACAGCAAACTACACGTTGAGAGATAGTCACAATGTACGGAATCCCTGCTAGCATCCCGCAGCATTCTTCATTATTTAAAAGCAAATAACTACCGTTAGCAAGTAACGTGAAAGTAGGTGTTATAGCTGGCACTGGATTTCCCTTTAAAATGCAAGCTAAATTCGGGGCTTGGGTATTACACGCGCCGTGCAATTGTATATTTTTGCACACTAGTGATTGATCAGGTGTAGAAGTGCACTCCTCGCCTTTGAAATAAACTTCTTTGCCCTCTCTCAGGTACCTGTATGTGAATGGGAGCGACCAAACTTCATGGAGTAAAGCAGTACCCAATGGTTCATATCTGCCTAAGGGATAGTGTTTCATACATGAACTGAACTTAAACAAGGGAAAAGGTAGTGTTATTAACCCATGAATGAGCTATACAGCCGAGTTAGATTCGGCAACAGAAAACGGTAAGGGTTCCAGCTTTTCAATGTGCAAAAGAGAATATGTTGCATCCTTCATGGACAAGAGCTTTTGTTTTTCAGTCAGATTAAACAGTAAAAACAGATGAGGTATTCGTGTAGTCCCAAGGAACTTTCCCAGATTTCAATGTTTGTAAAGTCCATGCAAACTGCATTATGGAACGTAATTGATTTTGACCATGGTATAAAACAGACATTTCATCCTGTACAATATCCACAACAGATTCAAAAATATTATCTAATGTGTAAATTCTAGAAGAAAGAGTATTAATGCTATTATCAACGACAGCAAGCACTTTTTCTAAATTAGCTTGATCAATAGCCCTCAATCTAGAAGCAGCTTCAATTTGAGATAATTTCCAAACTTTGTTGTAACTAGCATATACCCATCTTTTTGACCTGCCTCCTACAGGGCCTCTAACAAAGTCATTCAAATCAACATCGTCAGTCAATTGGGACAAATGAAGTTTAACTGATGCTAAGGTGGAATGTTTATGCCAGTTTTGACATAATTTGCCCAATGAATAGGTAGTCACAGAATGGGAGTTTTCAAAACGGGGGTCCAACCTAACCTGTGTATAGCCTGGGGTCAGACCCAGAAAACGATGTTGGCATGAAACTGAACCTTTTTGCCATAATAACCATCCTTGGGGATCCAAGCTGGAAATATTGAAGGAGGTATTAGTAATTAGGGACTGAATTCATCAAGGGACATATCTGTGTGATTGTCCAAGGTAGGATAAGCACCCAGATCAGGAATGGTAGGGGCATTCATTTTTTTAGAGGTAGCTGATCCAAAGCAAGTGGTTTGAAAAATAGTAGAATTCAAAAACAACATGTGGTTCGAGATGAGGCACGCACAATGTAAAGACTCTGTGCCCTGCACCTGCCAGCTTTTAGAACCCCAAACAGATTTAAGATCAATTGTATCTTTCCACTTCATAGCCCCCTATAGCTAATTGATCCATAAAATACTTTGAATACAGTAATTTTGTGTGTGTGAGTCTGACTTTGGAAGTGGACTGAGTATTCATTTGGAAATAAAAGGCTTCAGGATTGGATCGACTAAAATCAATAAAATCTGTACATTTTTTCAATAGAGTGCTCAAACTACCTTCAACAGGAGCTGGGCAATGTTCCCATTGCGTATAATTAACCAAATTTCTAAATGTATTAGCTTTATGAAGGAAATGATTGCCATAGTGTTGATAACAAAATAACTGCATAATTTGCTGAGTCCAAGTACATATCTTCAGCATCAAATACAGCATAATATTTCAAATCACAAAAAAGAGCCTCAACGGCTTGGACATCCCAATCATCGGAGCGTATGCTTTGTTTCACAACGTTCCCCATAGAAACACGAAGTACATTGGGGACATTAATCACCTTTGTTGGGCCATGAATTTGAAATTTTACAGCAGCCCATACAATCCCATCTAACACAGGCCAGGCCATAATAGTGACAGAAGTCTGGTCCCTCTTCATGATGTGTGATGAGGAGTGGGGTGCCAAAGTTCGTTTAATTAATCTAATTGCAAATCTTTCGGTAAGATAATGTCCATTCACTAGATGAAAAAAGACAACTACAAATCCAATCGACATGAACAAAACAATAGAGATGAGCACCAACCAAATGTAAGTCCAAGGGGGAATTAAAATATGTCTCTTAAACCAAACAGCAAAAATAGAAATTTTCGATGGGGCTCTCGATGTTGTTGAGTTATTGTCAAATGAAAAACGTGACTGGTCAACTGCACTTTTCTGCACATCAGGCAACAACACATCTGTGGGATAGGTATACTCAGTATCATCAAGGTGATCACCAGCCGGTGGATTCAACAATGGATTTGTAACTGTATGCATCTCGATGGCAATGTCAGGCCTGATCGTACTTGCCGAGGCCAAATCAGAATTTCTCAGCATTGCTGGACAACAGACTGCTGGAGTCATACTAAGAAGAATCGGCCACTCGTTGTAATTGTCAATGGAGATGTACCTGTTATCCTTGCGACCAGGAAGTGGAGGTAAAATGACTGTTCTTGTACCCTGCATGCCAAGCACTGGAACAGGTGCACGATAAGAGGGGCTGAACTCCTTCTTGTTCTCCACCTTCTCACGGACCAGGTCACCGACTCGAGGTAGCCAGCCAACTACCGGAATCTGAAGTGCAGCATCAGTTGTCGAGGGCAAATGTTCCTTTGCAAGACTGTCTCGAGTCTCTTGTAGGTTCTGTAACACAGCAGAATAATCATCTACGTCAAAGGGTGCGGCCGACGTCGCCATGTCTAGACCATCAAGGTCCGGGACAAACATTTATATTCCAAAGAGCATTTCGTATGGGGTCCACCCACCCAGAGACCTTCTAGGGAGATTATTAAGTGCACGTTGTATGCTATACAAATGGGCCAACAAGGTTCTACCAGTACCTAAAACCCTAGCTGTCAAGGATTGCTTTAAGTCACGGTTCATTCGCTCCACAACAAAATTGCCCTCAGGCTGGTATGGAGATGAAAATTTGACATGCACCCCCGAAGACCTCATGGCTTCTTGTATGCCTTAGAGGCGAATGCCTGACCCTGGTCAAAATTGGGGGTGCCACATGCAAAAATTCCCGCAAAGAAACGCAAATCCTTGATGACAGTTCGAGCATCAGCACTTCTTTGTGCCAAACCCATAGAAAGCATGTGCACGAATCCACTGCAACTAAGATGAACTTATACACAGTATCAGTGGAGAAAGGACCGCAGTGATCTAAATGAACATACCCAAGTGGTTTATTAGATATGTATAGCTGTGTTTGAGGTGGACACGCAGCAGTCGAAGGCTTAATCTGCTGGTAAATGCCACAAGTAAGGACATAATCACAAGTCTGTTTATACAATCCGTGCCACCAGTAACGTTGCTGCAAGATAGTGACAGTCGCTGAAACGCCTGCATGTGCCGAGGCCATACCTTTGTGAGTGGCTGTTATCAAGGAAAGCCTGCGGTCCGCGTTGGGAATCAATCTGTCACCAACATCGTTAATTCTCACACAGGAAACTTAATCAGGACTTAAATGATAAGAATATTTAGAAGGGAAACCTCTAGGGTAATTATCACCCTTCTCTGTTGCAGCAATAGCTGCCAAGATGTCATCATCAATCTTACTTTTGGATATTTTAACTGATGCTACTGAATATGTTGCCACTGCTGTTTTCGCTGCTTCGTCAGCTAAACTGTTACCAACAGCTTATACTCGTACGCGCTGGTGACAAAGAGTATGAATTACGTTCACAAGAGGCAGAGGTTCTTTAAGTTGCGCAACTTGAACCCAAAGCATTTTATGTTTGATTGTGCTACCTTTGGAATCACGATATTCATTCTGAGTCCAAAAGAATAAATTGTCGTTGAAAGACTGAACACAGTAGTAAGAGTCACTCACAATAAGAGTAGTCACACGGGAATCAGCAAACTCTAGTGCAAGCACCACAGCATGTAGCTCTGCCAACTGGGCGGTACAGTCCCCTAATGTCTGTGTGTGCACGACATCGGACTTGAATACGCCATTCACCATGGTACCTACCACTATTGCTCAGGCCGCTGAATAAGCATGCTTATATTCCGTCGCCGATTGCGCCGAACTGTCAGTGTAAGTGATACAATGGTAATCCTCAAGTGGGCGCATGGACTGAGGAGCTGGATGAACAAATTCATACTGCAAGTACTCCTGAGTTTGCAATGAGGAATCAAAGATGACCGTGACATCCGAAGACGTCAAGGAAGTGGCCTATTGTATCTAACCTGGATGCAAAGATTTAGAATTTGGTACACTGGCTCTCGTCACTGCCTCAAGGGCAGGATACGGTGTGACAACCAACATGCATTTCCCCTGCGACAGCGCTCTCTCTTTTAGAATCGCCATCTGCTCAGCAGTCAATACTTTCTAGACAGAAGAAAAGCGCATTTCAGCCGAAGTGTACAAGTGTGACTTGTAAGCAATAGGGACTGTGTCTCCCTCATTAAATGTCAAATACGTGAAACCCACTGCGCCTGGCACAATTCTTATTACCAGGTTTGTGTGGTTGTCACGTGTCAGTAAGTATTTAGATGCAAGAAGATCAGCCTGCAAAGATTTCAATATAGCAAAATTTTTGGAAGCCAGCAAGATTTGGTAAAAGCAGGTTGTATCAAGGCATATAGCGGCTTGATACACTGGGCATAATCGGGAATGTAAGTACTCCCAAAATTTTGAAAAAACAGCAAAGATTGTAGTTTTTTCAGAGTTGTTGGAGTGCACAAACATGCGCATTTCTCCAGGAAGTGAGGTGCTAAACCTCGTCCTTCGTTTTTGAGCTCATAGCCTAAAAACAACAATGTGTACTCTGCAATGTGTGATTTTGCAAAGTTACAGTTGTAACCGAAGTCCGCAAACATGACAATGATGTGGTCAACATGACACAGATGCGGCCATAATTCGTCGTCTGTGAGATAAATATCATTAACATACGAGTACGAATCAGGGTCGATGCTCTCTAACAGAGAGATAACATGCACGGCAAAGACGCCTGGGCTGTTTTTATAGCCCATGGCCAATCTTTTGAACTGTTTTTGTTTGCTCCCAGAAGTAAAGGCTGTCCATTGACTACTAATAGAGGACAGGTTATGACTATAAAAGCCATTGGAAATGTCAAGTGTGGTCTTAAACCTTTTTCTCACAAGACTATCAACCAGGGCAGAACTGTGGGTATTCTGTACTGCACACATCCGACAATAAGAGTTCAAATGCCGATAAGCCAAAACTAGGCAGTACGACCCATTAGGCTTGGTTACAGTGAAAAGAGGATTATTCATGGAGAGCACACATGTCTCAATTACACCTTGATATTCCAATTGGTCTAGTATTTCAGCAACAGGAGCTTTTGCTTCCCGTCGCATGGGATATTGGGGTTGTGGCTGTGGCATTGACTGCAATGGAATCTCATGCCTGGGCGAGAGTTTATCCCATCCAACCCGAGTATGGTACAACGCCGGTGCAAGCACCTGAGCCCACTCCTCTGCAAAGCTCTGCGCCTGCTCCTTTGGCACAGTATTTGCGAAACTTGGGAGGATTACCTCCTCCCCTCTTGGAGCGGCCAAAACGAAAGGTGGGGGCCAATCCACCTCCGCTAACAAAACTGTCATATGTAGAGGTCAGATTCTCCCAAAAAATCCCTCTTATTGTATGTTGTATGTCACCTTCAATTAAAAGGACTATTTCATATAGTCTGTCTGGGGGAGCCACTCTAGTGTCAGCAGTTTCTACTGTAATGAACGTGTCAGTTGCTGTCGCCTTCAGATACGGACGCAGTGCTTGCCGCACTATTGTAACCTCCACTGCGCTGTCTAGCAGCGTTAGCGCCCATGTCAGGTTCCAAAGCTGTGTTCTCACTATCTCTGACATACCTTGCGGTTAATGCAGCAACTTTCTTTTCCTGAAATGGAGGGCATTGACGTGGAAAGTCATCCTGCTTGCCTTTACCATCAGCCGGGCGGGACTGCTCACGTCCTTGCGGGGCACCCCGACCTCTGCCGTGTGCTCCTCCACTGGCTTGTGAGACCAATGTTTCCTGTGAAGAACGAGAAGAACGTTGATCAGGAACCTGAAATCTATCAGGAGACCTAATTCTCGTGCGATCGCTCCACTCATATGTGCGTTCAG
This sequence comes from Triturus cristatus, assembly GCF_964204655.1. NCBI lineage: Eukaryota > Metazoa > Chordata > Amphibia > Caudata > Salamandridae > Triturus > Triturus cristatus. The sequence continues at coordinate 471,014,375 of NC_140585.1, read as the reverse complement.
TAGACACTGGTATTGGTGATGCAGGACATGACCCTTGTTTCTGTTGCTGCTTCCCCTGTTTTTTATTTTTCCAATTTTGTTTAGGAAAAACTGGACGGTCATCTTTAGTAGACTTAACCGTCTGCGTTTGCGGTTGAGCTGCTGTTTTAGCAAAAGGCTTAACACCCAAACTATTGCGGCCAATGGTCTTATAAGCCTCCGCAATAATCTTCGGTAACTGCCGGGGTTTATCAGCATCGGCCACAAGGCGCAACTCATTAGACATTTGAAAGTTAACTGCATCTCCTTTGACGTTAGCAAGGACGAGATCAGCAACTATGTCAAACACTCCGAGAAGCCTCATTCCCAACTCGACCGCTGCCTCCGGACCGTGTTCATCCTGAACACGCTTGATCAAGGAGTGCAGTACAGTCATAGACATTGTGCCAAAGCACTTTGGTCTAGACTGCTGCAAATACTTTTCCCCAGTTCTCACAATCGGTCACCTCAGATACTAAGTCTTTCTGCAAACTAATCGTCAGAATCTTGTGTTTCTCCACAGGAGTCATATTAGGAAAATACTGCTTCCAGCTGGTCAAATTTCTCAGCAAGCCAATAAGACATATCGACCTTATTCTGGGGGCGCTTGCCCATTACCGAATTAACCATGACTGGACAAATAGAAATCTCGGCCGGTCCAACTGGTTGCGTCACAACCCCAGGTGCCCCCACCTGGAGGTTGCTTGAGACGTATTGCACTAAAGCCCTATGTACCACTTTCAAACTGGTATGTAGCTGACATACGTCGTCCACTGGGGCTTGCAAATAACGTGGATGTGGTGTGAACCTGGCCAAGACTGGTCAAGTGGCCCCAGGGATAGCCAAGGGGCCTAACCGAACCGGAGTTACGGCGTGGGGGAGGGCGCTATTAAACCAAATATGAAGCTGCCATGCAGAAATCGGAATCTCCTGTGTCCTATTTGGGGTGTAATTCGCAGGTATCGCAGTGGGAGTGTAAGTATGGAATGTTTCATCATCCACATTTACTGCAGGAAATGTAACCCAAGAGTAGAAAAGCGCAAAGGGGAATGCTGCATCAGCACTCACCACAAAGATTACTGACATAACATCGTTGGGCACCCCAAACGGCGTCAGATGACGCCGGAGCGCTGCGTGACTATGCAGTGCTATATTAATATCACCCATGAGGACACAGAGAAGAAAAACAATCTATATGAAATGTTGCACAAAAAGGGTAGTAATTCAAAATGTAAACCTTTCTAATTTTCAACCTTGAATGAACCTATAATTTTTCCATATAGGTAGGCTAAACCGTCACGTCTGTCAACTGGAAACAGGAGTGAGGGTGTTGTGGACAAATATAAGCACTACTACCAAAGTGTCTCGAATACAAGACCAAACGTTAGGTGCGCTATGTTGCGGGGATTCTGCTCATGTACAGAACTATGCACAGGAAACCAGGACCTCAGTCAATTGTGGTGTACCAAAAAACTCACCTCAGTACCCAGAACCCCTATCCGACTAGCATCAGTGTCTCATTCGTTCTCCGTACTACAGCAAAGCTACAAATGATTAGACAACCCAGAACAAACAACTTAGGGTACTCTCAGGAATGGTGTAAATCAAGAACACTCTTTTGTTTTTATTCTCCTACAAGTCCACAACGTGAGTAATAAGAGACATGAAAAAGTTTAAAATGTTTATTTTTACCTACGTGCTCTAAGATGCAGTATTTTGGCTAACATAAGCAGGCAAATGATTAAAAATAAAACAATCAGCATTGTTACAATTCCATAAAACACAAAGGGAGAAATCATGTTACAATGATAGTGGAAACAGGTTATAAAGCACCTTGTGTACCACCCTCCCCTGGCTAGGAGCTAGGTTTTATTATAATAGACGGTCTCTAGGTTTGAAAGGGGAACCCCATACCTCCAAGATCAGTTGAGGTGAATCACATCACAGGATCAGCAACGCTCTCTGTAGATGGAAAGGTTTTTCTCCAAGTACCAGAATCATGCATGCAATGCAATATTCAAGGCACCCGAGTTTCAGATATTTGCAACTGTGTGCGTGTTGTGTCTAGAGCGTGGGCCGATCAACCTGAATCAACATCATACATTGTAATTTGACCTAGGAGACTTCTGCACACAGTGTACAGACTAAGGTCGCGGTGTAAGTCGAGGGATGTGAAAAACAGATCGTTCTCATGCGAAGAAGAGCAAGCTGTTTAACTTACAATACAGTTACATGTAGTGTTGTGTGCAAAAGCGGCCAAGTGGCAAAATGGCGTTTTAACTTCTAATACGCTTATGCTAACATAGCAATGTGTGCAAGCAGAACCCTGTCTTCAATACAAACTCTCAGGGAGAGCAGTCCTGTCTCTTTGGGGCACGTATATAAAACACCATATCACAGATGCGCCCGAGTCTCTGATGCCCTTATGAGAAACACACTGTTACTCGATTGCTGCCTTGCAGGCACACGCCAAAACCAGATATTTCCAGCAGTCATTATGAGATAGGCATCATAACGGAGATGAGTCTCAGGCACTGGCCACAAAGTAGCCTATGTAGGCAGGAGTATCTATGACAACGCTTTAGTAAACATACTTACGATGTGCTGTAATTTCCGAATAAGTCACATGACACAATACGTAATCACACAGTGACTACTAAGACGGACCGAGGATGCAAGGTCAGTAACTATCAGGGAAGCAGGGAGACTCACATGTCAATAGTGCAGACATGCTTCCTTGACAAAGTAAGTATGACTACAGTGGCCATCCTCCCCTGTAAACCCCAGGATGCCTTAATAATAATTAAACCATGTAGGTGTATTTTATTTGTACATTTGTGTCTTTTAATTTTAATTTCACTTCTTAAAGTTTTGGGAAATGTGTGTGTTTTTATATGTTTTAAACATTTGTCACTTTATGCAATGGCAATGACGGGTATTTCACTATTTTGTAGCATGATTTTTACTGCACTATAATTGGTGCCACAAACAATGAGACATTCTAAAACAGAAAGTCTATCAAATCCTCCTCTGACATTTATTCTCTCTTTCAGCAATGGCCATGCCAGAAAGAGTCCTGGCAGTATGGTCTGTATTTTGCATGCATGCTTCATCAAGGATTCAGATGAAAGCATAGAATTAGGCTCAGAAGTTTTGCAAGGGTAAAATACCTATTTAGGTCCTGAAGAAAGCCGATTGACCCTAACGGGCATTTATATGGCTGAAAAATGTCAGCCTATGGATGTTAAGGACCATAAAATCCTTACAAACATCTCACTGTTTTTAATCTTGTCCTAGACCGCATACATTAGAATTCTAACAGGATCTATGGACATTTTTAACACAATATTTCATCAATAGAGGGATGAAGAGCTCAATATTTAAAAGAGGCTCTATGCCTATGCTTGTCCTACAAATCTTAGACTACCCAAAAAGGGGGAGTAATTCCTCGTCAGTAATGAGTCTCAGTGTGGTGAAATCATGAAGCTGACCACCTGGGTCACAGGGGATCAAAATGGTCAGGTCTTAATGCCCTCACACTTCATCACAGGGTGTCAGACTTTATCACAGGGTGCTCATCATCCGGCTGGCACTGCAATGCCTGAAGGGCCTGGGGGCTCTTTATCTGAGATCTTTTGATCCGTAATCGCTGTTAGGTGAATGCATGAGAGGGAACTATGCAGAAAGGTTGGAGTGAGTATAAAATAGACTTAGGTACCCAAAATAATGTGTTTATGGGGTAGTGGTACCTAAACTAAGTAAAAACAGTGGTGCTATCCTCTAGTAGCAATGTACCTTGATAGCTATAGATTAAAGTGATACAATGGGGTCAACATGTTTCATGCCTAGGTTGCCCTAAGAGTCAGTCAGCATTTCATCAGGACCAAAAGAAACAGTTAGATACTAACCTCTGCTAAGCAAGGGGGCCCCTTTCAAATGAAGGGTGGCCACATTAGAAGTACAATACTGCACCTGATTAGTTGCAGCAAACTGATTCCACCCGAGGTGTTCAGTAAATAGCCCCTTAGGCAAGGCAGAGGGTCCCAGTATAGCTGCGGGACAATTAGTGGACACGAGACAATACTTTCGACCTACCCTCCTCCGATTTGCCTGTAAAATACAAGTTCATGATTTCACCACCCTGTGACTCCTCTACTGACAAGAAACTACTCCGCCTTTTTGGTTAGTCAGTTTTAACACACTCAATTCCCTGCTTATCCCTTCTAAAGAGCTCTGTTTACAAATGCTTAGAGCCCGCTCACTCACATTAGGAGATCTGGTTTTGGGTTCAATGATGAAGCACAGGTGGTACCTGTGGTTGAGGACCCTAAATCATATATACATATATATCCAAGAAATGTGGTGCGGGCACTAATTTACCAGGGTGCCATCCACACACTCGCTTGTGATATTTGAAACATCAATGCAAACCACTCTACAGTAGGATCAATTGAGTGTACCCTCCCTTATGTTTGTTCTAGTAATTCTAGTAAACATGATTGCAATCTGTTGATTTGTCATATTGGAATGTTATTCACATTGTTAGAGTTAGAATATGACAAAAAGAAACATCAAGTAATAGAGCAGGTAGTCTTACAGAGATATTGGAACACTATAAATGCATGTACTGCTAGTGGTTTCAAATGCAAGTCCAAAATATTCCTTCACTGAACTATGATGCAAATAACACCTTCCAGCACACAGTTAATAATGATATTATGAAGCTCAAATGCCATTCTCAGTAAAGGATCAATGTCAGTTTTACTTGGTCTCAATGAAAGTCAAATCATTGATGGATGGGAATAAAATGCAATAGTGAAACCCTCCGACAAAGGAGGAAATGTTGTAATCATACCTAGGGATATGTTTGTCAATGAATCCAGGAGGTAACTGATAGGACATTCTATAACTAGGTCACAAACCAGGAACGTCTGTCTACCATTAAACGTTTGGGATATGTGACTTTAGAGGCAGAGGGCTTCTGGAAAATGAGAAGTATAGTGTGAGAAGTTGGCCTGGTATATGCTGTCCACTAGTTATAGTGGGCACCTTGCACCAGTCCAAACAACCCCTTAGAGGTGATAGGTTAAAGACAACCTTATTTGAAAGCTATCCTAGTTGTAGCTATGGAGAACAGCCTTCAGGCTAAGCCTTGAAGGAATGTAAAGCAGCTTGTTTTACCAGTCCATAATCTCTTGAATGACCAAATGAAAGGAGAACCACACCAGGTATATATATATAAAATATATGTATTTATTACTAAACACACCCTATTAGTCTCTTTATGCGGCTAGAGGTCAAAGCACATATGTTACACTTAATATATCACAGTAAATTAGCACAATATACAATAGACCCTAGGGGCGAACCAAACCATATATTAAGAAAGTGGTATAAGAACCACGACATGACTAGACACAAGGCCTATAGCCTGTAGAATTGCTGGGACCCCAAGGAACCACCCCAGGTAGTGACACAGGGGACCCACGGGGGATGTGTGCAGTGTGAGAGAACACAGCCGCGAGCTCCGTTAGCTTCTAAGGGGAAAGTTGCGGTTGGAATTTTAAAGTTTAAGGACACTTAGAGGTGAATTAGGAAAAAACTCTTTTGGACTTAGATGGTTCTAGGGCCAACACCCATGGGAGCACCGAGTACTCGTCTTACCTCAGTACTCGTCTTACCTCAACCAAGGAAGCCAGGTGCATAGGTGTCAAATGGTGTCAGGTTGTGTCGTTGTTTTCAATGGCAGGATACAGAAAAGTGATGCTGCCGGGAAGAGGAGAAGTGTCCGAAGAGATCCAAGCCTGGATCGAAGATGTGAAAAACCTGAAAGCAGAGAGGACAGAGTCTGGATCACTTGCCAGTGACCAGGGGCACGATAGACTAATGCCCACCGATGCCGGGTGCTTCAGGTGCGAAGAGGTGAAACTTGACTCTTCGGCCACGAGGACAACCAGGAGCTGGATTTGAGCTATTCCACAAAGGATGTTGAGTGCTGCAGCATTGGTGCCCGGATTGGACACAACAAGCCTTGGCAACAGCAACCCACGCAGGAAGAGGAAAGTTGCTCAGTGCGGACCAGCAAGGTCCTGGGAACTCCCCAAGCAATGGAGAGTCAGGTGAGGTCTGGAGTAACCAGGGAAGCCCAATTAAAATTAAAGTTTCCTTCACAGGGACCCACCAGTTGATGAACCAGGGATCGCAAAGGTACCTCAAGCAGAAACACAAAGGGCCAGCTGACGGAACACTCGTGCAGTGTAGGCCAGCAATCTTCAGTAGAAAAGGTGCTCAGGATCTGGCCTACAATTACCCCAATGCACAGCCTCAAGAGACGTCGAGAAGCTAATGCACTTGCAAATGTGCACGGTGTACAGGGGTTCCAGTTCCACGGTACCCACAAGGGCTACGGGTCTCAGCTTTGCTGGGGACTCAGGTCAGCCTCTGGGAAGTCTGGAAACCCACCTCCTGTGTTGCAAATACTTCAGAGTCCAGCGGGAGCTTAGGAGATGCAAACTGGTCAGATGCATCTTTGGTGCTTGCCTTGCAGGGGAGTAACTCCTTTACTCCAAGGGAGATTCTTCAGTCATCTTGTTATGTAGATTGTCGAAGTTCCAGGATTTCTGTATCAGAGTTTTGTCCAGGTGTAATCCTGTAGGCAGGGGTTCCTTTCTTATACCCAAGGAAGGGGTTGGACATACTCTGGGGACCCACTGATGGGAGGGTCAGAAAAGAGGGGTGGCTACACCCATTTCCTTTGTCCATTTTCATGCCAGAGCAGGGGCTGGTAGCCCCTGCAACCGGTTTGAGCTGGACTATGCACAGGGACACCAAATGTGCCCCCAGTGCAGACTTCAAAGCACTCTTGGAGTGCACCCACCAGCCCTAATCCAGTAAAGCCTGTCTGGGAGTTGATAACACCTCCCTGTGACAGCAAACCTATTGTCCAGGCCTCCGCAGCCAGAGTTTCGGTCAGCAGCAGGAGGCCAGACTTGTGTCTGGGGCTGGCAGCATCCATTTTGTGATGCCAGGGCTCTGTTAGCTGGTACTGGGTATACTGGTGCTGTCATGTCTCTCCCTCTAGAAGGGTGGGATCATACTCTCACACCAGTTACTGGTGTGGGGGTATGATTCCAAGGTGTTTGACACCAAACACAACATGTTTCTGTGCAGCCATCCCAAAGTTAGCATTTACCGCGAGGTTATAATGCACTTAAGAGTAAATGGTCAGGCTGCATCACAGACAACCCCAGAGAATAGGTTCCGAAGACTGTGGAGGGGCTCTGCTCATGCATGGGCACCCTCTCACATAAAACCAAGCACCCTGCCTTCAGGATTGATAAGGCCTGCCATAGGGGTGACTGATAGGTGTATATTGTGCAGTGATAGGGTGAGATATAATGAACCTATATCTCAGTAAGGGGTGCATGCACCACCTTACTCAGGCTGCAGTAGCAGACCTGTGGTGTCATTTTGGAGGGCTTCCCAGGGGTGGCATAATACATGCTGCAGCCCCTGGTAGGCCTGTGGGGTACCTATGCCCTGGGTACATAGTATACAAAATACTAGGGACTTATAAGGACACCCCAGAATCCAATCTGTGGTGTACCTAATGTATATGGAATCAATTTAGAGAGGAAGCAGCTAGGCCGGGGTCCTGAATAGCAGGGCCTCAGCCAGACTAAATTCGAAAAACAGTGAAATATCAGCAAAAAGTGGGGGTAACCATAAGAAGCAGATCCTACTCTCCTACATATAGCTTTTTGAATAATCAACATTATAGACTGCTAGTACTTTATCTCATACCTATAATTCACGTAAATATTCTGAACATTGTATCTTTAAATCATAGTTTATTGGAAATCACATGTGGAACTTTGTTATCCACTTGTTGCCATACTATGTAAAAGATATGTGTTTTGTCCTGAATTTAAACAAAAGAATGGTAAAGTAATCATTTATTGATGACTTAAGATGTTTCTGCAGTTCATATCAGTAGAGCACATGCAGTTGGAAAGTGTGCAAACACTTTCTTTCAGCAAGATCAATTTGCTATTATTTTCAGATTGAAATGCTTTTGACCATGATCACATTTTGGTTGGAGAACAATAATTTGAATAAGAACAGATGCTGGGTTGAAACATGTTATTGGTCTGTATTTCAGTTCTATTAAACATTTGCAAACCAGTACAAAAAGGACTGCAACCAGAGAAGCCATATGAAATGCCACTGTGTAGACATAGTTAGGTCAGAGTTTCCACAGAAAGAGGTTTTTTTTCTTTTACTCGTAACCTTGCCATGTTTTGATGAATCATCACAAAATCTTCCGAAAAGAAAATTCATTTTTCTCAGCTCCTTTCCAGAAAGTTTCAAAGTAATGTGCCAAGTGGGACTGAGGTAAAAGGAGGCCCAAAAAACACTTTTTCCATGCATGGAATTTTTAGTTAGTGATACAGAAAAAATGGCTGAACAGAATTACACCAAGTTTGGCAGAAAGCCAGATCTTTAATTGGAAAACATATCTTTTGTGATGTGGTATGAATCTATTCAGTGACTTTTGAGAAATTAAGGATAAATTGTTAATGATATATTGACAATTGGTCCCGCAAGAGTCAGAGGGATTCCCCTGGACCGAATAAAAAAAAATCATTTTGTGGCACAGGTCCTGCTGTAGTTGCTCTGGAGACAGCAAAGAATCCTGTGAGGTAAAATCTTCGTTTTTCAAGACCCAGTAATGACCCTCATGTACTGAATGCCGTGCACAGTTGGCCACCATAGGGGGATGGACCAGATTCTGCTTATAAGTCCTGTTTCCATCCACCTACACAGGGCATAAATACAGGGTCTGGCCCAACCACCATCCACAATCAGAAGGTGTGTAGTAAGGAAGTTGGGCAAATATGTTCATAACCCCCAGAAATTCACTGAAGAAAATCAAAGGTTAAAGTGACATTATATTAAGGTAAGAGACTACGATTTTCACTTAAAAAAGAAGCCTAGAAAATCACTGCTGACATTAAAGTTATGACTTTGGTGTGGTCTGAGGAACCCAAAAGAATTTTTACAAAATAAAATTTCATCCACTTCCACTCCTTGATGGAAAGTTTTGCAATGATCCATCAAGCAGAGACCAAACAAATATGTGCCCCAAAATGTTGATTTCTCATGCTTAGACCCATAGGAAACTTTGAAATAAATGGACGAACAGTAGAAATAGTAATGCAATTATCAAACATCGCTTTCTTACTAATGTACAAAGGTGTTATCTAGCCCGTATTATCTTCTTACCTAAATGGCAAATGGTAGTGGGTCGCAAATAGACCTACTTCATGAATATTAATGAGGTAGGTCACAATTTGTGACCCATTAGGATTTGTTGCCATAATAGGGATGGTGGCCAGCAGACCACCATGGCTGTAATTACTTTCAAAGAGAGCTATTTTTTTTCTTTTAAATGCAGCTCATTTTAAATGTAAATGTAAATTGATACTTCTATAGCGCACTACTCACCCGCAAGGGTCTCAAGGCGCTTATACGAATACCGCTGTGGAACCCATCCTGGCTTTCCCAGTGAGGAGTCCACTCCTGGGCACCCCCAAGGTGGAGGCCAGGCATCCTTAGCGTTGTGGGGGCCGTTGTGGAGATTAAGCAAGCTATTGCCCAGAGTTGCAGAGTGGGACTCCATGATTGGAATGGCACCGAGGTGAGAATGATCAGGTCCCTGGAATTTTTGAGCCCAAGACCCGCCAAGGCGGGGAATTGAACCCTGGTCCCGGGCTAGACCTCTGCATTAGGGTCTGCCGCTCTAATCATTGAGCCACACTTCTCTTAAAGGGAAACGGGATGCGTTTAAAAACAAAAATGAAAGGGCTCGTTCTTATTTTTTAGGAGTAGTGGGTGGTCTGGAGGTCCACTGCCTGCTCATAAAAAGTACTGTTTAAAATGTTCTGAAAGGGGAAGGGGTCCTGGAGGGGCCCTTTCCCTTTTGCAATTGGGTTAGCACCAACTTTCAGTTGGTCGTAAAGTATGAATGTTTAGTCACCGTATTTCGGGCGCAAAACATAAGTACATACCATTCATATTCCTTATTTGGAAGGTTCGGCCTGAACACTCCTATTTGAAATAGCAAATCTGTTTGTGTTCCCAAGTCCAACCTGCAATTTGGTAACAAGAAATCGAATCACAGTTGGAGTTATTAAATTAGAAAAAAAAATCGTTACAGTGGCAAATAGCTCGATTATTCAATTTAGGCCATTGGCTGCCACAAACATTCTTTGTACATCTAGCCCTCCGCTCACTGATACAGGTAAAATAAAAAAAAGATTTGAGACATGGGTACCACAGTACTCCTGTGGGGCCCAGCATGACCCTTCCATGGGGTATTGTGGTTCTCTCACAGTAGCTGCTGTACAAGCTTCCACAGAATGGTACAGTGGTACAATGCATGCTTTCCTAAGGTAGCTTGCATGGTGCCGAAGTACCATCAGGAGCACGCGTTCATGTGGTGTACCACGGCAGGCCACCTGTACCCGAGAAATAAATTAAGGTGATTTAAATGCTGATTGTGAGTGCATTAGAAGCTGAGAACCCACAGTAGTGGGATCAGGGCCTGACCATACCATCCGGACAATTTCTGCTGTACGGCTCTGAACCTGTGCACAGTGTATGGTTGGCCACCCACATGGGATTGTCTTCCTGTAAAGAGGCCAGGTCCTGTGGCCAATCCCTAGCTACACATGGTTTTTGGCTGGGTTCAGCAGGGGGTTGGAGAGCCATGGCAGGGTTCGGCACAGGGCTTGGCCAGAGGCGGGCCCTGCTGCCCAGCATCCTGATGACAACAGCTGAAGGGTGCGGTGAGGTTAGCAGTAATGCTTAGAAGAAGGCATGTGCATGGGAGAAGGCCAAGTGCATCAGGGAGTGGACCTTCCGTAGTGGTGTTGGCTTTAAGCAAGGCCTTCCGATCATACCCCCGCTGCACACAGATGAAGGCCGAAGGTCATGCCCAGTGGGGGCATGGGTGTAAACTCAAATATGAATATAAAAAATCTCTAGTCATTTACTGAAAAAACCAAAGGAGAGAAAACTAATGCTTAAAAGCTCGAGAAATCCCCTGAAATTCACCAGTTATATTTTAATGAGATAACTATAACTTGTGCTTTGCCATGCACTGCTTATGACCTCACATATTAAATAACCTGACATTTTAAATGACGTCCCTCATGACATCTCAAATGGCAGAATTTCTGATATCACTAATGACATCATCTGATCAATTCAATTCATTTCAAATCAAATTTCTTTATTCAGCACAAAAAATGGCCATAAAACATTCTTATCTATAAACATTCATATAATCCATTCACTTAAGATCATACATGAAATAACCAATCAGTATTATAAAACAGCAATAAAATCCAACCAATACCCTAAACAGACTGCTTCTCTTACCCAAGTCCTCCCGGAATAAACATAGCCAACTCAAAGCACAATTGATACCATTTAGGACAAAAAAGAGGTCTTGTTGCACCTAGCCATCCATCGAATTTCTGCACCTCACTGCTGCTATAAGAAATGCGCAAACACTGTAACAGCCATCATGACCATATAAAAATTGAAGGAAATGCAATGCATCCCTGCACTTGTGTAGCTTGAGGAAATTGGCCTAATAAATAAGATAAAATACATTTTATAAAACTGGCAAAAAACCAAAAAAGGCAATATGGTCTCGTCAGTTAATACATCACATGGAAAAATCGGTACCAGTAACTCTGAGGAGCCACCAGCACCTGGGAAGTTCAAAAGCTGCCCCATCATCCCGGCCCTAAGATGAAACAATAAAGATCTCTCTCATCAAGAGAGTGGGAATGCAAAATAATTTACTGGTTCCTCAGCTACAAAGAAATTGAGATAATCCCTCCATTACTTTTGCTAAACTCAATATATAGCCTCTGGGAGTGACAAAACTCTGAGTAGTGGCGCTTTACCATCAACGTATCACCTTTTTTTAAAGTGAGAGGTGTATTAAAAAACTCTTGTAGGTTTAGTGCTTTGAAGTTATTTTGTACTTAAGCTAACACGGGAATTGATAGCCCCTTGCCCAATTTTAAGTAGTCTGTGATAATGTCTCTATACAAGCTAGCCTCGGTATTGGTACACACACTAACCCACAACAAAAGGGACAAAAGGGGCACTAACTTAGCTTTGTCAGAAATATACTGGAGATTAAGCTCTGAATACATAATAGACAGTACTTGATTTGAGCTGGTGATTTCCGGTGCTCGGCACCGGCTCTTGTGACAGTCTGCCAACAAGGTGCACTGTCTGGCTAATTTAGAGATGACCACAACAACAGCCAATTATAAATTCAATATACCTTAAAAATGACTTAGCTGACACTCAAACCGTTCATATAGCTTTGGGGGACTGGAGTAGTCGGAATTGTAACACTTGTAGGAGTGTTATATTCAATAGTTGTGTTGTGACTATCATTTGCAGCACGGATGGGGCAATGTGTTGTGCAAGATGTAGTGGCCTTCTGACGAGTTCCTGGCACTTATATGTTTTACAAATTAAGAACTTATAATACAATGTGAGCTTGTGGTGGGCAGACACAAAAGCTGCCTACAGACACATTTGTCCTCCGTCTACAAAGGTGTGACATCCTGATAACCCCATTACTCAGTTCCACAAAGTGCAGCTGATGCACACTGCAAGTTGTAAATATTCAAAAAGGGGGAAACTGTCATGTAGTTCCTATAAACTTATATAGGAACTGCGTGTTTAGACAACATAAACTGTGGGATTGGTGTCCAGACTGATTCCAGACACCCCCACCGGGTATGTTTGCCTGTATACCTAGCTTGCTCACAGTGCCACTGTAAACTTCTCTTACCGAGGAGTGAATGGTTCCTGGCAGCTATTTCTTTTTTTTATAAATCTTTTTATTGACAAAAGAAACCAACATATGACAGCCTAAAATAAAGTGACATAGTGTATAGGTACCATAGCAGCATTGAATTGTCCTAGCAGTCCAAAATCTCTATCACAGTACAGTACATCAATTACAACATCTTGACCAATAATATTACAGTCATGTCTTCTTAAATAGAGGGATTGAGAAACGGCTCACATAGCATTCCCCTTGCTTTTTTCCATTCACCCCAGATCTTGGTCAATTTCTAGGGGCAACCCCTCCCTTCATAGACCACCCTATCAGTCTGCATACACCAGTCCATATCAGTTTCCCAATCACGGAGTTTGGGTATCGTGTCGCCCTTCCAGGTTCCGGCTATATTTCGTTTCGCAACAACATTCCCAAGGGAGACCCAGATCCTTTCCTTAGCCGTCAGGTCAGTCACTTCCCATATATTCAAAAGGCAAAGTCGGGGGGTGACCTCCATACTTTTCCCGCAAACTTCCCACATTTTTGCCGTCACTTTCCTCCAGTACAGCCATATACTTAGACACTCCCACCACTGATGAGCGTGGGAGCGTAAGGCGTGAGGAGCGCCCACCTAGCATTCACCGCACTGCCCTCCTTAGGTACCTGGGACCATTCACGGCCAGCGCTTATTTACATGAATTATTATTGTTTTAAACTGTGTCTTGAAATCGTTCTTAATCTTTTAATTGTAAACACGACGAAGTAGACCACATTTTAAATACGCATTCTTGCTCCCTTTGCACATTTGTTGAATAATTTTTTGTGATCGGAATTAGTTGTTAAGAAAACAAAGTAGCCATCATTTTCTAAAAAACTACCCGCATTGCTTACTTGCACATTTTCCGACTGCTCATTTACCACTGCTCTGGTATTTGTCGTCTCCGGTCCGACGCCGGCATTTTCGCTTTTCGATCGGAGGGAAGCGGACACACCCCCTTCGCCCGGCCAACCTGCCTTCCGGATTGCTCTGACTTCCGGTTAGGAGGCGGAGCATAATACACCCACGCGCCCGGCCAGCTACTTAGTTCCATGCTGGGCCGGACGCGCGCAGTGGGTGCGCAGCTGGCGCGCCGCTGGCGCGCCGGAGGCGCGCCAGAGGCAAGCCCGTCTGTGCCCGTCCGCGCCAAGGCCTCGACAGGGACAGGAAATACTGCGCAAGACTACTCACGGAACGTCTACACATCTGAGGCACTGAGAATCCTCAATAATAGGAGAAACTGTAAGTGCCAGATCCCGCCTGAAGAAATCATGGGGGCCGGTTCCTGTTATCTTTGTAAAACTGTTCTGCCTACAGGCCTTCCCACCCCAGTCTACAGCCCCACTACAACGACAAAACATAATATTCAACTCAAGGGGGGTCTAATAAATGCAAGCTCACTAAGCAAGCACTGCCAAGACGTTAGGGATCTTATCATAGACCAACAGCTCGATCTGCTTTTCATCACTGAGACATGGCTGAAAGACTGGTGTAACCCTGACTTAGCGGTCGCTCTCCCGCCCGATAATACTATCCATAGGAGAGATAGAAAGGATGGTAGAGGAGGGGGTTTGGCTATCATTTTACGGGACACCTTACACTGTACTAGTATGAACCTTGACACCATCAAGGGAGCAGAAAGCCTGGGCTTTTGCCTCTCCTTAAATGCCTCCCTATCCTTTTCAGGTGCTTTAATTTACCGTCCGCCGGGACACAGTGCTACCTTCCTAGACTCACTTGGGGATGGATTGAGACACCTCCTGCTCAGATATGCCAATTTCACCCTACTTGGTGACCTTAACCTCCATCTGGAAGACAGAACCGAATCAGGAGCAGATAACTTTCTTCAAATTACAGAATTGCTTACTCTGACTCAACTTGTGGAGGGCCCAACACACCAAGCAGGCCATACATTAGATGGGGTCTGTTCTAACTTAGCCCCATTATCAGTTGGCTCCCCTTTTCCTCTGATTTGGTCGGACCATCTCTTTGTCCCCCTTACTCTTATAATTCCCCAGATGAGCCATGCTCATAGGCCATTGCCTCTGCCCCGAAATGGACGTAGATGGGCAAAATTATCTGAAACAGGGAACACTGGGGAGGATTCACACCACTTCCACTCTTGGCTCAACTCAACTTGCAACGAGCTTTCCCCTCCGGAGAGACTTGATAAGTACAAAAAACCTAAATTAGTAAAAAAACCCTGGTTCACGCCCACCCTGGGTCAAGCTCATCTACTATGCAAGCAGAATGAGAGTAAATGGAGAAAATCGTACAACATTGAGGGAAGAACGGCTTACAAAAATAGTAGAAGGCTCTACCATCAGCAGATCAAATGTGCTAAAAAAGAGTACTTCACCAAGAAAATCCAGGAAGCTAATCAAAACCAAAAAGCCATTTTTTCGGTTGTAAAGTCCTTCACGGACCCCAAAGTGCTACTGAAGGAGATACCTCCTTCACAGAATCTCTGTGATGAAATCTCAGCATTCTTTGAAGAAAAAATACAAAAAATTCAGAAGGACTTCCCTTCGGACACTCCACAAGATCATGATGTGGGCTCCGAGCCAACGTCCGCTCACTCTATTCGGTCCTTCAAGCAAGTCTCATTAGAACAGCCCCACAAGGCTATAAGAACTTGCAAATCAGGTTCACCCCTAGATGCTTGCCCTCCATTGATTCTTCACAAAATAATAGATATAGTCAACCCTATTATCAACCAGATAGTGAGCTCCTCCATCAGCTCAGGCATAGTCCCGGACGAGTGGAAGCTTGCGCTTGTGAAACCACTGAAGAAGAAACAAAACATTGACCCCTCCGTGCTTTCTAATCTTCGGCCTATCTCCCTACTCCCACTGCTTGGCAAAGTTACAGAAAAATGTGTGCATAAAGAACTGTCTAAATTTATTGAGGATAACAATATCCTTCACCCCCAACAATCAGGCTTTCGCCCCAGGGATTCTACGGAATCGGCTCTACTGGAAATAACTGATGTACTAAAAACTATAGCCAACAATGGCAAGAAAGCTGTTTTGATTCTACTCGACTTGTCGGTCGCATTCGATACCATCTCACACAGTATTCTCCTGAACGTGGCGGCATCTTAGGCACCGTCCTAGACTGGATTAAATCCTTTCTTACCAACCGAAGACAAGCAGTTGCCCTAGGTACCTTCCTTTCAACTGAACGCAACATAACAACGGGAGTCCCACAGAGCTCAACCCTGAGCCCACTGTTGTTTAATGTTTACATGACCCCTCTCATCCACCTGATAAGATCATTTGACATTGAAGTCACGTCCTATGCTGTTGATACCCAATTGGTCCTTTCTCTTGACAACAACTCATCCACGACCGAACTTAACTTCAAACACTGCCTTACCGCAATCATCCATTGGATGAGAGAGAACCATCTTAGATGCAACACGGACAAAACTGAAATCCTCCCTATAGGGAAAACGTCCTATTCCAGCCTTGTAAATGGTGGCCAGAAGGGACACCACCCCCCCGACACAGTCAAGGTAGCTAAAAACTTGGGAGTAACATTTGACACTGCGCTCACCTTCCTCCCGCATACCACGGCAGTAGCAGGGACCTGCTTCAGCCTTATTAAATCTCTAAAAAAATATTTGACCTTATTCCCCTCCCAGCTAGGAAATCAGTGGCAGTTGCCCTGATACTCTCTCATCTTGATTACTGCAATAGCTTATTGGCAGGATCCAACAAATCCCCTTTAAAGAAGTTGCAAGTTGTCCAGCATGCCACGGTTCGACTTGTTCTCAAACTCCCAAGAAGATCCTCAGCATCCGCAGCTCTACAAGCCCTTCATTAGCTCTCTGTGCACAAAGGAATTCTTTTTAAAATCCTTCTAATTACCTTCAGAGCCAAACACAAACCTGGACCCAAGTATCTCTCTGCAAGATTCACCCCATATACCAAAACTAGAAATCTCAGGTATTCCACTGCCAACCTTCTCAAGCCACCTACCTTCGTATACAAAACTAAGGGCGGTATAACAATGGCTGTTCTGGGATCCAAAGCCTGGAACCTTCTACCACCCCACCTGAGTTCGCTTGATACAGAGACAATATTCAGGACGGCGCTAAAGACCTGGGTATTTGCTGCCCCTGAAGAGTTGTGTCTCTCCCTTATTTAGAAACGCTAGGGCCCCTCCCCCCTTACCTCCAATTACTCAGCGCCAGGATGCTCCTTACGGAGTGACAGCCCGCGCTTTACAAGAGCCACCTTACATTACATTACATTACGTGCCGACTTGCCGACATCCCCGGGGACACTGCGAGGAACCCAAAATGCCCATCGTAGCTAAAGTGTCGCCTGTGTAATAAACTCTGTGGAGGAGCTTAAGCTGGACCATTTTAAATCTGAGCACACTGCAACCTCTCGCGGAGATGCCAGCACCTCCTGCCACTCTTCATCATCTAGATCTCCCACGTCCTCCACCCATTTAGAAAGGATCTTCCCTAGGGCATCTGGGGAGTTATTTCAAATTTTCCTATAGGTCAAGGAGATTATTTTCTCCTTCAAATAATCATCTAGTAGCCTATCTTCAAAGGGCGAGGCTGCCGGGAGGCCCGCTCCCATGGGGACAGCCTTATACAATGCACTATGCACCTGTAAGTATCGAAGGTTTTCCCCGGATTAAGATCATGCTGACGTAGTAGATCACTAAATCGGACCACCCTGACCTTTGCCCACAAGTCACCTACCGTTGAGAGCCTAATGAGATCCCACCTGCAAATCCCAGGGCTATGAACCAGGAGCTCTAGTCGGTTAGAGTCAAAGAGGGGGTGGCAAGGGTTATCTTGTTCTTCCAGCCCAAGGCGGCGGTCGCAGCGTGCCACAGTGCCACTGTGGTTGCAGTCGGGGTGAATACTGGGGTATTCCTCCGTCCCCCATAGAGAACTCATTGGTAAGAGCCATTTGCCGTATTATGCCTATCCATCCTATAAGCAGGTTCATCGATCGGCCAATGCACCCAGTGATTAGTGACTGCTAGTTGTGATGCCCAGTAGTAACTCCTGAGTGCCGGAAGAGCAATCCCACCATCGTACCAGCTCTTCGTGAGCTTAGTCAAAGATATACTAGGGTTTTCAGCGTTCCACAAGAGGATCCTAACCTCCGATTCTACGGCCTGAAAGTATTTGGGCAGAACGGGGAAGGGCGTATTCTGTAATGCTTAAACAAATCGGGGCAGTGCCATCATCTTATATAGTGTCACCCTGCCCAAGAGCACAAGGGGCAGTGACTTCCAGTGTTGTACAACAGCCTGTAGACGGCGCAGAAGTGGGACCAAATTAGTATCATAAAAGGCCGCCGGGTCCGTTGTAACATGAATTCCAAAATAGCAAAAGGCCTCCATAACTGTTTTTGCACTGCAATGTGCGGGCAGTCTGATATCTTTCCCAGAAAGAATGTAGACTGAGGACTTATCCCAATTTATTGTATAACTGCAATATTTCTGGAACAGGGTGAATATGTGGAGTATTCTATGGATGAAGTGATAGGGCAGGGCCATATACAATAATATATCATCTGCATAAAGGGAAATTCTATCTTCCCAATCCGGTGTCCAGTTCGATCTTCTGATGAGGGGGTCTCCTCTGATCCAGATTGCCAATTGTTCAAGGACCAACGCAAATATCAAAGGTGAGAGCGGACATCCCTGTTGCGTCCTCCTATGCAGGGCGAAGGGTGCCGAATGACCCCCATTGACCGTCACTCTTGCCAAGGGTTCCGAGTACAGCACCTGCACCCAAGACAGATATTTTGGGCCAATCCGTATCGTTCTAATGGCGCGAAGAGATAGGGCCATTCTATCAGATCAAACGCCATTTTTGCATCTAGCGACATAATTACAACGTCCTCTTGTATAGTCTTGGCTCTACCCACGACCCAATGAAGCCTCAGCAGATTGAGCGCCGTGTTCCTGCCCGGCATAAATACAGACTGATTGGGATGGATCAATTTATGGAGCAGAGGCGTCAAACGCGTGGCCAGAATCTTTGACAATATTTTCACTTCCGGATTTAAGAACGATATTGGCTGATACGATCCACAGTGATCTGGAGGCTTGCCCTGTTTGTGAATCACCACAACATTTGCCAGTCTTGAGGAAGGCAGCCGGTAACCACGCTCTCTTCATACATATTTATTAAATAGGGGGCCATGGTAGACGCGTTGATTTTAAACAGTTCGATTGGGATACCACACAGTCTTTCCGGATTGTAAGGCACCAATTGCCTTGGTAACCTCTTCTTTGGTCAAATCCAACTCGAGCTCTTCTACCTCTGTCCCTTCCAACACAGGGAGTCTTAGGGTGGACAACAACTCTCCTACCTCGACCCCTCAGTATGCACTCAAAGAGGAGTATACTGCTTGGAAATACTCCGCAAATGCCCCTGCTATACTGTTCCTGTCCGTTAGGGGACCCCCACCCTCCGTATCAATCTCCGAGACCCACCTGGAGGCCTGTTCACATCGGTCCAGCCACGCCAGATGTTGCTCGCCTTATCTCCTATTTCATAGATTCGACACTGCGTGGCTCGATAGTAAACCTTAGTTGCCTCTTCAGCGATATCTCTATATTCCTTCTGCTAGAGGAGAAACTTATGTTATTTTGTTTTCTAGGGCAAGTAGTTGTTTCTGCTTTTCTTTCTTATGCCCTGCTACCATAGAAACACCCTGTCCCCTGACCACAGTGTTATATGCCTCCCACAGCGTGGAGGCCGAATCCACTGAGCCCTCATTTTCATTGAAATAGTTTTCTGCCATGTCAATTAGGCCCTCCCGAACCTTAGGGAGCCTCAGATACAAGGGGCTAGGCTGCAACTCACCGCGATGCTCGGAACGACAATCCTCATTTGCAGCTATCACCGGGGAGTGATCTGAAATTCCCCTAGGGAGGTGGCCCACTTCAGTAAACAGGGAAAGCTGGTCCGTTTTGCAAAATATATAATCTATACGAGACAAACTCCCATGTACCCCCGAATGAAAGGTGTATTGGAGGGAGGACAGATTCTGGGCTCTCCAGAGGTCAAGCAGACCCATTGCCATCAAACAATCTCACCATTTAATGCTGCATTACAATCACCCTAAAGTAACAACTCTCCCTCTGGCAAATTGAGCAGATGTGTATCCAAATCAATAAGTGTCGGGAGCTGAAGTTGAGGTGGAATGTACAATGAAGTGATGTTATGTAGCCATCCCTCCCAGGCACCCATCAGCATTACAAATCTACCCAAGTGGTCACGTGTAATGATCTGGACCTGAAAAGGGTACCTACCCCCCTGAAGCCTTTAGTATAGCCTGCATGCACTACCAACTTGTACCCCCACCTATTCAAAGCGCAGTATGTGGAGCCTTGTATGTGCGTTTCCTGCAGCAGGACCACATCAGGGGCCAACCTCTTTAAGTATTGTAGGACAATCTCTCTCTTTATTCTATCCCGAAGCCCATTAACATTCCAAGAAAGCAAATGAAGTCGGTCTATATGAAGAGGCTGTTTCAGTTGACTAGCCATTTATGTAACGTAACAGGGAGGCTCAGACCCTCGATCAGAGACTGATACAGTAACATAGTGCCCCTTCTTACTAGTAAGAGGAGCAGCAACATGGTCAAATAAATCACATATTCTAGTGTTGGGCATTCTCTAGCCAAAATAGGTACCTCTCATACACTGTCAGAGAACAACATTGCAAATGAAATTAAACATGCAACAACAAACCCCTAAGAATCCACCCAATCCTCCCCCTCCCTGCCTCCCTGCATTGTGGACTCCAAACTGCCCACCCCCAAATGTGCAGAGTGCCTATTTACCCAACCACAAAATAACGATTGTAGAGCGAACGTGGCCCCGTCAACCAAGGTCTTATAATACCCCAAATCTGACCAGAATTCCCATTTAGGAAGGCTTGCGACCCCCCCCCCAATGAGAAGCGGTCTGCGTCTCATGATTGGAGACAATTAACTGTAGCATATTAACAGTAAGAATGTTCCCAGGCCCAACAGTCAACAATGCACCTCCCTCTCCAGAACAAAGTTACTTGGAAAAGAACAGCTCCATCTCCGAGTCCCAGGCGGTCACAAACAGTACCCAATCACAGCCTCGGGAAACAGCAATCGATGAGGAGACCACCACACAAATAGACATATGAGCGCCACAGTAGTCCTATCGGGGGCCTTCCCTGGATTCGAGGGCCTAACGTCGATCATCCTGCCCTCGCTCCCTTCACTGTGAGTCCTGCTGTGAGGGGCCACGCGCTTGCAATTGTTCAAAAGTCTCATATGCCCTCCAGAGACGAGAAGAACAAGACTTTCCATGGCATACTTAATGTTCTTTTCCCGAAGCGCCCTCTTAACCGCCAAAAAGAATATTCTTATTTTCTGGACCTTGACTGTAAAGTCCGGGAAAAAAGTAATTTTAGAATTTTCAACTTTCGTGGGGGTGGAGGAGCACGCAGTTTGCAGAATAACGTCCCGGTCCCTGAAGTTGAATATTCTGGCTAGGATAGGGCTTGGAGGGGCACCAGGTTTGGGGGGACCACTGGGCACCCTGTTGGCCCTTTCCACAGAGAAATAGCGAGAGAGTGAGGGGGGCTGCAGGTGATTCTGAATCAGATCTTCAACAAAGAGGTCCGCCAATGGGCCCTCCACCCATTCCAGCACACCCAAGATGCCGACATTGTTCCTGCGTGCTCTTCCCTCCTGACCCTCCAGCCGGGCTTCCATCTCTTTCATCGCGACTTGAAGTTTCTTTACTTCTCGTTCAAAACTTTTGTGAAGGATTGTAGTTGCATCACAGAGTTTTACGCAGTTTTCATCCTTTCCCCCAACGTTCGCAGATCTGCATGCATTAGGTTCACCTCCGAGGTAACAGAATCTATTTTAAGTTCCAAGGCCGTGCAGACTCCCTGTATGGCTTCCATGATATCTTGAAGGGTAGGGGTCTCCCCATCAGCCAGCTTCTTCGAACCCAGTTCTATATTCTGTTACTCTAGGCTCTCTGCCTTGGATATCACAAATTTATCCAGTTTGGTCTGGTGCATCAGCCGAGATCCCTTGGTAGTTGCCATAGCGCCGTCATCGATGCTGGCCCTCGTCGAGACCACCCTGGACCGCACCCGAACAGGCCGCAACTAATATGGAGGCTGCAGCTATTCTGCACCTATGAAGATGGCTCTCCTCATCCACACATGCTGCATCAAGAATACTAACGGCCCCTGTTAGGCTCAGGAGTATATGACCAGTAGAGTGGGCCCACTCCGTAGTCAAGCTCAAGGGGACTACGATAATCCTCTAGGGTCAATAGGTAGAGACGGGACCAGCCACAGGGGGCCAATCCTGCACGTTGGATAAAGCCAGTCTGGGCCCCTCCTCAAGATGTGGGTACAGAGAGGGAAACCAGCAGGACAGAGGAAGGAGGAAAAAAGTTACCAGGGCCAAAGACTTCTGCAGCAGGAGAGGCGGCCCAAATCAGACCTCCTCTCTATGTCCAAACACAGTGCTGGACAAGACTCTCCAGTCAGGCACAGGCAGATGTCCCCCGTCACAGCAGCACACCACAATCCAGGCTAAACCAGCGCAGCCTTCACCATCAGAACAAAATGTCTGCCGCACACTACTGTGCGCCAATCCTGGGGAAAGAAGATAAAGAGGGCTTCTCACTTGTATCCACAGAGGCAGTGTCAGCACCTTCCCCACAGTTGCGTGGGGTCAATTCAGGAGAATAGAGGGGGAAGAGATGGCAGACGAAGTATTGCAGAGGCCACGCTCGGAGAGCAATGTCGCGTTGCCAGTGGCCACTCCACACCAGCTGCGGCCTCCTTGGTTCCTCACACCACAATCAGTCCTGTCCCAGAGGTCCCCCAGGGCCTTCAACCTCCCCACTAGACTCCGCTGAGGGGCAGTTGCACGGAGAACGCTGCAGGCGCCCCCCAGTCGCGCTGGTTCCGACTTCCCTTCAGGGCCTGCTGCGACGCCAATCCACTCAAGGCCCCGGCTTCATAGGCCTCTTGCCGCCAGCAACACCTCAGTGCTGATTTCTCATCTCGAGCAGGCACCAGATCACCGATTCCCACTCAGGGCAGCTCGGGGTCTTGGAGAGTACAGGGCACAGCAATCCTGGGGTCTTGAAGGATATTTGACAGATTTACGCGGGGTTATAGGCCGGCGGGATACAGAGCTCTACTTGAGCGCCGCCATCGCAGTTGCTGGTCGGCCATGCCCCCCGGTTCCTGGCAACTATTGAACATGAAAACTCTGTCCCATCAGGGATCGTGGAAACAGTACAGTACTTTTCGCTCAGTGACTCATTCTCACCCTGTCTCAGAGAGATACACAAAATAAACAGTGGGGATGTTTTCAATAAGCATTTATTGAACCAGCGTCATTCTTTTGTAAAATAGCTGTGCTGAAACAACCACAAGACAGAAACAGATATAAATGATTATAAGCACCAACAGAGTAAACGGATGGTAGATTTCTGCCATAGTGCTAAAACAATGGATATATTCAAGCATATAAATACATGACAATAATAGTGAGTACTCCTAAGATGCAACCCTAACTAGATGTACCTAAGTGTATCTAGCATGTATGTAGGTGTAGAGCCAAGAATTTCCCCTTGGCTGAAGCCAACCCCATTACCTGAATTGAGAGACTGTGGAACTTGGTCTCGAGATTGGCACCCCGCGAGGGACTACAGACCACTGCGAGCTGAACTGTCTGCGAGCAGGAATATCAGCGTCTCTCGTCAGTGTATCAGCATGGAAGTCTTTTTCTCCTCTGTCTGCCCTTGCAAAGATATGGTGCATATATACCCAAAAGATACCCTCAGGGGATTCAGACCATGCTGTGTCATGTCAGCCGAGGAGGACGGAAGGGATGACCCTTATACATAGTTATTATGCAGAGGATGGTAATCCTGCTGTGATTCTGAGACTCTTAATGCATAATAAATTAGGCTAGTTTTTGCGGTAAACCAGTCAACATCCTTTGCAGTGCTTAACTAGGTAAAAGGTCAATACCAAAACCTGTTGTGTAGTGTAATGGTACGGTAAATGTAGGTGAAAGGTTAGGTGAATGCTTGAACCTATATTGGGGTACCCTATGAAACATAACAAAACTGTCTCCCTGCCAGCTGCCTGTGGTATGTTAAATAAAGCACCTGGTGCCCAAATGATCTTAAGTTGCGAATTATTTCTCTGTGGTTGCCAGTAAACTGAGCGGCTAAAAACGACCCTCAGATAGTTACAATCATTCACACAAGCCAGTGTATGTCCCTTCACCCTTAAGGTGTATATGTTGTTTCTCCTGGTCCAAACGCCATTATTTGCAATTTCCCATAGTTTTTGGACAGATACAAATCGCTCATAAAAGATATAAAAGATTCCACCAACAGACGAAGAGCCCCTGGTGTTCGTGCCATGAGTACCCATCGTTTGCATGAAGCTGCGCTGGTACTGGTACTTCGGAAATCCTCAGAATGTCACCAGTGGCTTTAACCAGGGTGGGACACAAATTATTGATGTAAATAATGAAGCGCAAAGGGGCCGTAATACACTCTTGGTACACCCCTATGGTTAAGATAAAAAGAGTCTGACAATTTGCCTGACAAGCCATATGGAACCTTGCTTCCAGGTTCTCATGAAGTGTGTGTAGAAAGTTAACCAATGACAACTCCACGCCTAGGTCCAGCGATAACAGCCATAGTTTGGATCTATTAACACAGTCAAAGGCTGTTGACAAATCCACAAAGGCCAGGTGTAGCAGATAGCTAGTGTATATTTAGTAATAATCAGGTCCCACACACAACTTCAAGCAATTGAAAATTACTCGCCCAAGGACCTTAATTGTACTATCAGTGAGGGAAATCGGGAGGTAAGATTTTGGTGAGATACGATCACACCTTTTAAAAAAATTAGAACTATTGCTGACAGGTACCACAAAGTAGTGACCTTGCTGCTTAAGGAATTGTTAAACACATTTGTTATCAGAGGCCCCCAAAGTTCCATGTTGCTCTTAATTAGATCCATGGAGACCCGGTCCTACCTCAGGTCTTTACCAATAATACTTTGCCTAATATCTGTCATAACTTCCTGCATGGTGACAAACAAAACAAGTGAATTGGGTAATTTATCCCTCAGCTAATCCATCAAGCACCCATCTTCCACCAAATGATAGATTGCTCTAAAGTGTCTAACCCACGCTATGCCTCAAACACAGCAATTAAGGGGATTGGGTGGAGATTCCCTTTGTTTAAACTTATTGTCCCAGAACATCTTATTATCTTTGGAAATCACTCCACTTCCCAAGAGTTCACATACGCCTTGACACAGCTCTTT
Source organism: Triturus cristatus (assembly GCF_964204655.1). Taxonomy (NCBI): domain Eukaryota; kingdom Metazoa; phylum Chordata; class Amphibia; order Caudata; family Salamandridae; genus Triturus; species Triturus cristatus. The sequence goes on along the minus strand of NC_140585.1, from coordinate 470,989,082 downwards.
CTGAAATTCAATGTGTTTTTATAAGTCTTGCGGGCATCAAGCACCGTAACTGGGTTTTTGGAATAATAGAAATGGCCTTCCATAATTTACGATTGGCCAGAAAACAGTGGGTATCAAACCAGTGTGGGTTTGACTGTCTACTCATGATCGCCTGTAAAAGTAGTTGCCTGACACACAGATTAAGGGAATCAAAAAAATCTAACATTTAATTTCCCAGCACATCAGACAAATAATTCAGGAAAGTCGAAATGTGGGGCTTTAATAGTGTGGCAAGGGTGACCCCTGGATATTTCAACTGCCAAAACAAGTCATAATCCATGACTGGCGTACTGTGAGATGGATATGGTGGCCTCAGGAAGTGGTTTTAAGAACTGGAAAATTACCTACTGCATACAAGGCATTGAGATCTCCCTATTCCGTAACTAATATGGCAATGTGCGAAAACCATGGTGAAAAATGTCTTGTTGCAAATATGTAATCGATAATCAATGTTACCAGACCTATATTAAACAGTTCAAAAAGGTCCTAATTTTAAAGCCTTTGCCCAGGGCTCAATGCAGTGCAGCTGTGTCTCCCTGCTGCTCAGCCCTCTGGTCGCTGTAGTTCTCCAGGCCCCCGCAGGGGTGAAAAACATCTGCGAAAGTCTTTGTCCTTCTTTGTTTATTTTATAGTCCATCACTCTTGCCAACACATGTTTCGTCTTGTTGAAAGTCTTCCTCAGGGCTTTATAATGAAATTAGTTTACATCCTTTTAATCATCAAAAGTACTCGATATTATCTGCCGGCACAGTTTCAAACGAAGCTTCTGCACCCTCATGTTCTGCCACAACAGGTGCATAATTTCTCAGAAAGGCCTTAGGGGCTCCATCTTACAACTTGTGTAAGATAGAACCCCTAGAAATTCCCTGCAGAAACCAAAAAATAGAAAAATGAATGCGGAAACAATCCACTGAAATTCACGAGTTATTTATTAATGAGCTAGCTATAACTTGCGCATCGCCATGCACTGCTTATGACCTCACATATTACATCACTAATTACATTTTAAACAACATCCCTGATGACATCCTACGTGACATAATTGATGGTATCACTGATGACATCATCCAGTCATTGCGACAGCTTCCTACAAGTAATTCCAGAATCTACAAATGTATCCAATTTTCTATTCTCAATCTTCTGATAATGGACATAACTTTTGAGCACATGCTGGACACATAGCATATCTGTCAAACCATCCTCATTTGGTATAGCTTGGATCCCACGGCACATTGAGCAAGGGAATCACACCTGGTCATACCCATGGCCACTTAGGGTATAACAATAATCGCATAAAATGTGATGGAAGGAACAGTTGCAAAGAATACTCCACCAGCAATTGCCAGTGGTTAAACTTTTTTCAAGCATTCCTTACATCACTGCCTCAAGGTCCAAGCTGTACCTCACTGACGTGGCCTATCAATGCCGAAACCAGACTGGGTCTGCTTGTGTTCCCTTCTAGAGGGGCCTTGTCTGGCTGTTTGTGATGGGCTGTTCCCATGAGGACCAGGTTTAGTACTGATTTGGGTAAGGTGGACCTTTGTCTAGAGTGGCCCAGTAGGTAAAAATCGATAGGCTGGAATGCTACCCACAGTGATTGCCACTGGTAATATTTTTTGAACGCATTCCTCCCATCACATTTAGGTGATTAATGTTGAATGAAGTCATCAATGTCATTTCAGACATCATCAGTGATGTCAAATTATGTCATTTAACATGTCATGTGTGATATGCATAATGGTTGCACAGGTTATGGTTAGTTTACTGAACAATAACTGACGAATATCAGTGGTTTTGAAGTTTTGTTTTACAACAACTGCACATTTACTGTGTTTTTCGGTGAATTACCGAGTTTTTCTAAACATACATTATGGGGTTATGAGCACACCAAACCATAATTTCACTTTCAACTTTGATGTTTTTAGTGAATGTCTATGGATTTTGGATCATATTCAATGTATAAGTATTCTTTGCACCTCAAGCTATATATACATCTAACCAGTGCAGTGCACACATATTGGCGGTGACTAGCAGGGAACAACTGCAGTCTCTGTGGAAAACGAATGCAGACAATGTAACCCTTATAGGACATGATGTGTAGACATATGAGGCAGAGATTAACTGCTGATCACGTTTTATAGTAGGCAGGCCCCTATATCTTTATAATACCAGGGATTCTGCACTAAGACTTTGTGCATAAACCTTTACAAATAGGTAATATCCACTATATACGTCCTTCGACTGTACACAGTAGGATTAGACTGAGGGCCTCGCAGGTTTTGCTCTGGGGACCAACATCAAAAAGTGACATTGGCTTTGAGTGGTGGAGGGCAAGGTGCTTGGTGTAACCTCTGGACAATCCCTACAACCAATCCCTTGTGGGTGATTAACATTCATAGTGGTCAACCCTTAGTTGTCTGCAGTGGGAAGGAGGCCAATAGTCTCAAATTTGTACACTGCACGGTCGGGGTCCTTGGCCTATTCTTTGGCTAGGCCCTTTGCCCCACCATTCGTAGTTGCTAAACCCCAATTGCACACAGCCTTCAGTTATGCGCAGAGGAACGTCCTGTGGCCTGAGAAATATTGCTTGACCTTTGTCTATTGGGTAGGTGCTAGCTTGGCAACAACACTTTTGCACATGCACAGCAGGGCCCCTACTGCCGGGAAAGTTTGCCCAGACCATGGTCTATCAGATATGAGGCAGTCTGGCCAATCAGAAAAGCTTACCCTGACAGGGGTCTAACCGTATCTTCCCATGGCTTGGTGGTATCTGCCTTTGCCCATGTGCAGACTCGGTCTTCAGTCTGAAAACCTTGACATGGTCGGAAGAGTTTGGTGGTAACCGCCTTTGCACATTTCAAAGCAGAGCACTCTGTACATGAAGCTTGCCCTGGCACCAGTGTAGCAGTATGGGTGATAGCTTGATGGGCAAGCCTTTGGAGATTTTTCAGTTAGGCTCTTCAGTCCATTTTTTTTATTTCAGTGGAAGAGGTTAGGTAAGGTAAGGTCCAACATGGCCTTGGTGTTAGGGTGTGTTCAACCACTTCCCTAATGTCTCCATGAATACTCAATTTAAGCAGCTCTGGCCAAAGCTAGAAGCTAGCACACCCCAGGTCAGTCCTTTAAGTAGATTTCGTCATCAGCTGCTTCTTTTCCTGGTGCGCAGCTGTCAGGAGTACCACTACAGACACGCGTAGAAACAGTCCATGCATCCAGCGGATGAAGGGGAGAATCCCAACTGTAATGGATTGACAGGCAGTTTACATTTCTCTTTATTATTCATTACAACATAACAGCCAATGTATTGTTTTCTTTTTTGACAATACGGCATTTCTTCAGGGCAAGAGATTGTTCATATTTCTCAGTCATTTCAGTATTTATCCAGTAATTCCACATTTTTCTACTTTGTGCACGTGTTCACATGATAATGAAGTCACACATTACGAATGATGTCAGGTAGATTTTCTATATTGTATATGTCATACATATACTATGTTGAAAATCTTAGCGGTGTGCATACCTTTCTATGGAAATTAAAATGGGAAATCACTGTTGGGTTCCCTACTTTTCCTTTAGCCCACTTGACAGGTTGGCACTAACTTTCCATGAAGGAGCTAAATTTGGTGTCAGATTATTGTCCGTTTTTTGATCAAGTTATAATCTAATGACACTTTTCTTTCATATTAATGGTGTTTCACTTGCTTTTATCAGTTTGCTTTACACTGAAATTATTATTTATGTGTTTAGATGATGATTAGAATGACAGACATGACTGCCTGACAATATGAACAGTTTCTAACGATCGAAAGAAAATTATAAAATTGTGTTGATTTTGTTAATTTAGAGATTATTGTCCAGCATTTAAGAATAATCTGGGATACTGGGGGAAGCCCCACTCAAGTAACAACCACAATCGTTGTCAGGGTAAACCACAACAGTCACCTATTTAAACCTGTACTTAACCATCTGGGTGCTTAGCACAAAGGAGTCAGGTTTAGCTTAGAGGAAAATACAAACAGGAATAAAGCGAAAACACAACAAAAGAAAAATCCCAACGAATTTAGAAAAACAGAGTACATTTTAATAAATAAATAATACCATAACTACAAAAATGTAATCAGTAGAACTGGAGATATTCAACTTCAAAGTTTTAGGTGAAAATAGAGCCTAAAAGTACCACTCACAGTCATCTGGTCGTGCTAGACCAGGGAAAGTCACAAGCTCAGGCCGACCGTGATTGAACATAGGTGAGATCCAGGGACTTGGTTAGTGCTGCTGAACAGCTACCTTCAAAGTACGGAACTAAAAATTCAATTTGTGGTGGAGGAGGCCACAAAGAGCAGATAGAGTGTCACAGATGGTCATCACTGTAGTGCAAACAAGCAGGCCTGTCATCATGGGCTGTCGTCACTGTAGTGCGAAGAGCTGATTGTACATTGCAGACAGCTGTTGCTCTAGTTTAGCATTGATGGTTAATGTGGGCTCTCAATGCTGTAGCGCGAAGGTCGGCTCTCACATTGCCAGTCATCACTGATGACCGCAGTACCGCAAAGAGAAGTTCTAGTGAGACCTTTTCTTGCAGAGGAGTATACTCTGATGCCAGCCAAGGGTCCAGGACCTGTGGAGGCACCTCTGGGGTATCAATGGATACCAGAGGCCAGCAGGGCTCAGGCAGGTCCAACTGCTGGTCGAGGAAGGTCCATTTGTGGGATTTGTATAGTGCATGGCAAATGGGACGCATCCCAGCACTGGTGGCCCAAAAAGAACCGCAAGACCAAGATCAGACACGACAGCTGAAAAAGATCAGTTCCTAAAGTGCCAGGTTTTTAAGGATTTCTGGAAGCTCAACTCTATATTCATAGATCTAATGTCCAGAGGGGAGGCCATTCATCAACCTGCCCGCTTTGCAGCCAAAAGACCGACCTCCACTTCTGGCTCTTCTAACAGTAGGGACAGTAGCTAAATGAGAGTTGGTGGAACTTAGAAGCCTTTTGGGGGAGTAAGGGATAACCAGTTTGCGGGAGATGGGGTGTCCGCTCACATGAAAGGATCTGTGCACCATGCACAAGGATTTAAATATTAACCTTTAGGCAACAGGCAACCAGTGAAGGTCAACCATACCCTGTCTGACTGAGTCATACCTGTGTGTCCCCAACAGCAATCGTGCAACTGCATTTTGCACGACTTGGGGATATGAATCACTGCCTTGGGGGCACATAGGTAGAGGGAGTTGCCATTGTCCAGGCGTGAATCAATCCTGGATTACCAACGTCCTCAAGGGCTGAGGGAGAAGCGGCAGGATCTTGCGCAACATTCATTGTTTTTTTCCAGCCACACCCCCAGACTTTTTATAGCAGAATTAGGAGCAGGGGGAAGACCGAGACAGGCCAGCCAATCAAGAGCCCTTTAGGGATGTGTATTGCTCCTCGGGACCATGAGCTCTGTCTTGGCTTCTTTCAACTTAAGGCAGGAATTGTTCATCCAGCTGGCAACCTGCTCCAGATATGGTCCCACGGTTGTCATTGAAGGGTCCACGTCTGTGGCAAGTGAAAAAAACGGCTAGGTATCATTCAAGTAAAAAACAATGGAGATCCCGAAGTGAGCTATCTGTCACAAGTTGCAAGTATACGTTAAACGACGTGGGACTGAGAAAGGTCCCTTGTTGAACTCCGTAGGTAACTGGTAGACCGTTGATGAATGAGTCTTGCAAAATACCTGTACGGATCTGTCCTTGAGAAAGGAGCTGATCCAGTTCAGGGCATTACCTGCACCACTGGCCTTACTAATGCTATCTAAGAGTGTAGGGTGGTCCACAGTGTTGAAGGCTGTGATAAGGTCAAAAAATATAATTCCAACTGTGGCCCCTTAATCCGGTCTCTTTTTTTTTATCCTCCACCACTGTTAAAAGAGTGGTTTCGGTGCTGTGCTTAGGCCGAAAACCAGTTTGTGTGTGGTATAGAAAGAGGTGACCCTAAGGAATTCATGAAGAAACCTATTAATATAGTTTTCCACAAATTTACTTATGCCTGGGAGAAATGAAAATCGGAGGGAAATTCCCTAGGCATGTTGGTTCAGGGTTAGGCTTTTTGAAAATAGCTTTAACCATGATGTGTTTCCATGGTTGGGGCACCAGTCCAAGGACAGGTTGGCCATCTCTAGAATTTACAGCTAAGCAGTCCTCTAGCAAAAGGCAAGTCCTTCTGTAACTTCCTAATTTCCACAGGCTGAGGAGTGTCCTGATTAGTGGCCCTGGTGGTCCAATATTGATACCTGATGCCAGCCTTTGGGTCCTACCCCCTCATCTGGTTCTGGAAGGCTCTTCACCTTTCCCTGTCAAGGCTCCAAACTGTCAGGAAGACAAAATATAGGGCATACCTGGTATCTGATTCATTTGTGTGTGTAGGAGGCAAAGCCCTTTGAGGTCTTGGCGGGGCTGGGTAGAGCCCCTTCCCCAGCCATCCTTACAGGATGGCCCATCCTGTCCAGAACTAAGCCCTCTTTGTGTTACTGTCTGGAAGCAATACACAAGCCCCAACAGCAAAACCATTCACAGTCATGTGACCCAGGACACTGGCATAAAGCAAAAAGGGTTGAGGCAAGTAAATGCCAACTTTAAAAAAATGGCATGTTCAGAGTTGTGACTTAAAATCCAACTTTACCATTAAAAAGGATTTTAATTTACAATTTATTTGAGTGTAAACAGCATATCTCTTTCTGCTCCCAATCCAAAGTCATCACTTATTTAATGTAATATTCAAGCCTAGTGTTAGTCATTGGGAGAGATAGACCTTTCAACTGTAAAAAACATCTTTAGGAGTATTTCACTGCTGGGACATGTAAATCGTAAGCACCTATTTTTTAAATACAATGCACCATCCCCCATGAGCCTTTAGGGCCTGCCATAGAGGTGGCTTATTTGTGTTAAAATAAGGTTTAAGCCTGGCAAAGGCTTTTTTGCCATGGTGAACTGGCAGTTTAAAACTGGACTACAGGCTGCAGTAGCAGGCCTGAGACAAGGTGTAAAAGGCTACTTTAGAGGGTGGCACAATGAATGCTGCAGGCCCACTGGTACTATTTAATTTACATATCCTGTATACATGTAGTAGCATTTATTAGGGATTTATAAGTAAATTAAATGTGCCAATTTAGGTTTAGGCCAATTTTACCATGTTTACACTAGAGAGCACAACCACTTTAGCCATGGTTAGCAAGGGTGAGAGTCCAGAGGTCTAATGCCATCAAAAATGAATTCAGCAACACAGGAGGAATGAAGGCAAAACGTTTGGGGGAATACCACACCAAGAATGTCAGGTCTAACAGTAAGCATAAAAAGTGAATTATAGATTTAATATTCATTTCACATTGACATACCTAGAAGTTGTAAACATTGTCAAGGGACATGCATGTGGAGATACGTCATGCATTTTGGCAGTCAATATTACGGCTACGATATTCTTGTACCTTTTCATTTAAACCTTGGTACTCTGGTACAATACCTCTCCAAGTAGTGTATATTCAATCCACTAAAAAGCACGAAATACACAAAGCAGACATTACTTTTTGCACCTTTAAAAAGTCATGGCTTTTGACCAAAATGTCTTAGTAATCTAGAACATGGCTTTTTATGTCTATTAGAAGTATGACCGTAAAACTCCTTGTATGCAAAGTGGTGCTGGCTACAAAATTTGTCAGAAGGTGCCACACATAACTGCCAAGATTACAGTCTGTTTATGTGTGACAGTCTCATGCTTGGATTGTGCCTATGTGTGACATTTGGATGCCATTCCATTGACACTTTGACTAACACTTTGTCATAAGAAGGAAGAGAAATCTATGTCTAAAATCTTGTTTTTTGGTATCCAGTCTGAGAAATTCCAATAGTGCTTAGCTAAGGTGTGGAGATAATAGAGCTCCGATGGAGCAAACTATCATGACAGTCTGCAAGGTCAGTCATTAGAGCCAGAGACAGTCATATATAGATGTTGGTTCAGAGGCAAATGATATCCACAGAACCTAATGGCCTGATTTAGGTGGGTGGGAGACATGCAGACTGTGCATCAGATCAGACGGGAAGTATGTCACCAGTGGCCTTCGCTTCTCATGTCAGTTTGACTATCGGAGTTAGACTCAGGTAAGGAGCATTGGGGCAGCTCAGAACCACGCGCACTGATAGTCTGGCTTGAGGTAGCATGGCAGGGGACAGCCTGCCAGGCCACTGCAGCTGCTGCTGAGCTCTTCTGGCTGTGTAAGAGCGTGCATCTGACTATAAGACACAGAGGAAGGCATGTACTCAGTTTAATTTCTCATTAGGCTTTAGAGCCTCATTTATGACACCTCTCCCCAACTCCCTCTAAACCCTCTAGCTAATACAGTGAAAGGTCCTCTGCTCCCTTCCACTACTTCCCCCCGAGCTGTCAAGCTCTCATAGGTATCTGGTCTTTTTTTCTTTACTTTGTGTTCGGGCTCTTTTTTTAGCTCTATAATGGGAATGAATTAAAAGCATAAGTATCTGAATCAAAAGTAAAAATGTCGGGGGGGCGTGGCTTGACGCCCAAGGAGTATGGACGCGTATCCGTGAGGCTCCCGGTCCCGGAGCGGAGAAGTGCAACTTCGCGATGATGTCTAAGGAAGCAGCTGGTAGCAGTTAGCATGGGAAGTGTTCCTGCATCGCACACCGTGCTTTTCGAATAGTTTTGAGACGATTACTTTGCCTTTGTCAGGTAATTAATGTTGGCTCGTCTCAGAAGCAGCGCGACCGCCATTTTGTTTTTCGGCGGAATGGCTTCTCCTTCTGCGAGCTTCCACCACAAGGCGACCTAAGAACATAATTTTAGTGGCAATCGAAATTTCCTCCACTCACGATGTCCGATTGGCGTTCTCCTGGTTTCTTTTTTTTCTGTTGCTATTTTTGTTTTTACCTCAGTCTGCATGGATGCTAGCAGTGGCCGCCATCTTAGGTAATGATTCGTCTCATTGTTGGCTGGGTCTGCACAGTTTTGCTCGGAGCCTACGAAGTTTTCCTGCTATTATTCTTCATGACTTCTTTTTTGGCGCATTGAGGTTTCTGCCAACCGTATGGGCAAAGGATTTCTGATCATTACCTTCAACCTGCTCGCTGGCTCGCGACCAGCTACTGTGTATTACAGTTGGTGGCTTCTTCTTTTTCTTTTTCACGCGGCGTGCCCCGCTACTGGCCCTGCTAGTTGATGGGTAGGACACGGGGCGCTCATACCAGCCCGCCCCTGCCGCCACGTTCTTTTATCAAAAACTCTACTTTATTCTCACAACTCTCCAAGTTGGAAGATTCGCTGATATCTGAGGAAGAAGACAAGCACTCAAAGATGGATTCTGCACCCGCCACAGCTACCAAGTCGAACGTGAAGAGGCTAAAAAAAGACCCTCCCTCGCCTCCCAAAGCCTCCTCGGACATCTCCATGGAACTTTTGCTACACGAGATAAGGGCTCTTAGACCCTTTATGGAGGAAACAAATTCCACACTACAAGCTCTCTCTGACAAATGGGGGCAACTCGATACGAGGCTTACAGCGGTTGAACATGATGTTGCCACTTTTACCGACACTGCTAAAACAATTCCTGTCATGCACTCGCAAATCACCACCCTCCAGAAACAGGTTGAAGACCTTGAAAACCGCAACCGGAGGAACAACCTCCGTATTTTTGGCCTGGGGGAGGGACTCGAAGGGAGCGACCCCATTGCTTTCTTTAAGTCTTTCCTCCCTAAAGTCCTTCACTTGTCGGACGGAACTATGCTCAACATCCAACGAGCCCACAGGCTGGGGCGCGTTCCTTCAGCTGGCTCCTCTCCCCAGCGACCGAGAGGGGTCATTATTTACTTCCTAGAGTACACGGATTTGCTAAAGGTGTTAGCGGCAGCTAAAGCTCTTCAGCGTGTCACATGGTCAGGCTCCGCGCTATTTTTTGCGCAGGATTACTCCAAGGCAACTGCTGATAGACGCAAAGCGTTCCTGAATCTTCGACCTGATCTTCGTTCTATGGGGGCCAGATTTGGCCTCCTTCACCCTTGTCTTTTCAAGGTCACGTACAATAACAGAACCACGACTTACGAGGATCCAGGACGCCTGCAGAGCTTTATCGATTCACACAGGATGGATGCCACCACCTCTGCCGGACCATCCTCCTCACATGTTGCTTGATTGCTACTCAATATTTGTGCCTTTCCATTATTCTCCCTGCTCCACAGTCCACTCGCTCGCTAGGCGAAGTTGTTTCCATTCTATTTTATACAATAGTGCCAGCTTTCTGTGTTGGTTTCCACTGCATTATTGATTTTGCATTGTACCAGTAATGTTCTTCAATATTTTTTCTTTTTTAGGCTCGTACTTGCTTGGTTCCTGTTTTTTTTCTCTCACAGTTGCTTCCTGAGTTTAATTCCTGTCACATGTTTTTTTTGTTTCACAGTTATGATATCACCTCATATGGTCTTCCCCGTTCCTTACCGGATCCTCCCTGGACGTGTGTCTGCTCCATGTGGTTTCACCCACCCTCCCACCCATTCTCTCCTTTTGTAGGTATGTTTTACATTTTGTTTTGCGTCCTCGTTATTGTAATGTTTCTGTTTTGGCATTGTGTTCTTTCATTCGTATCTCATTGCCTTTATGGTATCCTTACTGCTCCAATTTCCTCTTTTCTACTTATCTTTATTCTCTCCTCAGTCCTAGCTCTGTCTCTTTCCTCTGTCCCTCTCATTAATCAGAAGATCTCTTTTGTGCCATACATTTTTTCCATTTTCTACGGATTTTGCACTGCATTGACTTTTTGCCTTCTAATTGCATTTTGTTTCACCTGGGATTGCTCATGTCTTTGAAACTAGTTACTTGGAACGTTAGGGGTTTACACTCTCCTATTAAACGGCAAAGGATCTTAACCCATCTGGCCAAATTAAACGCGGACATTGTCTTTTTGCAAGAGACTCATCTTTCCGCTGATGAATCGTTAAAACTGAAAAGGGGCTGGGTGGGGGAAGTCTTTTTCTCTCCTGGGGATGGCAAACGGAATGGTGTTATGATTCTTTGCCGTAAATCTCTTTCGTTTACATTATTGTCTCAGAATTCAGATGTTAATGGGCGGTGGTTAAATGTCAAATTGTCCTTTAAAGGAGTTCCTATATCCCTGTTTAATGTATACGCCCCTACGTGCGGAGAACCATCCTTTTGGTCCACCTTAGCAGCTCAGCTTGCCCTTGGTTTGGAAGATAATTTTATTTTTGCTGGGGATTGCAATCAGGTTTTTGACCCCTTTATAGATAGGAACTCCAAAGTCCCTTATATCCCCAATAAACCACAGAAATCGTTTGTACGAGTTATCTCCCAACACCAACTCTTTGACGCCTGGCGTCTCTGTAACCCAACCACCAGGGAGTACACCTTTTATTCCCCCTCTCATCATACCCAGTCAAGAATCGACTACATTTTTGTTTCTCATTCTATCTCCCAAACCCTTACGCAAGCAGAAATTGGCCCTATACTGCTCTCAGATCATGCCCCTGTGTCAATTGTATTTGAAATTCTCCCTCGAGCCACAGGTCCTAAGAGGTGGCGCTTCAACAACACCCTCCTTCTGGACCCGAAATTCACCGCTGCTTTTACCACTTTCTTTGAAGAGTTTTTTGCGTTTAATACTGACCAATCCATGCCCTTTTCCACCATTTGGGATGCTTTCAAGGCCTCAGCGAGAGATTTCGTGATTGGCTTTGTTGCAAAGAGGCGGAAACTTTCCCGCAAATTTATTGCCGACCTTTTACGGGACATCAAGACACTGGAACACTCCTTTTACACCTCGCACTCGAGCCAATCCCTCACAGCCCTCATCAACGCCAAGCTAGCATTCAATAAAAAATCTACGGAGGATGCTTCTTTGTACTTATTAAAGTCCAGTGCTAAATTTTATGGGGGCAAAAACAAGGCAGGAAAGATTCTGGCTAACTATCTGAAAGTTAAACAGAATAGACTCAATATTGAATCTATCTATGATGAACGCCTGGATCTAAAATTTAAAGATTCAGATATTCTGAACGAATTCTCCCTATTTTATAAATCCCTATATACCTCGGAATCGCAGCCCTCTGAGGACTCTCTTTCCCAGTTTTTTTCAACACTTCAGACCCCTCCCTGCCATCAGTCGGATCTCACTCTCCTGGAATCCGATCTAACGCACCAAGAATTGTCAGCAGCACTCCAGCTGCTCAAGAAAGATAAAGCGCCGGGGCCTGATGGCTTCACAGTAGAGTTCTTTCAACACTTTTCTAAGCTTTTATTACCCAAGTTGCACTCCCTTATAGCCTCCTTTAACACACTGGGGTGTTCTTCGGGCACCTTTTCGGAAGCACACATATGTTTGATACCGAAGGAAGGGAAAGACCATAGACACTGCAAAAACTATAGGCCTATTTCTTTGGTCAATATAGATTATAAGATCTTCTCAAAAGCCCTAGCCATACGTCTTGACTCCTACTTGCCTGATTTACTAGAAGCGGAACAATCGGGCTTTGTTAAAGGCAGATTTATCACGGATAATACGAGACTTCTCTTTGACGTCTTGACCAAATCCTCGTCCCTGAAGCATCCCCTAGCGGCAATAGCGCTTGACGCCGAGAAGGCGTTCGATAGAGTCGAATGGAAGTACTTATTCCATACTCTCCGTTGGTTTGGCTTCGGCCCCAAGTTTGTATCCCTGATCTCTCTCCTTTATTCCAACCCGCGTGCGGCTATCTGCGCCAATGGTCTGATATCCTCATATTTTGATTTGGGTAGAGGAGTCCGCCAGGGTTGCCCTCTCTCCCCTTTTCTTTTTAATCTAGCTTTGGAGCCCTTTCTCTCTAAGCTTCGCCAAAACCCAAATTTATTCGGCTTTCAATCAGCGAACATTCACCTTAAATTAGCTGCCTACGCAGACGACATTTTGCTTTTCATGTCCAATCCTAATGTTTCTGTTCCTGCCTTTTTGACAGATGTACAGGCATACTCTAAAATCTCTGGCTACAAACTGAACAGTGATAAGTGTGAGATACTCCCCCTGACCAAGTACACTTTTAAAGCGGATTTCAGCGCCTCAAATTTTACGTGGAGCCCCTCTCACATTAGATATTTAGGCATGTATATCACTCCCTCAATATCTGACACAGTAGCGCTATGTCTAAACAAATGTCTACAAAAAATCACTGATTTAACGGCCAGGTGGCACCCACTGTACTTATCGTGGTGGGGTCGGCTAGACACCATAAAGATGATGCTTGCACCCATTGTACTATACACCATATCCAACATTCCAGTCCCTATTCCGGCCAAATTCTTCAAAAAAATCAATTCCGCCCTTTCTTCCTTCTTGTGGAATTCAAAGCGTCCTCGTATGTCATTAGCCAAGCTGATTCGCCCAAAAGCTGAGGGAGGAGTTAATTTCCCTGATTTTCAGGTTTATCAAAAAGCTTTCCTTCTACGGCAAGCCTCACTTTGGTTGCTTGACCCCTCGGAGAATTGCCCTCTATGGCTTAGGATAGAGCGTCTTTACCTCTCTCCTTTCTCCTTCCCTGAGTATCTTTCATTCTCACGTAAACCGCAGGCGGTGTCCTCTCCTATAATTAAATTGACTTCCAAACTCCTGATGTCCTCTCCTCCTTCTTCCCCAGATTCGATTGACCACTTCCTAAGTTCAACAATCTGGCATAATAAAGATTTGACTATTCGCGACAAACCATTCTTTTGGAAAACCTGGCGTCGAAAGGGTCTAGCATGGGTACACCAGCTTTTTTCAGACTCAAAGTTTATGTCCTTTCACCTGCTTAAACAACGTTTTGACTTGCCTGCCTCATTCGCGCATAAATATCCTTTGCTCAAATCGGCTGTGATGGATAGGTTTGATCACTTGTCTGCTTTGCCTCAGGTCCCCGCTTCTCAGACCTCTCCCTCACAACTCTCCTCCCTACTTAAGTCTAAACCCTCGGCTTCTAGCATATACAAACACTTGCAAGGAGCAGGTACTCCTAGACAGAAATCTAAGGTGGAGGAAGCTTGGGAGCGCGATTTTCAACTTTCATGGCCACTTTCTCTTTGGAACAATATCTGGCTCAAGCTGCGTAAATCCTCCAGGGCAGCAAACCTCACACAAACGCTATTTTTCGTGTATAATCGTATTCTACTTACACCGAGTGCTTTGAGCAAAAGATTCGCATCTACTCCAGACACGTGCTGGTCATGTTCGTCCCCGAACGCTGACATATTTCATGCGCTGTTTTTATGCCCACTTGTACAGAGCTTTTGGGAGCGAGTTTGGTCCCAAATAAATTTGATTTTTGACACTGCATTTCCTTTTTCTACCCCTCATATTTTCTTGGGGAGTCTCGCACCCTGCTGGGAGAATGTCCCAGGTAAAACCAAAATTGTTGATCTGTTATTAGCGGCTGCGTTTCAGCAGATCACGGTTAACTGGAAGGACTCCACTAAAATCTCCTATAAGGCGTGGTGGTATGTAATCTGCCATAATCACAGGCTGGACACCTCTTTTGTATATCCCGCGAAGTTGGCAACGAAGCGTCTAGAACTGTGGTCCCCTGTCACATTGTTCCTCGACATGTGTGCCAAACAATCCTCTCAGATAAAGCCGTCCCACCCTGAGGTCCTGAAGCCCCCATGAATCCCCTGCACGTTCCCAGATCTATTTCCAAATTTGTAATACTGTTTTGATTCATTTTATATGCATTACTAGCATATCTCCTACTCATGAGTTTGTCTTTTATTTTTATGCAGTATAAGTCGATTATAATGTGATGGCATGAAATTGTCGTTTTCTTTCTGCTCTTTGTCAATGGATTACCTTGATATGTATTTACTGTTATTCCCTGTAATACGGATACCTTTATTTGTCTCAATAAAATTTTTCTTTCAAACTGTAAAAGTAAAAATGTCAGGGAGGGATGAGCCATTGAGTCGTGACATGGGAGAACTTAGAAGCTGGATCTGTCCAAAGCTTTTTAAGATAACACTGTTTTTTTCTGTGAAGAGCACCTTCTAAAATACTTCTATGGGAGACATGATACACTGTAACATTTTGGGAAATAGGAGTTCCTCACAGTGGGGTCGTATTTTGGCCTCTCAGACCCATATTGTATTTTACACAAGTCCCATCAGAATCTCTCGGAACTGCCTCTTATACACTTGATAGTTTGTCCTAGAGAAGCATTCCAGTTCACCTACCCACTTCCAAGGTTTGCAAAACTTTTTTAGTTTAATGTGAAAACTCTTCTTTTTAAGAAAATCATGTATTTGCTTTTTCAAAGCAAAGGGTATATTGCAACACACTCCAGAAAATATAACCCTGTGTAGATTAGATCACAAACCTTTCGGTCCTGAAGAACTGCTGAAGATCCTTAATGGCTACATCAGGCAAGAAACATGTCGACTTTCACTAGAAACTAAGGCTCATTGCTTTGCCTATTGAGTAACATGATTTTTTTTTATCTAACGTGGGCAACGTCTGGTAATTAAATAGACAATGGACTGCCCATAGCCAATTTTAAACACATCTCCCAATCTACCACCTTACCCCAAAACTAAAAAAAGTCACTATCTCTTTGTCTGGCCAACACCAGACATTGAGTTTAGAAGATCTCCATGAAAGATCCCCCTCTAGAGGGTATTGCAGTGCCCACCCAGTGGGGAGCTTGGCCCTATGACGAAGCATGCCAAGTCAATGGGTGAGCGGCAGAGCATCCTATCAAAGATGCTGTTTATGATCACTTAAATTCGACCTACCTCACTGCAGAGTTGGTGCAGCAAGGTCACAGCACACTGCTATATTTATAATTGAGATGTTTGCGAAACTCGTGTGCTGGACCGCCAAATTCCTCTCCATCCCCCTCTTTTTGTTTGATGATATGGCATTTTTCCCCATTGGCGACAGGATAGTTGGACATATTTATAGTTTTATATACATTGATTCTTTTCTCTTGAATATCAAACATTTATTTGAATCCCAGTACAGAATGAGGGATTTTAGCAAGCCTAGCTGCCTGGTAGATATATTAGAAGACAGAGAGAGAGAGACTGGACCTTTTAGTTCAAGAGAAGTGAAATAAAGAAAGTGAGAAAGAAATATAAAGGTTAAACAAAGATAGTAGTACGATAAGGTGAAAATGAAAACCAAATGAAGGCAATACAGAAAAGACAAGAAAGTGTCAGGTTTTGTTTTCCTTTTTTCTCACTCATTTCTATTTACCTTTGTTTTTAAGGCAATTATCCTGGTGCTGTAAGATAACTGGAAGCATAAGGAGGATGTCCACGTCCTGAAAAAAAAGACTCACCATAGTTGAAAGATTATGGAATACTGACTAAAATTAAAGCAATAATGGAAACAATGATATACAAATCGGTTTAAACAGTAAGCAAATCTTTTCTGACCCAGAAGACATACAAGTACAAACACACAGGCCCTGATTCAAAGCAAGGAGATACCTTTCGAAAACAAAAAAAACGCTTCTTTCTGCAAGGATTGGAACAATTTGCTTAAGAACAATTTTTAATTTCCAATTCTATACGTTAAGCCCTATTTCTAAATGAGTAACATTGAAAAGAATGCATTTAGAGGTACTGGTACTCATCTCGGGCCATGGTAGTCACTAGCTGCAACAAAATATTCCAACGGAACATTGTAAAAAAAAAAGCAAGTGCAAGTGGAGCATTAGTACTAGGACTACAAAAGCAGAAGCGGAGACAAAAATAGGATCTGCAGCTTCATAGTAAAAGGATGTAATTACCAGCAAGCTAGGGTATGTTTCAGCTCTTATTGTTTGTATTCTATTTGCTGACTTTATTGCTGTATTTGTTTTTCCCCAACTGCACGCAGTCTTTTGCCCACTCCCTCTCACAAGTCTTTCCCTTCAGTAGATTGAGATAGAAGTCTTGGCTCTAATTACTTGTTAAGCATATTTTCATAACAATGTTGCAGCGCTTAATCTTCGGTTCTGGGAAAATTCCTTTTGTCAGGGTGACAGTGTATTCTGTGTTCTAAAAAGCTACGTCCATAATAGCTAGACTTAATTTCGGAACTTAATTGCATTTTCTTCCCTGCGGATTTGTCACTTAGAGACATTTCATGGTTTCTTCATCAAAGCAGATACTCATTACAGACAATCATTGTATGCAGACAATCACCTTTATCTCATTCCGAACCAAAGCTAAGCTTATTGTTTTCCCCTGGATGACTTGCTGAGTTAGTTTTGACCTTTTAGTTTCTTGCATGAAGCCTCTTTCTTCTCCAGCTCTCTCTTTGTCTGCAGCCTTACCATCACAACTCTGATCACTCTTTGCTGACTTGGCTTCTCTTAAATCTATTAGTTTGTTCTCCTACCCAGCTCCTCCATTTATCCTCTCATTTTTTGTTTCCATATTTTTTTATTGAGCAAGGCATTAGGTACATAAAATACATAATCTACTTAAGATCATTAAAAAAATATATTTTTGTGAAGCAGATACGATAACTTCTAATTTCATTATAGAATTTTAGAGCAAATAAAGATATAGCAGCAAGTAACATCATCCTCAAAAAAATTGGCAATGTGCAAACTAAGTGAGCTAAGGTGCAGCAACCAACATGGTTGCAAGTGCTTCTGAAGTGCAACATCAATTAAAGTGCAAGTGCCTTTTTATCACAAATAGCAGCTGTCGATCCAACATCAAGATCAATTTTTAAAAACAATATAGCTGAAACAGCTGTTACCCTCATTAATCAATAATAACCATAAACCGATCATCTAATAAAGTGCAACGGTGAAAAAAGTGCAAATGCTTCTAAAATACAATGCCAAACGTCTACAGCATCAAAATATAAAACAAGTGTTAAAGTCCCTCTTTTAACTTTTCTAAATCCATAAAAAAAAAAAATCATATTTTCTAGTGGCCCCGACCTGTCTAGCATAAGCTTCTTCAAATTTTCGAGACCTCTTCATTTTGTTGAACCATTTCAAATGAGAGGGGGCTTCACTAGATTTCCAATTCTGAAGAATTAAAGACCAGGATACTGTACAAGAAATGAATAAAAAAACGTTCTCGCCCCTGTTAACCTCACATTCTGTCCCCGCAAAATCCAAATAAAGCTGCCTCGGCCTCCAACAAAACAGTCTTCCCAATTGTTAGCTTAATATCTGCAAAAATTGCCTCCCAAAAGTGCCTCAACCGTGGACATGCAAAAAAGATATGGTGCCATCCACCTTCCCCATCAGCCTGGCAACTGAAGCACTTATTCTCAACTCCTGGAAATCTTTTTTTTAGAGCAGCCGGAGTTGAGTAGGAAAGCCACCGTGATAGGAAGGACATCCTTTTAAAATGTGCAGCACGCAACGATTTACTTCCTAGATGACATAGGGCCTCCCAGTCATTCAATGAAAAAGTACATCCTGTCTCACGATCTATTTTAACCAAGTGGCTCTCTAGCACAGAGGTTTGACCCTGTTTATATGACAACTGGTACCAGTTCCCCACACCACACACTCTAGCCCCATAAAGGGCTACCACCAGTTGATTTGGAGCGTCAAAGATGCCACTCATGTTTTTTAGAAAGTGAGCGATTTGCAAATATTCAAAGAAGGAGGGTTTCCGATGACTTTCCGCCCTATCCATTACCTCTGACCAGGAAATCGCCCTGTTTTGAATTATGAAATGTCTTAGCTCAAATAGTCCACAGCTTTCCCAATTATTGATATGTCTTAATTGAAACTGGAGGCCAATACTAGACGATTCTTTCAATTTTAAATATTGGAGACGGGAAGAGCCCGTCTTTTTAAAAAAAGACTAAAATCTAAAAACAAGATCCTTCAAAGTCTTATACCTTGTTTTTTTAGGAAGTTTGGAAGTTTTTAAAAACACTCGGGTTTGCGAATCCGATTCTTGAATCATTCTATCTAAAAGGAAGCTATCTTTAGTACATTTAGATTCCATCAGTCCTGACACTAAGTCTAGAAAAGATGCCTCGTAATAAGTTCTTAAATGAGGCAAAGCTAACCCCCCTTGTGCAATGGGTAATTGGACCACTGTCAATTTGACCCTTGGTACTTTCTTTCCCCAGACAAATTCTCTAAATAAGGTTTCTAATTCTCTAAAAAAGGACATATTTATCTTGATTGGGACATTAGAAAAGAGAAATATTAGCAACGGAAGTATAGACATTTTAATTAGCGAAACTCTACCCACTATCGATAGGGGGAGTACAGACATTGTTCCAAAAGTTTCTTGATTTTCTCCCTCGTTCTTAAATAATTCAGTTTATATAGCTGTTGGTACTGGCTAGACACATATTTCCCGAGATATCTAATTGGATCTGGGTTAGTTCCTTGCATTCTCAAACAAGATGGAAAAGAATTTACATTTGTATTAAGGGCAAGAACTTCGGTTTTATTTGCATTTATTTTAAAACCGCCGATTAACTCAAACTTCTTAAATTCCCTTAAAACCGTTTCGAGGTTATCTTTGTCCGGGGTCAAGTACAAAATTATGTCATCTGCAAAAAGTTTCAACTTAGTCATGCCGAAAATAGGTGTTTGAATAGCAGCATCATCATCATCATCAAAATCGTTTATTTGATCAATTACAAAATGATCATAAAAGTACATGTATAAAAAAAACAATTTTCGATATTCAATTTCATTTAATATCCAAAATACAATAGTTCATTTTAATCTTACTAAAAATTTAAAAATTAAATCTATAAAGGATTATCCGTTTCCATGGTTTTACTCCTATTACATACTTTTCATCCAGTGGTTGGTTCTAGTGCTGGGTTTTTCCTTTTTTTCATGCATGCCCATAGAAACGAAGCTAATGTAAAACAAGTCAGAGCATCTGATAGACTCTTTAAAAAATATAGTGCCACCCTACATTGTTTAAAATTCATCTTCTGCAATATCGGTTTTAAATAACTATTCCTCTCCTTCTTATACAATTTGCAGAATAAAACAAGGTGCAGATCAGTTTGTCTTGACAAGCCATCACAGGGGCACAAAGTTAAATCAGCATTGTTATAAGTATTAATAGCAGCATTGTTTCGTATTTTAATTGCGAGAGGCTCTATAAAAAAGGTAAAAAGCAAGGGCGAAAACGGACAACCCTGCCTGGTCCCACGCTTTATTTTTATAGCCCCTGCTTGTTTCGAGTTTATAACTACCTGGGCCATGGCCCCCTGGTAGATATTGCGGAGCATGCTAACAACCTGGGCTGGGAAGCCAAACAGCCCAAGGGCAAAAAACAGGGTTCTCCAATTCACTAAGTCGAAAGCCTTCTTAGCATCGACCATAACAATACTTGCCGGGATAAAATTTGTATTAAAATAATCCAAGGCATGTATTAAAAACTGCGTGTTTGCCGTCATAGATCTACCCCCAATAAAACCAGTCTGATCACTATGAATTGTCTCTTGGGCGGCAAACAGAAAGCGCCCTGTCCACACTTTCATTAGAGTCTTATATTCTGAATTCAGAAGACTAATGGGCCAGTATGAGTTAACATCCACCGGATTTTTATCTTTTTTAACAAAGGATACACTTATTGATTGTTTAAAACATGTTGGAACCAAGCCTCCCTCTTTTATATGGTTAAATAATTTCTTTAGGGGAATAATCAATTCCCCTAAAAAAAACTTTATAAAATTCAATAGGGAAGCCATCCTGTCCACATGCTTTCGCCCCAGCTGTTGCTCTAATGGCAGCCATGATCTCAGCTGATTCCATGTCGGATCCCACTATACTGATCCGATTATCTGAAAGTTTAGGAATATTCATATTCATGAAGTATTCCTTGATCAGCTCTTCCTCCACAAGGTATTCAGTCAAATAAAGTTGGTGGAAATATGCCAAGAAGACCTGAGGGATCTCGGCACTATTAGCTACGACTTGACCAGTCTGAGGGTCAAGCACTTTCGATATTATGGCTGCTTCCTATTTTTTTCTGGTTGAATTGGCCAGAAATTTACCGATTAGCTGGCTTTCCTGATAGACTCTTTGTTGAAATATTTGTGAACTACAGATCTCCTCTAGAACAAAAAAGTCCCCCAATGCCATTCTTGCCTGCTCAAGTTGATTAGGAAACCACTGAAGTTGGAGAACATATTCTTTTTCAACTTCCACTTGCAATTCAGCTATCTTAGACCTCCGGGTGTTTGATTGGGCGGCCGTTAAGGCGATTATTTGGCCACGAGCCGCCGCCTTAAACCCACCCCAAACTGAGAAGGGCTCTGCTGTGTTCTCATTGATCTTAAAATATTCGGAGATCCATTCTCTAAAATCTTTCACCCAATCCTGATCCTGTAGGAGAAGCCGGTCCAGCTGCCACTAAGGTCGTTCCCTACTTCCTCCACCGAGCATCATTTCTAATGCAACATAAGCATGGTCCGAAAAAGGATTGCACTCAATATCAGCCTTTAAGATCTGGATGGATCGAGATGTAAGAAAAAAATCAATTTGTGATGCGGTCCGAAAACGATATGAATAGCAAGTATAAAATTCTTTATCCGGATTAATATCCCGCCATGGATCTATCAGTTGATATTCTTGTCTGATGGCTTCCACAAATTTTTGGGTATTTGGTTTCAATTGTTTTTTGTTTTTGTTAGAAGTATCTTTTCTTAGGTCCTGAATAAAATTAAAATCCCCTCCACAAATAACTGGGCCGGGGGCTCCTATCAAAAGGTCATTAATTTGAGCCAGGGCTGAGATATCGTCCAACACTGGACCGTAATAGTTCATAAAGTTCAAGATCTTCCCCAGTAGCCTAGTAACCACCCATATACCATCTCCCATTTACATCACTATGTATTTGTAAAAATTCCCAAGGGAGTTTTCTGGAGAAATAAATGGCCACTCCTTTCATGGCTAGGCCTGCAGAAGCAAAAAAGACATTAGAGAAGAACCTAGGTATAAATAACTTAGGGGAATTACATTTTAAATGTGTCTCCTGTAAAAACAACACATGGGGATTAACCCCTTCAGCGCGGCGCGGATTACCGCGCTGTGCTGAAGGTTCTATGGCGCGGGTGGGGCCATGACGGAGCGGTTCCATCATACGCACAGCGCAACCGATGCGCATGACGGAACCGCTCCGTCATGCGCATCGAAGGGGTTAAATGATGTCAACCATCTAATAAGAGCACCATACTTCTTAGAATTTAAAGTTCCATTAACATTAACTGATAGGATTTTATATTTACTGGTTTCTTATTCTAAGACCTTTTTATCGAAGCTTTAAGTTGTATGTTATCTGTACCTTTTGCTCTTGCTCTTTTTTCTGCAATAAACCCTATCCCGCGTCCACCCTTCCCACCCCTAAAAAAGAAACCTCACCCCTCGAAATGTGAAAAAACCCCTACCAACCATGCTAACCACATTCCACCCCTCCTCTATAACCTCATGGGTGTCATGGAATTACACTCTGAGTGACCCCGCTGACCCCGGCGCCCCCAGCAATGCAGTGCTTTGTCGCTTTGTCGCAGTCAGAGAATGGCAAGCTAGCAAGCGCATCTTGCAATTAAAGGAAGAAAGACCCCTCTTGTTACCATATCCCAAATAAACATCCCACCCTCCTTTTTTTTCCCCTGCATCTAACTACTCCTTTAGGCCTGAGATCCTTGTGAGATCTCTTTTAATAGTGCCTGGGCTTTTTCCAGATCAGAGAACATAAAAATCTTTCCCTTGACTAAAACTCTCAACTTAGATTGCTGGGCGATTGATGCTTGGGCACCATTAGCTTTAAACAGATGGAGGATCTTTTTTTTTTTTTAAATAGATTTTTATTATTTTTCCAAAAACATCACATTAGCCCCCCCACCTCCCCCTCACCCGGCGAACAGGAACAGGTACAAAAAAAAAGTTTTTACCAGCAGAGAGCATATCATGAAAGGCAAACAAAATTTTGCGGTGTACCACAAATCAGCATCCGGTTTCCACAATCAATTTTTTTGTGACCAAGTAATCAATGGTGCCCAGATATTCATTCCACAGATGGAGGATCTTAACAAACTCTTTCCTTCTGCGCGCAGCAGCAGCAGTCATATCAGAAAAAATACGACATTTAATAGTTTCATTTACTGGAAACTGTCTCTGCTGAATAGCTTTTGTCAATATTCTTTCCTTCACTCGGAAATCTGCAAAATGTAACAATATTGTTCGCATCATCGTAGAGATGGGGATAGGATGGGCTGGAACTTGATGAGCCCTGGTAATAGTAAGACCTCCTTCAAACTCCGGGAGAACTTTCTGCTTAATAAAAGAGTTGACCCATTGCAGGGTTTGAGGGCCTTCAATACCTTCAGGGACCCCAGCTATCCGGAGATTGGATCTCGGAGAATAATTTTCAAGATCCTCCAGTTTGTTTTCCAGATAGCTCTTATTTTTTACTGCCTCTTTTACTTCACCAAATACCGTGATCATCTGGTCTTCCAGTACTGAGATTCTGGCTTCCACCTCCTGAAGTTTGATAGGAAAGCATGACATTGCCTCTTCAATTTTCCCTAGCCGTTGGTGCAGAGAGGCAATTTCCGCTTTCTGAGTTCTCTTCATCTCGCGAACTTCATCCAATATTAAGTTCAGCATAATTTTAATATCCAATTGATATTCACCAGCTGTCTTCATAATTGGGCTAGGATCATTTTGTGCTCTATCGGCACCAGGAGACATATTTCTGACCATCATATCCTCATGAGGCGACTGGCCACCTGGCTGTGTCAGATCCTGAGATGGCAAAAGGGGTTGTCGCTTAGATTGAGGGATTGTCATGTCTACAGGTATATTTATGGCGATCTCTCTACTTTTGTCTAATGATTCCTGTGGTCGGGACTCACTTGTGCTGGAAGCGATCGTTTCCATTGATACGATTAATGAGGTTTCCCCATCATGACTAGGATCTTGACCCATACAAGCCTCCAAAGCTGTCATACGATCAGGTACCAAGTTACATTGTAATTTCTCCTGATTGTTAGATGCCAAGACTAAAACTGATACTGGCAATGCTGGTATTTCTGATGAGTCTTTAGAAAGTTTCGGGGCTAGACTGGAGCTTGGACTTAGGGAAGATGGTTGTAGGGTAGCTTTCTTCAGGAATAGAGAAAATGGCTTTGCCTCTTTTTTTTTCCTAGGAACCTCTGCCAGCGGATTGTCTTGTTGGGGCTTGGTTAACATGACTGCGGTTTCACTCATATTTGTTTTATTGATCCATAATTCTGCCTGTTCCGGAGATGTAACTGGAAGCAGGTCTTCTTCCAAGCTCTCAAGGGAACTGTCAAGACCATACAAGTTGGTGTTATTTTCCTTACTAGGCAGCCAGGCCAACTGGGCCGCTTCTTTTGCCTGGGCTAGTCGTGTTTTGGCTTTAAGAAGGGCAGCGGAGTCAGTTTTGGCAGCAACATTTACATGTTTCAGAGGTTTACCCATTTCTCAGCCTTTCCTGTTTTAAATATCTCTGGCTGCAATGTGTCTTTTTTTTTTTCCTGTAGCCTTTTGCTGCTTTACCTTGACTTTGTTTGCCTTAATTTGCAGCTCCCAACACTGTCACAAGAGGCCCCCCTAACTCCTAATCACCCTTTAGATCTTCCGCTCCGTGAGATATGTCCATCTGCAAAAAGCTCACCAAAGCATTCTATTTATTCCCCTGATAAGTTCAAGAAGCCTTCCCTGCAATGCCTCTTTTACTTAATTGTTTTTTTCATTTCTAGCAGGCAGTTTGAAGGCTTTACAGGTGGCAGTGACCGGCAGTGGTTTCAAAACTTGAGGCGGAGGACAGTAACCAGCAGTGAACAATCTTCCTCAGTCTTTCACTGCAGCCAAGCAAACCAAGCCACAAGTAGAGAGACGTAAAAGCCAGCTCAGCAGAACAGTGAGGCAGCAACGAGGCAACCACTGAAAAAAGCCACAGTTTGGGGAAGCTAATGTCCGCCACCACACCACCTCCTCAGCGATGCCGTCAGGACAGCAGAACCGCCGTTCACTGCTCTGGGGCTCTCTGTGGATTTCCCGTCTGGACACACCCCGCCGTCTGCCCCAAAATCGGCAAAATCAGCTTCCACTACCGCTGCACCTCGAGCACCTTAGAGGAAGCACAATGAAAATATCCGCAACCATAACGCAACCATAACGCTTCGCCTTGTCTCTGCACATACCCCAGACCACAACTTTCACTGAAACACCGGCCAGGTACGAGCCGCCATTGCAGGTTTTGGGGCCGCGGGTCACCTCTGGCTATCCAGAGGCATGGTTCTCCGCAGCCATCTGCAACCCATTTATCCTCTCATGATAAGTAATGCTAAAAAGAGAAAGAAGGAAAACTCCATACATAAGGCCCTTGTTAGAAACCATGAATTCCTGACATGACTCACAGCCAAGCTTATGACATCATTGGACAGTTACACAATAGTAAAATCAAATTACTGAAAAAACTCTTCACATTTTCATCACCTCCTCAAATAACCTTAAAGACTAATAGCTCCTGTGTCAGCCTTCCTTTGCCGCCCCTCCCTCCCTCTCTCAGTCCAAACATTAGAGATGATCCCCATCACACTCCTTATATGATTGATAACAAGTACAAGTATACCTATTCTCAGAACTGTGTCAAAGTAGGTCACATTACTAGTGAATTTGCCCCTTGACATTTAGAGATAGATCTGAAAACCATCACTCTAATAATGTCTTCTCTCCAGGTAGTGCTTCTGTACTTACGGTTCCCAACCAAGCAGATTTAGCAAAACCCAACACTTGCTTTACTGAAGAACTAGTTATACCCAATTTTAATCATTCGTCGTTTTTTCCTTCTCCTTTCACTTCTTTTTTCCTTCTCCTTTCACTTCTTTGGACCTGTGCTTTCAACGGCATTATATCACTATCCATTCAGCACCCACAGATACCTGTACATACAGGCTTGGCGTGCTGTATCAAAACATCTGCTCAATACAAAATGTTATATTTAATTTGCAGAAGACTATCTTTAGGTTGATAATGGGTGTTTCTACCTATAGTAGTCTCCTACCTCAAAAATGTTCACACTTCATTCACCATTACAGGAATCTCACCCTAGTTCCAAAATGAAGAGGGTGATGTGATCATATTTCTTCAAGCCCTGAATAAGACATGCTGCAGCACATATGATGCTCTTAGGGTGGCCCAGTGTAGAATAAGGGAGCCATGAAGCAAGGTAATTTCACCATCCAGAAGTGGATTTACAGTGGCTTGAAGAGCAGCTCTGAAGTTACTTTCTGAGAGGGAAGGTTTTCTTTCTTAATCAGAGAGACCTAATAACAGTCCATCTTTGTTTTCTTGGCAATGTGTTCCTTGAGGCTGCAATTGGTGTCACGGGTGTATCCAGAAACGCTGCAATAGTTGAAATTTGGGGTTCAAACCCATCAATTTCTTGCTTCTTCTTGACAAATGACAAGAGTTCTGTCTTGCTTGGGCTGAACTTGAGGTATCACTTTTCTATTGCAAATCAGCTTCGTCGAGGTGACCATATAATACACACCTGCTGTGTCCTGCTTCCTGTGTCACAGGTAATCTTGATGACCCGGTCATAAAGCCCCTTGTGTTGTCTTCATATACATATGCTTCTCTCAAAGGAAGAATGTCCTTTCTGATAGACAAGCGCTTTAATCTTATTCTCCCTTCAGAGAGCAGAATTGGGTGTCTTGTTGAATGGCTGCATCTCTGGGAGGTTTTCCCATTGGTCACCTTGGATGTGGAAGCCACTTACCACAACTGAGAAGGGAATTATTATTATTATTTTTTTTTTACGGAGTTTTATATAGCGCAAACTTGACCCGGTATCGGGTATCAGAGCGCTTTACATAGCACCAGTTGCATTACATGAGGACACATTCATTTTTGTTAGGCATGGAGAGATTAAGTGATTTGCCCAGAATCACAGGATGTTCAGCGTCATTGCCGAGATTCGATCCCAGTTCCCCAGATTCGAGGTCCACCGCCTTAGCCGTTAGGCCAACTCTTCTCCCCAAATCATCCTGTTGGTGTGGCAGTTGGTGACAGCTCAATTGGATATGAAAAAGGCAATGATTACTCCTAGGAGAATTAGCAAAGGGATTCAAAGACAGGGCTCTTACTTTGGGCATTGCTAATAGTGTCTACGGTGGTGGGCACACTAGTAAGCAGTAATCATCCTATAGGCAGAAATTATCCTTAATGCTCCATAATGTACTGCCACAGTACCAATGCCATCCTTGCTTAAAGAACATGGAATAGAGTACAGCCTCCTTACTTAAAAAAATTGAAATGTTGAATGTCAAGTTGTGGAAAAAACGGGTTTCTGCAGTATTTTAAGGAATGTAGGTTTTTTAAGTAGGCTATTCAATTTCAGCACAATTCAATAGAACCTGATCCATCAAATTCTGGTTAAAGTCCTGCTAAAGGATACTAATTCCATTTAGTATTCTTGTGGATGATAAAAATACTTCATGTGTGTATAATGTGCAAGTTACATGCGACTAGATGTAATGCTGATGTTGCGCATGTGTTGACCTCGCCTCACGTGGGTGATATCAATAACATTTATTTTGTTGTTTTATTTAGGAGTGGGTGGAACTGGCATAAGTCTCTCTAGTGTAATTACTCGTAATTACCAAAAAGGTACTTGTAATTATGTGTAATTGTGTGAAAAGTTCAATCCAGCATTTAGCGCTATTTTCTTAGTGCACAATGCACCCTTGTGTCCAAAATGGTCCAGAGGTTGCATGTTACACTCAGAAAATAGCACTAAATGGTACATGACAAGAACAGCAGTAGTTAGCAGCTATTCGCTCTCTCTTAGGGGCATATCAGCAACAACCGGTGATAATTATCGCTAAGCGCACTTAGCGCTAGGATAATTATCGCCGGCTAGCGTGGATTTTTATCACTGAGATAGCGTGCTATTAGCAACGCTTATCTCAAAAGCGATAAAAATCCTAGCGCTAACTGCCTAACGTGAGATTATTGCTGGAAACCCAGCGATAATCTCACGAAGTTTGGCGTTAGCTTGATGAGAGGGCCTCACATACTTAGCCATGATATCCACCTTCCATAGGATATCATGGCTAAGTCAGTTTCAAAGCAGGCGTAAGGAAAGTAGCGATAACAGAGGTTATTGCTACTTTTCTTGTCGCTATGCTGCTTTGAGTGAGGGTTGATAACAGGAGAAATGTCGCTAAGCGATGTTTCTCCCGTTATCCTGGGGAGGAACGCCCACTTTGCATCTCATTAGAGATGCAAAGATGGGCGTTCGGAATTCAGGCGCTAAGGCAAGGTTTCACACGATAGCGTGACCTTGCTGATATAGCAATAAAATTATCTCCGCTTTTCGGCTGAAAACGGCCGCAATAGCGGCGATAATTTTTTATCGCCGCTTGTAGATATGCCCCCAAATTCGTTGTTCCTATGCTCCCGCGGAAGGGTTTTTTCCCCAAATCACTCTTAATCACTCAAAGTGGTGTAATCGCATAATTTCAGCTATTTTGCATTGCACTAGTAATGCATAATTACTAAAATAAACCCAAATACTCCGGCATAATAAACATTTCCTCAAACCTAGTTTTATTCAGTTCTACATTTGCCACCTTGTAACTACCTCAAAACAGGGAGACATTGTAAAGACTGAACTTCAGATCTCAAGTTACATTTTTGAGGCTTTCTGGCCCCATGCTGGTGGCCGAGGTGGGCATGTACACTGTAAGTCTCTATATCGTACATGGTTGTCATTGCTCATTGTTTTCTCTACACACTAGAGAAATTCAATTCTGACGTGTGTAGTGTTTTACCTACACACAAGAGGCAGTCAGTTCTGATGTGTATTGTTGTCTTTGCTTAAGCTGTGGATGTTTCTGGGCTGTATAATATTAATTCTGCACAAAACTGTCCGTTTCCTTTGTTAATATGGAAATCAATGCATTCATTGATAAAAAGGAAATCTCGTCCTTATTAATATAATCATCTGTTCTGAACTCCACATCAACCTTTCACTCGCAAAAATATGGTCAATCAGGCCCTAAGACCTAGGCCCAGGAATACTGATTGACGGGTCACCGTGGGAGGGTCCATGGCTGATAGAAAAACACTGAGACAGAAAACTCTTGATCTATCGCACAGATAGGCGCAGAGGCATTGGAGATTGCCCCAATAAAGCACACATGGCCAGAGGGCGTACGTATACAACTAAAACACCATAAAGTCAGATGCCACATGAGTTAGGAACACATAGCCAATCAGGACCAATCATAGTAGTGATCACACGCTCCCCATTTCGGACATCTGCATGTTATCCACTGACCATACTTTGTCCACGCTAGGAATTTTTGCATGCTCTTTTTA
This sequence comes from Triturus cristatus, assembly GCF_964204655.1. Taxonomy (NCBI): domain Eukaryota; kingdom Metazoa; phylum Chordata; class Amphibia; order Caudata; family Salamandridae; genus Triturus; species Triturus cristatus. Next base: position 470,959,690 of record NC_140585.1, on the reverse strand, counting down.
GTTTTGGTGGTGGCATAACCCTTTCGCATGTTCTGGGGTGACCTGTTGACTTGCCCCTGAAATCAGTTAGATTAAATAGCTAACCTCCTTCTGTAGATACTGCACCTTTTGCCCTTCTCCACCTTGAATCCCTTCTCGGCTAGTGCAATAGGGAAAGCTATTGTGTCCTAGTGACATATTGCTTCAGAGGGGCTACATATCAGGATATGTATTACACATATTGTATTAGGGTGCTATTTGACTGGTGGTTAGTGAGATCCCTCCTCAGAATTCAGTGGAAGATACTTGGGGATTCACCCTCGTGGCAATATCTGGAATAGCAAATGAACCCCTCGGAATGCAAATGTGGTCCAGTTCTGACTATTGCGGTATAGCAGGATGCTTAAAGAATGTATTTTTTATATTGATTACAGAGAAGTAAGTTGCATCCGCTGGTATACTGGTTAGGGTGATGGAAGGGTAGGGTACTATATGGATCTCAGCTGACCACAATGTCATTGAACGGATGTACATCTTGTACCAGGTGCCACTTCCCCCTTTACCCTTTTTTACTGGGAAAATTGGAGTGTTACAGAGGGATACTCCCACATAGACAACCCTTTCATCAATTAGATCCTGGAATGTGGGTGCAATGCCCTCGTCGGCTTTCCAAGAGAATGGGTACTGGCTCACTCTGGGTAAGGTAGCCTTTTCTCTGGCCAAGCTTTCCTAATGAAAAAAGTGCTGTACTCTGTCTATAATGCCCGGTTGTGTACCCTTTCTCTCTCTCGAGCATCATCTCACGCCTCTCTTCCTTACACCGTCTGGCCTGTATCTTTTGCCCAGAGCCACACGCTGATTTTGTTAGCCTGACTTTACCCTCAAATTCACTCACAGTTTCCTCCTCGGCTACTTGGCACACCTGTAGACCCACCCATGTTGTCAGGACCCAGGGGACTAGCACTCTGCTCATCTCTTGAGTTTGCTGAGTCGCCATTATGAACTGCCACAACTTTTCCTGACACTAGTTTATGCTCACCCTAACCAGTGCTGGACAGAGAGTCAAGCTTTTGGGAACTTACCTAGGAACTTAGGCTGTGCTGGCGACATCTGGTCTTGCTGGCTTTTAGATTTTTCTGGCTTAGACTTAACTATCCTTCTTTTGATGGGGGCGCTCGCTGGATTCTACTATTGTTGGGTTTGAATTTCCTAATAGAGGGGGAACTGGTGCGAGTACATCCATCCCTGCATATGATGGGAAAGGTGCCAAAGCCTTGCTCGCTATCAGCATTGTGGGGTTATCGGTTTGAACGGCTCCAACGAAGGATCAGGATAGCTATGTCACCAGTCATCAAGGGCTAAATTCACCTTGTGCAGCATCAGCTACTGATCAATACTGGCTTTCACGGGAATGCCTCCCAGCCCACCTTACGAAAGCACTGCTTAGGGTGAGCATAAACTAGTGTCAGGAAAAGTTGTGGCAGTTCATAATGGCGACTCAGCAAACTCAAGAGATGAGCAGAGTGCTAGTCCCCTGGGTCCTGACCACATGGGTGGGTCTACAGGTGTGCCAAGTAGCCGAGGAGGAAACTGTGAGTGAATTTGAGGGTAAAGTCAGGCTAACAAAATCAGCGTGTGGCTCTGGGCAAAAGATACAGGCCAGACGGTGTAAGGAAGAGAGGCGTGAGATGATGCTCGAGAGAGAAAGGGTACACAACCGGGCATTATAGACAGAGTACAGCACTTTTTTCATTAGGAAAGCTTGGCCAGAGAAAAGGCTACCTTACCCAGAGTGAGCCAGTACCCATTCTCTTGGAAAGCCGACGAGGGCATTGCACCCACAATCCCGGATCTAATTGATGAAAGGGTTGTCTATGTGGGAGTATCCCTCTGTAACACTCCAATTTTCCCAGTAAAAAAGGGTAAAGGGGGAAGTGGCACCTGGTACAAGACGTACATCCCTTCAATGACATTGTGGTCAGCTGAGTTCCATAGAGTACCCTACCCTTCCATCACCCTAACCAGTATACCAGCGGATGCAACTTACTTCTCTGTAATCAATATAAAAATACATTCTTTAAGCATCCTGCTATACCGCAATAGTCAGAACTGGACCACATTTGCATTCCGAGGGGTTCATTTGCTATTCCAGAGATTGCCACGAGGGTGAATCCCCAAGTATCTTCCACTGAATTCTGAGGAGGGATCTCACTAACCACCAGTCGAATAGCACCCTAATACAATATGTGTAATATATATCCTGATATGTAGCCCCTCTGAAGCAATATGTCACTAGGACACAATAGCGTTCCCTATTGCACTAGCCGAGAAGGGATTCAAGGTGGAGAAGGGCAAAAGGTGCAGTATCTACAGAAGGAGGTTAGCTATTTAATCCAACTGATTTCAGGGGCAAGTCAACAGGTCACCCCAGAACATGTGAAAGGGTTATGCCACCACCAAAACTAAAAAGAGCATGCAAAAATTCCTGGGCCTTTGTAATTACATCTGACAGTGGGTTTTTGATTAGAGCACACACATTACCCCCTTACTTGAGGTAATGAAGAGGGCAAAAACTTGGCAGCGAGAAACTAACATGTACACCCAAAATGCATAATACTTTCCGTTAACTCAAAACTGAGATAACATGTTCAACTGACTATGATAATGAATTCTTCTTATTTAGCCACAGAGATGAGTGTGTCATGTCAGCAGTCCTGATGCAGAAATATCCATTGGGGCACAAACCCCTTGCTTACTACTGCGGGCACCTAGACTCTGTCATGCAGGGTCACCTCCCATGTGAGCAAGTTCTGCCAGCAGCAGCTTTTCCCATCAATAAAAGAACTCCCATTGTATTGAGGGTACTGATAAATCTATATGCAGAACATTCAGGGTTTGCAGTCATGCAATAGAGTAGAAGCAATGTGAGTACGCAATGGGTTTCAGGTTACGAACTGATGGTCTCTAGACCATCACTAAAAATAGTGCAATGTCACCTGGGGAACCCAGCTACCTTCATAGCCCATGAAGTACTGGAGGGGGAGGAGCTCTATTGGTTTTGTTACATACAATCTTATGAGGAGCTTCATGCTTGTGCAACATACACTCCGGATGGGATCAACCAGGCAGAGGAGGATACAGCTTCAACCTTCCTGGTGAGGGAGGTAGTACACAGGTCTGGGGTACCAGACGTTATCAGATCAGATAATGAGAAACACTTTGTCAACACCATGTTCAACAATATCTGTACCCTGCTAGGAATCATGCAAGAATTTGCATCATCTTATCATCCCCAATGTACTGACATCATAGAAAGATTCAATGGGTTATTAAAAGGTCGACTCCTAGCCTTGCATGCACTGGGGATGCCCATCACAACAACTAGGACCTGGTTAAGCTCGGAGGCCATCATCAAAGCATTGGGAGATGAACTGATTGTATTTCTTTCCTAATTAACATAAACTGCTAGGCTCTTATCCAAACAGGTCAGGCACAGAACATCTAAGTGCACCAATGTCATGCTGTCATATCCAACAACTGGAAAAGAGGTGTACATTCAGAACTTTGTGAGAAAATGGAGGAGGATAAGTTTGAGGGGCCCTACCGGGTTGTATTTTCCACAACCCTCAAGGTGAAGGAAATTAGTGCATAGGTCTACCTCTCTGATGTGAGGTTTAACCCTTCGAAAGCGAACCCTCCACAAACTAAAAACGGTAAACTTTTAGAATGGTCAGAAGGAACACAGTTGCCGAATGAGCACATCTGACTCCCAGGGGGCCCGTACCTCGAACTGCAGTGTTGCAACAAACATTTTGCATATTGATATGATTATATATGATCTGCCCACTATGTGTAGTCCCATACTTGAGTACTACTGAGGAACTGCTGAGTCAAAAAAGATTCAATAAAGGAGAACTACAGCGCCTGCGTAGGAACCTTTCGTCTAAACAGAACACCAACATTCCAAATGCACTGCACAGCACCCTTTTCCATAACACATGGTATCAGCACATTACAAAATTCAGCTCCCAAGCATCAGCCAAGTCACATTTTGTCTGCTTATTGATACCACATGCTGTATGTGCAGATAGGCTTTACTTGCCCCAAGAAGTAGCTCCCGAGAAAGCAAAATACCTTAAACACCTATGTAGGGTAAGGGCCAAGATCTAACCCAACAAGATAGAAACACACACCATAGTTGTAAACATAAACAGATACAACATTAAACCAACAGTACTGTACATCCTCATTGAATCCACTGATATCCAAACTAAGCTGGACAGGATGCGTAGGAAGAGTACAATAGGGGAAGATATCACATGGCTCGCGATTTCCCAGAGAAGAGACTTTTAGAGGTAGCAAATCCCTTAACTCAGTGCACAAACATATCTGCCCCAGCATCTATCTGTGGTCTGAGAATGTCTTTTAGTGTATCCAGGGCGGTCTTCATAAACAACAAGTGGTCTCTAGACATGGAATTCCTATGTAGAACCATCCAACTTGAGGATAAAAAGAGGAATGGGTCGCTTGGGAGAGGACTGAATACAGTATGACATCCCCATGTCAGGAAATCTGGAACACCAAGGTGAGTGGATGCACTTAGTTAGAAAGTACGGGACAACCCCTGATTGTACGTAATGTGTTCCTTATGTTTCAGAGGAAAAATAACGCTTCCAATGGGCATGGTTGAAAAATGCAGAGTGATATTATCTATTCTGATGGATTACTACTGGCAATGCAGCGAGCATGCCTATACGCAACTTGTTTTCGGATGGAGAGGACTGTGTTTCCTGATCCCCATGTACACCCTGACCCTGGTCATTCCTGGAGAAGAGCTATCAGACTTGAACAAACAACCTTGATGCACCAAGTTTGTCAAAAGAGGGCGGCAGACTATTTTGGCTGGGCACAATTCAAATACATTCTGGAAGTATTTAGTCTGTTCACAGAAGCACAACTGCGAGTAGAGGGGGTTGATACCCTTCTTCACCCTTCAGACAAAAGAGAATGCCCACTGGCTGCAAATCACTCAGTGGGAGATGCTCAAAATGATGAACAACACGGAGATCTGCCTCAATTCTGTCAAGGAAGAAATGCAAACAATCCGACTCATGGTAATGCAGCACCATTATGTGCTGGACTTAATGACCCCAATGGAGGGAGGTGTCTCTGCCAAGATCAGAGGAGCCTGCGGTACGTTCGTCACAGGGAATGACATGGACAATGGAACACTGACACTTTTCATTAAATTACTAAACTAAAAAGAAACATGAAGAGGGAAGTGCCCCTGAGCAGGAGTGGTTTCGGATTTGGTTCTCCTGGTTCCTGCGATGGATATCCAGTTTATGTAAATCACTGTTGCCTGTTATCATTATGTTGCAATTTTCATGTTTTGTAATGTACCCCAATATAGGCCTGGGTAGTCACCTAACCTTTCACCTGCATTGTCCCTGATATTGTACTTCATAACGGTTTTTGGGTTTTGACCTTTTACCTAGTTAAGGTACTGCATTAATGTTGTGTGGTTTTCCCAGAAACTAGCCTAATTTATTATGCATGAGGATTCTCATAATCAAAGCAGGATTACAATCTTCTGCATAATAACTATGTATAAAGGTCATCCCTTCAGTCATCCTCTGCTGACATGACACAGCAAGGTAGAACCCAAGAGGGTACCTTTTGGGTATATATGCACCATATCTTTGCTGAGGCAGGCAGAGGAGAAAGACTTCCATGCTGACACACTGACATGAGATGCTGAGGTTCCTGCATGCAGACACTCTAGCACGCAGTCATCTGAAATCTCTCGAGGGGTGTCCATCTCGAGACCAAGACGGGGTCCTTTATTGTCTCACATCAGGGAATGGGGTTGGCTTTATTCAAGGGGGATTCTTGGCTGTAAACCTACATACATGCTAGGTACACTTAGGTACATCTATTTAGGGTTGCATCGTAGGAGTATGCATTATTACTGCCATGTATTTATATGCTTGGATATATTAATTGTTTTAGCACTATGGTAGAAATCTAACATCCATTTACTCTGTTGGTGCTTATAATCATTTATATCTGTTTCTGTCTTATGGTTGTTTCAGCACACCTATTTTACACTAGAATTATGCTGGTTCAATAAATACTTATTGAAAATGTCCCCACCATTTATTCTGTGTGTTTTTCTGAGACAAAGTGAGCATGAGTGACTGAGTGAAAAGTACTGTACTGTTTCCATGATCCCAGATGGGACAGGGTTGTTATGTTCGATAGTTGCCCGGAACTATACTCTCCTTGAAAAGAGGAGTTTACAGTGGCACTGTGAGCTAGCTAAGTATGCAGTCAAACATACCTGATGGGGGTGTCTGGAATAAGTCTGGACACCAATCCCACAGTTTATGTTGTCTAAACGTGCAGGGCCAATATAGATTTTATGTTATGTTATGTTATTTACTTTTATAAGGCGCTCAGGTACCCAAGGGTTTCCCGGCGCTGCCTGAAGAAAGTCAAAATAATCAAAAGAGAGATGGAAGACCTATTGATTAAAAAGCCAGGTTTTAAACATCTTCCGAAAGTACACAAAACTGGACTCATTCCTCAAAGACAGAGGAAGAGAATTCCACAAAGTAGAACCCAAATAGGAAAAAGATCGTCCGCCTACCCTGGCTAATCTATATCTCGGAACCGATAATTTTATCTGGTTGACTGAGCGGAGAGGGCGAGAGGGGACATATAGTTGAGCAATGGAACTCAGATATTGAGGGACTTGCCTGTTTTAATCCTATGCATATAAGTTAAGGTCTTACATTTAATGCGATTTATAGAAACTACACACCATTATTGGAATGTGGAGTTATACAATTGGAGATCACCTGCTGTAAAACGCATTACTCAAACTGGAAAGAATGCAAGTAATTAGGAAGGTGGTTGTAGTCAAGGAACAACAGGCCCCAAATAAAGTAACTGAACAAATGCATGAGCTAGATAGTGTAGCTAAAAAATCAACTAAAAGGGAGAATGTTACTAAGGAAATCAATGCGTTCATCAATAAAAAATGATATCTCATCCTTGTTAATAGATTTATTCTTTCTAAACTCCCCATCAACCTCGACTCGCAAATATGTGGTCAAGCATGCCCTGAGACCTAGGCTTGGGATTAATAATTCATAGGTCACAGGTGGGAGGGTGCTTCGCAGGCAGGCAAACTCTTGGACCGGAAACTCTTGATCAATCTCACAGATCGGCATAGTGACATAAAATGGTCAGGGGAGATTGTCCCAATAAAGCATACATGGCCGGAGGGGATACACTTGCTTGTAAAAACACCAGTAAATCAGATGCCACATGAGTTAGGAACACATAGCCAATCAGGACTTAACGCATGTAGTGATCATGCACTCCCGATGGCAGACATCTGGACATGTTATCCACTAGCCACTGCACTACTGTTATTTCTAAGCTCTGCAAGTAATAGGAGTGATTATTATCCAATAGGCACAAACCTAGGAAAGATGGGCGGCTGAGTTGATATATTTGGGATTCAAATATGTGACCTGCCGATTACTGCACACTTCAGTGGTAAGTGCAAACTCACTTGCATATATCGTTCCCTTGTCTCAGTCTGAAGACACTGTTGAAAGTGTTGCTTACAATTATAGTTTAGCACTGTGAATTATTGATTTCACTACTGTTTATTTTAGATGTACCTGAATTCTCCATTTGTTAATTATATAAAAGGTAACACAGTTGTGAAGAGAAAAAGAACCAGGCATGCAGTAAAAACAGAAACAACCACAGTTTTCCCGACCCTACTTGTGTGAGCATATAAAAATGAAGACACTAGTGTTTTAAATTTAAAAGTGGCATTGTACTCAAAAGTACTGGGGTGGCATGGTGAGCAAAAGAATGATGGATTTAACCCTGATCTCTTGACTGGGGGTGATTGTTTTGATTTGTTCTACATTCTGTCCCTCAGTTTTTTGTCTTCTGCTTTCTTGCGCTAAGTGCGCCAGGTATGCCCAGACGTGGGTTCTGGGCTCACTGTGCCACTGGAATCAAGCTATCCTGGCTGAAGAGGGGTGAAACCCTGAAACCGGTCCTAGGATGCTTGTTTCCGATCCAGCGAGGACCTGGCTTGGCAGTTCGGGCTGGACTGTTCCCATGACGCCCACGGTCAAGACTGATTTGCATATGGCCAGGTCTAAACTGGGGTGGCATGGTGAGCAAAAGAAATATGGATTTAACCCAGATCTCTTGATTGGGGGTGAATGTTTTGATTTGTTCTGCAGTCCGTCCATCAATTTTGTGTCTTTTGCTTTCTCGCCCTAAGTGCGCCAGGTATGCCCAGACGTGGGTCCTGGGCTCACTGTGGCACTGCAATCTAGCTATCCTTGCTTAAGAGGTGTGAAACCCCGAAACCGGTCCTAGGATGCTTGTTTCCGATCCAGGGAGGACCAGGTTTGGCAGTTTGGGCTGGACTGTTCCCATGAGGCACAGGGTCAAGACTGATTTGCATATGGCCAGGTCTAAACTGGGGTGGCATGGTGAGCAAAAGAATGATGGATTTAACCCAGATCTCTTGACTGGGGGTGAATGTTTTGATTTGTTCTTCATTCCGTCCACCAATTGTGTGTCTTTTGCTTTCTCGCCCTAAGTGCGCCAGGTATGCCCAGACGTGGGTCCTGGGCTCACTGTGCCACTGGAATCAAGCTATCCTGGCTGAAGAGGAGGGAAACCCCTAAACCAGTCCTAGGATGCTTGTTTCCGATCCAGGGAGGACCTGGCTTGGCAGTTCGGGCTGGAATGTTCACATGAGGTACAGGGTCAAGACTGATTTGCATATGGCCAGGTCTAAACTGGGGTGGCATGGTGAGCAAAAGAATGATGGACTTAACCCAGATCTCTTGACTGGGGGTGAATGTTTTGATTTGTTCTGCATTCCGTCCATCAATTGTGTGTCTATTGTACTCAAAAGGAACAATAAATCTGTTTTTTGCAAACAGAATTCGATCTTCCATAATTGGTAATTTTGGGTGTGTGGTTTTGCATGTTGATGTGTGAATGCCATTAGTCAGAGTGTAGCTGAATGAAGTAATGAGTAAGTGCATAGATGAGTAAATAGGTAAGCGATTGGGTGAATGAATGAATTTATTTATTTGTGCGGTTAGACAAAACCATTATAAAATTCAAGATATTTAAAAGGAAAAGGAGCAGCATTTGGAAGTATAAAACAATAACTATTTGTTCAAAAAAATGTTTAAACCTCCCTTTGTTTTTGTTTGTAAAATAAGACAATGATTGTAAAAACCTTAGTGGGCGAAGTGAATCAAAAGTTCGATAATTCTAAATTGGCCAAGCGTCCACGGCACTGGCCCACCCTTTTAGAAAACTCTGAAGGGTGCGCCTCACTCGGTGTGGAGAGTTGCCCTTCAGTAGTATGCATGTATTGTAAACACATTTACCAAAGCTGGCCATGTGCTTTGCAATGTCCAAAGTGTAAAGTTGTTGGACTTCCTCTTTTGCTGTACATTTGTCCAATTGGAGAAAGACCGGTCTAAGGTAGATTCTGCGAGCTGACTGTAGGGCCGGACAGCAGAGTAGGATATGGGCCAGCGATTCTCGTTTGTAATTGCAAAGGCAGCACTCCTGTATACCCGGCCTTATATACACAGTTGGGTATAGTTCTATTAAAGGGAGAGGTTGTAGTCTGGCAGCTAATATCCTATGTAGGGCTTGCCTACCCACGGCCTGCGTGAGATGAGGTTTCTGACTGGTCCATGTGTGTGGGAGACTTTGAGTCTCGTGAAAGCCTCTGGCTGCCAGGGATTTCTTGTCCAAAGTGCAGGAGCGTAGACGCAATTGCTTTTTTATTGTTGCTTTAATGATGGCGTAGTTGGTTATGTTAGGCTCCCAGTTTTCTATAGCGAGCTGCAGGAGATATTTAGCTAAAGCCAGATAGGCAGACCATGGGTTGCCAGATTTCGATTGTAAAACAGCCTTCATAGAGTTTGTAGGGGCCGCCGTGGTTAAAAATAAGTATTTCACAAGAGTTGCCAGTTCTTCTAGCTTTTTTTGATTGAGGTCAAATTCCAGACAAATTAAAGTGTTCCTGGTGCAAGCTTGTAAACGGAATAGCTTTTTGTAGGCAGTACAGTGTATTTTTTCCAGGTCCTGCACAAATTTCCCTGGGAATGCCTGTTGCCCATAGTTAAGGGACGGTAAAAGTTTGGCCCTCAAGACTCTTTGTATAGCTATTGTTGTTGGGCTATCTAGAGTCGCATATAGTTTGAAAAGTGCATAGGTGGCCATTTTCCCCTTCTGCTGCAGTTTGTGAAGGTGCACCCATGGGCGACCCGATTCGCTGATCCAGACCCCAAGATAATTATAGGATTGGACACAGTCCAGGGTCAACGAGCCCAACTGCCACTTTGCCACTTTTTTTTCAGATGATGGCCGAAGATAACTATCTTAGACTTAGTTGGGTTGGCGACCAGCTTGTTCTGGGCATCATATACCGAAAGGGCCGTAAGTGCTTCTTGGAGGCCTATTTTGGTGTGGTCGAGGAGTACCGGGTCAACGGCGTGCAGCAGCTGTATCTTTGTGAGGCCCATAATGGGCATGGCCAAAGTGGCTCCATGCAGAGCCCTGTCCATGTCCGCAGTGTACAGATTAAAGAGCATAGAGGCCAGAACACACCCCTGCTTTAGTCCCCAGTCAGTGATAATTTTCTCTGTGGCGTACTGACTGGTAAGATTGACCCTGACCCAAGTCAGCGAATATAGTGATTTAATGGCTTGTAATAAGGGTGGGCTGATGTTCCAATGTACCAATTTCTGCCAAAGGATAGAACGGTCTACCTCGTCGAATGCTGCTGAGTAGTCGATGAAACAGGCAAAAAGCTGCAGGGTGCAGTGGGATGCAGCTTGATGGGCTAGATATGACAGGGCGATGATGTTATCCACGGTGGAGCCCCTTGGTCTAAACCCGGTCTGATAGAAGGGTAGAAGACCTTCCGTCTTGACCCAGTCCACTAGTTCCGCCAAAAGAGAACTTGCATAGGCCTTGCCCTCGATGTCCAGCAGGGCGATCATTCTGTAGTTCCTAGGGTCAGTATTTGGACCTTTTTTATATATTGGTTGCAACAGTCAATCAATCAATCAATCACTGCATTTGTAAAGCGCGCTACATACCCGTGGGGGTCTCAAGGCGCTGGGGGGGGGGTGCTACTGGTCGAAGAGCCAGGTCTTCAGGAGTCTTCTGAAGGCCAGCAGGTCCTGGGTCTGTCGTAGGATGGTGGGGAGAGTGTTCCAGGTCTTGGTGGCGAGGTAGGAGAAGGATCTGCCGCCGGTGGTGGTTTTCCGGATGCGGGGGACTGTGGCGAGGGCGAGGTTGGCTGAGCGGAGGTTTCGGGTGGGGGTGTGGAAGCTGAGTCGGTTGTTGAGGTAGGTGGGTCGGTGTTGTGCAGTGCTTTGTGTGCGTGGATGAGGAGCTTGAAGGTGATCCTTTTGTTGACGGGGAGCCAGTACAGGCCTCTCAGGTGGAGTGTGATGTGGCTGCAGCAGGGGACGTCGAGGATGAGTCAGGCCGAGGCGTTCTGGATGCGTTGGAGTCGTCTCAGGAGCTTGTTTGTAGTTCCTGAGTAGAGGGCATTCCCGTAGTCGAGTCTGTTGGTGATGAGGGCCTGGGTGACGGTTTTTCTCGTGTCGAGGAGGATCCATTTGAAGATCCTGTGGAGCATACGGAGGGTGTTGAAGCAGGACGCAGAGACGGCGTTGACTTGCCTGGTCATGGAGAGAGTGGAGTCCAGGTTGCGTGCGTGGTCTGTGGGTTCCGGGGCTGTGCCTAGCGATGTGGGCCACCAAGAGTCGTCCCAGGCTGATGGGGTGGGTCCGAGAATGAGGACCTCCATCTTGTCTGAGTTCAGCTTCATTCTGCTGTCCTTCATCCAGTCGGCAACGGCCTTCATTCCTCTGTGAAGGTTAGCTTTGGCGGTGTGGGGATCTTCGGTGAGGGATATGATCAGCTGGGTGTCGTCGTCATAGGAGATGATGTTGAGGTTGTGTTGTCGTGCGACGTGGGCGAGGGGAGCCATGTAGATATTGAACAGCGTCGGGCTGAGGGAGGATCCCTGTGGGATGCCGCAGATGATCTCGGTGGATTTGGAGCGGAAGGGTGGGAGGCGGACGCTCTGGGTTCTGCCGGAGAGGAAGGATGTGGTCTAGGCCGGGACCTTCTCTTGGATACCAACGTCATGGAGGCGTGCTGATAGGGTGCGGTGGCAGACCGTGTCAAAGGCTGCTGACAGGTCCAGGAGGATGAGGGTGGCTGTTTCTCCTTTGTCCATCAGGGTCTGGATGTCGTCAGTGGCGGCGATGAGGGCGGTCTCGGTGCTGTGGTTGCTGCGAAAACCGGATTGGGAAGGGTCCAGGATGTTGTTAGCTTCAAGGTAGCGGGTCAGCTGTTTGTTGACAATCTTCTCGGTCACTTTTGCCAGAAAAGGGAGCAGGGAGATAGGCCGGAAGTTCTTGAGGTCCTTGGGGTCCGCCTTGGACTTTTTCAGAAGGGCGTGGATCTCGGCGTGCTCCCAGCTTTCTGGGAAGGTTGCCGTCTCGAAGGAACAGTTGATTGTTTTCCGGAGGTGGGGCGCGATGGTTGTGCTGGCTTTGTTGAAGATGTGGTGAGGGCAGGGGTCCGCTGGGGATCCGGAGTGGATGGAGTTCATGGTTTTGATGGTGTCTTCGACGCTGACGCTGGATCAGACGGTCAGGCGATTGGTGCGAGTGGTAGTCGCAGGGGTGGTGGACTCGGTGGCGGGTGCGGGGGGTCGGAGTTGAAGCTGTCGTGGATGTCGGTGATCTTGTGGTGGAAGAAGGTGGCCAGGGAGTCGCACAGGTCTTGAGATGGCAGGATGTCGTTGGTGTTGGAGCTGGGGTTGGAGAGTTCTTTCACGATGCTGAAGAGCTCTTTGGTGTTGTGTGTGTTGTTGTCTAGGCGGTCCTTGAAGGCGGTCTTCTTGGCTGTCCTGATGAGTTGGTGGTGTCTGCGGGTGGTGCTCTTGAGGGCTGTGTGGTTGTCTGGTGTTCGGTCGTGGAGCCATTTCTTCTCCAGCTTCCGACAGGTGTGCTTGGAGATCCGGAGGTCCACAGTGAACCAGGTGGCTTTCTTGTTGGTGTGGTTGGTTGTAGAGGTCTTAAGAGGGGCGAGGGTGTTGGCGCAGTCGTTGATCCACTGTGTGAGGTTGTCGCAGCAGTGTATGGGTCGGTGAGGTCGGTGGGTGGTCTCAGGGCGAGGGCGGAAGTCAGTTGGTCCTTGGTGACCTTGCCCCAGCAGCGGCGTCGTAGCTGTTGGGTGCGGTGGTGTGTGGTGGGGTTTTCTGAAGGTGAAGTGGACGCATCTGTGGTCGGTCCAGTGTGGTTCGGTGGTGTGGTTGAAGGAGACATGGGGGCTTGCGGAGAAGATGGGGTTGAGCGTGTGTCCAGCGCCGTGAGTAGGTGTAGTTACGAGCTGTTTGAGTCCGAGGTTGGCGAGGTTGGCGATCAGGGCGGTGGAGTTTGCGTCGTTGTTGTTCTCGATGTGGAAGTTCAGGTCCCCGAGGAGGATGTAGTCCGTGGAAGCGAGGGCGTGGGTGCTGATGAGGTCGGCGATGGTGTCACTGAACTGTGGGCGGGGACCGGGAGGTCTGTAGATGAGAGTTCCTCTGAGGGTGGTGTTGGGGTCGGTGTGGATCTGGAAATGCATGTGCTCGGCGGTGGTGAGGGTGTCATCTGTGTTCGTTGAGATTTTGATGGAGTCTTTGTGGATGATGGCGATTCCTCCTCCCACTCCGTTGGTGCGGTCTCTGCGGGAGATCTTGTAGCCCTGTGGGATGGCTAAGGCGATGTCTGGTGCTGAGGTGGCGTTCAGCCAGGTCTCTGTCAGGAAGGCAACGTCGGGGGCGGTGGAGTCTAGGAGGTCCCAGAGTTCGATGGCGTGCTTGCAAGCGGAGCGGGTGTTGAGGAGGATGCAGCAGAGGTGGTTGGATTCTCTGGCTGGTGGTGTGGAGGGTTGGATGCTGGTGAATCTGCAGTTCCGGCAGGTGAAAGGCCCCTAGGTGCGTTTCGGGGTGGCCCTGGTAGTAGGGCTGGTCTCGTCTGGTGTTGAGTACGTGGAGGGTGGTTGTGTCGTAGTGCAGTCTGGTGTTGCGGGGGGTACGGGGTCCAGGGGGTCTGGTGCTGGGTGTGGTCCAGGCGCGGACGGGCGCAGACGGGCTTGCCTTAGGCGCGCCTTTGGCGCGCCAGCGGAGCGTCCGCTGCGTGCGGCCACTTCGCGGCCTCCATATGAGGGCAGAGGGAGAGAGGAGCAGCTGTGAGGTGGGAGTGGGGTGGCCAATGGGAGTGAAGGGGGTGGGGCCACAGGGGCTCAGCGGCCGGGGAAGAACTGGGGACAATGGTGGGAAAAAGACGGCGGAAGGGGGACAACAGAGCACAGGGGTACAGAAGGCAAAAACACAGTGGCAGAGAATGCAAAAAAACAAGGTGGCACTGGATGTCAAGCGCAGGGGTACAGAATGAAAGAGGGAGCGAGTAATCAGGCAGCAAAAAACGGCAACAGAGGTTCAACCCACAGGGGGCTGCGTGGTGGATGGGCGGAGTGACCTGCCAGGTGACAGGGTCAAAGGTCGCTCTCTACCACCGCTTCGCGGCCTCCATATGAGGGCAGAGGGAGGGAGGAGCAGCTGGGAGGTGGGAGCGGGGTGGCCAATGGAGTGAAGGGGGCGGGGCCGCAGGGGCTCAGCGGCGGGGGAAGAACCGGGGAAAACGGCAGGAAAAAGACAGCGGGAGGGGGACAACAGAGCACAGGGGTACAGAAGGCAAAAACACAGGGGCAGAGAATGCAAAAAAACAAGGTGGCACTGGATGTCAAGCGCAGGGGTACAGAATAAAAGAGGGAGCGAGCAGTCAGGCGGCAAGAAACGGCAACAGAGGTTCAACCCACAGGGGGCTGCGTGGCGGATGGGGGGAGAGACCTGCCTGGTGACAGGGTGAAAGGTCGCTCTCTACCACCGCTTTGCGGCCTCCATATGAGGGCAGAGGGAGGGAGGAGCAGCTGGGAGGTGGGAGGTGGGAGCGGGGTGTCCAATGGGAGTGAAGGGGGCGGGGCCGCAGGGGCTCAGCAGCGGGGGAAGAATCGGGGAACCCCTCCAAGATTCTGGGACATCCCCCAGGAGCCTACATTCTGCATATAGCTGCGCCAAGGTATCAGACTGGAAATCTCTGTCCTCCCTCCTCCGATGTTGTAGCATTATTCTGCGGGATGCCATTCGGGTCGTTGGTGTACAGTCTGTTGAAATGGGCTACCCAGGTGGCTGCGTCAAGGGGGTTAGATCTGTTGGAGATCCCGTGAAATAGTTGGTTTAGGTATTGCCCAAATTCTTGTGATTTGCGAAGGTCCAAGATCTTCACCCATTTTGCCTCTGTGAGTTCACGTTTTGCCTTCCATGCCTGTTGTGAGTGATTTTTTGCTGCCAGTTTAAGTTCCTTTTTAGTAGTCTCTGACCTGGTTTTTTGATAGGCCCTTCGTTTGGCCTTTAGATGTTTTGCGCCTTGTTTTACCGCTGGAAAAAGATGAGAACGTGTGTTAGGTTTAGGGGGTGCAGTATGTGGTGTTCCCCGCAAAAGTGTGGCTAGTCCGAATGCGAGTTTATCCCATTCCTCTATATGACCCAATTATTAGGACCGGTCTGCCATCCAATCCAGGTTGTATTCCATGAGGCAAATTCGTTAATTGACTTTGCCCCCCATTTAATCCCACTAAGGAGCTTGTGCTGTTCCTCCCCCTGGGATGCTCCAATGCAGTGTGGGGGTGTTGCGGATGTCCACTGTGTGTTAAGTGCAAAATTAACGCAGCGTGATAACTTTCACTCCCTGGGAGCACGTCGAAGTTTAGCATATGTTTTTGTAGCCTCTCATCTAATAGAATATAATCTATAGTGGTCTTATTATTGCAGGTAGATGTGTGAGATACCCAAGGCTTGGACTTTGAAGATAGGGAATGCGTGGTGTCCAGACTGTATGTCCGCATGAAGGTGTTAAATCACCCAGCGCACCCCATGGAACGGCTTTCCGATGCGTCCTCTCCTATTTTGTGCATGTTGAAATCCCCTATGATAATGGGTTCCAAAGAAGCAAACTGTGTGAGCAATACCTCAATCTGAGCGATCAGCCGAATGAGCTTGTCCTTAGGGATAGGCCCATGAGGGTTGTAGTATATGTTGATTACAAGTAGGGATAGTGAGCCCTCGCCTGTGTTAAGGCCTTTGAGAGTCCCGGCCAGGAACATGTACGAGGCGTTCTTTATCTTGGTAAAATGGACTTTCAAGGTGTGTTTGATGTATATGGGAATGCCCCCCGCAGGTCTCCCAAATATGGTACCTTTGATTGCAGGCTTAAAGTATTCCGCATAACCTCTTATTGGAGTGGATGTGGTTGACCACGTTTCTTGAATTAAATCAGCGCCTGCGAGGAGAGTGGTCGCCGAAGTACTTTGTAGAACCTTGGTCATCCCTGCAACATTCCAGGTCATAATGCTTAGTAATTGGGTGTTGACACAGGGGAGTCTGAGCTGAGAAGGGCTGTTACTTGAGGCAAAACATACCTTTGACAATCAGGGCCCCTTACTTGGCCAGAGAATTGTTGGCCAAGTTGGCAGCGACCCAGCCCCAGTAGGCTGAGTTTGGGGAGGGTGGGTCGTTAAAGGGGGGCGATATTAGATATGGAAGGGACCTGTCTCCCCCCACAAGGCCCGTCAACCCTGCACTGAATGTTCACGTTTGCTTGTGCAAGGGAGCCCTCCCCACCGCAAATCCCCTTCAGAATGCTAACCGTAGGGAGGTTCTTAGTAGGTGCCTGGAGGATAAATGGTTTTTTTTCTTGTTCCAACTACTGCACGTCGATCCCCCATTCTGCAAATTGTTCTTTTTCCATGAGGACTCTGTCGGCGGTATCCGCAAGTTACAATGGTTTGTTCTTTCCCAGGTTGTGAAGGCAGGGAGGCGAATTGGGCCCCAATGTCCCCGGTTGAGATATGGGAGAGTGTCTGTGTGTGGCGAAGGGGTGTCAAAATGTTCTAATAAGAGAATCATGTTTGCCTTTTGAGGTATGGCTTGGAGTCATACTTGTTTTTGATGAGTGACAGCTCCCAAAGTTCCCGTGGGGGGTCTGATTGTCCCAACACTGTGCAGGGGGCGTTATGTGATGAGAGACATGCCCACATTGATAGACATGGGCTGGGGGCATTCAGGAGTACCAGAAGGTCAAGTTCTGTCCCTTTCTTTGATTTTGAAGGCTCAGTAGTTTGACCTTGTGCATTACCCGGGCATGTTGTTAAATTCCCTCCATCCCTGGTGACGTTCTGGGTGCTGGTGGGGGAGGTTAAAGTCAAGCCATTGTGCTGGGAGAATGTCCCTTTAGTTAGCCTAGTACGTTCCCTGGGTAAGCTGTTAAGTGTCCTCCATGCCTGGTGTAATTATGGGTGTCGTTCATGAGGTCTAGTGGGGGAGGTTGGAGTCCAGGTGGGAGGCCAGATGGTTGCAGTGTTCCCGGTCATCAGCATCTCTACTGGATCAGCGCTTTGTGAGCTGGACTTCCCGTCGTTGATGGCATTTGAGGTGGAGGGGGCTGGCTGTCTTCTCTGGTTCATTGTTGACGTGAGCCCTCCTATGTCTGGCCCCCCAGACATATGGCACCTCGAGTTCTTAGAAGCGTCCCCTGCCACTTCTTTCACTACTGAGGACTGGTTGAATTATTGCATGTTCTGTAGAATTGGGGCAAGTGGGGGTTTACTATTAGACTTTTTGAAAAATATTGAAATAAAGGGCTGGTTGTTTCCCAGCTCAATTGTCCAATTGACTACTGGATTTGTTTGTTCTGTGGCCGTAATTCTGCGCTGGCGATTTCTTAGTGCTAAAGACCTGGCTTGTTTCTTTTGTTTTTTGAGGCGTTTCTTCTCTCTCTGAGTTATTGGCGGAGGGCGGCCTGGGTAGTTTCCGACCAACTGCTGGACCCTATATTAGTGGGGGTGGTGTCCCCTGTAGGATTGCTCCCCCCGTCGAACCCCCTGGAGATGCAGGAGGGAAGGGCTGAGTTGCCGTTGTTGTTGGCTGCTGATGTAGTTGTTTGAGCTCCAGGTTTTCATCCCTACTGCTGGCGAGTGGCTCCTGATGCGCTGCTCTGTGCTGGCTTCAACTGGGTGAGTGGTAATATTGTGCTTTCGTTCCTCCACCAGCAAGGTGAGTACCGCCGGGAGCGAGACCAGTTTGTCGATTAGGGCTGGGCATCGGCAATCGGGGGAAGAGAGTAGAGAGGGGGGTTATCCCTGTTTGCGGCCAACTTGTCAATTTTTTGGGCCATCTCTGCCATTTTTGATGCCATGATTTGCAAGGTGTCCATTTGCAGTTTGAGTTTCTCTGATTGCCATGATAACACATTTATGGCCGTGTAGAGGGATGTGCTGATTGATCTTAACAAGTTGTCCTGAGCACATGAAAGCTCGAATGGCAGGAGCGAAGGTGATCTATATAAAGAGTCCCTTGTTTCTGGGTCGAGGTCCGGGGAAGATCCTATGGTAATGCATGACCCGCGTTTACTAATTTGGGCTGTAGTACTTGGGGTTAAAGCAGCAAAGGCTGTGTCTTCTTTTGGAATAAGTCCAGTGATCATCGTGATTATCAGAGTATTGTGCGGGTGGTTGGTACTGATCAAAGACCCCCCAGCTATTCCCAAGCCCTCTTCCTGATTTGCTGACTGTTTTGTTGTATGAGAAACAAGTAAAGTTGGAGAGGCTCCCAAGTAATGGCAAGAAAAAGATCTTTCCGTCTGTCCCTTAAACAGTGTGGATGAAAGACGACGAGAAAATGTCTCTGTCCCCTTTGATGGAGGGGCGGGATCTGTTAGCGCTCCACCTGTTGTTGTGCTGGCCCTTGGGGATTTGCCTTTTCCGGTTATTGCTCCAAGAGACGTTTTGGCTGTAGGAGGCTCTAGGCCCTGGAAGGCATCATCATCCTCATGTATAAATATCAGGGATGTTGTGCCCATGAAGGCGTCAAGACGCTCCGAGGGCTGGTCAGTACTGTGTCCAGAGTTTGTGCGCTCGGGGCTGCCTGCTGCAGAGGCGGAGTCCTTAGCCCTTGCCCAGCTGCGCAAGTCATACGTATTCCCACCCTTGGGGTGGCCCTTCAGCTGGGGCTTCGGACGATCGGAAGCCCCCCCCTTGGCAGCCTTGTTGATGGTCATGTCCACAGCTGTGATGCCACTGGGCGTGGAGGGAGGGCAATGCAGCACGGGACAGGCACCGTGCGAAGGTTGACTCACAGCCGAGTTACTGGCAGGCACGAGAGCAGTGCTTACTGGGATGCCGCAAGCAGCACCCAATCTAGTTGTGCCTCCTCTGCGGGCACTCCCAGGCACTTCACTCCATGGCAGCAGCTAAAGGAGGCCGCGCTTTCAAGCTCTCATGCTTGCAGACCAAAGGCCTCCACTCGAGCCCTTAACACTTGCCTGCTGGGGCCTGCGTCACCATCACCGCTCTGGCAGGCTGTCTGGCGGGCATGGCCAGACTGGCTACCGGGTGATTTGGAATGCTGTTGAGCTCGGGCTGATTTTGTTGATGGGGACCTGCGTGTACTGAACGAAATTCGTTTTGCTTTAGTTATTTCGAAGTACACGCAGGCCTCCATGAACGAAATCAGCCCCCACCACAGTGAAATCAGCCCCCTGCTCGGCGGAATTCCAAAACGCCCAGTAGGAAGTCCGGCTCTGCTGGCGGGATCCCCTCAATCGCTGCTTCAAGCTGTTTTATGCTATGGTTTACTCCGGGCTTGGTCAGGTCGCACTAGACTACGGCACACCGCCCGCCTGGCTCGCCAACTGCAAGCCTGCCTCAGCCTGCTAGTAAAGTCTGTGGGGTGAAATGAGGCCACCATGTACTGTGAGGGCAATGTGAGGTGGCCCAGAACAGAGCCGAGCCCCCGCTGACTGGTTCGTTAACGCCCTCACCGTAAGAGCAGAAATCAGTGGGGGCGGCGGGGGCAGCGGGAATAGCGAGCCGTGAAACTGCAGCAATTTGGCATCCTCTCCACTCACTCACTGACCGTCGGGTGACGGTCGGCACGAAATCCTGGCAACTGGAGCAATGCCTGGAGTGATTTGGGGCAGAATTAATGGCTAGATGAGTGTGTGCAAGGATGGACGATTGTTGTCAGTTAATACATGAACAAATGGCTGGATGCACACATGAGTGTGTGCATAGATGGCTGTGTAAGTGAATGGATGGATGAATGAGTAATAGAAAAAATATGTTTTCAGTTAGCCACGGGCATGTTTGTGGAAGGAGGCTAATTTCCACTCTTGCCACTGCTGCACATTTACCCATTCATCCATCTACGCGCCCGATCATTCATCATTCATCCATCTATAATAACCCACATTCATCCACTCACATAAATCCTACATTGAGTGACTCACTCAACTGCACGAAAACACATACTCAAACTATGCTAACGATTATCAATCACAATCATTAGTAAAAAGCAAGGTCTTTGGTTTTCAATAAAATTTAAAAGTTTCCTATTCTTGCTTTTTTAACCACATTCCTCAAATCACTTGAACGGTCTCATACTTCTTTTTCAGTATATTCTGCAATTACAGTGTTTTCTTGTATAAACATAACTCATGATGTATATTTTACTCTTTTAGAGTCCATCAGATGTGTAAAGCAAATGCAATATTTCCCAACCATATGTATATTTTCTGAATGAGGGTTTGGACTTCAGATGGTGTATTAAAATAATTAAATTGCTTCCTACTTGATCAGCTTTCTGTAAAGCACATCCGCATTAGGTTTTCACCTTCTATTTTGCAGGGTATCCAGAATTCCAAAAGGTTATATGTTGATTAACTAAAATGTTTAAAAATGATCATATGACACACTTGGTTAGATCCACAGGGTATTTTTGAAAAGTGAAGTACGCCATAAAATGGAAGAGTCAAAGAGTGTATTTCAGTCATAAGCATGAACGTGCCATCCCTGGCAGGTCAACCAACTATCATCCTCCCACTCCAGCCCTTACATCCAGTGCAGAATTCTCAATGTAACCAGGCAACCATTATTCTGATACCCTCATACAAATTAGTTGAAGCAGAATACAATGCATTCCTCTCCTTAGCATATTTGCAAATGTAGAATATAGCAATGGTAAATAAATTGACCTAAAGACATTAGCTAACAAACTTTAAATACAAACACACATCTGTTTCAACAGCTTATGTAAGCAAGGAAAAAATCATTATCACATAGGAAGGATTATGTACAAACATAATCATCCAAATGTCTTGGTCTTCTTCAAACACGTAGACTAACGCTTACAACTTTAGATCCATCCGCATGTCCAGTCTCATTCCTCTTTTTTAGACCCAGCACTGATGTTTTTTTCTTTCTTTGGAACTACAAAATTATTGCCCGCCATGAAGGTCTTAGAGTCACATTGTTTCTACATCTTAAGATCTAACTCATGGAAGTTTGAAAGTTTTCTTGCACTCCACCTCTTCCCATCTTCCAAACACACCATGCATTGTTTTGATGCACGCACTCGCTTTGGAGCAGACCTTCTTGGCTCACCTTTCTTATGACTTCCATCCACACTTTTTCTTACCCCATCACCTGTCTCAAATGTTATTTTTGCTTTCCTGACCTTGTCACTATGCCTTCCAACATACTAATCTTGATACTTCTTTACCCTTTCATGCATGACCTGATCATCGACCTTTCTAAATTGGTTTTCTCTATCCAATCAGGTGCAGCAATGGGGCACGCTTTCCTCCCATGCAACAACAAAAAAGGAGTTTCATCCGCTACAGAATGTGGAGTAGTCCTGTAACTCCACAATATGTTTTCACCTCACTTTTTCAATTTAGAGTACTACTCACAACCAGTAACACAAAACTCTTTTGAACCTCTCCACCAATCCATTTTCCCGTGGGTAATAAAAAGCAATCTTGTGATGTTTAATTTCCTCCTTCCTAAGAAAATTCTAAAATTCCACAGACACAAATTGTGGATTGTTATCCAACACTACAATATCTGGACAATCCTCTCTTCTGAAAATTTCTTTACAAAATCCAACAACATTACATGTTTTCACTTCACGTAGAAAAGCTACTTCTGGTCACTTCTAAAAATAATCCATCCACATAATGGCACATTTGTTTTCTTCACCCAAACACTCAAACAAACTCCAAACAATAATGGCCACTTTCTCCCATGCGCCTTTGGTAAAGGTGAGAGGCACAATGGGTGTTTCTGACACAGAATGTTATCTGTAACTACACGTACCAGGTACACAATTGTGAACACACCTCTCACTGTCCTTGCCCATACCTGCCCACCAAACATCTACATGTGCCTTTCTCATCATGTCAGAAATACCTCCAAAAGCCTCATGCAAAAGAGATACTAAACGTTGATGCAACTGGATAGGTACTGCCAACCTGCCACATCTCTGGACAGCACCATTTACTACTGATGACTCTTGCCACACAGGTATTAAATCAGGTAAACTTCTTCTTGCCT
This sequence comes from Triturus cristatus, assembly GCF_964204655.1. NCBI lineage: Eukaryota > Metazoa > Chordata > Amphibia > Caudata > Salamandridae > Triturus > Triturus cristatus. The sequence goes on along the minus strand of NC_140585.1, from coordinate 470,937,118 downwards.
CATCATTTAGGACCACACTGCTTTGCAATCTTTCCATTTTTAATTATACAATTTTATCCTCCAACAAATCATCTCTCCATTGATTCTCCCATATGGCACCCTTGCAAGATTCCTTTACTTCTGACACCATCCACTCTTCATCTTCTACCTCAGACTCACTTTGCAATAGATACTATGAAAAGCAATCAGCATTTAAGTTTTTCCTTCCAGGTACATAATTGTAGACCTGGTCGGTGAACTCCACTTCGTTCACGGAGTCTGCAGAGTTTTCCGCACTCCACGCAGAGTTTTTTCCTATCTCACTAACAATAAGTTGGTGAGTGCAAGCGAGGAATATCCTAAGTTAGATCACCTCCCAGTGAGATTGCTCAACACTGGCGGTCACGGATTGTCACAGCCACACGCATTGAGAAGCCATCCGTTCATGTTGAGGAAGCTGTTGCTTGAGTAGAAAATCTACTCGAGCGGCAGAGAGAAGTAGCACCCTCTTGAGCCTCACATGGTGCAGTTTGCACTGATTTAATAGCGCAGGACAAACACATAGTGCTAAAAATCAGTGAGAACAGCAGGAACTACTGCACTCCACCACTTGCAGGACTCCGCAGGGGATTTTTGGGTCACTTCGTGAAGTTCTAAGTAGCAGAACTTTCTGAGCTCTGCCCAGGCCTACAAAATTGATGGTGATCATGAAATCCTGTAAATGATATATTCACTTGGCTACAAGGGCTATTGTTTTTCCTGCCCCTTTAGTGGTGAAAATGTACATTTGGGGTTTACAATATGTACACATCTCAAAATGGCTACCTTACATGAATGTCCTGAAGTATTGGACTGCCAACCAGCAAGTCAACGCTTCCTTTTCATTTGTGGAATATGTACTCTCTGCTCCTTTCAATGTAGGGGATGCAAATGCCACCAACAGTTCACATCCCCCACTCTTGCATGAGTATGGCACCTAGTCCATATGCACTGTCATCTGTTACTGTAATGGTTTTGTCATTAGAATCAAATGGTTTCAACACCCCAGCTCCTGCAATAGTTTTTTTGTGACACTAACCCCACCACTAATATTCCACTTTTTTTCATTAATGCAAGCGAAGGATGCCATTTATCAGAGAAATGTTCTACAAATTTGGAATATTACTCCACCAATCCTAAGAAAGAACGTAGCTGATCTTTATCCACAGGAGCCAGAACATTCTCATTACCTACAATCAGTTTTATTTTAGGCTTAACACCTTGGCAAGACAAAGTATCTCTCCCAAATACTGAACTTCCTCTACTTTGAATTTACATTTAACCAAACCCACAGTCACACTTGCAAAATCATATTATGATGACATTTATCTACGCCTCATATCAGTATGTCATCTTGAAAAAATAAAACATTTGACATTACTGATAATACCATTGTATTGCTCGTTGAAATACTGCAGATGTAGAGGATAGCCCAAATGGCATACACACAAATTGGTAAGCACCCTCAGGTATGATAAATGAGGTCAAGTGCTTTGAATCTGGATGTAAATGTATCTGTTGGTAAGCACTAGAAATATCCAGTGCTACAAAACACTTAGCACCTCTCACAGACATCAACATTTTATTAATGTGTGTTAAAGAATGAAGATCAAATTCAGATTTTCTCATTCAAGTCTCTAAGATCGACACACATACGTAGCTTTTTATTGGTTTTCTTAGCCAGCACGATAAGACTAAGCCATTCTGAGGCCTTAATGGGACTCAACCGGTCTTCCTCGTTCTTCAATTGACTTCTTAATGCTAAAGGACCGTTATGTACCTTGGGATTGCCCTCTTTTCAAAACGTATGCAATGTTCAAATTTGTGAAAACATCCTAACTTTTGGCAAACAATGCTGGAAATTTAGCACTCTACTTACTTCGTTAGAAATCTGTGAGTAACACTTGATACAGAATTATTCGGATCCAACACAAATCCCAATGCTCATTGTTCCTTCCAACCCAGCAATGTTCTCCATTTTCCTACATTGTAAACTTTACCAACAGCCTATTTGTTCCTGTATTCTAATTTGGCTATACAATATCCTGACACTGGTAATTTATTACCACAGAAACCCTCCAGTGGCACATCGATGGGAATTAGGACCTAATCTCTGCCATTTTGATGTATCTACCAATGTATAAGGAGAACAAGAATACACCCACATAAGCCCTTCTTCACTATTCACCTTAAGAAAACACCTAGGCATGTGGTATACATCACAAACAGTGTCTGGTTGCTCAGTCATTTCAGATACTACTAAAACGTCTACTTCACTTTTCCAGACTCTTAACAGTCAACCGCTCCACACTCTTTTTGCCTAATCCAATTCGCCCCAAGTTTCTTCTCTTCACTTTTTCAATCAATCAATCAATCAAGGAATTTATAACGCGCACTACTCACCCGGAAGGGTCTCAAGGCGCTGGGGGAGGGGGTCTGCTACTGCTCGAACAGCCAGGTCTTAAGCTGTTTCCTGAAGGCGAGGTGGTCCTGGGTCAGCCGCAGGTGGACGGGCAGGGAGTTCCATGTCTTAGCCGCCAGGTAGGAGAAGGATCTTCCTCCGGCGGTGGCTCACTGGATGCGAGGGACGACGGCGAGGGCGAGGTACGCGGATCGTAGCTGTCGGGTGGGCGTGTAGAAGGTCAGGCGGTCGTTGAGGTACCTTGGGCCCAGGTCGTGGAGGGATTTGTGTGCGTGGGTGAGGAGTCTGAACGTGATCCTCTTGTTGACAGGGAGCCAGTGCAGGTCTCTTAGGTGGTTCGAGATGTGGCTGCGTCGGGGGGCGTCCAGGATGAGACGGGCGGAGGCGTTCTGGATACGCTGAAGTCTTTTCTGAAGCTTGGCTGTTGTACCGGCGTAGAGGGTGTTTCCGTAGTCTAGTCTGCTGGTGACGAGGGCCTGGGTGACAGTCTTCCTGGTCTCAGTCGGGATCCATCTGAAGATCTTGCGGAGCATGCGGAGGTTGTGGAAGCAAGATGAGGAGACGGCGTTGACTTGTCTGGTCATCGACAGGGAGGAGTCCAGGATGACGCCCAAGTTGCGTGCGTGGTCCGTTGGCTTGGGTGCGGTGCCCAGGGCCGGGGGCCACCAGGAGTCGTCCCATGCAGAGGGCGATGGTCCCAGGATGAGGACTTCTGTCTTGTCCGTGTTCAACTTCAGGCGGCTGATGTTCATCCATTCGGCGACATCTTTCATCCCTTCGTGTAGGTCGGCTTTGGCGGTGTCGGGGTCTCTGGTCAGGGAGAGAATCAGCTGGGTGTCATCGGCGTAGGAGATGATGTTGAGGTTGTGTTGGCGTGCGATGGCAGCGAGGGGTTTCATGTAGATGTTGAAGAGAGTGGGGCTGAGCGATGATCCTTGCGGGACGCCGCAGATGACTTCGGTGGCCTCCGAGCGGAACGGAGGGAGGCGTACTCTCTGTGTTCTGCCGGAGAGGTATGAGATGATCCATTCCAGAGCAATCCCCTGGATGCCGGTGTCGTTGAGGCGTTGGACTAGGGTGCGGTGGCAGACAGTGTCAAATGCTGCGGAGAGGTCAAGGAGGATGAGTGCCGCTGTTTCACCTTTGTCGAGCAGGGCTCGGATGTCGTCGGTGGCTGCGATGAGGGCGGTCTCTGTGCTGTGGTTGGCTCTGAATCCGGATTGCGATGGGTCGAGGGATCCGTTCGTCTCGAGGAAGGCGGCCAGCTGCTTGTTGACGACCTTCTCGATGACTTTGGCAGGGAAAGGAAGGAGCGAGATAGGGCGGAAGTTCTTGAGGTCGGTCGGGTCCGCAGTTGGTTTCTTCAGTAGTGCGCTGAGCTCGGCGTGCTTCCAGCTCTCTGGGAAGGTGGCTGTGTCGAAGGAGGCGTTGATGATGTCTCGGAGGTGGGGTGCGATGGTAGAGGCGGCCTTGTTGAAGACATGGTGGGGGCATGGGTCGGTCGGAGATCCGGAGTGGATGGTGTTCATCATGCGTGTCGTGTCTTCGAGGGTCACTTTGGTCCATGTCTGGAGGATAGCGGCGGGGTGCGTAGGTTCGGTCGATGGGTGCGGGGGTGGAGCGCCAAAACTGTTGTGGATGTCGGCGATCTTGCGGTGGAAGTACGAGGCGAGGGAGTCGCAGAGGTCCTGCGAGGGAGTGATGTCGTTGTTGCTGGTGCTGGGGTTGGAGAACTCCTTGACGATGTTGAAGAGCTCCTTGCTGTCATGGGCGTTCTTGTCCAGTCGTTCCTTCAAAGATTTCTTCTTGGTGGTGCGGATGAGCTGGTGATGTCTGCGGGTGGCGAGTTTGAGGGCGGTCATGTTGTCGGTGGTCTTGTCGAGGAGCCAGGCCTTCTCGAGGGTGCGGCAGGCCTTCTTGGAGTCCTTGAGTTCATCGGTGAACCAGGGGGCCTTCTTGCTTCTGGGCCTGGTGAGTGGGTTCTTCAGTGGGGCGAGGTCGTTGGCACAGGAGGTCAGCCATTGCGTGAGGTCGAGGGCTGCTGTGTTAGGGTCCGTTGTCCGGACCGGTGGGTTCTGGCTGAGGGAGGTGGTGAGCTGGTCGACGGTGATCTTGCTCCAGTTTCTGTGGGGAACCTGCTTCGGGTGGTGGTGGACCGTGTTCTTCTTGAAGCTGAAGTGGACGCAGCTGTGGTCAGTCCAGTGGAGTCCGGTGCAGTGGCTGAAGGTGATGTGCTTGCTGGATGAGAAGAGGGGGTCGAGCGTGTGGCCGGCGTAGTGGGTGGGGGTGTTGACCAGTTGCTGGAGTCCGAGGTTGGCGAGGTTGTCCAGCAGGGTGGTCGTGTTGCGGTCGTTGTTGTTCTCCAGGTGGAAGTTGAGGTCTCCGAGGAGGATGTAGTCGGTGGAGGGGAGGGCGTGAGGGCTGATGAAGTCCGTGATGTCTTCGCAGAACTGTGCGCGTGGTCCCGGGGGTCTGTAGATGAGGGTGCCTCTGAGGGTAGTCTTGGGGTCGGTGTGGATCTGGAAGTGCAGGTATTCGGCGGTGTTGAATGCGTCGGTGGAGTCAGTCGAGATGCGAATGGTGCTTTTGTGAACGATGGCGATGCCCCCTCCGGTCTGGTTGTTGCGATCCCTCCTGATGATCTTGTAGCCGTCCGGGATGGCTATGGCGATGTCGGGGGCTGAGGAGTCGTTCATCCAGGTTTCCGTGAGGAAGGCGACGTCTGGAGATGCGGTGTCGAGGAGGTTCCAGAGTTCCACGGCGTGTCTGTGGATGGAACGGGTGTTGATCAGGATGCACTTGAGGTGGTTGCTGTTGTCCGTCTTGGTGGGCGTGGTGCTTGTTCGGAGGCAGGAGAAGTTGCAGGATCGGCAGTCGAAGGGTCCATGGGTGCGTCGCGGGGACGCTCGGTGGCATCCGGGGGCTCGGGCGGGTTTGAGTGCGATGAGCGTAGCGAAGTCGTAGGTCCTGCGGGGGGGCTGGCGGGCGCGGGGGCCAGGGGGTCTGGCGCTGGGCGCGGTCCAGGCGCGGACGGGCGCAGACGGGCTTACCTTTGGCGCACCTTCGGCGCTCAGTCGGCGCTCCCGCTGCGCGCGTCCGCTGCGCGGTCGCTGGGGGGGCGTCATAAGTAAGGAGCCGGGAGGGAGGGTCCGCTGCGAGGCGGGAGGCTGGGTGGCCAATGGGCAGGGAGGAGAGGCGGGACTGCGGGCTCAGCGGCGGGAAACCAGGAAGGCGAGTGACCGGGGCAGCGGCGGCGGCGAGGAGGCGAGGAGAGTGGCCAGCAGCAGCAGGAGGAGAGCGGCGTGAAGCGGAGGTCAGCGCAGGTGAGGAGGGAGCGGCGTGAGCGGGGTCGGTACCAGCAGGTGGGCGACAGGCAACAGGCAGCAGCAGGCGACAGGCAGCAGCAGGCGACGGGCAGCAGCAGTGAGAGGTGAGCGACCGTCTGTGTGGGGCACAGGGGTCACACTGACCAGCCCGCCGCGGTCACCTTAAGTAAGGAGCCGGGAGGGAGGGTCCGCTGGGAGGCGGGAGGCTGGGTGGCCAATGGGCAGGGAGGAGAGGCGGGACTGCGGGCTCAGCGGCGGGAAACCAGGAAGGCGAGTGACCGGGGCAGCGGCGGCGGCGAGGAGGCGAGGAGAGTGGCCAGCAGCAGCAGGAGGAGAGCGGCGTGAAGCGGAGGTCAGCGCAGGTGAGGAGGGAGCGGCGTGAGCGGGGTCGGTACCAGCAGGTGGGCGACAGGCAACAGGCAGCAGCAGGCGACAGGCAGCAGCAGGCGACGGGCAGCAGCAGTGAGAGGTGAGCGACCGTCTGTGTGGGGCACAGGGGTCACACTGACCAGCCCGCCGCGGTCACCTTAAGTAAGGAGCCGGGAGGGAGGGTCCGCTGGGAGGCGGGAGGCTGGGTGGCCAATGGGCAGGGAGGAGAGGCGGGACTGCGGGCTCAGCGGCGGGAAACCAGGAAGGCGAGTGACCGGGGCAGCGGCGGCGGCGAGGAGGCGAGGAGAGTGGCCAGCAGCAGCAGGAGGAGAGCGGCGTGAAGCGGAGGTCAGCGCAGGTGAGGAGGGAGCGGCGTGAGCGGGGTCGGTACCAGCAGGTGGGCGACAGGCAACAGGCAGCAGCAGGCGACAGGCAGCAGCAGGCGACGGGCAGCAGCAGTGAGAGGTGAGCGACCGTCTGTGTGGGGCACAGGGGTCATCCTACAGACACAGCAGATATGTACAATTTCATTACACTTAAAACATTTAGCCCTAATGGCTGGAAAAGAAATGGAGTCAGCTAAATCGTTACCACTTCCACGCCTGTAGCAGTGTGTCTTTCCAACTGCATTGGAAATTTCGATTAAGTTATTGCTCACTATAGGTTTGCCCTTATTATATATAGGATTCTGCACAATATTCACATCTTTACCATTCCCTTGCTCTGACACACCTCTATGTTAGCCAATACATAGCTCCTTGATATAACGAGAAGTACTTTACATTCATCTGGTAGTTTTCTCTAAAGAAGGATCTTTCAACCCCTGGTGTTTCTCTTTGATCTTCCTTGTTATTTGATCTATTAATAATATGATCTTGGATTATCTCTGCCTGAAGAGCTGCTAAAGTTGTTAAAACAGCTACACACTTCTCTATCATTTCTCCTGGTATTTGAGTTCAATAGAAACATTTATGTCTCTCAACAACAGTACTAGTTTTTCTTCCACAATTTTCTTCCAAAGCACTCATCGCACTTAAATACCCATTCTCTTGCCTGTCATCATTATCAGATCCTTCTACATTCTCTCCGTCTCCCCCAATCTGCATAAGAATAGGCAATGTCCATAACACCTTCTTGCCTTCCACAGCTAAATTATGTTTCAGCATCAACAGTTTTCTCTTGGCTACAAACTCATCTCCCCCTACTGCCTCCAAATAAGTTTGAAATGCCTCCCTCCAATCCTCCCATGCCATTATAGGATTTTCAGGTTCCTACATAAACATGGGTGAAGCTGCTATTGCATGCCCAGACTCTATGCCTACATTTTTTTCCAAATCCCTTGTTAAGTCACGAACAAAACAAACACAAATATAGTAGTTAGAATAGACACAGGATCATCAGGATATCCTTGGTCAGCCTCTTAAGTGAGAGCAGAATCTTCAATACATCCCTCATCAATACTTTGCCAGAAGCATTCTTGCAATCCTTTCATCACCAGCGTTTTGTCAGTTTTCTTTATATTGTTAGTGAAGAAACCTCCTCAGTCCATTTCTGGTTTAGAAACCAACAATGACGCCGCCTCCAATGAACACCCCTGTCAGTTCACATAGGGAGAAGATTTAAAATCAGATATTCTGCCAAGGATGCAGACCTCCTCAAGCTGTAAGCTGTAATCACAGGGCTTCCCACTTTTGTCGGATCAGCCTAACCGGCCTCACACCATGAACAATGGACACGGTCTTCCTCATCTTGCATCAAGCCTCTGTATAAGCAGTATTTGCACATGCTGATGAAGGCTTCATGACTTCTTCCTGCCTCAGCTCTCATGCTGGCTGTAGCTGCATTCGCTCGGCACACAGCAACTCACACACTCTGGCTCCTTCCCTTAAAAATCATCACAAATATTGTTGTGGTATATTGCGAAAGTCCTCATCTGTCCATTGCCAGGACACTGCAACACTTTACTTATAATTCTGGCATGCCTGTATGTTAAACAGGGTCAATAAAGCTTTGGTTTCTTCACACTCCCACGACTTCGACCTCTCTTCTATCCTCATTGAATATTTACAAAGTGCAGGACACCATAACACGTAAGATTAAGGAATTTATTTCAGTCATATGCATGAATGTGCCATTCCTGGCAGGTCGATCAATTGTTCTTTTTGCATTTGTCACCCCTGATGGGACAGGTGTGTCCAGACATTGATCCCATGCTCACCATGCCACTGGATTCAAGCTATCCTGGCTGATGAGGGGCGTTGTACCAAAACCGGTCCTAGGATGCTTGTTTCCAGTCTAGCGAGGACCTGGCCTGGCAGTTCTGACTGGACTCTTCCCATGGGGAGCAGAGTCAAGATTGATTTGCATATGGCTGGATCCAAACTGGGGTGGCGCGGTGAGCAAAAAACAAATGATGGATTTAGGCCCAGATCACTTCGCTGGGGAAGAGTTTTTGACATTGTTCAGTATTTCGTACATCAATTGTTCTTTTTGCAGCAGCCCAGCATATATTGCAGACAAACATCACTATATACCTGGCTACTGTCTACAAAGTAGAGATTCTGTGATGTTTGGCCTCCAGTTTTTAGAAAACCTCTTGCCCCTGAGGCTGCCAGCATCCTGTCCTAAGAGTATCCCTTCCTCTTTGTAAATTTGTTACTACCCCAACTCGATGGTCATCAATGGTTAGTGACACCAATTACAGTCACAAACTATCAATAAATTCCTTTCCGAAGTGGAAAGAGGAGGGAAGAAACCCCTCCTACTTTTAATTCTGAAACATTCATAAAAGTCCCTTTACTAGTCTAAAGAAATGTCCAACTAATAAAAAGGGCTTTGTACAGAAAGAAAAGTACTTTTGTGGTCACAAATTTGTGATTTTGCAAAATCAGGTCCATAGTGCTAAAACAGACTTAGAAGTTCCTAAAGGTCCCAAATGTTTTAATGTTTCCAAGAAATTTTGGCAGACATGGCACAGAATGCTACTCCATTAAACTGTAGGTCAAAACATTGAAATTTGGAGGCCTTGTATAGAGCTGTCTAATGCTCCACAAATGCTCCTGCTCCTTTACATGCACATGCAGATGTGACTAATGATAAAGATGATTAGAACCTGTGTAAGACTAGTTAAAACTGTTCACTCTTCTAAACCCACATAACTCTTTTGGTGCGTATATTAGCCAATGGCCGATGCTCACACTACCTCCCTGGTGCGGCGTATGTCCATTGGCCAACACCGGGGAAGGAAGCTTTAAATCCTCTGGTGCAAAGCACTGGATGTTTCTCTTTTTTCTTCTTCCCTGGGGGAGACGTAGAAGACTTTTCGCATCCCTCCCCAACCCCCCTTTCACCCATATGGGACGTGAGCGCACCGTGTGGCACTCTAACATCACAGTTTTCCCCTCAGGAGCCAAGGACAAACGCAGGTAAGGCCAAGCTGGACTCCGGTGGGCAAAACAGGCCGAAAATGGCCTCCCTAGCTTTCAAAGAGCCCTCGTTTGAAAGGGGAGAGTCTTCTCTTTCAAATGAGGCCTTCTTGAAAGGGTTTGCTGGCCGTGGATCCATAGCCAGGAAATATCCCCTAGACACCAGGAATGTCTTGGGGGGATCAACCCTCATGGAAATGGCCCAACCCTGGGGGGAATTTTTTTTTAATGTTGGTTTGCTCTGGGAAAGGAGCGATCACCCCCTGGGGTTGTTTTGGTTTTAAAAAAAATAAAAATTACATAAAAATAAAAATATTGAAATTGACAGGGGGTTGTCTCTCTTGTTCACTGGCTGACCCTCCAAGGTGGAAAATTTTGTTTTTATTGATGTGTGGTTTTTCTGGGTCCAGAATCGGCCCCCAAGGAAACCACAGATTTAAATATATATATATATGTCAGTGCGGGGGGGTCCGCACAATAAAGAAAATGTGAGGAATTGACCCGCGAGTGCATCGTTTTGTGGCTTTTATTGCGCCGCTTGTGGATATATATACATATATTTATATATTCCAAACACAAAGCACCAGACTTCGGGAGGCACACACCTTGTGTAATTGTTTATTTCGGCAAGGCAGTTCTGCATGGGTCCAGCATACACACAGAATTAATCAGCCAATATAATAGTCCTTACGCGTTTCGAGCTTGATACGCTCTTGATCACAGGTGTTTGGCCAAATGCGGAAGGCAGCATACCGCAACTCTCAAATAACAGTTCATAAGATCCGCCCACATGGGCGTGTCTGCCAAGTGCATCCTGGTATCTGGAGTGTTATACTTTCACCATTACGGCTGCCATTCGCACATTGTGAATTTAAAATTACCTCAATAGGTTTCCATGATGACTGATGGTTGCGTCAGAGCTGTATTTGTCCCTTTACTGCAGAAACCACAAAGTTCCATTTAGCAGTGTACAATGACACGCTGGACACCACTCCATTTGAGGGGGGCCTCTCCACGACCCTGGTCGGGCCGCAATTCAATTCCAAACACAAAGCACCAGACTTCGGGAGGCACACACCTTGTGTAATTGTTTATTTCGGCAAGGCAGCTCTGCACGGGTCCAGCATACACACAGAATTCATCAGCCAATATAATAGTCCTTACGCGTTTCGAGCGTGATACGCTCTTGATCACAGGTGTTTGGCCAAATGCGGAAGGCAGCATACCGCAACTCTCAAATAACAGTTCATAAGATCCGCCCACATGGGCGTGTCTGCCAAGTGCATCCTGGTATCTGGAGTGTTATACTTTCACCATTACGGCTGCCATTCCCACATTGTGAATTTAAAATTACCTCAATAGGTTTCCATGATGACTGCTGGTTGCGTCAGAGCTGTATTTGTCCCTTTACTGCAGAAACTACAAAGTTCCATTTAGCAGTGTACAATGACACGCTGGACACCACTCCATTTGAGGGGGGGCCTCTCCACGACCCTGGTCGGGCCGCAATTCAATTCCAAACACAAAGCACCAGACTTCGGGAGGCACACACCTTGTGTAATTGTTTATTTCGACAAGGCAGCTCTGCACGGGTCCAGCATACACACAGAATTCATCAGCCAATATAATAGTCCTTACGCGTTTCGAGCGTGATACGCTCTTGATCACAGGTGTTTGGCAAAATGCGGAAGGCAGCATACCGCAACTCTCAAATAACAGTTTATAAGATCCGCCCACACGGGCGTGTCTGCCAAGTGCATCCTGGTATCTGGAGTGTTATACTTTCACCATTACGGCTGCCATTCCCACATTGTGAATTTAAAATTACCTCAATAGGTTTCCATGATGACTGCTGGTTGCGTCAGAGCTGTATTTGTCCCTTTACTGCAGAAACCACAAAGTTCCATTTAGCAGTGTACAATGACATGCTGGACACCACTCCATTTGAGGGGGGGCCTCTCCACGACGCTGGTCGGGCCGCAATTCAATTCCAAACACAAAGCACCAGACTTCGGGAGGCACACACCTTGTGTAATTGTTTATTTCGGCAAGGCAGCTCTGCACGGGTCCAGCATACACACAGAATTCATCAGCCAATATAATAGTCCTTACGCGTTTCGAGGGTGATACGCTCTTGATCACAGGTGTTTGGCCAAATGCGGAAGGCAGCATACCGCAACTCTCAAATAACAGTTCATAGGATCTGCCCACATGGGCGTGTCTGCCAAGTGCATCCTGGTATCTGGAGTGTTATACTTTCACCATTACGGCTGCCATTCCCACATTGTGAATTTAAAATTACCTCAATAGGTTTCCATGATGACTGCTGGTTGCGTCAGAGCTGTATTTGTCCCTTTACTGCAGAAACCACAAAGTTCCATTTAGCAGTGCACAATGACACGCTGGACACCACTCCATTTGAGGGGGGGCCTCTCCACGACCCTGGTCCGGCCGCAATTCAATTCCAAACACAAAGCACCAGACTTCGGGAGGCACACACCTTGTGTAATTGTTTATTTCGGCAAGGCAGCTCTGCACGGGTCCAGCATACACACAGAATTCATCAGCCAATATAATAGTCCTTACGCGTTTCGAGCGTGATACGCTCTTGATCACAGGTGTTTGGCCAAATGCGGAAGGCAGCATACCGCAACTCTCAAATAACAGTTCATAAGATCCGCCCACATGGGCGTGTCTGCCAAGTGCATCCTGGTATCTGGAGTGTTATACTTTCACCATTACGGCTGCCATTCCCACATTGTGAATTTAAAATTACCTCAATAGGTTTCCATGATGACTGCTGGTTGTGTCAGAGCTGTATTTGTCCCTTTACTGCAGAAACCACAAAGTTCCATTTAGCAGTGTACAATGACACGCTGGACACCACTCCATTTGAGGGGGGGCCTCTCCACGACCCTGGTCGGGCCGCAATTCAATTCCAAACACAAAGCACCAGACTTCGGGAGGCACACACCTTGTGTAATTGTTTATTTCGGCAAGGCAGCTCTGCACGGGTCCAGCATACACACAGAATTAATCAGCCAATATAATAGTCCTTACGCGTTTTGAGCGTGATACGCTCTTGATCACAGGTGTTTGGCCAAATGCGGAAGGCAGCATACCGCAACTCTCAAATAACAGTTCATAAGATCCGCCCACATGGGCGTGTCTGCCAAGTGCATCCTGGTATCTAGAGTGTTATACTTTCACCATTACGGCTGCCATTCCCACATTGTGAATTTAAAATTACCTCAACAGGTTTCCATGATGACTGCTGGTTGCGTCAGAGCTGTATTTGTCCCTTTACTGCAGAAACCACAAAGTTCCATTTAGCAGTGTACAATGACACACTGGACACCACTCCATTTGAGGGGGGGCCTCTCCACGTCCCTGGTCGGGCCGCAATTCAATTCCAAACACAAAGCACCAGACTTCGGGAGGCACACACCTTGTGTAATTGTTTATTTCGGCAAGGCAGCTCTGCACGGGTCCAGCATACACACAGAATTCATCAGCCAATATAATAGTCCTTACGCGTTTCGAGCGTGATACGCTCTTGATCACAGGTGTTTGGCCAAATGCGGAAGGCAGCATACCGCAACTCTCAAATAACAGTTCATAAGATCCGCCCACATGGGCGTGTCTGCCAAGTGCATCCTGGTATCTGGAGTGTTATACTTTCACAATTACGGCTGCCATTCCCACATTGTGAATTTAAAATTACCTCAATAGGTTTCCATGATGACTGCTGGTTGCATCAGAGCTGTATTTGTCCCTTTACTGCAGAAACCACAAAGTTCCATTTAGCAGTGTACAATGACACGCTGGACACCACTCCATTTGAGGGGGGGCCTCTCCACGACCCTGGTCGGGCCGCAATTCAATTCCAAACACAAAGCACCAGACTTCGGGAGGCACACACCTTGTGTAATTGTTTATTTCGGCAAGGCAGCTCTGCACGGGTCCAGCATACACACAGAATTCATCAGCCAATATAATAGTCCTTACGCGTTTCGAGCGTGATACGCTCTTGATCACAGGTGTTTGGCCAAATGCGTAAGGCAGCATACCGCAACTCTCAAATAACAGTTCATAAGATCCGCCCACATGGGCGTGTCTGCAAAGTGCATCCTGGTATCTGGAGTGTTATACTTTCACCATTACGGCTGCCATTCCCACATTGTGAATTTAAAATTACCTCAACAGGTTTCCATGATGACTGCTGGTTGCGTCAGAGCTGTATTTGTCCCTTTACTGCAGAAACCACAAAGTTCCATTTAGCAGTGTACAATGACACGCTGGACACCACTCCATTTGAGGGGGGGCCTCTCCACGACCCTGGTCGGGCCGCAATTCAATTCCAAACACAAAGCACCAGACTTCGGGAGGCACACACCTTGTGTAATTGTTTATTTCGGCAAGGCAGCTCTGCACGGGTCCAGCATACACGCAGAATTCATCAGCCAATATAATAGTCCTTACGCGTTTCGAGCGTGATACGCTCTTGATCACAGGTGTTTGGCCAAATGCGGAAGGCAGCATACCGCAACTCTCAAATAACAGTTCATAAGATCCGCCCACATGGGCGTGTCTGCCAAGTGCATCCTGGTATCTGGAGTGTTATACTTTCACCATTACGGCTGCCATTCCCACATTGTGAATTTAAAATTACCTCAATAGGTTTCCATGTTGACTGCTGGTTGTGTCAGAGCTGTATTTGTCCCTTTACTGCAGAAACCACAAAGTTCCATTTAGCAGTGTACAATGACACGCTGGACACCACTCCATTTGAGGGGGGGCCTCTCCACGACCCTGGTCGGGCCGCAATTCAATCCCAAACACAAAGCACCAGACTTCGGGAGGCACACACCTTGTGTAATTGTTTATTTCGGCAAGGCAGATCTGCACGGGTCCAGCATACACACAGAATTCATCAGCCAATATAATAGTCCTTACGCGTTTCGAGCGTGATACGCTCTTGATCACAGGTGTTTGGCCAAATGCGTAAGGCAGCATACTGCAACTCTCAAATAACAGTTCATAAGATCCGCCCACATGGGCGTGTCTGCCAAGTGCATCCTGGTATCTGGAGTGTTATACTTTCACCATTACGGCTGCCATTCCCACATTGTGAATTTAAAATTACCTCAACAGGTTTCCATGATGACTGCTGGTTGCGTCAGAGCTGTATTTGTCCCTTTACTGCAGAAACCACAAAGTTGCATTTAGCAGTGTACAATGACACGCTGGACACCACTCCATTTGAGGGGGGGCCTCTCCACGACCCTGGTCGGGCCGCAATTCAATTCCAAACACAAAGCACCAGACTTCGGGAGGCACACACCATGTGTAATTGTTTATTTCGGCAAGGCAGCTCTGCACGGGTCCAGCATACACACAGAATTCATCAGCCAATATAATAGTCCTTACGCGTTTCGAGCGTGATACGCTCTTGATCACAGGTGTTTGGCCAAATGCGGAAGGCAGCATACCGCAACTCTCAAATAACAGTTCATAAGATCCGCCCACATGGGCGTGTCTGCCAAGTGCATCCTGGTATCTGGAGTGTTATACTTTCACCATTACGGCTGCCATTCCCACATTGTGAATTTAAAATTACCTCAATAGGTTTCCATGATGACTGCTGGTTGCGTCAGAGCTGTATTTGTCCCTTTACTGCAGAAACCACAAAGTTCCATTTAGCAGTGTACAATGACACGCTGGACACCACTCCATTTGAGGGGGGGCCTCTCCACGACCCTGGTCGGGCCGCAATTCAATTCCAAACACAAAGCACCAGACTTCGGGAGGCACACACCTTGTGTAATTGTTTATTTCGGCAAGGCAGCTCTGCACGGGTCCAGCATACACACAGAATTCATCAGTCAATATAATAGTCCTTACGCGTTTCGAGCGTGATACATTCTTGATCACAGGTGTTTGGCCAAATGCTGAAGGCAGCATACCGCAACTCTCAAATAACAGTTCATAAGATCCGCCCACATGGGCGTGTCTGCCAAGTGCATCCTGGTATCTGGAGTGTTATACTTTCACCATTACGGCTGCCATTCCCACATTGTGAATTTAAAATTACCTCAATAGGTTTCCATGATGACTGCTGGTTGCGTCAGAGCTGTATTTGTCCCTTTACTGCAGAAACCACAAAGTTCCATTTAGCAGTGTACAATGACACGCTGGACACCACTCCATTTGAGGGGGGGCCTCTCCACGACCCTGGTCGGGCCGCAATTCAATTCCAAACACAAAGCACCAGACCCGTGCAGAGCTGCCTTGCCGAAATAAACAATTACACAAGGTGTGTGCCTCCCGAAGTCTGGTGCTTTGTGTTTGGAATATTTATATATATATAGATATATAAATAGGGAGAGAGAGAAAAAGAGACTTTCTCTCTCTATTTTATGTAAAGTGCCAGTAGGTAGTTATAGTTAGGACCGATTTTCCATAGGAAATCTGCAATATTCTAGTCCCAATAACTTTGGCGCCGATTAACGAATCTTCGCGAAATTAACAAAACTTTTGGCCAGCTCCAGTCCGCTCCTATTCTGAAATTCTCAGGGTGATTCGACAAGCGGGGGCTGAGAAAAAAGGGGGGTCCCAAAAAAGGTGTTTTCCCCATGCAATTTTCCATAGGAACCTTTAGTCGCAGCTACAGCCCGAACTGCTGAACGGAATTATACCAAATTTGGCGAAAAGGTAGCCCTTGGTTCAGAGTCATGCCTTTTTGTCTAATGAATTCTGCCTCAGTAATGGTGTAAATCCGTTCAGTAGTTCCTGAGAAAATCAAAAGTAAAATCACTTATATATCTATGGGCGCGTTGGATCTGTGCTCCCTGAGCGCGCCCTGCGCACACCCTCCCGATCACAAGCTGCATGTTAATTGGCTATCAACTTGCTGTCAACACTCCAAACCAGGAAGTGTTGGCAGCCATTTTGTGCCTCTGTAGAACCGAGGCACAAGAAATCCTTGAAAAAAGTGCGCAAAACGCAAAAAAGGGGGCAGGGTAGAAACACCCTGACCCCCTAGGCCTGCTTAGGGGGTCCCACAAGGACCCGCTAGGCCCAAAAAAATGTTTGTTTTTTTTAAACAGGAAGATGCGCGCAGGGTATTTAAAAAAAATGAAATGAAGCGTGGGCTCCCGCGTTTCATTGGTAATTAGCCCCCGGGGGGGGGCAAGTCCCGGGGACAATAATATTATGTGAATGCCCCCCAGCCCCTGGGACCACCACCCCCAGCTCCCCCGCAGCCCCGGGGACTGTCACTCCCTGGGGCTATTCACGCGCAGGCGCGCGAGCATCGCGTAAAGTAATACGTATGTGTCACGTATGCGCCTAGAGTCGCGTACAGGTCGCATAGCGATCGTGCACAAAAATACGCACCCATCGCACATCCTACGTGGATCCTACACAACAATGCTAATATGGCGGCTAGTTTCTGCGCAGTGATCGAGAAAGGTACTCTTTGGGTGCACGACTCCCCCAAAAAATTTGAAAAAAAAAACAATAAAGAAAATAATATAAATATATTAAAATAATATATAAAACAAAAAAAAAATTATATTTAATTTTTTTTCCAATTTATATTAAAAATATATAATGTAATTTAAAAACTAAAATATGTAAAAATAGGTTTCACACATGTTATAGTTAGGAATTAGCATTTAAAAAACCTTAGAAATTCACTGAAAAAACCACAGGTTTTAGGGGTATTATAGTTAGCTGGACATTTCACTTAAGGAACCAAACCACATTCACTGGATGATGTCATCAGTGATGTTATCAGTGATGTCATTTGAGATGTCATCAGTGATGTCATCAGTGATGTCACTGACCATGTCATGAATGATGTAATATGTGACATCATCAGCAGTGGATTATGGGCGCGCGAGTTATAGTTAGCTGAACTAACTATAACGGAGGAATTTCAATGGTTTTGTACAAGTGAAATGTCCAACTAACTATAACACCCCAAAAACCTTTGGTTTTTTCAGTGAATATATATATATATTTTTTTTCCACTGAAAAAACATAGGTTTCAGGCACGTTATAGTTAGAAATGAGCATTTAACTAAACCTTAGAAATTCACTGAAAAAACCATAGGTTTCAGGGATGTTATAGTTAGTTGGACATTCTTCTCGTACAAAACCATAGAAATTCCCCCGTTATATGGTTAGTTCAGCTAACTATTACTCGCGCACTTGCAATGCACTGCTGATTACATCACATATTACATCATTCATGACATGGTCAGTGACATCACTGATGAAACACTGATGACATGTCAAATTACATCACTGGTGACATCACTGATGACATCATCCACGAGAAAATCTGATGCATCTTTTCACACTCTAATATAACCCTCGATACACTCACCATAAAATACAGACTACCATTTTCAAAACCATTGACACACCAATACCAGTTACTACGTACTCACTGATTCCTAGGTCCTTGTGAATTTCGAAGGTTTTTTTAAATGCTAATTTCTAATTATAACGTGCCGGAAACTTATGGTTTTTTTCAGTGAATTTCAAAGGTTTTTTAAATGCTAATTTCTAATTATAATGTTCATTAAATCTATGTTTTTTTCTGTGATTTTAAATTATCACCCCATTCTCAACCTGGTGAAAACTACTGATATCGCCAGTCTTCCAGCGATAGCTTCCGCAAAACAAATCGCCACAAATGAGGGCGATAACTAATGCTAATGATATGCAGAGTAGGCGTTCCCGTGCAAAAATAACATGAAAACACCACTTCCCGATATTTTCAATGACCAGCTAAATCTGCAATGCGATCCAAAAACAGGCGAAAAGCCGCATTAGCAATAATAATTTAACATCCGCCTTTTACTGGTGTGAAGCAGGATGACTACCTACAGTATGAAAGGGAGCCCAGCCCAGAGCCACATCTGAAGACCAACACATGTCATAGAGCTACTGATCATACAGCTCCGACACCCAAGAAGGCCACAACACCCACCGCCACCACTCCCAGGACCTCCCCCGGACCACCCCTCTACTACCACCAAGGCAGCGCAGAACAGGACAGCGGACCTTCCCAAAACAGCATGGACCCTCAGCCAAACAATAGCTGAATGTTGGGAGATGTGGCAACCAAGTATGTGTGAAGGACGCAAGTCATCCATCAATAATGCACACAATGCCAAGTGTAACAGTAATGTGCTAGACAGAGGTCACTATGCAGAGCACAGACCTCTCCATGTGTATATACACTGCTGGTGCTTTTAGTGTTGTGGACAGTGGACGCAACCATGTTACCTCAGGCAGTGGGGAAGATCTTGGTCATGTAGCTGTGTCGTCCCCCCGTAAGCAGAAGAGGAAGCGGAGTGGGCTGGTCCAACGTACGCCACTCCAGCGTAGGAGTGTGAATAAATAGGCCGGGCCTCTGGATGTGGTTCACTTCTGGGAAGGTCAACGTGTCTGCCACAGAGGCGGCCTTCACCCTGCAACGAGGCCACCTCCGTGACCGCTGGCCTCCTCGACACAGGCCCCTGCGAGCCCAGCGGCACAGCACTACAGAATTATGTCTGTACATACAACTGCCTTCGATGTACACTGCAGACAGCAGGGCTCCAAATTCGGATTGAGTCGCGATTACAGATGACGCAGTTTAGTAGGCAACAGACATTGCTACCAGTGCGGCCCGCCCGGACCACGCATCATCGCAGGCTGCCTACATGCTGAGTGCTTCAGGTGCCACTAACTCAGTGCACTACAAGTCACCACCATGTGGCCTTACTGAGGCAGAATTCATTAGACAAAAGACAGTGCTCCCAATGCGGCCTGCCCGGACCATGCATCCTCGCTGGCTGAGCACATGCTGAGTGCTTCAGGTGGACTAACTCAGTGCACCACAAGTCACCGCCATGTGGCCTTACTGAGACAGAATTCATTAGACAAAAGACATTGCTACCAGTGCGGCCCGCTCGGAACAAGCATCATCGCAGGGTGCGCACACTCTGGTTGCTTCAGGTGCCACTAACTCACTGCACCACAAGTCATCGCCACGTAGCCTTGTTAAGGCAGAATTCATTAGACAAAAGACATTGCTACTAGTGCGGCCCACCCGGACCACTCATCATCGCAGGCTGCGCACATGTTGAGTGCTTTAGGTGTCACTAACTCAGTGCACCACAAGTCATCGCCACGTAGCCTTATTAAGGCAAAATTAATTAGACAAAAGGCATTGCTACCAGTGCGGCCCGCCCGGACCATGCACCATCGCAGGCTCTGCACACGCTGGTAGCTTCAGGTGCCACTATCTGTGCACCTCAACTCAACGCCACATGGCTGTGGGCCCTTGCTGACCGCTGCCCCCGGCCTACACTGCGATCATCACGGTGCACAATTAAAATTGAGTCTTGATTCATTAATTGCAGAGTCCAGTAGGCAACTAAGTATAATGTCCCTAAAACCTACATAATATTCTTTTAGTATCCTTGCTTCAAGAACTTGTTTTATATCAGTTATAGCTGTAGTACAATGACCAAATTCATCTTGCAAGTCCAAAGGAACACTGAAGGGCAGTCTACACTGCGGACAGCAGAGCACACAATTTGAATTCAGTCTTGATTTATTAATTTCAGAGTGAACTGTACTCTTAAGTCCTCGGATTTTGTCAAGAGGACGTGACAAAAAGCATTCCTCGATGTCTGTGCTGACTACTGCCTTCGATCTACACTGTGGACAGCAGGGCTCACAATTCAGATCGAGTCGCGATTGCAGATGTCGCAGTACAGTAGGCAACAGACATTGCCCCCACTGCGGCCCGCACGGACCACGCATCATCGCTGGCTGTGCACACGCTGAGTGCTTCTGGTGATACTAACTGTGCAGCTCAAGTGAACGCCACGTGACTGTTGGCCCTTGCTGACCGCTGGCTCTGGCCTATACTGTGGTCAGCAGGGCTGACAGTTCAGATACAGTCGCTATTGCAGATGACGCAGTCCAGTAGGCAACAGACATTGCTACCACTGCAGCCTGCCCAGACCATGCATCATCGCTAGCTGCGCACAAGCTGAGTGCTTCAGGTGCCACTAACTCTGTGCAGCTCAAGTCAATGCCACATGGCTGTGGACCCTTCCTGACCGCTGCCTCCGACCTACACTGCGGTCAGCAGGGCTCACAATTCATGATTAGTACCGATGCAAATTGTGTAAGAGGGTATAATCGGTTAAGAAGACCAAATGCTCCCAATCTGTGCAGCTAAAGTCAATGCACGTGGCTGTGGGCCTTTGCTGACCGCTGCCTCTGGCCTACACTGTGGTCAGCAGGGCTCACAATTCAGATTCAGTCTTGATTCATTAATTTCAGAGGCCAGTAGGCAACTAACTATAACGTCCCTGAAACCTACATATTTCGACAATGTAGTCCATAGATATTTCATCTTTTGTTCCATACACCCACACTGCAGTCAGCAGAGGTCACAATTTACATTGAGACATGATTTATTAATTGCAGACAGGATTGTACTCTATGTCCTCGGATTTTGTCAAGAGGAAGTGACAAAAAGCATTCCTGATGTCTGTGCTGACTACTGCCTACGATGTACATTGCGGACAGCAGGGCTCACAATTCAGATCAAGTTGCGATTGCAGATGACGCAGTCCAGTAGGCAACAGACATTGCTACCAGTGCGGCCCTCCCTGACCACGCATCATCGCTAGCTGTGCACACGCGGAATGCTTCTGATGCCCCTACCTCAGTGCACCACAACTCATGGACCCTTTATGATAGAATCTTTTGTGTATGATTTCAGATCTGCTGCCCCTACCTCAGTGCACCACAAGTCATGAACCCTTTAGGATAGAATCTTTTGTGTATTATTTCACATCTGGTGCCCCTACCTTAGTGCAGCACAAGTCATGGACCCTTTATGATTGAATCTCTGTGTGTGATCCGATGATTACTGTTGTACTTGTTGCCAGCATCAACCATTCCCTGAGGGCTGGCTTACACTCATCCCACACGCACCCAGCACAAACGTAACTGGACATGTGACACTGGTAATAAAAAGGGGCCAAGCGCACATGCCTGTACCCAGTTCCACTGTCTATCTAACTGTGTCCGTGTGTTCATTATGTATGCATGATGCTGCCCCTGGGCCCTACCACATTACATTGTGCTGTGGACAGCGCTCGCAACCATGTTACCTCTGGCAGTGGGGAAAACTTCGGTTATTTTACTTTGTCTCGGTCATTGTATAAGTACATAGGTAGAGACTGGATCATTAGAGTACTGCAAGGAGAGTGTATAGTGAATTTATAAGTGCTGCGCAATTGGCGGAGTGATTGGATAAGTACATATGTTGGCGGAGCCTAACCCCCGAGCATGAGCTTGGCTCTATTTGGCTGCCCTCCATGTGCCAAAAACTGAAATGTGGGCTTTGCATGGCCCTGTATTGCTACAGCTGCAACACTCCACTGAATGTGCAATAAACATTCAAATCCACACAGATATGTCATGTGCACGATCTTTTATGTGTGGAAGTATGGATAAATGTGGGATCAGTGATTCCCCCTACCTTACGTGTTAGCCATGTTGTGGGATTTGGGTCACAGGGTGACACATTGGCGCTTGCGGCCCGGGTGGTGGCAGCACTACAACAGGGACACCTGCATCAGTTGATTCCTCATACAGCCCATGATGGAACCACGCCCAGAGCTCCGGAGTCATTGTTCACAGCCTCACACAGGACAGGTATATGCCAGTCCAGCCCACTCCGCTTACGCTTACAGGGAGGGACAACAACGCTACATGGCCCAGGTTTTCATTGCAGTGATCTGCTGTTCACAGGTCTAGTTGTCAGTACGCTACAGCCACTCCCTCATGGCTGGTTTACACCTACACCACACCCATCAAGCACAGGCATTACAGGACACGTGAACCTACCAATAAAAAAGACCGGGCGCACATGCTCTACGCCATTGCCATTTCAGACTTGCTGGCACCGGATGTACTGCGGCCAGCACAGGCACACTGCCACGGGATGGTGACTTTCGGTGCACTGAGGTAGGGGCACCGTAAGTGCTGAGCGGGTGTGCAGCCTGCGACAATGCCACGTCCCAGCGGTCCGGACAGGTCAAGTTTTGTGTGCCTTGCTGGACTGCAGTATAGGCCTGAGTGATTGAACAGAAGGGGCCTACTGCCACATGGCGTGGCTTCGCTGATCACAGAGTTAGTGGCACCGCAAGTGCTGAGCAGGTGTGCAACCTGCGATGATGATGGGTGCACTGGTATGTCCTCTGCCATGGTAAAATCAAGACACAGCACCAAATGTGAGACCTAGTGGCCTGCGGAGTGGGGCTGCATGATGTGGAGGGTGCCCTGTCCGCGGACCCCGGGCTTGGGGCTTGCAGCGGCATGTGGTGGGCCCTCTTTTCAACATGCAGGTGGCAAAAGGTGAGCAGTGAGGCCTGGATGCTCAGGGACGGGCAGACACCTCTGGGCAGCGGGAATGGATGGGGTGCAGCAGCCTGGCTGCGCAGGGGCTGGATAGCGATTAAGGCATGTGCGGTTGTATGTACTCTACCATTACTGATGCTATTCTATGTTTCAGATGAGTGAGCTTGAGGGCTGCAGTATGTCCCAGAACGTGGTTAGAGACACACCAGTTGCAGAAAGGTGAGCTGTGAGGGTTTTGTCCAGAGTGTCGGCACTCACTCTCCCTTTCCATCTCTTCCTTTCTCTCTCTCACACTCTTTCTCTTTTTCTTCCGTTTTCTCTCACTCTTTCTCTCTCTCTTCCTGTGTCTCACACTGTTTCTCTCTTTTTCTCTCTTCCTCTCTCTCTAACTCTTTTCTCTTTTTCTCTCTCTTCCTCTCTCTCTCACTCTTTCTCTCTTTCTCTCTGTCTACCTCTCTCACTCTTTTTCTCTTTCTCTCTCTCCTTTGATGGGCGCATGATGCACAATCTTATCTTGCTTTTTGTCTTGCAGGCTATGATTCACAGATTGTCGACCCCCTCCGACACGGGCCTCCCGCCATGTGGCGGTGACTTGAGTTCCACTGAGTAAGTGCCACCAGAGCTGAGTCGGTGTGCAGCCTGCGATGATGCGTGGCCTCGATACACCATCCTGGCAATCAAGGCCCGATTTGAATTGTGAGCTTGGCTGGACCGCGTGTAAGCCACACACTCCTCTGCGTGGTGCTTTGATATGTTATTGGCCAATGTGATATCAAGACCCAGAATGAAATGTGCGACAGAGATGCTTGTTTGCGCAGCGGTGGGCAGTCACCTCTGGGCGATGGGACTGGATGGGGTGCAGTAGCCTGGGTGCGTAGGGGCAAGCAGACACCTCTGGGCGGTGGGAGTGAATGGTGTGCAGTAGTCTGGGTGCGCAGGATTGGGTTGACACCTCAGGCCGTTGGGAGTGCATGGTGTGCAGCAGCCTGGGTGCACAGGGGCAAGCTGACACCTCTGGGCGGCAGGAGTGGATAGGATGCAGCAACATGGGTAAGCAGAGGCAACACAGCGTTGAACACATGTGCAGTTGTATAGTTAGAGAAACCGGTGGTGGAAAGGTGAGCTGTGAGAATTTTGTCTTCAGTGTCAGCACTCACTGTCCCTCTCCATCTCTTCCTTTCTCTCTCTCACACTCTTTCTCTTCCTTTCTCTCTCATTCTTTCTCTCTTTCTCTCTCTCTTCTTCTCTCTCTCACACTTTCTCTCTTTCTCAGTTTATCTCCCTCACACTCTTTCTCTCTCTCTTCCTCTCTCTCACTCTTTCTCTCTTTTAGTCTCTCTTCCTCTCTCTCACTCTTTGTCTCTCTCTTCCTCTCTCTCTCACTCTTTCTCTCTTTCTCTGTCTTTTGATGAGCTCATAACACACAATCTTATCTTACTTTTTGTCTTGCAGGCTGTGATTCACAGATTGTCAAGGGATGACACGCCATGGCTGTACCTAATTTTATTTTGTTGTTTTGTATAAATAAAATGTTTTATATGTACATCCATAGATGATTATGATTCTCATTTGTCCAACCTCACATGCATCTTGATTTTTATACTTGTGCGACATCTGCTGATTTGTTACGTTCCAGATTTCGGAAGTTTGCTATCACATTTGTTTGTGGGGGTGGACGGGAGGGTCGCGACTCCAAACTTTTTGTTTTAAACGTTCATTTTCATTAATTCTTTTTACCTGATTGGGTCATGTTTCTGTTTACGCCTAATCCTATTGGCGTGTACATCCTACGTCATTTGGAACTCTGTAGACGTATTTAACTCACGTCACTGTGGGTGACCGGCGATTCTGCTTCCCACCGGCAGTTGACTTCGAACCTGTGATTTCCAGCTGTTAGCGGCTTGCATATTTATAAAAAACACTTAGTTACGTTTTCATAGTGTATGGTGTTTTATTTCTTAACCATTACACTTCATATGGCGACGAGTTCGGGATACGAAAGTTATCATAGGACTACATCAACAGACGTTCCTGGCCGGTGAAATTTTTGATGTCTACTGACAATTATTTTCAGGCTAGTTACGAAGTACTCTTTTCATGTTTCATTGCTGATTCGTAATTTTTGTCTATTCTCGTTCTTCGTAGCGTTCTGCTACCGGCAAGGATTTAGTAAAGAAGGAAGTTGTGGCATAACTGAAGTTCACTGAAGTCTTATTCGAGGCAAGTTACTACGTATTTCTATTTTGCTTGCAATTTGTCAACCGATTAAGTTTGGGCATTTTGTCATCTACGTTTAGGTAACGCATTCGTGAGGTAACGTGAATGTGAAGGCATAACGGAATTTAACCGTCAATTTCAACTGTCTGATTATTTCGTTGGCATCTGTCAGTTGCTACGTCAGCGTCAGCTACAAGAGCAAGTAAGGCGACGTACCTAATGCGCATTTGCGTAACGCGCTACGTGACTCCATTTTGTGTACTCGGTGCTCTTAACAGCTGTTTGAGCCTTTGTTATCTAGAAATGAAGCAAGATGGAAGGCGGTTAGGATGGTAAATTTCAGGTGCATGTTCTAAGACAGTAAACCTTTCGCAATTAAATAAGCAAACACTGTTGGTTTTTAAAATTGAGTTTGTCAATATAATTAAACAGGTCATTAGATATAAAAAAAAAATGTTTTTTTTTTTTTTTTTCCCTCTCTTCTTCTCCTTCAAGATTGAGCTGAAAATTAGATACACTTTCTAATTTAGTTGTCAAATAGAAATTTTAAAGATTGGGACAGACATTCGTAATTGAAGATTGTTTATAATTCTAAATATTTTAAATTCAAAAAGTTTGAATACATCTGTGTGGTAAACATGTCAAGTAATTCGAACATTAGTGCTCCTCCTGCATTTTTAACAGATCCAGGCAAACCAGTGATGAAGTGGAAAAGTTGGTTTCGCTCGTTTGAGAACTACTTGGTTGCAATTGATGGAAAGAAGTACGAACCAGAAAGGAAAAAAGCAATTATGTTTGAATTGTTGGATGCAGCTGGTCAGGAGATTTTCGACAGTTTACCCGAATTTGAAGCACAACCTGGTCAGTTTATTCCACTTGATGAATATCAGGAGGCTATCAAAAGTTTAGAGAAGCAATTTGGTGAAGAACCTAATATAATGATTGGCAGACATCGTTTTGCCATGCGCAAACAGTTAGAAAATGAATCTATAGAGGAATACATAGCATGTTTAAGAGTCTTGGCAACAAAATGTGATTTTAATGAAATGGTTGACATGTATATTCGAGACCAATTTTTTTTCTATTGTTTTGAAAAGAAAATTCAAGAGAGACTCTTAGCGTGCAAGAACCCAACTTTAGAGGAAACAATTGATATTGCTAAGGGCATCGAAAGATCACTTGAAAGTTCAAAAGAACTGGCAACGGAAAGTAATGCAAAGACTAGTGTTTATTATCTTCATGAAAACAAGAAAGTGATAAATGTAAATGATAAAAGAAGTAAGTTGGTTAATAATTCAGATAATAACGTGATTGTCTGTTTTAGGTGTGGTTCAAGAATTCACAAGGGAGATTACACAGGATGCTCTGCTCAAGGAAAGAAATGCACAAAATGCTTTAAGGTAGGGCATTTTGCAGGTGTTTGCAAAAATTTCAGGGCACAAAAATTTACTAAAGTTAAAGTCAATACTGTAGAAGATTTCGATGAAGATATGTGTTCAAATATTGTACTAACTTTGGGTGATCAATGTGATTCAGTTAAAGGCCCACTAGGAATTGCACATATTGGCATAGTGGAGTTAAATATTATGGCAGATTCTGGTTCGCCAATTACGATTGTATCTGACCAAAAGTATGAAAAATTATGGCCGCACGTAGACCTTCTCGCATCAGATGTTAATCCCAAGGCATTCGGGGATTTTGACATCAATATGCTAGGTTATTTTCAGGATAATTTAAACATCAAAGGAAGATCTATCTCTACTAAGGTTTATGTTGCTGACCGTGGCAGAAATATAGTAGGATGGAAGGATTTGGCACGTTTGGGAATTATTTTAAAACCAGGTGCCGAGGACCCTATTGTTTTGGATAATTCTGGGGTGTTCTCAATTTCTTATTCTAGTCCTGTTTCTTCTGTAGGCAACGTAGAAAAGGTGTTGAACAAATATATGTCTTTGTTTGAAGACAGAATTGGGTGCGTTAAAGGGTTTGAACACAACATCAAACTCAAGAGTGGTGCAATTCCTATAAAACATAAGGTAAGGTCAATTCCTTTATCGGTTAAATCAGATCTGCAAAAAGTTCTTAACAAATTAGATAATGAAGAAGTAATTGAGCAAACTGATTCAGCAGAGTGGGTTTCTGCTATAATTCTAATTAAAAAAAAAATGGAGAGGTCCGTCTATGTGCCGATTTGAGATCTTTGAATAAAAATATTTTAGTTGATTGTTATCCTTTACCAAAAATACAAGAAATTTTAGCGGCAACTAATGGATCAAAGTAATTTTCCCTCATTGACCTCAAATCGGCATATCACCAGGTTAAATTGTCGGAAGAATCAAAAGATTATACGACGTTCATCACTCCATTAGTAGCATACAGATTTAGAAGACTTCCATTTGGTTTGGCTTCATCGTCAAGTGTTTTTCAGAAACTTATGGAATGTATTTTAAATGGTGTGAATGGTGTACAGAAATTCCAAGATGATAGTCTTATTCATGCCAGTACCATTGAAGAGCATAACAATATTCTAGACACTGTTTTGCACAGGCTAAATGAAAGAGGTATGACAGTTTCAAAAGAAAAAATTAAGTTTTTAAAAACAGAAATAGAGTATTTAGGCCACATTATTAGTGGTGAGGGAATTAAACCTAAACTCGATTTAGTAAAAGCCATAACAGATGCTCCTGTACCAAATGAAAAAGAGTCCTTAAGATCTTTTTTGGGTCTTAGTGAAAACTATTCACGTTTTATTGAAAATTACTCGGATGTTGTAGAACCCTTGCGCATATTATTACGCAAAGGAGAAAAAATGTTGTGGTCAAATATTCAAGATGAAGCATTTGCTAATATCAAAAATGCCATAGTCTCTGCTCCTTCTTTAAAACCATATGATCCAGAAGGTATTGTTACAGTTGATGCAAGTTCAGTTGTCATTCGTCTGAGCTGGGACATCTTGACTCGTCCATTCGCACAGGGTGGCTTTGATTTGCCGGAGTTCGAACTTTACTATTATAGTGCTCAGGCCCACTATGTTCATTACTGGATTCGCCCCACTCCTTTCCTGCCTCAGATAGCGGTGGAACATTGGTTGGCAGATCCCATCCCGTTGGAAGGTGCCATATTTAGTGTGCCCGAAACACAGACTGCATATCATACCACAGTTTCCAGCTCAGTCCTAGCATGGCGCCATATTGCGAAAAAAGCCCAAACGACATTGGTATACTCTCCGTTGCTTCCCTTGGCATATCATCCCCTACTATCCATTCTGCATGAACAATTCTTTAAGAACTTTATGGCCAAACTCAACATTAAGACATGGGGAGATCTTTATCGGGACGGCCGTTTTCGGTCGCAGACACACATGTTCGCCGACCTTACACCTACTCCCATGGATACATTTCTGTACATTCGGCTTCGTAGTGGGATTCAACCGCTGACGGAGGGGTTTCCTGATGAACCACCCACTTTAGACCCTCTACATCAGTTGCTCAAAGCTGCTACCCTGCACATGCGGTATCAAACCTATATCACTCACTACACACCACACCAGATCCGGGGCCTTGCAGGGCGCGCACTGGATGGGAGGTGGAGTTGGGAGTGCCCATTACAGACGAACTCTGGAGCTTCTGCTGTTTACAAACCGAACAAATCTCTTCCAGCAGTAGATTCAGGGTCATTCACTATAAGTTCCTACATAGACTCTATTGTACTCCAGCCCACATGTGCAGGATAGGTCTCCGGGAGGACGACCTCTGTTGGCGATGTCACGCACCTGCGGCGGACTTTTTGCACATAGCATGGGGATGCCGGGAGATTGACGACTATTGGAGACAGGTATATTCGGGCATTTCGGAGATGATAGATATACCATTGACGCCGTCTCCAATGCAGGCACTTTTGGGTTACACAAAAACTGTTAGGAGACCTGTCCGCGGATTTGCTACAGTCGCTTTTCTCATAGCGAAGAGACTGATAGCATGCAGGTGGGAGAGGGGCAGGGCCCCTAAATTCAAAGACTGGATCAGAGACATGGTACAGTGTCAGGACACGCTACTCCAATATGCGGAGCTTCTGCCTATAGCGTCTAGACCGGTGGATATATGGGGCCCTCTTACGACTTACTTGATATCACATCCCCTATCATAGCACACCTTCATATAGATGTATTATATAGATCCCATAACACTACACCCACTGAGGGCACTCTGCTTGAGCGGTCAGGCGTTGTGTCTGGACCGGATGTGGGCTGTTCCTCCATCGCACTCCTATAAGGCTTGCCCACACTTCAGTAGATGGTTGACATAGTTTCCCAGATTTGGCGTGGCCTCCTCTGGGGTTGCTGGCGGGTGGCGGTATTGTGGGTTCTCCCTCACTGCTTCTCCGGCATTGGTGTGTTAAGCAATGGGACTCTGATGTATTGCACCCCTGGGATATGAGATGTGATACTACTGCACTCTGCGGTTTCAACCTATGCACAATGTGTACATGTTGTACGAAACAGCTGATAACTGAAGGTTCCAATAACAAAAAACAGGACGTAAGCCCATTTGGGCTACCATCTTACATGTCGGTGACTACTGTGACGCGGCCGGCCCTTAGCGGGTTGTAGGCGAACCGCTGTGTACATCATTGCCTTCATTTCTACTATCACGCTGCCGGCCACTTGTGGTTGTAGGCACTGTGCTGTGTATTGTGTTTACATGCTGAATAAAGGTTTTTTGAAAATTTAAACAAAAAAAAAAAAAGTTCAGTTGTCATTGGCGCAGTTTTCACTCAGAAGGTAAAAGGTAAAGTACACACGATTGCCTTCATTTCTAGACGATTGCAAGAAGCAGAAGTACATTACAGTACAATAGAAAGGGAAGCTCTAGCATGTGTATGGGCTGTAGAAAAGCTAAAAATGTACTTATGGGGAAAACAATTTGAGTTAATTACTGATCATAAACCGTTAACATTCTTAATGGATGGTTATGGCAGAGGTAATGGAAGCTTATCAGCTAGATTAGTAAGATTATTAGCAAAACTGCAAGAGTACAATTTTTCAATACAACATATTTCAGGCAAATGCAATGTAAGAGCTGACTTCTTGTCATGTTTACCTTTGAATATTTCTGAACCAAGAGTTGACGAAAACACTGAATGGGTTGTATCTTTTGTAAATTATTTCAACCAATCAGTACAAGTTTGTGATGAAGCAGAATGGTTGAATTTATTAGACATTGACCCAGTGCTAGTTAGAGTTAAAGAATATATTGTGAGCTATTGGCCTCCAATTAGAAATCTGTCAGCTGATCTCAAAACATATTTTCAGGTTGCTAATGAATTATGTATTGATAATGGTTTTGTCCTAAGGAGGGATTTATTAGTTCCTCCGACAAAAATAAGAAGAAATTTAATTGAGCTTGCACACAAAAGCCATTTGGGATCAACAATGACTAAAAAAGTGTTAAAGGATCATTATTGGTGGCCAGGTTTAGATGTTGATGTCAACATGTTTGTAGACATGTGTGTGACTTGTCTTAATTCTGACAAACATTGGAAGCCACATGTACAAGAAATGCAATTAGTTCAAATTCCTAATTCTCCATGGTTCAAAATAGCCATTGATTTTGCTGGACCATTCAATGTTTTAGAATATGATTCTAAATTTTTGATTTTTTTAAGTGACTATTACAGCAAGTGGATATATTTCAAATTTGTATCAGTCATCGATTCAAATTGCGTGATTAAATTTTTGGAGTCTTGTTTTGCAGTAGAAGGTTTACCAAAAATTTTAGTATCGGACAATGGCAAACAATTAGTCTCAGAAAAGATGGTAAAATTTTTGAAGCAAAATAATATCTTGCAAGAAAAAAAAACCTTTTATGCGCCAAAGTCAAATGGACAAGTGGAAAGGGTAAACCGTTTCTTAAAAGAAAGTATTCAGTTAGCACTGGCAGCAGGTTATCCTATAAAAGAATTTACTCAAGAAAGAGTAAATGCATACAACAATACAACCAACAGTGTTACTGATTATTCTCCATTTTTCCTCATGAGGGGTAGACATTGTATCTCACCAATTTCACCTAAATTCACAATTCAAAGAGAAAGAAGTTCGAAAATGGTTGAAATAAAGAATTTGCAGTTAAAAGTTAAAGAAAGAATTATAGAACATCAAATAAAGTCAAAGGAATACCACGATAAGATTCATAGAGCAGTAATAAAGGACATCCTAATTGGCCACTGGGTGATAGTCAAGAAACCATTTGTAAAATTCAAAGGAGAATCGAAATACTATGAACCTCAAGAAGTGATGGATGTATCAAATAGCTCAGTTCGTTTGCAAAAATTAGGATGGAGGCATAAATCCGATGTCATTAAACTTAAAGACAACCAGAAAGACTTGATACTTAAAGATGGCAGAGTAAGTGCTGACGTTGATCAAAGCAACATATGGTATAATTTTGGTGAAAAGGAAAATGAGACATTTGGGGGCATATCAACAACAACCGGCGATAATTATCGCTCAACGCTCTTAGCGTGAGGATAATTATCGCCGGCTAGCGTGAATTTTTATCGCTGAGATAGTGTGCTATTAGCAACGCTTATCTCAATAGCGATAAAAATCTACACGCTAACAAGCTAACGTGAGATTATCGCTGGAAACCCAGCGATAATCTCACGTTAGCTTGTTGATAGGGACAGGCAAACTTAGCCATGATATCCTCCTTCCATAGGATATCATGGCTAAGTCTGAAAATTAGCAGACGTAAAAAAGCAGCGTTAACCGCGGTTAGCGCTGCTTTTTTTGTCTCTAACAGGGTTAGCGACATTCTTGATAATAGGAGAAATGTCGCTTAGCGACATTTCTCCTATTATTTTACTCTGGAACGCCCCCTTTGCATCTCATTAGAGATGCAAGGGGAAGCGTAGAGTAAAAGGGTGCTAACATGCAAATTTGCATGTTAGCACCCTGTTGTTGATAGGGCGCTAGTTTTATCTCTGCTTTTTTGGCTTTTAAAGCCAAAAAAGCAGAGATAAATCCCTTGTTGATATGCCCCTTGGATCTGATATTCATTCGAAAAAAGTGGAGCAAAATTCTGATCCATTGAGAGTTAACGTAAATACCAGTCCTCTTGCACAGCATAGTTCTGTAGAGGCATGTGAGGGAAATAATCTAAATGTAACACAAGATGTGATTCATGGTGCAAGCATCCCAAAAGTTAAAGACTTAAGTGGCAGTAATTCATCAAAGAGTGAGGCTTCGTCTCTTAAAATAAGTGAGAACACATGCACCACATCTGGAAGAGTTTTACGTTTTCCAAACTTGTATGAAAATGTTATTGTGTATTGACTTATATGTTAATGTAATGGAGTGTTGGTACCATGTAGTGCAAATGTTTTGGTTTGTACTTTACATTGTTAAATGTAAACACATTTAGAAGGGGAGATGTTGTATACCTGATTGGGTCATGTTTCTGTTTACGCCTAATCCTATTGGCGTGTACATCCTCCATCATTTGGAACTCTGTAGACGTATTTAACTCACGTCACTGTGGGTGACCGGCGATTCTGCTTCCCACCGGCAGTTGACTTCGAACCTGTGATTTCCAGCTGTTAGCAGCTTGCGTATTTGTAATAAATACTTAGTTACGTTTTCATAGTGTATGGTGTTTTATTTCTTCACCATTACACTTCAGGTCGCGACTCCAAACTTTTTTTTTTAAACGTTCATTTTCAATAGTTCTTTTTTGTAGGGGAAGGGGGCCACGTAGCCCCCCTCCCTGGCCACTTCTGGCCCCGGGGACACATCCCCAGGGTCTGGCCTCTCTGTAGGGGACCGTGTGGGGAGCCCCAATGTCCCCACTGTTCCGCCGGCTCCCTGACTCCTGCGGAAGCCGGCATTGCTTTTGGGCAACGGGAGCAGCTAACATGCAGCTTCCCTTGCCCCAAAAGCAATTTTCCTTCCTTTATTGAAGCGAGATGAGGTTTTGCTCCTCTCGCTTCAATGAAGCAAACCACGGTTTGCTATCACAGGGTGGAAGCCATGCTCCTCCCCTGTCATAGCAAACGGCAATGTCCTAGGGGTGCACACCCTGGGGCATTGCAGGAGCCAGCCCTGGGGGGTTGCAGTCCCCAGGGTGTTTAAGCACTCCAGGAGGGGGACCGCATGGCCCCCTCCCTCTATTTTCAAAGCCCCGGTGGTCCAAGGGGCTTCGGGTGGCCTGCGAGGCCCGCCCTGCTTATGTAATTAAAGCCCCGGAGGGTGGCGATCCCCGGGATGTGGGGTGGCCTCCGAGGCCCCTGAACAATTACAAAACAAACCCCGGGGAGGTGGCAATACCGAGGGCTGCGGGAGGGCCATGTGCCCTCCCAGACCTAATTTACATTGGAGGTGATGGTCCCCGGGGCTGCGGAGGCCTCGCAGGCCCCCGACATATAATTAAAGGATTGCCCCCGGAAACTGTCCCACCCAGGGGCTCCTTTAAATGAAGTGGGGGAGCCCCGCTTCATTTAAAAAATAAATAAAATCCAGATTAGCGTACCCAGCGGGCATTCTAACATTTTTTTAATAAAAAATGTAATAGTTTTTAGGACTTGGGTCCTTGTAGGACCCCCGTGAGCAGGACTAGGGGGTCAGGGTGTTTCTACCCTGCCCCCTTTACATCTCTTTTAATCTTTTTTCGACTGTTTTCTTGTAACTCCATTCTACCGAGTCACAAGATGGCTGCCAACACTTCCTGGTTTGCAGTGTTGGCAGCCAATCACAGTGAAGCTCATAGTCGTGGCACCCAATCACAGTGAAGCGAGCGGTTGGGAGGGTGCGCAAACCCACTGCTGCCCCAGATATTAAACTTTTTATTTTTTGAATTTCTCAGCAAATACTGAACGGATTTACACCATTTAAAAAAAAAGACGCTAGCTGAATCAAGCACTACTGTTTTGCCAAATTTGATGTAATTCTGTTCAGCAGTTCAGGCTGTAAACTTGTCTAAAGTTTCCTATGGGAAAATGATTTTGGGACTTTTATTTTTTAAATTTCTCAGCAACTACTGGACGGATTTACACCATTTCAAAAAAGGTCGCTTTCTGAACCAATCTCTACCTTTTTGCCAAATTTGGTGTAATTCCGTTCAGAAGTTCGGGTTGTTGTCTGTAATAAAATTTCCTATGGAAATGAACATGGAGAAAACACTTTTTGGGACCCCCTTTTTTCTTAGCCCCCGCTTGACGAATCACTCCCAATCTTTCAGGATAGGAGCTGACCTGGATAGACCTTTTTTGGGGGGAATTTTGTGAACATTGGTCAACTGACGCCAAATTAGCAAATCAAAAAATGCTTTTCCTATGGAAACTAGGTTCTAACTATAACTACTTACTGGCGACTGCCAGTAGGTAATACATATATTTTGCAAAAGAGTTCGCATTTTACCTCTGTCTCTTGAATGGTGGCGGGCTGTCGGCAAGGTTGTGAACCTCCAAACAAACAAACCCCAATCCTTCTCACAATGTTTTAAAGATTGTGTCAAGCCCAAAATCCATTCCAACGTGGTTTATTAACTCCAAATCATATGGCAAATAATGCCCGATGCGTTTCGGAACAGTCGTTCCTTTCTCACAGGAGCAAGGAACGGATGTTCCGAAACGCGTTGAAATGGACTTTGGGCTCGGCACAATCTTTAATACATTGTGAGAAGGATTGGTGTTCGTTTATATATATATATATATATATATATCTTCCATGAAAACGTACCAGCGCAACTGAAGAAACTACAGAAACAAATATGTAATTTGAAGAACAAATATGGCAGACAAGCACAGCAATATGAGGCCTTAGTGGCCAAATTAGGTAAAGACAAAGGAGTCATTATCAGGGGCAGTGACAAAGGAGGCAACATTGTTTTATTAACAAGAGTTGATTATGACAAGGAGGCTTACCTTCAATTGAATGACAGACAATGTTATGAATGCATCAACCAGGCTACCATGAAGAGTTCACACAATGAATATCATCAAAAACTGACCAAATGGAAAAGCAAACGATTACTTTCTGAAGAAGAATTCAAATTTCTCAATATCCTTAACCCTGTAACCCCGTTGATTTATTTCATCCCCAAGGTCCACAAAAACAAGGATAAGCCGCCCGGCAGACCGATTATATCTGCCAGGTGGCGCCCACTGGAGAAATCTTCAATTTACATTGACTATTTTCTTCAATGTCATGTGAAAGCTTTGGATTCTTTTGTACAGGATACAGAAAGCAAGTATACATTTATGATATTGAAGATGTTATAAATGGACAGCCATCTCTTCACCAATGTTTAACCCTCTTGGTATTTTAGCTTGGTTGGCAATAATATGTCTCGACTCCAATTGCAGTTGTCTATCACCGCTTCTCACATTGGTGGGAATCTGATCTAAACAGAAAAAACTTAACAAGTCTCTATTACACTGGTGTAATATCTCAAAATGCCTAGCCACAGGGTAGGCAAACATCCTTGTTTTGAATGGCTCTCAGATGTTCCAAAATTCGTATTTTGGTTGGATGGTTTGTACTTCCGATGTAAGGCCAGCCACACGGACACACTAAACAATATACCGTGTGGCTTGTGTTACAGTTCATGAGCCTCTTGATTTTCTTGGGTTCCTTCATCCCGGGCACTGTGTACTCCAAAACGTTTTTGCAGTTTTTACATTCCCTGCATTTAAGACATGGATAGAACCCCGCTAACCTTCCAAAGGGTGGTAATTTATTATCGTTCGCGCAGTGGCTTTGGACTAGACTGCTGCATAGTGATCTAGCTCCCCTAAATGTCATGAGAGGCACTTTAGGCAATTATTTCCCTATTATTGGGTCAGATTTTAGAATATGCCAGTTCTTGGCAAAAATTCTTCTGATATCCGAGTATCACTAGAATACTCCGTTATCATCCTCAAACTGTTTGCTTTCTCTTCTTTCTCTTTGCTTGTATTAGGATCACTACTGATTATCAGATCTAGTCTGAGCTTTCTGTTTACCTCGGACCTGGCTTCCTCTAGGGTCTCCTTTCGATACCCTCTGACCTCAAACCTCTTTATACATTCTTTTGCTGCTGCTTCATAATCACAGGTACATGAGCAGTTTCTTTTTATTCTCAAAAATTCGCCATATGGGATACTTGTTATTGTTTTCCCAGGATGGCAGCTACTCGTGTGTAGCACGCAATTCCCTGCGGTGAGTTTTCTGTGCGAAGAAGTGCACAGTCTGCCCTCCGCAGGGAAAACCTTAATGTCCAAATAATTGACAAATACCTTGCTTACTTCTCCTGTGCTAGATTAAGGTCATTCATATTAAGCACATTGATATATTCTCTGGCCGATTGCTCTGGGCCTCTGTAGATGATAAACAAGTCATCTATGTCTCTGTTCCAGCTAAGTACCCTGCGGGTCCAATTTTCATTGTTTTCTGCCCAGGCCACCTGCTTCTCCCACCAGCCCACAAAAAGATTTGCGTAGCTGGGGCAAAGCAGGTGCCCATCGCAGTACAGCGTATTTGTTTGAACAGTTGTTCCTGGACTAGAAAGATGTTATTACAAAGACAGAAATTCACAAATTCAACCAGCATCTTGTTGTGCTCAGTCAAGTTAATCGATCTTGTCCCTAGAAAGAATCTGACAGCTTCAATTCCCTGCAGGTGATCAATACTTGTGTACAGACTCGAGATGTCCAATGTTATCATTACCAGTTCCTCATCCCAAACAAAGTTCTCCACTCGTGTCATAAAATCCTTAGTATGCCTGATATACGAGACCAGTTTTGTCACAAATTCAAACAGAAAATAGTCCACAAACCTGGACATATGTTCCGTCAGGCTTCCCAGGGATGAAACAATAGGACGGCCAGGAGGACAAGTCGCAATTTTGTGCAGTTTTGGAAGGTGATAACACGTGGGTAGACGAGGATGTTTACACTCCAAAAAGGCATATTCTTCCTTACTTAACATGCCTTTGTGGTACCATTTATTGAGGAGAGCTCGGTATGCACTGGTACTGTCATCAAATACCTTCTTTGTCGCTTTCTTATAGCTCAACTCACCGTTATATAATATATATATATATATATATAGAGAGAGAGAGAGAGACTTTTTCTCTTTATATATGAATATATATGAACTAAACAAAGAAAAACATACAGACCCTCTCTATAGAGAGAGTTCTTTCTCTGTTAGGGCTTTGAATGGGATGAAAAAACTGAAGGGTCTCTCAAAGAGGTATGGCCAATGTAATTAAGGGCGTGACTTTTAATGCTGTTACTCACAAAGCCATGGGAATGTACAGATATAAGATTACCAAAAGGCTCCATGTTCATCAGATCACCTCTTTTTCTACAGCAAATCAGTGTATTCTGGAATTATTCATTCTGGTTCAGTTCAATTAAATAAATCAGACTAAAACATCTCAAAACAATGATCTACATAATGCAAAAACCAGAAAGGGAAATGTTGCATCCCAGTAACATAGACCCATCTAATAATTAGGGTTGATTTTATCAAAATGAAAACAGATGTACAGGGTGAGTTACGAAGTGACAAACACAGTATAATTGAGAGGCTTCATTCCAATCTCATGAGATAAGTACAAAAAACTATGGGCCTGATTTAGAGTTTCCAAGATGAAGTTAACTCCATCAGGATGACAGAGGATGACAGAGTACAATGCCTGCTAGCTCTGTGGACAACTCTCTACATTGACAGGAAATGTTATCATGGAGACTCCTGCCTTGGTACGAAACATTTTAAGTCAGATGTAATGAAAAGCTATCACATATTTAGAAAAAAATTGTTTTTCAAAAACGAACTCCCAAAGTAGGAGTTTGTTTTTGAAAAACATAAAAACAAGTGGTTACATACTCTGGGAGTTTTCGCTCAGGGTGAAGAGGACAAGCCTTAGTTTTGAGGTGGTCAAGTGAGTCGTGTATCCACCAAATCGTTTGTGGTCTTTCTTGTAACTCTACCACTTGGGTATTTTTTCACATGAATTTGTTTGAGGGCTCTGACATAGCCTATACAGCCGCTCCGCTTCTTCGATAAAAGCGATAATTTTTATCGAAGAAGCAGAGCGGCAGTATAAGCTATATCGGAGCCCACAAACAAATTTACATGAAAAAATGCCCAAGTGGTAGAGTGATTCAAGCATCATAAGGAGACGTTTTTAAATATCGGAGATTGTCAAATAGATGCATCTCGATAGAAGTAAAAAGAAAGACCTATATTTTTAAGGATTCCATGAGTAAACATATGGAAACGTTGAGGTTACCCTTTTTGATGTGCACCCTATTTGAGTCTTAAATCAAGAGCTGGGGATTTTACACACTGGAGCTTTGATTTTCACCCAAGACTCCATAAATAAATATATGGAAATATTGTAGTCCTGCCTATGAAGAATACTTTATCCGACTTCCTATGAAGATGTGGGGATTTTAAATCAGTTCTGAACTAGGTGTAATGAATTCATGACACCCATAAGAGGGACCACTTATTAATTGTCCTGAAGAAGGTGGTTCCATAAACTGTTTAATTACCACCGAAACGCATCGACGTCCTGTTGGTTGAGAGTTATACCCAAGGAACTTTCGGGGTCCCATTTAACTACTGAATGGTGGACATCCTTTCTCATGGTTGATTGATTCCTATTGGGATAACCGTTTTATGATGTTTTTAATGTTTCACATGTCTTTTGTCTCTCAAAATATTTTAATATATTGTTTATATTTGTAATATAATTTTGTGTAAACACGCTTGTGACATGGTATTGCACAGAAGTTTTTAAGAAAAAAAACTTTTTAATGAATATTACTAAAAAATAATTTTCATAGAGAATAACTATATGTGTGGTTGGATATCTCGACAATTGTTTTTCAGGGTTCATTGATTAATTTACATATATGTATGAGGAATGTGTAAGACTGATAGATACATATGGATGGTTTGAGTAGATGTTTTGCATAGAAGGTTTCTGGTAAATAGTTGCTCCAAGAGAATTTCTGCTTTAATTACATTAGGGATTGTTTACCCTTTTTTATTTGATGAGCATGGTACGATGCCTAGGCTATTGTAGTGATTACAGTGAAAATACGACTCATACTATTGCATATTGCGCATCACTGAAATGTATTGCAACACAAATGTAACAACTGATAAAGAAAGAATATGTACGTTTATAATTTAATACCATGGGATGTTGGATATAAATCTCTTAATGTGAAGGGATGATGTTTATTGCGGACACAAGGATATGCATACTGGAAAACGTGCAAGCTGTATTGTATTGTATAGAAAATCAATAAAACTAGGTTATAAGCAGGAACTGTGCTATTTCCCCCTAATCCTGGATGCAAAAGAAACATTTGGGTGTACGCTTTTCTTAGAAACGAGATCCTTTTCCTACACAAAAACAACCCTACTCATAATGTAGATATACTTGCACCATGGTGTAAGGGTGCCTGTTTTGGCGCAAGGCAGCACACAGTCTGACCAGCGCAAAGAGAGAGCTGAAATACTTCATATCTTAGTAGATATGCATATTTCTGTCCCTTCCTGTCATGCAACAAGGTGCATCAAGTTGTCTTGCTGCCTTGTATTGTGTGACTTCTTAGTAAATCTTATCCTTGCTACATACCAATCTCACATACAAACATATGGAATGTCAACACAAAGATCTGGGGGTCACACAAATTCCCACTTTGGGCTACCTGAGATTATCTGTCTGGGACCTCCATCACCACCTCTTTTCCTCATCAGAGCCTTTCTATGATCTTCAGCTTCCCTTTGTTGATTGTTATATCCCCTTGGCCCCTGTGTTAGCTAGTAACCCTTTTTCCTGACTTCAGTCATCTGAGTTTCTCAAACCCTTTCTGCCATCCTTCACAGATCCAACTTTTTTCACCTATCCACCTTTAATTTCCTCTGCCAAGTTTCAGTCCCTATGCTCTCAGATTCAAAATCAGACTAATGCGTCACTATGAGACCGTGTTGTCTGCGCTAAGTGGTCAGTGTGTATGAGTCCTGGCTTCTTATCCACTTTGCATGCTCTGATTTTTCAGCAAATATTTATCAGTTCAATATAGGGTTTCTAGGGGTTGGGAGTATAAGAACAATACAACAAAATTCCAAAGGAGATATACTAATACATATGGCCTAGATTCATATAGGTGTCCACCTGCTCCTGTTCTTTGTCCTTTACTTCCAGGACCTTCTGTGCCTTTGGGCATTGGTCCTCCTCTGAGTCCTGTTCCAAGTCCTCCCATTGTAAACTATTTTTGTTCTCCTGATCCTCATTCTGGCCCTGATCTAACTAGTTCTTATCACACTGGTACCGGTTTCCTGAATGTGGGGGTCCTGGTTGTAGTCCATCCTGACCCCACTCCTGGCTCATACATGTGTTAGCCCTTCCTGGGCCTTCTGATCCTTGTACTACAATCCTCATCCTGATCCTGCTGGTTTTCTGGGTCCTTACCTGCCTAGTCCTGTTGCCCTATTTCTCCTAGGGCTAGCACTCTCAGTCTTCCTGTTTAGGTTATCTTGATTATTCCTGCCCTTGTCCTTGTGGACCACATGTTAATGCCTCCACAGATCCTGGTCCTCCTTATTAGGTACACTTGAGCTGGACCTGGTCATTTTGGTCCTGGTCTAGTACTATTGCTTCTCACTGCTCTGCTTGTCCTGTTTCTCCTGATCCTCACCAACCTTGTCCTAATACCCAAGATCCAATTGGAACTTCAGGTTCTGGTCCCTTTGTTCTGACCTCGCTGGTCCTCCTAGCCCTGTTTATTTTCCTGCTTATTCTGATCCTTCTAGACCACCTTATCCTCCCCATCTGTTCTTAATGGCCCAAGTACACCCACTCCAGATGTGCCTAGTTCTCTGGGCCCTCCACGAACATGTTGTGTAAGTCTTGGCCCAGGTCTTCTTTCTCGTAGTCATTTGGCCTAACTTATCCACTTTATCCTGATCCTCCTTTTCAATTCATCCTGGTATTAGCCATTCTAAGCCACCCAGCTTGGTAATTATGGCTCCTGTCATCCTAGCCTTCCCTGTCCTGGTCCTCCTTTTCCTCTTCTTCCTGGTCCTGCTTGTTCTGGCATGCCAGATCCTGATATTCTGTGTCTCTGTGAATTGAGCTACCTTTTCCCCTTTGTTCTGGTCGCACTGGTCTTCATTGCCCTGGTCCTCTTAGTTCTTGTCCGGTTGGCTATGGTTGCCTGGTCATCCCCTCTTTATTTTGCAGGTCCTGTTCTCCTAGTCTTTCTCACACTCATTCTGGTTTGTCTAGCAATGGTCTTCCTGGTCCCTGTCCTCACAGTCCATGTTCTCTTCCTGGCTTTATACCCACTAAACGTGATCCTTTTGTTTCTGGTCCTCCTTGTTTGGTCTTTTTATACCTAATCTTCTTGGTTCTAGTGCTTCCGGTCATCCTGGTCATTTCAGAACCCCTTCTCCTAGCTCTTTCTTTTTGTTCCTGATGCTTTTGACTCTCAGACATTTAACCTGGTTCATCAGATCTTTCTCACCTGCCGATCTGGTCCCCTTACATCAATGCCTGGTTCAAGTGGTCCCCTTGGTCTACCTGGACTTGTGTATCCTGGTCCTCTTAGGCCTTGCCCTCTTCGCTATTATCTTTCTGCTTCGGATCATCCCTAGCCTCCTTGCCCTGTACCTTGTCCTCATGGTCCTTCTAGCACTGCACTCAATGGTTTGGGCCTTCTTGGCCCTGATTCTGTTTGTCAGGGGCTTTCTGAACCTCATAATTTTGGTCCTTGTCTGGGCCTCCTGTACATCCAGGCCCACTACCCTTAGTCTTCCTGGCTCTGGCTGTTCTGGTCTTCCTGAGCTTCCTCACAGTGGTCCTGTTACCCTGAAGTCTTAGTCTGTCTGCTCCACTTGGTACTCTGGAAGCTGGTTCTATGGTCATGGTCTCACTCCTGGGCCTATTCCTGGTCCCATTCGTGCTGATCCTTTCTAATTGGCTAAATTTGCTTTGGCCCTCCTGGTTGTTGTGAGCCACTCTCCTTAATCCCAGGTGGTTCTGATACAGTGACGCTGGATCCCTGAGCTCTTCCTAGGGTCTACCTCTGGTGATAGGAAATTACACTGTACTAGTAGCAGGCCCCAAGGGGAAAGGGGGTTGGGATTGAAAAAAAAAACAAGATGCAGTGCTGGTCCTCCATGGGAGCTACAGTGGGGTCTCAAAAGTTCTGTCACCCATCTTATATGAAAGCCTGGTCAGAGGAGTTTCGGCAAATTACAAGAACAGTGATTTGACTCACAATGTAGTTGATCAGCCAAATAATCAACACATATTTGTATGCCATTAGTTAATACCCCAAACAGACATCTAGTAATGCACTGTCTTTCTGGTCAGAAGGCCTGTGTCACTTTGGAGTTGGAGTATGGATTTCCAATGAAACTCTCGAAGGATGTCATCATAATTATCCTGTAGTGTCCCAAATGTAGTCCATTTGTCAAGCCAGCATCTACCTAACGTGTACTCCTAGGGTGCACAGATGGTTTTAAGGCTAAAAGGGTTTATTCTTGGTAAAGTCCAGCCCGTTGTAAGAGTCTATCGCATGCTTCAAAAATCATACTATTATTTCGATTCTTTGAACCAACCGTTACTGAGCTTAGAACTCAAGAATGATAACAGTTTTTAGCGAAATACCTGATGTCAGCTTGTTTCTTTGTTATCTCTTTCTTTCTCTAGGGAATCTGATGCTGGAGAAGTTGCCAGGTAAGAACAAGGCTGAGGAGCCTGAAGCGTAGAACAGAAGATGACCAGAACAGCAAGAGGAGGCTCAGCGAAGGGAAGCATGTGAGTGCGGGACAAAGAGACCAAGCAGAAAACCAGGGCGGGAGCAGCATTTAAATAGAGGCAGACCGCATGCTTATAGAAATTGATTTTTGGCAGTTACTCCATGCGAGTTTGATTGGCAAGTGCACCTGCTGCTGTGGCAACGGTCATTGAAAGTTCAACTTGAGCAAAGTAATTAGTCTTGAAGTGCACCTGCTGCTACCCCCAGGGTCATGGAATGTTCAACTTGAGCAGAGTAATGAGTTTTGGAGTGTGCCTGCTGCTGTCCCCAGGGTCATGGAATGTTCAGATTGGGCAGAGCAATTCATTTTAACAGTCCTTCCTGATGAATTTGATTAATATGTGTATCTTTCACTGTTACTAAGATTCTGGAATGTTCTTATGGATTTTTAATGAGCAGGGCAGTAAGTTTAGTCAATTGTCTGTTAAGGCCAATAGTTTCCACCATGCCACCGGGGAAGGATCACACAGCAATTGGGGAAGGAGGAGGTAACAAGGAAAAAGGTGAAATGTCTAACTAATTCATAGGGGCATAGAGGGTTGTGCAATGGCTGCGACCATGAAACTGGATTTCTTAATACCGACCCCCTCATCTTCCTTGCTTTTTCTGCCTGCTGGTCTTATTGTCCTAGATCTTATCTATCTGGATATGGTCCTGATCCTCTAAGCCCTGCTTGTCCTCATGCTGCTACACAAACTCATCACGGTCCTCATTTATCTGGGCCTCCTGGGCCTGGCCATCCTGTTGCTGATCTTCCTGGCCATCCTGTTCGTAGCCCTATTGCCCGAACCTCCAGGCTGTTCCTCTTGCCATGATAGGAGGGGGGTGGGCTCACGCTGCCTCCTATTTGAAAAGGCTCCCTTGAGCTAACGAGCTGACGAGCTCTGGTTGATGCACCTGCGCCCAGCGAGTGGTACTGAAACCTGAGAAGACTTTGGGAAGCATCTCCAGTACCCCCAAAAAAGTGTTGCTCTCTACTGAAGAAGGACAAATATCCTGAAACACGTGTCTAGAGATACACAGCACTGGCTGCACCAACAAGGGTGAAAAACAAAAAGCCTGACACAGAAGAAAGTGTTATCATGACTGCATTTATTATGATGCATCTGGGCAAACTGAGAGCTGGAGTGTGAGGCAGTGTGCACCCACCCCCCTCCTATTTGAAAAGGCTCCCTTGAGCTAACGAGCTGATGAGCTCTGGTTGATGCACCTGCGCCCAGCGAGTGGTACTGAAACCTGAGAAGACTTTGGGCAGCATCTCCAGCACCCCCAAAAAAGTGTTGCTCTCTACTGAAGAAGGGCAATTATCCTGAAGCACGTGTCTAGAGATACACAGCACTGGC
Source organism: Triturus cristatus (assembly GCF_964204655.1). NCBI lineage: Eukaryota > Metazoa > Chordata > Amphibia > Caudata > Salamandridae > Triturus > Triturus cristatus. Next base: position 470,892,723 of record NC_140585.1, on the reverse strand, counting down.
TGCACCAACAAGGGTGAAAAACAAATAGCCTCACACAGAAAAAAGTGTTATCATGCACTGCATTTTTTATGATGCATCGGGGCAAACTGAGAGTTGGAGTGTGAGGCAGTGTGCGCCCACCCCCCTTCTACTTGAAAAGGCTCCCTTGAGCTAACGAGCTGACGAGCTCTGGTTGATGCACCTGAGCCCAGCGAGTGGTACTGAAACCTGAGAAGACTTTGGGCAGCATCTCCAGCACCCCCAAAAAAAGTGTTGCTCTCTACTGAAGAAGGACAATTATCCTGAAACACGTGTCTAGAGATACACAGCACTGGCTGCACCAACAAGGGTGAAAAACAAAAAGCCTGACACAGAAGAAAGTGTAATCATGCACTGCATTTATTATGATGCATCGGGGCAAACTGAGAGCTGGAGTGTGAGGCAGTGTGCGCCCACTCCCCTCCTATTTGAAAAGGCTCCCTTGAGCTAACGAGCTGAGGAGCTCTGGTTGATGCTCCTGCGCCCAGCGAGTGGTACTGAAACCTGAGAAGACTTTGGGCAGCATCTCCAGCACCCCCAAAAAAAGTGTTGCTCTCTACTGAAGAAGGACAATTATCCTGAAACACTTGTCTAGAGATACACAGTACTGGCTGCACCAACAAGGGTGAAAAACAAAAAGCCTGACACAGAAGAAAGTGTTATCATGCACTGCATTTATTATGATGCATCGGGGCAAACTGAGAGCTGGAGTGTGGGGCAGTGTGCGCCCAGCCCCCTCCTCTTTGCCATGATCTTCCTGGTATCTCCTTAGTTGATTGCTCCCTGGTCCTCCTGGAATTTTTCCTTCTTACTCAGGCTTCCTGTATACCTGGTTTCAGCTACTTGGCTCTTTTGACAAGGTCATGCTATTCTTGTTCTTCATAGTCCATGTACTTTCTGCGATTCTGAGCCCATTGTCTCTGATCTTCATGTCCCTGTTCCCTATAGTTTGGAATCTCCAGGGCCTTCTTATCCTGGACCTGACCACCTGCTGTCTTACTATTTGTCTCCTTGGTCCTGGTCATCATAAACATTGCCTTTTGGACATCATCGCACTTCCTAGTTCCCCCAGTCTTGACTCATCTAGCCCTGCTCCTTTGTGGTCCTCGTGATCCTAGTCACCTTTCCCTGGTTCTCCTCACTGTTAATCTCATAGCTATTGTACCACAGGTCCTGGTCCATCTTGTTTCTTATGTCCTGGGACTCTTGGTATTTGTACCCCTGGTTTGTGTTGTCATTGTTCTGAATCTGTTCCTTGTGCATTTAGTACTACGGCTTGTGAAGCCATTGATCCAGGTGCTCTTGATCCAGGTACTCCTTGTTTGAGTCCTCCTGAGCCTGGTCATTTAGGTTTGGGTCCTCTGGCCTACTTCTGTCGATTCCACCTGGTCTTCTAGGTGCTTGCTGGCCTTTTTAACTCAGATCCTCCTCACCCAGTCCTTATACTTGTAAAGAATGCTCTACCCCACTTGGTAATCTGAGCCCCGGCACCTTAGGTCCCGATCTGCATGATCCTCATAGCCCTGTTTCTGGTCCTCCTGGTCATGAAGGTTTTAGTTTACCTAGTCCTCTTGCTCTGATCTTCTGGATGACTTTGGTACTGCCCCCCCTCCGTCTTCCTAATCCCTTTCCTGCTTATCCTAGTATTCTGATGCATACTGCCCATTGCCCTTTATGTCCTGATCTTCTTAGTCCTCTTCAGTCTGGTCCTGATCCCCCTGGCCCCTTGTCCTTATGCCTGCATGGCTCTGCAATACCTTGTCCTGTCACAGAACATTTAAGACTTTCATGGTTCTGGTGTTCTTTGACCTCCAATTCACGCTAGTCTACGAACTTCCCGCCCCTGCTCTTCCTGGTCATGATTTGATTGGTCAACAACCCCATGAAAGTCTGCCTCTAGTCGTTTGGATTCTTGGTCTCTCACTCCTGGACCTTTTCATCCACATCAGCGTAATTCTCGTACAACAGTTCTCTGGTCTGGCTCTCCTGGTTTATCTAGTCGCCTTGATTTGCCTGTTCCTAATCTTTCTAATCATGGTCACTTTGTCTATGTAGTCCTGGTCTTAGTTCTGGGACTTCTTTGTCTGGTTCTCCTGTATCATGTCTTCTGATGCCAGTTCCATTGGCCTTGGATTCCCTAGCCCTCCTATTCACTGTTTCTCCTTCCCCAACCTACTTCTACAGGTCCTCTTGCTCTCCTGGTTTACCTGTTCCACATTGTTCTTTTACATCTGACCTGGTCCTCTCTATTGTGGACCTCTTAGAAATGGTCTTATTGGGTCTAGTCTTCCTCATCCCATTGACACTGGTCCTTCTAGTTCCTATGTGGTGGGTCACCATTTTTATTATTTTTATTTTAGGAGTTTTATATAGCTCAAACATGACCTGACAGGGTATCAGAGCGCTGTACAAACAGAACACAAATTATACCTACAGGGAGAAATATAATAATGAATACATATAGGGAAGACATATAATACAGAATTAACAGGTCACAATAGATATACTATTAATGCAATAAACCTGGGGGATTAGGATCCAGGGGTGAAAATAAACAAGTTGATTAGCTTCAGGTTTACAATTGAAGGAATCTATTTAACAGAATAGATCTTAGTTCTCTTTTGAAGGAAGTGATGGAAGCCTTTGACCTGATTCCAGGGGGAAGTGCATTCAACATTACTGGGTCTAGCCCAGAGAAGGAATGGTTATAAATGTTCTTTTTGTTGAACTTCTGTAGTTTCAGAAGTAGAGGAGGATTAATACTTCTTAGGGTATGGCTAACCCCAGAGAGTTTGAGTTTATTGACCAGGTTGATGGGCATATTTAGGTGTACGGCCTTGTATGTTAACAGGCTATTTTAAGCTGAATCTTTGCTTCAAATGTCAGCCAATTTAGATGTTTTTGGTCCTGTGTAATGTAGTTGAATCTTCTGGATGCTGTGATGAGCCTGGCAGCTGAGCTCCAAGTGGCCCTCAGAGACGCCAATCTTGCTTTAGGTAATCTTGCTAGAGTAGCACTCCTGTAATTCAATAGAGAGATGACTAGGGATTGTACTGCTAACTGGAAGTCTTTGGGGTTCATGTAGATCTTGTCAACCTGATTTAGGATCCCCCTGAGTCTGACAACCCTGGACCCACTGGAACTATACTTCCTAGTCTTGTATAACCTCCTAGTCATTCTCATCTAGGGTCTCCAGATACTGAGAGCCCTGGTCCTTTCTTGTTGTGGTTTTCCTGGTCCAGGGCCTTTAGCACATTGATCCTCCTTGATCTGATGTCTGTGGTCTTAGCCCTCCTGTCTCTGGGTCTTCTCTTTATTGGTGTCGTTGGTCTGTCTACTTCGGTCTGCAACTCCTGACCCTGGTTGTACTTGTCCTTCTGGTCATGATCGGTGTGCACAGGACCTCACAGCCCTACTTGTCATTACCTTCTATCTCTGGCTCTTCTGATCCTTTGGCCCTTGTTTATTGGGTCAAGATCCCCTATTCCACATTTCTCTCGCACTCCTAATTCTTCTCACCAACTTGTTTCATTGTCCTGTTTGTCATTGTCTATTTGTTCCTGGTCCCTTCTGGCATTGGTGATCCTGTCCTCCTCCTACTGCTTTATTTCCAGTGCCCCCTTCAACAATAACTTTAGTCAGGTACATTTTCCAAGCCTGTCACACTGTTTTTTTTTTTTTTGCTTTAAGATTTCTTTTGGTGAGACAGAACTTTCATGTAGAAAAATGAGGGCCGAGTAGAGACAATACCTTGCCCACTTACAACACTGCTTAATATGTTAAAAATCAAAACTACCATTCAAAAGATACATTGTGCAGTTGACTAAAGTGTCACCGTGGCTGAAGGGGCTTCTCATGACATGGGGCCAATAAGCATCAATGCCATAAACCTACTTCACTGGGTGAATGGAATGAAAAAGTGTGTTTATTCACAGGCAGTAGAGTGAACTCCTTCTGTGAAATACACAGATGCATTACTTACCTGTCTTCTGCTATCCTATTCCACAGAATTCCCATTACAGTGTCTCACTCAATTTAACTCCTGCAAGTGCTCCAAAGCAGTGTGTCCTCAAACTCCAATTTACCTACTGTACATGTCCCTCCCACTGGAGCCCAGGTACCCCTTATTTGTCTGCATTCCCTGTTTTCAGCTGCTTGTTGAATGCTGCTGTGCTGTCAGATTTGAAGCTAGCACAAGGCGTTCCATAAGAAGTCCAAAAAGAACCCAGCCCACAAACATTATCAAAAGGTGCATCATGAACATTATAAAAACCAAAGTATTCTCATGAGTGAATACAAACTTTATGTAAAATGCTTTAAAATTGTTTGCTGACAGCCAAATAATTCCTGACAGAAGCGCAAGATAACTGTGTGCTATATCCTGAAGCTTTTGTTTGATTTCTACATGTCTTATTTGATTATTTACATAAACATTTTTATTCAAAATTGATTTTGTGATATTTTTCCCCAGTAAACAGCTTAGCTTAATTAATGCATTTACATTTTGGCAACTATTGTACGATATTATATGCTCTTATTTTCATATGCTTCACACATCTTGCATCCCCATTACAAGATGGCCACCTCACTATTATTGCATGGAGTCCCTTTTTTCTTTATGGCAGCATATATAAAGACCTCCTTCACACTATTTATCTGGCCAAGGGTGAAACTGTACATCACCTCTACTATTTAGTCCATGGGCCTGCTAAACAGCAGATACTATTTACTATTTTGCTGGCCAATGGGTGAAGAGAAGAGAAGAGATTTTGACACTTCCTAAATTGCATAGAATGTGCAGCAGTGATTCACTTTTAGAGTCCCAAAGTCCACATCATTTTCTTCCTCCCATTGCTTTGCCCCAGATGCCTTTTAATTTGGCCAGTGGGAGTTCGACATTAATACATTTGTGCTTTAAAATCCTGGAAATAGCAAATCAAAAAAATGTTTGCACTACACTAAATTTATAAAGATGCAGAATAAACTTATTACAGCTTTTAAGACATAGATAATGGTGATACATCAGAAAACATTTGTGTATCAAAAACGTTTAGGTAATAGGTTAATGCTGGACAAAACTTACCATGTGTAACTAGGAGGATATTTCCAATGGCCGGGTCTATTGTCAGTGCCATCTTAAGGGTTTTTGAAGGCCTAGGAAAGACATATTTGGGGAACACATGTTCAGAACAAGTTTGAATTTTGTTCTCATTTTTGGCTAATTCAATCTTTCATGTGAATTATATGTTGGCGTTTCAAAAATGGGCCATGAAAAAAAAGCTCAAGCTCAAGTTGTCAAATGTCTTCTAGCCAAGTAGTACCAAAAGAAAACTTGAACATTAATTGACAAAGCCATTTGTTTTTGTGCATGGATATGTCTTTTATGTCTTGCAGCAATATTTTACATGGAATTCACTGTCTTACAAGCCTGTTCCTCGCATTGTAGGATAGATATTTTAAGGGTGATTTGGTATATTTTTAATGGACTAGGTCACAATATTAAAACATAGGCACATTGTGCTTGAAATTAAAGCTTTTATTTTTGGATGTCCATAATCACAAATACATCTCATTTCAGAACTGGCATTTTCGCTACAAGAGTGAAAATCAAAGTCCAACAGATTTTCACCATTCAATCTACTGAATTCTGATTATTTTCTCATTAATTCTCTGCCCAGTCATGTCCATCTCTTTTTCCTGTCTGAATGCCTCTTAGCCTAGACAGTGACCTCTTCTGAGTAGGCCAAATTGGATGGGTGGAAGACAAGAGAAAAACTGGGAGGTAATGAGAATACCATGGAGAGTGTGTAAAAGTAGAGAAGGAAGGTAAATAGAGCTGAGGTAAAGAGGTATGTGAGTTAGGGAAAGACATTATAAGGAGAGAGGTAAGGCAGAATGAAGCAAGAAGGAAATATACAGAGAAGTAAAAGAGCAAGAGGTAGTTGAAGATATGTGGAGATATAAATAAAGTTTAGGAGTGAGGTAGAGAGAGATGTAGAGAGCTATAGATATGGTGGAGAAATGTTTAGAGAAGGATGAGGCACACTGAGGAGTGAGGTAGAGAAAGAGGTATGTTAGAAAGAGATATGAGTTACAATTAGAGACAGAGAAATGTAGAGAAATGAAGAACACAGAGAAGAATAGGGAGATGCATGGTAGAGAGAGAGGTGAGGTAGAGCTGGCAACATGGGAAGTGAGAGGTCAAGTAAAGAGACTATTGAGGCAGAGGTAAATATAGAATAAAGGAAGTGAAGGGTAGGAAGTGACTGTGGAGCAAATAGTTTAAGTAAAGAGACAAAGGTAAAATTCAGAAATAGAGAGGAGGTCCTTATAGCGTTAGAGAGTGTTAATTGTTCGGACAGAAAATGAAGTTGGATTCATAAAGAGATCAACATCGAGAGAGAGGTGAGCTGGAGATGGTGGGCACAAATAGAGGAGGTACTAAAGAGATGAAAAAGAGAGGGGGAGTTAACAAACACGAGGCGGTAAGAAAGCAGTAAGAGAAATGTTGGATTTTTAGAGGGGTGAGGGTGTGTGACCAGAGGAAAACAGAGAGGAGATGTGTTTGCAAACGCATGGTAAAATAAATTCAGAAGTTAGCTAGTGTGGGACAGTGAGGTAGGCTAGAAACAAATGGAATACTGAGTGATACATGAAGTAGAGAGAAATGAGATAGTGAGTGAGACAGAGAAGTGAGGAAAAGAGTTGTGCGGTTGAAGAGAATGGTGAGATAGTGAGAGGGGTGATAGGAAAGTGTAGCGGTGGGTGATAGAAATATGGTGAGGGATAGAAAAGTGAGGCAAAGCAAAAGATGAAGTTGTGAGCAAGATGAAGTAGTGGGCCAGTAAAACATGATGGATAAAAGGAAGCAGGAAAGTAAGGTGGAGTGAGAGGGTTGAGGTGGTGACAGAGGCATGGATGAGACAGGGCTAAGAAGATAGAGATGTGAAGATAGGAACAGAGTGGAAGAGAGGTAGGAGAGTTAGAAGTGTGTTTGAGAGCGAGAGGGTAGAGGAGACAGAGCTGTGGTAGAGTTTAGAAAAAGTGAGATAGGTGCAGATAGAGATAGTGAGATCATGTAGACAAGGTAAAGTAAAGAAAGAAGAGAGATATGAAGTTCAGAGATAGAGAAGGCAGAGTCAAAGATGTGGAGGGTACATGGAGAAGCAAGGATTTAGTGGTTGGTGAAGTCCACATATATAAGATATAACAAGAGGAAGAAGCAGAGAGACAGAGGTAAGCAGCGAAAGGTAAGGTAGAGAGAAAGGGGAGAGTAAAAGAGAGAAGCAAGGAAGACATAGAGAGGAGAAGTGAAGAGTAAGAGGGCATAGAAAGAAAAGTTTAGAGAGATGTAATGATGAGGAATGAGCTCAGGTTAGGAAACAGAAATTAGAGATGAAGAGACAAGTGATGAGAGAAAGAAAGGTAGATGGAAACGTGGAAAGAGGTGAAGCAGGGATAAGTAGAGAGAGAGACAGACAGTCAAAGATACAGTTGGGCACAGGGAAAAGAGTTTGTGATAAAGCAAGATACAGAGTTGAGAAGTATATGTAAAAATAGATCAGTTTATTAGGGGGCTCCTTGGAAGGTGCAAGCCCTCAGCAATTGCCCACTCTGCCCAGGCCTTAAAACGTCTCTATCATTACTGCTTTGCTCTTCATAGCTGATATTTGTTGTTTGATGCTGCCTTAAGAGCTACATATCTGTCCTGTGACTAGGAGACATGTTTTGTTAACCCTGGCAAATTCATCTACATGTGTGCTGAAACCTAGATTCTCAAAGTTTGTATGGTCGCAGGTATAACCTACAAGCGTAAAAAACTAAATTTGTCATGGAAAATAGAAATCCTTATCTGCATTTTCAAGTTCGGTTGGCACATGATATATACTTAATTTATCCCATGGATCTCTAAACTTTCCTGTAGTGAGAGCTACTTTGTATCAGTGAAATGTATCAAGAGCTACTGAAGGCTAAGCAACCCATGCATTGCTAGAGACAGCCCCATGCCCCACTTTAATGACTTTAAGCCTAATGTCCAAAGAGCCAGATAGGTATAGTTTAAACAAAGAATTTTGACTAGGGGCACTTTGACAGGGCTGCCATGTGTGTTAGTGAGATTATTTGGGGATGAATGAACATGTGTGTCCATGAATGGCATATATGTGTATGGGAGACTGAGAACCTGTTGTGTGTAATTGTGGCAAAGGGCATACTTTTCGTTATATGTGACACCTTTACATGTATAACACAAACATGCAGGAGAAATGTAAAGTACAGACAAATGTTCAACAAAAATGTTCATAATATGGAACATTTTTTTGCTCTTTAGATGTGTTCCCACTTAAAATAATGGCTGTGTTTCTCAGTTACAAATATGGCACTGTGTCTATCAGCCTCTGTGAGCAAGATGCCAACTGTGTGTAAAGGCATCACTTTGAGATGACAAGGACTTCTATTTAGGAATTAAATACCTCAGTGTGTCAGTTCTTCACCTCTGCACCCCAGCCTGGGTAATACATCTGACTGAGCACTGCTCATTGTCAGGCACTGCTATCTGCAGCCTGTTGATAATAATGTAAAATAAGCAAAGATTTCCCTTAAATTTAAAAGGAAAATGTGACCCTGTGCTTATTAAACAAGCATTTGCAATGCAATTGGTCTCGCCTTTGGGTCCTTATAAGTATTTAGCCATGCACCACTTTATCCTGGGTGCTGCAATATCTACTGTTTGCAGATTTTTTTCAGACATCTAAATCTGCAAACAGTAGATATTCCGGCACCCAGGATAAAGTGCACATGCTAAATACTTATAAGGTCCTAAAGTCGATTTAGACAGTGGCACTGCCGGGGGCAGCAGGTCTGCCCTGTGAGGAAAAAGGTGCAACCTGGCCTTCTACATTTCTGCATTGTTGGCAGATATCCAACAAACCCAGACTAACAGGATACTAGGTCAATATTCCGTACTGAGTGGTGCAGAGAAGACGCTGTCGGTAGTGGCGTTCCTTGTTGGCGCTATTTCAGAAAGCACATCATGTTGGTGGTCACATTATTTATCATTGGGTTTTGCGGTACCCAAGGCTGAGGAAGCATACGTGACTGTGTTCTTTGAGCTGATAATGAGTGCACGCTAATTGTAAAGCTGAGTTATAGGAAACAGATGTGCTGCACAGCCGGCATCAGCAGTAGGCAGACAAAACAGTAACCTCCCTCATCAACCCTATGGAGGAAGAGAGTCCACGTGCCTTCTTTGAACCCCGAGCAGTGACCCTTTTGGAGCGCTTTTGAGTCCCTCAGCAGACGTAGCAGTAAATAATTAGAAATTGCATTTCTATGTTACGCTTGAAGACATGAGAACAGTTAACATACAGACTTGCTGCTCCATAGCGCTGTCATAGCTTCAATTTGATATACTCAGCTTTCACGATACTTTATCAGCTTTAAAAGGGTGACAGGCTGCGTTTCCACAGCAACATTCAACCTTGCTGTTTTTACACAGAGCTCCACATCAGATGCATTAACCAGCTGAGCTATCTCAATGACATCCACATACGTGGAACGCATAATTTGCGAGTATGTTAGCTTTTTTGTGGGGCACTTATAACTGCCACCTGGTTTCTGAGCGGTGTGCCTGTATGTCTGCAGCTCTCTGAAAAAAATGGCCCTGCCCGGTTTTCCTTTTTCCATTGGGGGAATTATTTGCGAATAAAATGGCTTTAAGCAAAAGAATGCAAAAGAATGCAACAGATGGCTCTAGGCAAAGAATGTAGTTGAACGACGTGTGACCTCTGCAGCAGCCCAGCCCAAAACAAAACAGTGCTAGCTGCAGACTTTTCGGTCAGAGAGGCTTATTGGGTCTTGTCAGTGGTTCCCCATCCTTTCCGATCATGAAAATTGCATATTGTATGAGGTACAAAATTCAGCTTGCTGATATAAAATGTCTCCTGTACCCAATTGTGAGAATCTTGGACTGTGATGGTCTGCAGAATACACTGTGTTTTACCCTCCTCGATGACGAGTTGGATGCTCCAAGAATGTAGTAATCAGGGCTAAGAATGCAGGTTTGTGTAAGCAGAATATATTCTGAAGTTCACTTTCATAGTGGCGGATCCAAGCTCAGAAGTTGTGTGAATACAGCATTCATGTGACTGGCCAAGGGAACAGCCATCAGTGTCCTCCACCCTCTGGCAAGCTGGTTGACGAGTCCTGACTCACGTCTTATTAATGTTGGCTAAATACAACAAATTAGGTTTTAATTGCGGCAGACAGACGAAAAGGAAGCATGCTTCATGTTAAAAATCGCAGAGTCATCTGAAGCTGGGAGACGAAGTCGGCACGATCACTGAAAGCAGGCTGGGAGAAGGAAAGCAGGGCTTTCATTTACTGTTAAGCGCTGACCGCGCTGTTACAGGCTCTCGTTCTGCTTCTTTACTGAAGACTTTTTAAGAAATTAAAGCGTATCCATTCAAGCACTTAGGGCACAAGTCATAACAGGAGGCAGTGGCAGACTTTTGGCACGCATGCATATGATGTATAGCATCGCGCGCATGCAGGAGTCTGGACAGGTCAGGCAAAATTGAGTGTGAATGCAGCCAGCCAATCAGAGGGGGAAAAAACGCGGGCGTCCAAGAAGGCAGGAACGGGAGTGGGTGGGGGGGTGGTAGTGAGCAGAGAAGTGACAGACTTCGGGAGGGAAAGGGGGGAGGCAGGGGAACAAAAGAGTTTTGAAAGTAAAGTGGTCGATAGCTATGGAAGGAGAAAAATGACGACATGGCCGTCAGGAGGCGGGATTAAGTTGAGGAAAACCAATCAGATTGCAGCATTTAGGAGTTCAGCCAATCAAAAAGATAGGTGGAAAGTGGGTGGAACTTCCCCCGCTATACTGTATACAGCATCTCTCGACGATACAGCGCATGCGCTGCCTAGGCGAGACCTAAAAATTAACTCAAGGCCAGGAGCTACTCTGAAGATGTCACAGGTAGCTCGTGATGACTGTTTGGAGACACCTGGTTTATCCTATGTGGCTTGAAGAAAAGTACAAAGTGCATTTCACTCTGAATCTGGCTGATAGGTTATGGACAATCCTAAAATGTAAGTTTTAATGTCAACTGGTGTGCTCCTCAAAAGCCTTGGAAACTCATACATTTGGCTATTCATGAATAAGGGCAAAGCAGGACCTGACACAGGGCTACTGCTTGTGAAACAGCTCGTAAACACGAAGGACCTGGTTTCGTATTTGGCGGAGAGTCTGCCCTATTTAGAGAGCATGGACATCCACGTATTCTAAACATGCTCTAACTACAAACCTAAATGTATTTTTGAAAACGTACTCATTTCAACCGGGAAACATTAAGCTGGCATAGTGATTGTCTCTTTACGCACTTGAGAATATCTCTTTTGTTTCCATAACAGAGTACATGACCTTCTCCAAACACTAAACAAAGCATTGAAGACAAAAGAGAATCTCAAAGCAACTGTAAAGGCACGGAATGTTGGAAATTCTGAGATGCCACAGCATCTCATACTGTTTTGATGAAAAACAGAAAAGTGTTAAACTTTTCACTTGCCCAGTATCAGCATTGACGCAGCTGCTATGTCCAAAGCGCAACTGCGTCTTGATTTTTTCCTTATAAATACATTTCTTCCCCTGAGCATCCAGAGTAAGTAATGTACAATAATTAATTGCAATTTTTTTGTGAAAGGACCCGGCATGTGAATTCTACATCCTGAAAAGTGTCATGAAATGCAAAGTTAAACTAACATAACATGTGTATGAACTGTTCACTTGAAATGCTGATTATTGTACAGCATTCGATTGTCAGTAACCCCCCACTGAAAAAAATATAACATTTGAAGAAGTGGTTCAGTACGACTGTAACTATGCAGCAGGGTTACCTACCGCTGTCATCATAACACCAGTTTTAATTATTTGCTGAAAGTATGGACCAAATTAGTAAACTGACTTCTTCTTAACAATGAGCATGAAAGTTAAATGAATCACCAACGTGGCTTTGTGATTGCAAGTTAAGGTTACATACGGAAATGGCTGTATCAATTCCTATCTCAAGCGTTTACCATGCATTGCAAAGATATTTTACATGTGTAAGTTCAACAGGTGTAGAATTGACTTTTGCACAAAAAAAACTTCAGTTTGGCCCTAGCTCGGCCAGCACCGAGGGAAGCTTACCAAACAAAGATATTTCTCAAAACTAGACAGGCAGAGGAGTTAAGGGTAGTGTGACTTGTGCAGATCTCACAAGGTTGTGCAAACCTCGAATATTGGCTAAAAACACATATTTTTCTCACATTTCTGCAAGGGAAAGTTCTGAAATCTGCAGAGATCCATAAATTTCCTACCATCCATCATTCCCACATTTCCTAATAAAAACAGTACCCCGCCCACTTATGTGGGTCGGTCTAGCACTCAGGATTGCAAAGGGGCCTGAAAAGCAATATAGACAGATCACATTTTTCCCTCAAACTGACCTTTTTTTCAAGGTGAGTGGCATGGATTTTGTGCCCTAGCTCAGTTGGCATCTATGGAAATCCACCAAATTCAGAATTTCTACAAAGTAGACACCCAGGGTAGTCCAGGGTAGAATGACGTGCACAGATCTCATGAAGTTTTTTTTTTACCCATATGTCCTTGCAAACCTCAAACTTTGGCAAAAAAACATGCATTGATTTCGCATTTCTGTGATGGTAAGTTTTAAAATCTGCTGGGATCCACACATTTCCTACAACTCAGTGTTTCTACATGTCTCCCGGTAAATGGGTACATAATAAAAAGAGCCATAACGTATCATAGACAGATCAATGTTTTCCACTAAAATTCAACCCTTGTTTTGCAATTAGTGTAGCTGTGGATTTTGGGCCCTTGCTCAGCCAGCACCCAGTTAAATCTACCAAACCCAGAAATTCCTAAAAACTCCCAGTGGAGAACAGGGTGGGTTGACTGTTGTGGATCTTACAAGGTTTTTTACCAAGAACTGCTTGCAAACTTTAACTTTGGCTAAAACCACACATTTTCCTCATATTTATATGAGGGAAAGTTCTGGAAACTGGGGGGATCCCGATGAAAATAGTATCCCACTTGTGTGGGTCAGCACAAAATATTCCAAAACATATAGGGCCATATGTAGGTAAATTACATTTACCGATTCTTAAATACCGAATTTTACAGATTCGGTATTTATGAATCGGTAAATGTAATGTAGGTAAAAAAATACCGATTCGGTAAGTGTCGGTATTTTAGAATCGGTATTTACCGATTCGGTAATGGTAACTTGTTTCCCATTGATTCCTATGGGCCAGGAGGCCCATAGGAATCAATGGGAAGCCATTTACCATTACCGAATCGGTAAATACCGATTCGGTAATGGGGGGAGGCATCATCATGGGTGGCAGGGTGTCACATTGACACCCTGTTGCACCCCTGATTCGTCCATGTGTGCACATGTGGCGCAAATACATGCCCTAGGGGCATGTATGTCTGCCACATTGCACACTTCACAGTGCACAAAAATGCATTTTTACACCTATTCGTCATTTACCACCAACTTTTAGTTGGTGGTAAATAACGAATCCCCACACCCACGACACACTCCCCCTACATCTCATTTCTGTATTCGGTATTTACCGAATCGGTAAAATTACCGATTCGGTAATTTTACCGATTCGGTAAATTACCGAATACAGAAATGATCCCCCTACATAGCACAAGCCTAAATACCGGTCGGTAACGGTATATTTACCGAAAATCGGCCGTTACTGACTGGTATTGGGCTACCTACATATGGCCCATGGAGACATCTGCAATAAGAGTAGCTGTGGTACTTGGGTCCAGACTGTGCACCGCATAGGGAAACCTACAAAACCCAGACATTTCCGAAAACTAGGGACCCAGTGGAGTGGTGTGCGTGACCCAGCACCCATGCAGTTTTTTTTACCACTGTTCTATGCAAATCTCAATTTTGCATAAAGTCACACATTTTCTTTGCATTTCCGTGAAGTAAACTCCCGAAATATGCAGGGATCCACAAAGTTTCTCCACTTGTCCTAGTAATAATGCTACCCTACTTCTGTGACTGTGTCTAGTGCCTCCAACAAGAACTGATCCAACCAGGGTCGATGGGGGTACCTGAGGGGACTCCTACTGACTCTGGTTTGATCTATTCTGGACATTAGGCCCAGTCACACAGGAGGATTAGTGTTTTTATTGGGGCAAGTGGGACATGCTGGATAGTAGCAATTTTGTGGCTCCCTATGGATTCCCGGAAGTTTACTTCACAGAAATCCAAGGAAAATACATGATTTTAGGCAAGGTTTCAGGTTTGCAATGCATTGTGGGAAGAAAACATCATGGGATTTGTGTAAAAGTCATCCTTCTTGCCCTGATAACCCCCTTTTTGTGACTGATACTGGTGTTAACTCACTTTGACTGTGCCGTGGACTCTGGTAACCAGACCCAGGACCAGTGCTCTGATTAAAAGGTATATGGTATTTGGGTGTAATTACAATTGGTACTGACTAACCCTGTGCGTAGTTTGCGAAGTAGCGCTACGCGTAGCTTCACAAACTGCTTAGTGCGCTGTGCAAGATGCTGTTCACACTGATTGCACAGTGCTGGATGCTTGTCTGCACTGTGCAGTCAGTGCAAACTGCATCGTGCACAGTGCAAGCGGTCGTTTTCTGCCGCTCGAGTAGATTTCTACTCGAGCGGCAGCTTTCTCAACCGGGACTGGTAGTTTCTCATCGCGAGCGGTCGCGAGCCTACGCGACCACTCGCAATGAGAAACCTGACCTCCCCGCGTTGAGAAGCTCCCTGGGAGGTTTATTTTCCACGCTCGCGATCGATGTTGCTGATCACGAACGAGGAAAAAGTCTTGTTGGGATGTCATTTTGCTTGCTCGCGGTCACCTACTTGACGTTGAGGACCGCGAGCAAGCAAAAAATGACAGCTGCACTACGCTACGCTACGTGTGTTTGCACTGTGCTACGTGCAATTCGACTAGTAGGAAGTAGCGCAAACTTCGCAAACTACGCGAGCGTAGCGTAGTGCTTTGCCCAGGCTTAGTGCAGACATTCTACCTGTAAGTCCCAAGTATATGATAGCTCATGTAGGTTTAGAGGTCCAGCAGATATAATGCACTTAAGTGTGCATTGCTGTGTTGTCTGCTGTCAAAATAAAAGTCCGCTCAGCTTTACAAGGTGCTTTTTAAATTGAAACGATATGCAAATTCGACTTTGAATTTAAAGGTACTTCCAAAGTGTGAAACTACCTAATTTTTACATCTATGTCACCACTAAGGTCTACCCTCAGTGCCCCAGTGTAGGGTGCCTTGTAAAAATAAGCAGGGGCATTTTAAAAAGATGTTTTATATGCTCTGGTGAGGGAAAAACAACCAAGTTTGGTTTTCCACATTGTAGCGTTTTAGCTCCATAGGCTAACATGGGAATACTGTAATAAAGTATAATTATCAAGAGGAGTGAGCTAAAATAAAATTTCAAGGACTTAACAGATTGGTAATGATAAATACGAAAACTTTCCACTGTTGAATCTATCATAAATAATACAGAAAAGAATTTATGAAACTTTTTTTTCGGTATGCCAAAGTTCAGCCTTCTAGCAGCCTCTCCTGATTGGGCAGCCATTAACAGGCTTAGCCAAACTGCTTTGATGAGGTGATAAGTGGCCTGCATAAAGACAAATGTTATCTGATGGGGGAGCTCTGCAGCTGCAAGAGAACAAGCCAGGAAGGGGGCTGTGTAGACATCTGGTCTTCAAAGAGAGCAGAACAGTAAGAATGCAAGCCAGGCCTATCCCCTCTTTCTGTACCCTCGAACCAGATGGGAGCACCAGGAATGGAATTTGCAGGAATTCTGGAAGGGGAGTGTTGAGGGAAATGAGCCACACCCACAAGTTGGCCTTGGGATATGAACCCCAAGTTGAGCGATTCTGCATCTTAAATGTTAAAGTACAGTGCTTTGTAGGACAAGAAAAGGCCACACTTTTTAGGAAACTGTCATACTTTTGGGAGGCACCACATACCCCATTGGTCAGGGGTGCCCCATGCTTGTCACCCCAAAACACTGGATAAAGATGAGAGAGCTGCATAGCAACTCAGATCTGCTGTCTCAAACTACAAAAAGAAGAAGGGTTGCTCTGCTGGAACCCTGGCCTGCACCAATAGAACTGTACCTGCTGCACACTAAGGAACTATAGCCCTAAAGACTTGTTTCAAAAAGAGAAGGAGTGGATTCCCTGAAATCATCAGGATAAAAGGGTTCCATCTGCATCATCTCCACCAAGAAGAACCCAGCTGACTGCCTTCAGTTGGACTTTAAAGGATTTGGCCAGGAGCATTGTGGGAGCTCAAGACTTCCAAGAGTTGACCGGGGACTCCCACTGAACTAAGTCAACAAAGCTGCTGCGAATCTGGCCGGCTGGAGGCCCGCTTGACGTTGAGAGAAAATTTCCCAGAAACGTTTCTAAGTCAGAAGGTAAAATTTTCACCAAGGCCTCCCACTTAATGTATCTAAACAGGGCTTCATTGCAGTCAGCCTCAAACTTCGACAAGCACAACCAGATTTGGTGCTATTGTTTTTTAAGCACTAGAACGTGTTTATTCTTTAAAATGTCATATATCCAGTTCCCTACATTGTATTTTGTCATTTTGGAGTCATTTTAAAGAAAAACATATTTCTATTTTTATAAAGTAGTGTTGGATTTTTATTGTGTGTTGTGTTTGATTTATTTTATGTATTGGTGTTTAGAAATGCTTTACACACCTGTCTCCTAAGTTAAGCCTGCCTGCTTGTTGCCAGCTACCAAGGGTTGGGCAAGGGATAATTTATTGAGCCCTTGCCTGGGCCTTATATTGTGTTGGTGAACTTATTGCTGGTGGTAGGTGCATACTTACCCCTTCTCATAATCCACCTTCCAACAGGATTCATATGAGGCACATTACCCTGGACTTCCCTCAGTATCCAGTATTCAGAAATGTGTGGGTTTAGTAAGGTTCCCCAGATGGTGGCCATCCCGAGCCCAAAAAGTGTAGCCATTCAGTGTGGAATGTGGGACAATATTGAGATTTAGCCCCACTCTGCTGGCCCATAGGTAAAAACAATGCTCAAAATATTACAAATTTCCTCTCGCTTGTAGTAAGGATGGGGATGCTTTAGTATCCAGGGGAACAGAAAGGCTGCTGAGGCTTTTAGGATGGGGTTGAACCTGAGGCTAGGATGGGCTAGATCCCACCCCATAATTTTATTAAACTATTTCCAGCATCCAGTAGACTTTTGCACCCTATGGGGTGAATTGGGACAAACATTCTCTAAAAAAAAGACCATCTTGCCCCTCATCAAGGGTGGGATGCATATACCCCTTTGTTTTACCCAAATGTTAAAACCCCACTGGGGGCTTTCTACGATCCTGGAGCTGCATTACACAAAGTGCCCTGGGGGCGCAATGGATGTTTGTGCCCACTTTTCATGCCCCAAGGCACTTTGGTTTTACAGATGCTTGCCTGGCCATTTCTTTAAGACAGAAAGCGCTGGCACACATGTAGCACCAGGGCTATCAAAAGAGAGCGTTCCTTCCCCATGCAAATGAGGGAATCAGTTTATCTCTGCGCCCACACCACAATACTGACATGGGCACAATGGAAAACATGCCCTTAGGTGGTGCATTGAAAGAGTATCACATAAAGGTGGAGTATTGTCAGTGCACCCCCTAATGGCAGTCTGCTTGAGGGATAAAAGGGGGCCCCATGGAACCCTCAAGACATCCACCTGCAGGTGGGTGCAGTCATTCACTAAATCCACCTAAATAGTGATCTCTAATCCCATTTGAAATTGCAGGTGGCTTGCCACTTGCACAGAAAAACACTGAGCAGCTTTTAAACAGCTGTTCTGTTTTTCTGTTGAATGCGCTGCCCTGGGGCAGTGGGAGTTCACAGCTGCCGTGAGGGCAGCACAATTTTATAATAGGGCATACTTTCCGTTTGCACCTGATGCACCAGCTTAAATGTGGGCCGTGGTGCAAAGATCAAAAGTGCACCCATTCAGTGATACGGACCCTGGAGGTCAGATTAGGGGCAAACTCACTGTAAAAAACAGGCTATTTGCAGTTTCTCACCATCTTTTTGCCACATTTGGATTACTAGCTGCTGGTTTTCGACTCTGAAAGGGCACTAGGAGCCTGCTAACCAGGCCCCATACCAGTGCTCTCTCTCTAAATCTGATACCTGTGAATTGGCAACCCCAATTAGCGAGGACTTTAGCCCCCTTATAAGTACCTGGTAAGTGGTCATCAGGGCCTGAAGCACTGATTTTGTCACCTTGAGTGACCCAAATAAACAGATGACAGCAGACTGCCATTTCAGATGCATGAGCAGTTCAAACTACTCAAGCTCAGCTTTGCCTTTACCATGTGTGACAAGGTCAAAACACCATTTTTAATATATGCCAGTCATTCCTAAGTTAGGCATCTTGAGCCCACAAGGCAGGGTGTATTATATTAAAAGTGTGGAAATATAAGTGCATGTGTATATGTCCCTATAGTAGCCTCTTTCTATTAAGGGCTACTATAAGTTGTCAGGGAGCCATAGATTAACATGGGTTGGCACCTGGGCACCCTGAGGTTGCCAGCTCCATTATGGTCCAACCAAAAAGGGTCTTGTTTCCCAATTTCGGATTTGATGTGACATGTGCCCAGGTGGCTACCTTAGAAGTTGCACATCTGGTTGACACCGCCTTTTCTGTGCCCTGGCTGACGGCCTGCAGCTGCTGCCACCAGGGCAGGAATCTGAACCCCTGTTAGGAGGTATGAACACTCCCAGGAGTCAAAATCAAATGCCTACCTGGCAATGTGGTGACACCTCCCTCCCTGACAGGATGTCTAGTGAAGTGGCACATCAAGGCGGTGTGCTGCAGAGCTTACCCTGGCTCTGATAGGCAACAAGGCCACCTCCCAAAGGAGAAAACATCAACCCCCTGCCCCCAGGCATATACACTCCTGGGCAGTTGGGTAAATTAGGTAGTCAGGACGTGTACAACCCAGAGGACTACCTGGTCTGTACAGCTAAGACAGGTTACTGCCATTTTTAAAAGTGGCAAAAAAGAGGGTTATGGGTAGAAAGGGTGGCACACAACCCCAGATGTGATGACCTCAGAGGCAGGTTAGCAGCTGGGGCTAGTACCCGATCAGCTACTTGCACCCACAACCCTAAATCTATAATTTAAGGGGCACCCCTTGCACCAAAACCTCAGATGCCCTGGCCCCTCGGTTACTTGTGGCAATGCGTCTTGGATCTGTTGGTGAATAGAACGCAGACTTTTAGTTAACTCATTCAAATAGCCACTAACAGAGGATATTCAATTTCCAAAAATCAACGAGGTTGCGGGACGCCCCAAACATTTCCTGGGTGCCCAAATATGATGTTGTAGGGTGACAGTGCTGTCCTAGAATGAGCTGTGGCTCTCATAGACAAAAGGGCTAATGGTAAAGCATCTGGCCACTGCAACCCCGTGCTCTCCCCAATTTTTGCTAATTTCAGTTTGAGAATACCATTGTACTTCTCAACCAAGCATGCTGACTGGGTATGATGTGCGGCATGAAATTTCTGTTGGATATGCAGTCCCTCACACACTAATTGGATAACTACGTGACTTCCATTGTCACTCCAAATCAAACAGGGCAAACCAAAGCGAGGAAAGAACTCCTTGAGGAGCAACTTTGCAGTCGCTATGGCTGTGTTGTCTTTGGTGGGGTACGCCTCAACCCATTTACTGAATGCACAAACTAACACTAAAACATATTTCAAATTATTGACTCATACATCTCGATGTAATCCATTTGGAGAACCTAAAAAGGGTAAGTGGGAGGGGCAAAATTACCAGGTGGTGTAGGGGTACCTTTCCCAGGATTATGCTTCATGCACACCATGCAATATTTTACCAAATGGGCATCCGTCTTTGAGATATTGTCATTGTGCCTTACAGGATCTAACAATTTACAGATACCTTTTGCACTGATATGGGCTGGCCCGTGCGGCATAGTGACTACGGGGAGAACACAGGGGTATAACAAAGGCCCCCGCAGCCAACATGATGCGGGGGGCCCGAGCTCCAGAGGGCCCCCTCAACACTTTACCCTGGCCTAACAGCACCTGAATAAGTCCAGAGGGAGGCCCTGTACTGTGCAGGGGGACCCCCTCCAGTTTCGTTACGCCACTGGGAGAACGTATGCTTCTGGCAACATCCATCTCTGTCTCCCTGACTTATCCATCCAACACCCTCCCTCATCCAACCGTACTGTGCTTTCCTGCCATATTGCTAACTCCTCGTTCGTTGCCTCACACTGAATTTCCTTAACATTTGCCAACGTATCCTCAAACATAGCAACCTCGGGTACCCACCTAGCTGGACCTGTTACAAACATCTTTTTCATCTTTGTTCGGGCTGTCTCCTTAGCTGTCTGGCCTGCAAATGCATTCCCTCTACCCACATCATCAGTTATTGCCTTGTGGGCGCTACATATTATTATCACTAATTTCTTGGGGAGTGTCAGGGCTGACAAAAGCCTATGTATAAGAGGGCCATTTTGTATCTTCAACCCATGGAAAGTGAGAAACCCCCTCTCTGCCAAGAGTCACCCAAAATTATGGGCCACTCCAAAAACGTACTGACTGTCAGTATAAATATTGACAGCCAGTCCCTCACTCGCAAGCTCGGATAAGGGCAACGAGGTCTGCAGTTTGAAGCAACTGGTAGGGAACTTGCGACGTCTCAACTACCGTGTGTAGTGTTGTGATTGCATATGCAACTGTTTTAGTGCCATCTGGCAGCTTAAAAGGATAAGATTAATAAAATGTATAGCTCTCTGGTGGTAGGAGAGGTGTCGAAGGGGATGGTCTCCCCCCGGAGGGATACCTCACTACCTAGGCTCGACTCCTTCATAACTATCACTACAGAACCAGTGGAATCTGTACTTGCGTGAACGAAATCGGGCTCGCCATCAGACCCGGCTGTGCCGTTTATTAAGTCAGAACTAGCGCCGGTCCTATCTCTCTCGCTCGCGGATGTCTGTAACATTTCTCTGGCCACGGCCACATTTCCTAGGAAATGGAAGGCGACACACATAAAACCTCTGCTGAAGAAGGCGCTGGCAGACCCGGCAGACATGCAAAACTATAGGCCAATCTCCCTCCTTCCAGGCTGTTCTAAGGTCATGGAGACACTGGTCAATCAACAACTAATGGGTTATCTGGAGCAGCATAGCTTATTGGACCCCCCCAATCGGGCTTCCGAGTAGGGCATAGCACCGAAGCGGCCTTGGCGGAAGTCACAGATACCATAAGGATGTCATTGGATAGAGGCATCTCTACTAAGTTAGTGCTCCTGGACCTGTCGGCAGCCTTCAACACCATCTCTCACAGTATCCTGTTGGATAGGCTGTGAGAGATTGGTGTCGGTGGTTTGGCCTGGGCCTGGCTACAAAGCTTTTTGAACGACAAAAGACAATGTGTCCAATTCGACACATTTGTTTCTCAGACCACTGTACTGGACAAGGGGGTCCGTCAGGGATCCATTTTAAGCCCTACCTTGTTCAACATCTAAGTGGCTCAGCTGGCTGCCATTATTAGATCATGTGGTTTTGAGACGATCTTGTATGCAGACGGCACTCAGGTGATAATCCCCATCGAGACGGATCCCGCGACAACCAGAGCAAAGCTTAAGTCCTGTATGTTGAAAATAGCCACGTGGATGAGTAAGAATTTCCTTTAACTAAACTCCAATAAAACAGAGATTCTCCTGTTTGGGAAGGCTGTGGAGTTTTGGTTGGTGGACTGGTGGCCTGTGGAACTTGGTGAGGCACCTACTCCAAAAAAGCAGGCAAGGAACCTGGGAATCATGATCAATAATAAGCTTTCTATGGAAGATCATGTGAAATTGGTCTCGGGCACATGCTTTGGAATAATGCGGATGTTGAGGAAGATTTTTCCATGGATCCCCCTGGAGGCCAGAAAGACCTTAATACAGGCACTACTAGTTAGTAGATTAGATTACTGTAATTTACTACTATTAGGAATCAGGGAGGATCTTGCATCTAGGCTACAAGATGTACAAAACACAGCGGCGCTGCTGACTCTCAACAAGCCAGTTTGCACCCCATTACTGCCTCTCTTGCAACTACTGCACAGGCTTCCCATTAGGAAGAGAGCAGTGTTTAAGCTCTTGACGACAGTGTTTATAGCACTGCAGGGGACTAGCCCGGTGTACTTAAGGAAGAAGTTAATCCCTTGTTTCCCTGTTCGCCAAGTTAGATTGAGCAATCGGAAGTTGCTCTGCCCCTGCAAAATTAGTAAAACCAAAATGGGTGGGTGTGCATTCTCTCATCTTGCCCCCTTCCATTGGAACAGACTACCGGACAAGATACGCACCAGCACTACCCTGGTGCAGTTTAAGAAGCAGCTAAAAACCTGGTTGTTCTAATGGCAAGATTGTCATAAGCTACCGGCACTGTGCAGCCAAGGGCGCCAAGAGATCCCCTTGGGGATGATTCATTGCACATTACAAATCTTAAGAATAATAATAATAATAATAATAATTACAACAAGAGCCATCAACATATAGTCCCCTTGGGGGTCAGATAAGGGAACATCAGTAAGGTCTACCCATCCCTTCATCTCTTCCTCCGTCCGAAAAATAAAATTATGTATATCAATTTCCTCACTCTCAGAAGAGAGGGGTAGCAACATGGCTGGATTTAAAGTGAAACATCTTTTAATCGTGACAAGTAGTGCAAGGAGGGTCAGTTTATAACCAGTCAGACGTGCACTGGTGAGGTGCTGTATCTTGGTTTTGTTCAAAAGTGTATCCACAGCATGAAGTACCATGACTGTGAGGTCGGTATCAAGTACGAGCCCAGCTGATTGCCTTATAGAGATGGCCACTGCCACAACCGCTCTTGACAGCTCAGGGTGGCTCTTGCGACGGGGTCAAGAAGAGCAGAATAATAGGCACACGACAGTTGCTTATTTCCAAAGGTCTGTGTTAAAACAGAGAGTGCACAACCGACCATCTCGTGTACGTACAGCACGAATGGCTTCATATAGTCAGGCGTACCAAGCATAGTTGCAGAGCAAAGCGTAACTTTTAATTGCTCAAAAGACTGCTGACATTCAGGCATCCAAAGCAAGCGTACATGCACATCTTTAGTGGTTAGTGCAAGAAGGGGTTTTGATAGTAACGAATAATTAGGGATCAATTGGCGACAGTAGAACATAATGCCAGTAATAGGGCACACATCCCTCTGAGTTTTAGGGATAGGCATTTTAATAATGGTGCTGATCCGCTCAGGGGTCAATCTCCTACCCTCATTCAACAGTAGGTGACCTGAACAGGTGACCTCCTGTTGACAATATTAAATTTAGAAAGGGACACTTTATCTCAGTGTTGAGCCAAATGCAGCAACAACTTATCCATACTGTCTTTGCATCCCTTTTCAGTGTCAGAAGCAATGAGAATATCATCCACATACTGAAGCAATACATTACCTGAGAGAAGTGTGAGGGAGTCCAATTGGGCTTTCAAGGCATGGCTATATATACTAGGGCTCTCAGTATAGCCCTGAGGAGCTCGACAGAATCTAAAGCTTCTACTAGCTATGGTAAAACCAAACAAGTGCCTGCTATCGGGATAGATCGGGATACTAAAGAATGCATTCTTCAAATCAATGACAGAAAAGTATTTAGCAGAGGAAGGAATCATCGTCAGAAGGGCAGTAATGTCAGGGACCACCGGGAACGGAGGAACCACTATTTTATTAACTTCACGCAAGTCACTCACAAAATGATAAACATCTGGATGATCATCAGAGGAGCCTGAAGGTGCCCTCTTAAGAATGGGAAGAATAGGGCTATTACACACATTCGCGGTCATCTTTTCAACAACTCCTGACTGAATCAGGTCTTGTATAATCTGCAACAAGGCTCGCTCCCATGCTTGTGGTATTTTGTACTGGGGAAAATGAGGCAAGATGGCATTGTCTTTAACTTTAATGGAAACTGGGGGAATCTGCAATAGTCCTACGTCCGTGTCACCTGTTGCTCACAACATGGGTGACACATCCTTAAATTCAGCAGGGAGGGGTGCATCTTTGGACAGACACTGCTTAGAGTTGACCACATTCGGACCCATTGTCATGTAAACACCTCCTGGAGAACAATAAATGGTTGCATGCAACTTCTTTAATAAATCTAAGCCCATCAAATTCTCTCTGCAATTAGAGGTTAACAAAAACAGCAAATCCATAGTAAAAAGACTTATAGTCAATGTGAGAGGTTTGGAAATGTGGCTTACAACTGGTACACCAGAAAATCCCACAGAAATATTATTATGGCCAGACAGAGCTGCCCCAGGGACCAGTGAACGGGAAATAGAGCTATTCATAGCACCTGTATCCGCCAAAAATTCCTTAGCTGAGCCATGCAAATCTGCGGTAACGTAAAGACCAAGCTCATCTACAGGTATCTGAACTTGTCCCTAACTCTATCCCTGGCTGTCCTAGCTTTGAGATATTCTTGTCAGCTTGTCCAGATCATAGTCATTGTGATAATACTGTTTGCCCCTATGGTCATCAAAGTAGTTCTGGTCAGTGCGACCCTTCGATGTCACAACAGCCTGAACCCTGTCCTGGCCACTGTCTCCTCGACCCCATCCATGAGACCCTCGTCCCCTCAGGACCACCACCTTTTGCAGAAGCACAGGAAACTCGCTGCGCCAGTGTAGTTCCTCTTTACAGTATGCACACTGATTCGGTCCTACAGGCGTAGTGTTCCTGCTACCATTCCCTCAAGAAGCCTGTTGCAACAACACCTTCGTCTTCAATTATTTGTGCTTTTTCTCCACCTTCTCCTTCTCCTCATTTTCCCTGAGCTCATAATACTGTGCCACACTCAATATTACAGAAGGGGAGGAGGTAGCCCAAGTGCTCTCTGAAGCCTGCAACCGAGTCGCAATCTCAGGAAGCAGGTTTGTAACAAATCTGTTAACGAACAATCAGACACCTTCCTCCACCGACAAGTCCTATCCGCTAAAATCCCAAAACACACATTCAAATCGAGTGAAAAAATCAGACACACTCTCATCTTTCTTCTGACGACATGCCGTTAACTTGTCCCAATCTACCCTTCTTTGTGGAATAAGAGAATGCATATATGTAATAATTCAGCCAGGCAAGGTTAGTATCTTGGCCTTAGGCTTCGCACCAGGCTCCCTCTCCTGGTACCATGCTTTAATCTGATCCCAAGTACCACCCAACTCTGCAACATGGTGTGTACCTGCATCAAAAAATCAACAGGTACCAAAAAACCAAAGAACTTTTCAATATCTGCAAGCGTCATCTCTGTTGATGAAGCGGCCTCTGTCAATTCCTTATAATATGCAGTAGGATTTTTCCTAGCGTCGGGTAACTGAGTTTTAAGGGACAAAACCTCACTCCTCTTCCATGGAATAGAAACCCATTGTTCCTGAAACCGGGCCTCTACCCGGGGTCTAGTAACAATGTTATGCTGATCCCGTAGCTCTGGTATTATGGGGTGATATATGTGGTGGGCTTCCTCCATCGGGAATTGGGACACTGTCTTCGGGTACTTCTCAAGCAGCCTACCTCAATAAGCGACCAGTGTTGTGACATTACGAAAGACCTTACTAGGGGCCATATCAGCAGCATACACATTGCCCCAATATCATAAATAATCTGGGGTGCGGCATCATTGAAACACTGTTCCCACAGTCCAATCAAAGTAGCCGACATGTGCTTAAGGGCATGCTGCTGCACAAATGGCTCATAATCTTTCATCACAATCCACACATTCTCCACACAGAAAATGGGGTGATGAGCACACTGAGCTGCCTGATTGGCTACCACCTTCTTCTCTTCATCACCCACATCAGATTGTATCATTATCTGCCCCAGTCGCTCCCTAGCTGTCACCCAGGCTCCGTCTCCTAATCCTCGTACAGGCATTCTGCTACTCAGTACCATCGGGGAGTAAAGGAAAAGGGAAGGAGTAGTAACAGAAGGAACGGGCACCAATGTCACCAATGGCTGTGTCATAGGTGTAAGAGCTGGAGAGAGAGATGCCGAAACAATAGGCGTAGCCGTAAGACTCGCAGTCATTCAAGGCACAGAAGGTGAAGCCAAAGAAAGGACAGAAGACGCGGTGGCCAAAGCAGCTGGATCAATAACAGAAGAAACAGAAACAGCAGAGGCAGAAGAGACTGACAATTGAGGCTTTGGGATGGCCGGATGTATTTTCTGCGGGTCGTATAGGGGTGGAGGTCGAGCATCTAACAATTCCTCCACAAATTTATCATTTTATTCTCGAGCAACATAAGACTTTTCACATTGCAATCAAAACTTCCTATCAGCACACTCTATCCCCATCTCTGTTTTCTTTCTATCATACACTACAGCTTTCTGAGTCACCGTCTGCATTTTTCCTTCTGGGCCTCCTTCTCTGCTTTCATTCTTCTCTGTTTAGCTTCCTTTTGACACGTTCTGAGGGAATCAAATATCGACTGCATACTTCTTTTCGTGAACAATTTATTCTGTAGAAAATTAATTTTCTGTTCATCAAAAGTGCCTGTCAATGGCCACTGCAACTCGGCATTGTCCCTCATATATTTGTGCCATAGTGTGCTAAACATAATAGGGCCAAGGCCATGTTTCACATACATGTCAAAATTTGGGGTGCCTTCTGGTGGTACTGGCTGACTTTCTTCTAATCGAGCATCAGTAGAACAACAACGACAGCCCAAACAAAACACTTTGCTAAAACATGGCATCTTTCAAATGGAAGCAAGCTCACTATTTATGCCGATCAGATATTTGCAAATATGTTAACAAAACGATCCTCAGACCGAACCAAACACAAACCAAAATGGTGCCATAGCCAGAAAGAACCAAAGCCAACTCACCTGTGCACACAGGCCAAACAAATGTATTCTCCACTGCCGACTCTTCGGACCAAACGGTCAGATCCAAGGGTTACGCCGTTCAGGACCCCAGCCGGGTTGACCACTGGGTGAGGCACCTCCCGGTCAGACAGACAGGGCAGCTGTGAGTACCAGACTCTTGTGCAGGGATCCCCGGTCCACCCGTCCGACCCGGCGCGGCCCCAACCTCCTCACCCGTCAGTGGGCGAGGAAGGGCCACACCAGATGGGGTCCCTGTTCAGGCGCGAACTTAAGGAAGTGCCCCGAATAGGGTCACCCGGGTCACTCGTGACCACCTCTCAACCTTACAAACAAATTAAGTTGGCCAGACAGTGGAGAATACAAACCAAAGGTATTTATTAGTCATACACTCGAGCAGAGTCCAGTATGACTAGCCTCCTTGGATTGCTGCAGAGGGACTGACCCCTGCCAACATGGTAATACATGATATACATTTCCAGTACCCCTGAGGACACGCCCAGACTGGAATTTTCCAGTTAGTACTTGGTGAACAAAAGAGACACAGAAGGATGAGCTACAATCCGAAGACCGGGTACATGCTATCTCAAGGTTATTCCTCCCGTGACCACCACTCTATGGGTGGGACCAGGCCCTATATAACGGGAAAGGTATGTAATGACAAAACAGTCTATTCATTAGTGCAGCGCAGCTCAACCTTGGAGAAATAGGAAAAAAAAACTTTGAGGCTGCTATCTGCTGAGGCAAACAGAAAGTGATGAGACAGAAATTTAGTGTTGTTCATGGTACAAAATGGCAGCTGAATACAAAATGGTGCCGCAAATGCTAATTTAAATCATACAATGCAAGGGGAAGCTGACTAAAAACATTTTTCATTCCAACAAACTCCCTTAGGCTGGAGGTACTAGTCCCCTGCAGCCCGCAGGTTAAAGCATGCCCCAGGATCCAAAGAATCACTAGCCATCGGGCCTGCTGAGGGATTGCCTAAAAGTAAATAGCCCAGTGCATCACGTGAAATGTAGTCCTGATCTCTGGCATGCTTCAGGTGGGTACCATTTCCCCCCAGACTCCAGGATGTTGAAGTAACTCCAGGTTGGGCTTGCAACTAACAAGAATTGTTGGTGGCCAGTCCTGCTACCACTACCTTTGTTTGACACTGTGCATCGAGGGCACCTCATAGCATCTTCAACTTGCTACCTCAGTGGCTCTATTGTAAAATGTTTGCATCCATTCCCTCACCAGCACCGCCGAAGTGGTAAAACCAGGTCCCCCGGGGCTCCTGCTTCAGTGCCAGGGACAGCCAGGACAGCCATGTGAGCCAAGTAAATTTCATCTGACTGTTGTGGACTGGTCCTGGGACCTTCATCACCTTACCCCCAGTGGATTCCACAGGATTCAACCTGCAAGTGACTGACTGTAATTAGTGCTTTTTCACTTTGACCGCTGCGTTAAAGTTTTGTAGTAGTGAAATACACTGATTTATTTCCTTCTAAAACCCATAACGCCAGTTATACTCATCCGATTTTCTTTGTGTTGGTGTCTACATTTATATAAAAAACCTGCTTTTTATTTATGAATTAGTGTTAGATTTTTATTTTAAGTCCTGTCTTGTCATCCATGTTTGTACTCTAAAATAGATAACACGAGTTCCTCTAGTAAAGCCTGACTGCTCTGGGGCATACTACCAGGACTGAGCTAGAGATTTATTAGTGTAAATCCAATGGACCTATTTTGGGGTATTGTGAGAGTATTGCATAGTGAAGCCTAACAAGCTGCATTACATAAAACTCCACTTTCCAATACTACCCAATTGGGACAAACCTCTTATGTGTCCCTGGGGAGGGGGTGAGATAGACTCAATAACCCCTTCTTGGTGAAGGACATGGCTCAATGCCAGAGTAGGCCACACCCATAATTTTTTGCACTATTGTGAAATCACTTGTGTCTTTCTACCCTCCTTGGGGAAAATACAGAGAACACCCCCTTTCTGCCCCCTGGGGGTGGCAGGAAGATTGGTCTGTCCCTTTTGTGATAGAGGTATGGCACAGTGGAATGGTGGGACACCCTCACCACTTTGCTTTGCCCAATTGTAAAATCACTGGTGTCCAGTGAGCCTTCTATTACCCTCCCCAGTTTGTAGATCAGGGTCAATCTCCCCAATTCTGACAAACTTATCTGCCCCTAAGGAAGGCAGAAAGACTGCATTGCCCCCTGCTTAGGTGGGACTATGGTTCAATGCCAGGGTAGGCTGCCTCCACCCTTCTACATGTTTTGGCACCTCCTTGAAATGTGTGGTGTCTAGTGGGCTTACTGTCCTCTAGGGAAAATTGAGGCAAACCTCTTCACTGTACCCAGGGGCAGGACGTCTTGCTGGCCCCTTTAGGAGTAGGGGTATGGCCTAATGCCAGGGTGGGACACCTGTACCCCTGTCCTTTGCCCACTTGGAAAACCCTGGTGTCTACTGGGATTTCTGACCCGGGGCCAGATTGGGTATAATCACTCCCATCATCCACTGGGAGGCAGCAGTACTGTACTGCCCACTTTTGAGGTGAGGCTGATGACCTAATGTAGAGAACATCTGCCACTAGGCCTGAGTGGGTTATGTTATTTTTTTCCTCCTGGTCTCTAGTGGGTGATTCTTTCTCTTAGGGGGCAGGTTGGCCTAAACTCCCCATCTGCCTCCAATGGGGGGGCAGAAAAGCTGTTGTGCCTTTTGTAGAGTGGAGGCATGTCCCTGTGCAGGGTGGCCACCTGTCCCTTATAGTATAGTGGGGCAAATAATACTTGGTGTCAAGCGGGTAGATTGGGGGCAAACCCCCAAACTGTCCCCAGGGGGACGAAAGACAGTAGTGTCCTTTTTTGGAGTGACGCAGTGGCCTTGAGCTGATCTCAGTTTTTTTCACTTATCACTCATGCTTAGCCCGGTTTTTGCCCACTGAGGTGCAGATATTGTTGTTTCCTTTTTA
The DNA here is from genome assembly GCF_964204655.1 of Triturus cristatus. Taxonomy (NCBI): domain Eukaryota; kingdom Metazoa; phylum Chordata; class Amphibia; order Caudata; family Salamandridae; genus Triturus; species Triturus cristatus. Next base: position 470,862,757 of record NC_140585.1, on the reverse strand, counting down.
AGGTGAGGGTATTGCCCTGCGATTGATGGGACACCTTCACCTTTTTGGTATTTATTCAATTATTTATGTGTCTAGTGGGCTTTCTGCCACCCAGGGACCAGATTTGGGTGAAATTCCCCCAATCTGATCCCAGGAGGTGAAGACAGACTGTTGGATCCTTTTTTGGGCTGAAATATCGCCCGGCATATAATGGGCTGCACTCACCCCCTTCTTTTTGTTTTTGTTGCAATTATCCCTGTTGCCTAGTCGGCTTTCTTTGACCTTAGAGGGCAGATTGTGTTTACAGGGGGAACAGAAAGGCTGATAAATGTAGGGGTGGTGGGGGAAGCAAAAGCCCTTGCCCAAGGGTCTATTCCCCCTAAAGAAATCTCAAGTCTTTAGGAGAAGCAGCAAGTGATCACTTCCCACTGTGATCGCCTGGCTCTCTGCAGTGAAAGTGGGGTTTTCCTGGAAAGCTGAGCTTTGCAGCTTTCCAACGATACCTCCCTTTTTGGCACAAATCCCTGGGAGTTTTCAGCCCCCTCTGTTCCCCCAGGTAAACCGGGAAGTGGAATCCTGGGTGTCAGCTCTGCCAATGACATGATCACATCACTGAAGCAATCTCGTAATTGGCAGGAGAGTCACATCCCCTGGGCTGTAGAGGAAAAGTCTTCTACTCTGACAAAAAGGGTGTGACAAGGAGGGGGCACCAGAGCAGCGCTCCAGACCTGCTGCTTCAGTGCCTGGTGCTTGGATGTGAACTCCACTTCCATAGCACCTGATTGAGAGTGCTATGGATGTGGAGGTAACATCCACAGTACCCAGTGGGTTAATATTACATCTTGTGTAACCTCAGATGTGAGTAAATCACTTTGCAAGAATATTGTTTTATGAACACAAAATGTATATTTCCAATAATAAACCAAATAATTTGTAGGTGCCCCAGTAGCATCATGTATTGGGCCCCACAAGAGCATATTTGCTCCCATATAATATCACACTATTCTGGTGTAATATTATGTGTAAGTATAAAAGAAAACAGACACTTGTGATAGAGCATAGAACTCTAACATGTATTTAATACAAAAATAGCTATCAAGCATTACAAATAAGCAAGGCAAATGCCTAAATCAGGGACCAGAGTTTTGCCTCCCATCAGTTGGAGCATGGAATGTGGACACTAATGATCTTGTGTAATGCTCTTCTACTGGATAGAATGTGAGAAGACTGTTAGAAAGATATTTTTAGGAGCAAAAGGCTGTTTCTACTTAGTTTTGAAATCCTCACTTCAATGTGACGAGTTCAGAAAAAGGCTCCACTTACTGAAACAGTGTAGCTAAACTGTGCAGTGTTCAACATAGGATATTATAATTGAAACGTATTTAAAGTATGCAGTAACGCTAAGTCTTAAGTGTGCTTCAGGCAGGTACAGAAACAAAATTGTTTAATAAATTGTAATAGCACATGTTAAGACCCATGTATGGACTTGAAGATTACATTTTCTCAGAAAGTAAATCAATTTACCAGATAAAAGTAACATATCAATACTCTTTAAATAAGCCATTTGTCCCTTTAGATTCAAGATTCTTGGCACCTGAGGGAGTAGGTTATGATTGACTGAAGTTTGAGTGGTAGATGGCCTCATTTACAGACTGCGTTTACCAGGGTACATGTCAAAAACTGGCAGTGGACCAATGTTCAGAAAAGTTGGCATGCTGGAGCTTAGTTGACTACATTAGTAGATGTATAATCAAAGGGGGGAAGCTGAAGAGCTAATATTTACAGAGGTCCTGTACCCGTGCTCCTCTATGTGTACACGCTAAACAATTACAGGGTAACCAGTTCCTCTTGTATAGCATATGTGGCATGGACAGGGACACTATCACTGCATGCCACGGGATCTTAGTCGCTGGGAGATCTGAATTTCAGATCATGTTGCCCTCACACACCTTTTTAGGGGTGTCATGCTTCATCATAGGGCGCTCCTCGTCGGACCGGCGCTGCAATGTCCGACGGGCCTGGTGGCGGCTTTGGCGGAGTTCTTTTGATCTGAAGAGACGCCCTATGTGAGGTATGTATGTGGGTAATCAATACTATGTGTATTGTAATGTGGATAAGTGTTTTTTTTAAAAAGGCTCCAGGTCTATAGAAAATCTTTATTCCGTCCTAGATCTGAGTCTCAATAAAAACAGAGGAACCACCTGTAGGGCTTAAGGTACCTTGGTGGCTGCTTGGTGTGGATCAGGTCGACATGTTTCGTGTCTTAAGGGCTCCAAAATCGGGCGACACTTCTTCAGGACCTATGTTGTGACGAACCAGGTTAGAGAACGTCAGATTAGCTGCGCCTCCCGACTTGGGTGAGGGGGCGTGAAAGTACCAAAGGTGAGTCCTAGATATGGATCTCACCCAACCTTTCGACCTAAGTCAAAAATTAGAGACAAAAGGGAAGGAATAAGAAAAGAAAAGGGGACAAAGATAAGCGACATAGAGGTAGACTCAAAAAATGCGCAAGAGCTACAAATAAGTATAGTCTCAGCGCTAGGAGACAAAGTCCCCTTGTTAGTGGTTATGATTAACCAATAGTAGTAACTAGAGTCCCCAGGTCCCAAGAATAGTCCTGGGTGAGGATCTACTGTGAATTAAAAAGGCTAATAACGCGTCAATACTAACCCAGAAAGGGTGCCCAGTCTTAAAGAGAAGAACCTTGCCAAAATATATAAAAATAACATCTGGTTGATAGAGACGACATCTGTGTCTTACCTATGGTTGGCAGTAGGTTGTATAACATGAAGGAGGGCGAGTCAGCTCAATATATTAAAGGTAGCCAACTGCGTAAAAGAGATGAAAGTACAGAAGGGAATTGTTGAAAAACAGGCAGCACACACATTAATGGTACTGGCAAACATCACGATTAAACCATTAGGGAGATTCTTGAATAGCGGCCCGGACACAAAACGGTACTGGGAACTATCACGATTTAACCCATTAGCGAAAGAAGTTGAAATCTTAAACAATAGGCAGCACACGCATTAATGGCACTGTGAAACGTTGTGACTAGCCCTGAAAGGGAGAGTGTCTAAGGAAGTGCACTAGCAGTGGATGGACTACAGTGACGCGTGTACTTAATTAGAAGTAACGCTCAGAAAGCTAAAGTGAGCTCGAACGCGAGGAAACCGTAAGGACAAAGATCCCAAACCAGGTATAAGTGGTAATGCAGGGAGCAAACGGGCTATTCCCAGCAGTCTAATGTTCGATCGACGGACCGTAATTACCCATCAAAGTACCCCAAAATACACTACCCATTAACGTGACTCTAGGGTGTGTATCCCGCGAATAACAAAACCTTGGATATGGGGTGAGCCAATTAAACTCAACCCTGTATTAAAAATCATGCGTGTGTGTAAGGACAATTACCGGGGTTGTGAAACACTCACCGTCAAGGTAGAGGGCAAGCTCTCCTCATACCAAGGCTCTCCGGCTGCCGAATTGGGTCCGGGTTGTCAGCGTTTACTGTTTAAATTGCATAGATCATAACGGGGCGTATGTTTACGTCAAAAACGCGGTGACGTGGAAGCAGGCGTGGGCGGGCGCCATCTTCTCCCTAGGACATTGCCTGACTTCATAGAAAGAGAAGTCATGAAACTGGCAATAGTATTTACTGAAGAGGTGTTCTAAAATAGTTTAAAAATGCCGTGGTAAAAAACAAATATTGGTATTCACATTAATGCATAAGGAACTACTTATACATAGTGCGACAGGAAGGTTGGAATATCGCAAAGATGTGGTGCATAGGGAAGAGTAATGGAACCACTAGATCATGTAACCAAGTAGTTCATATGTCATATAATGTAGCAGGATTAGTATATGACAGACAGCGTTAGTACACAAACGGGATAAGGTACCAGACGATTTAATGTCTGCTCTGAATCTCTGACCATGGAATGGCGTCGTTCAGACCCGTCTTTTGAGTGGACAGACGGAAAATCCATCTTTGTTCAGTCTCAAACAGTTTTTTCGCTGACCAGCTAGTATTGCTTTCAATTATGGTCCAGGTCATCTCATCCGGCCCGTGTGGATGTGTCAGGAAATGGGTGCTCATTTTGGTTGATAGCCGGCCGCAGCGTATATTACTGCGATGTTCCATAATCCTGATTTTGACGGGGCGGGTGGTCATCCCCACCTATTGTAGATTACATGGGCACTTGATGAGGTATACACAGTTCTTTGTGTTACAGTTGGTGTGTGATCTCTGCATCCAGATTTTACCTTCTTCCAGGTAAAGTTCCTTGGTGGTCCTCGTAAGTGTGCATACTCCGCATTGACCACATGGAAAGTGGCCCCGTACTGGTGTGGTGTTCCAGAGGGTGCTTTGTACAGTTTTTTGCCCAATTTTAGGGCGGGTATGAATCAGAATGTCTCTCAAATTGTTTGTCCGTTTGTTGGCGAACGTTGGTAGGGGTAAGGAGAGATTTCCTGTTGATAGGATTTTCCAATGTTTGCAGATGATCCTCTGGATAGTGGTGGATTCTGGAGTAAACGTCGTCACACATGTGACTGCTTCATCGGTCTTCCTGTGTTGGACCTCCAAGAGAGCTTCTCTATTGTTATTCAGTGCTCGTTTCCTTGACTGTTTTATGATGTTCTGTGGATAATCTCGGGCTGCGAATTTTTTGCTCAGTACTGTTGCCTCTTTTTTGTAATCCAGGGTTGAATCACAGTTCCTGCGGAGGCGCAGACACTGCCCAAAAGGAAGATTGTTCCTTAATGCTCTTGGGTGGTGGCTCCCATATAGTAGTAGATTATTGCAATCAGTAGGTTTTGTATAGGTATGCGTTGATAATTTACATTCATTCAGGTTAATGGTCAGGTCTAAAAAATGTATCTCTGTGGATGATACCGATCTAGTAAAGTGGAGGTAGGGGTCCAAGGAGTTGACCCAAGTGAAAAAATTATCACAAGTTTGTGTGTCTCCCTTCCAAAAAATGAGAATGTCATCTATGTAGCGCTTCCACATCATGATGTTATGTTTGTAGGTGTTCTCCTCGGTCAAGTATAGACGTTCGAATTCTGCTACATAGAGGCAGGCCAAGCTCGGTGCAAATGTACTGCCCATACAAGTGCCCTGTATCTGATGGTACATCTGGTCTTGGAATTCAAAAAAGTTTTCACGCATCGCAAGGGTAGCACATTCCATAATGAATGCTACTGGAGTCTCTGATGTCCAAGTCTCTGCGCGGAGGCGTTCTTCTACTACCTTCAAGGTCTCCTCTTGTGATATATTAGTGTAGAGGGCCTCCACATCCATTGTCATTAGCAGGTCTATTTCCTCACAGTTGGTGGTGTTGGAAATGAGATTCAACACATCCCTTGTGTCTTGTAGGTATGAGGGGATCTTCTTTACCAAGGGTTGCAAGAAGTAATCGCAAAATGTGCTCAATGGTTCCAACAGTGAACCTATTCCGGACACTATCGGGCGTCCCGGAGGTGGTAGCACCCCCTTGTGTATTTTTGGGAGGGTGTAGAACGCTGGGGTACGTGGTTCCAAATTTGCCAAGAATTCTGCTTCGTTCTTAGTAATCCACCCTTGTGTTTCTGCAGAGGTCACGATTGATTTGACCTTAGTTAGAAGTCTCTCCGTTGGGTCTTTTGCAATTTTCTTATAGTGTCTAACCTGTGCTAGTTGCCGGAGGCATTCCTGGTTGTAGTCACAAGTATCCATCAGAACTATGGCCCCTCCTTTGTCTGCTGGTTTGATGGTTAAATTGATATCATCAGACAGACTTTTGATGGCCTGCCTCTCATTCGTGGGTAGGTTGTTGAAGTGTGGTTTTGTACTAATGCTGTCTACATCTTTGATGACTGCTTGCTCAAAGGTTAGTATCTCATTGGGGGTCATTTGATCCAAAGGAGTAAATTTTGACGGTTTCCGTAGGCCTGTGTCAGTAGGTTCTTTGTAATCCTTACCCTCAAAGAATGCAAGGGGGCGCTACCACCTCCGGGACGCCCGATTGTGTGCGTGAAAACTTTTTTGAATTCCAAGACCAGATGTACCATCAGATACAGGGCACTTGTATGGGCAGTACATTTGCACCGAGCTTGGCCTGCCTCTGTGTAGCAGAATTCGAACGTCTATACTTGACCGAGGAAAACACCTACAAACATAACATCATTATGTGGAAGCGCTACATAGATGACATTCTCATTTTTTGGAAGGGAGACACACAAACTTGTGATAATTTTTTCACTTGGGTCAACTCCTTGGACCCCTACCTCCACTTTACTAGATCGGTATCATCCACAGAGATACATTTTTTAGACCTGACCATTAACCTGAATGAAGGTAAATTATCAACGCATACCTATACAAAACCTACTGATTGCAATAATCTACTACTATATGGGAGCCACCACCCAAGAGCATTAAGGAACAATCTTCCTTTTGGGCAGTTTCTGCGCCTCCGCAGGAACTGTGATTCAACCCTGGATTACAAAAAAGAGGCAACAGTACTGAGCAAAAAATTTGCAGCCCGAGATTATCCACAGAACATCATAAAACAGTCAAGGAAACGAGCACTGAATAACAATAGAGAAGCTCTCTTGGAGGTCCAACACAGGAAGACTGATGAAGCAGTCACATGTGTGACGACGTTTACTCCAGAATCCAACACTATCCAGAGGATCATCCGCAAACATTGGAAAATCCTATCAACAGGAAATCTCTCCTTACCCCTACCAAGGTTCGCCAACAAACGGACAAACAATTTGAGAGACATTCTGATTCATACCTGCCCTAAAATTGGGCAAAAAACTGTACAAAGCACCCTCTGGAACACCACACCAGTACGGGGCCACTTTCCATGTGGTCAATGCGGAGTATGCACACTTACGAGGACCACCAAGGAACTTTACCTGGAAGAAGGTAAAATCTGGATGCAGAGATCACACACCAACTGTAACACAAAGAACTGTGTATACCTCATCAAGTGCCCATGTAATCTACAATACGTGGGGATGACCACCCGCCCCCTCAAAATCAGGATTATGGAACATCGCAGTAATATACGCTGCGGCCGGCTATCAACCAAAATGAGCACCCATTTCCTGACACATCCACACGGGCCGGATGAGATGACCTGGACCATAATTGAAAGCAATACTAGCTGGTCAGCGAAAAAACTGTTCGAGACTGAACAAAGATGGATTTTCCGTCTGTCCACTAAAAAGACGGGTCTGAACGACGCCATTCCATGGTCAGAGATTCAGAGCAGACATTAAATCGTCTGGTACCTTATCCCGTTTGTGTACTAACGCTGTCTGTCATATACTAATCCTGCTACATTACATGACATATGAACTACTTGGTTACATGATCTAGTGGTTCCATTACTCTTCCCTCTGCACCACATCTTTGCGATATTCCAATCTTCCTGTCGCACTATGTATAAGTAGTTCCTTATGCATTAATGTGAATACCAATATTTGTTTTTTACCACGGCATTTTTAAACTATTTTAGAACACCTCTTCAGTAAATACTATTGCCAATTTCATGACTTCTCTTTCTATGAAGTCAGGCAATGTCCTAGGGAGAAGATGGCACCTGCCCACGCCCGCTTCCACTTCACTGTGTTTGTTGACAGAAACATACGCCCCGTTAGGATCAATGCAATTTAAATAGTAAACGCTGACAACCCGGACCCAATTCGGCAGCGGGAGAGCCTTGGTATGAGGAGAGCTTGCCCTCTACCTTGACGGTGAGTGTTTCACAACCCCGGTAACGGTCCTTACACACACGCATGATTTTTAATACAGGGTTGAGTTTAATTGGCTCACCCCTTATCCAAGGTTTTGTTATTCGCGGGATACACACCCTAGAGTCACGTTAATGGGTAGTGTATTTTGGGGTACTTTGATGGGTAATTACGGTCCGTCGATCGAACATTAGACTGCTGGGAATAGCCCGTTTGCTCCCTGCATTACCACTTATACCTGGTTTGGGATCTTTGTCCTTACGGTTTCCTCGCGTTCGAGCTCACTTTAGCTTTCTGAGCGTTACTTCTAATTAAGTACACGCGTCACTGTAGTCCATCCACTGCTAGTGCACTTCCTTAGACACTCTCCCTTTCAGGGCTAGTCACGACGTTTCACAGTGCCATTAATGCGTGTGCTGCCTATTGTTTAAGATTTCAACTTCTTTCGCTAATGGGTTAAATCGTGATAGTTCCCAGTACCGTTTTGTGTGCGGGCCGCTATTCAAGAATCTCCCTAATGGTTTAATCGTGATGTTTGCCAGTACCATTAATGTGTGTGCTGCCTGTTTTTCAACAATTCCCTTCTGAACTTTCATCTCTTTTACGCAGTTGGCTACCTTTAATTTATTGAGCTGACTCGCCCTCCTTCATGTTATACAACCTACTGCCAACCATAGGTAAGACACAGATGTCGTCTCTATCAACCAGATGTTATTTTTATATATTTTGGCAAGGTTCTTCTCTTTAAGACTGGGCACCCTTTCTGGGTTAGTATTGACGCGTTATTAGCCTTTTTAATTCACAGTAGATCCTCGCCCAGGACTATTCTTGGGACCTGGGGACTCTAGTTACTACTATTGGTTAATCATAACCACTAACAAGGGGACTTTGTCTCCTAGCGCTGAGACTATACTTATTTGTAGCTCTTGCGCATTTTTTGAGTCTACCTCTATGTCGCTTATCTTTGTCCCCTTTTCTTTTCTTATTCCTTCCCTTTTGTCTCCAATTTTTGACTTAGGTCGAAAGGTTGGGTGAGATCCATATCTAGGACTCACCTTTGGTACTTTCACGCCCCCTCACCCAAGTCGGGAGGCGCAGCTAATCTGACGTTCTCTAACCTGGTTCATCACAACATAGGTCCTGAAGAAGTGTCGCCCGATTTTGGAGCCCTTAAGACACGAAACATGTCGACCTGATCCACACCAAGCAGCCACCAAGGTACCTTAAGCCCTACAGGTGGTTCCACTGTTTTTATTGAGACTCAGATCTAGGACGGAATAAAGATTTTCTATAGACCTGGAGCCTTTTTTTAAAAAACACTTATCCACATTACAATACACATAGTATTGATTACCAACATACATACCTCACATATGGCGTCTCTTCAGATCAAAAGAACTCCGCCAAAGCAGCCACCAGGCCCGTCGGACATTGCAGCGCCGGTCCGACGAGGAGCGCCCTATGATGAAGCATGACACCCCTAAAAAGGTGTGTGAGGGCAATATGATCTGAAATTCAGATCTCCCAGCGACTAAGATCCCGTGGCATACATTAGTAGATGTGCAAGGTTTGACCAAATACGTCCATGGAGTTGAAAATTATAAGCAAATGAAAAAACATAGATGTTTAATGGAACTTGTGGCTCAGCCTTAAATACACAGCCCACTACTGTGTGATGGACATCTGTATATATTCAGTAAAAAAAACAAGAGTTAAAATGATATTAAACTTTGATGAAGAAATGAGATATGAACTAATGTATATAGGCAAAAAAAACAATGAAATCTGCAAATTATACTTTAGTAAACTAACCTCAACTTGCGCCCCTTCATACCTTGCTTATGACCTCACTAATTAAATCTCTCATTACATGTTAAATAGCATCTATGATGAAATCACTGATAATATCTCAAATGACATAATTATGTACATCATCCAATTATTGTGAAGTCGTCCTATAGGATTTCTGGAATATATGTAATTTAGCCAGTTACACCTGAGCCCAATTTTCTATCAGCAATGAAGCTATAAATCATAGCTTTAACCCTGGGCGTAGTTTGCGAAGTAGCGCTACGCGTAGCTACGCAAAGTGCACTTCGCACTACTCGTAGCTTCGCAAACTGCGTAGTGCACTGTGCAAAATGCTGTTTGCACTATTGCACAGTGCCAGATGCTTGTCCGCACTGTGCAATCAGTGCAAACTGCATCTTGCACAGTGCAAGCGGTCATTTCATGCCGCTCGAGTAGATTTCTACTCGAGCGGTAGCTTTCTCAACGCGGACTGGTAGTGTCTCATTGCGAGCGGTCGTGAGCATACGCAACCACTCGCAATGAGAAACCTGACCTCCCCGCGTTGTAAAGCTCGCCGGGAGGTTTATTTTCAACGCTAGCGATTGGCAACTTGATGTTGTCGATCAAGAACGAGGAAAAAGTCTCGCCGGGATGTCATTTTGCTTGCTCGCAATCACCAACTTGACGTTGAGGACCGCGAGCAAGAAAAAAAAAATGACCGCTGCACTATGCTACACTATGCGTGTTTGCACTATGCTACGTGCAATTCGCGTAGTGCCAAGTAGCTCAAACTACGCGAGAGTAGCGTAGTGCTTTGCCCAGGCTTAGCTATAATGGACATAACATTTGACCACAAGCTGGACACTCAGCATATCTGTCATTTGGTGAATTGCACATTCTTTTTGCTGGTATTGATGCACCTAACAATTAAAATTCCTCCATAGGCATTATTGGGTCATACCTTTTTTTAAACATTGAACAACCTCTAAAAAGGAGTTCCCTCTTAACAGGAATACCCTCTCAAAAAATTCACATGACCTGTAATTTTAAGTAAAGAGAACGGCAGGCATACATTTGTCATCGGTAAGAGACCTTCCATATTTTGGTAAAATACACTACACACATTCCTGAGATGAGCACAATAGCTCTCAAACTTAGAGCCATGTGTACAACACCATTGTTAAGCCACCACTAAGTGGCTCACCCATACATTCTATATTATTTAATAATCTGCAATACCTCAAAATATTCTGTGATGTTACACCTAATAAACAACCTTGTTATATGTTGTCTTTATCACTGTATTACAACTAGTTAAAATGGGCACATTTTCAGACATCCACTTGTGGATAATCTATTGAAAGCAGAAGCTTTGCATTTTCTTGATTTTTCTTTTTTTGCAACAGGTTTTGACTTGATGAAACAGTCATCACATCACATGCGTTATAATGCATGCGATTACACCAACCACATTGTTACATCGCAGTACCATCACAACGCAAGTCGTTACAACGACTTGCTGTAGGGGGCACTCTAAACTAAGAAATAGTATAATTTTCTATTCCAACACCTTCCCTACTGTTGCACACACTGGTTACATCTCTCATGACATGTTAAATGACATCACTGATCTCAAATGAAATCTTGCTGACATCACAAATAACATCTCAAATGACATAATCCCCGCAATGCACTGCTGATGACGTCACATATTACATCATTCATGACATGGTCAGTGATATCACTGATGACATCTCAAATTACATCACTGATGTTATCACTGATGACATCATCCACGTGAAAATCTGATGCACCTCCTCACACTCTAATATAACCTTTGATACACCCACTGTAAAATACAGACTACCATTTTTGAAACCATCGACACACCAATACCAGTTACTACATACAAACTCACTAATTCCTATGTCTACACACACACATCCACTCATTCACCCATACATGTAATCACTCATCAATACAACACTATCAAATGCACTCATAATCAATCAATCAATCAATCACATAATTTGTAAAGCGCGCTACATACCCGTGAGGGTTTCAAGGCGCTGGGGGGGTAGGAGCGGTTGCTGCTGCTATTAGTCGAAGAGCCAGGTCTTGAGTTTTCTCCTGAAGGTCAGCAGGTCTTCGGTCTGTCGCAGGTAGAGGGGAAGGGTGTTCCAGGTCTTTGGCGGCGCAATGGGAGAAGGACCTGCCTCCGGCAGTGGTTCGCCGGATGCGTGGGACCGTGGCCAGGGCGTGGTCAGCGGAGCGGAGATTCCTGTTGGGTACGTAGAAGGAGAGTCGACTGTTGAGATAGGCTGGGCCGGTTTTGTGGAGTGCTTTGTGTGCATGGATCAGGAGTTTGAAGGGGATTCTTTTGTCGACGGGGAGCCAGTGCAGGTTCCTCAAGTGGGGGCTGATGTGGTCGCAGCGTGGGATGTCGAGGATCAGGCGTGCAGAGGCATTCTGGATTCTCTGTAGTCTGCTGATGAGCTTGGACGAGGCTCCGGTGTAGAGGGCGTTTCCGTAGTCGAGTCTACTGCTGACAAGGGTCTGGGTGACTGTTTTCCTCGTGTTGGTCGGGATCCATTTGTAGATCTTGCGGAGCATGCGGAGGGTGTTGAAACAGGTGGAGGAGACTGCGTTGAATTGTTTGGTCATGGAGAGTTTTGAGTCGAGGATGACTCCCAGGTTGCGTGCGTGGTCGGTGGAGGCCGGTGGGGACCCCAGTGATGTGGGCCACCAGGAGTTGTCCCATGCGGAGGGGTTGGATCCGAGGATGAGGATTTCCGTTTTGTCTGTGTTCAGTTTGAGGTGGCTGTCCTCCATACAGTCGGTGACGGCCTTCATTCCCTGGTGGAGGTTGGATTTGGCAGTGAGGGGGTCCTTAGTGAGGGAGAGGATCAGCTGAGTGTCGTCGGCGTTGAGGTCGTGCTGTTGGGCGATGCGTGCTAGTGGTGCCATGTAGACGTTGAACAGTGTCGGGCTGAGGGAGGATCCTTGAGGGATGCCACAGATGATCTTGGAGGCCTTGGATCGAAACTGGGGGAGGCGGACTCTGCGTTCTGCCGGAGAGGATGGAGGTGGTCCAGTCCAGGGCCTTGTTACGGATCCCTGCGTCGTGAAGGCGTGTGCATAGTGTGAGGTGGCAGACGGTGTCGAAGGCGGCAGAGAGGTCCAAGAGGATGAGGGCCACCATCTCGCCGTTGTCCAGCAGGATCCTAATGTCGTCTGTGGCGGCGATGAGGGCGGTCTCGGTGCTGTGGTTGCTGCGGAATCCTGATTGGGACGGGTCAAGGATGTTGTTGTCTTTGAGGTGCCGGGTGAGCTGGGTGTTTACTATCTTCTCGATGACCTTAGCTGGGAACGGAAGCAGGGAGATGGGCCGGAAGTTTGTGAGGTCGCTCGGGTCCGCCTTGGGTTTCTTCAGTAGGGCGTTGATCTCTGCGTGCTTCCAGATCTCAGGGAAGGTGGCGGTCTCAAAGGAGAGGTTGATGATTTTGTGCAGGTGGGGAGTGATGGACTTGCTGGCTTTGTTGAAGATGTGGTGCGGGAGAGGGTCGGATGGGGATCCGGAGTGGACTGTTCCCATGGTCTTGATTGTGTCCTCGATGCTCACGTTGGCCCAGGTTGTCAGGGTGTCGTGGGCGGTGGGGTGCGGTTGGTTCGGTGTGGTGTGGTAAGTAGGGGTCGTCCGGGGTCTGAGGCTGTCATGGATGTTGGTGATTTTCCGGTGAAAGAAGGTGGCGAGGGAGTCGCACAGGGCTTGCGATGGTGGGCTGTCATTCGCATTGGAGCTGGGGTTGGAGAGTTCTTTCACGATGGTGAAGAGCTCCTTGCTGTTGTGTGCGTTGTTGTCAAGGCGGTCTGTGAAGGCGGTTCTGTTGGCGGACCTGATGAGGTGGTGGTGGTTGCAGATGGCGTCTTTGTGGGCGGTGCGGCTGTCTGGCGTCTTTTTGTTGTGCCATATGTTTTCCAGTTTTCTGCAGGTGCGTTTGGAGTTGAGGAGTTCCGGGGTGAACCAGCTGACTCTTCTGCTGGTGTCTGCGTTGGTGGGGCTTTTCAGAGGAGCGATGGTGTTGGTGCAGTCGTTCAGCCAGCGTTCGAGGGCGAGTGCCCCTTCATCCAGGTTGGTTGGGGTCATCGGGGAGTTGAGTGCGAGGTTTGTCTGTAGTTGTTCTTCAGTGATTTTGCCCCAGCGGCGGTGGGGGGTCTGTATGGTGCGGTGGTGTGTGGGTGGTTTTCGGAAGGAGAAGTGGATGCAGTGGTGGTCTGGCCAGGTGAGTTCGGAGGCGTGGCTGAAGGTGATGTGGGGGCTTGAGGAGAAGATGACATCTAGTGTGTGGCCGGCGTTGTGGGTCGGCGTTGTGAGTGTGATGAGCTGTTTCAGTCTGAGGTTGGCGAGATTGTCGATCAGGGTGGAGGAGTTGCTGTTGTTGTTGTTCTCCAGGTGAAAGTTCAGGTCGAGGAGGATGTAGTCGGTGGAGGTCAGCGCGTGTGTGCTGATGAGGTTGGCGATGGAGTCACAGAATTGAGGCCGGGGTCCTGGAGGTCTGTAGACGAGGGTGCCTCTTAAGGTGGTCTTTGGGTTCGTGTGGATCTGGAAGTGCATGTGTTCGGCGGTGCTGAGGATGTCGGTGGTGTTTGTTGAGATCTTAATGGTGTTTTTGTGGACTATGGCGATTCCTCCTCCGGCCCTGTTGGTGCGGTCTCTGCGGGTGATCTTGTACCCGTCTGGGATGGCTATGGCGATGTCTGGCGAGGAGGCTTTGTTCATCCAGGTCTCGGTTAGGAAGGTGACGTCCGGTGATGTGGTGTTGAGTAGGTCTCAGAGGTCGACAGCGTGTTTGTGTGTGGAGCGGGTGTTGATCAGGATGCATCTGAGCTGGTTGGCTTCCGATGTGGTGGGTGTCTTGGCGCTTTCGTGGCAGGAGGAGTTGCAGTTCCAGCAGGTGAAGGGACCGTGGGTGCGCCTCGGGGCAGCCTTGTAGCAGGTGTGAGTTCTTCCTGGGTTGAGAGCGATGAGGGTCTTGGCGTCGTAGCAGAGGTGGTCGTCCTGGCACTGGGCGCGGTCCAGGTCGCGGACGGGCGCAGACGGGCTTGCCTTCGGCACGCCTTCAGCGCGGCTGCGCAGCGGCCGTCATATATGGGGAGGTGGGGAGGGAGGAGCAGCTGGGAGGCGGGAGGCGAGGGACGGGTGTGGCGAATGGGTGCGGAGGGGGTGGGGCCACAGAGGAGTCAGCAGCGGGGGCGGAGGACGGAGGACCAGCGCGGGGAACAGAGGAGCAAAGGTGTACAAAAGCAAAGGGGCACAGAGCAAGCGGCGATCAGAAAACAAAATGCAAAATACAAGGGGCACAAGCAGAGCGTCGATCAGGATACAGAATATAAAATAGGAGGGGCCCAAAGCAGAGCGGCGAGCGGGGGGCAGGGGGCACAAGCAGAGCGGCGATCGGGATACACAATTTAAAATAGAAGGGACACAGAGCAGAGCGGCGAGCGGGGGGCAGGGGGCTCAGAGCAGAACGGCGATTAGGATACACAATACAAGGTAGGAGGGGCACAAAGCAGAGCAGGGGGCACAGAGCAGAGCGGCGATCAGGATACAAGGCAACAGGCAGCAATGGAACACTGGAAAAATGTACCTAAGGCCACCACTGGCCACAAGGGAAGAGGCGCAGGTGGAATCCTGCGGGTGGTCGAGGGCCTCGAATACCACCGGCGGCAGCAGACAGCGGGGTGCAGGTGGCGCTGCAGCAGTGGGGAGCGACCTACCAGAAGGTCAAGGGTCACTCTCCTCACCGCGCAGCGTGCGCCAAATATGGGGAGGTGGGGAGGGAGGAGCAGCTGGGAGGCGGGAGGCGAGGGACGGGTGTGGCGAATAGGTGCGGAGGGGGCGGGGCAGCCGGGGAGGCAGCGGCGGGGCGGAGGACGGGAGACCGGTGCGGGGCACAGAGGAGCGAAGGTGTACAAAAGCAAAGGGGCACAGAGCAAGCAGCGATGAGAAAACAAAATGCAAAATACAAGGGGCAAAAGCAGAGCGTCGATCAGGACACAGAATATAAAATAGGAGGGGCCCAAAGCAGAGCGGCGAGCGGGGGTCAGGGGGCACAAGCAGAGCGGCGATCGGGATACACAATATAATATAGGAGGGGCACAAAGCAAAGCGGCGAGCAGGGGGCAGGGGGCACAGAGCAGAGCGACAATTAGGATAAACAATACAAGATAGGAGGGGCACAAAGCAGAGCGGCGAGCGGGGGGGCAGGGGGTATAGAGCAGAGCGGCGATCAGGATACAAGGCAACAGGCAGCAATGGAACACTGGAAAAACGTACCTAAGGCCATCACTGGCCACCAGGGATGAGGAGCAGTTGGAAGCCTGCGGGTGGTGGTGGGCCTCGAATTCCCCCGGTGGCAGCAGACAGTGGGGGTGCAGGTGGCACTGCAGCGGGGGAGCGACCTACCAGAAGGTCAAGGGTCGCTCTCCTCACCGCGCAGCGGCCGCCATATATGGGGAGGTGGGGAGGGAGGAGCAGCTGGGAGGCGGGAGGCGAGGGACGTGTGTGGTGAATGGGTGCAGAGGGGGCGGTGCCGCAGGGCAGGCAGCAGTGGGGGCGGAGGACAGGAGACCGGCACGGGCCACAGAGGAGCAAAGGTGTACAAAAGCAAAGGGGCACAGAGCAAGCGGTGATCAGAAAACAAAAGGCAAAATACAAAGGGCACAAGCAGAGCGTCGATCAGGATACAGAATATAAAATAGGAGGGACCTCTACAGATACTCACACACCACCACTCATACAGAGTTACTCACACACCTAGTCAGTCATGTAAAGAATCAATCACACTTCCATTTACTCACCTATACAGTTATACACACACCACATCACTTATTCATACAGAAACAATTGCATACTTACTCTTTTATATAATCACTGATACAAGTACACACTGATCCATACAGCCACTCTCACAATCACTGACTCTCATGTATAGTCATTTATATACTCCAACTCTCACATACACTGCCATATGTAGTTACTTTCACATGTACACTGAGACATCCATTCACTCACCAACACACCCATACACACAATCACCCACCCATACAGCTGTTTCCACATGCAGTCTCAAGTATTTGTATTTATTAAGCCTGGGCAAAGCACTACGCTACGCTTGCGTAGTTTGCGAAGTTTGCGCTACTTCGCACTACGCGAATTGCACGTAGCACAGTGCAAACACGTGTAGCATAGTGCAGGGGTCATTTTTTGCTTGCCTGCAGTCCTCAACATCAAGTTGGCGGCCGCGAGCAAGGAAAATGACATCCCGGCGAGACTTTTCCTTGTTCGCGATCAGCAACATCAAGTTGCCGATCGCGAGTGTGGAAAATTAACCTCCTGGCGAGCTTCTCAACGTGGGGAAGTCAGGTTTCTCATTGCAATGAGAAACTACCAGTCAGCGTTGAGAAAGCTACCACTCGAGTAGAAATCTTCTTGAGCGGAAGAAAAG
Organism: Triturus cristatus; assembly: GCF_964204655.1. Taxonomy (NCBI): domain Eukaryota; kingdom Metazoa; phylum Chordata; class Amphibia; order Caudata; family Salamandridae; genus Triturus; species Triturus cristatus. The sequence goes on along the minus strand of NC_140585.1, from coordinate 470,845,730 downwards.
GACCGCTTGCACTGTGCAAGATGCAGTTTGCACTGATTGCACAGTGCGGACAAACATCCAGCACTGTGGAATCAGTGCGAACAGCATCTTGCACAGTGCAAGCGGTCATTTTCTTCCGCTCGAGAAGATTTCTACTCGAGTGGTAGCTTTCTCAACGCGGACTGGTAGTTTCTCATCGCGAGCGGTCGCGAGCATACGCGACCACTCGCAATGAGAAACCTGACTTCCCCACGTAATAAATACAAATACTTGAGGTGCTGGTTGGATGACAATGGAGGTAACTTAATACATCTTAACTAATTAAAACGCAAATCTTCCTCACTACAATTTGCCTATAACACCATATGCAAGAGCATAAAACAACCCACTCTCAAATCATTGCCTAAAATAATCGATGCTAAACTGATCCAGACTCTGGCTTATGGTGCAGAAGCATTCCCAGGCAAGTTTGGCATTTGTTTGCCAAATGTCTGTCTTCAGGTCACTGTTTAAATTCTCACATACCTACTCACCATCTCATATCAGTATGGATTTTATGTTGAGTGACCAGCTCCTTTTACAGAGAGCCAGTCTTCTGAAATATATGCACTCCTCATGGGTCGCCAAAAAGGGATCTTTGAAAAATGTCATTTGGCTAGAAGCTACACTTGAATATAGTCTCAGACACCAACCGCTTGAAATGCTTTTAAGGATGCCTCGAAGCTTAAAGGAACAGAAGCTTTGTGGAATTTTATTCCGCCTCATCAGCAGTTTAAAGCAGCCCTAAACAAAGAGGAACATATGAAATCTTTCATAAATCACCGCCGAACTTTGAGGAAAAGAAAGCATGTGAATATGGTCATCAAGAGCTAGGGTAACAGAGGGGTCCACGCATACATCACTAAAACATTCTCAGTGCACTATAAAGTGAAGTTTTGCCAACTCCGGATGGGCTGCTACTCATCATTGGATCTTCTGCACCCCTGGGTGTGCCATCCCAATACCAATATGTACTGCTTATGCAGCCTGCTCCAGGAATGACTAGTTCACTTGATCTTTATATGCCCCATCTTATCAGATGCGCGTAGAAGACTGCTCTGCCATCTATTAATTAAACAAGGATCGAGGTCAATACCAGCTGCTTTTAATTTCTCTTGAATTAGCGAATCCTCAAGCATTTGCGGCCACAAAACACTCACAGTTTACCTCCTACTTTAAGAAGGTGGTAAACCACTTGCAAATGGGAAGGGATCCACGGGGGACCCATTCCCCTTTGTGAGTGTGTGCAAAATAATTTTAAGAGCAGGCCTTGGTCCCAGGGACTACTGCCTGCCCCTAAAAAATGAAACTGAAAAGTTAAATGTTTCTTTTTTAAATGCATCCCGTTTTCCTTTAAGAGGATGCATTTAAAAAAAACTAACTGCTTTATTTAAAAACAGTCAAAGACATGGTGGTCTGCTGACCCCAGCATGCCACCATTCCTGAGAATGCTAACCATTCCCAATGAGGTCGCAAATTGTACTTGCCTCATGACTATTGATTAAGCATGCAATTTGCGACCTCATTGGGAATGGCAAACAGTGTCTGAGACACTGTTGTACAAATTGTGAGTCGCAATTTGACGCAATTTGCAACTCGCTAAAGTGAATGATCGTTCATATGGCCCTCAGTCTAGTACATAATCTGCACAGTATCTCTAGTGGTCACTTAGTATTAAAATATTTATTGCATCTGGCACTGAAATGTTTTAGCATTCTAGCGCTAACCTTCGGCTATACGTACATGTTAATTATGCAGATGTATCAATGGTAATGATAGGCTATCAATCTTCACTCAAGAAGCTCTAAATCTTTGTAAATTTTAACCTAGATAAAAGTTGCAAACAGACCAGACTATCTTAAGACATAAAAGTTCTATGAGTCTGTCAAAATCACTGGTGTACATAGGGCTGTTTTCCAGGATTACATCCAGCGGCTGGCGAGGGGGTCGCTTGATTGCGCTGCACAGCCCACCCCACCCCATACAGAGGTTTCAAGACTATTTCAGTCAAATATTGAAAGGACTCGTAATATATTGCAAGGACATTTCCTTATGATCCTGTCTCAGAGGACTATGCCACGCATTCTTAGGTTAGCCCATCAAGGTGGACAATAGATAGTGCATTAGAACCCATACATTGATTAATTTTAACCGTGGATGGCGTGGCTGTGCCGTCATGAGGGAGGAGTAAGGAAAAGTAAACATCGGGTGATAACGTCCTCTCATTGGCCGAGAATTGACCAATCACGATGGCCGATATGGTATTTGAACCAATCATTGGCAGTGTACCAAGTTACATGCAGTGGAAGGCATCTGTGATGAATACAAGCCCCAGCTAGGCCCGCAAGAGACAAGGGTTCGCTCTTCTGTAACGAAATCTATAAGGAAGTTGGCACGGAAACTGCAAAGTACAAAAACAACGTTTATTAACCCTTAAGGGTGGTCCTACAATCCACACAACACTCTTCAGTATTGCAAGGAGTAGCACAAAGAACTTGCATACACAGTCCCCTTTTATACACAACAGAGGGGCTCATAAGTGGGTGGATACCACATGGAGTTGAAGAACATTACCATTTAGGGTCATTCTCGATACTGAATCAATACATGGGCGGAGCCAACACGCTCTTTGGGCCCGCGAAAACACATGGTCAAGCAAAGCTAATTATAACAGATGTGGTCAAGTCTGGGCATGCGCCAGATGGACGAGAGGGCTATTTATAAACTGTTGCTAGGCAGATTACAAGAGCAACTAACACAGAGGTCGGACTCTCCTCGTGGTGAGCACGTGGCAGCATGTCAATACAAAATGGAGTCCGGACCTCGGCCAACATAATGAGGAAAACACGATAAAAGGGAAACACTAATGTTTTCAGTGAATGCTTAATCACATTCTGCCTTAATTTACAACAGACGACCCTTTCAGCATTTACTGAAGACATCCGGTTTCCAAGAATAATCATCATATATGTCAATTATCATCATTCCTTTAACCTCTTTAGCTAGACCCTTCTGGCGGGCAACATCGGCAATAGCTTTCTTATCTGGAATGCAAAATGAAATGCATACGGAACAGCACAATGGTCCACATTGAATACACATACAGAGAAGGAACAGAATTGCTACAATAATGCAGAGACCAGTTAAGACCTTCCATCCCCAGGCAGTAACCAACGCCCAAAACCATCCAGAAAAGGACCAAGTGCCGTTTTCTGTGTGGATTTCAGCTGCTATTTTATGCAGCTTATTAATGGCGTTATAAACGGATGGCGTATGATCAGGGATGAACACACAGCAGCTACTTCCAATAATTTTACAGGCTCCTCCTCGATCAGCTAGCATCACATCCAATACCATACGATTCTGTAATGCAACAATCCTGGTAATCTGTAATTCTTCCGTAAGATTCCCAAGAGCAGCAGCAGTCTGATTAGTCACAGCTTCTACCACTCTTGTTAATCTTCGGATCTTCCTACTATTCAAAGCAGCTCCAACAAAGAAAAACAGTCCTAAGTTGAAATCAATATACTGTTGCAAGCTAGTATCAGTTTGATCCACCTCATTAATAGATAGAGTACGTTTATATCTATTTACAGTCACATTATTCAGCAATTTCAAATCCTTATGATATGACGCAGGTGCTAGAAATACAGGAGGTAATAGGAATGATACATAGCATACCCCAGACCACCCAGCCGGCAAACGGTAATAACCTTTATTTCCACATACAAAGTAGGTATTATGGGATGCTAGAAAGGTGCTATTATTTAACCCATCAATGTTTAACACAGTTATACAATCACTGACACCAACAGGGATAAAACCCACACTCTGGACGCACAGGTCCGCTTGGGCTTGTGCCACTTGGATTACAAATCTTTCCTTCCCCACAGTGTCTCTGGTATTCGTGAAGATATAGGGAATGGATTCATTGTCCGGTCGGTACTCGTCCCATTCCCAAATTGTCCCATTCGCTTGTGGATATCCATTCTTGTCCTGATGGCATTCTTTATTAAGTCTGAAAAGCAATCGTCCCACTGTCGGTTTTCGAGTGGCAAACAACAAAGTGTACCAAGCTCTACAAGAGCCATTGTGAGAGAAAGGAAGTGGTATGAATGGCGTACCTCCTTTCTTCTGATGGGCTGGCATCATCCCACATATCCAACAGTTCGTAGCGTTCGTAGCAACGTGGGTGTGATGCAGCATCTGAATGAAAGTGTTATTCAAATAGGATTGTCGATGCTTCAACTCTTGATACGGCAATGTATAAAAGTAGTGCTCCGCAGGCACTGGAGTCGTCAACACAAGTGTCTCTCGGGCAGGAGTTGCCTCCTCCACAAACCATGTGGTTATACCGACGATAGCTACTGTTAGCATGAACCCCAACGCACAAAGAATTTTCTTCTTCTCCATGTCAAAGGAAACAATACCCTGATATCTTCCTGAAACTAAAAGTCTGTCAGAACTCTTCCCCTTGGGCAGCGGTTGATTTCTTCACCAGCGGGCCAAGACGGGTGTCGCTACACTAATGCAGGGCTGATCCCCCCCCCCCTTGCCTCATCGGCTCTCCGTTTCACTAACCCAAGGGCCGTTCTGACAGTATGTCCCGGTACTGGAAACCTCACTTCCTTGGTCGCAGATGATATCGCCTTCCTCCAGAAGTCGTGTGGTCCGAAAAGAGCTCCTCAGTGTCGTTTGGCTCTGCAGCACGGCCTGTCTCTGCTGCTAGGATGTCTCGTTGATCGGTCAGCACGGCAGACTCCACCAATCCGGGCGGTACCTTTCGACAGTGCAAGGAATGGATCCAATTCTTCCTGTTCGAGACTCGCACAGCCGTCCTCGTTGCAAGAAGAACTTGCTCAGGTCCGACCCATCTCGGCTCCAAACTGTTCGTTCTGTCGAAAACCTTCAGCATGACATGATCCCCAGGCCGGAGACCATGTCCTTCACCGGTAGACCGATCAGGGAGCGCCTCTCGGACCTGTTGATGAATAGAAACCAAGTTATCCGTTAACTGTGCCAGATAATCACTCATCATCACACAGGGTACATCATACACAGCCTTAGGTCTTGGTGGACCCCAAACATTCATTGGGCGTCCAAATACAATCTCATAGGGTGTAAGGCCGGTTCGAGAGTGTGGCACCGACCTAATTGACAATAACGCCAGTGGCAAAGCGTCTGGCCAAGTCAAAGACGTTGAAGCTTGAATTTTGGCAATCTTAAGCTTCAGTGTACCATTATATTTCTCGACTAGTCCTGCAGACTGGGGGTGGAACACGGCGTGGAACTTCTGGGTGATGCCTAGGCCCTTCAAGACATACTTTATAACATCTGCTACAAAGTGAGGGCCATTATCACTCCACAGAAGTCTACAGACGCCGTATCGGGGGAAAAACTCTTTCAGCAATAGCTTCGCTGTAGTCATTGCAGTATTGTCTTTCGCAGGGTACGCCTCAACCCATTTACTGAAGGCGCAAACCACTACTAGAACATACTTCAAATTGTTACAGCGCTCAAGCTGGATGTAATCCATCTGCAGAACCTCAAAGGGTGCAGTGGGCGTCGCAAATCCTCCTGCTGGAGTTCGCGTGCCTTTCCCTGGGTTATACTTCAGACAGATCATACAGGTCTGCACCACCCTCTTTGCTGTGCTAGCAATCTCTGGATGCTCCCAAACTTGGGTAAGCAATTTCACAATTGCGGAAGCTCCAACATGTGCTAGCCCATGTGCCATCTGGACCATAGGTTGTACAAAAGCCGTGGGTAATTTCCATCTATCCATCTGCTTATTTCTCCAGCAACCCTCGTCATCCAGTTCTCCTTCGCTAGCCCATTGTTCCCGCTCTTTGTCAGAAGCGGTCTTTTGTATTTCTCGCACTTCCTCCTTCGCATCGTGCCATCTCTCCACCTGTGACTTCACTACATACATGGCAGTAGTACCGGGCTGCATCGCAGTCTCCCGTGCTACTCGATCCGCTAACGCATTCCCTTCTCCAACCTTATCAACCACTTTCCTATGGGCGCTACACTTAACAATGGCGATTTTCTTTGGGTATGTCAATGCAGTTAAAAGGTTGTGGACTAACTCCCCATGCATTATCTGCACCCCATGTGACGTTAGAAACCCTCTCTCCTTCCAGAGTAGGCCGAAATCGTGCGCTACTCCGAAGGCATAGCGGCTGTCTGTGTAAACATTCACACACAATCCTGTACTAAGCTCACATGCTCGTGTTAACGCTATCAGTTCCGCTGCTTGGGCTGATTTCTGTGGTATGCGTGCTGTCTCCACTATCGTCTGTAACGTGGTAATTGCATATGCTGCTGAAGTCGTACCATCTGGTAGCTTCAGGCATGATCCATCTACCCACAACTCTCCATCTACCTCTGAAAAGGGCGTATCCTGGAGATCAATACGACCCTTTGTTTGTTCCTCAGTCACAAGAATACAATCATGCGCTTTCTGTGCCTCAGGCTGTGTCTCGGGGTATGGCAACAATGTGGCCGGATTTAATGTCACGCACCTTTTTAACGTAATGTGAGGAGCTAAAAGCGTCAACTCATATCCCGTTAAACGGGCACTGGTCAAATGCTGCGTCTTTGTTTGATTAAGCAGGGCATCAACAGCGTGGGGAACTAACACCAACAGTTTATGGGACAATACAATTCCTTCACTCTGCCGTATTGACACAGCTGTCGCCGCAACCGAGCGAAAACACCCCGGCAATGCTCGGGCGACAGGATCAAGTACAGCCGAAAAGTATGCACAAGGGCGCTGCTTATCACCATGCATCTGAACTAAAACTGATAATGCACATCCATCTTTCTCATGCACATACAACGAAAAGGGTTTTGCATAATCAGGGGTCCCTAACACTGGTGCTGAACAAAGGGCCTGTCTCAATTGCTGAAAAGCAGCATCACACTCATCTGACCAAGGGATTGGGATAGGCGTATCTTTTGTCAAGAGGGCTAGTAATGGCTTAGCCGTGTGTGAAAACCCCAATATCCACTGTCTACAAAAAGAAACAAGACCCAAAAATGCACGCACATCCTTCTGCGTGGATGGCCTTGGTGTGTCCAAGATTACTTGGATACGATCTGGTGTGAGTGCACGCCCCTCCTTAGACAAAAGGTGACCCAAATAAGTCACCTTTGGTCTACAGAATTGCAATTTCTTCCTAGAGACCTTGTGATTGTGGGATGCTAAAAAGGAAAGTAAGGCTATCGTGCTTTTCTCGCACAACTCCAGGGTGTCAGCCGCCAACAGGATGTCATCAACATATTGAATGAGGGCGACCCCCTCGAGTAAAACAAAGGAATCCAACTGTCGCTTCAAAGCCTGACTATAGATACTAGGGCTTTCTGTGTAGCCCTGGGGAATTCTACAAAAACGATAAGATCTGTTGTTTAGTGTGAACCCAAAAAGAAATCGGCTATCAGGGTGAATGGGAATAGAAAAGAAGGCATTTTTCAAATCAATCACTGAGAACACGGTCGCCGTAGGCGGGACCAAGGTAAGCAACGTCGTGATATCGGAAACCACCGGGTACTGAGGTATCACGATCTTGTTTACCTCCCTCAAATCAATTATGAACCGATAGACCTTTGCATCCGTGTCCTTCTTCAGAATAGGGAGAATCGGACTGTTACAGATATTATAGGGAACTTCTTCCACTACTCCTACTGCGATCAAATCCTGCACAATCTGTATGAGAGCTTCCTCGCCCTCCTGGGAAATACGATACTGTGGGAGGCGCGGTAGTACCGCCCCCTCCTGGACACTAATGTGGACCGGAGGAATCACCATTTGTCCCACATCTGTGTCCGAAGTCGCCCATAAAGCTCGGGGGAGGGTAGCCAACAACGCATCCTCTGATATCGTACACATCCGCCCAGACCGGGGATAGTTGTCATTTAAAATCACCCTCACACCCTCAGGGGAACAGCGGATTGTAGCCCTAAAGTACTTTAACATATCAAGGCCCATAATGTTATCCGGTGTGTACGGGGCAAGCAGAAACGGGCAGGGCGCAGAAAAACAATCAACTTTAAATGCAAGGGGCTGTGAAAGAGGGCTTCGGGAGAGTGTACCGTCAAACCCTACCGATGTAACTATTGAGCCGGATGGGGGAGCCCCCGGAACCAAGTACCTAGACAATGCACTACGTGTCGCTCCTGTATCCACTAGGAACTGATCAGTAGAACCTAAAACCTCAGCCGATACATAAGGACCCGTCTGATCGACCGGCACCTCAACTGATTCGGACCCCCATCCTACGCATTCCTATGCATGCTGAGAATCATGATATCCCGATCGATCGATGTCCGATACATGATACTGGTGCTGGCGATCGAAAACGTTGGAGCCATCTCGGTGCTGTCCGGTAGTATCGAAACAGACATTATCGTTAGAATTCCCTCTAAAGTTCGAGAAGCCCCCTCTACCTCTCGGGCCACCCGGAGTATGCCCCTGACGCGAAGCACGCAACGCTGGGCAATCCCTGGCCCAATGGCCCAACTGCTTGCAATACGCACACTGGTTCCTATTCAAATCAGATCGGCCCGAAGGGGGACCATAAGATCCACCCCTTCCCCTATTATTATTACCCCGGCGGGGCGGGCCATATACTTGTGCTAACATCACTTTGGTTTTAAGATCTTTCGATTTCTTCTCCTCCTGGCCCTGCGCCTCGTGCTCCTGACGCTCATAATACTGGGCGATGGTCAGAAGGGCCGTCGGTGTCGCGGAGGACCAAGAACTCTCACTCGCTTTTAACCGGGCCGCAACTGCCGGCAGCAGATTAGCCACATATTTGTCCGCAAAAAGGTGGCGGCCCGTGTCGTCAGTAAGCGACTGGCCACTAAAGTCATGAAACGTCTCCTCAAAGCGCGTAAAGAAATCTGCAACTGACTCGTCAACTTTCTGTTTACATGCAGCTAACATATTCCAGTCAATCTTTTTGGGGGGGATAATCGTCTTCAACTTAGTCACAATAGCCGCAGGGAGATCTAGAATATTCTGGGGTGGTTTCTGTGCGGGCTTCCGTTCCCTATCCTCATCCTCAAGGTCAGACCACCGACCCTTGAAGGCAACCACATCATCTACCTTCCGGACAGAGCGCCACGTATCCGGCGGTAGGATAAGGCCAAAGAACAAGTCTATATCCGCTAAGGTCATAATGCAAGAATTCAAGGCCCCCTCGACTTCTTCATAGAAGGCCGCTGGATTCTTGCGGGGGTCAGGCAGCGCATTCTTTAATGCCATAACATCGGCCCTATGCCATGGAGTATAAACCCAATTATACACAAAATATCCCCTAGCATCGATAGAATTAATATCCGAGCTAGTCCCTGCTCCCTTGGGAGGAACATACAAAGGCGCCGCCTCTCGCATTGGTTTAACATGCACTATGTCATCCTTATCTGACTGGGAGGCGGATGGGTGGCCCCCTGCTGCAGACGAATCCGACTGCTTCTCCTCCTCCGTTTGTTGACGTGCTTTCTCTCTAAGGGCCAGCACCTCGTCCCGCAAAGCGAACAGCCGCCGAGCCGCCTCAGAAGCCTTAGGGGGAGAAAAAACACCATTACGTAATGCTCCGGCATCCAAAGACACGTCGGCAGGCTCAAGGACACTAGAATATTTTCGGAAAGCAGCAATTACTTCATCTGCGAAATAAGACAGAAAATACACCCTCTCTCTATCTTGCCACGACCCCCAAGTATGGAACAACTCATCCTTAGACATCTTGCCCTTAAGTGCACGGAGGGAAAGTTTCCGAAGATCAGCCATGTGCTCGGTCGATAACATGGACCGCGTGTCGACCTTACCCGAAGCCGGGCCAGAATCTTGTGGCCGCGGAGCAGATGCACCAACATAAGGGGGCGGAGAGCGATCTAGTAAATAAAAATCGTCATCAGGATTATTAAGGACAGGATAAAGCGGCTGGCGAACAACATATTGACCCGAAACTTGTAGCCTACGCTCTTTCTCTTGTCTGTCCGTTTGCTCTTTGTCCTCTCGACGCTTCGCTTCCTGCGCTCGCATATGATCATTCTTTCGTTGCTCCTTATCAAACAGCGCTTTCTCACGTTTCTCTCGCTCACGCACTTCCTTCACCCATAATCGCACACACTCAAACATATCCTGACGAGCACGTCGCTTACACATACACTGTTCCACATACTCAATCTTGCGTATATCAAACGATCCATACAAAGGCCATCGCAACTCAGGATCCTTCCTGGTATATTTCCTCCACAACGTGCTGTACATTATGGAAGAAAGACCATGCTTCACATACATATCCCTATTAGGAGTCCCCTCTGGGGGAGCTGGAGCAGATTCCTCGAGGTTCAACCGGTTACCCAAACAGCAGCACCACTTACGGAGTGCGCTAAAAGCAGGCATGCTAGGAATAATGCAAAATATGCAGTATTATCAAAAAAAAATGGCACTTAATCGTTGCGCCGTTCCAAGTTTACACAGCTCCGGAGAAATTTCTCCACATTACCTGCCTATATGTGTTGCAACGCATATATTTTCACAAAGACAAATTCAAAATATGACTAGTCACCATCAATCAAACTCAAATAGCCAGACCAGGCTTCAAAACTCGGAGCAAGTACCGTACAACGGTTCTTACCAATCAAGAGTCCAGGTTCCAACTGCCAAGCTCCACAATCGCCCAAACGGCTCTCACGGCAGGACCGACAGAAGAGGTCTCAGTCGATGACCGGCGCCACCCAGATGGTCAGCTCGGAAGGGAAGGAAGAAAAAACCTCGGGATGCCAGGGCTAAGACGCCGCTGGCAGTGATCACGTCCCCGGCCAAACTCCTCACCTTCGTCGCGACCAATCCTTCGAGCATCCGAGTCGCCGATGAGCCCCACGTGACGGGCGCCAATTGATGAATACAAGCCCCAGCTAGGCCCGCAAGAGACAAGGGTTCGCTCTTCTGTAACGAAATCTATAAGGAAGTTGGCACGGAAACTGCAAAGTACAAAAACAACGTTTATTAACCCTTAAGGGTGGTCCTACAATCCACACAACACTCTTCAGTATTGCAAGGAGTAGCACAAAGAACTTGCATACACAGTCCCCTTTTATACACAACAGAGGGGCTCATAAGTGGGTGGATACCACATGGAGTTGAAGAACATTACCATTTAGGGTCATTCTCGATACTGAATCAATACATGGGCGGAGCCAACACGCTCTTTGGGCCCGCGAAAACACATGGTCAAGCAAAGCTAATTATAACAGATGTGGTCAAGTCTGGGCATGCGCCAGATGGACGAGAGGGCTATTTATAAACTGTTGCTAGGCAGATTACAAGAGCAACTAACACAGAGGTCGGACTCTCCTCGTGGTGAGCACGTGGCAGCATGTCAATACAAAATGGAGTCCGGACCTCGGCCAACATAATGAGGAAAACACGATAAAAGGGAAACACTAATGTTTTCAGTGAATGCTTAATCACATTCTGCCTTAATTTACAACATCTGGGGAAGGCAGAATGCTGAAACTCATTATGCCGAAGTAACTGCAACTAATAAATCTTTTTTTGACCCTGAAAGTGCCCCACATTCTGTGTTTTAGTTGCTGTGGAGCATGCAAATTCCTGCCTCACGAGTGGGTGCGCCCACCATGAAGATGTGGGCAGCCACGTTGGACATTTGGTAAAGGATAAAAACTTTACCTTGCACCCGTCAGAAGAGTGCAGTGTACGCCAAGGTGGACTTTGGAACAAGGTAAATACAGCGTCTTGCACCCCCACTGGGCGTAGAAATATCAGCGTTGTGATGAAGCGCCAGCCATTTAGACTGGAGATGCCGACCCCTGCGCTGACTGTTAGGAAATCTGGTGGCTGACGAGGGGTGCCTTCAAATATCTACATGACGTGGAGGGGTGCCAGAGTCAGCAGTAACGGGAGATGAACAAGCCGGAAGGGCCCAAGACATTGGACATTGATCTACCTATCCCTCTCTCCCTACCAGCTAGCACATCCAATGAGAATCTATCTCTAATATCTTAAAGAAATGATCCACCCACGTTCAACATAGCGCACGCGAGCTGGAAGGAGGCAGAAACGCCGAAACGTGTCCTTGCGATCTGTGCTCTGAAAATAAAGGATTAATCCCCCCGCGAGTGCATTGTGTTTCACGACACCCGAGCCAAATATTTTAGAGTGGACCCACCTCCACTTTACCTTGCACCCATCAGAAGAGTGCAGTGTACGCCATGTTGGATTTTGGAGCAAGGTAAATACAGCGTTTTGCACCGCCACGGGGCGTAGAAATATCAGCGTTGTGATGAAGCGCCAGCCATTCAGACTGGAGGAGTATCGGGAATATGCCGACCCCTGCGCTGAATGTTACGAAACCTGGTGGCTGACGAGGGGTGCCTTCAAACATCTACATGATGTGGAGGGGTGCCAGAGTCAGCGGTAACGGGAGATGAACAAACCAGAGGGGCCAAAGGCATTGGACATTGATTGACCTATCCCTCTCTCACTACCAGCTACCGCATACAATGAGCATCTAGCTCTAATATCTTAAAGAACTGACCCACCCATGTTCGACATAGCGTACGCGAGCTGGAAGAAGGCAGAAATACCGAAACACGTCCTTGCAATGTGTGCTCTGAAAATAAAGGATTAATCCACCCCGCGAGTGCATCGTGTTTCACGATACCCGAGCCAAATATTTTAGAGTGGACCCACCTCCATTTTGCCTTGCACCCATCAGAAGAGTGCAGTGTACGCCAAGGTGGACTTTGGAGCAAGATATATATATATTTTTATATATATATTTATATATATATATATATATATTCACAGGAAAAAACATAGGTTTCAGGCACTTTATAGTTAGAAATTAGCATTTAAAAACCTTAGAAATTCACTGAAAAAACCATAGGTTTCAGGGATGTTATAGTTAGTTGGACTTTTCACTCATACAAACCCAGAGAAGTTCTGCCGTTATAGTTAGTTCAGCTAACTACAACTCGCGCCCCCACAATGCTCTGCTGATGACATCACATATTACATGATTCATGACATGGTCAGTGACATCACTGATGACATCTCAAATGACATCACTGATGACATCATCCAGTGACTGTGTGTTTATTTAAAGTTTAAATATGTTTTATATATATGCCAAGGTGTATTAAAGAATGAGTGAGTGTATAAGTGTCTGGATGTAGGATTTAGTAGGTGCGTGACTGACTGTTTAAGTGAGTGATTAAATGGTTCTTACTGAATGCATGGGTTAGTGATTAAACTGTGTGAGTGTCTGAATCAGTCTGACTGTTGTTGTGTAAGCTGCTGCATGGGTTGGTCAGTAGCTACATGAGTGTCTATATGGGTTATCGATTGGTTGCCTGAGTATTTGTATGGGTGCCTGAGTGTGTGTGGGTGGGTGGGTAGAGGTGTGTGACTCTGTGCATAGATGTTTGAGTGATTGATTCACTGGGTGTATGGGTTCAAGACTGCATGTGGAAACAGCTGTATGGGTGGGTGAGTGTGTGTATGGCTGTGTTGGTGAGTGAATGGATGTCTCAGTGTACATGTGAAAGTAACTACATATGTAAAAGGCAGTGTATGTGAGAGTTGGAGTATATAAATGACTATACATGAGAGTCAGTGATTGTGAGAGTGGCTGTATGGATCAGTGTGTACTTGTATCAGTGATTGTATAAAAGAGTAAGTATGTAATCGTTTCTGTATGAATAAGTGATGTGGTGTGAGTATAACTGTATAGGTGAGTAAATGGAAGTGTGATTGATTCTTTACATGACTGACTAGGTGTGTGAGTAACTCTGTATGAATGGTGGTGTGTGAGTATCTGTAGAGGTCCCTCCTATTTTATATTCTGTATCCTGATCGACGCTCTGCTTGTGCCCTTTGTATTTTGAATTTTGTTTTCTGATCGCCGCTTGCTCTGTGCCCCTTTGCTTTTGTACACCTTTGCTCCTCTGTGCCCCGCGCCGGTCTCCTGTCCTCCGCCCCCGCCGCTGCCTCCCCTGCAGCCCTGCCCCCTCTGCACCCATTCACCACACCCGTCCCTCGCCTCCCGCCTCCCAGCTGCTCCTCCCTTAGTTAAGATGTATTAAGTTACCTCAATTGTCATCCAACCAGCAACTCAATTATTTGTATTTATTAAGCCTGGGCAAAGCACTACGCTACGCTTGCGTAGTTTGCGAAGTTTGCGCTACTTCGCACTACGCGAATTGCACGTAGCACAGTGCAAACACGTGTAGCGTAGTGCAGCGGTCATTTTTTGCTAGCTCACGGTCCTCAACATCAAGTTGGCGACCGCGAGCAAGGAAAATGACATCCCGGCGAGACTTTTCCTTGTTTGCGATCAGCAACATCAAGTTGCCGATCGTGAGTGTGGAAAATAAACCTCCTGGCGAGCTTCTCAACGTGGGGAAGTCAGGTTTCTCATTGTGAGTGGTCGCGTATGCTCGCGACCGCTCGCGATGAGAAACTACCAATCCACGTTGAGAAAGCTACCACTCGAGTAGAAATCTTCTCGAGCGGAAGAAAATGACCGCTTGCACTGTGCAAGATGCAGTTTGCACTGATTGCACAGTGCGGACAAACATCCAGCACTGTGGAATCAGTGCGAACAGCATCTTCCGCAGTGCACTACGCAGTTTGCGAAGCTATGCGTAGCTCGCGTAGTGCGACGTGCACTTCGCATAGCTACACGTAGCGCTACTTTGCAAACTATGCCCAGGGTTGGTATTTATTTGAGACAGTCAGATGATGCTTGTTTAGAAACCAGGTGCTTTTTATTTTCTTTGTCCTGCCAAATATCATAACATTTGTGTTTTTCATTGTTTATTGTCACCCCATTTGAGCTGTAATGGTTGTATAAAACAGTGATCAGCTATTGTAGCCACATCAGCGTTTGGCAAAAAAAGACAACATTGTCTTTGAAGATGAAAGAAGAGATATGTTGGTTTGCCAGTTTTGGCACGTGGCTAATTGCTGAATTAAACGCTGTCACCAAATCACACATTAGCATGGTAAAAAGAGCTGGCCCTAGTGTACAACCTTGTTTAAAACCTTGTGCGGTGTTTGTCTTATCAGAGACTGCTGTGTTGTTTCCCTGTTTAACTCTGGTCCTTGTGTCAGAGTAAAGCAGCTGGATGCCGTGATGTAGTGTCTCCGGAATTTGCCAGGCGTTGAGTTTGGACCAAAGATATTGGTGGGCTCTCTAGTCAAAGGCCTTGCTGTAGTCTATAAAAGAACAATATAATGACTTGCTCTTTCTTATCTGGTTTGTGACAAACTTCCTAATGGGCACTAGATTATCAGTTGTGCTTGAAAAATGTCTAAAGCCAGTTTGATTGAAAGGCATTAGATTTTTCGAGCTTAACCAAGTTTCTAAGTCCTCCAGTAATAGTAATGCAAAATATTTACCCTCAACATCAAGGAGGCTATAGCTATTTGGTAGTGCCACTGGGCTCTTTTATATATGGGATGTAGAATCGAGTCTTGCCACAATGAGGGAATGGAATTTGCAGTTAGACATATTTAAACAGATTTTCAGGGAGATAGACCAAAACTCAAATTCTTGTTTATAACTCAATCTAGGATCCCATTTGGGCCTGGAGCTCCATCGCCTCTGCTTTTCTGGATCAGGTTTGCTATTCTTGTGGCTTTGCAAGTTGTCATGTATTGACCGAGTTGTTCTTCTGATGTCTCAGACTTTCCTTGTGCGAGGTTTTACCTGCTGCGGGTGGGGTTTTGATTAGAGTGTTTTGTTGATACAATATACAAATAGTCAATGAGTGCAATCTAATTTTGAGGGGTGACATTATTCCCATTTATGTTATCCCCATTATCTCCTCATTTCTGTTTCGAGCCGCCTACTAAGATGGTTACTCGTGATCCAAAAATCCTTGGGATTTTTATTTCGTCCAGACAGAAACAGTTTTTTTAATCAAGAATGGTGGCCCTAAAAAGAGCCTTTTTTATTATTAAATACATTATTTCCCTGCAATTTCAGTCCATTTTTGTTTACTCAAAATAGGAAAAAATTGCATTAAAATGTGTTATAAATTAATAGAAATAAAATTATTTATTGCAGTCGGCCAGCTGTGCAGCCACTTGCTTGTCATGAGCTGCACCATTCTGCTCTCCTATAGAAATAATTTTACAACACTTAGGTCAGTACAGCGTAATTTTTTCAAATTAAGTGTTCATCTCCATTTATATGGCAAGGGCTTGTGTTGGTAAAGAGTTGTTGTGCTGTAGAGTTTGGAGTAGGGGTGGGTGGAATTTGCAAAAGTGACTTTCGCTAATTATCGCGAAAATGTTAAAAATCGCGAAGATGCGGACGTTTTTATCCCGCCCGTTCGCGGTATTTTCTGCGTGGTCGCGGCTCGCCAACTTACCCATGCGGTTGCTCGCGGGTGTGGCCATCTTGTTTTCACTCTTCTCGCGGTGCATGATCGCGAGAAGAAAGACGTGATCACGCGACCAATGACATTACTGCGGGCATGAACTGTCACGAGACAGCGCAAATGCCTACCAACAATCCAACATCTCGTGGAGAACGCGACCGGATCGGGAAAACTTGTGGCCGAACGCGGGGATTCAGGTAAGGCGATCGGGCGTGCGCGAGAATGTATTATTTTACAGCACGAGCAAGAAACAAATTATCGCTAAGCTGCGGAATGCGGAAATTTTGACATTTTCGCGCTTTCCGCAGAACGCGAAAATGTCAAATAATCGCAATTTCCGCGAGCGGAATGGAAACGTAGCCCAGGCCTAGTTTGGAGTGGAGCAAAAGATGTTGAGATTCCTTCATCATCCTGCTGTCTTCACTTTGAAATATTTATGTGCCTGCTGGAATGATGAATGTGAGGAGATTCATCATTCCCAAAATACCAAAGAAGTACTTCTTACATGTACCCCTGCTAAACTCCTTCTGACAGGAATTGCAAGTCACCAGTTTTGCAAACACCTTATTGTCTCCAAGTGGAAAAGAAAAATAATTGCCAAACTGTGGACTGCGGAGAGGTTGTGGGCTGCTCCTCTTCATCCTGAGGATCTTCAGGTAGTCTCTTTGTCAGTGAAATTTCTCTCCCTCCCTCGCAGCTCTACCATTAAGTGAGGCCTGCCCCTGCACTCTCGAGTGTTTGGTGCTCGAGGCCCTCCTCCACCCGCAGGTTTCCCTGCACCTCATCTCTGGTGGTCCAGTGGACCTCTATCTCCTTTCTCAAGCTCCGTTTTTCACTAGTTTTTGTACCCTCTTTTTATTCTCCTTTCTGCACTTTTCTGCATTTCTGCTCCATTCTGCTCTATTTCCTTTTCCCTTTACTCCTCCTTTTCCCTCCTTTCCTGTCCACTATCCCTGCCGCTGCTGCCCCCGTGGACCCTCCCCCAGCACAACCAGCGCAACCGGCCCAATCCAGCTCCCCTCCACGCTCCCGCCTCCCAGCTGTCCAGCCCTCCCCGACCCCTACTTAATGGCGGCTGCTGTAGGGACAGGCGAGCAAGACCACTGACCCATTTTCAGTGAAATTGCTCCCCCCTCCCTCGCAGCTCCACCATTAAGTGAGGCCTACCCCAGCACTCTCGAGTGTTTGGTGCTCGAGGCCCTCCTCCACCTGCAGGTTTCCCAGCGCCTCATCCCTGATGGTCCAGTGGACCTCTATCTCCTTTCTCTCGCTCCGTTTTTCACTTGTTTTGTCTCATTTTTCTACCCTCTTTTTATTCTCCTTTCTGCACTTTTCTGCATTTCTGATCTTTTCTGCTCTATTTCCTTTTTCCTTTACTCCTCCTTTTCCCTCCTTTCCTGCCCGCTTTCCCTGATGCTGCTGCCCCCATGGCCCCTCCCCCCAGCATGACCAGCACGACCGGCTCAATCCAGCTCCCGCCTCCCAGCTGTCCAGCCCTGCCCGACCCCTACTTAATGGCGGCCGCTGCGGGGACAGGCGAGCAATACCCCTGACCCATTGTCAGTGAAATTGCTCCCCCTCACTTGCAGCTCCACCATTAAGTATGGCCTGCCACTGCACTCTCGAGTGTTTGGTGCTCGAGGCCCTCCTCCACCTGCAGGTTTCCTGCGCCTCATCCCTGGTGGTCCAGTGGACCTCTATCTCCTTTCTCTCACTCTGTTTTTCACTAGTTTTTTCACTCGTTTTTCTACCCTCTTTTTATTCTACTTTCTGCACTTTTCTGCATTTCTGCTCCTTTTTGCTTTATTTCCTTTACTCCTCCTTTTCCCTCCTTTCCTGCCCACTTTCCCTGTCGCTGCTGCCCCCGTGGCCCCTCCCCCCAGCACGACCAGCGCAACCGGGCCAATCCAGCTCCCCTCCATGGTCCCGCTTCCCAGCTGTCCAGCCCTCCCTGACCCTTACTTCATGGCGGCTGCTGCGCCGGTGCGCCGCTGGCAAAGGCAAGCCCATCTGTGCCCATCCTCAACCCGACCGCAAACCAGCACCAGGAACCCTGGACCTCTGCACCGCCAACGATATGACCCAGCAGCACTCCGCGCACCCAACCCAGGCCGCAACAACAACTGCATGCTAGCCTCACCAGCCGATACCCACAGACCCTTCAGCTGTCACCGCTGCTGACAAACCTACAGCACCGCTAGGAACATGGACCCAGCATAACCCGACCGCAAGAACACACCGGTACAGAGGACCTTGCAATGCATTATCCTCAACGTCCGATCCCTCCACAAACATGCTACCAAAATCTGGGACCTCCTCGACAGCGCCAGCCTGGACGTAGCGTTCTTCACCGAAACCTGCACCAACACCACCTCGGGGCCAGACATCGCCATTACCATTCCCCAAGGATATACGATCTCCAGGTAGGACCGCCCCACCAGCCCAGGAGGAGGAATCGCCATCGTCCACAAATCCACCCTCCACCTGAGCACACTCCCCGACGAAACCACAGACCTGATGGAATACCTTCACTTTAAGATACTGACCAGCCCTACCACCACCCTCCGAGGAACCCTTATCTACCGACCCCCTGTACCACGCGGACCGTTCACCTACTCCATCACGGACATCATCTCCCCGCATGCCATCGCATCCACCAACTACACCCTGCTGGGAGACCTCAACTTCCACCTTGCCAACCAATTGGACCTCAACACCACATCCCTCCTGGACAACCTCCACAACATTGGACTCTTCCAAATCGTGACTGAGCCAACGCACTTAGCAAGACACACCTTCAAGCCCCTCTTCACAACAGGAAACTCAATCACCTTCAGCCACACCACTGAACTCCCATGGACTGACCACCGATGCGTCCACTTCACCTTCAGAACACCCACCATCCACAGACACCAGCACCTGCTCCCACGAAGAAACTGGACCAGAGTCACCGACAAACAGCTCACCTCCTCACTCAGCAACTCCACCCCAACCATTGTGGGAAACGACGACCCCAACACCGCAGCCGGAACCCTGCACAGATGGATCTCTGACAGTGCCAACACTATAGCCCCCCTCAAGAAAAACAAAATCACCCACGCCAAGAAAGCCAGTTGATTTACCACCGAACTTTGAGAGTCCAGACGAACTTGCCGCCGCCTCAAAAAGGCCTGGAGGAACACCAAATCCACAGAAGCACACAACAACTTCAGAGCCACTACCATCGCCCACCACCAACTCATCAGAAAAACACGAAAAAAAGGAATTGAAGACAGAATCTCCACACACGCAGACAACAGCAAAGAACTCTTCAACATCATCAAGGAGTTCGCCCAACCCACCAGTGAGTCGACGGACATCCCTCCCTAACAAGACCTCTGTGACAAACTCAGCACCTTCTTTCACCACAAAATCAAGAACATCTACAACAACTTCGATGAAGACAACCAACACACTGCCCACCAGCCACCCCTTACACCCTGCAGCCAGCGATCGACAACTGGACAGCCCTCACCAGCAAAGACACACTGAAGACAATAAAGTCAATCCACTCCGGGGCCCCTATGGACCCCTGCCCCCACCACATCTTCAACAGATCCGACACCATCGCACCCATACTCCGCCACATCATCAACCGCTCCCTGGTGGCCACCTCATTCCCTGATGACTGGAAACACGCCAAGGTCAACCCCCTCCAGAAGAATCCCTTGGCGGACCCCACCAACCTAAAATCTACAGACCCATCTCCCTGCTACCTTCAAATGGATCCCCCTCGAACACAGAAAGACTGTCACTCATGCCTGGGTCACCAGCAGACTCGACTACGGCAACACACTCTACGCCAGAATAAACAAAAACCTCACCCGCAAGCTACAGAACATCCAAAATGCCGCCGCAAGACTGGTCCTCAACCTGCCAAGACACTGCCACATCTCCCAGCACCTACGCATATGCCACTGGCTCCCCATCGAGGCCAGAGTCACCTTCAAGATGCTCACCCACACACACAAGTCCCTCCACAACACCGGACCAGCATACCTGAACAGCTTACTCAATTTCCACGCACCCCAAAGGACGCTACGATCAGCCCAGCTCTCCTACGCCGTGGTCCCCCGCACCAGAAAGATCAGATTGGTAGGCTGCTCCTTCTCCTTCCTTGCGGCCAGAGCCTGGAACGTCCTTCCACTCCACCCTCGATAGACAACATCGCTTCCCATCTTCTCTAGTAACCTCAAAACCTGGCTCTTCGACATTCTCCCTCCTTGATGGACTGGAACCTGCACCGGCCCCCTACCCCCAGCTCCTTGAGACCCTTACGGGTGGGTAGTTGCACTTACCAAACGCCTGATTGATTGATTGATTGGTATCCTCTGGATGTCATCTTTTTCTAATTTTAGAGTTGTAAACCACCAGAAAAAAATGCAAAAAGAAGGCAGGAGAGTGCACAAGCTGTTATGTGGTTACATATACCTGAGACAAAGGACACCAGCTTTTTACATGTTCGCGTTCAAAGTTGACATCTTTCTTACACAGTGATTATTCACACACATTTGCATATATGCAAATATAGGATAATATTGTCTGAAAGAGATTTGCTTACATTTACACTTCTCTGTAGGCATATTATCAGAGCCTTGAACATTCTGTACCAGGCTTAAGTTCAATGTGCAAAATGTTGGTGTTAGCTGTTGTCCACTCATCGACAGCACTGCACGGGTAGAATCAATAATGAAGGCCTGGCTAGAACTCCAAAACGGCAACATGGGTGAAGTTTATTATATAACCAACACCAATCCTTTGTTCAGACAGAGGAGCATTTTGCTCTCCCTGACAAGGTCAGGTCAGCTGAATCCTGTTTACCTTCCTGAGAAGGACAATGGCCTGCACTGCACAAGAAAAGGCTCACAGATGAAACATACCCACAGGTAACTGAGGAGTTAGATCACCCTTGGGTATTCTTGCAGGTTTGCACCCCCTAAGCCCAATAGGTTAGCAAGCCCTAGGTAGGAGAATGGATATAGTTATACTGGTATGCTTTTAATCAATGAAACAGCACAGTGGTGGAATTTTTCATTTTCTTTACCATTTTAGTAATGTTAATGTTAATGTTAGATTATATTTATAGAGCGCCAATCACCAAAGGTCTCTAGGCGCTTGCAGCGTGGACCATGAGCCAAGGGTCCCTTGGTCCCGAGGATATGCAGCGCACAGTAGATGGATTTAACCAAATGCCTCAGTAAACAGGGTGGTTTTGAATTTCTTCCTAAATGGGAGTAGCATGGTTTCCCTGCGCATATTGTTCGGTAGCCTGTTCCAGATCTGGGGAATCACAACTGAGAAAGCCCGCCCTCCCAATGTAGCTCTATTAAAGAGCAGGCAGGCCAACAGGGTAGCCTCAGCTGCCCGGAGGTGGCGTCCACGCACATAGGGCTTCAGGCGATCTTTGATATATTTGGGCGCAACTCCATGCTGTGCTTTATGCGCAATGCACAGACCCTTGAACCTGACCCTCTGCGTGATAGGGAGCCAGTGTAGCTGTTTTAGCAGGGGAGGTAGCATGTTCTCTTCTTGGTAGTTTAAAAATCAGCCTTGCTGCATCATTTAAAACCACCTGAAGTTTCTCCAGGAGTTTGTCAGGGAGCCCTGTGTATACTGCATTGCCGTAGTCCAGACATTACAGTATTAGGGCCGTCACGACGGTACGCATGGTAGAGAATGACAGCAGGGTCCCGAGCTTGCGGAGTTGCCGCATCAGACCAGTGCAGCTCCCCACTACAGCTGACACCTGATTGTTTAAGGTTAGTTTAGTGTCTAGTTTTATGCCCAGGCTCTTTACGACTGGCACTGGTGTTGGAGTGGTGCTGAGCTCTTGGGGCCAGAAGAGGTTTGACCAGGGTAATGCTGCTTACACTGTTCTGTTTCCTCCCATTAATCATTGCGGTGCGCATATTTTACGCGAGTCATAGTGCTTCAAAAAATGACCTAAATCAATTTTAGTATTTCTTCTGTCTCTCTTTGGGCATGTTTGAGTAACTAATGAAAGGGACTGATCTTTTTCCACGATTTCATTGGGGAGTCAGAGTTATCATGTTCTGAGGTTGCACATACCCTCCAGTACTTTGTAAAGTTCAGATGTCCAGATGGTGCACTGTGAGCTAGCCTTATGGTGTGCATGGTCTCAGTCTCACCCTGTTTTGACAATTATGCTGTCCAAACGCATGGTTTTGCTGATATAGTATGAACCATATGCAGTGGCGGCTCCTGGTTGGAGTGCTGCTGGGCGGTGGGTGGAGCAGGGGAGGGGCAGGGTGGGGGTAGTAAACTCCGGCTTACGGCTGAACGGAGTGAAGTAAATAAATAAAATGAATTAAATTGCGCGCACTGCATCGCAATCGGCGATGCAGCGTGCGCAATGTCATTCGTTTTATTTATTTATTTACTTAACTCCATTCGGCCGTAAACCGGAGTTTACTACCCCCCACCCTGCCCTGCCCCACTTCCCCGCAGCACTCGCACGAGGAGCCGCCACTGACCATATGATATGGTGCTACCAATGTTCTAGCTTGGGTACTTATTTAATGGTCTCCCTAGTCATTTTTCCTTTGTGTGCCCAAAGACCCTACACAGCAATTTACTGGTGACGCCTGTGATGTTAGGGAAAAAATGGGAGACAACGTTTACAACGCAGTTCCTTTACCGCGTTGTTAGAACGCAATGTCTTTAAAAAGCAAGTCATTAGATCGACTTGCTGTAGGGGTTGCTCTAACATAAGGAATAGTATAATTTACTATTCCAACACCTTCCCTACTGTTGGACAGGCTGGAGTTGGAATAGTAAATTATTCTATTCCTAAGTCCAGCACGCCCCCCACAGCAAGTTGATCTAATGACTTGCGTTGTAAAAGTATCACATTCTAACAACGCAGTCATTGTAACAACCGCTTTTTAAAGGAACGCGATTTGATAGCATGCGTAGTAAGATGCTATATTCTGAAAAAATCCTCCTCAGCTAAGTAGGAAGCCCCTACTTCTGAGTGTATTTTTTTCAAGCTTGAATCTTTAAAAGGATCACCTCACAGAGGTACCCTCTCTGAATTCCTGATTTTCACATCGCCAATCCAGCACATGTGATTTTGCCACTAAATTGCAGACATGCACAAACACAAATGTTATTACACCATGGACCCACCCTGATGGGTGGGGATATTACCTTTGTGGTAGATACCCACAAAGCGTATAGAACATAGGTATTGTATTCATGGATCACATTCCCAGAATCAAACGCTAACACAGGGAATTTTCACAGATACACTGAAGCACAAGTACCAAACAATTATAGACCATGTGAGGATTTAGAAAATCCCATTGACATATCAGGAAGACATGAATTCGTTTCTAGGTTCCCTACCACATACAATAGAAATGTCATACTTGCCCCCCTCAGTAATGATGCAGTAAATGCCCAGCCCTAGCCAGTTACACACCTTATCCAGATATAGGATCCCTGGCAGCTCCAAAGCTACTTGCACTATACATAGATATAGTTGCATTATATCAACGACTAATACAGTTAATTATGCAAAACATTACAGAAACCCCAGCAAGGGATGACCAAAATGCTCAACCACAATTGGCAATGCATGGAATTAGTGCGGTAAGTATTAATGCAATGATGGCTAAAGTTACCGTCCGGTGGGAAGAAAATCTGTTTTTGATTGCACAAAAACATCAGCTTGAATCAGTGTTTCCCCATGCGGGACCTTATGAAAAACACAGAATTCTCACAATGGGCCATGAATTAATATTTTTCATGTATTATATGTTATTTAAAGGTTACAATATTTTTATTTTTGATATAAGTATAAATCAATATTTTTAACAATGAAATATGTGGTTTTGATAATTGTGTATAAGTATAAAAAGTCGAAATGTTTGTTAACAATATTTATCTTCTGGTATTTTTGTATTTGTATATGCATCAATATTATGACCTAATCATTACAGGAGGTCTTTTGAAACCCAGACCATTTGCACCTGCAGCAGGCAACCATCAGAATACAACTTCAAGTATGGAGCACAGATTGTTTACACATTGAGCTCAACTGGGTCTTTTACATGTTTCAATTTTATGTAGCCTCAACCCCCACCACTCCCATTTACAGATGGTGTGTTATGGCTGTTGGTAGTACTAGGAATAGAAAGAACTGTTTTGTGGCGAGGCTGGGATGGCATTGGAAATATGAATAGGAGCTAGGCTTCATTGGGTTGAGATTTATGTTCAGAATGAGAAGGAGGATTTGGGTGTGTTAAGTTGACGTTATGAATAGGACTAGAATTGAAAACTGAGGTGTGTTGTATAGGTGTGTAAAGTTGAAAATCCTGTGGATTTGCATCTTGGGCATTTCTGTTTTAAATGATTCTTACTGTCATTATGAATATTCAGGACTAAGTGCATTTGTTGATGCCTTCCCTCACCTCTGTCCAGAGGCAAATTCATGCAAAGGGCCCTGGTCCCACCCCCACAGTCTCTCTGGCTCTGGTCTTGCTGAGGGTCCATCCCACAGTTCCACATTCTCTATTGGGTCTTCTTCTGATGAACACCACACCCTCACACACAAGCAGCCTCACTAATGGTTCTTGTTCTGATCAATGTCACACCTTCACTCAGGCAAGGGAGTGTAGACGCGGCAGCAAGAAAGCCTCCTGGTTCACCGACGAGCTCATCACCTCCAAGAAGAACTGCCGCTCCCTGGAGAACACCTGGCGCACCAACCAGACCACAGACAACATGACGGCCCTCAAACACGCCACCCGCAAACACCACCAACTGATCCGTGCCACAAAGAAGACAGCCTTCAAGGAACGACTGGACAACAACACCCACAACAGCAAGGAACTCTTCAGCATCGTCAAAGAGCTCTCCAACCCCGACGCCGGAAACAATGACATCACTCCCTCACAAGACCTCTGCGACTCCCTCGCAGCCTTCTTCCACGACAAGATCACCAACATTCACAACAGCTTCGGCCCACCAACCCCGAACCCCACCACCGAACCGATGGCCCCCACCACCACCCTCCGCACCTGGACCCCAGTCAGCACCGAAGACACAACACGCACAATGAACACCATCCACTCCCGATCCCCTACGGACCCCTGCCCACACCACATCTTCAACGCGGCCGACCACATCATCGCACCCCACCTCCGCGACATCATCAATGCCTCCTTCAACACCGCCACCTTCCCGGAGTGCTGGAAACACGCCGAGATCAGTGCCCTGCTGAAGAAACCAACTGCAGACCCCTCCGACCTCAAGAACTACCGCCCCATCTCGCTCCTCCCGTTTCCTGCCAAAGTCATCGAGAAGACCGTCAACAGACAGCTAGCCGCCTTCCTCGAGACCAACGGATCCCTCGACCACTCGCAATCCGGCTTCCGAGCCAACCACAGCACGGAGACCGCCCTCATCGCAGCCACAGACGACATCAGATCCCTAATGGACAACGGGGAAACTGCGGCCCTCATCCTCCTGGACCTCTCCGCAGCGTTCGACACTGTCTGCCACCGCACCCTGGTACAGCGCCTGAACAACACCGGCATCCAGGAGAAGGCCCTGGAGTGGATCACCTCATTCCTCGCCGGAAGAACCCAGAGAGTCCGCCTCCCCCCGTTCCGGTCAGCGGCCACCGAAGTCATATGCGGCGTTCCACAAGGGTCATCGCTCAGCCCCACCCTCTTCAACGTCTACATGAGCCCCCTCGCAACCATCGCACGTCAACACAACCTCAAGATCATCACCTACGCCGACGACACCCAGCTGATCCTCTCCCTCACCAGCGACCCGGACGCCGCCAGAGCCAGCCTACACAAAAGGATGAAAGACGTCGCCGAATGGATGAAGAATAGCCGCCTGAAACTGAACTCAGACAAGACGGAGGTCCTCATCCTGGGATCATCACCCTCCGCCTGGGACGACTCCTGGTGGCCCCCTGCCCTGGGAGCCACCCCCAAGCCAACGGACCACGCACGCAACCTAGGCTTCATCCTGGACTCCTCCCTCTCGATGACCAGACAAGTCAACGCCGTCTCGTCTTCATGCTTCAACACCCTGCGCATGCTTCGAAAGATCTTCCGGGGGATCACTACCGAGACCAGGAAGACGGTCACCCAGGCCCTCGTCACCAGTCGGCTGGACTACGGGAATGCCCTCTACGCCGGCACCGCCGCCAAACTCCAGAAGAAACTCCAACGGATCCAGAACGCCTCAGCACGACTCATCCTGGACATCCCCCGACACAGCCACATCTCCGGACACCTGAGAGACCTGCACTGGCTCCCCGTCAACAAAAGAATCACGTTCCGACTCCTCACCCACGCACACAAGGCCCTCCACGACCTGGGCCCCAAGTTCCTCAACAGCCGCCTGACCTTCCACAAGCCCACCCGCCAGCTCCGCTCCGCCAGCCTCGCTCTCGCCACCGTCCCCCGGATCCGCAGAGCCACCGCCGGAGGAAGATCCTTCTCCTACCTGGCAGCCAAGACATGGAACTCCCTCCCCATCCACCTCCGGACAACGCAAGACCATCTCGCCTTCAGGAAGCAACTCAAGACCTGGCTGTTCGAGCAGTAGCGTTCCCCCCCCCAGCGCCTGGAGACCCTCCAGGTGAGCAGTGCGCTATACAAATGCCTATGATTGATTGATTGATAGGTCCCACTGCAGCCTACATGTAACTGCCTGGTCATGCTTTCATTGCTTGCTGCTCACCACATGTCCATTCCCAACACTCCCATCAAAGAAAATCCTGAGCAGTCCTCCTTGTTTGAAAAGTGGGATTCAGCAACTGGAATGAACAGGAGGAAATCACCAGATTATGATTTACTTTTTTTTTTTATAAATGTTTTTATTGAGCATGGCATACAATAAAATATATATTTCTTTTTACAATCAGATGTTAAAATACAATTAAATGTTTAAAATACAATTAATAATACAGAAAAAACGACGAAGAAGAGGGACTCTCAGTAGTATTCAATAACCTCTATACTGCCATATTCAATTTTCCTTTTTGACAAAAGTTTAAAGAAATCTCAACTAAAGTGCAATAGCCATAGAAAGTGCAAGGTGCTTATTAACTCCTCATATCTAATGAATACTATTTCCACAAATAAAGTGCAATTGCTTGTAAATATGCTGACTAAATCCATTAAATAATCATATAAAACATTTTCATTTTAATCCCCTTTATCCTTTTCTAAATTTTCAAAATATCTCCAATTCACTTCAAATTTTTTGAGAGCTCCCACTCGGCTTGCATATGCTTTTTCGAATTTGTAAATCCTTTTCATTTTATTATACCATTTCAATGGGGACGGTACATCTCTGGACTTCCAGTTCTGCAATATTAATGATCGAGCTACAGTACAAGAGATATATGAAAATACTTCTTCAGCCTTGGTCAATAACATATTTTCCTTGGATATACCAAACAAGGCTGATTCTATTTCAGGCGGTAGTCTCTTTCCAATTGCCAAATTTATATCTAAAAAAACTGCCTCCCAGAAGGGTTGGATTTGGGAACATGTATAAAATATATGATGCCAACCTCCCTGACCATTAATATGACACCTAAAACAGCGATTTTCAACTTCCGCATACTGTTTCCCCAAAGCTTCTGGAGTCAGATAGGCCAGCCAACGAGATAAAAAGACCATCTTTTTAAAATTAGCTGCACGCAGGGTTTTACTTCCAAGATGGCAGATTTTGTCCCACTCTCTGGTCGACAAAACACATTGTGTTTCATTAGCTATTTTGGCTAAATGTTTTTCGATTAATTGTGTATGGCCTTGATTGTGCATTAATTTATACCATTTTCCCATACCCTTCGTTCCTGCCCCATACAGGGCTACCACCTGATTGCTTACTGGGTTAATAAAGTCTTCCATACTACTCAAAAAATGAACAATCTGCAAATATTCGAAGAAAATAGGTGGATTGGGACTTTTAGCTCTTGTTGTAACTTCCTGCCATGAAACTAATCTATTTTGGGTAATAAAATGTCTTAGCTCCTTAAATCCGTAGTTTGCCCAATTTATTAAATGATTGTATCTAATTCGAAGACCTAAGCTTGAGCATTCCCCTATACTTAAATGTTGCAGCCCCGAGAAGCCCTCTTTTTTAAAAAAGGACTGAAGTCTAAATGAATAAGTTCCAATTGTCTTGTATCTAACTTTCTTTGGACATTTAGAGGTTTTTAAAAATACATAAAGTTGAGAGCCGGCTTCCAACATCATTTTATCAAAAAAAAAGTATCTCTATTGGATTTTGGTCTTATCAGTCCTGCCACTATATCTAGGAAGGCTGCCTCATAATATGTTTTTATATCCGGTAGGGCAAGCCCCCCCTGGGCGATTGGGAGTTGAACCACTGCTCGTTTGACCCTAGATACCTTATTTCCCCAGATAAAACTCCTAAAAAAAGATATATTAATTCTAATAGGACGATTGCTGAATAAAAACACTAATAGCGGAACACTAGACATTTTGATTAGTGAAACCCTGCCTATAATCGAAAGGGGGAGTAGCAGCCACTGATCTAATAGCTTCTTGATTTTAGTTTTCATTTTAATATAATTTAGATGGAATAATTGATGATATTGAGTAGTTACGAAGATCCCAAGATATCTAATTGGATCTAGTTTGGCTGCTTGTAGCCTCAAGCCTGGAGGAAGGGAATCAATATCTATATTCACAGCCAAAACTTCAGTCTTATTTGAGTTTATTTTATACCCCCCAATTTGCTCATATTTATTAAATTCTCTTAAAACCTTCTCTATAATTTCCTTATTGGGCTTCAGATATAAATGTAACGCCCTGAACGTCTCAGGATCGTTTAACAGACACGACAATGAGGACGCAACCACTTGTGAAGGGTTAGTTCTTTTAATGAAGGCAAATAAAATACAAAGAACAAACAAAAGTTATAGTCACTGGAATCCTCCAGGCTAAGTACGTTACCAGCCCACAGCACGGATGGTCCTAACCGTCCTCTGCATATACGCCGATCCCGGCGTATGCCAACAGAGGGCAGAAATGAAATGGCCGACAATGCCAATCGGTAGGCTGTGAGGGGCACGAAGAGTGTTGG
Source organism: Triturus cristatus (assembly GCF_964204655.1). Lineage (NCBI taxonomy): Eukaryota > Metazoa > Chordata > Amphibia > Caudata > Salamandridae > Triturus > Triturus cristatus. Next base: position 470,816,144 of record NC_140585.1, on the reverse strand, counting down.
GGAGAATCGAGGAGTCAGGGAAACACCCAGCCGGGATCTCTACCTGAAGGGAGCAGCCGCTCAACCTCTTCCTCAGACTGCACCGGGACGCGGAGTCACCTCCTGGTGATGCGTCACCGATACCCCAATCACAAGCAAGAAGACTGAACCGAGAGCAGCCGCTCGATCGATCCTGTGGACTTCCGAGTCTGTAACGCGGCAAACACCTCCTGGTGTGCGTTACAGCTGGCAGTCCCTGTGTCTCTGGTCGGGCTGGGAGTTACGACTCCAACCAGCAAAAGCGCCACTGCGCTTGGACTCAGCCGAGTCAAAAAGCGAAGCTCAATGGTTGACCGGTAGAGCTTCCGGGTCCTTCACAGGTGACGATGGGGCAAGACACGGCCCAGGGAGTAACGACTCGACCTACCTCCGTTCTTGCCTTACTGGAGCACCACTCTGGAACACTGCTCTTCACGAAGCAGGTACGTCGGTGTAAACACAATATCCGACAGCCTTGTACCTCCCGGTTCCTCCCTTTATAGGGCGTGTTTTCCTTGAGTTATGTAACAGCTCTCCTGTTTACATAAGGGCGTGTTTCCCTTGAGTTATGTAACAGCTCTCCTGTTTACATAAGGGCGTGTTTCCCTTGAGTTATGTAACAGCTCTCCTGTTTACATAAGGGCGTGTTTCCCTTGAGTTATGTAACAGCTCTCCTGTTTACATAAGGGCGTGTTTCCCTTGAGTTATGTAACAGCTCTCCTGTTTACATAAGGGCGTGTTTCCCTTGTATGACAGGAATTCTTGACAGTACATCCTCCCTCTCAGCGGCTCCCCACGGGTCCAGCGCTGGCAGGAAAACGCCGATGGAACAAGGAGACCAAGCGCGGAGCATGAACCCCTTCAGCCGGTTCCCATGAATGCTCCTCCGGCCCATAGCCTTTCCACGCAACCAGGTACCACAGCTTCCCCCTGCGCCATTTGAACGCCCGTATGCCCGACACTTCATACTCCACCTCCGACTCCACGCATACCGGCCTAGGTGTCCCAGACGGCTTGGAGGGTGCTGGTTTGAGCAATGATACATGAAAGACAGGGTGTATCCGCAATGACTGCGGCAAGCACACCTTCACGTTCACGGGACCCATACACTTGGTAATTCGATAGGGGCCCATGTACTTGGGATGGAACACACTGTTCTTTCGAAACCTCATGTTTCTTGTGGATATCCAGACGTAGTCTCCAGTGCGGTACAGTGGCCCGGGCCTTCTCTTCCTATCTGCCGCAGCCTTGTATCTTCTCTTGGCCTCTATTAGGACAGCCCTTGAGCGCATCAACGTGTCTTTTATGTGTGCCACCCTGTCCGCTGTGGCGGGAATCCTGTCCTCTCTGAACGGATGTAGAAATGGCAAGAACCTGGGATGTTGGCCATAGTTGCTATAGAACGGAGATGACTGTGTGGAGCTGTGAGTGGCGTTGTTATAGGCTATCTCTGCAACCCATAGCAAGTCGACCCATTCTTCCCTGCCCTGGTCCACAAAACATCGCAGATACTGTTTGAGCGTTTGGTTCAGGCGCTCGGTTTGGCCGTCCGTTTGAGGGTGGTAGCTGGTGGACAGGGCGGTCTTAACATGCAGCGCAGTGCACCAAGTCTTCCAGAATTGCGCAGTAAACTGCGACCCCCGGTCCGACACGATCACCCCAGGTAATCCATGCAGTCGTACCACATTCTTTAGGAGTAGTGACGCCAATACCCCGGCCGTAGGGACTCTCTTGCAGGGGATGAAGTGCCCCATTTTCGTCAAGTAATCCACCACCACCAGTATTGCCGTCATCCCCTGGTCTACCGGTAGGCCCACCACGAAGTCCAGTGATATGCTATCCCATGGTCTATCCGGGGTCGGAAGTGGATGTAAGAGCCCTTGGGTTCGGCCATGGTCGGCCTTCATGGTAGCACACGTAGGACACTCCTGTCCCCACCTCCTGACATCCACTCTCATGGTTGGCCACCAGAAATGCCGTCCCATGCTAGCCACCGTTTTTTCAAAGCCCAAATGACCTGCGCATGGAGAGTCATGGCACCAGATGAATGCTTGTTTCCTTAGCCTAGGCGTGGGTATCAATAGGCACCTGCCCTTCAGGGGTATCCCGTCCTTCAGCTGCCATTCTCTGTGACTGAGGAGCCACCTCCGCCATGCGAATGACCTGATCCCTCTCTTTATTCCCCTCAGGAAAGTATCCGGTTGGATAACCCCCAATACCATCCTCGGGGAAATGATGGAACGCTCGGTTGCAGGCAATGGTTCCTTAACTGCAGATTGACGGGACAGGGCGTCCGCCTTCCGGTTTTCCGTCCCCGGCCGATATGTGATGCGGAAGTTGAACCCCGCAAAGAAGATCATCCACCGCAGCTGCCTGGGAGAAAGGTGTCTAGTGGCCGTCATGAACTGTAGGTTCCGATGGTCCGTGTACACCGATACCACATGTCTTGCCCCCATCAACCAATGCCTCCATTCGGTGAAGGCGTCCTTGATTGCGAGAAGCTCCTTCTCCGCAATATGGTAGTTGCGTTCGGCGTCGTTGAGTTTGCGGGACATGTACGCAACGGGATGAAGCACCCCTGTGTCGTGGTTGCGTTGGGACAAGATAGCCCCCAGCGCCACATCCGACGCGTCCGCTTCCACCACGTAGGGGAGATCCGGATCGGGGTGAGCCAACACCGGCGCCTTACCAAAGGCGCTTTTCAGGGCCTCAAAGGCTTTGTTCGCTTCAGGGGACCAGACAAACTCCTTGGACTTCCTCAGTAGCTGTGTGATTGGGGCCACCACTCCTGAAAATCCATCTATAAACCGCCTGTAAAAGTTGGCGAAGCCAATGAAACTTTGGACGTCCTTCACGCTTTGGGGCACCGGCCATTCTTTCACCGCCTTGATCTTTCGTTCTGCCATCTCCTGTCCCTCTGGACTCAGCATCACTCCGAGGAATTCCACGGATGTGACGTGGAAGTCACACTTGCTGAGTTTACAAAACAGCATGTTTTCCCTCAGCTTTTGGAGCACAGCTTTGACGTGGTGTACGTGCTCCTCCACACTGGACGAATAGATGAGGATGTCGTCGATATATACGACCACGTAGATATCCAACTCCTCTCTGAATACCTCATTCAAAAAGTACTGAAAGGCTGCCGGGGCGTTGCACAGACCGAACGGCATGACGAGGTACTCAAAAAGGCCGAACCTGGTCTTAAAGGCGGTCTTCCACTCGTCTCCGTCCCTCATGCGCACCAGATGGTATGCCCCTTTCAAATCCAACTTGGTGTAGATACGAGCTTTCTTGACCTGTTCCAGAAGTACACTGATGAGAGGCAAGGGGTACCGATTTTTTATGGTTATCGCATTCAATGCCCTAAAGTCCACACAGGCTCTCAGCTCCCCATTAGCCTTCGGGATGAAGAAGAGTGGCGAGGCGGCCGGAGACTTGGACGGGCGGATGAATCCTAGCTTGAGGAGTTTATCCAGGTACCCCCGGAGATGCACGTTTTCAGGCTCCGTCAGGGCATACAGCCTGCCGCTGGGAACGCTGGCCCCTGGCACCAGGTCGATCTGGCAGTCAAACTGTCTATGTGGTGGTAGCACTTCCGCCTTCACCTCATCAAATACATCCTCAAAACTGTGATAAGCCTGGGGGAGAGCCACATCTTTTTCTGCCGCTGTAGCCACCGTCTGACTCCCGCTCTCATCTGCGTCAAGGGATTCCGTTCTTATTCCACAATGCAGGATGCAATACGGTGACGTCATTTCGATGCGATGTGTTGGCCAATCCACAAAGGGGTTGTGTTTCTGTAGCCACGGCAATCCCAATATGACGCCATATTGGGGCGCTCGGATGATGTTAAAATCGATTTGTTCCAAATGGTTCCTCCCATATCTCATCGGAAGGACCCCCGTGTGCTGTCCGATGGGCCCCGTCACCAATCGCCTTCCGTCTACCGCATAGACGTCTTCGGGTACTGCTTTGGGAAGAAGCACTAGCCCTAGCCTGCATGCCTCGTTGTGGTCCATAAACATGCCAGTGGCCCCTGAATCCACCATGGCCACAACGGGTATCCACTGGTCATGCACTCCCACGTGCACCGTGATAAACAGGTGTCGTTGTCCCTTAGTGACCGAGTTGGAAAGTGAAGGGATGGATGAGTGACTCCGAGATGCCCCTTCTCTGGTCTTGGAGTCCTCTAGTTTTCCGCCGGTATGTCCACCACGGCTGTTACCGACCGGTTGGCCCGATAACGTGACGTCTTCGGTTTGGCAGGGCATTCACGTACGTAGTGGCCTTTTTTGCCACAATATAGGCACAATCCTTGTTTACGGCGTGACTCTTTCTCCGTGGCTGTGAGGCTCGCTCGTATTGCGCTGATGTCCATGGGTTCTCCCTTGGATGCGGTGGAAGTTTCAGGACTTCCCACCGTCACATAGGATGGAAGGGATTTTCCTTTTCTCCCATGATCCCCCTTTCTTTCACTTAGCCTATGTTCCAGCCGTAATACCAGGTTGATAAGGCCCTCACATGTCTTGGGTTGAGGGTCAATATGAGCCACGGCGTCCTTGAGCTCATCGCACAGCCCTTGATGGAAGAGCGCCGTCTGTTTAGCAACAGGCCACTTGGTTTCCGCAACCAGCCTTCGGAACGCGTTGAGATACTGCACCAGGTCGTTGGATCCCTGTCTCAACTCAAGCATTTCACGGTCCGCCGTGTACGAGTCAGCCCTTCTGTCGAATACCTTCAGGAATTCCTCGCGAAAAGCACCCCAATCACATAAGAGGGGGTCGTCCCTGCTCACCAGAGGTACGGCCCATTGTGCCGCGTTTCCAGCCAAATAGGATATAAGGAAAGCCACACGAGCCTGACTCGTGGGGAACGCCTTTGGTTTGCACGATAAATGTAGCGCCACTTGTGTGAGGAATACCTGCACTGTGTTAGGATCCCCACTGTACCTCTCTGGTGTTGCCAAGGGGATGGCTACCGGCATTTCCACTACTACCGCAGGGGTCTGGTTCGTGAGGGAGGTGCTGGGCGTGAGCGGGTCCAATTGGATAGCATCCAGTCTGGCTTTTACATCGGCTGTTTCTTGCCTAGAGGCAGCCACTTCAACTTGCATGGCCGCTAAAGCAGCCAGCACATCATCAAGTGTTGCCATGTCTGTTATCGACCGGGAGACAGTTAGTGTTATTAAGGTCGGATATTTTGTAACGCCCTGAACGTCTCAGGATCATTTAACAGACACGACAATGAGGACGCAACCACTTGTGAAGGGTTAGTTCTTTTAATGAAGGCAAATAAAATACAAAGAACAAACAAAAGTTATAGTCACTGGAATCCTCCAGGCTAAGTACGTTACCAGCCCACAGCACGGATGGTCCTAACCGTCCTCTGCATATACGCCGATCCCGGCGTATGCCAACAGAGGGCAGAAATGAAATGGCCGACAATGCCAATCGGTAGGCTGTGAGGGGCACGAAGAGTGTTGGGGAGAATCGAGGAGTCAGGGAAACACCCAGCCGGGATCTCTACCTGAAGGGAGCAGCCGCTCAACCTCTTCCTCAGACTGCACCGGGACGCGGAGTCACCTCCTGGTGATGCGTCACCGATACCCCAATCACAAGCAAGAAGACTGAACCGAGAGCAGCCGCTCGATCGATCCTGTGGACTTCCGAGTCTGTAACGCGGCAAACACCTCCTGGTGTGCGTTACAGCTGGCAGTCCCTGTGTCTCTGGTCGGGCTGGGAGTTACGACTCCAACCAGCAAAAGCGCCACTGCGCTTGGACTCAGCCGAGTCAAAAAGCGAAGCTCAATGGTTGACCGGTAGAGCTTCCGGGTCCTTCACAGGTGACGATGGGGCAAGACACGGCCCAGGGAGTAACGACTCGACCTACCTCCGTTCTTGCCTTACTGGAGCACCACTCTGGAACACTGCTCTTCACGAAGCAGGTACGTCGGTGTAAACACAATATCCGACAGCCTTGTACCTCCCGGTTCCTCCCTTTATAGGGCGTGTTTTCCTTGAGTTATGTAACAGCTCTCCTGTTTACATAAGGGCGTGTTTCCCTTGAGTTATGTAACAGCTCTCCTGTTTACATAAGGGCGTGTTTCCCTTGAGTTATGTAACAGCTCTCCTGTTTACATAAGGGCGTGTTTCCCTTGAGTTATGTAACAGCTCTCCTGTTTACATAAGGGCGTGTTTCCCTTGAGTTATGTAACAGCTCTCCTGTTTACATAAGGGCGTGTTTCCCTTGTATGACAGGAATTCTTGACAATAAAACTATATCGTCTGCAAATAACTTCAATTTAGTCATTCGGGGGATGGGGGTACAATTGCAGTGTTATTTCTTATTTTGACTGCAAGAGGCTCAATGAAAAACGTAAAAAGTAATGGCGAAAGGGGACAACCTTGTCTTGTCCCGCGATTTATTGATATTGTCCCTGCTTGTTTTGCATTTATTAAAATCTGGGCCGTCGCCCCCTTATAAATATTTCATAGCATATTTACTATCTGGACTGGAAAGCCAAGATATTCTAAGGGCTAAAAACAAAGTGGACCAGTTAACTAAATCAAATGCTTTTTCAGCATCTACCATTATTATACATACTGGAGTTAGGGTAGTATTAAAATAATCCAGGGCTTGTATTAGGAATTCCGTATTGGCTGCCATAGATCGTCCTGTCTGGACTTCGTGAATTGTTTCCTGAGCAGCGAAGGAAAAACGCTCGGCCCATATTTTCATAAAAATCTTGTAGTCCGAGTTTAAAAGACTTATTGGCCGATAGGAGTTTACATCTTTAGGATTTTTATCTTTTTTACAAAAGACACGATTATTGATTCTTTAAAACTTGTGGGTATTGACCCTCCCTGTTTAATAAAATTAAATAGCCTTTGAAGGGGTTTCAATAGTTCCGTTGAAAAACTTTTATAGAATTCGATAGGGAATCCATCATTCCCACATGCTTTTGCGCCCGCTGTTTTTTTAATCGATATTGAGAGGGATTCCAAATCTTCACTATTTTTGCTGCCTCCTGCTTATTCCTTGTAGCGTTAGCCAGAGGTTTTCCTACCAGCTGACTCTCTTCGTATACCCTTTGCTGATACATATTTGAGCTGTTGATTTCCTCTAATAAAAAAAAATCTCTAAGAGCAGCTCTCACCTGCTCAAATTTATTAGGAAGCTGTTGTAAATGTAGAGCATATTCCTGTTCAACCGCTTTTTCTAATGTATCTATCCTTAATCTCCGATTCCTTGCCTGAGCAGCTGTATAGGCGATAATCTGTCCACGCACAGCCGCCTTAAATCCACTCCATATAGAGAAAGGTTCCGCAGTTTCTTCGTTGATTTTAAAATAATCTACAATCCATTTCCTCAAACTTTCGACCCATTTTTGATCCTGGAGCAGAGTGCGATCCAGTTGCCACCTGGGTCGCTCTCCGCTCCGGGCCTCTAACAGAATCTCAAGCTCGACCTTTGCATGGTCTGAAAAGGAATTACAGCTATTATCTACTTTGTCTATTTGGAGGGATCTCGATATCAAAAAGAAATCGATCCGAGAAGCGGTTTGAAAACGATATGACTGACAAGTAAATTTTGTCTTTTCCGGATTTCTAACGCGCCAGGGGTCTATTAGCTGATATTCTTGTTTCAAGGCTTCAATGATTTTCAAAGTTTTTGGTTTTAGTTGTTTTTTGTTTTTGTTTGATGTATCTCTCTTCAAATCTTGTATAAAATTAAAATCCCCTCCCAATATAAGCTGCCCCGAAGCTCCTCTTAGAAGCCCATTTATTTTGACCAGACTGATTGTATCGTCTGACACTGGTCCATAATAATTTACAAAATTGATAATTTGCCCTTGTATCTTAACTGAGACCTCTATATATCTCCCCAGTATATCTCTTTGGACTTCTATTATTTCCCAGGGTAGATTTCTTGAAAAATAGATTGCTACACCTCTCTGGGCCAAACCTGCCGATGCAAAAAATGCATATGAGAAATATATGGGTATATATACTTTGGGAGAGTTTGATTTTAGATGGGTTTCCTGAAAAAATATTACTTGACGATTGCAGGATATCAACCACTTCATCAGGGCCCCATACTTTTGTTTGTTTAACATCCCGTTGATATTGACTGATAAGATTTTGCAATTATTAATTACCATTAAAATTCTGTATTTCTGCATTCATCTCAAACATCTGATTGTAATAAAAATTACCATTTTGCACTTGCTCTATTTTTCCTGCTTTATACCCCACACCCTTTAACCCTTCCCTCATTAGCCCCTCTGAATGTGGAATCCTCCCCACCAACCACGCTGACCACATTCCCCACCCTCCTCTTCTCTGGGTGTCCTGTTGTTACACCCGAGTGATCACACATCCCGGCAACCCCAACAAATTTACTTTTCATCATTCTTTTTTTTTTTTCCTCCTTTCTTCCCTCCTCTCTTCCTCCCTTCCTTCTTGGATCAAAGAAAAAGTCTTAAACTTAGACCGATCCTGCCTAAGATGCAGGACCCTCTGAGATTTCATTCAATAATTTCTGTGCTTCCCCCAAATCAGAAAACATATAAAACTTGCCCCTTATCAATACTCTCAATTTCGATTGCTGAGCAATGGTTGCTTGAGCTCCTCTGGCTTTAAACAGACACAACATCTTAACAAATTCTTTCCTTCTCCGAGCCGCGGTTGCAGTCATATCAGAAAAAACACGACATTTTACATTCTCGTTTACTGGAAACTGCCTCTGTTGTATTGCTTTAGTCAATATTTTTTCCTTGATTTGAAAATCAGCAAAATTTAGCAGTATTGTACGCGGCATCGTGGAATTAGGGAAAGGACGAGCTGGGACTCGATGGGGTCTTGTATGATTTACTTGTGCATAATGTGGCTGAGTGCATTACATCCTGGAGTGTGAAACTGTGATTTGGCTATTTGTTGATTTCCTTCTCCAAGATGTCAACTAGTTGGACAGAAGGATAACATTGCCAATGTGAAATTTTTTAGCTTCATTTTACATTGGATATGCAAGATATAAGATGTGAAGAAACTCAATATGCTTTCTCAAAGCTGAAAAATTCCTGACTTTGCATTTGTATTAATGTGAAATACAATTCCTCACACTCCTCACACCCCTAGTGTACTGGTGTTATAATGGGAGTAGAATGAGGATCAGAAGTCAGGATTGCTGTTAAAGGGAATTGGCATTATGGAGCGGATAGGATTAGGATGAATTACTTTTTTTTTCTTTGAAAGAGTATTGAAGTTGTAGAAAAATGGCTCTTTTACGCATGGTTGAACTGATGCTGCTGTGTTTTTTTACTTTACACACTGGTACACTGCTAAGCAGGCCCCAGTGTATTTGTTCTCACCCCAAAAATATGACAAAACTGGCTACACTCTTTAATTGGCATATTTAATTTACATAAAAGCCCCAGATATATGGTACAAAAGTGTACCCAGGGCCTGTAAGTTAAATGCCACTAGTGGATTCTAGCACATATTGTGGCACCACTAAAGTATGTCTCCAGGCCTTTCCCTGCAGTCTGGAAATCAGTTTTAAAACTGTCATCTTGACTTGGCAAATAAAACTTTTGCCAGGTCTAAACTTTCAATGTTAATACTTATAAGTAGGCCTTATATGCAGACAGGGCAGGGTGCACGGTATTTTAAAATTAGGACATAAGTACTTATGTTTTAAAAGTTTAGGACATATGTACTTATGTTTTAAAAGTTCTGGCAGTGAAAAATCTCAAAAGTTATTGTTCACTGCTGGAAGGCGGCTGTCTCTCCCGTAGGGAAACACTGGGTAATAACACTCTTTTAATGGTAATTTAAAATCCAACTTAATTGTCAAGCTTGATTTTACATTGGTATTTTAAAAGTGACACTTTTAAGCATTTTCCTGCCTGTGACAAATATGCCACGAAAAGTCAACTTCAACTTTTGCAATTGTTCCTAAGCAACAAAGGATTTATCAATCCAGTGAACAGTAAAATACATGTAGAGAAAAATGATACATACATTGCACCTCGCTTGAAACTATATGCAAAGTTTTGGTAATGATTAAGAAAAACCCTGGTGGGTTTTACTATTCTGAGGATCTGTGAGCCCAAACCCAAACATAAAGTGAAGGCCATGTACACTGGTCCAAGCTGGTTGCACTGCTCAAATTTAGCCTGGAATTTACAGTTCATTGTCATTGAGCTATGAAAACAGCACGAGTCAACCTTTGATGGACACCAAGGCTTCTACAACTCAATAGTGCAGACGCTAACAGAACATTAACACAAAATATGGTTTTGCTTGCTAGCCGCCTAAATAGTAGACCTGCTATCGAATCCTCTGAAGATTCTTCCCTCAAAGTGGGAGAGAACATGAGACAAACCGAATTCCATCCAATAAATCACACATATCCCACCAGGCGGAAGTTTCCGTCTGATTTCCAACGCGCAAACACTTTTTATGTTCTATCTCCCTGGACATCCCCTGACCATATTTGGACAACAAAAACTCTTGTCAGATAAAACACTTTAGCATCCAACTTAGTTCAAAAGGGAAGAAATGTAGATTATTTTATCTATTTCTGAAAGATATTCTTTAAATCTGTAGCTAAACAAGACCATTGTCTCCATAATGTGTGCATTTGGATTAGGCCTTAAGAGAAAATTAAATCAATATGTTTCTTTTATAGCATCAGATCCGATTGCCGCAGCGCCCAAAAAGACCGACTGCATCGACGGGACTTGGTTTTCTGCTAAACTGCCTGTTTTTTAATAGTTTTACAGTAAATCTGTTCTCCCTCATGTTGAGTATAGATTTTGAGATACTGTTCTGATGAAGACGGCGGTCCTGGCAGGCAGCTGGATGATAAATAATATTTTTTTAACCTGCCTAGCTTCTCTCAGCCACCTGCGACTGCTGCCTGCCACACGTCGGTAGCAGCTCATTAACTCTCGCGCGGCTTCCCAGGAGTTTTCGGTGTTGTCTTTCACCTTGGGTGTGCGCAGGCTCTCCGCAGAGCAGTTAGCTACACGAACAGGCGTGAGTGGGCTTTGGCACCGCCAGCCTAGCGCGCTCCAGGCAGCCCCCTGCCACGGCGCCGAGTATTTCTTAAACACATTAAGCAACCCATTTTGGATTGATAGCACAGTAATTATTCTGCTTCACCCTAAAAAACCATCCTGGGGTAATTGGCGGAGGGAAAAAATTACCCAGAGTCCTCTACCACCTGGCAGCAGAGGAACGAATCCAAGAAGAGATAAGTCAGGCGGGGGAAAAAAAATCAGCATTATTTGATTTTAATCTCGCCACTTTGCGAGCATTTAAATTGCCTTAATCAGGTGGCTGGCTTCCAGTCTCGCTAGTAATCTGTTATCAAATTTGAAACTAGATTTTTTAAATGTCAATGTAGGCAGAGAATTGAAACCTATTAACCATTAGGGGCCTTCCTTTCAAACTTCAGTCATCTATGTATTAATAAAACTTTATGCAAATCTGTAATACGTTGCTTTATTGCCGTTGCACTGGTAATATCAGTGCAAAAGCAGAAATTAATTATTTAGCAAACAAAAAGAGAAAACACAATGCCGACATACTTAAACAGAAAGCCGATTTTCAGAGGCAATAGGCACAGTGTATGGAATAACCTTGATAAATGTAATTGAATTTTTCCCTGATAAGATTAACTAGTGGTAATTGTGAATGCGAAAGGTTTGACCCGCCGCAAATGAGATGTATGACAAGCAGAAAATAATCAATTTTGCTCTCTCTTTTCAACCAGATAAAAACTAGAATCGTCATTTTCGGCCTTGCAGGGGGATCATTGTCTCCGCAGATTCTTGTGCCTGCTGATTATCTCCCATCTCACCGGTGTGTCTAATTGTGCTGAGCTCAGTCTTAAAATGGGATCAACATATTTAAACCCCAGAAGACTTAATTAAAAGGGGGGACTTAAAGCGCACTGAAAGGGGGAGAATTATATCTGTGGATAAGTGCAACATATGTTTCTGTTGCCGCCTGCACACCTCAAGAGCAGCCCCCGAGTGAGCTCCCTTCAGCTAAAGCAACACGAAAAGGGCATTCAAATTCTTTATGTTCGACCCTTAAAACGACAGGTCAGAGGCAAGGACAGTGACCCTGAACTACCAGGCGTGGATCAGTGAATCATTTAAAAGCATTATCCGGGTTTTCTCATTACCTGAATGAGTGCAGATTGAAAGGTAGATTTTATTACTGATGTTTTCATGTATTAAAATGCAAAAAACAAATAACACCGAGGATGCCTATTCCTCATCAGGAAAAAAATGTGGGCCTCATTTATTATTATTATTATTATTATTATTTATTTTTATAAAGCGCATAGTCACCCGGAGGTATCCCAGCGCTAGAGAACCCTAAAACAGAAAAAAGCCTGAGAGCCGAGGCTGAGTTTCACGGGGAGGGCGCAGGAACTAGGGAAACAGATGTGTCTTTAACAGCTTCCTGAAACGCAGATATTGAGGTTCAAGACGTAGTTCACGAGGAAGAGAGTTCCGGAGACGGGCCGCTTGTACCGAGAAGCGTCTTCCTCCTGAACGGACTTTCCTAAATCTTGGGGTGCTGATGAAATTTTCTGCGTTGGAACGGAGGGATCTAGTGGCTATGTAAGGGGTGATAAAATTGCAGAGGACTGGGGGGCCTTGGTTGTGCAAAGTTTTATGCACCAGACACAGGGCTTTAAATTTGATTCTCTCCCTTATGGGGAGCCAGTGCAGGAGTTTGAGAGCGGGTTTGGCCGATGATCTGGCCGGGGTGTTGGTTATAATCCGGGCAGCCGTGTTCTGGATTCTCTGCAGTTTATTCAGAGTTGCTTCCGGTGCGCCCAAATAAATCGCGTTACTATAGTCTAGTCTTGATATTATAAGACCTTGGACTAGTAATTTTTGCGATTTAGGAGGAAGAAGAGGCAGGACTTTCCTCAAGGACTTTAGAAGACCAAAGCAGGTCCCTACGACCTTCTTTGCTTGCGGGGCGAATGAGAGTTCAGAGTCTATCCATACACCCAGACTTTTCACCTCAGTCTTTGGGTCTGGGGGGGGACCTAGACAGGTTGGCCACATGTCCAGGGGGAGTGAGGTTCCTTTTGGGCCAAGTAAGAGGACCTCAGTTTTTGTCCCGTTTAGCTTTAGGGCTGATCTATTCATCCAATGATGGACCTGCGTGAGGCAGTTGAAGAGATCAGCTTTCTGTTGTTTGGGGTGGGACAGAGACACCACTAATTGTGTGTCGTCAGCATAGCTGACGACACTCACTCCGAAAGGGGTGATAACTTCCTCCAATGTGGACATATAGATATTAAATAATGTGGGGCTCAGGGAGGAGCCCTGAGGCACACCACATTGGAGGGGCATTTCGGAGGATCGGGCGTTCTTCTCCCAGATCTGATATGATCGTTGTGTCAGGAAGGATGAAAGCCAGGATAAGGCTGTACCTTCCACTCCAACTCTTGCCAGTCGTTCGATAAGGAGTTGGTGGTCAACGGTATCGAACGCTGCGCTAAGGTCGAGGAGGATCACTGCCACTGATCCTCCCCCGTCCAATAGCGTTCTAGCTTCCTCGACCGCCGCCAGGAGGGCGATGTCCGTGCCCTGTCCTGGTCGGAAGCCCGTCTGGGAGTTTTTAAGTTTGTTATTGGCCTCTAGGAACTGCGAGAGTTTCCTGTTGACAAGTTTTTCCGCGATCTTACTAACTCCTGGGAGTAAGGAAATGGGCCTGTAGTTCGCCAAGTTCTCAGGGTCAAGCGCAGGTTTCTTCAGTAAGGCTTTTACCACAGCCTTCTTCCAGCTCGGGGGTACAACTCCCTGTTGGAGTGAGGTATTAATCAGATGAGTGAGGGAGGGGGCGATAGAAGGGGCTACCTCCTTAAGGATCCGAAGAGGAGCAGGATCTCTGGGGGAACCGCTCTTTATTGAGTTGAGCGTCGTCCGTACTTCGTCTATAGTGACCTGGCCCCACGTGGACAGACTAGTAGAAGAAGTCGCACAAGGGAGAGCAATTTCTCCCCTCGGGCTCGAGGGAGGAATTGAGTCCAGGATTAGACGAATTTTGTCCTGGAAGAAGTTGGCCAATTGTTGGCATTTCTCCTGGTCGGCTTTGGGGTCGGAGGGCGGTCCTCGTTCTTGTTCTGGAGGTTTTGACAGCTCTTTAAGGATAGCGTATGCTTCCTTCCCGGAGCATCCCGCCTTCTCTATCCTCTCCTGAAAAAACACGCTTTTTGTTTTGCGAATAGCGGTTTTATAGGTTAGAAGAGAAATAGAGTAGATATTTTTATTGGTTCCTGATTTATTGCGTCTCCATGAGCGTTCGGTTTTTTTACACTCTTGGCGTAGGGCTTTAAGCTCTGGCGTGTACCATGAAGCGGGGGGTATCCTTTTAGGCTGTTTAAAGGAGGTGATTTTTGGAAGTGTAGTGTCGAGAGACGACGTGATCCAATCACTGAATTGTTTGTCGGCCGTATTAGAGTCAGAGGAGAGCTCGGGAATGGAATCTGCAAGAGAAAGGGCCCATTTCTCAGGTGATAGTTTGTGCCATTGGCGGTCGGTAACCTGGGTTTTAGGGGTTAGGTGAGTAGGTATGGGAGTTGCCCAGGAGAAAGGGACCAGGAAATGGTCTGTCCATGGAAGGGTCACAGGTGAGTTGGTGGTCACCGTTGCTATATTGGTGAAGATGGGATCCAATAGGTGGCCCTTCTCATGGGTGGGCTCGTTGTTCACTAGACATACCTTTAGAGATGTGAGGTCCTGTCTAATGTCCGAGGCTACTCGATCCATCGGGTCTAGGAAGTGGAGATTCAGATCACCTAATAAAAAGAAGTTGGAGGTGGATGAAGCTAATTGGGAAATGGATTCAATTATGGCATTGCTGAAGTTGCCTGGCGCCCCAGGGGGACGATAGGTCAGAAGCCCTGCCAGGGTGAGGGCTGGAGAGATTTGGATGGAGAACTGGCCGCACTCACAGTCCTCAATGTCAGCGTTAGTCATCCTACAGATGAATTGTTCCCTGTGAATTATGGCTACCCCACCTCCTCTCCCTTTAGGTCTATTTAGAGCTTGACAGAGGTAACCTGTAGGGAGGGCTGTGACAACGTCCGGGTCGGTGTAGTCAGAAAGCCATGTTTCGGTTAAAAACAACAGGTCAAGATCCTGATTCTGAATTAAGAGATTTACTTCGGTGGCGTGTTTAGGGAGAGAACGGCAGTTGAGGAGTCCTGATTTCAGGGCAGGTATGGCAGATTTAGGGGGGGGAATCGGATTGCAGTGTGGGCAGGTCGAGAAGGCCTTCTCTGCACTGAACGTGTGGTAGCAGGCAGGATGTTTTTAGGACGTAGGGCGTATAATGTATCAGCCGTATACATCACTCGATCCTGAGGGTCACCTGGCAGTGTAACGGGGCCAAGGGCCGTCCGGGTTCGGACGGGCCCAGACGGGCTTGCCTTTGGCGCGCCTTCGGCGCGCTGACGGCGCGCCCGCTGCGCCCGTCCGCTGCGCATCCGGTGATTACACATTTTTATAGGGCAGAGGAGGGGCGGGTGGGCGTGGCCTCAGGTAGGCGTGTCCTTGCTTCCTCGCCGTGAGTGGCGGCGGGAAAGTGCTTTCCTGGGTATGATCGTTGCAGCGAAGGAGTCGCTGTTTAAGCGTGACTCTAGCCCGCTCTGACTGCTTGCCGGGTGAGTGCGCTTTTTTAAAATGCAATTTATCAGCGTGGTGACATAGAAATACACAACAGTGACAGTTTTAAAATATCGGCGGTCTCCCGGCTTCCGCCTCAGGAGTTTTCAAGGTTCTGATTTATGAAAAGTGATGCATCGTTGCGTGAAAACAGCGATGAGTCACTTTTCATTGCGCCCTCCTTGCGACACGCTGGATGCATCATATTTACAGTATGACAGCATCATGTCGCAAGGGGTTACAGATACATTAGTATTTCTGACGTATCTGTAGGCACAAAAATGACGCAATGCTGGAGTGTGTCACAAAAGTGACATAACTTCAGTAATGGGTCATTTCACATGGGCAAGTCCGATTTCAAATGTGCCTGCGTCAGTCTTATGCGTACTGTGAGGCAGGCGTAATATATTGACGCATCTGTGTCCTAGAAGTGGCGCAGTGAAATCTCATAAATTTCACTGCGTCAGTTCTAAGAGGCTTACATGCGTCGGAACGCCCACCCTGCATACATTATACCTGGCGCAGGTATAATGTGGCGCTGGGGTTTACAAAGAGATGCATATACCCAGAGGCGTCACTTTGTAAATATGAAACAACGTGCTGCATTTTATATGCTGCTGGTGTGTCACAAAAAGTGACGCACCGGCGGCGTAAAAGTGACGCAAGGGCTCATAAATAAGCCCCTGTACATTTAGAACCTGCATAGGCCCCAAACTCTGGCAGGCCCCCGACTCATGAATAAATCTGTGCAGCTTATGCAGGAGCACAGTCCAACCACCATGTCCTACAGCGCCTCGGTCAAATACAGAGTCGGCACTATAATTCACCCCTGCATTGTGGCAGCACACTGACTGCACTCAGAGATGGCAGGTCACGCAGCAAGTGTGGAAAGGACACAACTGGCGAACCCCAAAAGAATGGCTCAGGATTATGCTGACCTTTAAAAGCACTTGTGAAATGGTCCACTGCCCTTTTTCTCAGTCAACTCACTGAAAACTCCACAATTCGAACTCACACTTAGGAGCTCTATCAGATGGGCTCTATCTAATGTATCAGAAGCTTTATCTAGTGTACGTGGCCATTTGAGCCTATGTCATACCTGCCTTTGTGGCAATAACTTTCACTGTGTGAAAGAGTGGAAAGGAAAAGTACTGTGGTGCAGCATGGTCCAGGGAAGGGGTGGGGCTTTCGAGCAAGACCAGTATTGGAGCAGCTGAGTTGCCACAACTGCCCAACACAAGAAGGCCAGCTGGCCTCCCCTGTCCTAGAGAGTGGTAAAAGACAAAATGGACTTTAACAGTGCGGATCGTCTGCAAACTTCCTAAAAACCCAACTCCCTCTCGGAGGTTGCACCACATTTTACTGTTTACTGTGAGTATAATCCTCCTGAAAGGGTGGCGGTGTGAAGTGTGTCTGCAGACCGTGATACATGCCTGCACCGTTTGATGTTGCTGGTCTCCTGTGCAATAGTGTCAAAACTGGAGTAAACATTTCCTGGCCTGTGTGTTCCTTTTCCAGGGGGCATATGGCTTCAGAAATTCCATGGACTGCTTCTTTCGGAGCTGAAGTCAACATTGGCATGTCTTTGTTGGTCCCTTTCCGCTGCGGCACAGTGGACAAAAAATGATGGCCCGGTCTCAGTGCTTAATTTGAGCCGGTGGTTTCCGGTTCTGGGCACCAGCACTTAATTGCTGGCACCTGCACTTACGACAGCTGTCACATGGTGGCTGTTTGTGTAATTTGAAGATGAGCAGAAAAACAGGTGTTTGTTAATTCAATATACAATAAAAACAACTAATACCTACCGCCCAAGCCATACTTAAGGCTTTGGCGGCCTTAAACAGTTTGAATTGTCACACTTGTAGCAGTGTGATGGTTAGTAGTTGAGTAAATGCAGTGGAAATGTGTGGTGCAAACTGTGGTGGCCTCCTGATGAGGGCCCCAGAACTTATTTATTTACAAATTAAGCACTGAATACAGACCAAGCTAATTTCTATTAAGTAGTAATATCTTTATTTGCGTAATTAATTAAAATCATTGCAATAGAGAGGACAGATGACATTTGATTACACAAACTAGTAAACCGTGATTAAAATCCCAAATAGTACAGTTCGGTCTTATACCACTATTCAGGTACAACCAGTGGTGACTCCTCCACTAAGGCAGAGGAGCGTTGCCCCACTGCTCGCGGAGCAGTGTGAAAGAAAAAATAAAATGATGATATTATTATCATTTTATTTTTAGAATCATCACGGGCGGGGCAGGGCTTGGCTCTCCTGATGTCAGGGAGGAGGAGTGGTTGCTGCACTCTAAAGTGTGCATGACGCTTTGGCCGGTTTTCTCGGGCCGGCCAATGCGTAATGCGCACTTGTATATTCTCACCCCAGGGTGCATTACAGCGTGGGTGAAGAATATGCCCAGGCCCCCAGCCCCTGTCTGAGCGCCAAACCCCGTCGCTCAGAACCATCACAGCGCTGCGTTGCAGCGTTGTGATTGGCACAGGGGATCATGGGTGCTTAAAATCACAACGCTGCATTGCAGCCTGGTGATTGGCTGTGGGGAGCCTGGATGCTTACTGGAAGAGACGACATTGGAGAGAGGGAGGAGAGACGTGGCGAGTTCAGGTAAGTGAAAAAAAATAATTCAACCTTTGCATAGGGCCTTCGACCGCACGGCAACATGGGTCAACGCAATTTCAGTAACTTTTAATCTGTCGGAGATACAAACAAGATTTTGTTTTGCTAAAATCTGACAATGAATGCCGCAGATGGATTATGGGGCACATCCAGCAAATGCATACTTATGCGGGAAAGCCACAGAATCGCGAAATTCCAGCGGCACTGCCTGTTACTGACTAGGCCTAAAGGAATTTGATACACAGCTGCAAAAGCTTTGCTTAATTATTTGTACTAGTTCGTCACATAAGAGTTCAAAGTGACCTCTCAGAGTTGAACAGTAAGTCTGAAAACAGATAAAACGCTGCATTATTATTTCACTAACGAGGAACGACGCCAGCCAGTGATAGTGAGCCGAGAGCTGCACGTCACTGCTTTTCCCAGTCCAGTCACACTGGCTGCTGAACTTTCCGTGCAGGCTGCGCTCGTGAGGACGTGTTATTCATATACCCTTCATTCTGTCCCAACAAGCCCTCTGAAAGGCTCTTCGGCGACATAAAAAACTGCAGACAATGGGAATCATCATCACACAGCACAAAGGGAGCAGAGCAGCTGGCAATCAACTCGTGAATAATGCAAGATGCGAGAATATAAATGGAGTCGCCCTCAGTGTATATGCTAAACCTAAAGCCGCCCCTGCGCACGGGCGAGAGGGGACGGCACGCCGCAGTGTCCAGGAGGAAGGCAGCGGTGCAATCCGCTGCCCTTGCTATTGGACTTGCTGAGGCATTATGGATTACATCCACATTAAGAGGAAGCCTTCATTGTGATTAATGGGGCTGCAATCAGAGGCATCTTGTAAGCAGCATTTTTAGGGGACACACTTAGAAAATCAATCTAAAGGGATCTGATTCTCAGCGTGCTCTTCCCCTGGGAAATTGTGTAAAAATATGCACAATGGACCTTTACTCTGCCTTTTCTTTACCATAAAGGACACGGTGCTTTATAAACAAAAAAATAATCATTTCTGAAACTAAATATATGACAGTAGTGACCAGAGTGTTACTTTTGTTAATAGTCTGGTAATAATTAGATCATTTCGGTGCTGATGCGATTGTTTCTCACGGAGGCATCCACATCTTTTGATGTATTTCCATCTTCTTGAAACAGGAGATTGGATTGCATTCATTGGCTTGGAATGCCTCTTGAATATTTAGTGGAGCCACATATTACTTTCCTGATTAGACTGTCATTCATTTGTGCAGAAGTCTTGCATCCTGTCATAGAGCGGAAAGTGGCAAGCCATAGGGAGTAGAGCGCCAAGCTGTATGGAGACAAGATAACATAAACATGGCATGTAGCAGCAGATGAGATGCAATTAGGAACTTCTAGGTACAGTAATGAGACTCTCATGATATAAAGGAGAGCTCAAGAGACATGGGCGTGATGGCACGGTGCCAATAAGAAGAGCCAGCCAGAGATCAGGGAATAGGAAATCTATGTGTAATTGAAGAAGGGGGGATTAGGCAGCAAAGAAGAGCTTTCATGCCTGGAAAGATGGAACCTCTTAGGAGAAGAAGGCTCTACCTTGACTCCCGTGGCGCACTGGGAGAAAAAGTGCTTGGTAGTCTGGAATTATTGTGGGCGCTGTTCACTAGATAGGCATCTTCAGAAGATGGAGGCTGAAGTAGACCAAGCGGGGTGCACCAGAGGAAGAGATCAATTGGTAGTGTTTGGAGAACCATGAGGGTGTTCATAAACATATAACAGTTGCCTTTGAATAAAGGAGCATTATTTTGATACACAATCCTGTGTACAATTTACGGATCAACCATATGTCTTTTGTAATCCATAATCCTCATTATCTCATGACGATACTCAAAATTAATTTCTTCTTATGAGAAGCAGGGCTCCTAAGCACATACTCAAGTCGCTGAGTAACCCCAAACAATAAAATGTTTTAAGTAAGGGGCAGAAATCCTGTGCTTTGCTGGGCATTGGCATAAGTCATATTATGAGAAAAGACAATAATGCAACGAGGTAGAAGAACGAATAAATGACGAGTCATGAAAATAACTCACCCACTACCTCTTAATTAGAGAGGCTGGCTGTAAATGAAGTTATAGAGAGATATACAGCTCACAACACATATCCTTCTATACGGATTCATTTGTAAGTTGTGAATTTACAGACCGTTTGTCTACTCTTCACTTACTTTTTGATTGCATTTATTACTGGAGTGTGCAAAATGTATCTTCCGTGGGTAGGAGAGAATGAAGTAAAAAAGTTTCCAATTTCAGGAAGTTAGGCAGTAAATAACCTTTTATTCAAGTATGTAACTGTCAAAGTATTCATGCAAAATCATCTTTTCAAAGATCTTACATAAAAAAGTCAGTTTACTAGTTTATTTTCCGCAACATTTGCGAATACATTCCCCGGGATACTTTCGTTAGGTTGTTGAAAAATAAGTTACAAAAATCATGAGTCACTTTATTTCAACAGCAAGTCTCATGACGTTTGCACAATGTTTTCCCAGAACCTCCAGAAATGGATTGAATGAAAGGAACCTCAACCCTGTCCTTGCTGATTATTGAGTCTTTCATGTTTGGCTGACTGCTCAGGTGTTTCTACATTTAAGGTTTAACTCTTCAGAGAAGTGCAATCTCACTAGTAATATGAGTGAGAGTAAATATAGCCCACTAGGCTACTGGTTAATATGGGCAGCATCACAGAAGGCCCCTATGTCTCTCGGTGGAGAAGCACATTGAAAGAAACAGAAAATAATGACTCACAATATTATGCCATTAATAATACAGCGCTATGCAACGTGTAGAACTAAGTTTCCAATGTTCCAGGATTGGCTCAGGATGTATCCAAAGATGATGATACATAAAATACAGAGGAGTGCCTGGCTGTAGCTTGGAGTCTTTTGAGGAGCCAATAGCATGCCCTACTGTAGAGTAGAGGGGTGCTGTGCTTAATTTGTAATGAAATATCTGCCAGGGCCCTGTCAGGTGCGCCAGGGCCCTGTCAGTAGGCCACTGTAGTTTAAACCACCCATTGCCCGTCCCAGCACTACCAACAACAACACCTACGCAACTACTAGCCATAACACTCCTACAAATGGGATAATTCAGACTATCCCGGGCCTCCAAAGCTAAAGAAATGGCATAAGTGGCAGGAATTAATCATTGTTATTGTATATGGAACTAATAAACATCTGCTATTTTGCTCATCTGTAAATTACTGTTAAAATTGATAAAATCGATGGCAATGTGTATAATGATACATTCGCTTATATGCGCGAAATCGCATCACTATTATAAAACTCACCTGTCATTCATACATTCAAAATCTTTATTCGGCTATTAAAAGAAAAAACAGCCATGAAAGTACAGACAATAAGATACATCTACAAGAATAAACACATAATTTACAATACCAATTATTAAGAGCAATTCATTTCTTAAATTGTAACAGAATGCTTTTTCTTCCATTGATCAATTTCAGGATGAACAGGGCGACATTGTAACATGTTAGCGGATCCTCTAATGACACCAAAAATTCCATAGCTAATTTATGCAACCTCATATTTTGGGCAGCAAACACAGGTTTAAGATAAAAACATCTAAGATTACGGTAAAAGTTACAGAATAATAAAAAGTGCAGTGTGCTCTGTTTACTTTTGTTGTCACTTGGACATGGTACCAAATCCGATGGACGAGACCTAATTTCAGGAAATGTGACAAGATAATGGGCAATGCCACATCTCAATCTCAGTAGCACAAAATGTCAGGAACTCTCCATCAACCCTGACTCAGAAATAAATGGTCAGGCAGGCTCTGTGACCTAAGCCTGAAGTTACTGACTTACAGGTCACAGGTGGGTTGCCACATATCCAGTAGACAAACGTGCGAACAGGAAACTCAAGTCAATGCCCCAGATAAGCGCAGTGACACCACAATGGTCCAAGGAGATTGCCCCAATAAAGTACAAATGGCCAGAGGGCTGTGCGCATTACCAAAACATCATAAAGTCAGATTCCACATGAAGTTAGGAACACTTCGCCAATCAGGACACAGAACACACAGTAAATGCAGTGATCATCCACCCTTCATGCTGGACATCTGGACACGTTACACACTGGCCCCCATTGTGTATACACAATGTCAAGGCCCACCTGCATTTGCTATCAGGGGCCTTATGTATGACTCTCCATACATGGCCTGCATTCTTTTACCAAAAAAGGATCATCTGAAGTATTTTATGACACCCAAGAACTGTACAAAGACTCTTTCAGATTGATTGTACTTTAAGCCAGCCCTCAGACCCCCTTCTGTAACTGTGTTCCCGGACAAAATGTATAATTAAACCAACTGTTCCTGTTTTGCCAAACGCCTCTTGTATTTATTTTTTCAAGGTAAATTCATATTCGAGCAACATTTAGGCGAACCAGCCAGGAGAGATTTGTACCTCAGACCTGACTGCAGCCCAAGGAAGGGGACCCTGTCCAGACGGATTCACATTTGCGCAGCAGGGAAGGTGTGCAGATGCTGCAATTGATTGGAAGCTCTGCTGCATCCACTAGGCAGAGGCCCGTTCTGAAGCTGCCATCAGAGGGTAAGAGACAATATCTGATCCTTAGTCTTCAGCATTTGGCGTATGGCAAACTAGGAAGAAGCACAAAAATGTAACCTGAGAGCCCTGGCACTGACAGAAATCTGGCATGTTACATATTTTATGCATCCAAACTGAGTAGTCACAATGCGACCTCAGAGGCGTTCTCACTGAGATCACCTTTTTTCAATAGTCAGCACACTAGAAAGGGTGAATATTGGTTATCGCTTGAGCCGCTTGTCCCCTGGGTGTGATACAGGGTTGAGGCCTTTCTGCTTGGACCGCTGGGCGTAACACAGATGATACGTATTGGCCCTGGGTGTGATATGGGGCCGGCACCTCAATCTTATTTTTTAGTCCAAAGGGTTTTCTCAGGGCTATCGGTTTCTTAACACTGTTGGTATCTGAAAGAAGTCAGAGGTGTTGTTCGCTTGGACCCCTGGGCGTGACAGAGATTGTACGCTAAGCCCCTGGGTGTAATACAGGGTGTAATTTGGATGTTAGGGAAAAAGATTTGGATCTGGGGGATCAGATGTAGCTTGTGTTTGGCCAAGAGGGGCCTGTGGTTCTTCAAGCTATTCTTTTTCTCCAAGAAATAATTGTCTTTTTCTTTGTCCCGGAGCCGATATTTACAGACTATCGTGCTCACTTAGTCCTGTGTACCACGCAGGGCTTCCCCTAGTCACAGGATAGCATGCACAAGGAGCAGGCTAAGGTATTATTGACAAAGTCATAATTTTTTCTCTGCCAAGTTTTTTCTTACTGTAATATTGAAGTTGACGCAAGGTATATTTGGTGCTGTTTAATGATGTGGTGGTGGTACATTTATGCACCTGTATTCTCTGTTGAGTATTGAGTTTAGTCGATGTCTCAATGTGCTATTTGAATGTGTTGCAATTTCTCACAATTGTTATTTCACATCAAAGTAAAGTCTGCTATTTGCTGCCAAATTTCATGACGTTTTAACAATTGCACTCTCTTTTACGTTGTGACCCTTCATGTGCATTGATATTTCTGTTTGTGAAACATTCATATTGATGCATCTGTAAATAGCGTTGAGCTCATAGTAAGTAGTTAGAACCAACAATCCCTGTGTATTATATTTGCCCGAAACCAAAGCAGAACTTCAAGATTACCAGAAAAAATATGGTGCATCAGTCCCTTAAAAAGCACCCAACTTATCATGGACTTGCTTCTAAAACACATGCAAACCAGGTCCCCCACACAGGCAAAAAACACTTAACAAGTATTGCCACAAATGGCATGCACACACTAAGGTACATGTGTTTCCCTGGCCAAAGGAGGGAACCTTTGACGCTAACATAATCGAACACATGAGGACACACATACGGACCAAATACAAGGAGAGGAGAGAGGCACTATTAGATCTTTGGACATTCTTCGAGGAGGCCCGGACTGACAGTCCTATCTCACAGACAGTGAGCAAGGCATCTGCACCTCCCCTGTCATATGCGGGTATGGAGATGCTATCCCTGATACCAGCTATCTCCGCATTAGGATACACCAACCTGCCTGCTGTGGGACCTGGAAGGTCCCCTACTGATCAACAAACTGTTAGGTTGAGGCATGAGAATCTAACAGGCCAGTAGGCCTGGGCAATCCCAGCACCACCCGAGTCCAGTGCTTGAGCTTCACAAAGTTCAACCCCCCATCCGTTGCGTTCAGCCATTGAACCCGAGCAATGCAAAGATGCATTTCCACCGGGTCAGGTGAACACACCAGAGTAACAGGGAGATTCATAGCAGTTGTTGACAATGATACAACTAGCGGGGATGAGGAAAGGGGTTCCAGTCCTCTGGGATCTAATGGCAAGGATGGGCACTGCAGGCCAGAGTACATATCAATTATCGGCTGACCCCAAGGGAGATAGCAGCTATAGATAAATAAGACATTTTTACACACCCGTTCTGTGACTTGCTAGCAGACTGGGATAATAAGGGGAACCAACTTGACCGGTTCTGGCCTAGCGGAGGGTCATTTAAGCCACAGGATGTGGCTATGGCAGAAGATCGCATCAGATATGGGAGGGGAAATCCTGATTGGAATCTCCCCTACATACAGCAATGTCTCGTAAGGTGGGAGAGAAGGCAAGTTCAGCAAAGAAGGGAAAAGAGAGATAATAGCAAGAGGATGGGATGGAGCTAGGACACAACTGAAATCCCTGACCTGGGAGCAGGCAGTCTTGTTCAGAACAGCTGTGGCCGCAATGGCGCAGAAGGTGGCAGCATCAATGAGGGTGCCGCTGCAGAGAGCTTAGGGAAGGATAAAGCACGTAGTAGCAGGATTCAAGGACATAGTACATTGAGCTCCCAAAGCTAGGACTGGGTTGCAATTCCCCCTTTGATCCCAGATCTAAATAAGCCACAGGGCCAACACAAGTCAGTCCTGCACCTGGCGGATGACACACACATACCCACTCTAATGTGCCCTGTGCTACCAGTGACCCAATTGTCTGAGGAAGAACCCACCATTGTAGTGTTGGTAAATAACATGCATTACAGATTCCTAATTTACACACAGGGGCAAAACAGTCATGTCTAAAGGAAGGGATCATCCCCTATCCAGGGACTCCATGGACAAGCAGGAGTTCTCTGGCACGATTATGAGGGTCCCCTTTACAAAACCCCTGGAAATGGACATGGGAGGCAGTCACGTGAAGGGACAGCTACTGTATCACCCCTCATCCCCAACTAATCTCTTAGGAAGAAACTTAAGGGCCAAACTAAACATGACAATTAATTTCTCAAAAGATGGGATAATTACCTGCTACGGCTGTCCTGCGAATTTGTGATCCACTGAGAGGGTCACCATGATATGGAACCCCAAGAGGAAGTGCTGTTTTGCTTTTAGGCAATTGAGATGTGTCCCAAATATAGGGTCCTACTCGCCACCAACCAAGCGATCGCAATGAGTGCATGTATCATCTTCATTACACCCAGTTTCAGTGTATGGGAGGTAACCGATGACCATCTGTTCATTGAGTGTCCAGGGGCCTCAGAAATCATCTTCGTTGGGTGGAATGGCGGAATGGGGATCCATTGTCCATAGCGGTATTAACAACTAGGCAGGAGCAAGACTTGTCAGCAGTACTGCCACAATTATGGGCATGGGGCCCTATGAGGTGCCACTCATAAATACCGCTGAACTGGTAAGAATTATACTGCGAGAAGGGGCCATACTACCCTGGGTGCACCAATTCCCACTCTCCAAAGAAGCAGATGAAGGTGTAGCACCCACAATACAAGCACTAGTTGATCAGGAGGTCCTCCACGTGCGGGTCACCACCTGCAATGCACTGATCTTCCTGGCCAAAAAGAGTAAAGGAGTGGTCTGGTGCCTGGTGCACTTCCTCAATGACATTGTTGTCCCAGAAATCCCTGTAGTGCCAGACTCCTCCATCATTCTAAAAAACATACCCACAGATGCCCACTATTTTTCCGTGATAAACATCAAGAACGCGTTAATTAGCATTCTGCTGCACCCTGACAGTCAGTACCTGACCATATTAACTTTCCATTCCAAGGGGTTCAGCTGCTCTACCGGAGGCTACCATAAGGATACTGTGAATCCCCCAGTATCTTCAATCAAATACTGAGGAAGGATCTTGCACATTTTTTATCAAACAGCACCCTGATACGGTATACTGATGACATCTTGAAATGCAGTCCCTCGGAGGACCTATGTCGTCAGGATACAATAACCCTCCTGACTGTATTTACCAAAAGAGGGTACAAAGTAGAGACGGGGAAGATGCAGTATGTACAACTTGAGGTTAGTTATCTAGGCCAACTAATCTC